>NC_066580.1:477856298-479116852 GCF_024323335.1 Lathyrus oleraceus | reverse complement strand
TTTTAGTACATACACAAACGTGAAAAAGCTGTTTGTTCGTCAGTCAGTTAGGTCCACAACCAAATCCAAAAAAAAACAAGACACATTTTTGCATTGCAAGTTTGAAAGCATCTAGTTAGTTACTATGAGAAGAGAAGCCAAATTGAGTACAATGAAGGAAACTATCAAATCAATAACTATCCACCCTATTTCAAACAGTTGGTGAAAACATAAATCATAACCTATATCTTGATAATGATTGTTCCAACAAAAACACTTAATCTAAACAATAAAAGACACTTAAAATAAAATGCTCTTTCTTACCTAACTATTTTAAAGATCACAAAATGTAACCATGCGCTTGGTGAATGTAAATATTTGAAACTTACAATTTTTACTCATAAAAAACACATTGGTCGCTATCATCGATTTCTTGTAGCGATGGTGGCAAGTTGAGATCGATGAAACAGAGTTTTTTCTTTGAAGATGGATGAAGGTGAGATTTTTTGTGACCACCTAAGGCTTGACCAGAACCAAAAACCTTAGAACAAACCAAACATTTGAACATTTTATGATCACCAGTTGTTGTTGCAACTTCATTTTGAAGACAAATGTTTCTGTGACTTTTCATTGCTGTTGAACTTCGAAAGCTCTGTCCACATTCGTCACATTTATGCTTCCTACTATTCTTTATGAACTCGATCTCTTCCTTTGATCTTTCAACTTCTTGTGACTGTGATTGTGATTGTGATTGTGATTCTTCTTTGACAAAAACATCCATCTTCCATTTATCTCTTGATAGCATGATGAGAGTTTTAGCAAGTTCTTCTTCCGGAGAAGTTTCGGAAATCGAACTAACCGGTGAATGTGAATGTGAATCCATTAAGCTCTGTTTAAGCTTCTTTTGTTCTGAGTTTCTGATTCGGTTACGGTTGGATCGTTTCTGAGTGGTGTTCTTTGACTCGGTTTCACTCTCTCTGTCATGAACAATGTACTCTGAAAACTTGGGATCTGAAAGATTGATTACACTTTTTTCATCTGAATTTTCACGAGAAGATGAAAATGAGAGTAAGGTAGAAGAAGAGGGAGGAGTGCGGTGGTGGTGAGAGAGGGTGGCTAAATGAGCTTTCATGTGGCCACCCAGTGCTCTGCCACTGGTGAATGATCTTGTGCAAAGTTTGCATTTGTAACTCTCCATTTGGGAGTACAGAAAAGTAGAGGTGTGTTTAAGTGATTTTTGAGAAATTGTAGGGTTTTTTCTTTTTATAATTGAATAGTTTTTAAATGAGGGTAAAGTGGGAAGATAAAATTTGGTATAAAACATGAAATATTTACTAACATGTGAATTGATTTTGGAGTGGCAAAAAATTAAGAAAGTGTGATAGTGCTGCTAACTGCACGGTCAAGACTGCTGCAAATACTAGTTTTGTTTTGAATAAAGTACTGAGAATAAAAAGTTTTCAAAAAAATGAAAATAGTACTGAGAATAAAAAGATTAGTTGAAAAAAGCGTGATCGCCAACATGCAAAATTTGCATGGTACAACTTTTTAGTATAGTTATTGATTTCTGTTACTGAGTGTATGTGTTTCTTAGTTTTTCAATTTTAAATGGACACAAGTGTAATTTTTCAATTTAAGATAATTACTTTTTTTCACTGTTTAATTGAAGTTAATGTGTTTGCTAAGGTGAACACTCCTGTCACCTTCGATTTAGTTGGATATAAATACCCTTAAACAACTAAAAACTATAATTCAATGCCAAGTTATTTTATTATTTTATTTTATTGTAAAATAAATTAAAATTTTATTACAATTTACTCATGTCAATACCAAATTTAGTTTCATGGTATCAAAGAATTTACCAAATATCAATTGCAGTTTCATTCGTATGTATTATAGTTGGTGCAATTTTGATTTGTCAATTTGTGGTTGTATAATTTATTTTATTTTTTAAATAAACATACGGAAACAAATTTTGAATACAAGTACTGAGAATATAAAGTTCTCAAAAAAGAAAAATAGTACTGAGAATAATAAGAGAAGTTAAAAAAAATAAGTTAAAAAAAATGTGATCGTGAACAGGGAAAAACGACGTTTAAAATACAAATTTTGTCTTGAATGATATAAATTTTTATAATTATTGATTTTGTTAATATTGTATAGGAATGTCAATTTGCATTTGTTATGAGAATTTATGTGGGATTATTTATGCGAAACCCTCACGTCAAAGATTTTTTTCCTGCATAGATGGATGAAAATGTTCCCTTCCCTCTATGACACTTCCGTGCAGGGATGTGGAAGTACCCTCCATCCCAATCATATTATTCAACTTTTATATATAATATATTATAAATATATAATTATATAATTTTGCATATTTCTTTTATAAAAATAATAATTAATATATTAAAAAATGAAGAGTTATCGGCTGATCTTTTTTTTGTTTCATTGTATAATGTATTGTTTCATTATCCAAGTATCAAACCCTAAAAAACTGCATTCATTACATGCAGTGTACCCACCGATTATTTTTCTTCTTTTTTCAATTCTTTTGTCTTTTCCGCTCCTCATCTCCTTTGCCCTCATCATCGCAACAATCACTCTCATTTCTAACTTCGATATACTTCGATTAGTAACCTATTTTTTATTCAATTAATAAATTAGTGGTTATGTTTTCGTAATTGTAAATGTTTTTGCATTTTTTTTGTTATTGATACAAGATGTGTTTTTATTTTTTAAAAAAGAAAGATGCAAAATATATATTTTTAAAAAAAGGAAAAAATAACAAAATACTAGTGTCATAGTTTTGATAGAAAAATATAGAGTTTTTTTTATGACTCGATCTCCATGGATCTTCGATTCTTCTTGTCCCGTTGACATCCTTAAATACGTATTTTTCTTGTTTTTTCAATTTCAAATGGCACATGGTGTAATTTTTTAATTTAACATGATTACTATTTTTCACTATTTAATTGAAGTTTACGTGTTTGTTAAAAAAATTAATTGCTTTTTGTTCTATGTATCATTCTGGTGCAATTTGAAAGTATGAAATGTAATTTAAGAGGGGGGTCAATTAGATTTTCTAATATTTTTTAAATTTTCTTGATTATGAGTTGTGGCATTTGGATCGAACTTTAGAATAGATAAGGTTAACTTCATGGTTCGACAATTAGTCAAAGATGTGCATATCGTAGTCGAAGTCCATTCTTGCATGGAGAAATATGTTAGCTTGTTGTTTAAGTTAGCATGTTGAATTGAACCAATTTGTTAAGCCAATTGTTTAGTATGTTAGTTGAAAGTTAGAGTTTAATTTTCTTATAAATAACATACTAGTTCTCATTTCTCCATCAATCTCTGATAACCCTAATTAGAGGGTGAAAGTGGTGTGGTTGAGATTCAATTGTAAACATTATTCCCTAATGTGTAATTGAATCAAGAATCTAGTTTTTAACTACTTTGAATTGTCTTTCTCTTCTCTTCTCTCTTCTCTTTCTCTTTGTGATTTTTCTTGATAATCAAGAAATCAATCGTACTCTGTTTTTTGAGCATCGATTTTACAACAAATTGGTGCGGTGAGCGTAGAGAAGAATATGTCGTCAACAAAGTATGAGATTGAGAAATTGGTTTGTGGCGCTTGAAGACGCAAGCCTCATTGGTTCGACAGGGTTTGTTAGAAGCATTGAAAGGATCAAAGAAGATGAATGTTTCCCTAACGGAGAAGGAGAAAACGACAATTATCGAGAAATCCCACATCACCATCATATTGAGCCTTGGTGATAAGGTTCTCTGGCAGATTTCAAAGGAGAAAACTGCAACAGGTGTATGGAGCAAACTCAAGGATCTGTGTATGACCAAATCTTTGGTTAATCCTCTCTACCTGAAGCAAGTGTTGTATTCATTCAAGATTAGTGAAGACAAAATCTTGGTTAAGCAATTGGATATATTCAACAAGTTAATTCTTGATCTTGAAAATATCGAGGCCAAGATGATAAAGATAAATTGTTGTTGTTGTTGTTGTTGTGTACTTTACCAAGATCTCATGCCCATTTCAAAGAAACTCTCTTGCATGGAAGAGATTCGTTGACCTTTGAAGAAGTTCAATCAACCTTGTACTCTTAGGTTTTGAACAAACAAAAGGAGCACAAGCCATCTTCTGTTGGTGAAGGTTTGTCCATTAAGGGGAAATTCTTGAAGAAAGATGGTAGGTTTGAGAAGAAGAAGGGTAAATCCCTACATAATTCTTATGGTGGTAATGCTCATGCAATTAGGTGTTATCATTGTAAAAAGAAGGGTCATACAAGAAAGGTGTGCCCTGATCGACTGGATAATCAAGGTGGAAATGTTAATGGTGATGCAACCATCGTGCAAGATGATTATGAATCATCTGATGTCCTGGTGGTTTCAAACAGTGACTTTAGCAAGGAGTAGATTATGAATTAAGGTTGTACTTGGCACACGACTCCAAATAAAGATGCGTTTGAGGAATTGTGTGATAAAGATGGTGGACTAGTAATACTGGGAAACAATAGAGCCTGCAATATTATAAGAATTTGATTTGTAAGATTCAAGCTCCATGATGAGTCAATAAGGCTATTGATTGATGTTAGGTGTGTACCTGGTCTGAAGAGGAGTTTGATTTCTCTTGGTGAATTTGACAAGAAATAATATGTTTTCAAAGGAGAGTAAAGTATCATAAGGGTAATGAATGGGTCGAAGGAAGTCTTAAGAGGCATCAAAAGGCAATGCCAGTATACCCTTGAGGTTGAGGTTGTAAGTGGTTCAGCAGACGTGGCATGCACAAAATTTATATCGAAGATTGAGCTATGGCACAATAGACTTGGCCATGTCAGTGAAAGAGGTTTGGTCGAATTGTCAAAATAAAATCTGCTATGTGGTGGCAAGTTCGAAAAATTGGAGTTTTGTGAACCTTGTGTATTTGGTAAATCCTGTAGGGTGAAGTTTAACAAAGGTAAACAAAGAACACATGGATTCCTTAATTACATAAATGCTAATCTTTGGGGGCTTGTAAGGAATCCTTCACACTCAGGTCCAAAGTATTTCCTATCCATAATTGATGATTATTCCAGAAAGTTATGGGTATTCATCCAGAAGACTAAGGATGGAACTTTTGAAAATTTCAAAAGTTGGAAGACTTTGGTCGAAAACCAAACTAGCAGGAAGGTTAAAAGGTTGAGGACCGACAATGGTCTTGAATTTTGAAATGAGGCTTTCGGCATCTACTATGATGTGTCTGGTATTGCAAGGCACATAACTACTGTAGGGACTCCCTAACAAAATGGTTTGGCAGAAAGGTTTAAACAAACCATTCTAGAAAGGGTTAGATGGATGTTAGTTAGTGTTGGATTGAAGAAGGTGTTATGAGCCGAGGCTATTGCAACTGCAACATTCCTGATAAATAGGTGTCCTTCGACTTCTTTAGGGATGAAAACATCTGAAGAAGTTTTGTCAGGTCATCTACTAGACCTCGATAAATTTAGTGTATTTGGCTGTGTAGCCTATGCTCACATTAGGCAAGACAAGTTCGAACATAGAGCTCTGAGACGTATGTTCCTTGGATACCTTGAAGGAGTCAAAGCTTATAGGCTGTGGTGCCTAGATCCAAGTCACAAGAGGTGTATCATAAGTCGAGATGTAGTTTTCAATGAAACAAATATGAATTTTAAGAAAATTGACGATACTGGTCAAAATGCAGAGATCTCTGAAGAGGAGTCGGAACATGAAGAGATTCATGTTGAGGTGTAACATAATGATGCTGAATTGAATGACCTAGATGAAGTCAAAGAACAACCACAAGTTGCTGATGAAGATGAGGATATTGATAATGACTACTTGCTGGCAAGAGACAGGTCAAGACGAGTCATCAAGCCACCTCAGAGACTTGGTTATGCAGAACTCATAGCTTGTGCCTTAATCTCTGCAAGTGAGATTCTATATGAAGAACCTAGAGACTATAAGGAAGTTATGAGGAGTCGAGACAAGACTGAATGGATGAAATCCATGGATGATGAGATGGAATCTCTTCATGATAATAATACTTGGTAGTTGATCGAGAAACCTGCATGGGCCATGTTAGTCAACTATAAATGGATTTTCAAGGTTAAGGAAGGAATATAAGGAGTGATTTCGAAGCGATTTAAGGAAAAGTTGGTTGTTAGGGGTTTCACTCAGAAATAAGGTGTCGACTTCAATGACGTGTTCTCACCTCCTATAAAGGATAAATCTATTCGAATGTAGCTAGCCATGGTGGAAAAGTTTGACCAAGAACTTGAACAAATGGATGTAAAGACAACAATCTTGTATGGTGATCTAGATGAAACAATCCTGATGAGGCAACCTAAAGGTTTTGCAAAAAATGGAAAGTAAAATTATGTGTGCAAGCTGAATAGGCCGTTATATGGCCTGAAATAATCTCCTCAACAATGGAATAGAAGATTCGACACGTTCATGACACACATTGGTTTCACTAGGAGCCATTTCAACCGTTGTGTTTACATCAGATTTCAACCTAGATATTCACTTGTTATTTTGTTGCTTTATTTGGATGATATTCCCATAACAAGTAACAATGTCGATGATGCTATGAAGGTGAAGACTGAACTCGACAAGGAGTTCGACATGAAGGATCTGGGAGCTGACTTTGTAACATCCTAAATTCGATTAAATTATTTAATTGAATTATTTAAAAATTTTATTTAATTATTTGGTATTTGGTGTGCCTTTAAATAAAATTATATGATTATATGTTATTGGGGTGTAGTGGCAATGACTGGGTGTGGAGAAAATGTAGTAACTTGATAGAATAAACTAGAAAATAATTATAATAATTAGAATTTTAATTACTATTGGAAATACAATAAGAAAAATGGGTGAAATATGAGTTTTGAGCCAGTTATGTGAATTGAGGAAAATATATGGCAAGAAGAGAGAAGCTAGTAATAAGTTGGGCAAAAGCCATAATTTTAGGAAATATGGAGAACCATATAAATTCTAAAAGTTGGGCGAAAGCTAGGTTTTAGAAAATCTGACAATACATAAAAACAAGAGGCAAGAAGAACAAGGCTTTTGGGAAGGAGAGTTAGGTTTGAGAAGGGGAATCCATAAAAATTGTTCAATTTATCATTGTTGTAGGAAACCTAAGGTAAGACGGGAGAAAATACTTTCAATATGGGTGTTTAGCATGAAAGGGTGGAGAAGAGAGACTCTTACTCTCATTAGGAGTTGTGTAAATTTTGTTCTGTTGTGGTGTTGTTGTTGTCTGATTTTTGTGTGTGCTCTATTGAGAGATTTGTGTGCATTCTTGTATTTTAATTCAATACATATGTTAATGCCTTTGATAAGGTAAGGTTAATGTGATAAACTTGTTGATGTCATGTTATTTCATACTTTGTATAAGGTTAGGATAGCTATTTATTTTTGGATTTTTGTCTTGCCTTGCAATTGTGTGATGATTCGTGTTTGTACCCTTTGGAGAAAATTTTCCTAATAATAATTGAATCATGATATGTACCTATTGGAGTCTGATAAGTGTGTTTTTGGGGGAGGTTAGAACTCAAATATGCGAAATATGCAAGTTTTGAAATATGTTCAATAAGGAGGAAAACGCAAAAAATTGCAAGTAGACATCAGAGGGGATTGACCGCCTTATTTCATATATGACTTAAGTTTCAAGACTCAGATTAGGCATGGTTTGAAGCATTGAAAAGATAACACAATAATTTTTTTTTGAAGTAGAGAAATTAGGTCTAGGGGCAATACAACAGTAGCAGTTCACTAGTTTTTATACTAGAGGCGTAAACAATTTCAGTCTTGCGTTAGTCATAATGTTTCAGGCATAACTTGAGTTTCGTAAGTCCTTTTGAGATGTCGTCACTCATGTCAGAAACAGGATTTAATGATATTTTAAACTGGAGAGTTTCATAATTTTATCATGAGTATATAATTTTTCGTGCTATTTTGAAGTCAAACATCTTGTTTTAGAGTTTATGCAGAAATTATTGCAATACAGCTGAACTAAAAAGAATAGAATTTGAGTTCCGTAACTCTGCTGGAGGTACGGTTAAGCGTGTTTGAAATAAAGTTTAAATATATTTTAGACTGAAAATTTTCATAATTTATCATAAGTCTTCAATTTTGTGCTATTTTGAAGTTAGAAAAGTTTAGAGTTAAATCCAGAGTTTGAGTAATTTTGAGTGTTGTGACCTTTCGTTATCTTTTTAAAGAGTTTAAGAGTCTTATTTTGTTTGGTTAGAGTTTTTATAAAATTGTCAAAGTTGTTTTTGTGTTGTTTAGAGTTGGAGATCATAATATATGATACACTTGAGTTGAATTTGGAGCATTGTTGTTATTATAAGGTTACCTTTTGAGTAATATTTCTATGTATTTAAGGTTGTTAAGGTATAAGAGTTAAAATAGAGTTGTTGAGTAATTAATAATAATAATTTAATATTATAAATAATAATAATTTAGAGTTGAGTTGTACATATTTATTATTTACAGTTGTCAATAAAGTTGTTACAACAACCAATTGAGTTCACAAAAGTTATCTTTATGTGCAAGAGTTGACAGTAGAACATTTTTTAGCAGCTTAGAGTTATTTTAAAGTTGCAGGAATTATCATAGAGTTGTTTAGAGTTCTTTGGGAACTAGGTTGAGTAATAATACAACTTTATTCAGTTATTGATAACTTTTTTTAGTTATAATGTAATTATTGAATTTAATTATATGATGATGTTGTGTTAATTTCTATGAATTGTGATGATGATATGTTGATGTGTGAGCATGAATTATGTTGTTGAAATATGAGTATGTTGTAGTGGGATGAGAGTTCGGGAGGGGAACTATTATCATTGGGTAAATGCATGTTTTGTTTATTGTCGCAAGGGGACTTTAAACATTATGTTGTTGTTGCATTGAAGTGTTGTAACATGCATTCATTATGCCGTTGTTGTTAATGAAAGAGGCAAGTTGCAATCCGAGAAGGATGAATTGGTGATTTCTCACGAATCTGGGCAGTGTGGATTCGGGGTTCGAGCAAGGCAAACTCGGGTCCTTATTGAACCAATTGATGATGGTATGGTACCACATGCATATGAGTCTAGTTGAGGTTATGAGTCTTATCGCATAATATAAATGACGAATATGTGAAATTGTGTATGTTGATGAATTGGGTGTGAGAATGTTGTTGATTGGTTGTAAATATGTACATGTGTCTTGAGAATGTTTCTTGTGGATTCACTACTATCAAATTTTAATTGTGTATGTTGATGAATTGGGTGTGAGAATGTTTCTTGTGGATTCACTACTATCAAATTTTAATATTCAGAATACTTTTATAATAAAGGTTTTTAGGTTTCACGAGGATCACTAATGACAGTGTCTTGAGCATTGATACTCGTTAAATGGACGACAAATATTTGTTTAAGGATGATGAAGAAACTGAATAAACACACTTATATATTACCTCGGTTATTACTCAAAATCGAAGTAAAATGTGTTTCTTTTTAAATAAAAAACAATAAAATATGTTTCAACCCAAACACCACATACCTCTCGGTTTTTGTTAAAAACCGAGGGGGGAAAAGTTTTTTTAATACACAAATATTAAAATGAATTATTTAAACAAATCAAGAGTTTAACAATGGATTCTTGGAGAACATCCTATCTTTTCAAATTTCTTGCAATTAATTCTAGAGAAATTTCATTATCTTGAGCAAATATTATCATGGTAAATGATTTCACATGAAAGAGACAAAATATTTTCTTTGATTGACAACATTGGAAGATTATTACAAAAGTACAACAACAACATCAACATCATTATGTGAGATAGATTGAAAGGGGTTCCATAAAAGTTTCCCATGCAAAACAATGTCGTTGGTTGATGAAAAACTGCAGGTTTTTGCGTGGTAATTGACTACTGAAAAGTGGTAATCAATTACCACTGGCCAACAACTACATTTTTGAATTTTGACAACTAGTAATCGATTACCACAAAGCAATGGTAAAAAAATTGAAAAACCCGTAATCTGTTACCAATATCTGGTAATCTATTACTAGTAATTTGTTACCAATATCTTGTAATCTATTACCACATAGTTTTAACCAAAGAAAAGATTGTTTCAATGCATATAAAGTGTATTTTCCAAATCTTTTCAAAATATATGCATATGATAGAAATAAGATGAAGTAGAGGGTGTTTTTTGAGCATTTTAAAGTGATATAACAGGAATTATAATCAAACTTTAATCATGACCAATGATCTTAATTCTTTCCTTTGATTTCAAAGCATATGATCACTTGATCTTGATTGAGCTAGTCTTCTTACTTTTTCTTCTTTGATAAACTTGTGTCTTCATCAAAATCCAACTAAGATAGATGATTGAAATCTTCTTCACACAATTTTGATTTGTGAATTTCTAATTGTATAATTTATATTTAATTTTATAAAAAAAACAAATAGAAATAAATTATATATCAAAGTAAAAGTCATTTAAAGCCTATAAAAGGCTATATAGAAGCTTATAAACTAACAATCTACCATATAAAAGATTGGGGAGAACTTCAATGAAAAACCTTTGTTGCAGGTGCTCTTAGGACTTATTTGTCACTCTTTTAAATGGTATGAAAAATATAAATATATATTTTATTATTCACAAACTATGAAAATTAAAGAAATTCACCAATAGTTGGCATGTCAGGATGGTCAATGTTATGTTCAAGAACAAAGTCATAATTGGAGAAGTTGAGTTGATTGTTGCGTTGCGGTGGAGTGAGACCGACCCGCAAGGTTAATTTTCAACACTCAAGTCAATGAGGGAAATGAATAGTGTAATCTCAATTGGAAGTGAAAATCTTACCTGAAGATGGCACATTAATCCTCTTTAAATACGAGAGTCTATTAGAAACTGAAATATGAAAGAAAAAAAAATATGAAATGCGGGTGACCACTGAATGGATCTAGCGGCGAAAATATATTTTCAGATGGGTAACCCGAGAATGCTTGGCATTACATATGTCTATTTGCAACATACTTTGGTTCCTCTGTAGATTGGACTTTTATGCTCTATTGGACCCTTTTGACCAGCCCAAAACAATTTCCCCCGACCCTATGTCTTTCATTATGGAGGGCAGGGGTTTTGTAGTAAACAACACCACCCTCCTATGAAGTCTTAACGAAGAGTTGTTTGATGGACCATTTGATGGGCGCCATAAGAACATTCACACATGACATTTTAAGGTGCAACAAATGATTGATATGTTCCCCATATTCCAAGTCGTCGTCGTTCTGATTGCATCGAGGATACTAGGGTATCATTGTTAGCCTTGGAATTTTGGTGTAGTATTTAAACAAAAAAGGTGTGATATAAATCTATGAGATTACTAAGTATAAGATAATATAGTTGTAGTTTCGGAATTTAGATAGCTTCGATTGAAGGGGTGAGTTTGACTCGCTTATAAGCTGTTTTGGGACTTAGTCTATTTTGAGTTCAAGGTTTTGTTAACTAGAAACCTATCAAACCTGGTTTGGAATAATCTCAGGAACATATCCAAAAGTTTATGATCACTCTCTCTTTAAAACATGTTAAGAATCTCTAAAAGGTTTATGGTGATTTGACATATTTGATAAAAGTAGAAATGAGATAAATTCATAGGCTAAGTACAACGTTATGCTTCAAGGCGCGACATAAGAAACCTTTAACATGAGAAGTAATGAGATTTAAAAGATGGCCTGAAACAACAAGAGCAGTTCAAAACAGTTCAAATGTAGAAGATAAGTGAAAGCAGACTAGAATGTTGAAGCCCACGTAAGGGAATACGTATCGATTTCTGCAAAGATAATTTTATCAACAATTAACATTGTAATAGTATATAAAACAAGTTAAGTCATGTAAGCAAGGGTCACAAAATTCATTAAGTATTCTATATAGAACTTAAGTACCCAAGTCACATAGAGAAAATAGTTTGTGAGAAAATGTATGAATATGCGTCCTTTCTTTTAATCCTTCAAATCCTAAGTATTTATTTGAATGTTTTTTAATATGTTCTTTGTTTGTTCCTTACTTTCAAAGAAATTATGCATTTATTCCAGTTAGAGTTTATGTCCAAATTTTCGATATTCAATATCAATATTCAAAGTACAAACATATTTTCTTAAATCTCTTGCACAATATATCCTAGGATTTTTTTGAGTTTAATATTGTAAGTGAATGAGAACTTGTGATTTGATTTACCAAAAACAACGGTAAACAAATTGACACGTTGATCACACTGAACCACACCGAGTTTTTGACTCGGATTTCACATGTTTATTAGGTATTTATTATCATTTTGCTTGTGTTATGCTCTCTTTTATGTTGTTTTCAGGTATTTAGCTCTTTCGGGACCTTTTTAGAAGAAACAAAGCAAAAAGATAAAAAATTAGGGTTTTTCGGCAAATATTGTACACATGGCGTTATGCATGGCGGCCGCTATAGGAGAAGCCATGACACATCAGCCCTCAACCAGGAGGAAACCGCCACGACCCCATGAACTTTCCCATTCACACACATGGTGGGCGCCATGAAGGGGTGGCGGGCGCCACCTTTGCATTTCACTTCCCACTAAGGAGAAGTTGAAAGGCATCATGGTCTTTGCATGCTGCTGAGTTCCTCTGAATAGGTCGTTCCAGTTCATTTCCAAGGCATCCAACTTAGTTTACAACACTAAGACTATATTATCATCTGTAAAAGCGGTAATCCGTCACATCAAGGGGTTATCGCACCGTAGTGTAATTGAGTTGGAGCACTTTGATTTTGCTGTCGTCTTTATCTTTGAAGTCAAAGGTTTATTTTCCTTGTACCAGATTTAAAGCCTTCGTTTGTAGCAGGTTCTAATTTAATCGCTTTTATTTATTTTACTTGTCAAGCTTTACTTTATTTAATTTCTTGCCACGCTTTAATTTATTTAATTTCTTGTCATGCTTTACTTTATTTAATTCCTTGTCATTGTCTTTACATTATTTAATTTTCTCGCCGTTATCTTTATTGCTCGTTTTAATCGTTTTACACGCTTTACTTGTTCTTCACGCCTTACATTCTAAACTTCTTTTCATCATGTTCAACAACGTTGTATTTGTTTGTATTACCATGTCTGGCTAAATCTTTCAAAGGTTAGAATGTAAGGATCGCGGTTAAAGAGATGTTTCACACATTGAATCTGTAGAAATGTTGTAAAGGCTGTTTTGATTTTTAATTCGAGTTTTCTGAAACAAACTTGGTTAGTTTTAACTACTCAAGGAGTGAGAAAGCACCATGGCTTAGTTAACTAGGAATATTTATCACTTTAAGGAAAAACGATTTTTGAAACTATTTTCGGACGCGTTGATAGATTTAAAATCAGGAAACTCCTTGGGTAAAATTTTCAAATCAAAATAACTTTTCAACTAAGTTTACGAGTCTTATTTCTTAAAAATAAGTTTACTACTTTAGCGTTCTGTGCACCTTTTATAAGTGACAATAAAATGCCTTAATTTAAGGGTAAACTCGGTTCTGAATACGCGAAAGCGACAGTTCCTGTTAAATGGATTCTTTTCAAGAGTAGAAAATATTGCCCCATAAGTAGTTCTATTTAGACAATTGAAACATCGTTTAACTGACGTGAATTACATTCAAGCCTATCTTTATCTGCACTGTATTTATCATTTCCTGTTATTTTGCGACATCAATATCTCTTTTGTACCGCCTTAAATAAACATCGTAACAATAGTAATCAATAGATTGACGATTTGGTCTCTGTGGGATCAATATTCTTTTATATTACTCTGATGCGATTCGTGCACTTGTGAATAGAGTGATCACACATCCAGTGGGACCCTTTTGTGCAAGAAATTCAAAACTTTGCAGAAACTTTTTATGCATTTTTTGTTAATTTTGTTCTTCAAATATGAAATACTTTCAATGTCTGAGTGTTTATGCATCTGAGAAGTGGTAAAACTTTAGTTGAGATGACACGTCCAAAAAATGCTTCCCTTCCCCAGAATAATGCTCCAGATAATGAATATCAACCAACCAAATCAACGATTGATGCTGCAGGTACTTTAGCAACGGTTGGAGTAACTGCTCCTTTTGTAAGTCAGATGTCGGTTTCGACGACATTACCAAAAGTGGTGGTTCCCCTACCACACATAAGTAATAAATATTCCAACTAGCCCTAAGGTCTCACAAGCGATTATAGGAGACCATGTGCCTTCTTTTCTCCCAAGTTTCACACTACCCATGGTAGTAGGGAATATCCATATGGTATTCCAACTTCAATGATGGCAGGCCTACAAACCAATGAATCTACAGATGCAGATAATGCAATGACTGTTGCATCCCCTCTCAATCCATACTTAGAATTGTGATCTACTATAAGCAATCCTAGTCGAATGGCACAACCACAATGAGGGTTAGGATATATCCCTCAAGGTATGCCACCCCTAACCTCTAGTCCCCTCATGCCTGTAAGGTAAAAAATGGATCAAAGAAACCATGATATGATGAATATGCTCACACATCAAATTGGTATTATGTTTAATCCTTTGATCTAATACACAGACCATATTTACCAACAATTAGCACATCAAATGGGTTGAATTACTAATTTATTTGGCACTCCTCATGCGCCTATCCAGCCAATCTCTAAAGTATAAGAAGGCGTGAGAACTTAAAACCCAGATCTTCCTAATAACCAATGGAAACAATGGATTATGCCCCAACAAGTCGAACAACTTGTACAAGGGGTAGTCAAAATAAGCATAAGTCAAAATGTCCCAGAGTTAGTATTGGTCAATAGAAATCAGGATGCAGACCAAGTAATTAGGAATGTCCAGCAAAATAATTTTTTTTTTTGAGGGGGGGGGGGGGAACATAGCCAATGTTGGTCTCCATATACCAGACTTTGTTTATGAATTGTCTAAGTATGTATTGAAAATTGAACTCCTTAGGGTTGGAAAATCCCCAAATTTACTAAGTCTGTAGGTGACACCTATGAGTCTACTATCGAACACATTGCTCGATACCAGATATAGGCTGGTGACTTGGCCAATAATGAGAATTTGAAGATGAAATATTTTCCTAATTCTCTGACCAAAAATGCTTTCACCTGGTTTAATACCCTTCCTCCAAATTCCGTATGTAACTTGAATCAATTAGAAAGGGTGTTCCATGAGAAGTTCTATATGGGCATGCCAAAGATCAGTTTGAACAAGTTAGCCAGCGTATAGAGGAATTTCTCTGAGGCGATAAATGATTATCTCAATAGGTTTAGGCTAATGAAGTTGAGATGTTTTACTCAAGTGTATGAACACGAGTAAGAGGCAATGGTTGCAGGAGTCTTAGTCTATTCCATTAGGAAAAAGTTAGATACCCAATATCTAAGGGATATGAATCAGTTATAAGATATGGTTAAGCAGGTCGAACAGTTAAAAGCTGAAAAGGCCAGGTCGAATAAATACCATAAGAAAGAAAAAGTTGCTTATGTAGAAATAGATGAAAACAAGAATCTGATATATCATTTGAATATGTCGAAGAAAATGAGGTTAATTAGGCAAAACTAAAGTCGAGTCCTCCATATATTTGTAAGGTCTTAAGACCTTCTAATGGTAAAAAACCTGTCGACCCTAGTAAAAACAAAAAATTCATTATAAAAACTTATACGTTTGATGTGACTAAATGTGATTAATTTTTTTATCTTTTAGTTACCAATGGTCAGATCATAGTTCCTGAAGGCCTAAAGATACCACCATTGGAACCATAAAAGAAAAAGATGTTTATGCAAGTATCATAATTTTCTTTGTCATAAACCTCCTAATGTGTCCTTTTCAGGGATCACAATAAAAGAAAATTGTTGCCAATCGTTGAAGTTTGGAGACAAAAGCAAACCTTCGATGAAGATTGATTATGACCCTCTACAAGTCAAAGAAGCAAATTTCTCCAAACCTGTTGATGTCATAATGGTCAGGATCACTACAGATTCTAGTTTGAATGCATGAGATGACAGTATGTTGGATATGCTGAGAAGGTCAAAGTTGTTTATCCAAAGGCTGAAGAGGAATTGATTGATTTCCTCAACAAATGCAAGATGAAAGACCCTGAAGTTATGTTGTGCCCTCATTGCAGCGCTGTCTTCGACAAAGTGGCCACTAAGAGCCTAAAGGATTTCAAACATTAGCCACCTAAGAGGAGTCATACGAATTAAAAAAGGCCCCAATATACCTTCGATAAAAGAGGCGTTCCTTACTAAAAACCACAAGAACCCTCATGCCAATGGAGGAGTCGAGACTTAGATGTCACCAGGTACTGCTCCTGTTGGTGAGTGGGTTCGACTTGTGGGAAAACCCAATACTGGCCAATATAAGTGGAAGGTAATTGAGGTAAGTGTGAGTTCCTTGTATATTGACAATTCCCAAATCTCCAATAAGTACTCGTATGATTCAAAGAACTATTTAGGTAAAAATTTGATGACTCTTACTCAATGGAGAAAATATTAAAGAAAAAAGAAAGTGGCAGTTTAGGTCGAGGAATCAAGTAAGAATGGTAAAATGCCAAGGATGGAAGAAGTCCAATTTATAAAGAAACCCCTAAAGGTAATATGCTTCCCTCCGTTTCCACCAGTGGTAAAATAAAATGGCAAAGAACTTGTGCCAAATGAAGATGACGAGATGCTGACCGATTATTTTGATTCAGGTTCAAAAGGGGAACTAACATCATATGTGATATTGTGTCTGTCCTTTGTATAGAATATGACACTGTAACTAAGATAACAGAGAAAGAAGATGATGGTATTGCAGAAGAAATAGTGAGCCACAAATCTATTTGTTATTATGTAATGAGTAACATTTGTGTCAGGGAAGAAAAAGCCTCTTTTGAAAGGCCCAACGTAGGGATAAAACAACATCTCAAACCACTGTTTATTTGGGTAAAGGAAGATGCAATGGGCGTTAATAAAGGGCTAGTTAATGAGGGAGAAACTGTAAATTTGATTTCGCATTTCTTGTTAAATAAAATTAGAAAGTTTGATACAAATTTGCGACCCCGTAATATGGTTATGTCTAATTATGAGGGAAAAACAAGTTACTCCTCAGAAGTTATTGAGGTTAACATTGGTGTAGGAACAATAAAAAGACCAACCTTATTCGTGGTTATTGTGTCCAAAGTGAATCATAATTTACTATTAGGACAAGGGTAGATCCATGGCGTAGGAGCAATATTGTCGACACTACACCAAAGGATTTCTATATGGCAACCTGATGGAGTTGTCGGAAATATTGAGGTCGACCAAAGTTACTTTATGACAGATATCAATAAAGTAAATAAAAGGACATTCGATAAGAGGTTGCATCCAACCCATGACTTTATGTGGGAACATGAAAATATGGGGTGAAGGTTCGACTACAATTATTGGGTGGTTGATAGAGAACAACGATGACCGAGTCCAATGCTTTGGCTCAGATTTCGACCTACATGGCTGAAAATAGAATTAAAGCAGTCTTGGAGGCCAATTTCCAACAAAGAATGGTTGTCGAAGCAACTAAAATTGAAGATGATATAAAAATGGAGGTTGGTCAAAATCCAACGCCAAACAGCCAGAGGCTTGATTGTATCTACAAAATAAGCCTTTGGGATTTGAAGAAGGTCTCTTAGCTTTAGCTAAAAAGATACAAACCCAAGATCCTCTAGAATAAGTCGATATAGGAGATGGAGGAATAAAAAAGCCAACATATATAAGTATCAAGATCGATCCGATCATGAAAGTCCAAATGATTGAACTGTTAAAAGAATTCAAAGATAGCTTTGCATTGGACTATGATGAAATTCCAGGGCTCAACCGAGAGTTAGTAGAGTTGAAGCTACCAATTCGACCTGATAAAAGACCAGTGAAGAAGATGCCCAGAAGGTTTACACCAAAAGTGATGTCGAATATCAAAGTGGAAATCGAAAGGCTTCATAGAAATAAATTCATAAGAACTACCAGGTATATCGAATGGTTAACAAATATAGTTCATGTCATTAGAAAGAATGGAATTCTTAGAGTTTGTATAGATTTTAGGGACTTAAATGTTGCTACTCTAAAAGATGAAAATCCAATGTCTTAGAGACCTAGGTACCTATGAATGCTTTTAGTATCTAATTCCTCTAGATGGTTATGGGCATCATCGAAAGAATGACAGAAATGCTAATCGATTCAGCGACATGCTTTTAATATCTAATTCCTCTATATGGTTATTTTGGATATAACCAAATTTATATTATAGAAGAAGATGTGTTGAAAATGGCGTATCGATGTCCTAGAGACCTAGGTACCTATGAATGGATAGTAATTCCTTTTGGCCTGAAGAATGCTGGTGTAACTTATCAAAGGAAAATGAATTATATATTCCATGGTTTCATTGAGACCTTCATTCAAGTATACATTTCTTTCATTGAGAACTTGGTCAATACATCAATCACATTACTTTTCTTCTTAATTAAGTAGGTACACAACTTTCTGCTATAATCACGAATAAATGTAACAAAGTACTTGTTACCTCCAAGTGAATCTACCTGGAGAGGACCATATACATCTAAGTAGATTATCTTGAGAGTGACTTTCGACTTGCTTCTTGCATCATTGCTGAAGCTATTCTTGTGTTTCTTTGCTTGAACACGTTCTTCACATACTTCTAGAATATAGATTTTTGGCAGGCCTGAAACCATGTTCTTCCTCTTTAGATTACTAATGTCATTAAAATTCAAGTGACCAAGTATCTAATGCCATATCCATTCATCTCTGCTAACTGCACTCGCCAGACATTTGTGTCCTAACACATCAAGTTCAATCCTGAAGGTTCTATTCTGAGACACTTGAGTGTTCAAGATTAACTTGTTACTTGAGTCGATCACTCTCATCATTCTATCTTCAGTCAATACTTTGTAATTCCTCTTTATCAGCTAACATATACTTAGTAGATTAGTCTTCATTCCAGGTATGTACAATACATTTGAAACTAATGATTTCTTACCATCCTTTCTCCTAATCAGAACATCACTAATACCTTCAGCAATTAAGATATTATCGTTTGCAAATTTTACCTTGTTCTTCAACGAGGGACTGATGTTGATAAACCAATCTTTTCTTCCATTCATTTGTGACGAACATCCTGAGTCAAGATACCATTGATCTTTGAATCTTTCTTCTTCTTCTTTTGTTGTGACCATTAGCATCATTTTGTCTTTTGTAAACTTTACATCACTTTCTTGATCTTTCTTGCCTCCTCGACATTAACTTGCATAATTATCATACTTTTGACAATTGTAGCACTGAATATGACTTTTATCAGGTTTTCTTCCATCACCTCTTCCTCCACCTGTACCACCACCTTTGTGATTGCCTTGGTTAGAAGATTGTCTTTGCATTTGCCTTTATTCCATTTCCCTGTGCCTTTCTTTTCTTTAGCCGTCTAAGCCTACAAAGCTACGCCAGTCTTCGACTTGCTTGCAGTTCTTTCAACCATTCTTTGTTTGTGAGATTCAAGACTCCCTTGAAAGTTTTCTTTTGTCATATTTCACAAATCCTTTGATTCTTCTATGGCTAGTATCACATGATCGAACTCTGGATGTAATGACATCAAAATCTTTGACACTAAAGATTTTGATGTCAACACTTTTCCACACATTTTGATTTGATTCACTAGTCTTATTACCCTAGTGAAGAAATCAGTCACATTTTCATTGTCTTACATCTAAAGCAATTCATACATTCTTTTGTGAGTTTGTAACATCACCTCCTTCACCATCTCAGCGCCTCCAAGTGATTTCTCTAGAATATCCCATGCTTCCTTTGCTGAATCTACATTCCCGACTTTCTCAAAGTTGTATGGATAAACATATTGATGGATTAAAAAGTGAGTCTTGTAATATTTCTTCTTCAAATCTTTGTGTGCAGCCTTTTGTTCATCGTAGCATTCTCTCCAATTTGTGTTACTCCATTCTTCACAAGATCCCAAAGATCTTGATAACAGAAAAAAATCTTTATATGCTTACATTAATTTTCATCATTGTTACCATTCAAGATTAGAAGATTCGCTGGAAAATGTTCGTTCAGATGATTCATCGTGATTCAATGCGTCCCAAAGATCGCACAATTAGTGCTCTAAATACCAGATGTTGAAAAAACTCCAATCATGAAGTCAACATAATCAATCTTTTTTATTGATCATGTTTTTTTATTGATTACGCCTCTTGTTCTTCACCCTTACCCAGGTGAAACAACCTGCAAGAAGATTCTACGCTCCACGGAGAATTGAAAGAAGAAAAATGAGGTAATTGAAAAGGGAGAAAAAAATTCTAGAGGAAGAAGAAAAGAATTGTATTTTTGTATAAACTGTACTTTAAGTGTTTGTTATAACGTGTGTTAATCACAACTGTGATTTCAGAAACTACGCAATGCTACTACAAAAGTTTTTTATAAATGAAATAGACTTTCTCTTTATTTATAGATGAGATTATTTACACTTAAAGTAATCACAAAATAACTAACTCGACTAAAACTAAGCTAAGTCAGTCTTCTTCGACTATGTCAAATTTGACTCATTCGACTGCTACATGCTTCGGCTACATGCTTCGACTACATGCTTCGACAAGTTGTATTTGTCTTTCTGTCAAATACAACTAGTACAGACTCTTCGACGTTCGTCGAATACAGACACGCTATTTCGACTTCGACACAAAGAATTACATATTTAACAGTGACGAGTGACTCATCCCCCACAATATAAAGAGACATGGCGAGCTCGCCGCGTGTCTGACATGTGTTTTACCTCGCCAAACCTCTTTATTGTCTTCTTTGTGCCTCCCTCAAGTAGGAGGCAAATGGACCGGGTTTGTTGGTACTACGTGGGTTTGAGTCATAATATAACCGTCTAATTATTCTAATCATTTATGTTATATTTGGATATTTTAAAAAAAAATAGAACGAAATGGAATATGAACAAAGTGAAATATTATTATCTGAATATTTGAATAAAAAATAAAAATAAAAAAATAATATTTTGCTCTTATTTATACATACAAAAATGAAGTTAAATGATAGAATATAATGTATTTTATCATCTTCCGACTCATTTTATTCATTTTCCGACTCATTTTATTCATTTTTTATCAATCCAATAAATAAAATACAGCTTATTGCATTTCATTCCATTCCTTCTATCCATACCTAACAAAAAAAAATAACAAAATAGAAAACTGGAAAAACAAAGGAAAAAGAAAATTTGAACGATCCTCAAAGTAACAATAAAGATTAGCCGTATGAATAACATTACAAGATATTCTGCTCCTACCTATAATGGTAATTTTGCTTATCTCTAATTAAACTATTGTATCTATCTCACCGAAAAAATTTATAAAGAAAAAAGTATCTACATTTCCATAATGTTTCATTCCTTCAAACGCAAGAAAGAGACTTCAAATCTACTCCTTATCAGGTACTCTTCCTACTGCTCTTTGTCACAATACACCAACTGTTTCAAGCTTCTGCAAGAAAAAAATAAAAAACGTAGGACTTTTATATATATGTGACAATTGCACACACCGTTACATTCTAAATTATATTGTCGAGATCTCTATAGCATAGACACTTCAGATTGAAAGTGTGTTCAGTTTTTAAGATGTATCAGTATTTGTAACCGTGTTAGTGCTACTAGAATGCACACCATTCATTCTTTTTAAACTTGTTACTTTTTTATTCATGACATGATGATTACATTTGAAAAACACATTAACTTAAGAGAGGCTTGTTTGCATCAAACTCACTCTCTAAGAAATCTTCACCACGATCTGCATATCCTTCTTTCCCTTTGGCCCAAAGAACCATGTAAAGTCCACTGAACATAAGGAACATGCCACCAATGCTGCAATATTCAATGCAGTATTAGTATATGAATTTCTATAATGTAGTAGAATATTGTATGCATAGTAGCAAGAAACCTACCTTCCAATATTAACAGTGTCTCCAACAGTAAAGACTGAGAAAATAACTGAGCATACTGTTCCAATTGGGCTAAACATGGAGACGAAAACTGGTCCTCTCTTCTTAAGTGCCCATCCATTGAAGCTTAGGCTTATTCCACTCACTCCACCAGCCTGTGCATTTACAATGGTAGGGTTTGTTAATTCGTTATCCATGTCTCAAAATGCATTCGTGCGAAATAAGGAAATAGTAGAAAATTACCAGAATGGAAAAGCCTATAATATCTCCAAAACTCACAAGTTGCAAACCAGATTTAAGGTCGTCACCTTGGAGTTTTTGAACAACTGCAGTCATGAATCCTCCAAACAACGATGTTATCGCGCTCAATGACATTGGTGCTGGAAAATCTCCAAGAGCAAAAGCCTATAAAATCAATGATTTTTATTGAGCTTCAGAAACTAGTACATTTTTTGTGTCCTCTATATTATTTGGTTATTACAATAGTTACCTGTAGGACAACACTGCTTGACAATATTAAAACTGAAATCATTAGATAGAAGCAACCAGTTATCTTTTTCATGTCAAAGAGAAGATTTGGTGGTGTAGATGATGATTGAAGAATTGTAGTCTCTTTTGCGGTTGCAGGAGGAGCATAAATGCTTTGCATTATGCTCATTGTAAGAGCTCCCAACACACATAGCAATGTTCCTAAGATTTTTAATTTACTATACTTTTTGCTTAAGTTAACTTTCTCTAACCTGTCAAATAGAAGAATTTCCCATGCATTAGCAAAAATATTATCATTAAAAGGCTTCTGCTAACTTTGTTGATAACATTAAGCATGTTACTTAATTTTGCCTTAAATGTGAATTAAATTGAAACATTTTATTCCTTTTTGTTTGTTTAAGCATAAGTGAAAATGATCAAAATCTATTGAATTGAAATGAAATTACCCAAAAGTCCATGCGATGATGAAAATAAGAGCCGGTGCAAGGTTTGGCATAGCAGTTCCCATTGCTGGCGAAGTTAGATTGATTCCCTTCAAGAATAAAGTTTGGAAAGCTAATCTGCACAACAATAAACAACAAAATTTTGAATCAATAATTTTGTTGTGTGGTATAAACTGTGTATCTTTCTGTGCAGCTGTAGAGATTAATCCCTCGAGATAGAAAAAACTACAAAGAACATCAAAACACCATTAGACGAATTTTGAACCTAAAACTTCTTATTAAACTACTCTAAGAGGTCTTTGTCATAAAATTAAAATATAAATAACTAAGAATAAGTTATAAGTTCCTTACCCTCCAAAGGAAAGAAACCATATCTGCATCATAAACCTTAAACTGAAATGCTTGGGCCACTTACTCCTACATGATGACACATACACATCTTAAAAAATTTCAATCCCAATAAAATAAGATAAATCAAATTTTCATAATCAAAATCAAAACCTTTCAAAACAAAATGCAGCAGGAAAAAGAATGAGAAATGTAGCAATGGAAGTGAAAACAACAATGGTGAGAGGGCTAATTCCTAATGACATTGAATAACTCATCAACTCAGCATTTCCTGCATAGATAAATTGAACTCCTATCAACCCTCCAATCAATGTTACATCTTCCACCACCCCCATTTTTTTCTTCTTCCAATCAAATTCAACTAATTATATCAATTTTTTAATTTCCTTTCTCTTTTTTTGCCACATTTTTATTTCAATTGTGAATTTAATTTCAGATTATATCAACTTTCTTGTTCAAGCCCAGATAATCATCATGATGTTGGTGTCTTTACCAAACCCTCTCTTTCTCTCTCTATCTTTTTTGTTATTCAATTTTTCTATTTTTAAGTTGTGGTAATAATTGGAAGCACTTTCCTATCTAATTCTAGATTTTGTTTCTTAAAAATAGATAATACAAGGATTTAATTAGGGAGATTCTGACGGGCCCATATCCAAGCCTGGGCCCAAGCTCAAGCCCAAGCCCAAGCCCGAGGTGAAACCTTTGGGATGAAACCGGATGCTTTTGCTCTTGTTGACCTCGTTCGAACTGCCACCGGTATTTTCTGCCACAAATTCGGACAACGGCTTCACAGTTATGCTATACGTTCTGGGTATCATTATTCTAATATTTATGTTTCTACCTCTCTCATCAAATTTTATGTAACAGTGCATTCTTTCAATGATGCCCATAAGCTGTTTGATGAAATTCCTGAACCAAACGTTGTTTCTTGGAATACTTTGATTTCTGGCTATGTCCATGGTGGTCTGTTTAAAAAAGCATTGTCTGTGTTTGGAAATCTAGAAAAGTCGCAGATTTGTGCTGATGTGTTCTCTTTCACGTCTGCTATGGCTGCTTGTGCCCAGCTCAGTTTGTTGAATTTGGGAAGTTCAATTCATTCTAAGACAGTGAAATTGGGAATGAGTAATGACACTGTTGTGGCAAATTGCTTGATTGATTTGTATGGGAAATGCGGCTCTGTTGAACATGCTGTCAGGGTATTTTATGATGTTATTGACAAGGATGTAATTTCTTGGAATTCCGTCATAGCAGCATGTGCAAGCAATGGTAACGTTGAACTTGGTTTCAAGTTTTTGCAGCTCATGCCTAACCCTGATTCAATTTCTTATAATGGGCTGATAAATGGAATTGCTCTAGGTGGAAGGATAGAAGATGCTCTTTGGATTTTGACTACTATGCCATGTCCGAATTCATCTTCTTGGAACTCCATAATTACTGGATTTGTGAATAGGAATCGTGTTTCTGAAGCTTTGGATATGTTTAGTAAAATGCAGTTGAGAAACTTGCAGATGGATGAGTTCACATTTTCAATAATTTTAAATGGAATTGCTGGTCTGTCAGCTTTAACATGGGGGATGCTAATTCATTGTTGTACAATAAAGTACGGTTTAGATTCATCGGTAGTTGTAGGGACTGCCCTGATCGACATGTACTCAAAATGTGGGCGAGTGAACGATGCAGAATCAATATTCAATGTGCTTTCTGATAGGAATCTGGTAAGCTGGAATGCAATGATATCTGGGTATGCTCGCAACGGGGATTTTGCACAAGTTATCGGTCTCTTCGAGTCGCTAAAATTGGAAAGAGATACAAAACCTGACGGTATCACATTTCTTAACCTTATATCAGCATGCTCCCATAGCCAAATACCATTTGAGTCTGCTTTTGGTTACTTCGATGCTATGATGAATGAATATGGAATTGCACCATCCATTGAGCATTGTTGTTCAATGATACGGCTCATGGGGCAAAAAGGTGAGTTGTGGAGAGCACAGAGAATGATACACAAACTTGGTTTTGAGTCCTGTGGAGTAGTTTGGAGGTCTTTGCTAGGTGCTTGTGGAACTCAGGAAGATTTACAAGTAGCAGAAGTTGCTGCTGCTAAGGTGATTGAATTGGAGAGGGATGAAGATTATGTGTATGTGATGTTGTCTAATATGTATGCATCTTTTGAAAGATGGGAAGATGTTAATGTAATTAGAAGCCTCATGAGTAAGAAAAGGGTTGGGAAAGAAGCAGGTTCTAGTTGGATAGAAATAGATAGCTTTGTCCCATATGAAACCACATGAAAGAGTGTGACTAATATTAAATATTGACTCATTTGTTCACTTATTTGCTTCTTAAACAAATTTGAGTGAGGAAATGTCTCTCTAACTACCTCATATCCCATTCTATTGATAAACTATCACAAAGACTGATACCGAACTATCCATCATGCGTGTATAAAGCAGCTTTGAGCTTTGGACCACATTTCGGACAGAGAAAAAATCAGTTTAATTTGTCCTCATCCAACATGGGGGAAAATGTCATATGCATGAAATTGATATACTATGTCCGTACATGATTTTCTTCGGTACAAAGAAATGCCTTATTTGCTTCCTCCCACTATATGTTAGGCATATACTTTAGGAATGCTATTCTATCCTTTATACACTAACTAACAACAACAGTTCGAATCTTTTCATTGATATGCCTTTTCAAAAAACAATTTTTTTGTTACTCGTAGTTTTTTTTCTTCTTTGAGTGTAGTCACTTGTCACAACTCTCAAATTCACCTTTTCCTACTCAAAAGTAACATCTTCTTTCTATTTGAAAAATTGACTGACTAGAAAAATATCTATTATGAAGTTGTATAACAAAAAAATAAAAAGAGAAACATCTTAAAATATCATAAACTATGAATCATTAGGGTTTAGCCCATGTGATTCAACTCTGCTTTCTATCCTTCGTATTCTTTCTTTTTACATACACACATAGATCAAAGAATGAAAATATACGTATGAGTAAATCCTCAAGAACCCAAAAATAATATCAACAAGGCAAGTTCTAAAGAGAATATCCATTTAGAGAAACCGTTTCCTAACCGAACCGCAAGATTATACGAATTTTCAGATTGTAACAGAGCACTTAAACTAAAGTTTGGGTTAGAACCATAAAGAGATTGAACTCCCTCCACGTCATCAATTTTCAAGTCAACTTTTTTCTTCCTTGGGCTTATGTTTGGGTACATAACTGCTTCTTTTATAGATGAATGCCCAAGACCAAGCACGTGACCTATCTCGTGCGTCACAACTGATTCCAAATCAACGGCTATCCTTGAATCATCATGATCAAAATCAACGGCCCAATTCTCTGCTGCATCCAAATGAAATCTTCCATTCTGAGGAGAGAAAGCATGCGCTAAAACCCCCAAAACACCGTCAAACGGTTCTCCGTCACCGTGATCACCGAAATAAAATCCGATTCTAATATCCGCCGATTGATACTTCTCCGTTTCACGAAAACTCACCGGAATAACCGACGCCCACCGCTTAAAAGAACGTTCAAAAACCATTCGGATGTCCGATAAGCTCAGCGTGTCGATCATATCATACGGTGAGAAAGCATAACTTAGAGTCATCGGAGAGCCACGAAGCCACCGCGGTTTCCCGTTAAAGTACGCAAAGTGACGCGTGGCGTGTATTCTACGCGTCGCGGTATCCGAAACACCGCATCTCGGAGACTCAATCGTTGATATAGTTTCAGAGTCGAGTTTTCCGGTTAACGGCAAACCGAGCTGTTTCTGATAGAGTAACACCGCTGACTCGAATTTCGAATCGAACTTGTCCGTGAAATTCGACGTCGTGTTCGGCTGAGTAAGATAACCGAAACGGTGGAAATACTTCTTCAGCTCCGCCATGCCGCTGACGTGGCTGCCTCGTTCCGCGTGAAGAAAACTTGAGAAATTGTGCCACGTGGCGTTGTGTTTTTCAGAAGTTGTTATTACGGTTACGGTTTCTGGTATAATCCTCGCGGTAAAGCATGGGCGGCAAATAAAGAGAGCGACAAAGAAGAAGAAAAAGTTAAAGTAACTGAAAAACGGAAACATAACGATTAGTTAGTTACGTTTTTTTTCAGGTGAAGATCAATTATGAAGCTTATGATAAATGAATGATAGGATATAGTATAATGAATTTATGATAATTACGAGTTTAGAATCATATTATATACACATGGTAATGGAGATAGTCTTTGGTATGATACAAAGATAAGAAGATTCTGACCCTTTTGATGGGAGATCCTGACTTTTGAAGTGTGAAGGTGGGTAAACTAATTATGTTTCTGGTTTTTAGATAAAACTATATAATATATTTGGGGGTTTAATTTTGTTTGATGTTTTGGTCGTTGGTGGTGTGGTAACTGATTTGTCAAATGGAAATTGCATAGAAAATGAGTTTTAATATTTTAAGTAAGAATTATGAGATACGATTTGTTCAAGTTTAGTTGAGTTTGAAGAACTAGACTAATGTTGGTTGACCAAATTTGGTGGTGATAAAGTGGTTTAACTCGTCAGAAGCGAAAAAGATTGGATATTATTTGGGAAATTACTACGCAATGTGTGACAAATATTGCTTTCTCCGCTTAATTATTTCCCCTCAATTAATTCAAACACTATCTTTTTTCTATGGTGCTCATATCATTTCAAAGGCTATAAATTTAAGTTGGTGCTCATATCTCATAAAACTTCTTACTCACTTATATTATTTTTTTAATCCATCACTTCTTAAGGAAAATAAATTCTAATATTTTAGAACTCGGTTCAGAAGAGTAAAGTTTTGTTAAATACTATTTCAATCAATATTCGAACTCAAATTCTTTTAACAATTAAATTTTACTAGCCACATGAGTCCACCCGTTTTATTTTTTCATACTTACAATTTGAAATTCGTTTGATGATCATAATCATAATGATCATTTTTTGTTGCTGTAGAGGTGATGGACATTATTAGCAATTCTATAAACAAGACTGTCAGAATATATAATAGTGAGAAGTTAGTGTAGTTAAAACAATTAAGAGTTGTTATTAAACACTTATTGATTATTATACGTGGGAAAGTAATTCAATAATTATTAGTAAATTGTTATGAAAACTGATCGAATCGATTGGTCAAACTGGTTAAATTGAGAATCGGAAGGGTCATCGATTTGATATGATTGTTGGATTGGATAACTTATTGAACTAGTGAGAATCCGCAAGAACGGACACTTTTGGAAAATCAACGGATTAAATGCTTGTGTTTTCTAGTCATGCGGTTCAATCAATGAACTAGTGATCCAGTATCCTCATCGGTTTGATGACCGGTCCAGTTTTAAACTCAGACAATATTAAAATAGCTTAATATATTATTTAATTGCACGTTGTATTTTCAATGGGAATGATCAAATATTGTATTGGTATATTTATAAAGGGTCCCTAAGAGGTGACATATGGATTCTCTAAGGACAAGGGATGCGAATAAATAGCTCCTACCTACTTTATAGTCGCTCATTTATTGGAGCATCCACACATTGTTCATAATGATCACTCGTTGATTGAATTTCTTGCATGTTTATGAAAATAAGATGAGTGATGTGTCCTTGTCCATAACGACATGAGAGGGGTAGTCAAAGAGTGGGGAGAAGTCACCTCCTTCAGTATAACATGGGATATAACTACCTATTTCCCATGCTCCTAAGAGAGGAGAGTGTTGTTACTACTTTATTTGAGCCCAAGACCTAGGCCCAAGAGATTCATATAATTACCTAAACCCTAAGGTTGAGAAGGATATTAAATTCACTCTGAAAACACCACATACAAAGCTTCTCATACAAAGTGTTGTTACTACTCTCTTTGATGATATATGAGGGGCTCCGGTCCCATAAAACTTTAATTCACCCTCATTGGTCAAGTTTGATGGGTGTGGCGACCCGTATGAGCATGTCGCATTCATCAACACACATATGGTAATGATCAGAGCCTCTGATTATGTTCCGTGCCGACCAAAGGTCCAGGATCCACTGCTCCGCGCCAGCTAAAGGCCCAATAACACAAGTCTCATTACCTTGTTCATCCCGCTAGGCCCAAGGTATAAATACCTTCTTAAAAGAGCTCTAAGGTACACAATATCTAATATTTGTTTTCACTACGAACTATCTTGAACCCTACACTGACTTGGGTGTTGGATTGCTAACCATGTTGGTATTTCTTAGGTCCACCAGGTGGTTTTCCCCAACGCTTGAGGTTAATATCCTCGGTGGATGCCCTCAACTTCTAATTTGTAAATTTGGGATCGGCTGAGTCCCATTTTCCCCCGACCGAGTAGCGTTATGGGTCTGGCCATGCCAAACACCTCTACCTCTGCCTCATCAAATTTCGAAGGAAAATTTAACCTGGACACGAGCAAGGTTAAAAGGATTCACCCCATGAAGTTTGTCGGATATGACACCACCTCAGACAACCAATGTCAGGTGCTTCATCACCGTAAAGGCCTCACGTCGGGTATCTCATCATCATATCAACAAGAGCCCGGTCCCAGACATTCAACAAGGCTTAGGGACTACGAAATGATAAGGGAGTAGCGAGATGACGAGCACCCCGAGAGTGAGGTAACCCGAGAATGTACAACAGAAGCCAGAAACATCCCAAGTCAAGGACTTGGCCCTCCAGAGTTAGGAGAGCCTCAAGTTGCACGGATACCACATCCGAAGAAGGCACCTGGTATACTCTTGCACCCGACCGTAAAATTTAATTAATGTATTTGTAAACTAATTATATTATAATGAAATTATATATATATATATATATATATATATATATATATATATATATATATATATATATATATATATATATATATATATATATATATATATATATATATATATATATATATATATATATATATAACTCTTATTATTCTGCTTTCATGTTTGTCCCCTTTTTTAGGGTATCAAATGCAAATACACGTTGTAGCGAACCAGAGAACAACAAACATTGTTGAAGCCCATCTCAAGAATTCGGGGATGCTATCAGAGACGCTTTGTCCGTCAAAATACAACACTCAAAACCCCCTGACACTTTGCACGCACGAAGATTCATGGGTGCTGTCGAATATGCTTCGAGCGTGCGACTACAACAATCAATTTTCCACAGTGCCTCATGTGCCTTCAGAAGTCAAAGGTGTTATCGAGTACGCTTTGAGCGCTCGAATACAATAATTAATTTCCCACAGTGTCTCGTGCACCTTCAGAATCTATGAAGCTATTAGAGACGCTTTGCGCGTCCGATTATATCAATCAATTCCCTCAGAGGTGTTATTGGAGATGTTTTGCACGTCCGAATACAACATTCAAATACCCTTGGTCAAATAAATGCATGCTTTCAGGTGTAGTTGATGCACCTCCTCTCGATCTAGCCAGTCCAAGGGCGAGCACGGTGAAGCTTAGAGACGTCTACCTCGACCCGAGCCATAGTCTCGAGGGCAGGGACGAGGAATCTCATCCTCTGGCCGGGTAAGATCCTTTGTGACACAGAGCGTAGTTCAAAACATGGCCGCATATAGCCACTTTCATGTCCCTCGTCTGTAAGTACAATTTGAAATACCACTACGATTAACCAGACTCATATCTTATCCATGTTAATATGATTAAGCTATAGACGTGTCTAGCTGGTATGGCATGAAATAATTACAGGTGTGATGAAGAGCATAAATGATCGGAGCCGATTTCATGTTCCACTAGTCTCAATCCGACATACGAAAACTTCAAAATGCAAATAACGCTTCCTTCAAGCAAGCACATTCCGAGAATAACTATGAGCTACTACCTCGACATTTTATCAAGACATTGCATACATCTTAACGCAACTCACTTCCATGTGAAACATCCATACACGACTCTGCAAAAGACTTAAGGTCAATTATACTTTAAGCAACTACTATTTATAACTTTCTACAACAAATAATGATGTAAATTGCAGGATTCTAAAGCAATCCTAAGCTACCCTCGAATACAAATTCTCCTCGGATCCAAGCTGGACTATTACGACAGTTGAAAAGGGAACAATATTTTACCAAAAAACACAAGCATGCAAAGGTAAAAAACTTCAATTCATATATATATATATATATATATATATATATATATATATATATATATATATATATATATATATATATATATATATATATATATATATATATATATATATATATATATATATATATATATATATATATATATATATATATACACACACACACACACACACACAAAAGCCTATGCACAAAGGCCCAATCAATTATTATAGGAGAAAATAAAAGGAAAAAAATCAAAATAGCATTCAGACGTCGGTGTCACATCAAAATTTCAATCCTGAATCATTGAATCGATACATTCATCATGACTTTCAAATCATCTGTATAGGATAACATGTATTTCTATGCATAATGCTTAAAATGTCGACCATGATAAATTTTCAAATTTACAGACAGACCGGTTGAATCAATTTTAAATGGGTATAATGAATTATGAATATAATCTTACCTTTTTCCCGCTTGTATAGTGGTTTATATACAATGGGTGAGTTTAACTAATACAAGGGGTATGCTAACAAAATGGTGGGAAAAGAGCGACAGTGGGACACGTGATCAGTAGCCCCGCTGAATAATATCTAGGAATCAATGTTATTGGGGAAAAGTGAGGGAAGAATATCTGCAGAGTTTTTAATAGTAGATTGGAAGTGTTGAACATTGGCTGAGCTAGAGGTATGAGATTTTTATAGGAGAGCAATGATAACTTTGTGCTAGTCTGTTATGAAAGGAGAGATGCATGAACTGGAATGTCGAGTATCTGGTTGTTCTAGAGCAATGTTGTCTATGTTATCTGGTAAAGTGGAGGTATTATTAGTATTTGATTTCTTGAGATAATGGCGGCAACCCGTGTTTTTTGAAGAAAACTTTGACTATGTGTCATGGTTTGTTGCAAAAACTACAGACTTTCATATTTTTTCCACGGGCGTGAAGGAGGTTTGTTCGTTGAGTATATTGGGAGAGGATGCTTGTTGAACTTGGAAAAATTGGCAATGAGTTTTTCCTCCTCCCCAAAAGGAATTATGTATTCGCGTTCCTATTAAATAAGCATAGAAAAAACTTTATTAATAGGAGGGAAAAGGCTTAGCAACATGATTTGAGACCTAACTAGATCATATTTCTCATTTGGGCCTTGGAGAAACCTAATAACGTAATCAATTTCTTTGTAATTATTTATTATTGGAATAAGAGTCCTTGTGCGTTTCATAGTGCATGAACAAGATTGAGGAGTGTGAAAATTCACAAGCTCCTACCAAAGTTTCTTCAGCACTATGTAGTAGTGTGCAATAGTTTTGTCTCCTTGCTTGAGGCCAAAGATTTATTCTCGAAGATATGAAACCCTAAAAATGTCACCTTGGTTGTAACGGTCACAGAGCTTCACCCAAATGTCATGAATGGTGTTAATATTAAGGATGCTCTGAGCAATATCACCTTCAATTGAATTAGTCATCCATGTCATCACCATAGTGCTACACATGTCCAAAGCTAGAGCAAGCCGATCGGACTCAGGAGGATAATGTATGGTTTCGAAAAAGAAACCAAGTTTGTTTTTAGATTGCATTGCCACAAGAATAGCCCGAGTCCATGAATTATAGTTGGAATTGGTTAAATAAGGAGGGGGCGATTGCAATCCCACATTTGGAAATGAGCGGCATGAAGTATGGTTTTACCATATAATTTTGATAGTTACTAGTGGTTGTTGGAGTGGTGGTGACTGTGGAAGGTTGAGGAGAGGAATATGGTTGAGGATTTTGTTTTGCATGTTCATTGATGATTTCTAATGAAACCGTGGAAGGAAAAGAATATTAGAGTTTTTTTGGGAATGAAGAAGAAAATGTGTGAAATGAGAGAAAGGACGAGAGACTCAGGCAAAGAGAGAAAAATAATTTTGTAAAATAAAAATTGAAATGACTTATGTGATTTTTTTTTTAATGGGGATAAAGACGAAATCTTGAAGATCAAATTAAAAGGGGACGCACACATTCAAAGAGGCAAAAGGCGAGGATAAGATAAATAATAAAATTCTGAAAGAAATCATGATAAAGGAGTGAAAGATGGATGCATGGAGAAATTGTAGAGAAAAGGAGAAAACACATGGTAGATGTATTGATGATGGGAATCTTGAGGGAACAGGTGTTGACACATGTTAGATTTGTAAATGTGATTGTGGATTGTAAAAAGAATAAAAAATATATTTGAGAAGATAATATCAAAGTTTATTTTTATCTCTTGATACCATGTTATCAAATTTGGGATACACACCAAATTGAATATCACATTTCTTACAAACATAAGAAATGAAACATAATTTTTTTTACTAATAAACTTAATTTACAAAAGTTATAAGGCTTTCTTATTTATACATGAAGTCTTTAAATAATATAATTAATTTGTTACTATTAGAAGTTAATCCTAATAGAATAACTTGAATAACCCTAATAAAATAATGAAATAAAATTAAATATATTAGATTAAATATGTTTAACATTCTGTTAGTGGATGATATAATTAATCTTCCTTATTAGTCTGTATAAATTTTGAAGAAAAAAAAAAACTTATATGCATAATTTAGACATTATTCAATATTGTTGGAATAATTAGGATTTTAAAGAAGAATGAAGAAGAAGGAGAAGAGATAAGAGACTATATTATGAAAAAGAGATTTTTCTATTATGGAGTTGTTATTATTATTCACAATGTTACCTGTATATATAGGCAACAGAACATACAATTTATAAACTACAATATTCAACTCTGTCAAATACATGTTTATACTTCGACGCACATGTTGTATTCGCCTAACACACCTATGTTGAATACAACTTTCCTAAAACATTGAATTATACCATCTAACACACTTCCTAATTCATGTTTTTAAGGCTTCTTATCCCAATGTCTTTCTTCAATTCATCAAACCTGACTTTCTTCAAGGGCTTGATGCCTATATCAGCAGTTGCAATCATGACCTGCAATACACAAGTTCAAGCTTTCCTTTACTTACTTGATCCCTAAGAAAATGACACCTCCTCTATATGTGCTTACTTCAACCATGACACACATGATGATTTTCCATATCGATAACTGACTTGTTATCTAAAAACAACTTAACCTTCTTAGGTTCCATAATCTTGAGCTCTTTGAGCAACATCTCCATCCATGTTGTTTGACTCGCTGCATATGATGTAGCTATGTATTCAAATTCACAAGATGACAAAACCATAATGCTTTGTTTTCTTGAGATCGAAGAGATTGGATCACCTCAAATCATGAATATGTAACATGCAATACTCTTTTTTCTCATTTTGATCTCTACCAAAATCTGAATCAGTGTAGCCATGTACCTCTACATCTGTGTTGGTATCCTTCAGTACCATTTATCATCACTTCTTCTATGAAGTCACCATCTACATCGATTGCTTGATTTGGAAATCTCTCATATCCAGCTAGCCTTGTCTACTCAATTATCGTTTTAGTCGATCTTCTAACATTCTGCTTAGGTGGTTCTTCATTTCAATTGGTTGTGACTTCAGTTTGTTGATCTTCTTCAAGCATAGTTGTGATTGTATATTGATCATGTCGAAATGACCCCTGAGTCAAATTCCCCATTTTTCTTTCGTCCACTAGAATATCCCTACTGATTACTAGTTTATCATTATTTGGTGAATACAACTTGTATGCACCAGTCGAATGATAACCTATAATCACCATGGCTTGACTTCGATCATCTAGATTCTTCCTCAATTGTTCAGGTACATGCCTGAAACACATTGATCCAAATACTCTAAGATGACTAATGTAACACCCCAAATAAAGAAAAAAGAATTATTTAATTAAGTTGATAATATAATTATTAATTTAATTAAATAAATTGGATTATTGGATTATTATTATTATTATTATTATTATTATTTTGGAATAATAATAATTGGAATATATATATATATATAAGTGGGAATAAAGAAAAGGGTTTCATTCTTAACAAAGAAATTTCACGTGAAACTCAGAGAAGCTGCAGAGAAGAGGAAAAAGGGCAAAGAGCCGAAAAGCACGGTTGAGGAACGGAAAAGCTAAAGCTTAGAGAATTGCCGGATTATCTCAGGTAAGGGGGGTTTATCGTCGGTTAATGGGTATTATAGATTAACATGTCATGGGTAGTGATAAGCTGTTGATTTAACCCTAATTGGGACTGCATATGCTGAAATTGACGTTGGATAAACCGTGTTAAAAACTGCAAATTGAATTGATAGTTGTGTGAGTCGTAAATGTTAGACTATAGCACGGATCACAATTAAAAACTTGATTCGGCACTACTAAATTACAGACAATTTAGGTTTTCTTAGAAAGGGTTTAGATGCGGAAGCGGCCGGAAAACCTGATCTGCGTGAAGCTAACAGAACTTTGGAATAATTCAGAAAAACTGAGTCTGCGCGCGAGCGGTCGACCATAGGGTCGGCGTGCGCTGACCCGTGGGGTATGCGCCGACTGCATGCGTCGACGCAAGGCATTTTGGCGCCGACCCGTGAGTGAAGCGTCGACCCCATGCGTCGACGCAAGGGGCCTTTGCGCCGACTCCCTCCAGTTGAGCAGAGTCTTTGCAGAGTGGAAAATAGTTAATCTTTTTATGTTGTAAATGTGATTGGTGATTGAACCATTGTAGTTAATCGTGAGGAATAATTTTGTTGGGTTTTATGTTGTGAAATGTTGATGCAAATATGTGATAAGTTGTTTTATTGAAAACTCTGAGTTGTAGGCTGATGAGCCAAAGTTGAATATAAGTTGTTTCGTTGAAAATACTGAGTAGTAGGCTGATGAGCCAACGTTGATTTTAAGTTGTTGTTGTTGAAAAAGCTGTTGTGTTGCTGTTGCTATTATGTTGTTAAGGTTGCAAGTCGTACATGCCATATACATTCATATGCATTAAGTCGGAGCTTTGTCTCACACCACGTTGGCCTGGATTGGCAAAAATATGGGGCTTTTGCTCACACCACGTTGGCCTGGATTGGCAAAATTTTAAGTTGAAAGTTGAAGGCTTATGCCTTGATGCCCACTAAACTGGCAATGATTTTAAGTTGGGAGTTTTACTCCAAATGGTACCACATGCATGAAGAGTCGAGTCTCATCGAGTTGCATTTTATGTTGTTATTGAGTTGCCTTTACGTTGTGGTTGAATATGATAATTGAGTTGACTGTGCCGTTGCCTAATGCATGATATAATTAGGGTGATTAACGTGTAGAATTACTTAACATAACATGATAAATTATAATATTTGTTATATCGATTGAGGAACTCACCCTTACAGCTATATTTTTCAGGTAACGAGCAGTGAGTCGAATAGAAGCTAGTGCTTGAAGTCTAGTGTGGTTAGAGGGTCATGCTCTGATAGATGTAACATCGGGACGGGATGTTTGAATTGTTGAATAAATGTTAATTTTGATGAATTACAGATGTTGAAATATTTTATCCGCTGCGTATTGTTAAAGAAGTTTTATGCTGAATAAAATTGAGCATGACTGATTTTATGTTGACTTTTGTGAAGAAGTTGTTATGTGACACCCTTGAGATGCATGATTACTCTGATATGTATGATTAAATTGTTGTTGTTTTATTATTAAACATTTGGGGTATTTTAGAAGGGTGTTACATTAGTGGTATCAGAGCAGGTCGGTCCGTCCGGCCAGTTGTCGTGTCGTTTTGTCTAACAATCGTGTATTGTTACCAATCTAACTTTAAGTTGTGTTATATTGATAAGTTGAAATGGCTGGAAGGAATGACGCTGCAATGGCTGCCGCAATGCAAGCAATGGCACAAGCTGTGCAGAACTTGCCAAATGCTGGTGGAGATGCTGGATCACGTAGCTTGGCGACTTTTCAGAGAGAGAATCCGCCGGTGTTTAAAGGAAAGCATGATCCAGATGCAGCCTTGGGATGGTTGAAAGAGATTGAGAGGATCTTCCGTGTTATGGACTGTACTCCAGCTCAGAAGGTTCGGTATGGAACTCACATGCTAGCAGTCGAAGCTGATGACTGGTGGCTAGAGACTCACGAGAGGTTGACTGTGGCAGGTGAAGACGTTACTTGGGATGTATTCCGTAGGGAATTTCTGAGGAAGTATTATCCAGAGGATGTCCGTGGTAAGAAGGAGATTGAATTCCTTGAGCTGAAGCAAGGAAACATGTCTGTCACGGATTATGCTGCGAAATTCGTGGAGTTGTCCAAATTTTATCCTCATTACACTGGTGCTGGTGCTGAATTTTCAAAGTGCATCAAGTTTGAAAATGGATTGCGCTCTGAAATTAAGAAGGCTGTTGGGTATCAGAAGATACGCATTTTTACTGAATTGGTTGATAGCTGCAGGATATTTGAAGAGGACAATAATGCTCATTATAAGATTGTCAGTGACCGCAGGGGAAAGCAACATCAAAACCGTGGCAAGCCGTATGATGTTCCAGCTGGAAAGGGGAAGCAAAGAGCTGCTCCGGCTCAGAGAGCTAGTGGGGGAGGTGCTCCTACTGGTATAGTTTGCTTCAAATGTGGTCAGGCTGGTCATAAGAGTAATGTATGCACTGCTGAAGTGAAGAGGTGTTTTCGCTGTGGTAAGACTGGGCATGCAATAGCTGATTGCAAGCACAAGGAAGTGATTTGTTTCAATTGTGGCGAAGAAGGGCATATTGGAAGTCAGTGTCGGAAGCCGAAGAAAGGGAATCAGTCAGGAGGCAAGGTCTTTGCTTTATCGGGTTCTGAGACTTCTGCAGATGATCGTTTGATCCGAGGTACGTGTTATATTAATGGCTTTCCTCTTGTAGCTATTATTGACACAGGTGCGACTCATTCCTTTATATCCTTGGATTGTGCTGTGAAACTTAAGTTAGAGATATCTGAGATGTTTGGAAGTATGGTAATTGATACTCCTGCGAAGGGTTCAGTGACTACTACTTCGGTTTGTTTAAATTGTCCTTTGAGTATTTTTGGTAGAGACTTTGGGATGGACCTAGTGTGTCTTCCACTAGTGCAGATTGATGTTATTCTGGGTATGAACTGGTTGGTGTTTAACCGAGTTTCTATCAATTGTTTTGATAAGACTGTGGTCTTTCCGGAGATTGAGGAAGGAAAGAGTTTGTTTCTATCAGCAAGACAAGTGAATGAAGAAGTAGTGGATGGAGCAGAGTTGTTTATGCTGTTAGCGACTTTGGAGGCTAAAGATAAACTGGTGATTGGCGATCTAGCCGTGGTGTGTGATTTTCCTGATGTGTTTCCTGAAGAGGTGAATGAATTGCCGCCAGAGCGTGAAGTGGAGTTCTCTATTGACTTGGTACCTGGTACTAGGCCGATATCGATGGCTCCGTACCGTATGTCTGCTGTTGAGTTAACTGAACTGAAGAGTCAGTTGGAAGATCTGTTGGATAAGAAATTTATTCGTCCGAGTGTGTCACCGTGGGGTGCACCGGTGTTGTTGGTTAAGAAGAAAGAAGGTACTATGAGGTTGTGTGTGGACTACAGGCAACTGAATAAAGTGACGATCAAGAATCGGTATCCGTTGCCGAGGATTGATGATTTGATGGATCAATTGGTCGGTGCAAGTGTGTTCAGCAAGATAGATTTGAGATCTGGGTATCATCAGATTCGTGTGAAAACCGAGGATATTCCGAAGACTGCTTTCAGAACCAGGTATGGACATTATGAGTATTCTGTAATGCCTTTTGGTGTGACTAATGCGCCTGGAGTATTTATGGAGTATATGAATAGGATTTTCCATCCGTACCTAGACAAGTTTGTTGTGGTGTTTATTGATGATATTTTGGTGTATTCGAAATCTGAAGAAGAGCATGCTGAGCATTTGCGAGTGGTTTTAGAAGTTCTACGAGAAAAGAAGTTATTTGCTAAATTGTCCAAGTGTGAATTTTGGTTAGGAGAGGTTAGTTTTCTTGGTCATGTGATTTCGAGAGGTGGTGTTGCTGTTGATCCTTCCAAGATAGAAGCGGTATCTAAGTGGGAAGCTCCGAAGTCTGTTGCTGAGATTCGAAGTTTCCTTGGTTTGGCTGGTTATTACAGGAAGTTCATTGAGGGATTTTCCAAGTTGGCGTTACCGTTGACAATGTTGACTAGAAAGGGGCAAGCGTTTATTTGGGACTCAAAATGTGAAGAAGGTTTCCAAGAGTTAAAGAGAAGGCTGACTACTGCTCCTATTCTGATATTACCGAGTTCGTCGGAACCATTCGAGGTTTACTGTGATGCTTCATTGTTGGGTTTGGGTGGCGTGTTGATGCAGAATAAGCAGGTTATAGCTTATGCTTCAAGACAGTTGAGGGTTCATGAGAGGAACTACCCGACGCACGATTTAGAGTTGGCGGCTGTGGTGTTTGTTCTGAAGTTATGGAGGCATTACTTGTATGGGTCAAGATTTGAGGTTTTCAGTGACCATAAAAGTTTAAAGTATTTGTTTGATCAGAAAGAGCTGAATATGAGGCAGAGAAGATGGTTAGAGTTTCTGAAGGATTATGACTTTGGGTTGAATTACCATCCGGGTAAAGCAAACGTAGTGGCTGATGCATTGAGTCGGAAATCATTACATATGTCTATGCTAATGGTTAAGGAATTGGATTTAATTGAGCAGTTTAGAGACTTGAGTTTGGTGTGTGAGAGTACTCACAATAGTGTTAAATTGGGAATGTTGAAGTTAACAAGTGGTATTCTGGATGAGATCAGAGAGGGTCAGAAATCTGATATGCTTTTGGTTGATAAGTTGACCCTAGTGAATCAAGGTCAAGGTGGCGAATTCAGAGTTGATGAGAATGGTGTTTTGAGATTTAGTAATCGGGTGTGTATTCCGGATGTTGCCGAACTTAAGAAGAGTATTCTTGAAGAAGGACATCGTAGTGGGTTGAGTATTCATCCTGGAGCTACGAAGATGTATCATGATTTGAAGAAGTTATTTTGGTGGCCAGGAATGAAGAAAGAAATTGCGAGTTTTGTTTATTCCTGTTTGACTTGTCAGAAGTCAAAGATTGAGCATCAGAAGCCGTCTGGGCTAATGCAACCGTTGGCGATTCCAGAGTGGAAATGGGATAGTATCAGTATGGATTTTGTTTCTGGTTTACCGAGGACAAGTAAGAATTTTGAAGCCATTTGGGTGATTGTTGACAGATTGACAAAGTCGGCTCATTTCATTCCGATCAGAATGGATTATCCGTTAGAGAAATTGGCTGAGTTGTATATTGAGAAGATTGTAAGTCTACATGGTATTCCGTCGAGTATTGTTTCGGACAGAGATCCTAGATTTACATCGAAATTCTGGGAAGGTTTGCAGAAGGCTTTGGGAACTAAGTTGAGACTGAGTTCTGCATATCATCCGCAGACTGATGGTCAGACTGAGAGGACGATTCAGTCACTAGAGGATCTTTTGAGAGCTTGTGTTTTGGAGAAGGGAGGAGCTTGGGATTGTTATTTACCTTTGATTGAGTTTACCTACAACAATAGTTTTCATTCGAGCATTGGTATGGCGCCGTTTGAAGCTTTGTATGGTAGGAGATGTCGGACACCGTTATGTTGGTATGAGTCCGGTGAGAGTGCTGTGGTTGGACCGGAGATTGTTCAACAGACTACAGAAAAGATTAAGATGATTCAGGAGAAGATGAGAATTGCTCAGAGTCGTCAGAAGAGTTATCATGATAAGAGGAGGAAGTCACTTGAGTTCCAAGAGGGAGATCATGTGTTTCTTCGTGTCACTCCGATAACTGGTGTTGGTCGAGCTTTGAAGTCGAAGAAGTTGACACCGCGATTTATTGGTCCTTATCAGATTTTGGAGAGGATAGGAGAAGTAGCCTATCGTATCGCTTTACCGCCGTCACTTGCGAATTTGCATGAGGTTTTTCATGTGTCTCAGTTGAGGAGGTATATTCATGATCCGTCGCATGTGATCCAAGTAGATGATGTACAGGTGAGAGATAACCTGACTGTTGAAACATCGCCTATGAGGATTGAGGATCGAGAGTTGAAGCAGTTGCGGGGTAAAGAGATTGCCTTAGTGAAGGTAGCTTGGGGAGGACCAGCAGGTGGCAATGTGACTTGGGAGCTGGAGAGTCAGATGAAAGAGTCCTATCCAGAGTTATTTGTTTGAGGTATGTTTTCGAGGACGAAAACTCTTTTAGTGGGGGAGAGTTGTAACACCCCAAATAAAGAAAAAAGAATTATTTAATTAAGTTGATAATATAATTATTAATTTAATTAAATAAATTGGATTATTGGATTATTATTATTATTATTATTATTATTATTTTGGAATAATAATAATTGGAATATATATATATATATAAGTGGGAATAAAGAAAAGGGTTTCATTCTTAACAAAGAAATTTCACGTGAAACTCAGAGAAGCTGCAGAGAAGAGGAAAAAGGGCAAAGAGCCGAAAAGCACGGTTGAGGAACGGAAAAGCTAAAGCTTAGAGAATTGCCGGATTATCTCAGGTAAGGGGGGTTTATCGTCGGTTAATGGGTATTATAGATTAACATGTCATGGGTAGTGATAAGCTGTTGATTTAACCCTAATTGGGACTGCATATGCTGAAATTGACGTTGGATAAACCGTGTTAAAAACTGCAAATTGAATTGATAGTTGTGTGAGTCGTAAATGTTAGACTATAGCACGGATCACAATTAAAAACTTGATTCGGCACTACTAAATTACAGACAATTTAGGTTTTCTTAGAAAGGGTTTAGATGCGGAAGCGGCCGGAAAACCTGATCTGCGTGAAGCTAACAGAACTTTGGAATAATTCAGAAAAACTGAGTCTGCGCGCGAGCGGTCGACCATAGGGTCGGCGTGCGCTGACCCGTGGGGTATGCGCCGACTGCATGCGTCGACGCAAGGCATTTTGGCGCCGACCCGTGAGTGAAGCGTCGACCCCATGCGTCGACGCAAGGGGCCTTTGCGCCGACTCCCTCCAGTTGAGCAGAGTCTTTGCAGAGTGGAAAATAGTTAATCTTTTTATGTTGTAAATGTGATTGGTGATTGAACCATTGTAGTTAATCGTGAGGAATAATTTTGTTGGGTTTTATGTTGTGAAATGTTGATGCAAATATGTGATAAGTTGTTTTATTGAAAACTCTGAGTTGTAGGCTGATGAGCCAAAGTTGAATATAAGTTGTTTCGTTGAAAATACTGAGTAGTAGGCTGATGAGCCAACGTTGATTTTAAGTTGTTGTTGTTGAAAAAGCTGTTGTGTTGCTGTTGCTATTATGTTGTTAAGGTTGCAAGTCGTACATGCCATATACATTCATATGCATTAAGTCGGAGCTTTGTCTCACACCACGTTGGCCTGGATTGGCAAAAATATGGGGCTTTTGCTCACACCACGTTGGCCTGGATTGGCAAAATTTTAAGTTGAAAGTTGAAGGCTTATGCCTTGATGCCCACTAAACTGGCAATGATTTTAAGTTGGGAGTTTTACTCCAAATGGTACCACATGCATGAAGAGTCGAGTCTCATCGAGTTGCATTTTATGTTGTTATTGAGTTGCCTTTACGTTGTGGTTGAATATGATAATTGAGTTGACTGTGCCGTTGCCTAATGCATGATATAATTAGGGTGATTAACGTGTAGAATTACTTAACATAACATGATAAATTATAATATTTGTTATATCGATTGAGGAACTCACCCTTACAGCTATATTTTTCAGGTAACGAGCAGTGAGTCGAATAGAAGCTAGTGCTTGAAGTCTAGTGTGGTTAGAGGGTCATGCTCTGATAGATGTAACATCGGGACGGGATGTTTGAATTGTTGAATAAATGTTAATTTTGATGAATTACAGATGTTGAAATATTTTATCCGCTGCGTATTGTTAAAGAAGTTTTATGCTGAATAAAATTGAGCATGACTGATTTTATGTTGACTTTTGTGAAGAAGTTGTTATGTGACACCCTTGAGATGCATGATTACTCTGATATGTATGATTAAATTGTTGTTGTTTTATTATTAAACATTTGGGGTATTTTAGAAGGGTGTTACAACTAACATTTGGCTTAAGTCTTGTCCAAACCTCATAAGGGTTATTCTTGACTATCTTCTTAGTTGGGCATTTATTTAGAATGTATACTACCATCGAAGTTGCTTCACCCCAAAATCTCTTTGGCGTTTCTTTAGCTTTCAACATACTCTTGGTCATATTCAATATACTTCTATTTCTCCTCTCAGTTATACCATTGTATTGAGGTGTATAGGGTGCACTAATCTTATGATCTATACCTTCCTCATTGCAAAATCATACAAATTCTCTAGAGGTATATTCACCTCCACCATCAGTTCTCAATTTCTTAAACTTCTTGAACTATATGAATACCTCATTCTTCCTTTCAATAAGGTAAATCCACATATATATGGTGAATTCATCTACGAAGGTTAGAAAATAGCAATTACCTCTATTTGATATTACTTCAAATGGTCCACACACGTCAGAGTGAACAAACTTCAGCTTTTCTCTCAACTTCATGGACAAGTTATATTTGAATGATTTCCTAGCCTACTTTGATTTGTAACATTCCTCACACACTTGCATTGGTTCCTTCAATTAAGGTAAGCCATACACCATCTTCTTCTGGTTGAACATACCTAGACCTCTGAAGTTTAGGTGTCCAAACATGTGATGCCATATCCAGTTCTTGTCTTTAAAAACAGTTGAAGCAAGACATTGATGATCAGCTGTGTTGATCTCTACTTTGAAGGTTTTGTTGTCTTCCAATGATGCTTTCAGAACCATCCTTCCTTCACTATTATACACATTCATCATATTTTCTTCCAACTTCAGCTAGGTTCTTGGATCTTCAATAGACACTACATTGTAATTAAAAGTTGCAGTCATAAATCTCAACATTTTCTCAATCTTCTGCAAATCATTGATCGATTAACTACACGCCTTCATCTGGTTCGTGAGTAACACTAATCTTGAGAAGAAATTAGAAACTAATTCATCTTCTTTTATATGTGTTATCTCAAGCTGCTTTCTCAGCATTTGCAACTTCACCTCTTCAGTTTTTCATCTCCGTCGTACAAGTTCTTTAACTTGTCTCACGCTTATTTGGACGTTTCTTCTTCAATGATCTTCTCGAACATGTTAAGATCCACACACTGATGATTCAAGAAAAGAGTTTTTCCATCTTTCTTCCTTTGTTCCTTGTGTGCAACCTTCTGAACGTCATTTGCATTCGCTTCCAATGCATTTACTCCATCCCTCACGATTTCAGCCTCATCTTGAAACATGAAGATGACCTTCATTTACACAATCCACCTCTCGTAGTTCTTGCATTTGAAAATTAGTAGATTCGTTGGAAATTGCGTTGATGTTGTGTATCATTTGCAGGGTTGGTCTCGATTTTTAAAGACTCGGGGCAAAAAATAAAAATGGATCCTTAATAAATAAAATAAAATTTAAAAAAAAATCTTATATTTGTCAAATAAGAAGATTTTACTACACTCACTTCTCTGCCAAATCCTTGTATTCGTCAGCATCGACATTAGTTATAACTACTTCTTCCTCCGACCTGAATACCACGAAAACTTTTTCATAAGTCTAATAAATAATAAAAACAGTATTATGATCAACCTTGATATAGTTAGTCAAACGTGAAAATTACCATACTTTGTAACATTTCTTGATAAAATATCAAATACGGGTGCCAATGGAATAAAGCTTAAAAACATTTAAAATGTTATGAAGAACATAATAGATGATTAAATATCAAGGAAATATTTAATGTATTAGTGATAATCTATAAGACATGAATAAAGTTGAAAACAACATGGGATGATTAGATTATACTGCTAAGTATTCATAATATTGACTCAAAATGTGTAAACGCGAGTAATTGCTAAAAATATGTATGAAATGATGAAATTAACAAAGAAAGAACGATCATATGCTAAATATTATGGAAAAAGAATACAAGAATCATTTATACATTCACATAAATACATTCTTCCATGTTACAAAACCAACAAGAGCTAAAAGAATGAATGCAACAATAATTAGAAAAAACGAAATTGATCGAACCTAGAAAAATTGGATGCAACAGTCACTACGCCAAAAATGACTTTTAACAGCGCATCTTAGACAGCGCTTTTAAAAGAAAGCGCTGTCTAAGGTTAAAATAAAAAACAAACACGGAAAATGTTCCAAGAAAATAATAAAAGCGTTGTCTAATGGGGGGTCTTAGACAGCGCTTTCTAAAAGCGCTGTCTAAGACCCCCCTTAGACAGCGCTTTTAGAAAGCGCTTATAAATATAGACTTTAGACAGCGCTTTTGGTAAAGCGCTGTCTAAAGTCTTTAAATTAAAAAAAAAAATTAAAACCAAAAGCGCTGTCTAAGGGGGGGTTTAGAAAGCGCTTTTGGAAAGCGCTGTCTTAGGCATACCTTAGAAAGCGCTTTACACAAAAGCGCTGTCTAAGGTCTTATTAAAATAAAATTTCAGACCACAAAAGCGCTTTCGTTCTCTGTTATTTTGTTTTCCCTCTTCTTCACTCACCTTAAAAACTTACGCCATTTCCACAAAAGCGCTTTTGTTTTCCTTCTTCTCAACTCACACAATAACCCTACCTTCTCACTCTCGGCGGCCGTGCTCACGTATTTCTCTCTGGAAACAAACCCTAAATTTCTCACTGTACGGCGGTGCTCACGTATTTCTTCTCACTATACCGGCAGCGAAACAAACCCTACCTTCTCACTGTACCGGCGGTGCTCACGTACTTCTCACCATAACCACACCTTGGTAAGTCTCTTTCTCAAACCCTAAATAACTTTGGTACCAAATGCATGTTGAAGTAGAGGTAATGACTACATTGTATTCATTTTTGCATATGTGAATGTTTATGGTTTGTGAGTGATATTTGATTTTATATAATGTGTTATAGATGAACATTATGTGTGAAAACTCTTGCCCCATTTTATATTTTTCTGTATTTTTCTGTATCACCAATGTTGCTTCTGTTGAAAACTCAGTCATATTTTTCTGTATCACCAATGTTGGTTCTGTATTATGTGTGAAAACTCAGTTATATAAAATGACCCAAATTTTGAGATTTTGAAGTTTATTCTGTTGCCTTAGGGTTGAATGTTGGTTTTGAAGTTGAATCAGTTAGTGTTTAGGGAATTAAAGTGTTAGTTTGAAATGTTAGTTAAGTTAGTAAGTTAGTGAAAAGTAGTTAGTTGGTTATTGATAATATGATTGTTAGTTGAGTTGATTCGATAGTTAGCTAATGTGTCAGAGACTGTTAGAGATTAATTAGAACAGTTTTGTTAGTAGGACTGTTATGAAATTTGAAATGTGATTCAGTTAGTTATTTAGGAAAGTTGGTTAGTCATGTTTGAATTGGCAAATAAAATTAGTAAGTTAGTTAATATTGAATGGACAAGGTTTATTAGTGTATTTTGAAATCAGTTATTGAAATGCTAATAGGAGTTAAAGTAGTAGTTAGTGTATCAATTTACTAACTCATGCTAGTCTGAAAAGAACAAGCTACAAAGTTTGGTGACAGGTGAATACTAGTTAGGATGTTAAATGGATTTTGGTGAATGTATTTTGAAATCAATTTGAATGTTCATTGAAACTACTATGGAATAATAGTTTTGACCAGTTGAATGTTCAAAGATACTACCTTAGTTATGTATTTTCGTCTAGATTAATTGTTTACTTTAATAAGTAGGAAAACCATGGATAAAACATGGATCTGTGCCGATCGAATGACCAAAGAGTACGAGAGTGGGGTTTTGGAATTCGTTAAGTATGCTGTTCAACACGCTGAAAACCCCATACGAATGCATTGTCCTTGCTTGCGTTGTTGTTATATTGGTAAGGTTGACGCACATGGATTGAAATCGCATTTGCTGAGGCATGGAATTGATCAAAGTTATCAGTGTTGGATATTTCATGGTGAGAAAATTAACGAGAATGTTGAATTGAGTGGAAAAAGTAGTACGACCTATGCTTCATACGACAAAGACACGGAAACATACGATTGTGATCGAGTTGAAGAGATTGTAGAAGCACTGGAAGAAGATCTTCATGATTGTCCTGAAATGTTTGAGAGGATGGTAAGCGATGCAGAGAAACCGTTGTACAAAGGTTGCACTAAATTCTCAAGACTTTCTGCGGTATTAAAGTTGTACAACTTAAAGGCGGGCAATGGATGGTCGGATAAAAGTTTCACAGAGTTGTTGGGCCTTATGAGAGAAATGCTACCGGATGATAATGTTCTTCCTAATCGAACCTATGAGGCAAAAAAAATGTTGTGCTCTATTGGCATGAGCTATGATAAGATACATGCTTGTCCTAACGATTGCATTTTGTTTCGTAACGAATATGCAATGTTAACTGAGTGCCCTAAATGCGGTTTGTCTCGATATAAGAAAAGATTATCTCCCGCAAAAGTCTTATGGTATTTTCCGATAATTCCGAGATTTAGGCGCATGTTTCGTAGTGAAACCGATGCAAGACATCTTACTTGGCATGCAGATGAAAGAATTATTGATGGAATGTATCGGCATCCGGCTGATTCACCACAGTGGTCGAAGATTGATAATGATTATCCTGAGTTTGGATCAGAAGCAAGAAACCTTCGATTGGCATTATCTACTGATGGAATGAACCCACATGGTCTTCAAAGTATCTCACATACCACATGGCCTGTGATTCTTATGATTTATAACCTACCTCCGTGGCTATGTATGAAGCGTAAGTACATGATGTTATCTATGTTAATCTCTGGGCCTAAACAACCAGGGAATGACATAGACGTATACTTGACACCTCTGATCGAAGATTTAAAGATTTTGTGGGAGAACGGTGTGGAGGTTTATGATGGATATAGGAAAGAAAGTTTCAATTTGAGGGCGATGTTGTTTGGCACAATTAATGATTTTCCAGCATACGGGAATCTATCTGGGTATAGCATTAAAGGTCAACGTGCGTGTCTTGTTTGTGAAGACGGAACCGATACGATTCGATTGGAACTTTGCCAGAAGAATGTGTTTCTCGGTCATCGTAGATTCTTACATTCTAAACATCACTACCGTGGGTGGAGAAAAGCATTCAATGGAGACACCGAACATCGTAGAGCTCCACCCGCATTGTCAGGTGAACAAGTTTTTGAAAAGGTGAAAGATGTGCGTACTGAGTTTGGCAAGCCTTTTGCACATAAGATTGTGAAAGGTGGGTGGAAGAAAAGGTCGATATTTTTTGAATTGCCATATTGGAAGTCTTTGTACGTGAGACATTTTCTCGATGTTATGCATATTGAAAAAAACGTATTTGAAAGTGTTATCGGTACATTACTCAATATAAAAGGCAAGTCTAAGGATGGCCTTAAAGCAAGGGAGGACATGTTAAAAATGGGAATGAGAACTGAATTAGCACCCGTGAAGAAAGGAAGACGAACATATCTACCACCTGCTGCTTTTACTTTATCTAGAAAGGAGAAAAAAAATTTGTGTAAGTCTCTGAGTGAAGTTAAGGTTCCAGAAGGATACTCATCTGATATCAGAAGACTTGTTTCTATGAAAGACCTCAAGTTGAAGAATTTGAAGACACATGATTGCCATGTTATAATGGAACATTTTCTACCGATAGGTATACGTTCTATTTTGCCAAAAAAAGTAAGAAGTGCCATAACTAAATTGTGTTTTTTCTTTAGGTCAATTTGTAGTAAGGTGATCGATCCCGAGATCTTACCAACACTACAAAAAGAGATTGTAATTACCTTGTGTGAGCTTGAAATGTATTTTCCTCCGTCTTTTTTTGACATAATGGTTCATTTAGTTGTTCATCTTGTGAAAGAGACACAGTTGTGTGGACCAGCTTATATGAGATGGATGTACCCTGCTGAACGGTATATGAAAATATTAAAAGGGTACGTGAAATCCCGAAGTCGACCAGAGGGTTGTATTGTTGAACGATACATTGTTGAAGAAGCTGTTGAGTTTTGTACTGAATATTTGTCTAACGTTCAATCGATTGGACTCCCCAGAGCTCAGATTTTCGACAAAATGGAAGGTAAAAAATTAATTGGGAATAAAATTGTGACAATATCAAGGGATGAACGGGATCAAGTTCATTTGTATGTTCTGCACAATAATAATGAGGTTGAGCCATATGTTGAAATGCACAAGGATGTACTCCGAAGGTTAAATCCGAACAGAAATGAAAATTGGATAGTTATAGAGCACAATCAAAGTTTCATACAATGGTTGAAGGATCATATTTATTTGAAGCGCTCTTCAGATCCTTCTTCGGTAACAGAAAGGTTGAGATGTTTGGCATATGGTCCAAGTTTGCATGTGTTTTCTCATAGCGCATATTCAATTAATGGATACACATTTTATACCAAAGAACAAGATGATAAGAGTACTATGCAAAATAGTGGTGTCACCGTGCTAGCTGAAGCAATGCATATATCAAGTATGAAGGACTTAAACCCCAAATATGCAAATTTGTCATATTTTGGAGTTATTGAGCACATTTGGGTGTTTGATTACGAGAAGTTTCAGATTCCCATCTTTGGTTGCAAGTGGGTGAATAGTAGTGGCATACGAATGGATAAGTCTGGATTTTTGCAAGTTGATCTTACTAGGGTGGGGTACAAAGATGAACCTTTTATTCTAGCATCTCAAACTAAACAAGTGTTCTATGTGAATGACCCGAAGAGTACAAAATGGTCTATAGTGCTTTTCTCTAACAAAGTGACTGATGATAGCGGTGTCGATCAATGTGATATTGATGTTGAGAATGAGTCATGCATTAGACGGAATGAGTTGAATAGAAATGATGAAGTTGAGGATCTTATACCGGATGAGTCATATATAAGAAACGATCATAATGAGGGAATTTGGATCAATTCATCCGTACGCATTGCTAAGAAACAAGTGATTAATATTCCAACAAAGAAAAGAAAGAGATGTTAGTGACTTAGGTAAATTATCCATGGTTTCTTTATTTTATTTTTTTCATTTGTTTTGATTATAAGTTATATGTGATAATGCATGATTTCATTATATTTTTGTTTTCAATTGCTTTGATTATAAGTTATATCTGATAATGCATGATTTCTTTATTTTTTTGTTTTCAATTGCTTTGATTATAAGTTATATTTGATATTTGATGGTTTCCTTGGTTTATTACAGGTTAGACATGGCTGATAACCAACATGAGGAAGTTAGTAAAGTATCCGCGGAAGAAGAAATTCGAAGAGGCATCACAGTAATGCGAAGGGTGGTCCAAGGAAGATCTCGAGGCATCATACTAGATGTCTCTTGGAACAACCAGGGACAACTTATAGAACCTAATGGGCATACCTTAACTAGTTTCATCGGTGCACTAGTAAGGAATGAAATTCCCATTACATGTGATGATTGGAGAAATAAAGAGTTGAAAGAGTCCAAAGAAAAAATTTGGAGTGAGATAAAGGTACAATCATTTGGCCCTTAATTATACGGTATCAATTATGTTTTTTCAATTACCGATACTAACTATCAATCTGTATGTTTTTCTTAGCGATGTTTTAACATCGAAGAAGAAAGAAGAGGGTTTTGTATGAAATTGGCCGGAAAGCTTCTTAGAGGGTTTCGGACATTTTTATCATCCAAGTTCCTTAAGGATGCGGATGGTAATTTTGTGGATGCGGAGCTTCCTAGAAAATATGAAAGTTTGATATCGGCTGAAGAATGGGAAGCTTTCAAATCCAAAAGACAAGACCCGACTTTTCAAAGAATAAGTGCTACAAATCGGGAAAGAGCATCAAGTCCCGCATATCCGTACCGAAAAGGACGTGTCGGATATGGACGCTTAGAACAATCCATGGTAAGTATTTATAAATTGCGAAAACAAATTTGTTCATCATATATTAGTTTTATCTGATCAAATTGTATGACTTAATGTGTAGCTGCAGAAGGAGGAAAGTTCAGAAACATCTCTTCCTGCACATGTTTTGTGGAAGGAAGCCCGTGTGGGCAAATCTGGAGTTCCACAAGAAGAAGTTTTAAACGTATACCAGAAATGTGTAAGTATAACATTTTTTCATTAATTGAATAACATTTTTATACACAAATATTTGACAAGTATACGGTATTCATATGATTTTTCAGGAGGAGCTATCTCAGTCTCTATCTCCCGATGATACTAAGAGCATACTTAGTCGGGCATTAGATGTCCCTGAGTATTCTGGTCGGGTGAGGGGTAAGGGATTTGGAGTCACTCCGACCTCCCTCAGTGTTAAAAAAGGAAAGGCTCCTAGTAATCGGGAGCTTCATGCAAGATTGGAAGCCATGCAAGCTGAGCTTGATGCATTGAGGAGAGAAAGAGAGGCTAGCGCCTCAACGGTATACAGAGATGCTTCGGACAAAAACAGTATCAACTGTACCTTTCAGCCGAACATTCCAGAGGTAATTACATATAATTGTCTTAAATTGAACTATTTGCTTAAATTATGTATTTGACATATATACACATTAACGATTTCTTGTTATTATTGGTTTTAGGGCATTTCCCATTGTCAGCTGTATTTGTCGTCACCATACTATCGGATGGTTGGCAAGGGAAAAGTGCATAACGTTAGCGGAGTATTACTCCACACTAGAGAGCTCCCTGCTGGATGTTTGAAGGTATCAGTTGATATTGCAGTTGAGCCGAATGCAGCATTACCATATCCTAGCGATGATTCGGATGCAACAACGGTGCACGAAGCAGTAGGTTCGTTTGTTGCATGGCCGACAAACCTCATATGCGTAGGATATGAGGTATGCTTAAAACTTATGTTAACTTTAATGTGTATATTCAAAATTTAAAATTTATGCTTAAAATTTTACTTACATATTTTCCTTGGTTATGTTAAATAGACTCCCACAAAATCCAAATCAAAAGAAAATGAGGTTAGCAATGCCTCCGCACAACAAAAAAAGGAGGTTAGCAACGCCTCCGCACGGGTAAAAAGTTCTGGTGCTAAGAAGACCGTAGCTAGGAAAAAACCTACCGCCAAGTATAGGTCGTGCCTCAGGACATTTATAGAGATGACCGATATACCGACCAGAGGTGTTCGGAATGTACATATGGAGGTAGGGATTTTCGGCTTTGATTACGACCAAATGATTGGTAATGAAGACTTCATGCAAGTTTTTGGTCATGAAGAAATCGGCGTCAACGTTGTCAATACATATATTAGGTAAATCCGGTCTACTTTGTTTTATTAATTAAACAACTTATGTTAATGATGTTTACTTTATGTTAATCCGGTTTACTTTATGTTTCAAAAGAGGTGTTAATGATGTTTTTATATTAGGTTTTTGTATGACAAATTGATGCGCCCCAATGATTTGGACGAGTCATTCGGATTCTTAGCACCCGCGACCGTCAACTTAGGTTTAATCTTAAGTAGACCGCATACCGTGACGGAGTATGTTCTTCAGATCCTCATGGAGAATAAAGATGCGGAGAAGTTGTTTTTTATACCGTTTAATACCGGGTTAGCATTTCATTCTAAATTCATCTATTATAATTATTTTTCAAGTTACCATCTAACATTTGCCTAATCATTACAGTGGACATTGGTTGTTGCTCGCAATCAATCCTATCCGAGAAATTGTGTATTATCTTGACTCGTTAGGAAATGATTGGACAACATACCCGGATATGAAGAACCTAATTGACACGTAAGTGAGAATGTTCAAAATTTTTCTTAGTTTATGTGAATTGTTCTAATTGCTTCATTTTTATTTTATTAGCGTCCTACAAGCTTTTCGGGCCCAACGAGATATCCAAACCTCAAGGAGGAGCGCCAACCGCATTACATGGATTAAAGTGGCGGTATATTTTTAATTACCATATTTTTTATTATATTAGTGATGACACTTGATAAAACTTAGGATTTATAATCCATATTGTTTTTTCATGTAGTGTCCTCAACAACGTAATCAAATAGATTGCGGGTATTTCGTGTTGAGGTTTATGCGAGATACTCTTGCTTTGGGCCGATTAGTGATTCCCACCGATGTATGTATTTCTAACTTATGAGTTATTTTTATATTTACACATATCTCATATAATTAAATAGTTGGAATTAATTCAAAATATGTTATATTATTACGTAGTACTTTGAGGAATTCAAGTGTGCATTTTATACAAAGGATCAAGTGGACGAAATCAAAGAGGAGTGGTGTCAATTCATGATAGAGCTCAAAGTTTTTTCATAAATTTGTGTAATTAATGTGTACATTTGTAGTATATGTAATGACTTGTAAATGTGTACATAAATTTGTATATATTTTGATACATTTAAGGCAAAATTGGTTTGAATTGGTATATATATATATTTGTTAGCCAAAAATTGGTAGAAAAAAGGCCAAAATGGCATGTATAAAATGTGATAACTGTCTGTCAAAATCTGGTTGAAAACAAGTAGAAATTCTGGTTTATAAACCTGGAAAAAATGTGGTTTAAAACAAAAGCTTCAAAAAATTTCGTATACATTAGACAGCGCTTCTGTAAAAAGCGCTGTCTAAAGGGGGGGTTAGAAAGCGCTTTAGGCAAAAGCGTTGTCTAAGGGGGGGGGGGGGGGGGCTTAGACAGCGCTTTTTGAAAAGCGCTGTCTAAGCCCCCCCCCTTAGACAGCGCTTTTGCCTTAAGCGCTGTCTAAGGTATACCTAAAAAAATTAAAATAGGGGGGGCTTAGACAGCGCTTTTTGAAAAGCGCTGTCTAAGCCCCCCCCCCCCCCCTTAGACAACGCTTTGGCCAAAAGCGCTGTCTAAGGTATACCTAAAAAATTAAAATAGGAGGGTCTTAGAAAGCGCTTTTGGCCAAAGCGCTGTCTAAGGGGGGGGGGGGGGCTTAGACAACGCTTTTAAGATTTAAAAAAGCGCTGTCTAAACCTTTAGCAGCGGAGGTTTAGACAGCGCTTTAAAGCGCTGTCTAAGGCCAAAAAAAGCGCTGTCTAAGGTCTTGTTTGGCGTAGTGAGTAATTTAAAAAAAATTAATTCAATGATCGAACCTAAAACCGTTACTTCAAGGTTTCAAATTTGCTCTACTTCCACTAGGTCATTGACAAATTCATTTTAATTTTTCATTTTATAATTATTTAATATAATATTAACTATATATTTTGCTTATTTTAAAACAAAATGATGCTCCTTAATTTGGAGGTCCTAGGCTAAGGGTCGTCTTACCCCTTGCTCAGGGTCAGTCCTGATCATTTGCCATTACATATTCTCACAATCGGACTCGTTGATACTAATTTGTTGAAACAATTAGATTTTTCAAGAAGAATGAGAGAAGAAGGAGAGAAGATTGTATTATGAAAAAGAGATTTTTGTTCCGAAAGAATGAAGAAGAAGGAGGAGAAGAGATTGTATTATGAAAAATAGATACGTGTACATAACTCATATGGTACATACCGACACCATATATATATATATATATATATATATATATATATATATATATATATATATATATATATATATATATATATATATATATATATATATATATATATATATATATATATATATATATATATATATATATATATAAATCGATACTCCAACGTGTATATATTGGGTATATATTGGATACGTGAACTCAATTTTCTTTTTTTAATGGTATAATTTTAAACTTTTTTTAATGGACTTTTCAAGTGCCGATGGAGAGTTTGACAAATTTGATTCGTCGCAAGATCGGTGGATCTTGAAACCAGATGAATGGTGGATAACTTATGGATCTTTAATCCCTAAACTTCAATCAATTAAATTGAAACTTCAAGGGAGAGAAATTGGAGTACATACTATTTATATTCATGTATTCGTACTTTAATTTTTCTTAAAATATCGTATTCCGTATCAATATCTATATCAAGTACCGGGTACGCGTACCTTTACAATATAGCATAGTTGTATTTGACTAACACACAAATGTCATACAACTTTCCTAATTTTAATAAATATTATATGATGAATCACAACTTGTTGAATGAAATTGGGTCTATGGTGTTTTCCATTTCAAAAGGCGTGTTATGAAATTCAAATTAGTTTTTATAATAGTAAAATTCAAACATGAATGCTAACAAGAAAGTGATTGAAGGATGATTGGTAAAAAACAATATATGATTTCAATGTTTATGCAGACGCAAATGCATTCTAGTATCTACGAATAAAACTATACATAGATATAATATTTATCATCTAAAACGGGGGGCTTGTGTTAGTTTCCTGTCCTCATCACTCATTCACTTATTTGCTATCGTTTTATTCCTACATTCCTAACCCACATAATACCCGTATACTAATTAAGAGGGAGTCTTTTAATTTTTAAAAGGAAATAATTGTAAACACGCAATAAATAATAATTATTGTATATACTAAAAATTATAATCAGAACTAATGAAAAATAAGAAAAATAGCAAGATAAGGATTATGGATCAGGGTCAACTCAACATAGCTTAATATATCTAAATTGGTTAACTGATGTATATTTTTATCTAAATATTCTTAATTATATTTTTAATGGTTATACAAATTAGTTCTCACATTTAAATGAAAAAAAAAATACTATTAATGATTTGAAATGGAGGAGATATATTGTAGCTAGCACGCAAGCACACTCTAACCTTGCAAGGATTTGTTGGAATATTATTTTCAAATTTGTGTTAGTTAGTTACATGAAAAATGAAGATGTTGAGAAGATTACCAAATTGAGAAGACTAGAGGTGATTCAGTATTTTGGTTGTTCTTCCTACGTTGAACTCTTGTTTTCATTATTAAAATTATACCAATATTGTTTGCAATCGCTTTCAATACGCCATTAGGTTATCTACATGACGAGTGTGACACTAATCTTTTATATTTTAATTTCTCTCATAATCAATTGGTAATTTATTTATTAATTATTTAAGTGATAATGGTGTTGCTATTTGTGACGGCTGAATATAAGCTTTGAACACAAACCAGGAGACAAGAATATGCAGTCAAAGAAACAAAAGTGAATATTGGTTTCACTTTCTAAGAAACGAATTGACTAAACTAATCTAAGGTAGACCACATTCTATTCCCATTGAGCCTTTAACTTCTTCAACCAAACATCAACTTGCAAACTACGACATAACTATGTAACATTTACACGGTAGAAACAGAAAAGATATTGACATTAACTTGTATTTTCTCCGTTCTCTTCCAAGAGGTCCATTGACCACATCTCACATATATTTTTAAAAAAAATGGAGAAATGATATAGTGCGAAAAATTAACACCCCATATTTATGAAAGAATCTAAAAGACTAGAAACTTTGTATCTGCTATTGGGAGTATATGTTGGTGATTTTAGTATCACCCATGATTTTAGTAGTAATGAGATTTACTATAGGCCGATGCAATTATGCGTTAAAGCTTGGAAACGAGTTAGGAGTAGTGCGGAGTGCACGCTCGTAGAGCCAACGTGTAATTGACTGCAAGTAATTGAAAACGGGGTTCCAAGGGGCGTAGCCCCTGACGGGGTGCGGGACAGCGTCCCGCTGGGGTTCCAAGGGGCGAAGCCCCTGGCGGGGTGCGGGGCAGCGCCCTGCCGGGGTCCAAGGGGCAGAGCCCCTGGCTGGGGTCCCGAAGAAAATTTTCTTTTGAACGTTTGAACCTTCCCAGCCGTTATTACCGTTTTTCTTGAAAAGGTATGACTTTTCGTTTTCAGTTTTCGTTCTCCTATAAAAGGGGGAAATCTGGCCTCGGTTTAGGGTTACACACAAAAAACCATTCTACGTTCCAGAATCTTTCTTTTGCCAGAAACATTCTTTCTTCAAGAATTATCCCCACAAAGATTTCGTGAACCCAGGCATAAATAGGGTCGAAATACTTTGTTCGGAAAGTGAACGAACACGATTCTTCGAAGATTATCCAGGATTATCAATTAATTATCTAACAAACGAACAAAGTATTTCTCTGATAATCATGGCTGGAGGAAACACCGTCAAGAAGATGACCAGAAATTTCGGAAAATTGGACAAGTTTCAAGGACAAGATTTCAGGCGTTGGCAGAAGAAGATGCATTTCATGTTGACAACGTTGAAGGTGGTGCATGTCCTATCTACACCGATTCCAGAAATTCGGGAAGATGACACAGTTGAAAATCTGAGACGCAGATCAAAGTGGGAGAACGACGACTACATATGCAGAGGGCACATTCTTAATGGTATGTCTGATCCCTTATTTGATATTTACCAAAACATAGAATCTGCAAAGGAATTGTGGGATTGTCTCGAATCCAAGTACATGGCAGAGGACTCATCCAGTAAAAAGTTTCTGGTGACTGATTTCAACAACTACAAAATGGTTGAATCAAGGTCTGTCATGGAACAATTCAATGAACTCCTCCGAATCCTTGGACAGTTCACACTACACGGATTAAATATGGATGAAACAATATCTGTCTCAAGCATCATAGACAAGTTGCCTCCTTCGTGGAAAGATTTCAAACACAATCTGAAACATGGAAAAGACGAACTGTCTTTGATCCAACTTGGAAGTCACTTGCGCATAGAAGAATCTCTAAGAGCGCAGGAGGATAACAAAGGAAAAGGCAAAGAAATTGATGGACCCTCGGTTAATATGATCGAAGAGGGTGGTAGGAACGGTAACAACAAAAACAAAGGAAAGAAGCGTGCTTTCAAGGACAATAAGGGCAGTTTCGGTGCTAACAAGAAACCGAAATTAGAATGCTGGAAGTGTGGTAAAACAGGCCACTTCAAGAGGGATTGTCGCTTCGTTAAAAAGCACGATAACGCGAATGCAAGTGGTTCAGGAAAGGGGTCTAAGGACCAATCCGAAAACCAAGGTCAGAAATCAATTCGTGATTTGAATAGTTTAATTAAACATTCTGTTTCACTAAATTCTGAAGCATTTTATGTGCAGGATGATGCTACCGCATGGTGGATTGATTCTGGCGCCACTACACATGTTTGCAAGGATCGTTTCTGGTTCAAGACTTTTGTTCCAGTGGAAGATGGTTCTGTCCTCTACATGGGAGATGATCACTTCGCTCCCGTTGAAGGCAAAGGAAACGTGGTGTTAGAATTCAGTTCCGGAAAAACTATTACTTTGTTTAATGTTTTGTATGTTCCTAAATTACGAAAGAATTTAATTTCTGGCCCTGTATTAAATAAGCTTGGATACAAGCAAGTGTGTGAATCAGATAAATATGTATTATCAAATTCTGGTGTGTTTGTAGGATTTGGATATTATAATAATGGTATGTTTATGATGAATTTGAATGGAGTTCCTAATGATTCTGGTTCTGTATTTATGTCCTCTTCGAATATTATCAATTCTTCGTTATGGCATGCTCGTCTAGGACATGTACATTATAAAAGAATGCATGAAATGTCTAAAGATAAATTAATTCCTAATCTTGATAAAAATGTAGAAAAGTGTAAAACTTGCATGTTAACTAAGATAACTAGGCAACCATTTAAAAGTATAACAAGGAAATCTGTCATTCTTGAGTTGATACATAGTGATTTATGTGATTTACATGCTACTCCATCATTAGGGCATAAAAAATATTTTGTCACTTTCATAGATGACACATCTAGATTTTGCTATGTCTATTTGTTGCACGCTAAGGACGAAGCCTTAGATAAATTCAAAATTTATAAAACTGAAGTTGAAGTGCAACAGAATGTGTTGATTAAAACATTACGCACAGATAGAGGTGGTGAATATTATGATCCTGTGTTTTTCCAATCCGTAGGAATCATTCATGAGACTACGGCTCCTTACACACCTCAACAAAATGGTGTGGCTGAAAGGAAAAATAGAGTGCTAAAAGAAATGGTGAATGCCATGTTATCTTACTCTGGTCTGAGTGAAGGATTTTGGGGAGAAGCCATGTTAACGGCATGCTATTTGTTAAATAGAGTTCCCAATAAAAGGAACAAAACTACCCCATATGAACTTTGGTATAAGAAACGACCCAACCTGACATTTCTACGTGTTTGGGGTTGTAGGGCCGTGGTTAGACTCCCGGACCCAAAAAGGAAAACTTTGGGTGAAAAGGGTGTAGCTTGCATCTTTGTTGGATATGCCGAGCACTCCAAGGCCTATAGGTTCTATGTTATAGAGCCTAATGACTCGATCTCTATTAACACAATTATAGAATCGAGAGATGCCATATTTGATGAGAACTGTTTCTCCTCTGTACCTAGACCAAAGGACTCTATACCTATTTCAGATGAATCTCTAAGAGATGATCATTCAAATGATGTGCCAAGTCAAGCACTTGAACCCCGTAGGAGCAAAAGAGCTAGAAAAACTAAATCTTATGGATCTGATTTCCAACTATATTTAGTTGAGGGATCAAAGGATCAGATTGACACTCAATATTATTATTGCTATAGTATTGAAGAGGATCCAAGAACGTATGATGAAGCTATCAAGTCTCGAGATTCTGCTTTTTGGAAAGAAGCAATTGATGAAGAGATTGGCTCTATCATGGAAAATAATACTTGGATACTATCTGATTTACCACCAGGTTGCAAACCATTGGGTTGCAAATGGATCTTCAAAAAGAAGATGAAAGTCGATGGTACAATTGACAAGTTTAAAGCTAGACTAGTTATCCAAGGCTTCAGACAAAAGGAAGGGATTGATTATTTCGATACCTATGCTCTTGTTGCCCGTATCACTACTATTAGATTGTTGATTGCCTTGGCGGCTATTCATAATCTAGTGATTCACCAAATGGATGTCAAAACAGCCTTTCTGAATGGTCATTTGGAAGAAGAAGTGTATATGAAGCAACCTGAAGGTTTTGTAATGCCTGGTAATGAACATAAAGTGTGTAAACTAATTAAGTCATTATATGGGCTAAAACAAGCTCCGAAGCAGTGGCATCAAAAGTTTGATGAGGTTGTTTTGTCCAATGGTTTCATTCTAAACCAAGCTGACAAATGTGTATATAGCAAATTTGATACATCCGGTAAAGGAGTTTTCATTTGCTTATATGTTGATGACATGTTGATCTTTGGCACCGACCAAAATCAAATTGATATAACAAAGAATTTCTTGTCATCAAAGTTCTCCATGAAAGATATGGGAGAAGCGGACGTTATTCTAGGAATTAAGATTAAACGGGAAAATAAAGGGATTGTAATTACGCAATCTCATTACATTGAGAAAATGCTCAAGAAGTTCAATTGTGAAAGTTGTTCTCCAGTAAGTACTCCAATGGATCCGGGAGAAAAACTTATGCCAAATACAGGTAAACCTGTAGATCAACTCGAATATTCAAGAGCTATAGGCTCTTTGATGTATGCTATGATTAGCACTCGACCGGATATTGCTTATGCGGTTGGAAAGTTGAGCAGATTTACGAGTAATCCTAGCCGGCATCATTGGCATGCGATAACTAGGGTATTCAAGTACTTGAAGGGTACAATGAATTATGGATTGTCATATATGGGATTTCCTTCGGTGTTAGAGGGTTATTCGGATGCTAGTTGGATAAATAATGCTGAAGATTCATCCTCTACAAGTGGATGGGTGTTCTTGCTTGGGGGAGGTGCTATCTCATGGGCTTCCAAGAAGCAAACATGTATAACTAGTTCCACAATGGAATCTGAGTTTGTAGCATTAGCTGCTGCTGGTAAAGAAGCAGAATGGCTAAGGAACTTGGTATACGAGATTCCGATATGGCCTAAACCGATATCACCAATTTCTATCCGTTGTGATAGTACTGCCACATTGGCTAAAGCTTATAGTCAAATATACAATGGAAAGTCTAGACATTTGGGTGTCAGACATAATATGATTAGAGAATTAATCATGAATGGGGTGATATCTATAGAGTTTGTTCGGTCGCAACAAAACTTAGCTGACCACTTGACGAAGGGGTTAGCTAGAGACTTAGTAAAGAAGTCGGTAATTGGGATGGGATTAAAGTCCATTTAAATCTATTAGCTTTGATATACCCAATTCCCTTCTAATATGACGTTAGAAGCAGAATTCAATGTGGAAAGATCATAGTTAAAGATTGGAGCAATTATATTTATCTTCCCAGGGTATGTGCTCAGACCTGCAAGTGATGGTTAGGTTGAAGTATATCTTCTTAATGGTTCTTTTGAAAAATTGTAAATGCAGGTACAAGATTAAAAGAATCACCTATGTAAGCATGAAGTTTTGCCGCTTCAAGAAGTTTGGACTTGGCTTCCTATATGCTTATTAATGGATAAGGACACATGGCTTGTAAAGTGTCAAGTATGAATAGTAGAGTATTGTAAGAAACATATGTGTACTATATCTTCTGACATTCAAATGGATTGACGGGTTCAATCGCTATGACACCCAGATTTTCGAGTGTTTGAAATGTGTATTTGTACTAAAATGAAAATTCAATCGCAAGACATTTTCGTTTATGCATCTGTTTGATTGTAATATACCCTTATATATTTTATTGTATATATTAAGTAAATCAAGGATTACACTAAAATGGGGGGGATTTGTTGGTGATTTTAGTATCACCCATGATTTTAGTAGTAATGAGATTTACTATAGGCCGATGCAATTATGCGTTAAAGCTTGGAAACGAGTTAGGAGTAGTGCGGAGTGCACGCTCGTAGAGCCAACGTGTAATTGACTGCAAGTAATTGAAAACGGGGTTCCAAGGGGCGTAGCCCCTGGCGGGGTGCGGGGCAGCGCCCCGCTGGGGTTCCAAGGGGCGAAGCCCCTGGCGGGGTGCGGGGCAGCGCCCTGCCGGGGTCCAAGGGGCAGAGCCCCTGGCTGGGGTCCCGAAGAAAATTTTCTTTTGAACGTTTGAACCTTCCCAACCGTTATTACCGTTTTTCTTGAAAAGGTATGACTTTTCGTTTTCAGTTTTCATTCTCCTATAAAAGGGGGAAATCTGGCCTCGGTTTAGGGTTACACACAAAAAACCATTCTACGTTCCAGAATCTTTCTTTTGTCAGAAACATTCTTTCTTCAAGAATTATCCCCACAAAGATTTCGTGAACCCAGGCATAAATAGGGTCGAAATACTTTGTTCGGAAAGTGAACGAACACGATTCTTCGAAGATTATCCAGGATTATCAATTAATTATCTAACAGTATATTGGAGAAAGGTTAGAGATGAGTTAGTTTAAGTATTGGGAGTATATTGGAGAAAGGTTAGAGATGGGTTAGTTTAAGTAGCATCTTAGTAATAAAGTTGGGTTGTTAGACGCTTTTAAAGAAGTCGAAAATGGTTTTGTTATCATATCTGCAATCAATCGGAGTATGAGTTTAAAAATGTTGGATGTATTGTGATATAGTTCAAGTTGTGTAGTACAAATCCAAAGTTAATTAGGATTTGTTACTTAGTATAAAAGTTAGTCGTATATAAATAGATATATTTCGTAATTCAGCTTGTACAATCATAATTCGATAATATCAATTTTTATTTTTCATTCTCTCTCATTCTTTCTCTCACTAAAAGTGTCACACGCACTAATAAATTGGTATCTAGAGCTACGGTTAGATTCTTGATCGTGTTTTCAAGAATCACATGTCAGTGATCGTGTTTTCGAGTTCGGGGATTGCTAACCAATCATTGCAAAGATGAATGATACTAATGGCATTTTGAATTCTCTTTTAATTCTTGACGGCAAAAATTGGAACCGAAGGAGCAAGCAGATGAAGTCATTGTTCGACTTTCATGAAATCCTATAAGTGGTTACTAATGACATCCCTGAGCTTGCTTAGAATGCAGTCGATGCTAGAGAGTCGCGAACAAGGAGGCGAAGAAGAAAAACTTCAAGGTCGCGTATTGCATTCAATCGGCGGTAGATTCACTGAATTTCGACAAGATCTCTCATACTAAATCGGCGAATGAGGCATGGAATATTCTTGTCAAATACTATGAAGGAGGTGAGAAATTCAAAGTCGTCAAATTGCAGACTTTACAACAACAATATGAGTTGTTGCAAATGGGAGAAGATGAAAAGATTGCAGGCTATGTGTCGAAGGTGTAGAATCTCGTTCATCTCAAGAAGGATTGTGGTGAAACTCTAATTGATAAGATGATAATTGAGAAGGTAATGCGTACGTTGACCTCTCACTTTGATCACGTTATCGTAGCTATTCAAGAATCCAACAATCTTTAAACCTTGAAACTGGAAGATTTGGTTGGTTCGTTGGAGGCGCATGAGATTAGGATCGTCGAAGGAAAGGGGTTCAAGTTTCGATACAAGCACTACAGGCTCACGCTTGGAATAAATATGATGGTTCCAATAAGTTCAGAGGGAAAAGAGACAAGACTCCGAGCAAGAAGTCTTGGCCGAATCCTCAAAAGCATGAGGTTGATGATAATATAGCTGTCAAAATGGGCTAGTCCATATGGGTTGGCCCGCTCGGTCCGAAAAGTCATAGGACTTAAGTCTTAAAATTATAGCCCATATTTTTCGGGTTTTTTTAGTCCAACCCTAAAAAGCCTGTTATCCAGTAGGGCTATCCCGTATAGACCGTGAGTAGCCCATTACGCCCGCATATCTATAAGTTTTAAAATATTTATATTAATACTTATACTGTCTTACTCCAAAATAACACATTGTTTTTCTCACCTCACTAAATTTTTTCTCTATTCTATTCAATCTTTCTATTTTAAATCTTATACATTAATATAATCAACACTCTTTTCTCGTATCATATTAGTTTCTCTTATGACAAATTTTCGAGTATTATTTTATACAATTTAGACATGTGTTGTATTTAAAAACACATTATAGTATTTATAAAAGATAATATAGTACTTTAAAATGTATTATGTTTAAAATAATATAATTATTTTATTTTATTTATAATAAATATTATGGGGTTTTTATTTTAATTTATTATTAAAAAAAACCGTTTAGGGCTCGAGTAGTAATTTTCGAGTCCATATTACAATAAGGTTTTTTTGGTTCAACCCTAAAAAGTCTGAGGCCCGTCAGGGCCGACCCGTTTAAGATCGGGTAACCCATTTTGACAGCTCTAGATGATAGGGCTTCTAAATCCTCGAAAAGAGGAGAAGGAAATTCCTATAAAAAACACAAAGAGGAAAAATGTGTACAGTGCTATAATTGTGAAAAATGGGGTTACTTGGCCAAGAATTGTTGGTACAATAAAGACAATGGAGCGACAAAAGGAAATGATGAATGAGCGAACCTTGCATGCCAAGATTCATATGATTATGAAGATATAGTGGTTATGGCTGCAGTTGTAGATGACCATGTCGACTCCAAGATCTGGTTCCTCGACTCGAGCTGCTCGAATCACATGACTGGTCAAAAATGTGGTTGGCAGATTTTGACTCGTCAAATAAGAGCAAAGTCAAACTTGTTGATAATAGCTCATTGCAGTCAGAAGGTATCAGCGACATGGTTATTGAAAGGAGTAATGGAAGAAAAGCTATGGTCAAAGATGTACTCTATGTACCTGGAATGAAGTGCAATTTGCTAAGTGTTAGACAACTGGTTGAAAAAGGTTTCTCGATGATTATGAAAGATGGAGCCTTGGAACTGTTTGACACTCATAATAATTTGGTATTGAAATATCCTTTGTCGAAGAATAGGACATCCAAGACCCTGATCAGTTCGACTGAAGTACAATGTCTAAAAACTATTGTCGGCCACAAACATAGTTGGCTCTAGCATTTGAGGTTTGAACATTTAAACTTTTAATCACTCAATCAACTAATTACTCAATATATGGTAATTGGTATACCAAGTCTTGAGATGCCCGACAAACTCTATGAAGGTTGCTTAGTCAAAAAGCAATCTCAAAATTCTTTCGTTTCGACTATGCCAATGAGATCCTCTTGCATACTAGAAGTAGTACATTCAGATGTATGTGGTCCGTTTAAGGATCATACCATTGGTGGATATAGGTATTTTGTCTCATTTGTAAATGAGTATAGTCAAAAGCTTTAGATCTATGTGATCAAGCGAAAGGACGAAGTATTTGCAATCTTTAAGAGATTCAAAATACTTGTCGAAAACCAGAGTGAAAAGAAGATCAAGGTTTTACGAACAGATGAAGGTGGAAAATATACATCAAGATGTTTGAAGAATTCTTTGCAGAACATGATATTAATCATGAGGTAATTGCTCCTTACACGCCTCAAAATAATGGAATAACATAAAGAAGAAACATGACCATCTTTGACATGGCGAGATGCATGTTGAAGCAGAAGAATTTGCCAAAATTCTTATGGGAAGAAGTTGTTTCCACTATTGTTTATATTCTAAATAGGTTCCTTACTTAGAAGCTGAAGAAGAAGGTTCCTGAAGAAGTGTGGAGTGGCAAACGATCATCATTGAGTCATCTGGAGGTGTTTGACTCTATTTGTTACAAGCATGTTCCTGATGCGAGAAGAAAGAAGCATGATGGCAAGAGTGAACCTATGATTCTGGTAGGATATCACAAAACTGGAGCATATAGGCTATTCAATCCAATCAATGAAAAGATCATGATTAGTCGAGAGATTGTTATTGATGAAATATTTTCTTGGGATTAGAATTATGGCGATCCAATTAACAAGTCATTGGTGAGCTATGGGATTAACAAAAAAACCATAAAGTCAAAGTCGAAGCAATAATCGATATTCCAATCGAAGTAGTTTTTAAAATTCTCGACACAATTGAAGTCGAAGAGGGTATGGCTAGAACAAGCCACATACCTAAAAGAACTAGAGTTTGTCTAGCAAGACTTCAAGACTACGAAGTGACTGGTGATGATGAAGCCACACCATATGGAGAACTAGTTCATTTTTCTTTACTTGTAGGTGCTTAACGAATTTAATATAGCGAGGCTTTAAATAATATGAAATGGACTTTTTCTATAGTATAAGAGTTACAAGCAATCGAAAGAAACAACACATGGGAGTTAGTCGAATTATCGACACATACAAAAGCTATCAAAGTGAAGTGGGTGTTCAAGCTGAAGCATAATGTTGATTGGTCAATAGCAAGACATAAAGAGAGATTTATAACTTAGGGCTTTCTTCAGAGAGCATGACTTGACTACTCTGAAGTATATGCATCTATCGCAAGATTGGATACTATCAGATTGGTTGTAGCCTTGGCATGCAAGCAAGGTTGGTTAACATTTAACTTAGATGTGAAATCATCATTTTTGAATGGTCCCTTAGATGAAGAATTCTATGTCATACAACCTCCTGGGTTTGTGATATAGAATTAAGCAAGGAAGGTGTATAATTTGCACAAAGCGCTCATATGGCCTCAAGCAGGCACCTAGGGCATGAAATAAGAAGATTGATTCATACTTAGTCGAATTGGGATTCATCAAATGCAGGTCTAAGTATGGTGTCTATGCACAGGTTGTGGCACGGAATATAACAATCCTCTGCTTATATGTCGATGACTTGTTGGTAACTTGAAATAGCTTGAGAACTTGTCGAAGTTCAAAGATCTGATGATGAGGGAATTTCAAATGTAGGATCTGGGAAACTTGTCTTATTTCCTAGGCATGGAATTTCAAATGTCGAAGCAAGGTATGGTGCTACATCAAAGAAAGTATGTCAAAGAGATACTCAAGAGATTCATGATGGATGATTCGACTCTTGCATCTTCGCTTGTCAAACCAAATTTGAAGTTGGAGAAGAATGGAGAGGAAGACAAATTTGATGCAACTTTGTTCAAACAAATTGTCAGATCTCTGAGATATGTGTGCAACAGTCGACCTGATATAGGTTTCTCAGTCGTATTAGTGAGAAGATACATTGGTGAACCAAGGGTGTCACACATGAAGGATGCAAGAAGAATCCTGAGATACTTAAAAGGATCGATAAGCTATGGAATTCTATTTTGATGAGACTCTGAAAGAAAATAAGTTATGGTTACTTGCTATTCAGATGTTGATTAGTGTGGATATAAAGAAGATCGAAGAAGTACAACTGGTTATTTCTTTCAAGTATTTGGTGCCCCGATCTCATGGTGCTCGAGAAAGCAACATGTTGAGATTAAATATATAACAGTCATATACTGCATGTCAAGCAATCTGGATCAATCTAAGTTGGAAGAGATTGAGGTCGAAGTGAAGAAACCTCTGGTACTGCAAATCGACAATAAGTCATCCATAAATATTACGAAGAATCCAGTTATGCATGGAGGGATTAAGCATATCGAAGTTAGATACTTCTTAAGAGAGAAGGTAAATCAAGGTGAACTTGAAGTATGGCATTGCTTAAGTGAAGCACAATTGGCCAACCTTTTCACCAAATGATTGAAGATCGACATATTACTGAATTTAAGAAAGAAATTGGGAATAGTTCAGATCAACTATGATTAGCGTATGTTCGACAACTTGGATTATATGGGGTATGTTTTGATATAATCCAAGTTGTGTAGCCCAAGCCCAAAGTTAATTAGGTTTCAGGGTTTGTTACTTAGTATATAAGTTATTTGTCTATAAATAGACATATTTTATAATTCAGTTTGTATAATTATAATTCAATAATGTCAATCCTTATTTTTCATTCTTTTTCTGCTCACTAAAAGTGCCTCACGCACTAAGATGATAAGTAGTCGCTTCTCCACCACCTTCTTGCGGACAAAATGAATGCCAAGATCAATATGTTTTGTTCTTGCATGAAGAATCATATTATGAGACATCATTAGAACACCTGGATTATCACATAATGAGGTGGGAACTAAGTAAGAAATATGTAACTCAGCAAGCAATGATTCTAACCATAATACTTCTGAACTCATATGAGCTAACATTCGATATTCTGCTTTGGTGCTTGAGCATGCAACTAACACTTGTTTCTTCGAGCTCCGTGACACAAGATTAGGGCCAAAATACACACATGATCCTGAGGTAGAACGACGATCCTCCAGGTCCCTGGCCCAATCAGAATCATTGTATGCATGAAGAGAGAACTTGTTATATGAATTAGCTAGAGCAGGCATTAAATCACGAGTTTTCGTGCCACTTAAGTAATGCAAGATACATTTGACTGCACATCAACGAGTATCCAAAGGATTAACCATAAAGTGGCTAGTCTTATTGACATAAAATCTGATATCTGGTAGAGTAAGTGTGAGATATTGCAAAGCTCCAACTATTAAATGATAGAGACATGGATCTGGTAAGAAATTTGTTCCATGTATGCTTAGTTTGAAACTATTGACCATAGGTGTGTGAACTCCCTTAGCAGCAGACATATTTACTTTGGATAGTAAGTCCTGAATATACTTGGTTTGTGTAAGCAGCATGGAGCCATTTGGTTGATGATGCACCTCAAAACCAAGGAAGTATTGAGGAACACCCAACTACTTTAGGGAAAACTTGATATGAAGTTTGTTGATTGAATCATGAATCAACTTTAGAGAAGATCTTGGGAATAGGATGTCATCAACATAGACCAATTCATTTAGCATGATATTATGATGATTATAAACAAATAGAGAGTGATCACGCTGACTTTAGACATATCTAAATTGAATAAGTCCATGGTGTAACTGTTTACTAGTATGTTTAGTAAACAATCACGAGTTTAGTTTACTTAAAAGATTAACTCGAAAAATCTCAAAGACAATTTGTGCAAATACAAATTACATTGAAACATGAGTGTGCTGGATTTAAATGTTTGGGTAGTGACCAATTGAATGCAAAAGATAAACTTTGAATAAATGAAATAAATGAAAAATAAAGTAAAAGACATTTAATGTAAATGCTTTGAATACAAAAAGATTTGCAAAAAGTTCAAATGGGGGACACAGATTCACATGTCTCACAAACCGTTTCGCTCTCTAGTTTGGGTACTTTGGTTTTATAGAGAACTGTGGAGAATTTGCGACCTTGAATACAATTCTTAAGCTTGTATTATATACTATTACAAAGAAAATTATCGATCATGATTAAACCCTATAAATTTGACACGTCTCCCACTACTTAGGCCTTTGTGTTCCAACTTGCCTCCACGCGTCTCCAAGGATGTAACTGCTGAAAACCAACCAAAATGTAGCGATAAATGGAAATAATCATCTCTAAAAGCATTACTTACATCTGTCGAAGGTAGATGTATCTCCAAATCACTAAGTCTTAGGAATTAAAAATATCTTAAGTCCTTAACACTTAAATGTGTCGACTTCAACTTCGTGTCAAAGGTTGTTATGTGATCTTTCAAGATTCTGAACATGTTTGGAAGAGAGTGATCATAAACTTGTGGATCTGTTCTTGAGACTCCTCCAAACCATTCTTTCCCTCGACTCCATTTACAACTTAGTCGAACCAACGGATCAATACAACCAATATGTCGAAACTTTTGGCTTAAGCTTTTAGACACTCGGTAGTGTCAATGTAGTTTGACCATCAATTTGTTGACTTTTCACTTAGCTAAAAATCTCAGGGTGACTGATACCCTCCAAAAAATGTCACTTTCGATCATTAGTATCAGATGGAAGAAAAATGGTATTTTGTGTAACTGCTTGACACTTGTTAGATTTTCAAGGATATTAATGAGTCGTTAAATTAAAAGAATTCATTTAATTTTTTCCCAACAAATTTAAATGTCATCTGTCGATTTGAACATGTCATTTGTCCCAATTCTTTAGAGGGAAACTCAACGTTTTCTTCTTCTTGGTGGCTACTTATTATAGGCTCTTTCAGTCTCTTCTCTTTTCTTTCACCATTCTCTTCTCTGAAAACCCTAATGTCTCAGAACTATGCAGGATGTATGAATACCAGAAAATCTCTTTCTGGATATGTTTTCACTATGTTTGACATAATAGTTAGTTGGAAAGCTTATCTTCATAAGGTTGTTGTATTATCAACCACTGAAGCAAAATATACTACCCTCACTGAAATTGTGAAAGAAGCATTGTGGCTTGAAGGGTTTGCTAAGGAACTGAAACTTCAAGGTCGAGTTATCACTGTTAAATATTATTGTCAAAGTGTCATATATTCATCGAAGAATTCAGCCTATCATGAGATAACAAAACACCTTGATGTTAGGCTTCATTTCGTCAGGGAGAAAATCAAAAACAGAGAAGTCAAAGTGATTAAGGTTTCGAAAGATCACAATGTTGCATATATGATCGCCGAGTCATTGTCAAGTGGTAAGTTCTTCCACTGTATGCAGTTCATAAAGCGGTGTGATGAAAGCTAGCATGTTCCCCTTAATGTTGTAGAGTTTCTTCCAAGGTGGATATTTGTGGTATTTTGGATCAAACTCTAGTCTCGATAGGGATAGCTTTATGTTTCGACAGAAGTTGTTCTTGTTGTAGTCGAAGTCTGTTCAAGAAAGTAGGAGTCAAATATGTGCATGTTGTAGTCGAAGCTTGTTCTAGCATGCAGTTGTATAAGTTAACTTGTTGGTTGAGTTAGCTTATTGTTTAAGTTAGCTTGTTGGTAAAGTTAGCTTGTAGTCTATAAATAAGATGCTCTCTTAGGTTGTTGATCGAGAGAGGATTAAGGTTGGTTGATATTTGCTTATAAATAATTTGTTCTAATTGTGAAAGTAAATAGTAAAACGGTTTTAGCCAATTCTTGTTCTTCTTCTACCCTCTTCTCTCTCTCTTTCATAAACCTAAAAAGAGTTTTTTGTGTTTATTCAAAAAATCTAATATTTCTCATAGTTTAATTCGTTCCTAGTGCGGGTTTGTCATAAGATAGTATAAACAATCTCCATGATGAGTTCATGCTAAAAATTTATACTTATATACATTTATAACACTTTAAGAAATTTCAAGTTCAACAAAGTGATTAAACCATGACATAATAATTTTTCTAAAAGGATATATATATATATATATATATATATATATATATATATATATATATATATATATATATATAATATATATATATATATATATATATATATATATATATATATTATATATATATATATATATATATATATATATATATATATATATATATATATATATATATAGATAGAGAGAGAGAAAACAAGAATACTTAAATTTATATGTATTTTTATACCATAAAAAATTATATATATTTTATTGTGTGTTTAAAAAATTACACAATTAATTATTCTCGAAAAATACTTACAAAGGAAAAAAGAATTTTTTTAATTTATTTTATATATAACATGACGGTGATAATGAAGGAGCGGGAATTTTTTTTATGTTTTTAATTTTTTTAAAAAGATTATGATTAGTTGTTTATAAATTTATGTGTTATATTCGAATATTTTTCATTATTCTCATAATGCGTAGTGAAAAGGAGGGAGTGTTATCAAACAAGATAAAACAGGACTAACCTATTTATTATTGTGAGAGAAAATTTAGAAACTAATGTACAATAGAAAATATTCATGAAGAGAAAATCCAAGGATCAAAGATGATGACAATCCGGTCACACATTCGCGTTATTTTTTTAAAGGTTTAAATAGTTTTTATTTTTAGTTTTTAATTTTTTTTAAATAGTTTGTAAATGTTAAAATTATGGTTTTTTTTACAAAAATAACCTACTTTTTCAAAGATATTCTCAAAATACCCCCGGTTTAAAAAAAAATCCCAAAGCACCCCACTTTTAGGAGGAGTCGCCAATTGAATTGGAGACTCCTCTTAAAACTTGAATGGAGGTGCCAATTGGATTGGCTAGGGCAGGTGCCCTAGCCAATCCAATTGGCGCCCCTGTGTAGGTTTTAAGAGGAGTAGTCAATTCAGTTGGAGACTCCTCCTAAAATGCTTTTTTTTGTGTTTTATGGTATAAGTGATAGATAAATTTGATATAAGACCACTTGATATTAATAAAGTTTGGCGTTTACATAAAGAAACCTAATGGTGATGACCGGGATCACCTAACCGACCTCCGGTCCCACATCCTCTAGCTACCCTAACCCTTGGCCCTAACCCACATTGACGATTCTGCACCGGTGTTTGATCATCTAAGGGGCCAGGAGCATCACTACCAACTACAAGAGAAGGTCCGTTGAGGTATTCAGACAAGTCGACATAGTCTCCAGTATGCATCGATGGTGTACCACCGTAGCTGAGTTCATGACCCATGCCAGAGAAGTTGGGATGTGGTTGACTCATGTGCAAGGAATGAGTGGGGGCGCCAATTCATTTGGAGTGTGTGTCTGCATGTCTGACACGTGGCTGTCTTGTCTCTTGCATGCTGAACATGTCACTTCTTAGTAGCTTGCATGGTTGACACATCATTTCGGAGTAGCTTGCATGTGCGACACGTCATTTCGGAGTAGCTTGCATGTGCGACACGTCACTTCGAACTAGCTAGCATGTGAGACACTTCACTCCTCTATTTAAGTGTCTTACTATCAACATTCAAGACACTTCACTCACATTCATCTGCAGTAAGAAAATAGTTTTCATCTGCACAATGTCATCTTCATCATTATACAGTGTCAACGTTCACTGCAACGGTGAAACATACGAGTCTGAGCTACATGGTTTTTATTTTCGAAACACCGATACCATTAGACTCACGATCAAGAGAAATGCAACCTTCTTGCATTTGAAAAAAAGAATACAATCCTTTATAGGATCGAGTATTGTGTCAAAGATCACATATCAAAATCCAATATTTTTTGAGAATGGTCAATGCAAGTATTTCCCCCTTAAGGTACGAGACGATGAAGATGTTGAATACATGTTTGTTAGTCATGAACATTCAGGCTGCAACTGTATTGAGTTGTACATTACTCTTCAACCATGTATACCATCTCAACAGTCTCAACTAACCGGTTAGGATGAATCTGGTGAAGATGATCGACAATGGCCAGATGACGTCAACCCAGAAGCAGAAGCAGAAGTGGACGTCGTTGATGAAGAAGAAGAGGAGAACGAGATACAGGTTGATCACATGATGAACAACGACGATGAAGATGATGATCAACAACCACCAATACCTCATAGTCATGTCTACAATCCGCCTCAACATATGACAAATATGGATCTTCACGACGATGAAACATCCAACAGTGTTTTCTATAATCCGTATCCGAGATCAAAAGGCGAATTAAAGGTGGGAGACATGTTTTTATCCTAGCACACACGCTGTAACAGTCTTTGACCGTCATAGACAAAATTTCAGCATCCAGGAAACAATGGACCACAACGAGGGGAGACCAAATTTAGCCTACGCTGTTAGACTAAACAGAAGTTGGTGCGATTGTGGAAAATTCTAGGCCTTTCGCATACCTTGCTCCCATGTCATAGCAGCATGCGCTTATACTCGTCAAGACGCTTACATCCATTTATCCGATGTGTACAAGGCCAACACCATCATGAATGTATATACTCAAAGCTTCTCAGTACTACCAATGGAGGATTACTGGCCTCCATATGAAGGTGATATTGTTTGGCACAATGACGAGATGCGTAGAAAGAAGAAAGGAAGGTCAAACAGCACACGTATCAGAACAGAGATGGATTCCACAGATAAAATGATAAGATTATGTAGTATCTGTCGTCAACCAGGACACAACAAGAACAATTGTCCCAATCGAGGAGCATCATCTAGGTCTTAAGCTTTTTGTAACATTGTATTTCTGTAACCTTCAATCATTATATATCATTAAGTTCTTGTTACAACGAGGTTAACAACAAACATCAGTACAAAACATCTGAAAACATATACTACCTCCGCTTTTTATTATATGTCGTTTTGGAAAAATATTTTGTACCACAATATAAGTCGTTTTACAATACCAATGAATCATTAAGGTTATTTTTCCTATTATACCCTTAAATATTTATTATTCTCTCTCCTTTCAATTATGTTAATTTGTCTTTCCAATACCATTAATGAAGGATAATTTTGTAAAATCCTTTATAATTTATCTTTTTCATACCATAATTATTACATTTCTTAATACGTGTGAAAAGTCAAAAACGACTTATAATAAAAAACGGAGGGAGTATATTTCTAAGTGATTACAACAATTAAATTGATGTCGTCTCGACCGAACATCATTTCCCTAGCATCCTTATCAATCTTCATTCGCACCCAACCAAAGATACTGTCAAGTCTCTCAATACTTCTGATTTTTTCCCCTTATGGTATTTTCCCATCTAACCAACGAACCAGCTCCCTCTTCAGTTGATCGAACGTGGTGATGTTCCAAAAGAGCATCAGCATTTGAGGTTTGTCTCTCGCATAAATCATCTTTCCGTATCGGCAACGAACACCAAACATGATAGCGAAATGATTATATGAGATGTGGAACAATTACTCACACAACGCATCTATTTGTAAGACAAAAAAATGCATTTTAGGAGGAGTCTCTAATTGAATTGGCGACTCCTCTTAAAACCTACACAGGGGCGCCAATTGGATTGGCTAGGGTGCCCCTGTGTAGGTTTTAAGAGGAGTCGCCAATTCAATTGGAGACTCCTCCTAAAAGTGGGGTATATTGGGATTTTTTTTGAAATCAGGGGTATTTTGGGAATTTCCTTGAAAAAGTGGGTTATTTTTATAAAAAAACCTAGAATCATTTTAATTTTAATTTTTAATGTGAAAATCAATAAAAAAAATTGAAGAAAAATTCGCATGATATCTACATATTTTAAATCTGTAGAAAAAATAAATAAAAAATCGTAGAAAATCTATAAATTTTAATTTTAAGAATTAAAATAAATAAAAAATTATATTCAAGAATTATTTTCAAAAAAGAAAAAAGAGAAACACATCAATTTATAAAGACAAAAACTATTTAGACCTTCTTAAAATATATTTATTTTCCAAGTTGCGTTTCAGCAAAAATAGTGAGGATAATTTTCATTGTATTTAAAAAAAGTGAGTTCAATGCATTATAAAGGATTCAATATTTAACTTATAGAATAAGTTTTAAATGAAAAATATCACGTGGACACCATTTTTGATACTACAAGAAATTTTGTAATTACTCAAGGCCAAAAGTTCTATGTTGTTAGAAAAATCTGTGGTTAAAAATAAAATTATTCAGATTTATCGACTAAGATTCGGCGCTCCTCCCCTCAATCAAACCTTGGTAACATCATCCAAAAATTTGTGATTTTTTATATAACTTTACTATGGTTAAGCCGTCTCTAATACTATATATATTTTTGAAACAATATTACTAATTTACTTACACGCCGAATTTTTTTATATTTCTTAGAATATAGTTTGATAATGAATGCAGTGCCTAATTGTGAAACACATCAGAATTAGTTGGAAGAAAGTGAAAAAAAATGTATTAGTAAGAAAAATAAGTTAGATAACATGAATTTTTTCTAAAAGTTAACAAAAAATAAAAACTGCATGAATAAGAAAACATCAAGAGTCCAACCATAAAAAACTTCAAGTGATACGTGAGAGAAATAAAGCTTCAGGAATTCAACACCTTCACAAACAAAAAACAGTAACCCTAAAATGCCTTTGAGTAGAAAGAGAGGTTATTTATAACATAAAACAATAAAACCAAAGACACCAACACACATATAGTAGTCATAAAACAACTTAAAGAAAGAAATAAACAACACTCAAATTACTGGTTTTAGAGCTTAAAATAAAGTAACAAGCAGCAAAAACAATCCTTGAAAAATAGTCACGACTTTAATGTGATCAGTACAACATATGCTAGTAGAGAATGTACCACAATATATAATATTCAGATACTTTCAGCCTACACAAATAATGAATGATAGCAAATAGTAAATAAAAAATCAATATATTGAACACACAAAATATAATTAACAAAAACAAAACATGTGGCCCAAAAACAAAGATTATGTGTTTGTTTGTGTAGATCAAGAAATAAGTCTAAAGAGAATAGAATTTAATAGATATTACACAAAGAATTTATACTGATTGATAATCCTTATAGTTTGTGAGATGTTTCACTAGTGATTTAAAGATCTTGTTTTGATTTTCATTTTCACAACTATGTATATTTTAAATTTCATTAAACTTAAAACATTGAGTTTATTAAATATCAGCAAGCTTTCACTATCATCCGAGTTAGAATGAACTTAAGGATGTAAAAGAGTAAGAATTTTGTAAGTGAGAGTCAAATTACAACTTCACAATGTATTGGTGGTGTTTTTTTTTCTTAAGTAGGTTGATCCTTTAATTTAAATGAGCTTCTAAGAGTAAACTTGAGATTGTGATGTTAATTATATAAATTTGTTTCTTTGACCACATTTGATGTATTTAAATGAAATACTTTGAATAGGAGGAGGATGAGAGTGTTATAGAAAAATTGATCATGTACTTTTTTTCTTGCTTGAAAAGGATAGTTGTAACCAAGTAAAGTGACATTTGATTTTAGATGAAAATGCAAAAATTTCATTTAGCTATTATCCCATGTTTTATGTTTAACACTTTTCTAATCCTCGGATAAATAAAACGCTATTATCCCATGTTTTATGTTTAACACTTTTCTAATCCTCGGTTAAATAAAACTAAGAGAATGGAAGACTTGCATCTTCGAAAATTTGTGATTCAAAAGCAGCTTCTCTTTCTTTGATACTTTTGTTTTGTTTGGTCCTCAACCACAATTTGATACTTGGATTATGATATGCGATCATCCTCATCTTGGATAAAAACATATTTTCTTAAAGAAATGACATGTTCCTTGTTTCATAAGGTATCTTGGGTAATTTTGAAGTATGTGTTTCCCTTTTCTTTCAATGAACTTGATATCATCTTTAATTTATACGTGAATATCATGGATTCTTCCATTTTTGTTTAATGGTCAGATTACAAACATATGTGTAAGATTCAACAGAGGAAATTTCAATGAGTTGCTCACGTAGAAGTTGACATATTTAATGGAGGAGATCATGTCAATGACATAAAATGCTAAGTAAAAGGATATGAGAGTAACATTTAAAAAAGAGCTAGGGATGCAAATTAGAGAAACACCAGAAAATGTGGGTTGTCAAATTCTCGTAGAAATCAAATCATCTAGCCCATTTGAGATAGGAACACATTCAAACTAATATGGAGGCTTGTATATAATTTCACACATCTAAATACTATAAGAGGTCAAATATTGTTTGAAATATACCATAGTATGGCCATTTTGCCTCCCCAACACCAAGAAAACATATGATGGGTAATGACCCTGGTTTTTGGTGCAATTATTGTAAAGTTAAAGGGCATTATAAATGATTGTCACTAGTTGAATAAAGAGATTAAACGTTTAATTCAAGAGGTTCGTTTAAGGAGATATTTGCATGGAACTTATTGTAACGCATGGGAAATGTTTCCCCAACCTGAGAGAATTCACCCAAGAATCCTTTAGCCAAGGATAGATATGAGACCTAGAGGATGTTGGGCAGATTCTCTACACGCTCAATACATCGTTGGTGGGTTTGTATGAGGAGGAGAGTCGAGTTCTTCTCAAAGAATATATGTTCTCCAAATCACAATATGTTTGACTCACAACCTGGATTGAAGGTAACTTCTTTGCATGAGATGGCCTTTTTACACTAAGATGTTGCAAGAATCTTACATCACGAGGATGGCCCCGTGGTCATTAGCTTATAAATATTTGATTGGGATATCAAGAGAGTTGTTATCGATCCCATTAGATAGATTTATGTTTTGTATTGGGAGGCTTTTAAAAGGCTACAACTAGACCTTAAGCTTCTCCAACATTCCATAGGCTCATTGGTAAGGTTTTCAGGTGAGCGAGTGGAGGTTTATGGTCATATCTCTATTAGAACCATGTTTGGGAGAGGAGAAAATGCCATTACAATATAATTTTGGTACCTCGTAGAGAACACACCTTCCACTTACAAAATCATTATTGGAAGACTCACGTTTAATGCATTAAAAGCAGTCTTATCCATCCTTTATCTGACCAAGAAGTATCCTTTTCATTATGGTCGTATATGAGTGATAAAGTGAGACTAAGAAGTCACCAGAAAGTGATACTAGGATAGTTTGAAGAGTAATAAGAAATCGAAGGCAACCTTCCTAAAGCTACACACCCATAGCATTAACTTTGTGGACTTAGATCCAAGAGAAGAGTTTGTTGAGGATCAACTGATGCACATGCAAGATCTGAAAATGGTTCATATTGGTTCCCAAAACTTCCAAACTACCAAGATTGTAACATCTCTATTTAAGGGAGATAATAATGGATTATAGTATTGCTTAAGAAAAACATATATCTATTCGCTATGACGCCTCTAGATATTCCTGAAATAGATGAGAATATGGTCGGTCATCACCTCGCCCTCAAAACAAGCTCCAAACATATTATCTAGAGGAATGGGAAAGCATCATAATAAATGAGAATTTCTATCAAGGAAGAGGTTAACAAATTAAAAGAGGTTTGGTTTATCAATGAGATTAAATATCCTTCTTGGTCATCGAGCATGGTTTTGGTCAAAAAGTCATCCAAAAAATGGAAAATGTGTGTACTTCACCAATATCAACCAAGCTTGTTTAAAAGGTTCTTATCTTTTGCCCAAAATTGATAGGATGGTTGATGACTCTTTAGATTACCATTTACTTAACTTGTTGGACTATACTTGAGTTACAAACAAATTAAAATGAGCCCATATGATGCGCCCAAAACATCATCCATGACCAATAATTGCAATTATTATAATGAATTAATGTTGTTTAGCCTATAAAACGTTAAGGCAACTTATCAAAGATTTATGGATACCATGTTTGACAATTAAATTGGGTACAATTATAAGGTTTATATTGACTTTATGATGGTCAAGATTGTTGAAGAGAATAACCATTGTGAAGATATCATCGACATATTTGCATTAGTGAGAAGGTACAATGTAAACCCCCCCCCCCCCCCCCAAACTACTACTACTCAAATACAACATACAATTGCATAATTAGAGTAAATTAAAGCATACATACATGAGGGCATCACATTTACTTCTGGCAGAAAAAACACATGCCATGGTCACATACAAGTAACACGGATTATAAATCAAAACCAAATAACCAACATGCAAATTCACACAGCGGAATAACACCTCTCTTCATGAATGGTAAATAGTGATGATTCCCATAAATCATCTACCACAAAATATCGTTTTGGGCTCTAAGGCAACTCAACATCAAAACCAACATATCCAAATAACAAGATAAAAAAGAGCATAACAACATCTCTCAACATCAAAACAAATACAAATAATCCCATAAACCCAAGTGTTACTGATCGGAAAAATAGCAAGTGTACTATTTTTACCGATGTAGTAATAAGGAGTTTTATTCCCAAGTATTAATCTCAGGGATTGCGTAGGAAATACTTATTTTACTTCTGATTCTATTTGAACAAAAACACAATGGTTTGGTTGGTTTTGGGAATTTATAACAACAAACATAAAAAGATAGTAAAGAATAATTGATTAAGATGAAACATGCTAGGGTGAGTGGTTGATTTAACTAGTTATGAATTCAAGTCAAGATTTCCTCAATACACATGAAACATTCAATTACCTAACCTCATAATGTTCTTCCTTAAGTCCTTAATGAAGACACTATTAAACTACCAATTCTTACTCAAATGTCCATTAAACTAATCATTGGTTTTAATCATAAACAATATCAAGGTTTATGGTGATTTACAAAAGTTCCTAGTCCTAGGTGATGCAATTATAAACCCAATTGTGTGAAAACTCTAACAATCACAATCCTGTTATTGATAGTCATAGATCTAATTGTATTTGTCCGATACAAAAGCATAATAACATCACACAATTGAATTGAAATACGTAACATAGTAATAAGAAAATCCATGGTTCGAATTCATAACATAAGATCAAATAAGGACCACCCCCATAGCATTGGGGGGTTTAGCCTCTCATAGTATTCAAAGAAATCATAGTGTGGAAATTAAACATTACAAAGAATTAGGAGATTTTGATCTTCAATGGTTGATGTCCTTGAATCTCGCCGTCTTCAAATCCTTCGTCGTAGCTATATTCTCCAATGCAATGTTTTTCTCTCGTACGTCAAAAAGTCCCCTTCTCTTTCTCTCCAAAGTCTTATAATAGCCTCGGATGGTTTTTTCTCCCAGCAAGAAGTCCAAAATACCCTTAATGAACAGGGCAGATCCACACAACATAAAGTAAAATTTCTCAGCCGCGCCCATCAACACGGGCCGTGTGGATTCACACGGGTGCCAGTGTTGCTCTTCAAAAGTTATGTTTTTTAAAAGCAAGCTACAAAGGCATCAACACGGGCCGTGTTGATGTACACGGGTGCCCATGTTAACCCCCTGACTCCCCTCTTTGAGTGCTCCTTCCTGGAAAACAACACGGGTCGTGTTGATGTACACGGGAGCCCGTGTTTACCTTCTACATCTTCATATTTTGGCCTTCCGGAGCATCCAACACTCATCTATTAGTCCTTTTGAACCTATGCAACAACCTGCAACACTAACACTACCAAATCGAAGCATAAAAGAGACTTTTTGACACAAACATCTAACAAAATGCAATGCAATAATAAACTAACGAAACATGTTAAATGACTTTAAAACAACTAAAAACAACCACAAATCTTACCAAAGTGATGAAAATATGTCAGATAAAAGGTGGGAATTTAATGGAAATGGTGATCGATCACAACCTCAAACTTGTCTAATTGCTTGTCCTCAAGTGATGTATTGAGTCCAAACAAAGGTCACCCACGAATTCACTTTCCACAATGCAACCTTGTCCTTCACAACTTGTGTTTTCCTTTCCAATCAAGTTTCCGGTTTTCCCGACTCAAACTGTCGACCATATTTCCACATCAGAGGCCTCGTTACCTGCAAGCTTTTTCACATACTCACAACATCTCTCATGGTTAGGGTGTTTACACTCACAGCACAACATGCAATACCAAACTCTTAATTTTGAATAAATTCTAATTTCATTACAACAACATATTCCACACACTTTATGAGGTCTTTTCGGTTGTAACGGGGCTTGGGTACGGTAGGATAGACACAGAAATGGATAACAAATGGTTTTGAACTCGACATTCATGTTGTTTGATTTTCTCTCTTTTTTTCGTGCTTAACTCATAACTCTGGGGGTTTATTCACTTTTGACTCTTTTAAACTCAATTCTCTGTGAGCATTTTACAGGTGTTAGAGTCTTAAGTCTCGGCAAGTGCATTTCTCTTTTTTTTCTTTCTTTTCTTTCTCTTTTTTTATTAGGACATACACACGTCTCTTCTTTTTGCATTACTTTTATATCTCTTCTTATGCACTCGCCCTTTCTTTAAAGATTACCACCCCAAACTTAGCTTTTTGCATATTTTGTAACTTACAACAATCATGCCGATTAATGGAAGAAATGAATGATTAATGGTTAATATGGGGTTTATTACGAACAAAAGCCTAAGGCTCAATGGGGTTCACGAAGGGTAAACATACAAATAGGGATGGCTAGAAAGGCTCTGGGCTAAACAAACAACTTGCCTCAGTGTGTGTTGTCATGCTGTGAAGTGTCAAAAGAACATACGCAAAGTCAGAGTGATAGAGTCATACCTGGCTGAACTCTCATGATGATTTTTAGTGTTTGGCCTTTGTATTCTCACCATGTTGGTTAAACTTACAAGCTCTGAAGCCTCCTAGTGTCATGTGGTTTCTTTTCCGATTCGGTTCCACCATACCGCTCTCTCGGTCCTGTGTCACCAAATTGTGTCTGACTTTTACTTTCTCATGGTTGCATCAACTTCCGGGGTACCTTAACAGAACAAGTATGCGGAGTGTCTTTCATCCACTACAATCGATCCCGGATTCGTCTAACAATTTCTCATTACTCTGTACATACAGGTAAACAATAAAAACAGAATACTACGACAACAGAAGCAAAAACGATGAAGGAAAACATGAACAAAATGAAAACGAAATAAAACATGAAAGGAAAAACCCCCTCACACCTGAACTAAACATTGACCTCACTGTTTAAATCCATATACAAAGGGGACTCACAGCGACTACTGTTGTGGAGGAGGTGGAGGCTAGGTTAACAATGGAGGAAGAGAGACTGAGAGTCTTGTAAAACCAGAATAATGAAGGATAAGTGGTGGATATGAGTTATAAGTCAAGTGGGTCCCACCACTTAAAATAAAAAAAATTCAAAAAATTCAAAATTTTCAAAAATCCATCCCGTACAAAACAACACGGGCCGTGTGCATCTACACGGGTGCCCGTGTTGGTGATCTGGTTTCCTCCTCTCTGCATACGCCCACTTCTTTGTGTAACACCTCAAAATTTGCCCTCCTCTCTTGGGACTAGCATAACATATTGCAAATCATTTTTTAGGTCATTAGGCATTGCATATTGCATATCATGTGGTTACATTGTGCAAATCATCCTCACAAGTCTTGATCAGGAGATGAAGAGGTCATGTGCATGCTAGGGTTTTATTGATTGATCATTGGTCATCTGAGGATTGGGCTATGAATTAGGGTTTTGATTTCTCAAGGAGATTGGTCTTCATCTTGATTACATTGATTCATCATCATCATCATGGCTTGTCATCATCATGGTTTGTTATCATCAGCAGAATCAAGTGTTGGATCAGGATCCCTTGAGATTAGGGTTTTGACCACTGGTCAACCCTAATCAGTTGCATTGGGCCAATCAGGGTATGATCAGGAGATGGGGTCTATGATGTATATGGAGATCATTCTATGGTTTTATTGAGATTATTGAGGCTAGGGTTTCACCCTTGAGCCATTTCATCAGGAGATTGGGGTTCAGATTGATCAGTGCATTGCCAGATTCATCTATCAGCTGAAAAGTCAACTGTGGTCAACTGTACATGATCTGATGATTTAGAGGTGGAAATGAGTTGGATACACTTTATTCATGTTGGAACAAGTGTTATTTGATATCTCAAAGCTTAAGAATGAAGAAAATCAAGTCAGAACAAAAAACTGCCAAAAATAGAAAGTGACTTGTAATAGAAGTTTCCAAAAATGGAAAGTTTTTGACCTCAAGACCACGTGTCCAAGGAAGCTTCAAATGAAAATTTGCTCAACATGAAAGTTGTAGATCTTGTTCTCACCTTTCCAAAAAGTCCAAGAACTTGAAAATCCCATGTATGGTTGGCAAGTTATGGTCCAATGAATTTCAAAAATGACCCATAATCAGGAGGGCATAATTTCCACATGGAGCATCCAAATTGGAAGTTCTTTATATGCACAAACTCCATTTGACATGTACTTTCATGGTGCATAATTGGATTTCTTCAAAAATGGTCAATGCAAAAAGTCAAATTTCAACTGGACAGTTAAATGGACCAGGGGCAAAATTGTCCAACTTGTGAAATAATTGGAATTTTCGAGTGGGGATTTTTGCAACACTTCATAAATGGCATTTGAAAGTTGTGGGAATATTCATAACATGCCTAGGCCTTGTGGTTTGGAAATTGGCTTTTGAAATGAACTTGAATAATTGAACACATAAGCCATCACATAGTGAAAATGAGAAATACACCTCCAATGAGCATGCAACAAGTAGCAATAGCTCATGACAGGTGTTTAGAAGGTGTATGAGGTGGCAGTGAGCTGTCATGAGCTGGCATGTGAAAGTTCAATTTTGCCCCTAGCTTGAAAGTGACATTTTCACTAATCATTGGCATTTGATTAATTAGTGTGATTAAGCATGGATTAATCAAGAGTATATATTCCTAATCACAACTAAATCATAACAGAATTACACATTTCCCAAAATCAGATCAAAATTCATCAAATTCTCCAAGAGCCTCTCAAGAACACATTGAACAAAAATTCATCAAACTTCTTCAATTCTTGCTCGATTTGCGAAATTCTTTTGGCATTGATCTTCAATCATCATCTCCTTGAACTGTTTGTAGCATTCAGCATCCAAAACCTTGCAAATCGTGACTGTCCAAAATGAATTCATCAATGGCAAACTGAGATTGCTCATGCGTGGAACCGTGCTGGATCAAACTGCAAGTTGAATTCACTCTTCCAAACCTTCTACTACAACTGTTTTGGACTTCCATGCGCAAAGAGCATCAGTTTCATCACTGCAATTTCCAGGTTTTCAATTTTTCGAATGTCAAGATTTGCTCAATTGTTGTATGCGTTCTATAGTTTGTTGAATATAGAGTTCAGTGATGTGATTAGTTTTGATTATAGTGAACTGTAGTTCGTGTTATTTGGATTTGAAGTTTTGAGAACAAACCCTAGGTCGATCGATTTGAGAGATTTAGGAACAATTAGGTCGAATTAGGATGATATTTGCGATCCACGTGATGAGACCTTTCCAACGGATGTTTGATTGTGCATTTTGGTGATGATTCCATGTTCATGCGTTCTTGGATGTTCTGGGAAGAAGACGATGAAATTCTGGAAATGAGAGTTGTTTGATCCGATTTTCTGTTTGAACTTTTGAATGAGAAGTTTCCCGCGCCTTGCCACTGCTGTAATTCAAAAACATTTAATTAATTAATATTAATTCAAATAATTATTATAAAAATCATACCAAGCTTAAAAAATTCATAAAAAATGTTTAAATGATCAGAAAAATATGTGGATTTTTTTGTTGACTTCCTAATTGACTGTAGAATTTTGTTGACTAATTTTTTGGAAGTTGTGCTTGGAGGAATTTAGGTTTGACCTAGGGTTGATTAACATGTGTGCAATTTTGATACCTTCTGCCATTTTGATTGTGAAATCCTCATGTTTACAAAGAAATGCTTGAAAATGTTTGTGATGATTGTGGACTGGCTAATGGTGATTTACATGTAAATTTCATGAATTTTGGATTCCTGGTGTTTGAGTTATGAATTTTGGAACCTAGGTGTGACAATTTGTGTCACACCTCATTATGTCAACTTGCTGGATTTATTTGAATGACCTAGGCTTGTTGAATTGATATGAAATTTTGCATGGGTATTCATTAACATGTTAAGAAGCTATGTGAATTTTTGTGGAATTTTATGTGGCATTTTCAATTTGATTGCTATTTTTCATCTCTGTTGGTCAAATATGCAAGTCCATGTGGTACATGTTTGTAATTTGGATGTGAAATGCTCATATGGTATTGGATAATCATGAAATTTGGTATGATTATTGTAGACACATGGTATGACATCCCTGTTTTGGTCTCATTCATTTCTTTATTGTTTTCATGGACTTATGAATTTTTGAAGTGAATGCATGTGTTGATGTTGTGATTTGGAGCATGTAATTGTGTCTGTTTTTGTTGATTTTCATTGACATGGTTTCCTTTGTCCAATTAAGCTAAAATTTGACATGCTGGACCTTGATTATGTCCTGTTTAGGTGTAAATTATTTGAGGATTTTTGGAATTGTTTTGATATGGATTTGAATGCAATAGTTCTGTTTGGATGTTTGGTGTTCCATTTGAACTAGTTTGATTTGTTTTGTGCATAAAATGAACATGATGAATGATATGGACATGGGACTAATTGTGTTGGCTTTTGTTTGACATTAATTTGACTTTGGTTGGATATCCCTTGCTATTTAGGAATTTTTCTTGCCTTTGGACCCTAGGCTTGGCCTAGTGGTCTAGTTTCTAACATTTGATTGAGTTTTCAGGATGAAAAGGTGCAATGCTTATGGAGAATGATCCAAGTCAATTCAATTGATGTTGTTTGATGTTTGTACACTAACATAACTTTGTTTTGTAGGTTGTGAAGTTTGGGCTTGAGCTCATAGCTTGCCTTTGTTGTGCATTAGTTTGTATAGTCTGACTGATTAATATTTGCTGTTTATTTTTGTCTGTCTGAGTACTAACTGTGTTTGACTGTTTCCAGGTACTTTTAGTTGCTCAGTTCCTTGTGAACTTTTGCTTTGCTTTGCTTAAGCAACTTGCATTGAGGTATAACTTCCTAACTTCATGTAGTCTGGAGACCCGGTCTGTTATTTGACCGGGCAAACTGTCTGAAGTCCTCCTTAAGAGGCAATGTTTGTGATTGTTTAATATTGTGCCTAAGCAGGTAAAGTCCTTAATCAAGGCAATTGGTGGAAGGTAGGGATATGCAATCTATCCCCCACTATTCTGTGTGTCGTCCCTCTGCTCACACGGCTGTGTGTTGATGCATTGGGGCACAAACCCAAGATCTGTGCTGTCGCACAATCGAGTCAGAGTCGTTGAGCGTAGAAGGGTCCCTCCATTCTGGACCCACGCTCCTTTGTCTGAAGCTCTCCCTGGTCAGGGATAAGAGCTGTGAGGTCTGATCCTCACTTCACCTTTCATCTGCTTCACCTTAGCCTCGTAATGGCAAGGTTAAGAGCAAACACAGCCCGTACAGATGACTTGCTGAGGCAGTCAAACCTATTGTGTGAGCCCACTTGTTTGGTTATAGTGCGTGCTATGTGGATATCTGTTTGAGATGCTTGTTCTCATTTGATGTATGCTTGAATTATTTTGTATGCTTGTATGCTTGCTTCTTTCCTGGATAGGAGTAGTTTGCTTATGCAAGTAGGATAGAAAACTGAACTTAGGGTAACGATGCATGACAACACTAGGCTCGAGTCCAGCTCCCTGGTAGTGTGTCTTCCCCTGGTTTCTGGCTAGTAATTCAGTCCCTTTCAGGGGAACTACATCGCCCTGATCCTTGTTCCAGACGAGGTATGTAGGCAGGTGGTCGTGCGAGACCACTCCGGGCAACCTTTTCCTTTTTTGCGTATGTTTACTTGTTATCTGGTTATGTTTTGGCTCGGATGCCGACGTAAGTCCAGTAAGTGGCTGTCGGGCTCCACGTTTGCCGTTTTGTGTGTGTTTTGGTTCGGATGCTGACGTAATTCCATCAAGTGGTTGTCGGGCTCCATGTTTGCCATCTGTTTGTGCGTTTTGTGTTGTTTGGCGTGCGTAAGCCGAACTACAGTGGCTCTGATTCTCGTTCCAGACGAGATATGTAGGCATATGATGCGATGTCCTATCGAGCTCCCTTCTCTTAACCCCACCTGCGTTCTCTGTGTGTGTGTGTGATGTTTAGCAACCTTTTCTTTATTTTAGAACGTGGATCCCGTCGAGTACGACGGACGTGAGGGGTGCTAATACCTTCCCCTTGCGTAACCGACTCCCTTACCCTTTCTCTTTGGTCGTGAGACCATTTCCTTTCCAGGTTTCTCTGAGCGTTTCCTTTCCCTATTTTGGGATAAATAACGCGCAGTGGCGGCTCTGTGTTGTATTTTTATTTGAGTCCCGCCGGTTGTTTTTTCGCGGATGCGACAGCTGGCGACTCTGCTGGGGACTTATAAGATGTCGACCTGTGCTGGTCCATCTTCCCTAAGCGAGTCCTTCCTAGCGTTCTAGGATAGTTTAGGTTGCTTGTGTTGTGTGATTTATTGCATTTATTATTCTGACTGTGTATATATTTGCATAAATATTTGCATGCATCATACTATCATGTTGCTATCCTCTGTGCAGGTGATTCCTCTGTTTTGGGGTGGGTGTTCTGAGTGGGGCTAAAACCCAGGCCCGAGTATACACCTAGGATTAGTGTGGTCTCATGTTGCCTCCTTCGTGTTAGGTTAACATGTGCTTGGCGGCGTGATGTACCACAAGCCGGACGAGGTTCATTTGATAGTGCTTGCCTCTGTGGATATTCCACTTTGGTTGAGTTACGTCATCTGAACTGTTGACTCTGGTGACCGATCATTTCCCGGATCTTTGGTTTAGACGATCTCAGGAGAGCTACAATGGCACACCCGAAAGGGCAAACCCATTGAGTATCTTTGCCCGATTGTCGAGACTATTATCCGCCTTAGGATGACCTGATTAGAATTTACCTGTGAGGGGAGGGTGATTCTTTCAGATGCATGTTCAGATGGTGATTCAGATGGTGACTTTTGGTTCAGTTGATCAGAGTCCTATTTATAAGTCGGATTTATGGTCATTTATTACGGTGACGCCGGAGTGCTGTCCGTGATTTATCAGTGGGAGTCCGTTTATTTCAGGATTCCCCGGGCTGAGTTGTTTATCAGTGGGGATCTGTTTATTTCAGGATTCCCCGGGCCGATTCAGAGGTTATTGGGTATCTACTCAGAGATTGTCAGATGATGATGATGATGTATCTTTCAGTTCCGTTTATTTCGGAACCCTTGAGTTGGATTGATGGTTACATACTCCTCAGATGGTTATGATCAGTTCAGAAATCAAGGTTGTGACTCAGAGCAACAAATGATCAGATGACTTGGAGGATGGCCCAGTGCATTGCGTACATCTGCATCATTCTCATTTTGCATTCATCTGCATCAAACTCACGTCTAGCCATATGGGGAGTATTATTGATTGAGAATCTGGTTGAGAGACATCTTGAATTTCAGAATGTGGATGTCAAAATATTAGCTGTCTCGATGAAACCAGAATCAAAGGACAGAATCTTCCTCATATGGACAGACGTTGCATTCATGCATACTAACCCATTTGCTATTTTGTAGGTGTCGACCGGTGCGCATAGCTCGTTTGCTCAGATATCCTGCTAGGGGCAACAAATCCAAACTGATGGATCCTCCCAACGCCGACATCCTCGAACTGAAAGAGATGGTGAGGGATTTGTTCAGGGTTGTGCAAGGGCTTGCCTTGGGGCAGAAAGCCATGGCCGAGAGATTAGAAAGGATTGAGGGCTGGATGATCAAAGAGAAAGTTCAGGGAAAGGCTCCGTCATCTGAAGTAACAAATCCCTCTGGCTCTGTGGTGAAGAAATCCCTTGACAGTGGTCAGCCCAAGAAGAAGGTTGAATCAGGTGGTGCGCAGACTAAAAGAGAATGCGGTAAGGATCGTTATCACCCTTATGCTGCCACTGCAACCATTCCTGTTGGTGGTTCATCTGTACCACCGAGACATCCGTCACCTCGCCCGGGAGCACAGAGTGCTGGGAACCAGGTAAGAGGAAAGGGGGTTGATCGTCAATTTGATAGGCCACCCATACCGTATGCTCTTCTGTTGAGGAAGTTGAAAGATCTCGGAATGGTACAATTGAGGACATTAGCTCCATTAGAACCTGATCAGAGGCCAACCAACTACGATGAGAATGCTAAGTGCGAATTCCATTCGGGGGCGTTTGGGCATAACATTGAGGGTTGTAGAGCTTTTAAGCATGCTGTCCAAGACCTGGTGGATTCCAAGGCCATTAATTTTGCACATTTTCCCAATGTTAATGCTAATCATATGCCCGCGCATGGTGAGGTGGAGATGAATGCAATTTCTGAGGATAGGAAGACGATTGGGTTGGTGAATGGGGATCGGTTAAAAATGCCGAGGCCTGTGGTCCCAAAACCTCGGAGGAAAGAGGGAACTTTCCCTAGTGTTGATACTTGTCGTATGGCCATCGCCACAGAGGGTGGTGTACCGATGGGGGATATGATCCAGAAGGTGAAGGAAATGGACGGTGGAAAATTTGAAACACCCAGTCTGGTAGCTGAAACCGTCAAGGTGGAAAATGACATGGGTGTTGGAAAAGAGAAAAAACCGTCTGTGTCTTCTTACAAGCAGGCATTGGAAGTGGTGAGAAATGGAGGGATCCCAGGCTGGGGACAGATCATAGGCATTGTGGTAAAGTCGGACATGTTTGGGATTGGTTATCAGCCAGATCAAGGGTCGTCTAGACCAAATAGAGGACGTCGTCCGTCGTTCACCTTTGTCAGTGCCGGAATGCTAGATTCAGATCACGCCTATACAGTGGGTAAAGAAACTGACAGTGACTGGGAGATTGATCAATGGATAAGATCGTGCGTACCGGGAAGCTGGAAGGCCTAAAAAGATCGGCACTGTCACTCATCCCGAAGAGTAATGATTTTCTGTTTTCAGTTTTATCTGCATGAAAGTCATACGTGTTGCCCGACACGTAATGGTTCATTGTAAGGGCCACCTCATGTTCATAATTTGCATTTTCTGCATCATTAATAAATGGATGTTTTTCAGTCAAAAAAAGCGGTGTTCCCTGTTTTTCATTTATTTTTGCAGTTTAAAAACAAATAAAAATGGCAATGTTTATTTTCATTTTTCTCTTCTGTTGATTTGTCTCGTCCCAACTTCAAAAATAATTCTCCGGATCTCGTTGATAACAATTTGGTTACCCCTCATATGACTTCGACAAACCGATCTATCATGCCGAAGAAGAAGGCGAAGAAGATTGTGATCTGCTGGAATTAGCCAGGTTGTTGAAACAAGAGGAGAAGGTGATTCAGCCGCATGAAGAGCGGATTGAGATTGTTATTCCAAGCACCGCCGAGGTCAGGAAGGAAATGGAAATTAGGGCCGCTTCAGAGGCGAGTCAAGAGCAGAATGGTAGTCCTGTTGAAGGGACATGTGGATACCTTCGCCTGGTCATGTCAGGATATGCCAGGGTCGGATACCGGTGTCGTTGTGCACAGGCTACTATGGAGAGAAGACTGTCCTCTAAAGAAGCAGAACGCCAGTGCCTGTATCAGAGAGCCATGGTGACTTTGTTTCATGATATGATTCATCATAAGATCAAATGCTATGCTATGACATGATAGCAAAGTCCCAAACAGAAGAGGGGCATCTGGCAGTCCGGGGCAGGTTGTCTGACCAGTGGAGATAATTCAAACTGAGGTTGAATTCGCACAAGTGCACTATCAGAGTGCGGTCCGGTAAGATGTTGGGGTTCATTATAAGGGAGGAATCGAGGTCGATCCTGCTTAAAAAAAAAAAGAGAGAAAAATGCCTGAACCGGGAATGGAAAGAAAGGTTCGTGGTCTCCTAGGAAGATTGAACTACCTGTCATGGTTCACATCTTATCCAACAGCCACGTGCGAACCTATATTCAAGTTGTTGAAAAAAAAAAGATCAAACGGTCAGGTGAAATAATGATTGCCAAGGGGCATTAAAAAATAAAAGGATAAGTTGCAGGAACCTCTGATTCCGATGTCTCCTGTGGAAGGAGCAATTGTCAATCTGTACTTGACGGCCTTCGAGGGGTCTACGAGGTGTATTGGGGCAGCATGACGAGTCTTGTCGAAAAGAGCATGCAATTTACCTTAGCAAAAAGTTTACCGACTGTGAAACAATACATTCACTGTTCGAGAAAACTTGATGTACTTTGGCATAGGCTGCTCGCCGACTGAGACAGTATATGCTGGTCCATACCCCTTTGTGGATTTCCGAGATGGATCCAATCAAGTACATATCTGAGAAGCCAGCATTGACCGGACGGGTTGCGAGAGGAGCAAAATAATGTTTACTGATTTGTGATGCTCTCAGAAAGCAATCAAGGGGTATTGTCTGATTACGTCGCTCCGCAACCCATTGAGGGTTATCAACCGAGGAAGTTTGAATTCCCTGATGAGGACATCTCGAGGTGCTCTAATCGAAAGGTTGAGAGTAACCGATCCCGGAGGAGGGGCCTGACCCTGAATCCGAACGGATTTTGATGTCTGATGGGGAAGTTAAGGTGAGTAAGCTTTTGTTGCCCGGATAACGCTTGAATGCACCGATAGTATGGTGTGATGGAGTATGAAGCTTGTATCCTGGGTATCGATCTTCGATACATCTACTGGGGCAACTCCTTTCTCATTGGTATATGGAATGGAGGCGGTATTACCTGTTGAGGTTCAGATTCCCTCTTTGAGAGTCCTGATGGACGTGAAGTTGCAAGAGGCTGAATGGGTAAGGACCCGGTACGAAGAGTTGAGCCTGATTGAGGAAAAGAGGCTGGCAGCCATCTGTCATGGACAGTTATATCAGCAGAGGATGAAGCGTGCTTTTGACGAGAAAGTACGACCTCGGGTGTATCACATGGGTGATACGGTGTTGAAAAGGATCCTTCCTCCTCAAAACGATAGAAGGGGCAAATGGACACCGAATTATGAAGGTCCATTCGTGGTCAAAAAGGTTTTCTCTGGCGGAGCCTTGTTGTTAACGACCATGGATGGTGAGGATTTTCCATCCCCTGTGAATGCAGACGCAGTTAAAAAATACTTCGTATGAAGAGACCCGCTGGACGAAAAGAATAAAATAGTCCAGGCAAAAATGGGCATTCCGGCGAACCAAAAACAGAAAAAAAGGTGCGGGCAAAAATTAGGGATAAAAAAATAAAAAAATGTACACCCGGCAAGTCGAAAACCTGAGAAGGCGATTTGGGCAAAAAATGGGTATCCCGGTGGACTGAAAACCCGAAAGGGCGGTCCAGGCAAAAGAGGGATTGAAACGAACAACTGCGTCCAGCATGATCGTTCGCGCTTTGGTTAAGGCATCATGGATAATACCCGGTAGGGATCAATCAGAATCGTCTTGTTCAGAAGGCAGAAAGCACGGAGAGTCTGAGGACATATGGGGTGTAACCGAGTTGGAACTCGACGAGATCGCGGGTTTCACATTGCCATTAGGATAGATTTTTCCTTTTGTGCGCAATTACCTCTTTTCAGGAATTGCTTCCTTTTGTATTGCTCATTTGAGCCGCACTTTTTCCATCAATAAAATGCATATTCAGTCAAATAATTTTGTTTTTATTTTCATTACCGCTTTGATTGCAAAAACATCCAGATATTTTTGATAAAGAATCTTGCATTTTAAGACATACAGGTCCCTTCCAATGCATGTTTATAAGATTGAAAGCTTGAAATCTTATTCGGAAGGATGAGTGACCCAAGTGTTGAAATCTTGACACGCCTGGGGCACGGTTTTATCTAACGATCTGTTTTGCAGGAACTGTTAGATATTTTCACTCACTTGCAGGTTGTGGTGTGGAAGCTTTGTAGCAAATCCCCAGAGAGTTCGCTCAGGGACAAATGAATGTGAAGGAATGACGAAGACGTTGAGACGTACGACGATCCTTGATGATAATCAAGAGGACTCTTAAAAGTCGGAAGATTTGAAAGTCTGTAAAATTCCCCGCAGAGTCTGGTCAGGGACAAACAGGGATGAAAGAATATAGAGAAGAAACGATGAGAAGACGTCGAGACGTATGACGACCTTTGGATTTAATCAAGAAGACTCTTCAAAGTCGGAAGATTGAAATTTCTGTATACATCCCAGGAGTACGTTTCCGTTGAGCGCAGAGCAATTTGGAGTACTAGATGATGGAGCAGAAAAGGTCCAGACGAGTCTGGGAGTTCTCAAAAGTGGAAAGCTGATACGAGATTGGGAGGTGGATACCATGGTTCGACGAGTCGATGGGTGTTCTATACCAACTTTTCTCATTTTCCCAGCTAGGTCCCCAAGCAGAATCGGAAGATCAACTCCCCAGCGGATTACAGATCTGTGAGTTCCCCAGCCGAGTCAGGATGGTTATCCAGGCAGGTTCATAACGGTGTTTCCTCAGCAGTCAGGCCTGAAGGTTGTTACTCCCCGAGTGGAGCGGGTTTCAATGAAATATATCTCCAGCAGTGTTCATCCTACCAGTGGGTTGGACAAGTTCCCGTAACGGACTGATATCTGCATCCCCAACTGAGTTGATTCTACCTATGGATTGCATGGGTAATCCCCAGCGGAGTAGCATTCGTTTCCCTAGCAGGGTCAGGATGGTTATCCCCAGCAGGTGTCAGATCGGTGCTTCCCCAATTGCCAGGCCTGGAGGTTGCTGTTTTCCCAGCGGAGCTATCTGTGAGTATTTCCCCAGTGAAGTCGTCAGGGGTCTGCGAGGTTTTCTCGAAGCAGAGTCGGGATTGATATCCCTAGCAAGTCAAAAGACTGTTGTATCCCCACAGAGTGTTGGTGGTGCTTATCCCCAGCAGTTTCCCGAGCGGATTGGGTGCAAAGGAAGTTCTTCCCCAGCAATGGTTGCCTTTCCCCAACAGCAGTGCTATTCCCCAGCAGGGCGGAATCGGAGCAGTGACGAGTTCCTCAGCAGAGTGCCTCGTATTCCCCAGAAGAGTCCTTTGAGGGGGATACTTTTTATGCATTCATCATGAAAAATAGCATAGCATATTGCATAGAAAAATAAATAATCGCGTAGCATTTCCATAAGTATGGAGTATTACGCAGAAAAAATCAATCATGCATCATATTGCATGCATAAGCTAGTCTCAGACCGTGGTTACCGTTTGAGAGGTGGTTTTACCAGAAGTAGAGGTGTTACTCCGAGGAGTTTGGCCTCATGATTTGATCAAAGGTATTTCCTCAGTAGTGCGATACTGGAGGAGTTTTTCCGTCGGGCAGAGATGGAAAGGTTACGCGATCAGCGCGATTCAAGCCGTGGTTACCGCTTGAAGGTTTGGTTTCATCAAGACGGTGAAGATGGTACTCCGAGGAGTTCAGCATCATGACGTCAGATCAGCAATGTTCCCCAGTAGTGCGATATTGGAGGAAATGTTTCCGTCGGACAGAGATGGAAATAAAATCAGAGGACGTTACGCGATCAGCGCGATTCAATCCGTGGTTACCGCTTGAGGATTGGTTTTATCAGACAGTGAAGGTGTTACTCCGAGGAGTCTAGCATCATGGTTTTAATCAAGGATATTCCCCAGTAGTACGATACTGGAGGGTAAGTTTCTGTCGAGCAGAGATGGGAATGTTAATCAAGAAAGTTTCGGGGTCCAAAAAGAAAAACAAGAAAGAAGATAATCCCCAGCTAAATGCGAAGTGTTTGACTGCCAGGGTTGAATAGAGAGCAGTCGGCTCAGGGCTTGTCATCCTCAGCATGGGTCGTTGTGGCATTCCGGCCAGTTTCCGATTTCCAGATCGAAGAAGTTCTCAACAATCAGGACGAAGAACTTGTGGCATTCCGGCCAGTTTCCGATTTCCAGATCGAAGAGGTTCTCAACAGTCAGGACGAAGAACTTGTGGCATTCCGGCCAGTTTCCGATTTCCAGATCGAAGAGGTTCTCAACAGTCAGGACAAAGAACTTGTGGCACTCCGGCCAGTTTCCGATTTCCAGATCGAAGAGGTTCTCAACAGTCAGGACGAAGAACTTGTGGCACTCCGGCCAGTTCCGATTTCCAGATCGAAGGAGCTCACGATGATTAGATCGATGCAGCTTGCGGCAATCCGGCCAGTTTCCCGGTATCCAGACCGAAGTGGTATCCAGACCGAAGTGGTATCCAGACCGAAGAGGTGTTCAGACCGAAGAGGTGTTCAGACCAAAGTGGTGTTCAGGCCAAGAAAATGAAAAAATAGAGAAAATTTCGGGGTTCAAGAAAAGCATAAAAAGAAAGAGATAATAATCCCGAGCGGATGGGGTGTTCAGACCATGGGTTATCCCTGTGTTACCATTTATTTTGGTATCCAGGTCGACGTTGTCATTTCGGTGATCAAGCCGACTTTCTCCGTCCCAGACAGATTTTTTTCAAGATTGCGTTCTTCGCCGATTCTGACAGGCGTTGTTAATTATTTTCCCATCAGAGTGCAAATTGTTCGTTTGTTCTTGGTATTCAATCACTCTTCATCCTGATTATCTGAAAGCCGAGGCTGTTCATATCGACAGGTTCACAGTGGATTGAATAGGGGCAGCTGTAACACCTCAAAATTTGCCCTCCTCTCTTGGGACTAGCATAACATATTGCAAATCATTTTTTAGGTCATTAGGCATTGCATATTGCATATCATGTGGTTACATTGTGCAAATCATCCTCACAAGTCTTGATCAGGAGATGAAGAGGTCATGTGCATGCTAGGGTTTTATTGATTGATCATTGGCCATCTGAGGATTGGGCTATGAATTAGGGTTTTGATTTCTCAAGGAGATTGGTCTTCATCTTGATTACATTGATTCATCATCATCATCATGGCTTGTCATCATCATGGTTTGTTATCATCAGCAGAATCAAGTGTTGGATCAGGATCCCTTGAGATTAGGGTTTTGACCACTGGTCAACCCTAATCAGTTGCATTGGGCCAATCAGGGTATGATCAGGAGATGGGGTCTATGATGTATATGGAGATCATTCTATGGTTTTATTGAGATTATTGAGGCTAGGGTTTCACCCTTGAGCCATTTCATCAGGAGATTGGGGTTCAGATTGATCAGTGCATTGCCAGATTCATCTATCAGCTGAAAAGTCAACTGTGGTCAACTGTACATGATCTGATGATTTGGAGGTGGAAATGAGTTGGATACACTTCATTCATGTTGGAACAAGTGTTATTTGATATCTCAAAGCTTAAGAATGAAGAAAATCAAGTCAGAACAAAAAACTGCCAAAAATAGAAAGTGACTTGTAATAGAAGTTTCCAAAAATGGAAAGTTTTTGACCTCAAGACCACGTGTCCAAGGAAGCTTCAAATGAAAATTTGCTCAACATGAAAGTTGTAGATCTTGTTCTCACCTTTCCAAAAAGTCCAAGAACTTGAAAATCCCATGTATGGTTGGCAAGTTATGGTCCAGTGAATTTCAAAAATGACCCATAATCAGGAGGGCATAATTTCCACATGGAGCATCCAAATTGGAAGTTCTTTATATGCACAAACTCCATTTGACATGTACTTTCATGGTGCATAATTGGATTTCTTCAAAAATGGTCAATGCAAAAAGTCAAATTTCAATTGGACAGTTAAATGGACCAGGGGCAAAATTGTCCAACTTGTGAAATAATTGGAATTTTCGAGTGGGGATTTTTGCAACACTTCATAAATGGCATTTGAAAGTTGTGGGAATATTCATAACATGCCTAGGCCTTGTGGTTTGGAAATTGGCTTTTGAAATGAACTTGAATAATTGAACACATAAGCCATCACATAGTGAAAATGAGAAATACACCTCCAATGAGCATGCAACAAGTAGCAATAGCTCATGACAGGTGTTTAGAAGGTGTATGAGGTGGCAGTGAGCTGTCATGAGCTGGCATGTGAAAGTTCAATTTTGCCCCTAGCTTGAAAGTGACATTTTCACTAATCATTGGCATTTGATTAATTAGTGTGATTAAGCATGGATTAATCAAGAGTATATATTCCTAATCACAACTAAATCATAACAGAATTACACATTTCCCAAAATCAGATCAAAATTCATCAAATTCTCCAAGAGCCTCTCAAGAACACATTGAACAAAAATTCATCAAACTTCTTCAATTCTTGCTCGATTTGCGAAATTCTTTTGGCATTGATCTTCAATCATCATCTCCTTGAACTGTTTGTAGCATTCAGCATCCAAAACCTTGCAAATCGTGACTGTCCAAAATGAATTCATCAATGGCAAACTGAGATTGCTCATGCGTGGAACCGTGCTGGATCAAACTGCAAGTTGAATTCACTCTTCCAAACCTTCTACTACAACTGTTTTGGACTTCCATGCGCAAAGAGCATCAGTTTCATCACTGCAATTTCCAGGTTTTCAATTTTTCGAATGTCAAGATTTGCTCAATTGTTGTATGCGTTCTATAGTTTGTTGAATATAGAGTTCAGTGATGTGATTAGTTTTGATTATAGTGAACTGTAGTTCGTGTTATTTGGATTTGAAGTTTTGAGAACAAACCCTAGGTCGATCGATTTGAGAGATTTAGGAACAATTAGGTCGAATTAGGATGATATTTGCGATCCACGTGATGAGACCTTTCCAACGGATGTTTGATTGTGCATTTTGGTGATGATTCCATGTTCATGCGTTCTTGGATGTTCTGGGAAGAAGACGATGAAATTCTGGAAATGAGAGTTGTTTGATCCGATTTTCTGTTTGAACTTTTGAATGAGAAGTTTCCCGCGCCTTGCCACTGCTGTAATTCAAAAACATTTAATTAATTAATATTAATTCAAATAATTATTATAAAAATCATACCAAGCTTAAAAAATTCATAAAAAATGTTTAAATGATCAGAAAAATATGTGGATTTTTTTGTTGACTTCCTAATTGACTGTAGAATTTTGTTGACTAATTTTTTGGAAGTTGTGCTTGGAGGAATTTAGGTTTGACCTAGGGTTGATTAACATGTGTGCAACTTTGATACCTTCTGCCATTTTGATTGTGAAATCCTCATGTTTACAAAGAAATGCTTGAAAATTTTTGTGATGATTGTGGACTGGCTAATGGTGATTTACATGTAAATTTCATGAATTTTGGATTCCTGGTGTTTGAGTTATGAATTTTGGAACCTAGGTGTGACAATTTGTGTCACACCTCATTATGTCAACTTGCTGGATTTATTTGAATGACCTAGGCTTGTTGAATTGATATGAAATTTTGCATGGGTATTCATTAACATGTTAAGAAGCTATGTGAATTTTTGTGGAATTTTATGTGGCATTTTCAATTTGATTGCTATTTTTCATCTCTGTTGGTCAAATATGCAAGTCCATGTGGTACATGTTTGTAATTTGGATGTGAAATGCTCATATGGTATTGGATAATCATGAAATTTGGTATGATTATTGTAGACACATGGTATGACATCCCTGTTTTGGTCTCATTCATTTCTTTATTGTTTTCATGGACTTATGAATTTTTGAAGTGAATGCATGTGTTGATGTTGTGATTTGGAGCATGTAATTGTGTCTGTTTTTGTTGATTTTCATTGACATGGTTTCCTTTGTCCAATTAAGCTAAAATTTGACATGCTGGACCTTGATTATGTCCTGTTTAGGTGTAAATTATTTGAGGATTTTTGGAATTGTTTTGATATGGATTTGAATGCAATAGTTCTGTTTGGATGTTTGGTGTTCCATTTGAACTAGTTTGATTTGTTTTGTGCATAAAATGAACATGATGAATGATATGGACATGGGACTAATTGTGTTGGCTTTTGTTTGACATTAATTTGACTTTGGTTGGATATCCCTTGCTGTTTAGGAATTTTTCTTGCCTTTGGACCCTAGGCTTGGCCTAGTGGTCTAGTTTCTAACATTTGATTGAGTTTTCAGGATGAAAAGGTGCAATGCTTATGGAGAATGATCCAAGTCAATTCAATTGATGTTGTTTGATGTTTGTACACTAACATAACTTTGTTTTGTAGGTTGTGAAGTTTGGGCTTGAGCTCATAGCTTGCCTTTGTTGTGCATTAGTTTGTATAGTCTGACTGATTAATATTTGCTGTTTATTTTTGTCTGTCTGAGTACTAACTGTGTTTGACTGTTTCCAGGTACTTTTAGTTGCTCAGTTCCTTGTGAACTTTTGCTTTGCTTTGCTTAAGCAACTTTCATTGAGGTATAACTTCCTAACTTCATGTAGTCTGGAGACCCGGTCTGTTATTTGACCGGGCAAACTGTCTGAAGTCCTCCTTAAGAGGCAATGTTTGTGATTGTTTAATATTGTGCCTAAGCAGGTAAAGTCCTTAATCAAGGCAATTGGTGGAAGGTAGGGATATGCAATCTATCCCCCACTATTCTGTGTGTCGTCCCTCTGCTCACACGGCTGTGTGTTGATGCATTGGGGCACAAACCCAAGATCTGTGTTGTCGCACAATCGAGTCAGAGTCGTTGAGCATAGAAGGGTCCCTCCATTCTGGACCCACGCTCCTTTGTCTGAAGCTCTCCCTGGTCAGGGATAAGAGCTGTGAGGTCTGATCCTCACTTCACCTTTCATCTGCTTCACCTTAGCCTCGTAATGGCAAGGTTAAGAGCAAACACAGCCCGTACAGATGACTTGCTGAGGCAGTCAAACCTATTGTGTGAGCCCACTTGTTTGGTTATAGTGCGTGCTATGTGGATATCTGTTTGAGATGCTTGTTCTCATTTGATGTATGCTTGAATTATTTTGTATGCTTGTATGCTTGCTTCTTTCCTGGATAGGAGTAGTTTGCTTATGCAAGTAGGATAGAAAACTGAACTTAGGGTAACGATGCATGACAACACTAGGCTCGAGTCCAGCTCCCTGGTAGTGTGTCTTCCCCTGGTTTCTGGCTAGTAATTCAGTCCCTTTCAGGGGAACTACATCGCCCTGATCCTTGTTCCAGACGAGGTATGTAGGCAGGTGGTCGTGCGAGACCACTCCGGGCAACCTTTTTTTCTTTTTGTGTGTGTTTACTTGTTATTTGATTGTGTGTTTGGTTCGGATGCCAACGTAAGTCCAGTGATTGGTTGTCGGGCTCCACGTTTGCCGTTTTGTGCGTGTTTTGGTTCGGATGCTGACGTAATTCCATCAAGTGGTTGTCGGGCTCCCTGTTTGCCATCTGTTTATGTTTTTTTGTGTTGTTTGGCGTGCGTAAGCCGAACTACAGTGGCTCTGATTCTTGTTCCAGACAAGATATGTAGGCATAAGATGCGACGTCCTATCGAGCTCCCTTCTCTTAACCCCACCTGCGTTCCCTGAGTGTGTGTGTGATGTTTTAGCAACCTTTTCTTTATTTTAGAACGTGGATCCCGTCGAGTACGACGGACGTGAGGGGTGCTAATACCTTCCCCTTGCGTAACCGACTCCCTTACCCTTTCTCTTTGGTCGCAAGACCATTTCCTTTCCAGGTTTCTCCGAGCGTTTCCTTTCCCTATCTTGGGATAAATAACGCGCAATGGCGGCTCTGTGTTGTGTTTTTATTTGAGTCCCGCCGGTTGTTTTTTCGCGGATGCGACACTTTGGTTCAGGGTAATCAACACGGGTCGTGTTGTTCAACACGGGCGCCCGTGTTGGTGATTTGGCTCCCTCAACATTTGAAAATTGTTTTGTTGTTTTACTGCACTTGTGTGGTTTTCTTCCATTTTGAGGTGTTTGTGACTTTGCCCTTCTAATTCTCCTCCTCCCCTACAACAAAATTTTAGCACACACAAAGAAAAAGAAAAACGAAATAAATTAGAAATCAAACGGGTGGGTTGCCTCCCACGAAGCACTTCGTTTAACGTCGCATGGCTCGACGGTTCATTTCCCTTATCATGAGGGGTATTTCAAGTTCAAAACCTTGTTGCACCTCTTGTCTACAACTTGGACGTTGTCTCTTTTATCAGTATGGACTCCTTTGTGCCACGATTCCTTTTTAACCTTCCTTTCGGTGTTGGGAATCTTTCCGTTTAGGGTGGCTACTGGCAGTGCTGAGACTTTGATAGTATTCAATGTCCTGATTAAGCCTACTTGATACTGAGATTCTGTATCTTCCTCCATCTCCTGGTCTTCAATAGCATTCAATGTTATTTCCTTGTTGTAAACTTTCAAGGTTAACGTGCACTCATCCATGTCGAGCTTGCATCGACTCGTCTTCATGAAAGGTCGACCCAGAATGATGGGGGCCTCATTGTCTTCAGGTATGTCTAGGATTACAAAATCGATTGGAAAAGTCAAGTCCGCTATTGTTACCAGCACATCTTCAGCTATACCATATGCATTTTTTCTTGAGTGATCCGAAAACTTCAAATTGGTCTTTATATCACTGATATTTTTAATACCCAGCCTGTGATAGATCGATAATGGCATCAGATTCACACTAGCTCCAGAATCTATTAGTACCTTTTTGAAGGTTCTGTCTTTGATTTTGATTGTGTATGGTACTGTGACAGTTCCTGGATCCTTTTGTTTGTTAGGAATGTTTTGCTCCAGGGAGTTTGCATTATATTATTCCTTACCAGATACCTGTTCTTCAGTGGTTGGTTTCTTTTCAGCCATTACCTCTTCCACAAATTTCTTGTACATGGGCATCCTTTCAAGTGCTTCAAACAAGGCCATATGACTCTCAATCCTTTTAAACATTGTCATGAATTTCTCCAAGTCTGACTCACTAGGTTCCTTCTTTGTCATTCTCTGAGGGTAGGGCAACTTAATCATCGGTTTAGTTCCTTTTATAGTTTCTTCTTTAGTCGGCTCGCTCGGTGATATAATTTTTTTCTTTTTAGCAGCCTTTTTCTCTGTCGTCGTGACAGTATTAACATTCTCCTGACCTCTCGGATTTTGAACTGTTTCACTTGGTAGGGAACCTGGTGTTCGAGAACTTGCCAGTTGCTGTGCCATCTGCCCCAGTTGAACTTCGAGATTCTTTAGAGAGGCGGTGGTGTTTTTCTGATTGTTTCTAGTCTCTTCTTCAAATTGCCTATTTTGAGCTGCCAGGTGTAACACCTCAAAATTTGCCCTCCTCTCTTGGGACTAGCATTAACATATTTGCATTTCATTATTAGGACATTAGGCATTTCATGTTGCATATCATGTGGTTACATTATGCAAGCCATCTTCCCAAGTCTTAATCAGGAGATAGGAAGTCAGAAGGTGCAAGCCAGGGTTTTATTGATTGATCATGGGCCATCTGAGGATTGGGCTGTGGATTAGGGTTTTGTGATTCTCAATGGATATTGGTCTTCATCTTGATTGAATTGATACATCATCATCATCATGGTTGGATGTCATCAGGAGATTGAAGAAGATTCCTTGAGATTAGGGTTTTGACCACTGGTCAACCCTAATCAGTTGTATTGGGCCAATCAGGGCTGGATCAGGAGATGAGGTTTCTGATGGTTATGGGGTTCATTTTGTGATTATATTGTGCTTATTGAGGTTAGGGTTTCACCCTTGAGCCATTTCAGTTGAAGATTGGGGTTCAATTTGATCTATGCATTGCCAAATTCATCTATCAGATGAAAAGTCAACTGTGGTCAACCGTACATGATCTGATGGATGTGGAGGTGGAAATGAGTTGGAGACACTTCATACATGTTGGAACAAGTGTTAAATGACATCTCAAAGCTTAAAAATGAAGAAAATCAAGTCAGGACAAAAACTGCCAAAAATAGACAGTGACTTGTAATTGAAGTTTCCAAAAATGGAAAGTTTTGGACCTCAAGGCCACGTGTCCAAGGAAGCTTCAAATGAAAATTTGTGCAACATGAAAGTTGTAGATCTTGTTCTCACCTTTCCAAAAAGTCCAAGAACTTGAAAATCCCATGTATGGTTGGAAAGTTATGGCTCAGTGAATTTCAAAAATGACCCGTAATCAGGAGGCCATAACTTCCACATGGTTTGTCCAAATTGCAAGTTCTTTATATGCACAAACTCCATTTGACATGTACTTCAAGGGTGCATCATTGGATTTGTCCAAAAATGGCCAAGGCAAAAAGTCACTTTTCAACTGGACAGTTGAATTGGACCAGGGGCAAAATTGTCCAACTCTCAGAATAATTGGAATTTGGAGATGGGATTTTTTTCTACACCTCATAAATGGAATTTAGAGTGTGTTGGAATCATCATTTCTTGCATAGGCCTTGTAAATTGAGAATTGGTTTGGAAAATGAAATGGTAAAAATGGACCAATTACCACACACATGTGAATTTGAGAAATACACCACCAATGGGAATGGGACAAGTTGCAATGGTTCACATGTGTCATTTGGAGATTGCATGAGCTGTCAAAACAGCTGGCATGAGCTGGCATAGTGCATTTACATTTTTGCCCTTGCTTACAAATGATCATTTACACTAACATGCCAATTTGGTTAATTAAATGGATTAAGGGATAATTAAGCTACCATATATATTCATAATCCCTTGTTAATCATAACAGAAATCACATTCTCCAAAGTTGGATCTAGAAACTCTCCAAATTCTCTCACATTTCATCAAGAACACAAGAACTTCATATGCATCAATCTTCCTCATCCTTCAACCAAATCTCAAAATTCTTTTTGCTTTGGATTTGTATCATCATGTGCTAGGACTGTTTTTGGAGATTGGAGGAAGAAACTCATCAAATCGTGACTGTCACAAGAGGAGCTGCCATGGTGATTTGAGGTTTTCACGCGCGAAAGGCCATAGCATGGGATTCTGAACACATCATTCATCTTCCACTAGCTTGCACTACAACTGTTTGGAGGAATCAAGCTTCAAGAACCGTGGATTCCACACTGCCATTCCAGGTTTGAAAGAAATTCGAATTTCACGATTTGATTATTTGTCATATGCGTTTGAAAGTGCGTAGTATGTAGATCATCATGATAGTTTTAGAATTGCAAATGATTGACTAGGTAGGAAGAAATCGTGATCTGAAATTATGAACACAAACCCTAAGTGATTCGATTCTCTTGATATAGGAACTTTTAGGACAAAATAATGTGATATTCGGATTGTGTGTGGAAAGACGAGTTCAACGAGTATCTACTTGTCCATTTCCATTGAGTTTTGTTGTTCATCCAATTTTGTAAAATTCTGGGCAAAGGCTGGTTGAAGACGATAAGAAACACGTTGTAGATCCAAAAAAGCATTTGAAAATTTGAATCATCTGTTTCCCTCCCGCGCCATACTTATTTACAATACTGCCACTGCTAAATTAATTAATTAATTTAATTCACATAAAATCCAAATAAATCACCATGACCTTAAAAAATTCATAAAAAATTATAGAAAAATCAGAAAAATGTGAGAATTTTTGTGTTGACTTTGTTTTTGACTGTAGAATTTATTTGACCTATTGATCAAAGTTGTGCATGGTAATAATTTTGTTTGCCTTAAGGTTGTTTCACATGTGTTCAAATTTGATACATTTTACCATTTTGATTGTGAAATGCACATGCTTGTAAATAAATTCTTGAAATTTTTTGTGGTAATTGTAGACTGGATGAGGTTTATTTCCATGTAAATTTCATGAGTTTTTGATACCTGGTCACTGAGCAGCAAATTCTGGAACTTAGGTGTGACAATTTGTGTCACACCTCATTATGTCAACTTTCTGGAATTTTTTACATGACCTATACTTGTTAGAATTGATTGAAATTTTGCATGATGATTGGTTGGCATGTTGAGATATTGTATGAATTTTTGTGGAATTTTATGTGGAATTTTCAAATTGATTGCTATTTTTCATCTCTGGTGATCATTTATGCAAGCTCATGTGACATAGGTTGGTAGATTGATTGAGAAATCCTCATATGGTACTGTATGATCATGAAATTTGATATGCATGTAATAGACACATAATGTGACATCCCTGTTTTGGTCCCATCCATTTCTATTTTGTTTTCAATGAGATGTGAATTTTTGAAGTGAATGTATGCATTGATGTTGTGGTTTGAAGCATGAAATTGTGTCTGTTTTTGTTGATTTTCATTAACATGGTTCCATTTGCCCAAATGAGCTCAAATTTGACATGGTAGACCTTGGTGATCCCCTGTTTAGGTGTAATTAATTTGAGAATTTTTGGATTTGTTTTGATGTGGATTTGAATGCAATAGTTCTGTTTATATGCTTGGTGCTTCATTTGAACTAGTTTGCCTTATTTTGTGCATAACATGAGCATAAGGAATGATATAAACATGAGACCAATGATGTTTGCTCTTGTTTGACTTTAATTTGAGATTGGTTGGTGAATGCCTTGCTGTTTAATATTTTTTCTTGCTTTTGGACCCTAGGCTTGGCCTAGTGGTCTAGTTGCTAATGTTTGCTTGATTTTTCAGGATCAAAAGCATAATGCACATGGAGAATGATCCAAATCAATTTTAATTGATGTTGTTGACGTTTGTACACTAACATAACATTGTTTTGTAGGTGGTGAAGCTTGGGCTTAAGCTTTGAGCTTGCTTTGTTGTGCATTGCTTTGTATAGTTTGATTGATTGAACACTTGCTGTTTGGTTTTGTCTGTCTGAGTACTAACTGTGTTTGATTGTTTCTAGGTACTTTAGTTGCTCAGTTCCTTGTGAACTTTTGCTTTGCGTTGCTTAAGCAACTTGCATTGAGGTATAACTTCCTAACTCCATGTAGTCTGGAGACCCGGCTGTTACCGGGCCGGGCAAATGAATGTCTGAAGTCCTCCTTAAGAGGCAATGATTGTGGTTGTTTATTTTTAAGCCCAAGCAGGTGAAAGTCCTTTAAATAAGGCAATTGGTGGAAGGTAGGGGTATGCAGCCTACCCCCCACTATTCAGTTGAGTCTTCTCCTTGCTCCCATTACATGGTTGTAGCATTGAGATCAAAAGCCCAAGATCCTGTGCAGTGCACATTGTGTCAGAGTCTCTGAGTATAGAAGGGTTCCCCCATTCTGGACCCATGCTCATTTGTCAGAAGCTCTCCCTGGTTAGGGATAAGAGCTGTGAGGTCTGATCCTCACTTCATCCTTTCATCTGCTTCACCTTAGCCTCGTAATGGCAAGGTTAAGAGCAAACCCAACCCGTACAGACGACTCGCTTCGGCAGTCAAACCTATTGTGTGAGCCTCTTGTTTGGCTATAGTGGGTGCTCTGTGGATATCTGATTGACATGCTTGTTTGAGATACCTGTTCTCATTTGATGATATATGATTGTATGCTTGTGTGCTAGCTTCTTTCCTGGTTAGGATAGGCTTGTTTATGCAAGTAGGATAGAAAACCGAACTTAGGGTAAACGATGCATGACAACATTAGGCTCGAGTCTCAGCTCCCTAGTCGTGTGTCTTTCCCCGGTTTCTGGTTAGCAATTCGGTCCCTTTCAGGGGAACTACATCGCCCTGATCCTTGTTCCAGACAAGGTATGTAGGCAGGTGGTCGTGCGAGACCGCTCCGGGCGCCTTTTTATTTATTTGTGTGTGTTGTTTGACAAATGCTAGGCTCGAGTCTCCGACTCTTTAGCCAGTTATTGTTTGTTTGTTTGCTTGTTATGTGCTGTTTGTCTTGTTTTGGGTTCGGATGCCGACGTAAGTCCAGAGATTGGCTGTCGGGCTCCATGTTTGCCCTTTTGAGTATGTTTTGGGTTCGGATGCTGACGTAAGCCCAGGATTGGCCGTCGGGCTCCATGTTTGCCCTGTTGAGTGTGTTTTGGTTCGGATGCTGACGTAATTCCATCAAGTGGTTGTCGGGCTCCATGTTTGCCACCCTTGTGTGTTGATTGTTTTGTGTTGTTTGGCGTGCGTAAGCCGAACTACAGTGGCTCTGATTCTTGTTCCAGACAAGATATGTAGGCATAAGGTGCGACGCCTTATCGAGCCCGTTTCTCCTAACCCCACCTGCGTTCCCCGTGTGTGTGTGTGATGTTTAGCAACCTTTTCTTTATTTTAGAACGTGGATCCCTAGGAGTACCTAGGACGTGAGGGGTGCTAATACCTTCCCCTCGCGTAACCGACTCCCGAACCCATTCTCTCGGTCGCGAGACCATGTCTTTCCAGGTTTCTCTGAGCGTTTCCTTTCCCTATCTTGGGATAAATAACGTTTAGTGGCGGCTCTGTGTGTGTTTTTCTTCGAGCTTCGCCGGTTGATTTTTCGCAGGATGCGACAGCTGGCGACTCTGCTGGGGACATATTCGATGTAGACCTATGCTGGTCCATCGTCCCTAAGCGAGTCTCTCCTAGCGTTTTAGGATTGGTTTGGGTTGCTTATTGTGTGTTATTTATTGCATTTATTATTCTAACCAGTGTGTATATATTTGCATTAATGTCTGCATGCATCATACTATCATGTTGTTGCCGTCCTCTATGCAGGTGGTTCTGTTATTTGGGGTGGGTGTTCTGAGTGGGGCTAAAACCCAGGCCCGAGTATACACCTAGGATTAGCGTGGTCTTGCGTCCCTCACATGTCGGTTGGGCATGATGTTGCGACGTGACATACCACAAGCCGGACGAGGTTCATTTGATAGTGCTTTCCATTGTGGAATATTTCACTTTGGCTTAGTTACTTCATCTGAGCTGTTGACTCTGGTGACCGATCATTTCCCGGATCTTTGGTTTAGACGGTCTTAAGGGAGCTACAATGGCACACCCGAAAGGGCAAACCCATTGAGTATCTCTGCCCGATTGTCGAGACTATTATCCGCCTTAGGATGACCTGTTTAGAATTTACCTGTGAGGGGAGGGTGTTTTCTTTCAGATGCATGATCAGATGGATTCAGATGGTGACTATTTGTTCAGTGGATCAGAGTCATATTTATAAGTCGGATTTATGGTCATTTATTGCCGTGGCGCCGGAGTGCTGTCCGTGATTTATCAGTGGGGATCCGTTTATTTCAGGATTCCCCGGGCCGAGTTGTTTATCAGTGGGGATCCGTTTATTTCGGGATTCCCCGGGCCGATTCAGATGGTTGTGAGTGTCTGCTCAGAGACTGGTGATGATGATGGTGTATCAGTCTTCCGTTTATTTCGGAACCCTTGAGTCGGATTTGTGGTTAGTCAGACTTCAGATGGTTATGATCAGTTCAGAAATCAAGGCTGTGACTCAGAGCAACAGATAATCAGATGACTTGGAGGATGGCACAGTGCATTGCATTCATACATCATTCTCATTTTGCATTCATCTGCACCGAACTCACGTCTACCCATATGGGGAGAATTATTGATTGAGAATCTGGTTGAGAGACAGCATGAATTTCAGAATGTGGATGACAAAATGTTATCTGTCTCGATGAAACCAGAATCGAAGGACAGAATTTTCCTCATATGGACAGACGTTGCATTCATGCACATTAACCTGTTTGCTGTTTTGCAGGTATCGGTCTAACCAGTGCGCACAACTTTTCTGCCCAGACACTCTCCCAGACTCAGCAAATCCAAACTGATGGATCCGTACAACGCCGACATTCTCGAGCTGAAAGAGAAGATGGGAGAGTTGATTCATGTCATGCAAGAGTTCGCCTTGGGGCAGAGAGTAATGGCCGAAAAGGTGGGGAGGATTGAAGACTGGCTGAAGATGGGGAACATGCAAGGAAACGCTTCGTCATCTGGACCGAAGAAATCTTGTGGTAATGACCAGCACAAAAATGAGGGCAATACCAGTGCGGTCTACGCCCAGGGAGGACACGGTAGGGATCGTTACTTCCAGCACACCGCTGCGGTAACTATTCCTGCTGACAATCAGCCTGCACAACAGCAACAGCAGCGTCAGCCATTTCAGCAGAGGTCCCAGAGGGTAGGATATCCAGTCAGGAGGAGGATGAGTGATCGGCATTTTGACAGGCCGCCTGTGACATACTTTGTCCTATTGAAAAAGTTGAAAGATATGGGGCTGGTACAGTTGAGGACTTTGGCACCTATGGGACCTGATCAGAGGCCAGCCAATTTTGATGAAAATGTCAAATGTGAATTCCATTCGGGTGCTCCCGGGCACAGTGTAGAGGACTGCAAAGCTTTTAAGCACGTAGTCCAAGACCTGGTGGATTCCAAGGCCCTCAATTTTACATTGTCATTGAATGTTGATGCCAATCCCATGCCGGCACATGGTCAGGCGATGGTGAGTGCAATTGCTGAAGATTCGGATCACACCTGTGCAATGGGTGAAAGGACTGTCAGTGACTGCGAGTTTGATGGTTGGATAAAGCCGCGCGCACCAGGGATGGGAATCCAGAACTGGAAGGCCTAAACAAGATCATCACTGACACTCGTCCGGAAGAGTAATATTTCTTGTTTTCAGTTTATCTGCATGAAAGCCATGCGTGTTGCCCGACACGTAATGGTTCATTGTAAGGGCCACCTCATGTTCATAAATTTGCATTTTCTGCATCATTAATAAATGGATGTTTTTCAGTCAAAAAGCGGTGTTCCCTGTTTTTCATTTATTTTTACAGTTTAAAAACAAATAAAAATGGCAATGTTTATTTTCATTTTTCTTTTTTGATTTGTCTCGTCCCAACTTCAAAAAATAATTCTCCGGATCTCGTTGATAACAATTTGGTTACCCCTCATATGACTTCGACAAACCGAGCAATCATGCCGAAGAAGAAGGCGAAGAAGATTGTGATCTGCTGGAAATTAGCCAGGATGTTGAAACAAGAGGAGAAGGTGATTCAGCCGCACGTGAAGCGGGTTGAGGTTGTTGTTCCAAGCACCGCCGAGGTCAGGAAGGAAGTGAAAATTAGGGCCGTTTTAGGGGCAAGTCGAAAGCAGAATGGTAGCCCTGTTGAAAGAGCATGCGGATATCTTCGCCTGGTCGTGTCAAGATACGTCAGGGTCGAATACCGGTGTCGTTGTGCACAAGCTACCATGGAGAGAAGACTGTCCTCTAGAGAAGCAGAACGCCAGTGCCTGTATCAGAGAGCCATGGTGACTTTGTTTCATGACATGATTCATCATGAAACCGAATGCAATGCTATGACATGATAGCAAAGTCCCAAACGGAAGAGGGGCATCTGGTGGAGACAATTCAAACTGAGGTTGAATTCAAGCGAGTGCACTATCAGAATGCGATCCGGTAAACTGTTGGGGTTCATTGTAAGGGAGGAATCGAGGTTCATCCTGCAAAAAAAAAAAAAAAAAAAAAAAAAAAAAAAAAAACGCCTGAACCGAGAACATAAAGGAGAGGTTCGTGGTTTCATAGATAGATTGAACTACCTGTCATGGTTCACGTCTCATCTAACAGCCACGTGCGAACCTATATTCAAGATGTTGAAAAAAAAAAGATCAAACGGTCAGGTGAAATAATGATTGCCAAAGGGGCATTGAAAAAATAAAAGGAAAGTTGCAGGAACCTCTGATTCTGATGTCTCCTGTGGAATGAACAATTGTTAATCTGTACTTGACAGCCTTCGAGGGGTCTATGAGGTGTGTTGGGGCAGCATGACGCGTCTTGTCGAAAAGAGCATGCAATTTACCTTAGCAAAAAGTTTACCGACTGTGAAACAATACATTCACTGTTCGAGAAAACTTGTTGTACTTTGGCATAGGCTGCTCGCCGACTGAGACAGTTTATGCTGGTTCATGCCACTTTGTGGATTTCCGAGATGGATTCGATCGAGTATGGATTTGAGAATCTAGCATCGACCGGATGGGTTGTGAGAGAGCAAGAGAATATTGACTGATCAGTATACTCTCAGAAAGCCATCAAAGGGGTATTGTCTGGTTACATAGTCTAGCAACCCGTGGAGGATAATCAACCGATGAGGTTTGAGTTCCCTGATGAGGACATCTCGAGGTGCTCTAATCGAAAGATTGAGAGTGACCGATCCCGGAGGAGGGGCCTGACCCCAAATCCGAACGGATTCTGATGTCTGATGGGGAGGTTAAGGAGAATAAGATTTTGTTGCCCGGATAACGTTTGAATACACCAACGACGGTGTGATTGAGTAGGAAACTGGTATCCTGGGTATTGATCTTCGGTGTGTCTACTGGGGCAACTCCTTTCTCATTGGTATATGGAATGGAGGCGGTATTACCTGTTGAGGTTCAGATTCCCTCTTTGAGAGTCCTGATGGACGTAACATTACAAGAGGCTGAATGGGTAAGGACCCGGTATGAAGAGAGAGCCTGATAGAAGAAAAGAGGTTCGCAGCCATCTGTCATGGACAGTTGTACCAGCAAAGGATGAAACGGGCTTTTGACAGGAAGGTACGGCCTCGGGTATATCAAGTGGGTGATATGGTGCTGAAAAGGATCCTTCCTCCTTAAAACGATTGAAGGGGCAAATGGACACCGAATTATGAAGGTCCGTTCGTGGTCAAGAAGGTTTTCTCTGGTGGAGCCTTGTTGCTGACGACCATGGATGGCGAAGACTTTCCATCCCCTGTGAATGCGGACGCAGTTAAAAAATACTTCGTGTAAATAGACCCGCTGGACGAAAAGAATAAAATAGTCCAGGCAGAAATGGGCATCCCGGCGAACCAAAAACAGAAAGAAAGGTTCGGGCAAAAATTAGGGATAAAATGGGAAAAACTGTACACCCGGCAAGTCGAAAACCTGAAAAGGCGACTTGGGCAAAAAAGGGTATCCCGGTGGACTGAAAACCCGAAAGGGCGGTCCAGGCAAAAGAGGGATTGAAACGAACAACTGCGTCTGGCATGATCGTTTGCACTTTGGTTAAAGCATCATGGATAATACCCGGCAGGGATCAATCAGAATCGTCTTGTTCAGAAGGCAGAAAGCAAGGAGAGTCTGAGGACCTATGGGGTGTAATCGAGTTGGAACTCGATGAGATCACGGGTTTCACATTGCCATTAGGATAGATTTTTCCTTTTGTGCGCAATTACCTCTTTTCAGGAATTGCTTCTTTTGTATCGCTTAATTTGAGCCACACTTTTCCAATCAATAAAATGCACATTCAGTCAAATAATTTTGTTTTTGTCTTCATTACCGCTTTGATTGCAAAAACATCCAGATTATTGTGATAAAGAATCTTTGCATTTTAAAACATACAGGTTTCCTTCCAATGCATGTTTATAAGATTGAAAGCTTGAAATCTTATTTGGAAGGTTGAGTGACCCAAGTGTTGAAATCTTGACACGCCTGGGGCACGGTTTTATCTAACGATCTGTTTTGCAGGAACTGTTAGAGATTCTTCACTCACTTGCAGGTTGTGATGTGGAAGCTTTGTAACAAGATTCCCAGAGAGTTGGCTCAGGAATGAAAGAAATGGCGAAGACGTTGGGACGTACGACGATCCTTGGTGGTAACCAAGAAGACTCTTCAAAATCAGAAGATTGAAAAGTCTGTAAAATTCCCCGCAGAGTCCAATCAGGAACGAATGGGTAGAGAAGCGATGAGCGACGTTGAGACGTCCGACGACCTTTGAAATTAACCAAGAAGACTCTTCAAAGTCGAAAGGTTGAAATTTCTGTATAACTCCCAGGAGTACGTTTCCGTCAAGCGCGGAGCGATTTGGAATACAAGATGATGGAGCAGAAAAGGTCCAGACGAGTCTGGGAATTCTCAAAAGTGGAAAGCCGATGCGAGTATTGGAGGTGGATACCATGGTTCGATGAGTCGACGGGTGTTCTGTACCTACTTTTCTCATGTCCCAGCTAGGTCCCCGAGCAGAATTATAGGACTAGCTCCCCAGCAGATACAAGGTCTGTGGACTTCCCCAGCCGAGTTAGGATGGGTATCTCCGGCAGGTTTACAATGGTGTTTCCTCAGCAGCCAGGCCAGAAGGTTGCTATTCCCCGAGTGGAGCGGGTTTCAATGAAATATATCTCCAGCAGTTCCCCGAGCGGAGCGGGTTTCAATGAAATATATCTCCAGCAGTGTTCATCCTACCAGTGGATTGAACAAGTTCCCGTAGTGGACGAATTTCTGCATCCCCAGCTGTGATGATTCTACCTATGGATTGCATGGGTTGTCCCAGCGGAGTAGTATGCGGTTTCCTAGCAGGGTCAGGATGGTTATCCCCAGCAGGTTTCAGATCGATGCTTTCCCAGTCGTCACGACTGGAGGTTGCTGTTTCCCCAGTGAAGTCAACGGGTATCTGTGAGGGTTTTCCCGAAGTGGAGTCAGGATTGATATTCCCCAGCAAGTCAAAGATTGTTGTATCCCCACAGAGTGCATTGGTGGTTCTTATCCCCAGCAGTTTCTCGAGTGGATTGGGTGCAAAGGAGGTTTCCCCAGCAAGGGTTGCCTATTTCCCAGCAGCAGTGCTATTCCCCAGCAGGTTGGAGTTGGAGCAATGGCGAGTTCCTCAGCAGAGTGTCTCGTGCTTCCCAGAAGAGTCCCTTGAGGGGGATATTTCTTTTTATGCATTCATCATGTAAATAAGCATATCATATTGCATAGAAAATAAATAATCGCGTAGCATTTCCATAATTATGGAGCATTACGCAGAAAAATCAATCATGCATCATTGCAAGCATAGGCTAATCTCAAGCCGTGGTTACCGTTTGAGATATGGTTCTGCCAGTGGGTGAAGATGCAACTCGAGCCGTGATTACCGTTTGAGGAGTGGTTTCACTGGTTGGAAGATCAACATCAGCATTGCAAGCATCAGTTACTCGGGCCGTGGTTACCGCTTGAGATTTGTTGTACCCCAGTAGTGCGATACTGGAGGAGCTTTTCCGTCGGACAGAGATGGAAATGTGACGCGATCAGCGCGATTCAAGCCGTGGATACCGCTTGATATTTGGTTTCACCGGATGGTGAAGATGTTACTTGGATAAGTTCAACATCGTGACGCGATCAGCGCGACTCAGGCCGTGGATACCGCTTGATATTTGGTTTCACCGGATGGTGAAGATGTTACTTGGATAAGTTCAACATCGTGACGCGATCAGCGCGACTCAGGTCGTGGATACCGCTTGATATTTGGTTTCACCGGATGGTGAAGATGTTACTTGGATAAGTTCAACATCGTGACGCGATCAGCGCGATTCAAGCCGTGGATACCGCTTGATATTTGGTTTCACCGGATGGTGAAGATGTTACTTGGATAAGTTCAACATCGTGACGCGATCAGCGCGACTCAAGCCGTGGATACCGCTTGATATTTGGTTTCACCGGATGGTGAAGATGGTACTTGGATAAGTTCAACATCATGACGCGTTCAGCGTGACTCAAGCCGTGGTTACCGCTTGAAGGTTTGGTTTCACCAGATGGTGAAGATGTTACTCTGAGGAGTTTAGCATCATGACGTCAGATCAGCAAGGTTCCCCAATAGTGCGATATTGGAGGAAATGTTTCCGTCGGACGGAGATGGAAATGAAATCAAAGGACGTTACGCGATCAGCGCGATTCTGGGATTCAAATGGAGAAAAGGAGATGTTGCGACATTTTCTGGAGAACGGGGTTCATTCTGGCGATCGAGAGTTATCGTCAGGCGACTGGGGTTCAAACTGGAGATCGGGGTTCATTATGTTGGCAAAAAGGAGTGCTGAGGCATTTTCTGGGATTCAAATGCAGAGGTCCGAGGATCGTTTGCACAGAGAAAATTTCGGGGTTCAAGAAAATAAGAAAAAGAAGCAGAGAAACGTTCGGGGTTCAAGAAAATGAAAAAGAGATAAAAAAATTTCGGGGTTCAAGAAAAGCATAAAAGAGAAGGGATGATAATCCCGAGTGGATGTGTGGTGTTCAGACCATGGTTATCCTTGCGTTACCATTTATTTTGGTATCCAGGTCGACGTTTCGAGTTTGTTTCTTCGCCGATGCTGACAGGCGTTGTTAATTATTTATCCCATCAGAGTGCAAATTGTTCGTCTGTTCTTGGTATTCAATCACTCTTCATCCTGATCATCCGAAAGCCGAGGCTATTTCGTATCGACAGGTTCACAGTGGATTAAATAGGGGCAGCTGTAACACCTCAAAATTTGCCCTCCTCTCTTGGGACTAGCATTAACATATTTGCATTTCATTATTAGGACATTAGGCATTTCATGTTGCATATCATGTGGTTACATTATGCAAGCCATCTTCCCAAGTCTTAATCAGGAGATAGGAAGTCAGAAGGTGCAAGCCAGGGTTTTATTGATTGATCATGGGCCATCTGAGGATTGGGCTGTGGATTAGGGTTTTGTGATTCTCAATGGATATTGGTCTTCATATTGATTGAATTGATACATCATCATCATCATGGTTGGATGTCATCAGGAGATTGAAGAAGATTCCTTGAGATTAGGGTTTTGACCACTGGTCAACCCTAATCAGTTGTATTGGGCCAATCAGGGCTGGATCAGGAGATGAGGTTTCTGATGGTTATGGGGTTCATTTTGTGATTATATTGTGCTTATTGAGGTTAGGGTTTCACCCTTGAGCCATTTCAGTTGAAGATTGGGGTTCAATTTGATCTATGCATTGCCAAATTCATCTATCAGATGAAAAGTCAACTGTGGTCAACCGTACATGATCTGATGGATGTGGAGGTGGAAATGAGTTGGAGACACTTCATACATGTTGGAACAAGTGTTAAATGACATCTCAAAGCTTAAAAATGAAGAAAATCAAGTCAGGACAAAAACTGCCAAAAATAGACAGTGACTTGTAATTGAAGTTTCCAAAAATGGAAAGTTTTGGACCTCAAGGCCACGTGTCCAAGGAAGCTTCAAATGAAAATTTGTGCAACATGAAAGTTGTAGATCTTGTTCTCACCTTTCCAAAAAGTCCAAGAACTTGAAAATCCCATGTATGGTTGGAAAGTTATGGCTCAGTGAATTTCAAAAATGACCCGTAATCAGGAGGCCATAACTTCCACATGGTTTGTCCAAATTGCAAGTTCTTTATATGCACAAACTCCATTTGACATGTACTTCAAGGGTGCATCATTGGATTTGTCCAAAAATGGCCAAGGCAAAAAGTCACTTTTCAACTGGACAGTTGAATTGGACCAGGGGCAAAATTGTCCAACTCTCAGAATAATTGGAATTTGGAGATGGGATTTTTTTCTACACCTCATAAATGGAATTTAGAGTGTGTTGGAATCATCATTTCTTGCATAGGCCTTGTAAATTGAGAATTGGTTTGGAAAATGAAATGGTAAAAATGGACCAATTACCACACACATGTGAATTTGAGAAATACACCACCAATGGGAATGGGACAAGTTGCAATGGTTCACATGTGTCATTTGGAGATTGCATGAGCTGTCAAAACAGCTGGCATGAGCTGGCATAGTGTATTTACATTTTTGCCCTTGCTTACAAATGATCATTTACACTAACATGCCAATTTGGTTAATTAAATGGATTAAGGGATAATTAAGCTACCATATATATTCATAATCCCTTGTTAATCATAACAGAAATCACATTCTCCAAAGTTGGATCTAGAAACTCTCCAAATTCTCTCACATTTCATCAAGAACACAAGAACTTCATATGCATCAATCTTCCTCATCCTTCAACCAAATCTCAAAATTCTTTTTGCTTTGGATTTGTATCATCATGTGCTAGGACTGTTTTTGGAGATTGGAGGAAGAAACTCATCAAATCGTGACTGTCACAAGAGGAGCTGCCATGGTGATTTGAGGTTTTCACGCGCGAAAGGCCATAGCATGGGATTCTGAACACATCATTCATCTTCCACTAGCTTGCACTACAACTGTTTGGAGGAATCAAGCTTCAAGAACCGTGGATTCCACACTGCCATTCCAGGTTTGAAAGAAATTCGAATTTCACGATTTGATTATTTGTCATATGCGTTTGAAAGTGCGTAGTATGTAGATCATCATGATAGTTTTAGAATTGCAAATGATTGACTAGGTAGGAAGAAATCGTGATCTGAAATTATGAACACAAACCCTAAGTGATTCGATTCTCTTGATATAGGAACTTTTAGGACAAAATAATGTGATATTCGGATTGTGTGTGGAAAGACGAGTTCAACGAGTATCTACTTGTCCATTTCCATTGAGTTTTGTTGTTCATCCAATTTTGTAAAATTCTGGGCAAAGGCTGGTTGAAGACGATAAGAAACACGCTGTAGATCCAAAAAAGCATTTGAAAATTTGAATCATCTGTTTCCCTCCCGCGCCATACTTATTTACAATACTGCCACTGCTAAATTAATTAATTAATTTAATTCACATAAAATCCAAATAAATCACCATGACCTTAAAAAATTCATAAAAAATTATAGAAAAATCAGAAAAATGTGAGAATTTTTGTGTTGACTTTGTTTTTGACTGTAGAATTTATTTGACCTATTGATCAAAGTTGTGCATGGTAATAATTTTGTTTGCCTTAAGGTTGTTTCACATGTGTTCAAATTTGATACATTTTACCATTTTGATTGTGAAATGCACATGCTTGTAAATAAATTCTTGAAATTTTTTGTGGTAATTGTAGACTGGATGAGGTTTATTTCCATGTAAATTTCATGAGTTTTTGATACCTGGTCACTGAGCAGAAAATTCTGGAACTTAGGTGTGACAATTTGTGTCACACCTCATTATGTCAACTTTCTGGAATTTTTTACATGACCTATACTTGTTAGAATTGATTGAAATTTTGCATGATGATTGGTTGGCATGTTGAGATATTGTATGAATTTTTGTGGAATTTTATGTGGAATTTTCAAATTGATTGCTATTTTTCATCTCTGGTGATCATTTATGCAAGCTCATGTGACATAGGTTGGTAGATTGATTGAGAAATCCTCATATGGTACTGTATGATCATGAAATTTGATATGCATGTAATAGACACATAATGTGACATCCCTGTTTTGGTCCCATCCATTTCTATTTTGTTTTCAATGAGATGTGAATTTTTGAAGTGAATGTATGCATTGATGTTGTGGTTTGAAGCATGAAATTGTGTCTGTTTTTGTTGATTTTCATTAACATGGTTCCATTTGCCCAAATGAGCTCAAATTTGACATGGTAGACCTTGGTGATCCCCTGTTTAGGTGTAATTAATTTGAGAATTTTTGGATTTGTTTTGATGTGGATTTGAATGCAATAGTTCTGTTTATATGCTTGGTGCTTCATTTGAACTAGTTTGCCTTATTTTGTGCATAACATGAGCATAAGGAATGATATAAACATGAGACCAATGATGTTTGCTCTTGTTTGACTTTAATTTGAGATTGGTTGGTGAATGCCTTGCTGTTTAATATTTTTTCTTGCTTTTGGACCCTAGGCTTGGCCTAGTGGTCTAGTTGCTAATGTTTGCTTGATTTTTCAGGATCAAAAGCATAATGCACATGGAGAATGATCCAAATCAATTTTAATTGATGTTGTTGACGTTTGTACACTAACATAACATTGTTTTGTAGGTGGTGAAGCTTGGGCTTAAGCTTTGAGCTTGCTTTGTTGTGCATTGCTTTGTATAGTTTGATTGATTGAACACTTGCTGTTTGGTTTTGTCTGTCTGAGTACTAACTGTGTTTGATTGTTTCCAGGTACTTTAGTTGCTCAGTTCCTTGTGAACTTTTGCTTTGCGTTGCTTAAGCAACTTGCATTGAGGTATAACTTCCTAACTCCATGTAGTCTGGAGACCCGGCTGTTACCGGGCCGGGCAAATGAATGTCTGAAGTCCTCCTTAAGAGGCAATGATTGTGGTTGTTTATTTTTAAGCCCAAGCAGGTGAAAGTCCTTTAAATAAGGCAATTGGTGGAAGGTAGGGGTATGCAGCCTACCCCCCACTATTCAGTTGAGTCTTCTCCTTGCTCCCATTACATGGTTGTAGCATTGAGATCAAAAGCCCAAGATCCTGTGCAGTGCACATTGTGTCAGAGTCTCTGAGTATAGAAGGGTTCCCCCATTCTGGACCCATGCTCATTTGTCAGAAGCTCTCCCTGGTTAGGGATAAGAGCTGTGAGGTCTGATCCTCACTTCATCCTTTCATCTGCTTCACCTTAGCCTCGTAATGGCAAGGTTAAGAGCAAACCCAGCCCGTACAGACGACTCGCTTCGGCAGTCAAACCTATTGTGTGAGCCTCTTGTTTGGCTATAGTGGGTGCTCTGTGGATATCTGATTGACATGCTTGTTTGAGATACCTGTTCTCATTTGATGATATATGATTGTATGCTTGTGTGCTAGCTTCTTTCCTGGTTAGGATAGGCTTGTTTATGCAAGTAGGATAGAAAACCGAACTTAGGGTAAACGATGCATGACAACATTAGGCTCGAGTCTCAGCTCCCTAGTCGTGTGTCTTTCCCCGGTTTCTGGTTAGCAATTCGGTCCCTTTCAGGGGAACTACATCGCCCTGATCCTTGTTCCAGACAAGGTATGTAGGCAGGTGGTCGTGCGAGACCGCTCCGGGCGCCTTTTTATTTATTTGTGTGTGTTGTTTGACAAATGCTAGGCTCGAGTCTCCGACTCTTTAGCCAGTTATTGTTTGTTTGTTTGCTTGTTATGTGCTGTTTGTCTTGTTTTGGGTTCGGATGCCGACGTAAGTCCAGAGATTGGCTGTCGGGCTCCATGTTTGCCCTTTTGAGTATGTTTTGGGTTCGGATGCTGACGTAAGCCCAGGATTGGCCGTCGGGCTCCATGTTTGCCCTGTTGAGTGTGTTTTGGTTCGGATGCTGACGTAATTCCATCAAGTGGTTGTCGGGCTCCATGTTTGCCACCCTTGTGTGTTGATTGTTTTGTGTTGTTTGGCGTGCGTAAGCCGAACTACAGTGGCTCTGATTCTTGTTCCAGACAAGATATGTAGGCATAAGGTGCGACGCCTTATCGAGCCCGTTTCTCCTAACCCCACCTGCGTTCCCCGTGTGTGTGTGTGATGTTTAGCAACCTTTTCTTTATTTTAGAACGTGGATCCCTAGGAGTACCTAGGACGTGAGGGGTGCTAATACCTTCCCCTCGCGTAACCGACTCCCGAACCCATTCTCTCGGTCGCGAGACCATGTCTTTCCAGGTTTCTCTGAGCGTTTCCTTTCCCTATCTTGGGATAAATAACGTTTAGTGGCGGCTCTGTGTGTGTTTTTCTTCGAGCTTCGCCGGTTGATTTTTCGCAGGATGCGACACCAGGTTTTCAATGGAAATCTCCCAGTCTGCCTTTTTAGGTGCCTGTTGTTGTTGTTGTTGCTGATACTGAGTCTGATATTGCCATGTACCCTGTTGCGGAACGTTCCCTCTCTGATCTTTCCAGGAGAAGTTTGGATGATTCTTCCAACCTGGGTTGTAAGTGTTAGAGTAGGGATTATTCTGCTTTAAAAACTTGATATCTTCTATCTGTTGTGGTGTTGCAAAGCAATGAACAGTATTGTGTGGTCCATTACAAATGTCACACACATCGTTTGGTGCCTGTTGCACTTGAGCCACTTTCTGAGCACCTATGTTTAGTGCCTTCAGCCTTTTCTCCACCTCTGCAGCAACTGCTTCTTCAATTTTTACCTGTTTGTTTGTTTCAAGCTTCAAATCAATTACCGCAGATTTGCTTGACACCCTATCATACAACTCCAGATGCTCATTTGAGGCAATTGCTTCAATTATCTTCTTCATATCCGTGGCTGTTGCAAAGTTAGCTGAGCCACCAGCTGCTGAGTCAAGGATTTGTCTCGTTTGAATTCGAAGACCATTAACAAACATTTGCATCTGCTCAGTTTCATCCATGTTGTGAGTAGGACAAGCCACTAGAATTCTCTTGAATCTTTTATAGGCATCTCCTAGTGACTCACCCTCCTTCTGCTTGAAATTTAGGATCTCGTATCTTTTTCTCAGTGACACTGATGCAAGAAAATATTCGTGCAAGAATGTTGTTTCCATCTCCTCCCATGTAGTGATACTGCCAGCAGGTAAGGAATAGAACCACTCTTCGGCTTCATCTGCTAAAGTGAATGGGAACATATGAAGCCTTATTGCTTCTTCGTTATGTCCAAGCATTTTAAGCGTTGTGCTCATAGTTAAAAACTTTGGAGATGCTTGTTGGCATCTTCATTCACTCTTCCAGAAAAGGACTGCCTTTCGAGTTGATTAATTGTGCTGGGATGCAGCTGAAATTGTTCTACATTTACCGGTTGGTTTACAATTGTCATACGACCACCCGGAGTGTTGTTTCCACCATAGTCATTGAGAAGTCTCTCTGGTGGTGGTGGATCTGCAGCCATGACCTCAGGAATTGTTTCTGCGTCTGAATCTGAATTCTCTGAGTGCACTGAAACAACTTCCTCCTCCGCTTTTTCTGCTATTTCCAGTTTTTCTCGCTTAGCTTGTCTCAGTCTAGCTTGAAGAGTTCTTTCTGGTTCTGCGTCAAAAGAAAAAACCGCTGAGGCCTTACCTCGCATAAACAAGTTAGACACATATTAGAATTGAATAACAAGATTGTCACAAATAAAGTTTTGGTTGACGAGCAACAAAATTTCAATAGAATAAAAATTAAAATAGGTATTTTGGCAATCCCCGGCAACGGCGCCAAAAACTTGATCGGAAAAATAGCAAGTGTACTATTTTTACCGATGTAGTAATAAGGAGTTTTATTCCCAAGTATCGATCTCAGGGATTGCGTAAGAAATACTTATTTTACTTCTGATTCTATTTGAACAAAAACACAATGGTTTGGTTGGTTTTGGGAATTTATAACAACAAACACAAAAAGATAGTAAAGAATAATTGATTAAGATGAAACATGCTAGGGTGAGTGGTTGATTTAACTAGTTATGAATTCAAGTCAAGATTTCCTCAATACACATGAAACATTCAATTACCTAACCTCAGAATGTTCTTCCTTAAGTCCTTAATGAAGAAACTATTAAACTACCAATTCTTACTCAAATGTCCATTCAACTAATCATTGGTTTTAATCATAAACAATATCAAGGTTTATGGTGATTTACAAAAGTTCCTAGTCCTAGGTGATGCAATTATAAACCCAATTGTGTGAAAACCCTAACAATCACAATCCTGTTATTGATAGTCATAGATCTAATTGTATTTCTCCAATACAAAAGCATAATAACATCACACAATTGAATTGAAATATGTAACATAGTAATAAGAAAATCCATGGTTCGAATTCATAACATAAGATCAAATCAGGACCACCCCCTAGCATTGGGGGGTTTAGCCTCTCATAGTATTCAAAGAAATCATAGTGTGCAAATTAAACATTACAAAGAATTAGGAGATTTTGATCTTCAATGGTTGATGCCCTTGAATCTCGCCGTCTTCAAATCCTTCGTCGTAGCTATATTCTCCAGTGCAATATTTTTCTCTCGTACGTCAAAAAGTCCCCTTCTCTTTCTCTCCAAAGTCTTCTAATAGCCTCAGATGGTTTTTTCTCCCACCAAGAAGTCCAAAATACCCTTAATGAACAGGGCAGATCCACACAACATAAAGTAAAATTTCTCAGCCACGCCCATCAACACGGGCCGTGTGGATTCACACGGGTGCCCGTGTTGCTCTTCAAAAGTTGTGTTTTTTAAAGCAAGCTACAGAGGCATCAACACGGGTCGTGTTGATGTACACGGGTGCCCGTGTTAACCCCCTAACTCCCCTCTTTGAGTGCTCCTTCCTGGAAAACAACACGGGCCGTGTTGATGTACACGGGAGCCCGTGTTGACCTTCTGCATCTTCATATTTAGGCCTTCCGGAGCATCCAACACTCAGCTATTAGTCCTTTTGAACCTATGCAACAAGCTGCAACACTAACACTACCAAATCGAAGCATAAAAGAGACTTTTTGACACAAACATGTAACAAAATGCAATGCATTAATAAACTAACGAAACATGTTAAATGACTTTAAAAAAACTAAAAACAATCACAAATCTTACCAAAGTGATGAAAATATGTCGGATAAAAGGTGGGAATTCAATGGAAATGGTGACCGATCAGTTACATGACCAGAGCACTATAGACTACCTAGTCAAAACACAACAAGAACTATCCTTCAAATGTAATCCTTGTACGAAGCACCGCTATCTTCGATACCTGAGTGATGTCGCGATAGAACATAATTCCAACAAAAGGGTGAGAATTCAAATCATTATAGAAAAATATAATAATATGAAATGTATAACAAACATACATATATTATTAGAATTCATCATGCTTCATACAAACATGCATCATATCATCTTATTAAAGAATCACATGTTTACCATCATACGATATGGCTCAACAATACACAAGTATTCATTTATAAATACTAAACGATGTACAAAAGTCATATTTCACAACATATCGATTTCATGTACATATTATCATCCATCATCATTTAAAAATCATCATCAAATATGTATACAACTTTCACATGATTCCATAATGTATACAAGTCACCATTTCATCACATATATCACAAATATGCACACATATCACATCAATAACACATCAATAATTCATATCAAATGGATCACCTAAAATTCACATATATGCATATCTACCAAAATCATATCCACACAATCATATCACATAATCACACAAACAACAATTCACACTGACATGTGCGACTCAATGTGTGACTCAATGCGATATACATGTGGATCCCATCCTTTATCATTTCCAGTTTGTCGAGCGTCTCTCAAATAGACTAGATAACCACCTCTAAAGCTTGATTTGGCCTTAAGCTTTCAAACCCCAGCGTTAGGTTTGGGACAAGCAAATAATCTACACGAGATTACCCAATATTTCCTCTTTCATAGATGTAAGTTTAAGGAGTGCCTTAGAGGAGGGGTGAGTGAGGCACTTAGAGTATTTTCTGGATTTTTGACGGTTTAAAACTTTTACTTTCTGAAATGCTTAAGTGATGAAAAGCGGTAAAGTGCGGAAGGTAAAGGATACAACGATGTATGGTGGTTCCCCTCACAGATCGAGAGTACTTCACTCCCCTTTCAACACGAAAGAGAATTTACTATCTGTTATGACTTGTACACGACAAACACAATCACCAAGAACAACCTCTTGTGATTCACCAAGTTGATATGAGAACAATCCTCTCAAACTCAACTCTCTTGCTTCCAACAATCCTGGACAGCAAGGTGTTTACAAAACACACAATCTTATTTTTCAATAATTCTAAAAATAAGATATGGATTACAACAATGGATTGAATGTAAAGTTTGTAGTAAAATGATCACACAAAGTGATATATCAATTTGCTTGATCTTCTCTTCCAATTAAAATAATTCACCACACAAAAATATTAGATTGCTCAAGAATTTTCTGTTTTGAATGATATGAAAATATGCAGAAAATATCTTGAATGAAGGTTTATAACAATAAGTGTGAATTCTGAAAATTAAAGAGATTGATTGGAAGAGGTGAAATTTGAATTTGAAAGATCATGTATTTATATGCACATAACACCTCAAATGAAACATGGTAATGTTCTGAAAAAATCATGAACAATTGTCAAAGATGAAATGAAAAGATTCCATGAAGTGGTGCATGAAGAGGTGTATGAACAACCACTGATTTTTCAGAAACGCACAGTGGTAAATCGATTTACATAATGGGTAAATCGATTACCCTGTTGCAACGTTTAAAATTTTTCAAAAACTTTCAGTGGTAAATTGATTTCCCTAAGAGGTAAATCGATTTACCTAGTTAAAAAACTTGAAATTTCGTTTCTGGAAATGTAATGCTCCAGTGGTAAATCGATTTTCCTAAGTGGTAAATCGATTTACCTAAGTGAAAAATTTAAATTTTGCTTTTAAAAAATATGTAAGCTTCAGTGGTAAATCGATTTCCCTTATAGGTAAATCGATTTACCCAGTTTGAAAATGAAAAAAGATGATTCTAAGACATTTTCCATGCACTATGAAAAGTTATGCAATAGCCATATGAATACTTGAGCATCTAAGATTTTAGTGAAGGTAAATATTCTCATTATACATTCTTGAAGTGAAAAGCTTAACTTCTTGAATCAAGATGCTTTATCATAGAATAACATCTTTGCCTTCTTGTTGCTTGGAGTTTTGTCTTCATCAAAAATATTCATCATAAAGAAGCTTGACTTCACATTCTCCCCCTTTTTGATGATGACAAATAATCCTCTTTGATGCGTGCAATTTCTGGAAACAAAACTTTTTCCCCCTGAGATGTATAACTCCCCCTAAATTTGAGAAGCTTATGATCATGTTGACTTGATCATCTTGAAGAAGATTTGTATCAATTGTACCTTAGGAAATTCACAAGCATACAAGCATATACACCTTTCTCCCCCTTTGACATTATCAAAAAGAAGGGAAAGATGGGTGAAAGATAACCACATGACAAATATAAAATAGAATATACAGCATAACTAGTAAAAGAAAAACAACCTTATGCATTCCAAAAATTGAAATCATCAACAATGCAAACAAACAAAGTTGTGGAACCATATGGCCATATGGCCAGAAAGCACAAAAATGAAAAGTTTCAGGGGTAAATCGATTTACATCATGGGTAAATCGATTTACCTAGTCCAAAAAATGCCAAACACGAAAAAACAATGTTACTGTTTTATGGGTAAATCGATTTACAGCATGGATACATCGATTTACTCAGTGCCAAATATGCCAAATACAAAAACCAGTGCTACTGTTTTATGTGTAAATCGATTTGTATAATGAGTAAATCGATTTACTCAGTGAAAAAGCTAAAAAAAACACATATTTTTCACAAAGATTCATGCAAGAGACACCCAATGAATAATGTAAAAGAAAGGAGTAGAAGTAGAGAACCATGAAATAATTTTCACAAGTAAATAGATGAGTTGGAAGCGTATATGTGTCGCATCCGCGAAAAACAACCGGCGGGCTAAAACAAAAACACAAACAGAGCCGCCACTGCGCGTTATTTATCCCAAGATAGGGAAAGGAAACGCTCAGAGAAACCTGGAAAAAGCATGGTCTCGCGACCAAAGAGAAAGGGTAAGGGAGTCGGTTACGCAAGGGGAAGGTATTAGCACCCCTCACGTCCGTCGTACTCGACGGGATCCACGCTCTAAGAAAAGAAAAGGTTGCTAAAACACCACACACACACGCACCGAAGACAACACAGGTGGGGTTAAGAGGAAGAGAGATCGATAGGACATCGCATCCTATGCCTACGTATCTCGTCTGGAACGAGAATCAGAGCTGCCGTAGTTCGGCTCACGCACGCCAAACAAGCAAACAAACACACAGGCAAACATGGAGCCTGAATGCCAATCACTGGGCTTACATCAGCATCCGAACCAAACACACACAATCAGGATACGGACACCCAATCGCTGGGCTTACGTCCATATCCTGACACACAAGAAGCTAACAAGCAAACACACGCAAAAAGGAAAAAAGGTGCCCGGAGAGACCTCGCACGGTCTCCTGCCTACATACCTCGTCTGGAACGAGGATCAGGGCGATGTAGTTCCCCTGAAAGGGAAAGAAAGAACATGCAAACTAGTAGGGAGTCGGGAACTCGAGCCTACAAGTCATCAAGCAAGCCAGAAGAGACGCTGAGACGTCAGAAGAAACGGCACACATAGACTAACAGGGAGTCGGGAACTCGAGCCTGATAGCTGCCAAACAAAACACACGCAAAAAAGAAAAGGGTGCCCGGAGAGACCTCGCGCGGTCTCCTGCCTACATACCTCGTCTGGAACGAGGATCAGGGCGATGTAGTTCCCCTGAAAGGGAAAGAAATCCTAGCCAGAAACCAAGGGAAGACACACTACCAGGGAGTTGTACTCGAGCCTAGTGTTATCATGCATCATTGCCCTATGTTGTGGTTTCTACCTACTTGCACAACAGCAAGCTAATCCTATCCAGGAAGAAAGCAAGCATGCAAGCATCAACAGATCAAAACAAGTATTTCAAACAAATATTCACAAAGCACACACTATATCCAGTCAAGTGGGCTCAAACAATGGGTTTGACTGCCTAGGCAAGTCATCTGTACAGGGGTAGTATTCGCTCTTAACCTTGCCATTAAGGGGCTAAGGTGAAGCAGATGAAAGGTGAGTGAAGGTTAGACTTCACAGCTCTTATCCCTGATCAGGGAGAGCTTCAGACAAAGGAGCGTGGGTCCAGAATGGAGGGACCCTTCTACGCTCAAGACTCTGACACAACTGTACAAAGTACAAGATCTTGGGTTCGTGTCCCAATGCGTCAACACAGTGGTGTGAGCAGAGGGACGACTCAACAGAATAGCGGGGGATAGATTGCATATCCCTATGATCCGCCAATTGCCTCATAGAGGTCTTTACCTGCTTGGCACAAAAGTAAACAATCACAAACATCGCCTCTTAAGGAGGACTTCAGACAGTTGTCTGGCTAAATAACAAGCCAAGTCTTCCAGACTACATGGAGACAAGAGAGTCTACCTCAACTGGTTTAAAAACCAAGCAGCTGCAAGCAAGTTCTTAAAGAACTGTAAGCGACTAAATGTACCTGAAATCAATCAAGTATCATCAGTACTCAGACAAACCAACAGTAAACAGCAAGTGTTAATCTGTACGGTCAAACACAAATTAATGCACACAAGTGCAAGCTATAAGCCTAAGCTCAAGCATTAATCCCTACAAAACAAAGTCATGTTAGTTCATAAACACCAACCAAACTCAATTCAAATTGCCTTGAAGCAATCTCCTTAAGCATTGTGCATTTCATCCTGAAAATCCAACCCAAATGTGAGAAACAAGACCACTAGGCCAAGCCTAGGGTCCAAAAGGGATAAAAAATTCTAAACAGCAAGTGAATTTCAACCAAAATCACATTAAAACAATTCAAAAGCAAATGCAATTGGTCCCATGCTCATATCATTCACCATTATCATTTTGTGCACAATTTAACATCAATCATGCAATTTGCAACTTCAAATGACCAAACAGAACTATCTCAATCAAATCCATATCAAAACAATTCAATTAATTCCACAAAAATTCACACCTAAACAGGACACATTCAAGGCATAGCATGTCAATTTTCAGCTCAATTGGACAAAAGAAAGTAGGTCAATGAAAATCAAGAAGTCCAGACACATTTATACAAGCCAATTCAAGGCATCAACACAAGCATCAAATTCCATAAATCATAAAACAGTGACAACAATTAAGAAATGAATGGGATCAAAACCAGAATGTCCTATAATGTGTCTACAATGCTCACACCAAATTTCATTTTCATCCAATACCCTATGAGAATTTCACAAACAAAATGCCAACATGTGTCACACAATGTCACAAAATGAGCACACAGAGAAGAAAATTATCAATCAATTAGAAAATGACATCAAAAATTCCAGCAAAAATCACATGTTATCTTGACATATCACTGATCATTTCCACAAAAAATTAGAGCAATTCAACATTTCTAGGCATTTTAAATAAAATCAGAAAGTTGACCTAGCTTGGTGTGACACAAATTGTCACACCTCTAATCAAAAAAACATATCTCCATCACCAAGTATCCAAAAATCACAAACTCTACATGGAAATAACCAGAAAGGAGTCAAGAATCATCATGTGAAATTTCATTCAATTTGGATAATGTATGAGTATTTCATGAAGGTTTTGGCAAAACATGCAAAAATGTACACATGAACAAAATCAATAGGCCAATTAAATTTCCACACGTGCAAAAATTTCACAAAAATCATCATAAAATTATACACATTATCATGAGCATGGCACAAAAAATTTCATAAAAATTGGATGAAAAATGAGTGAGTTATTGATTTTCTAAGTTCACATAACAAAATGAAATAAGAAAAGAAAACAAAAATGAAATAATATATTAATTAAATACTGCAATGGCAGTTTTGTAATTTTTGGATCAAACGCCAAAACGGCGTCGTTTGGTTAAATGAAAAAGGCGCATTTCTATTGGTTAACGAAGGCGCCAAACACAGTATTCAAATGGCAAATGCAATTTCGTGGATCAAACAGCAAATATTTCCAGAAAACTTCAAGAACACCTTCGTTCTTCATCACACATCACCAGAAACGGTTATGCTCATTTCCTCACCAAAACACACAAACTCTATATGGATAGAAAGGTCTAAGTGTGTACATTCCAAATATGTAAACGAAATTGTCCAGAAATTCTTGTACACCGCGAATCGATCGATTGAAGTTTTGACATCAAAGTTTCACATCCAGATTTCTCTCACCTCACTCAATCATTTCAAAAACTAAGCACAGCATGATGATCTATGATAAATGAACTATCAAAAGCATATCACAATTCAAGAAATGGTGAGATTCGAGTTTTGGTACCTTGGAGATGGCAGCGCTCGAATTTGAGGTTTCTTGCTCCAATTGTCCAAAACAGATTGAGATCAAGGTTGAGGAAGATGAATGCAATGCGTGCCTTAGCTCAAAGTTACTTCAATTGCAAGAATTTTCCAATCACCATTGTTAACCTTACTTTGAGCAGTGGAGATTCAGAAGGTTTTTTTGCACCAAATCACCAAAACAGTTGGAGAGGAAGATGTAAGGAAGATGAATCAAAAAGAATTTCGAGAAATGATTGAGAACTGATGAAGATTGGATCAAAAGAAGCTTGATGAAGATTGAAGAGTTTTTGCACTTTTGGAGGGAAAGTTAGTTATGGATCTTGAAAATTGTGATTATTCTCTTCATTTCTGTTGTAATTAGACACTTATACTCCAGCTTAATCATTCTCTTAATCACTAATTAGCCAAAATGAAATAATTAGCATAATGTGCAATTTGAGTGAAAGCTCCAAAATGCCCTTGCCAAATATTGAACCATGACAGCTCAAACCACTTCTATTTGGCATTTGTGATGTGTTGCAAAAACTCCCATTCCAAAATTCCAATTATTTTGCAAGTTGGACCATTTTGCCCTTGGATTTTAATTAGTGCACTTGAAAATTGACCTTTTGCATTGACCATTTTTGATGAATTTTGATTATGCACCATGAAAGTACATGTGAAATGGAGTTTGCTCATAAAAAGATCATCCATTTTGGACACTCCATGTGAAAGTTATGCCACTTTGATTATAGGTCTTTTTGGAAAATGAATGGACCATAACTTGCCAACCATACATGAGAATTTCAAGTTCTTGGACTTTTTGGAAAGGTGAGAACAATACCTACAACTTTCATGTTGAACAAATTTTCATTTGAAGCTTTTTTGGACATGTAATTTTATGGTGAAAAACTTTCCATTTTTGGAAACTTCCATTACAAGTCACTTTCTATTTTTGGCAATTTTTGTCCTGACTTTATTTTCTTCATTCTTGAGCTTTGACATGTCAAATGAAACTTGTTTCAACATGACTGAAGTGTATCCAACTCTCTCCCACCTCCAAATCCATAAAATCAAGCACAGTTGACCACAGTTGACTTTTTCAACTGATAGATGAATTTGGCAATGCACTGATCAATCTGAGCCCCAATCCTCTGATGAAATGGCTCAAGGATGAAACCCTAGCCTCAATAATCTCAATACAATCATGAAATGATCCCCATATCCATTGTAGACCCCATCTCCTTGCTATGCCCTGATTGGCCCAATGCAGATGATTAGGGTTGACCAGTGGTCAAAACCCTAATCTCAAGGACTATGCTCCAATACTTGATGATATCAAGACCATGATGATGATGATGTATCAATCCCACCAAGATGAAGCTCAATCTCCTTTTGAGAACTATGAAACCCTAATTTGGACTTCCATCCTCAGATGATTAATAACCAGTCCAATGAAACCCTAGCTTGCACATAACCTCACCATCTTCTGATCAAGACTTAGGAGGATAACTTGCACAATGTAACCACATGATATGCAATATGCAATGCCTAATGACCTAAAAATGATATGCAATAGGTGTCGCATCCGCGAAAAACAACCGGCGGGACTCAAATAAAAACACAACACAGAGCCGCCACTGCGCGTTATTTATCCCAAGATAGGGAAAGGAAACGCTCAGAGAAACCTGGAAAGGAAATGGTCTCGCGACCAAAGAGAAAGGGTAAGGGAGTCGGTTACGCAAGGGGAAGGTATTAGCACCCCTCACGTCCGTCGTACTCGACGGGATCCACGTTCTAAAATAAAGAATAGGTTGCTAAAACATCACACACACACACACAGGGAACGCATGTGGGGTTAAGAAAAGGGAGCTCGATAGGACATCGCATCCTATGCCTACATATCTCGTCCGGAACGAGAATCAGAGCCACTGTAGTTCGGCTTACGCACGCCAAACAACACAAAACGCACAAACAGATGGCAAACATGGAGCCCGACAACCACTCGATGGAATTACGTCAGCATCCGAACCAAAACACGCACAAAACGGCAAACGTGGAGCCCGACCGCCAATCACTGGACTTACGTCGGCATCCGAACCAAAACCCAAGCCAGAGGATAACAAGTAAACACACACAAAAAGAAAAAGGTTGCCCGGAGTGGTCTCGCACGACCACCTGCCTACATACCTCGTCTGGAACAAGGATCAGGGCGATGTAGTTCCCCCTCAAGGGAAAGAAAATCTAGCCAGAAACCAAGGGAAGACACACTACCAGGGAGCTGGACTCGAGCCTAGTGTTGTCATGCATCATTACCCTACGTTCAGGTTTCTACCTACTTGCACAACTGCAAGCTAATCCTATCCAGGAAAGAAGCAAGCATACAAGCATACAGATCAAAACAGAGCAAACACAACCAATCAAGTGAGGCTCACACAATGGGTTTGACTGCCGAAGCAAGTCATCTGTACATGGGTATTATTCGCTCTTAACCTTGCCATTACGAGGCTAAGGTGAAGCAGATGAAAAGGTGAAGTGAGGATGAGACCTCACAGCTCTTATCCCTGACCAGGGAGAGCTTTTAGACAAAGGAGCGTGGGTCCAGAATGGAGGGACCCTTCTACGCTCAAAGACTCTGACTCGATTGTGCAACAGCACGAGATCTTGGGTTTGTGTCCCAATGCATCAACACACAGCAGTGTGAGCAGAGGGACGACTCACAGAGTAGTGGGGGATAGATTGCATATCCCTTTGATCCACCAATTGCCTCATAGAGGTCTTTCACCTGCTTGGCACAAATGTAAACAATCACAAACATCGCCTCTTAAGGAGGACTTCAGACATTTGCCCGGCCAAGTAACAGGCCGGGTCTCCCAGACTACATGAAGAATAGAAGTCCTACCTCAAGTGGTTTAAAAACCAAGCAGCAGCAAGCAAGTTCTTAAAGAACTGTAAGCGACTAAATGTACCTGAAATCAATCAAGTATCATCAGTACTCAGACAAACAAACAATAAACAGCAAATGTTAATCAGTTAATCTGTACAAACAAACAACACAGGTTAATGCACACAAGTGCAAGCTATAAGCTCAAGCTCAAGCTTCACAACCTACAAAACAAATTCATGTTAGTTTACAAACATCAAACAAATCCAATTTAATTGACTCGAATCATTTTCCTTAAGCCTTTTGCATTTCATCCTGAAAAATCAAGCAAATGTGAGAAACAAGACCACTAGGCCAAGCCTAGGGTCCAAAAGTGAGAAAAAATTCTAAACAGCAAGGGATCTTCAACCAAAATCAAGTTAAAGCAATTCAAAAGCAAATGCAATTGGTCCCATGCTCATATCATTCATCATAATCATTTCATGACCAAAACAAGTCAAACTAGGTCAAACACAACTTCAAAAATCCAAACAGAATATCTTCAATCAAAAGCATATTAAAACAATTCCAAAAATCCTCAAATAATTCACACCTAAACAGGACATATTCAAGGTATAGCATGTCAATTTTCAGCTCAATTGGACAAAAGGAACTAGGGCAATGAAAATCAAGAAATCCAGACACAAATATTCAAGCCAATTCATGACATCAACACATGCATTCACTTCAAAAATTCATAAGTCAATGAAAACAATTAAGAAATGAATGGGACCAGAACAGGGATGTCCTACAATGTGTCTATAACCAGCATACCAAATTTCACATTCATCTAAAACCATATGAGGATTTCACAAAGATAATACAAACATGTGTCACATGAGCTTGCACAATTAACCAACAGAGAAGAAAAATATCAATCAAATTGAAAATGCCACATAAAAATCCAGAAAAATTCAGATAGCATCTCAACATGTCCATAATCATTCATGCAAAATTTCAAGTCATTCCAACAATCATAGGCCAGGCAAATAATATTCATGAAGTTGACCTAACTAGGTGTGACACAAATTGTCACACCTAAGTTCAAAAAATCATATCTCACTCCACAGGTATCCAAAAATCACAAACTTTATATGTAAATCACCCTCAACATGTCTAGAATAAGCTCAAAAAATTTCAGACATTTCTTTTATGGTATGAGCATTTCACAATGAAAATGGCAAAACATGCACAAAAATGACATAGGTCAAAGATCCATAGGCCAAGTCAATATTTCACCATGCACAACTTCTAAAACCATGCCTATAAAATTCTAGGGGGAAAATAGGATCCAACAAAAAAACTCTCATAATTTTCTGATTAGCCAATATTTTTTTATGAATTTTTTAAGGTTTAAATGAATTATGTAATAATTATTTAAATGTGTTAATTAATTAATTAGAATTAATGGCATTGTTGTAATTTAGCCTGGCCAGATCAAAACGCTGGCGTTTAAATAATTGAGCTGGAGGCGCGCGATTGGTTGGATCTCGCGCTAAACACAAATTCAAACTGGCTTGGCAAAACAATGGATCAAACACGGCTTTCATCATCATTCTCACTCAAAAAATTTCCAGAACTCGTATGAACACGTGAAGAACAAAACTCCATGAAAATGCACAAACAGATAGCCATTGGAAAGGTCTGAGCACGTAGAGTCTAAATATGCAAATGATTCATCCTAATTGTTCCTAAATTTTCTAGATCGAACGAATTAGGGTTTGACATCAAAGCTTCTAATCGAAATATCTCTCTTTATGATTCATCATTTCACAAACCAAGCCTAGCATGATAAACTACATTGAACACTCTTCAAAACGCCTATAAACATTCATCAATTCATGAGATTCGAAAAATCACCTTGAATCAATGGCAGTGATGGATCTCGTGTCCTTGCGCTCCAATTTCCAAAAACAGATGCAACAAGATGTTAGGGAAGATGAATGGAAGTGTTAGCCTAGCTCGAATTTGCTTCTAATGGAAGGAATCTCCAAAAGCCATGATTGAACCTCACTTGGACAGTGGAAATCGGTGAAGCCTTTGATGTTGATCTTCCAAAACAGTTGAAGAAGATGATGATTGGAAGAAGCAGCAAGAAAAACCACACGATTTGATGGAGAATTGGGAGAGTTATGCTTCAATTTGCTTGATGTGTTCTTGAGAGAATTTAGAGAATTTGGAGGGAAAAGAGGTTGAGATCTTGTGATTTTTGATTTCTGTTAGAAGTTTGTTATGATTAACTGTTTATACTTCCCACTAATCAAGCTTTTTAATCACTAATTAACAAAATGAAATGTAATTAGCAAAGTGTCATTTTCAAAGGCAAGGGCAAAATGGTCTTTTCGCTCAAGCCCTGTGACAGCTCATTGACAGCTCACACATGCTCTAAATATCTGTTATGAGGTGTTGCAACTTGTCCCACATTGATTGGCCATGTAATTTTGATTTTCACTATGTCATGGCAAATGGTATAATTTCAAGTGCATTTCAAAAATGACTTAACCAAATAATGAACCTCAACATGTTATGACAGTTCAAACCATTTTCAAATTGCATTTGTGAGGTGTTGCAAAAATCCCCACTCAAAAATTCTCATTATTTCTCAAGTTGGACCATTTTGCCCTTGGATCTTTAACTGTACACTTGAAAATTGACTTTTTGCATTGACCATTTTTGATGAATTCCAATTATGCACCATGAAAGTACATGTCAAATGGAGTTTGCACATAAAAAGATCACTCAATTTGGCCACTCCATGTGGAAGTTATGCCCCTCTGGTTATGGGTCATTTTTGAAATTAAATGGACCATAACTTGCCAACCATACATGGGAAATTCAAGTTCTTGGACTTTTTGGAAAGGTGAGAACAAGATCCACAACTTTCATGTTGAACAAATTTTCATTTGAAGCTTCCTTGGACATGTAAATTTGAGGTCAAAAACTTTCCATTTTTGGAAACTTCCATTACAAGTCACTTTCTATTTTTGGCAATTTTTGTCCTGACTTGATTTTCTCCATTCCTGAGCTTTGAAATGTCAAATAACACTTGTTTCAACATGAATGAAGTGTATCCAACTCATTTTCGCCTCCAAATCCATAAAATCATGCACAGTTGACCACAGTTGACTTTTCAACTGATAGATGAATTTGGCAATGCATAGATCAATCTGAACCCCAATCCTCTGATGAAATGGCTCAAGGGTGAAACCCTAGCCTCAATAAGCTCAATATAACCATGAAATGATCCTCATATCCAACATAGACCCCATCTCCTTGTTATGCCCTGATTGGCCCAATGCACCTGATTAGGGTTGACCAGTGGTCAAAACCCTAATCCCAAAAAATCTGCTTCAACACTTGATAATATCAAACCATGATGACGATGTATCCTTTCAAACAAGATGAAGACCAATCTCCTTTGAGAACCATGAAACCCTAATTTGTAGCCCAATCCTCAGATGGCCAATGACCAGTCAATAAAACCCTAGGCTTGCACATGACCTCTTCATCTTCTGCTCAAGACTTGTGAGGATGACTTGCATAATGTAACCACATGATATGCAATATGCAATGCCTAATGACCTAAAAATGTTATGCAATATGATATGCTAGTCCCAAGAGAGGAGGGCAAATTTTGAGGTGTTACAGCTGCCCCTATTCAATCCACTGTGAACCTGTCGATATGAATAGCCTCGGCTTTCAGATGATCAGGATGAAGAGTGATTGAATACCAAGAACAGACGAACAATTTGCGCTCTGATGGGAAAATAATTAACAACGCCTGTCAGCATCGGCGAAGAAGCAATCTCAAAGAAAAATCCGTCTGGTACGGAGGAAACTCGGCTTGAACCCCAAAACATAAACGTCGACCTGGATACCAAAACAACACTGTCGACCTGGATACCAAAATAAATGGTAACGCAGGGATAACCATGGCCTGAACACCACACATCCGCTGGGGATTATTATTCCTCTCTTTTTTATGCTTTTCTTGAACCCCGAAATTTTCTCTTCTTTTTTCTTTTTCTTGGCCTGAACACCACTTTGGTCTGAACACCTCTTCGGTCTGGATACCACTTCGGTCTGGATACCGGGAAACTGGCCGGATTGCCGCAAGCTGCATCGATCTAATCATCATGAGCTTCTTCGATCTGGAAATCGGAACTGGCCGGAGTGCCACAAGTTCTTCGTCCTGACTGTTGAGAACCTCTTCGATCTGGAAATCGGAAACTGGCCGGAGTGCCACAAGTTCTTCGTCCTGATTGTTGAGAACCTCTTCGATCTGGAAATCGGAAACTGGCCGGAATGCTACAAGTTCTTCGTCCTGACTGTTGAGAACCTCTTCGATCTGGAAATCGGAAACTGGCCGGAGTGCCACAAGTTCTTCGTCCTGATTGTTGAGAACTTCTTCGATCTGGAAATCGGAAACTGGCCGGAATGCCACAAGTTCTTCGTCCTGATTGTTGAGAACTTCTTCGATCTGGAAATCGGAAACTGGCTGGAATGCCACAAGTTCTTCGTCCTGATTATGGAGAACCTCTTCGATCTGGAAATCGGAAACTGGCCGGAGTGCCACAAGTTCTTCGTCCTGATTGTGGAGAACCTCTTCGATCTGGAAATCGGAAACTGGCCGGAGTGCCACAAGTTCTCCGTCCTGATGGTTGAGAACTTCTTCGATCTAGAAATCGGAAACTGGCCGGAGTGCCACAAGTTCTTCATCCTGATTGTTGAGAACTTCTTCGATCTGGAAATCGGAAACTGGCCGGAGTGCCACAAGTTCTCCGTCCTGATGGTTGAGAACTTCTTCGATCTGGAAATCGGAAACTGGCCGGAATGCCACAACGACCCATGCTGAGGATGACAAGCCCTGAGCCGACTGCTCTCTATTCAACCCTGGCAGACAAACACTTCGCGTTTAGCTGGGGATTATCTTCTTTCTTGTTTTTCTTTTTGGACCCCGAAACTTTCTTGATTAACATTCCCATCTCTGCTCGACAGAAACTTACCCTCCAGTATCGTACTACTAGGGAATATCCTTGATTAAAACCATGACGATAGACTCCTCGGAGTAACACCTTCACTGTCTGATAAAACCAATCCTCAAGCGGTAACCACGGCTTGAATCGCGCTGATCGCGTAACGTCCTCTGATTTTATTTCCATCTCTGTCCGACGGAAACATTTCCTCCAATATCGCACTACTGGGGAACATTCTTGATTAAAACCATGACGCTAGACTCCTCGGAGTAACACCTTCACTGTCTGATAAAACCACCTCCCAAACGGTAACCACGGCTTGAGACTAGCTTGTGCTTGCAATATGATGCATGATTGATTTTTTCTGCGTAATGCTCCATAATTATGGAAATGCTACGCGCTTTATTATTTTTCTATGCAATATGCTATGCTTACGCTACATGATGAATGCATAAAAAGCGTCCCCCTCAAGGGATTCTGCTGGGGAGTACGAGACACTCTGTTGAGGAACTCGTCAATACTCCGATCTCCACCCGACTGGGGATAGCACTGCTGCTGCTGGGAAAAGGTAACCCTTGCTGGGGAAGAACCTCCTTGGCACCCAATCCGCTCGGGAAACCGCTGGGATAAGAACCACCCACGCTCTGTGGGGATACAACAATCTTTGACTTGCTGGGGATGTACATCCTACCTCTGCTTGGAACCCTCACAGATACCTGACGACTTCACTGGGGAAATGCTCACAGATACTCTGCTGGGAAACAGCAACCTCCAGGCCTGGCGACTGGGGAAACATCGATCTGACACCTGCTGGGGATAACCATCCAAACCCTGCTAGGGAAAACGAATGCCACTCCGCTGGGGACAACCCATGCAATCCATAGATAGAATCAACTCAGCTGGGGATGCAGATATCAGTCCGCTACGGAAACTTGTCCAATCCACTGGTAGGATGAACACTGTTGGAGATATATTTCATTGAAACCCGCTCCACTCGGGGAATAACAACCTTCAGGACTGGCTGCTGAGGACACACCGTTTTAAACCCGCCGGGGATAATCATCCTGACTCGGCTAGGGGAACCACAGACCTTAGATCTGCTAGGGAGTTGGTCCTCTCATTCTGCTTGGGGACCTAGCTAGGAAATGAGAAAAGTTGGTACAGAACACCCATCGACTCGTCGAACCATGGTATCCACCTCCCAATTTCGTATCCGTTTTCCACTTTTGAGAATTCCCAGACTCGTTTGGACCTTTTCTGCTCCATCATCTTGTACTCCAAACCGCCCCGCGCTCGACGAGAAACGTACTCCTGGGATTTATACATACTTTTCAATTATCCGACTTTGAAGAGTCTTCTTGATTAATTCCAAGGTCGTCGGACGTCTCGACGTCTTCTCATCACTTTTCTACCCATTCATTCATCCCTTCATCGTCTCTCGTCCCTGACTGGACCCTGTGGGGATTTCTACAGACTTTCCAATCTTCCGATTGTGAAGAGTCTTCTTGATTAAAATCAAGGATCGTCGTACGTCTCAACGTCTTCGTCATCCTTTCATTCATTCGTCCTTGATCGGACTCCCATGGGGATTTGCTTTACCAACAGCTTCCACATCACAACCTGCAAGTGAGTGAAAATACCTAACAACACCTGCAAAACAGATCGTTAGATAAAACCATGCCCCAGGCGTGTCAAGATTTCAACACTTGAGTCACTCATCCTTCCGAATAAGATTTCAAGCTTTCAATCTTATAAACATGCATTGGAAGGGACCTGTATATCTTAAAATGCAAGATTCTTTATCAAAACAATTGGATGTTTTTGCAATCAAAGCGGTAATGAAAACAAAAAACAAATTTATTTGACTGAATATGCATTTTATTGATTGGAAAAAGTGTGGCTCAAATTGAGTAATACAAAGGAAGCAATTCCTGAAAAGAGGTAATTGCACAAAAGGAAAAATCTATCCTAATGGCAAGGTGAAACCCGTGATCTCATCGAGTTCCAACTCAGTTACACCCCATATGTCCTCAGACTCTCCGTGCTTTCTGCCTTCTGAACAAGACGCTTCTGATTGATCCCTACCGGGTATTATCCATGATGCTTTAACCAAAGCGCAAACGATCATGCTAGACGCAGTTGTTCGTTTCAATCCCTCTTTTGCCTGGACCGCCCTTTCGGGTTTTCAGTCCACCGGGATACCCTTTTTTGCCCAAGTCGCCTTTCCAGGTTTTCGACTTGCCGGGTGTACATTTTCATTTTATATCCCTAACTTTTGCCCGAACCTTTCTTTCTGTTTTTTGGTTCGCCGGGATGCCCATTTTTGCCTGGACTATTTTATTCTTTTCGTCCAGCGGGTCTTTTTATACGAAGTATTTTTTAACTGCGTCCGCATTCACATGGGATGGAAAATCCTCGCCATCCATGGTCGTTAACAACAAGGCTCTGTCGGAGAAAACCTTCTTGACCATGCTGGGGATTCATAATTGGGTGTCCATTTGCCCCTTCGATCGTTTTGAGGAGGAAGGATCCTTTTCAGCACCATATCACCCACGTGATATACCCGAGGTCGCACCTTCTTGTCAAAAGCACGTTTCATCCTCTGTTGGTACAACTGCCCATGACAGATGGCTGCTAGCCTCTTCTCCTCTATCAGACTCAACTCTTCATACCGGGTCCTTACCCATTCAGCCTCTTGCAATTTTACGTCCATCAGGACTTCTCAAAAAGGGAATCTGGACCTCAACCGGTAGCACGGCTTCCATCCCATACACCAATGAGAAAGGAGTTGCCTCAGTAGATGTACGCACCGACGTTCGATACCCATGTAATGCAAACGGCAACATCTCATGCCAGTCTTTATAGGTTACCACCATTTTCTGCACAATCACACCGTCAGTGCATTCAAACGTTATCCGGGCAACAAAAGCTCATTCACCTTAACCTCCCCATCAGACATCAGAATCCGTTCGGATTCAGGGTCAGGCCCCTCCTCCGGGATCGGTCACTCTCAATCTTCCGATTAGAGCACCTCGAGATGTCCTCATCAGGGAACTCAAACTTCATCGGTTGATAATTCTCCACGGGTTGTTGGGCGAGGTAATCAGACAATACACTCCCCTTGATTGCTTTCTGAGAGTATCACAAATCAGTCAACATTCTTTTGCACTCTCGCAACCCATCCGGTCGATGCTGGATTCTTACACCCATACTTGATCGGATCCATCTTGCAATCCACAAAGTGATATGAACCAGCATATACTGTCTCAGCCGGCGAGCAGCCTATGCCAAAGTACATCAAGTTTTCTCGAACAGTGAATGTATTGTTTCACAGTCGATAAACTTTTTACTAAGGTAAATTGCATGCTCTTTTCGACAAGACTCGTCATGCTGACCCAATACACCTCGTAGACCCCTCGAAGGCCGTCAAGTACCAGATTAACAATTACTCCTTCCACAGGAGGTATCAGAATCAGAGGTTCCTGCAACTTATTCTTTTATTTTTTCAATGCCCCTTGGCGATCATTATTTCACCTGACCGTTTGATCTTTTTTCTTGAATGGGTTCCCACGTGGCTGTTAGGTGAGATGTGAACCATGACATGTAGTTCAATCTACCCAAGAAACCACGAACCTCTCTTTTTCTGTTCTCGGTTCAGGCATTTTTCTCATATTTTCTTTTACTTTACTTTTTTTTTTTTTAGCAGGATCGACCTCGATTCCTCTTTCCCACTTATGATGAACCCCAACATCTTACCGGCCCGCACTCTGATAGTGCACTTATCTGAATTCAACCTCAGTCTGAATTATCTCCACTGGTCAAACGACCTGCCCCGGACTGCCAGATGCCCCTCTTCTGTTTGGGACTTTGCTATCATGTCATAGCATTTGATTTCATGACGAATCATATCATGAAACAAAGTCACTCTGATACGCACTGGCGTTCTGCTCCTCCAGAGGACAGTCTTCTCTCCATGGTAGCTTGTGCGCAACGACATCGTTATCCGACCCTGGCATATCCTGACACGACCAGGCGAAGGTATCCACATGTCCCTTCAACAGGACTACCATTCTGCTCTCGACTCGCCTCTGAAGCGGCCTCAACTTTCATTTTTTTCCTTCCTGACCTCGGCGGCACTTGGAATAACAATCCCAACTCGCTTCTCATGCGGCTGAATCACCTTCTCCTCTTGTTTAAACAACCTGGCTAATTCCAGCGGATCACAATCTTCTTCGCCTTCTTCTTCGGCATGACAGTTCGGTTTGTCGAAGTCATATGAGGTGTAACCAAATTGTTATCAACGAGATCCGGAGAATTATTTTTGAATTTTGGGACGAGACAAATCAAAAAAGAGAAAAATGAAAACAAACATTGCCATTTTTATTTGTTTTTAAACTGCAAAAATAAATGAAAAACAGGGAACACCGCTTTTTGACTGAAAAACATCCATTTATTAATGATGCAGAAAATGCAAATTTAAACATGAGGTGGCCCTTACAATGAACCATTACGTGTCGGGCAACACATATGGCTTTCATGCAAATAAAATTGAGAAACAAGAAACATTACTCTTCCGGATGAGTGACAGTGCTGATTTTTCAGGCCTTCCAGTTCTGGACTTCCATCCCTGGTACGCACGGCTTTATCCAACCATCAAACTCGCAGTCACTATCAGTCTCTTCCCCCACCGTATAGGCGTGATCTGAATCTAGCATTCCAGCACTGACAAAGGTGAACGACGGACGACGTCCTCTGTTCTGCTCAGACGAGTCTTGACTTGGATGATAACCAATCCCAAACATATCCGCCTTTACCACAATGCATATGATCTGTCCCCAGCCTGGGATCCCTCCATTTCTCACCAATTCCACCGCCTGTTTGTAAGAACAAATGGACGGCTTTTTCTCTTTCTCAACACCAATGGCATTTTTCACCTTGATGGTTTCACCTGCCAGACTGGGTGCTTTACACCTTACATCGTCCATTTCTACTTTCATCTTTCTCTGGACCGATTCCCCAATTACTACACACCCCTTTGTAGCGATGGCCGCACAACAATCATCAACACAAGGGAAAGCTCCATTCTTCGCCGAACATTTTGGGACCACGGACATTGGCATTCTTAACTGATCCTTCCCAGTCACCTCTATCCCTTTCTTGTCCTTCGACATCATTTCCACTATTACAGAACCATGCCTCGTCACGGGGTTAGCACTATCATCTGTCGTTGGTGCAAAATTGATTGCCTTAGAGTCCACCAAGTCCTGGACCACATGCTTAAAAGCTTTGCAATCCTCAACATGATGTCCGGGTGCCCCAGCATGGAACTCGCACCTGACATTCTCATCGTAACCGGCAGGCCTCTGATCAGGTTTCAACAAAGTCAACATCCTTGGCTGCACCAATCCAAGATCCATCAACCTTTTAAACAGAGAGGCGTAAGTCACGGGCGGCTTATTGAAATGACGATCTGTCGTCCTCCTTCTCACTTGGCCCACTGCTCTTTGTGTCCTCCGTTGAGGTGGTGGTTGCCGCTGTTGTGCAGATTGATTACTAACAGGAATGGTTACGGTGGCAGCATAAGGGTGGTAACGATCCTTACCGCATTCTCTTTTAGTCTGTGCACCACCTGATTCAACCTTCTTCTTGGGTTGACCATTGTCAAGGGATTTCTTCACTACAGAGCCAGAGGGATTTGTTACTTCGGATGACAGAGCCTTTCCCTGAACTTTTCCTTGATCATCCAGCCCTCAATCCTTTCTAATCTCTCGGCCATGGCTTTCTGCCCCAAGGCAAGCCCTTGCACAACACTGAACAAATCCCTCACCATCTCTTTCAGTTCGAGGATGTCGACGTTGGGAGGATCCATCAGTTTGGATTTGCTGCCCCTAGCAGGATATCTGAGCAAACAAGCTATGTGCACCGGTTGACACCTACAAAACAGCAAATGGGTTAATATGCATGAATGCAACATCTATCCATATGAGGAAGATTCCGTCCTTTGATTCTGGTTTCATCGAGACGGATAATATTTCACCAATAACATTCTGACATCCGGATGTCTCTCAACCAGATTCTCAATCCATAATACTCCCCATATGGCTAGACGTAGGTTTGATGCAGATGAATGCAAAATGAGAATGATGCAGATGTATGCAATGCACTGCATTGCCATCCTCCAAGTCATCTGATCATCTGTTGCTCTGAATCACAACCCTGATTTCTGAACCGATCACAACCATCTGAGGGAGAATGTAACCACCAATCCATCTCAAGGGTTCCGAAATAAACGGAAGACAGATACATCATCATCATCATCTGACAATCTCTGAACAGATACCCATAATCATCTGAATCGGCCCAGGGAATCCTGAAATAAACGGATCCCCACTGATAACATCGGCCCGGGGAATCCTGAAATAAACGGATCCCCACTGATAAATACCACGGACAGCACTCCGGCGTCACCGCAATAAATGGCCATAAATCCGACTTATAAATATGACTCTGATCAACAGAACAAAAAGTCACCATCTGAGCATACATCTGAACATGCATCTGAAAGAATCACCCTCCCCTCACAGGTAAATTCTAATCAGGTCATCCTAAGGCGGATAATAGTCTCGACAATCGGGAAGAGATACTCAATGGGTTTGCCCTTTCGGGTGTGCCATTGTAGCTCCCTTAAGATCGTCTGAACCAAAGATCCGGGAAATGATCGGTCACCAGAGTCAACAACTCAGATGAAGTAACTCAACCAAAGTGAAATATTCCACAATGGAAAGCACTATCAAATGAACCTCGTCCGGCTTGTGGTATGTCACGTTGCAACATCATACTGATATAGCAAATGAGGAACGTGAGACCACACTAATCCTAGGTGTACACTCGGGCCTGGGTTTTAGCCCCACTCAAAACACCCACCCCCAAACAGAGGAACCACCTGCACAGAGGACGGCAACATGATAGTATGATGCATGCAAATATTTATGCAGATATATACACTGGTTAGAATAATAAATGCAATAAATAAAACAAAACAAGCAACCTAAACCATCCTAGAACGCTAGGAAGGACTCGCTTAGGGAAGATGGACCAGCACAGGTCAACATCCGAGTGTTCCCCAGCAGAGTCGCCAGTTGTCGCATCCGCGAAAAACAACCGGCGGGACTCAAATAAAAACACAACACAGAGCCGCCACTGCGCGTTATTTATCCCAAGATAGGGAAAGGAAACGCTCAGAGAAACCTGGAAAGGAAATGGTCTCGCGACCAAAGAGAAAGGGTAAGGGAGTCGGTTACGCAAGGGGAAGGTATTAGCACCCCTCACGTCCGTCGTACTCGACGGGATCCACGTTCTAAAATAAAGAATAGGTTGCTAAAACATCACACACACACAGGGAACGCAGGTGGGGTTAAGAAAAGGGAGCTCGATAGGACATCGCATCCTATGCCTACATATCTCGTCCGGAACGAGAATCAGAGCCACTGTAGTTCGGCTTACGCACGCCAAACAACACAAAACGCACAAACAGATGGCAAACATGGAGCCCGACAACCACTCGATGGAATTACGTCAGCATCCGAACCAAAACACGCACAAAACGGCAAACGTGGAGCCCGACCGCCAATCACTGGACTTACGTCGGCATCCGAACCAAAACCCAAGCCAGAGGATAACAAGTAAACACACACAAAAAGAAAAAGGTTGCCCGGAGTGGTCTCGCACGACCACCTGCCTACATACCTCGTCTGGAACAAGGATCAGGGCGATGTAGTTCCCCCTCAAGGGAAAGAAAATCTAGCCAGAAACCAAGGGAAGACACACTACCAGGGAGCTGGACTCGAGCCTAGTGTTGTCATGCATCATTACCCTACGTTCAGGTTTCTACCTACTTGCACAACTGCAAGCTAATCCTATCCAGGAAAGAAGCAAGCATACAAGCATACAGATCAAAACAGAGCAAACACAAGCATTTCAAGCAAATATTCACATAGCACACACTATAACCAATCAAGTGAGGCTCACACAATGGGTTTGACTGCCGAAGCAAGTCATCTGTACATGGGTATTATTCGCTCTTAACCTTGCCATTACGAGGCTAAGGTGAAGCAGATGAAAAGGTGAAGTGAGGATGAGACCTCACAGCTCTTATCCCTGACCAGGGAGAGCTTTTAGACAAAGGAGCGTGGGTCCAGAATGGAGGGACCCTTCTACGCTCAAAGACTCTGACTCGATTGTGCAACAGCACGAGATCTTGGGTTTGTGTCCCAATGCATCAACACACAGCAGTGTGAGCAGAGGGACGACTCACAGAGTAGTGGGGGATAGATTGCATATCCCTTTGATCCACCAATTGCCTCATAGAGGTCTTTCACCTGCTTGGCACAAATGTAAACAATCACAAACATCGCCTCTTAAGGAGGACTTCAGACATTTGCCCGGCCAAGTAACAGGCCGGGTCTCCCAGACTACATGAAGAATAGGAGTCCTACCTCAAGTGGTTTAAAAACCAAGCAGCAGCAAGCAAGTTCTTAAAGAACTGTAAGCGACTAAATGTACCTGAAATCAATCAAGTATCATCAGTACTCAGACAAACAAACAATAAACAGCAAATGTTAATCAGTTAATCTGTACAAACAAACAACACAGGTTAATGCACACAAGTGCAAGCTATAAGCTCAAGCTCAAGCTTCACAACCTACAAAACAAATTCATGTTAGTTTACAAACATCAAACAAATCCAATTTAATTGACTCGAATCATTTTCCTTAAGCCTTTTGCATTTCATCCTGAAAAATCAAGCAAATGTGAGAAACAAGACCACTAGGCCAAGCCTAGGGTCCAAAAGTGAGAAAAAATTCTAAACAGCAAGGGATCTTCAACCAAAATCAAGTTAAAGCAATTCAAAAGCAAATGCAATTGGTCCCATGCTCATATCATTCATCATAATCATTTCATGACCAAAACAAGTCAAACTAGGTCAAACACAACTTCAAAAATCCAAACAGAATATCTTCAATCAAAAGCATATTAAAACAATTCCAAAAATCCTCAAATAATTCACACCTAAACAGGACATATTCAAGGTATAGCATGTCAATTTTCAGCTCAATTGGACAAAAGGAACTAGGGCAATGAAAATCAAGAAATCCAGACACAAATATTCAAGCCAATTCATGACATCAACACATGTATTCACTTCAAAAATTCATAAGTCAATGAAAACAATTAAGAAATGAATGGGACCAGAACAGGGATGTCCTACAATGTGTCTATAACCAGCATACCAAATTTCACATTCATCTAAAACCATATGAGGATTTCACAAAGATAATACAAACATGTGTCACATGAGCTTGCACAATTAACCAACAGAGAAGAAAAATATCAATCAAATTGAAAATGCCACATAAAAATCCAGAAAAATTCAGATAGCATCTCAACATGTCCATAATCATTCATGCAAAATTTCAAGTCATTCCAACAATCATAGGCCAGGCAAATAATATTCATGAAGTTGACCTAACTAGGTGTGACACAAATTGTCACACCTAAGTTCAAAAAATCATATCTCACTCCACAGGTATCCAAAAATCACAAACTTTATATGTAAATCACCCTCAACATGTCTAGAATAAGCTCAAAAAATTTCAGACATTTCTTTTATGGTATGAGCATTTCACAATGAAAATGGCAAAACATGCACAAAAATGACATAGGTCAAAGATCCATAGGCCAAGTCAATATTTCACCATGCACAACTTCTAAAACCATGCCTATAAAATTCTAGGGGGAAAATAGGATCCAACAAAAAAACTCTCATAATTTTCTGATTAGCCAATATTTTTTTATGAATTTTTTAAGGTTTAAATGAATTATGTAATAATTATTTAAATGTGTTAATTAATTAATTAGAATTAATGGCATTGTTGTAATTTAGCCTGGCCAGATCAAAACGCTGGCGTTTAAATAATTGAGCTGGAGGCGCGCGATTGGTTGGATCTCGCGCTAAACACAAATTCAAACTGGCTTGGCAAAACAATGGATCAAACACGGCTTTCATCATCATTCTCACTCAAAAAATTTCCAGAACTCGTATGAACACGTGAAGAACAAAACTCCATGAAAATGCACAAACAGATAGCCATTGGAAAGGTCTGAGCACGTAGAGTCTAAATATGCAAATGATTCATCCTAATTGTTCCTAAATTTTCTAGATCGAACGAATTAGGGTTTGACATCAAAGCTTCTAATCGAAATATCTCTCTTTATGATTCATCATTTCACAAACCAAGCCTAGCATGATAAACTACATTGAACACTCTTCAAAACGCCTATAAACATTCATCAATTCATGAGATTCGAAAAATCACCTTGAATCAATGGCAGTGATGGATCTCGTGTCCTTGCGCTCCAATTTCCAAAAACAGATGCAACAAGATGTTAGGGAAGATGAATGGAAGTGTTAGCCTAGCTCGAATTTGCTTCTAATGGAAGGAATCTCCAAAAGCCATGATTGAACCTCACTTGGACAGTGGAAATCGGTGAAGCCTTTGATGTTGATCTTCCAAAACAGTTGAAGAAGATGATGATTGGAAGAAGCAGCAAGAAAAACCACACGATTTGATGGAGAATTGGGAGAGTTATGCTTCAATTTGCTTGATGTGTTCTTGAGAGAATTTAGAGAATTTGGAGGGAAAAGAGGTTGAGATCTTGTGATTTTTGATTTCTGTTAGAAGTTTGTTATGATTAACTGTTTATACTTCCCACTAATCAAGCTTTTTAATCACTAATTAACAAAATGAAATGTAATTAGCAAAGTGTCATTTTCAAAGGCAAGGGCAAAATGGTCTTTTCGCTCAAGCCCTGTGACAGCTCATTGACAGCTCACACATGCTCTAAATATCTGTTATGAGGTGTTGCAACTTGTCCCACATTGATTGGCCATGTAATTTTGATTTTCACTATGTCATGGCAAATGGTATAATTTCAAGTGCATTTCAAAAATGACTTAACCAAATAATGAACCTCAACATGTTATGACAGTTCAAACCATTTTCAAATTGCATTTGTGAGGTGTTGCAAAAATCCCCACTCAAAAATTCTCATTATTTCTCAAGTTGGACCATTTTGCCCTTGGATCTTTAACTGTACACTTGAAAATTGACTTTTTGCATTGACCATTTTTGATGAATTCCAATTATGCACCATGAAAGTACATGTCAAATGGAGTTTGCACATAAAAAGATCACTCAATTTGGCCACTCCATGTGGAAGTTATGCCCCTCTGGTTATGGGTCATTTTTGAAATTAAATGGACCATAACTTGCCAACCATACATGGGAAATTCAAGTTCTTGGACTTTTTGGAAAGGTGAGAACAAGATCCACAACTTTCATGTTGAACAAATTTTCATTTGAAGCTTCCTTGGACATGTAAATTTGAGGTCAAAAACTTTCCATTTTTGGAAACTTCCATTACAAGTCACTTTCTATTTTTGGCAATTTTTGTCCTGACTTGATTTTCTCCATTCCTGAGCTTTGAAATGTCAAATAACACTTGTTTCAACATGAATGAAGTGTATCCAACTCATTTTCGCCTCCAAATCCATAAAATCATGCACAGTTGACCACAGTTGACTTTTCAACTAATAGATGAATTTGGCAATGCATAGATCAATCTGAACCCCAATCCTCTGATGAAATGGCTCAAGGGTGAAACCCTAGCCTCAATAAGCTCAATATAACCATGAAATGATCCTCATATCCAACATAGACCCCATCTCCTTGCTATGCCCTGATTGGCCCAATGCACCTGATTAGGGTTGACCAGTGGTCAAAACCCTAATCCCAAAAAATCTGCTTCAACACTTGATAATATCAAACCATGATGACGATGTATCCTTTCAAACAAGATGAAGACCAATCTCCTTTGAGAACCATGAAACCCTAATTTGTAGCCCAATCCTCAGATGGCCAATGACCAGTCAATAAAACCCTAGGCTTGCACATGACCTCTTCATCTTCTGCTCAAGACTTGTGAGGATGACTTGCACAATGTAACCACATGATATGCAATATGCAATGCCTAATGACCTAAAAATGTTATGCAATATGATATGCTAGTCCCAAGAGAGGAGGGCAAATTTTGAGGTGTTACAATAGGTTAAGCTAGTCCCAAGAGAGGAGGACAAATTTTTAGGTGTTACAATATGCACCTTTGATGAATTATATGTCACACTCATCTAGAATCCCAAGTTCCCTTCTAATTTTGTAAAATGGTTCTCGTGCCAAAGGTTTTGTGAAGATGTCAGCAAGTTGATTATGAGTATCCACAAATGTGACTTCGACATCTCCTTGAAGCACGTGGTCACGAAGAAAGTGATGTCGAATGTCAATATGTTTGGTTCTTGAGTGCATGACCGGATTCTTTATAATGTTAGTTGCACTTATGTTGTCACAACAAAGAGGAATGCATCCAAGATCGAGTCCGTAGTCACGAAGTTGTTGCTTAAGCCAAAGTATTTGAGCGCAACAGCTACCTGCGGCTATGTATTCTGCCTCGGCAGTGCTTAGAGTAACACATGCTTGTTCCTTGCAAGCCCACGAAACTAATGCATTTCCAAGGATATGACATGTACCACTAGTACTTTTTCTATCTGTTTTACAACCTACATAATCCGCGTCAGAATAACCAATTAACTTACAAATGCTACCTTTAGGATACCATAAGCCAACGTTGGTTGTTTCTTTGAGATACTTCATGATTCTTTTGACCGTCGTGAGATGTGACTCCTTGGATTTGCTTGGAAGCGAGCACATAAACACACGCTAAACATTATGTCAGGACGACTTGCCGTCAAATATAATAAAGAACCAATCATACCTCGATACTTCGTGATATCAATTGACACACCCGATTCATCTTGATCAACATAAGTTCCATAGCCCATTGGTGTTGACATTGCTTTACAACCATCCATTTCAAATCTCTTTAATAGCTCTTTGCAATACTATGATTGGTTGATAAAAAAGCCGTCTTTTAGTTGCTTGATTTGCAATCCAAGGAAGTAGTTCATCTTTCCCATTATAGACATTTCAAAGTCACCTTGCATTATCAACGCAAATTCTTCACATAGTTCTTTGTTGGATGAACCGAAGATTATGTCGTCTATGTAGACTTGAACAAGTAAGGTATTCCCTTTTATCTTCTTGATAAATAAGGTTTTGTCTACTTTACCTTTTTCAAAATCTTTTTCACATAGAAAATTACTTAGACGATCATACCACACCCTTGGTGCTTGTTTTAATCCATAGAGCATTTTCTTCAATTTGTATACATGTGAAGGATGCTTGAAGTCTTCAAAGCCCGGGGGGTTGTTTGACATAGACTTCTTCGTTGATGTAGCCGTTTAAGAAGGCGCTTTTGACGTCCATTTGAAAAAGCTGAAAATTCATTGAACATGCGTAAGCAAGTAATAAACGAATAACTTCTAACCTTGCAACTGGAGTGAAAGTTTTCTCAAAGTCAATTCCTTCTTCTTGATTGTACCCTTGAGCGACCAATCTTGCTTTGTTTCGAACAATTATCCCATTCTTATCAAGCTTGTTCTTAAACACCCATCTTGTTCCAATGATGTGCTTACCACTTGGTCTAGGAACAAGTTCCCAAACTTGATTTCTCTCGGATTGGTTTAATTCTTCTTGCATAGCAACAATCCATTGATCATCTTCTAGAGCTTCATCAATTTTAGAAGGTTCTATTTGCGAAACGAATGCCATGTTTAAGCATGCATCCTTGAGATTCAATCTTGTAGCAACACCTTGACTAATGTCACCAATTACTTTGTCAATGGGATGATCTCTATGAGTTCTCCATTCCTTAGGTAGATCATTTTCATTTGACCCTTGTTGAATCGGTGCTTCTTGATCCTTGTTTGAAGTATCTTCTTTAGGAATTTCTACAAAATCATCATCATCATCACAAACAATAATTTCCTCTTTCGAGGGGTTAGATTCGTCAAACTTAACATGCATGGATTCTTCTATATTTAAAATTATTTTATTATAAATTTTGTATGCCTTACTTGTAAGAGAATAACCAAGAAAAATACCTTCATCCGATTTTTTGTTGAACTTACCAAGGTTGTCTTTGTCATTGTTTAGGACAAAGCACTTGCATCCAAAGATGTGAAAGAAAGAGATGTTGGGTTTCCTTCCTTTGAAGAGTTCATATGGAGTCTTCTTTAGGATAGGTCTTATGTTAACTCTATTGCTTACAAAACACGTCGTGCTAACCGCATCTGCCCAAAAATACTTAGGAAGATTTGAGTCGCTAAGCATTGTTCTTGCAAGTTTCACCAATGACCTATTCTTTCTTTCAACTACTCCATTTTGTTGTGGAGTCCTTAGAGCCGAGAAGTTGTGAAATATTCCTTGATCTTCGCAAAAATCTTCAAAGGAGGTATTCTGGAATTCTCCACCATGATCGCTTCTTATGGAGGAAATTGTTAATGATTTCTCATTTTGAATTTGTTTTGCATACTTCTTGAATGCTTTGAATGCATCACTTTTCTGCACTAAAAAGAAAGTCCGAGTATATCTAGAATAATCATCAACAATAACTAAAACATATAAGTTACCTCCGAAGCTTCTTGTTCTTGATGAACCAAATAAGTCCATGTGTAACAGTTGTAGTGGCCTAGAAGTGGACACCACATTTTTGGATGTGAAAGTTGACTTGGTTTGCTTCCCTTTTTGACATGCATCGTAAAGCCTATCTTTGATTAATTTTATCTTTGGCAATCCAATGACAAGGTCATGTTTTACTAACCTATTCAAGTGCTCCATGTGGGTGTGAGCAAATCTCTTATGCCATAACCATGAGTCGTTGTTATTTTCCACAAGACACTTAACCTTCAAAGAAACATCGTCAAGGGAAATCATGAAAATATTATTAATTCGCTTACCTATAAGCATTACCTCTTGTATGATTTCGTCTTTAATTAAGCATTCATCTTTTGTGAACCTTATTTTGAATCCTTTGTCACAAAGTTGGCTTATGCTTAAGAGATTGTGCTTTAGTCCTTCGACATATAGCACATCTTCGATGGATATGAAATTTGGTGCACCTACTTTACCTATGCCAAGAATTCTTCCTTTGTTGTTATCTCCATAAGTAACATAACCCTTGGCCTTAAGCTTTAGATCTGAAAATTTATGCACATCATCGGTCATATGCTTGGAGCACCCACTATCCAAATACCAAAGATTTGTTGTGGCCTTCAAGCATACCTACAAAACAAAGTTAAGTTTTGTTAGGTACCCAATTGCTTTGGGTCCTTTATAATTAGTACATTTATCAACCCAAACATAATGCCATTTTGCTACACTAAAATTTCTAATGTAGCAAACATTAGGTGTATGGCCAATAATACCACAATAAAAACAGGTTGGTTCAAAATTGCTTTTTTATCTAGGAACGAAAGGCTTTTTCTTGATAAACTTTTTCTTTTTAGGATGTTGATGCACAACTTTTGGTGTGTTGACTCTTTCTTTTGGAGGTTGATCCTTAGGCCTTACAAAGATAGTTTTACTTGTACTTGGTTTAGAAAATTTGGAGTAACCAAGTCCACTTTTGTCATTTGAGTACCTTTGTTGGCTAAGAACCCCTTCCAAAACAATTTGCCCTTTTTCATATCTTTCAAGGACTCTTTTAAGTTGGACAATTTGGAACGAGAGAGACTCACACTCTAGACATACAAAATTCTTCTTTTCACTAATCATCTCTTGTTTCTTATTTTCAAAAACTTCAATCTTTTCTTCCAAGGAAGAAATTTGTTTCTTTTGAGATGATATAGTTTTATAAAGAATTTTGCACTCATTTAACAATTCATTAATTGCATCTTGTGCATCATCATCAAAAATAGAAAAATCATTACTAACCTCTTCTTCATCATCGGAATGATGTAAAGCCATTAGCGCCAAGTTTGCACATTCCTCGCTATCCGATCCGGATGAAGAACTAATTTCATTGTCCTCCCATGCAAGATATGCCTTTTTATTCTTGAAATCCTTCTTGCTCTTGAATCCTCCTTTCTTTGAAAGTTTAGGACATTCCGGCTTTATGTGGCCTTGCTTTCCACATTCGTAGCATGTTACATCTTGCGTAGATGTGGTGACCTCCTTTTTCCTGAAATGTCTATTCTTTTTAGCATTAAAGGATTTATCATTTTTGTTAAAGAACTTACCGAGCCTTTTAACAAGGAGCATGAAATTCTCATCTTCCTCCAATGCGTCATCATCTTTATGTTCTTTTGAGTCTACCTTCAAGGCAATCCCTTTAGATTTCTTTTCTTGGCTTTCATGTTTCTCAAGCCTACCAAGTTCTAACTCATGTTCTTGAAGTTTGCCAAAGAGTGGTGCGGACGTCATTGTTGAAAGACTTTTCTTTTCGAAGATAGTCGTCACCTTCGGTTTCCATTCTCGAGTCAATGATCTTAGTACTTTAAGATTGAGATCGTCATTTGTAAATGTTTTTCCAAGAGAAATCAAGTGGTTTGTCAAGTGAACAAATCTCTTTTGTAGCGCCACGATGGATTCTCCAGGCAGCATTCTAAACATCTCATATTCTTGACTTAATGTATTCAACCTTGATCTCTTTACTTCGGCAGTGCCTTCATGTGTCTCCACTAAGGTGTCCCATATTTCTTTTGCCGACTTGCATTGAGATATGCGGAAGAAATCATCCATGCTTAAAGCACTTTGAAGAATATTTATTGCTTTCTTTTCATTTAAGATTTTTTTCTTATCATCTTCATCGTATGAACTCTTTATCTTTGGAGTACCAACGCCATTGACCACACTCGTAGGATTATGTGGACCATTTTCAACGGCTTCCCATATGCCTTCTCCTTGGGCTTCTAGATGTGCCTTCATACAGATCTTCCAAAAATAAAAATATTCTCCAGAGAAAAATGGTGGTTTGTTACTACTTCCACCGTCTTTGAAAACTGGATTCGTGCTTGCGGAAGCCATGCGGATCTTTTAGAAACAAGTTACCTATAACCTGCTCTGATGCCAATTGTAAGTTTAAGGAGTGCCTTAGAGGGGGGGGGGGGTGAATGAGGCACTTAGAGTATTTTTTGGATTTTTGACGGTTTAAAACTTTTACTTTCTGAAATGCTTAAGTGATGAAAAGCGGTAAAGTGCGGAAGGTAAAGGATACAACGATGTATGGTGGTTCCCCTCACAGATCGAGAGTACTTCACTCCCCTTTCAACACGAAAGAGAATTTACTATCTGTTATGACTTGTACACGACAAACACAATCACCAAGAACAACCTATTGTGATTCACCAAGTTGATATGAGAACAATCCTCTCAAACTCAACTCTTTTGCTTCCAACAATCCTGGACAGCAAGGTGTTTACAAAACACACAATCTTATTTTTCAATAATTCTAAAAATAAGATATGGATTACAACAATGGATTGAATGTAAAGTTTGTAGTAAAATGATCACACAAAGTGATATATCAATTTGCTTGATCTTCTCTTCCAATGAAAATAATTCACCACACAAAAATATTAGATTGCTCAAGAATTTTCTGTTTTGAATGATATGAAAATATGCAGAAAATATCTTGAATGAAGGTTTATAACAATAAGTGTGAATTCTGAAAATTAAAGAGATTGATTGGAAGAGGTGAAATTTGAATTTGAAAGATCATGTATTTATATGCACATAACACCTCAAATGAAACATGGTAATGTTCTGAAAAAATCATGAACAATTGTCAAAGATGAAATGAAAAGATTCCATGAAGTGGTGCATGAAGAGGTGTATGAACAACCACTGATTTTTCAGAAACGCACAGTGGTAAATCGATTTACATAATGGGTAAATCGATTATCCTGTTGCAACGTTTAAAATTTTTCAAAAACTTTCAGTGGTAAATCGATTTCCCTAAGAGGTAAATCGATTTACCTAGTTAAACAACTTGAAATTTCGCTTCTGGAAATGTAATGCTCCAGTGGTAAATCGATTTCCCTAAGTGGTAAATCGATTTACCTAAGTGAAAAATTTAAATTTTGCTTTTAAAAAATATGTAAGCTTCAGTGGTAAATCGATTTCCCTTATAGGTAAATCGATTTACCCAGTTTGAAAATGAAAAAAGATGATTCTAAGACATTTTCCATGCACTATGAAAAGTTATGCAATAGCCATATGAATACTTGAGCATCTAAGACTTTAGTGAAGGTAAATATTCTCATTATACCTTCTTGAAGTGAAAAGTTTAACTTCTTGAATCAAGATGCTTTATCATAGAATAACATCGTTGCCTTCTTGTTGCTTGGAGTTTTGTCTTCATCAAAAACATTCATCATAGAGAAGCTTGACTTCACAATAGACTCATGCTAGTGTAAGTGCGCAACAACAACAAGACTCATGCAATTAAGACGATTGCAACCCCTTAATCATACATAAGCATACCACATCCAACAGTTACACAACATACACCTAACATGACTTCAATCCCAAACAATACATCAAATAACATTTATCATCTCATCACAATAAATTAACATAAAGCAAACAAGCCAATTCATGTTATTCATCAAATTCACCAATCCACATCATCACATACATAATTTCAAGTATTATGTTTCTTCACAAAATCCATCTAAAAACCATCTAATACATGCCAAGTCTTTCTTGGGTTTTATCGATATTTTCCCTTTCCTTTTTAGGAATAAATAAAGTTCGGTGGAGACTCTGTTTAGTCCATCATGCGGGCGTGCGATTGCGCTTCGCTAAGTCATGTTCTCATTTTTTCGAGGTGTGACATTAGGCATACAACCTGTAAAAAAATGCCTTAATCTATACAATTACGATGTTGTCCAATAAATATCCCCGACAACGATGCCAAAAACTTGATGTGCTTCTTATTTTCCTTCTCTTAGATGCTTTCCGCAAGTGCGCGAAATGTATTGGAGTATTAAAGATTATCAAACCCACAGGGAAGTTATAGTCAACTTAACTGCCATCTAGTGTCGCTTTGTAAATTTAAGTCTGGTCAGATTTTGGATGAGAAGGGGAATTAAAACAAAAAATAAAATAAATTTATTTATATAAGAAATTAAAAGCGAGACCAGAATATGGGACAATATTTTTCTTTAATAGGAAGAAATTTAATTTAAATGAACTGTTTGCATTCGCTAAATCATAACCTAGTTTTATTCTAAATTCTACAATATTGTTGTCGCAGTTCAGCTTGTTAAAGTATAAAACTAATATTTTTGAAAATTAAGAACTTCTAATTAATTAAAAAGTCATTTTTAGGTGAAAAACAGATTTAAAGGTGATACCGATTGTCCCTCACGTAACACCAGAGTTCAAACTTACAGATGTCTGATGTCCAACACATCTATTCTTATAAACTCTATTTTTGAAAATTATTTTTGCAATTTAAAATAATCTTTGTTGTTGTTCTTGGTTTAATTAAAATCTCATTTTTATATTTTTTTCATCTAAGACACGGGTTCCTCTATTTCGAAACGGAAGCAATATCTCTAAATTTAACACTTTTGTTCTAATTTAAAACAATATAAAGATCAGTTCCAAAAATAAATTATATTTTTCAACTCAGATGCGAGTACCATCAAAATGACGGTCCTCACATTCCGGATTCTAAATGGTCTAGCAGGACATATTTGATATAGTATTAATGTTATAATCATTATACATTCAAGATAGAAACTTAAACATAATAATGATGATAATATAAAGTAGTAACAACAACTAGCATGCAATATATATATATATATATATATATATATATATATATATTCAAATTGATTTAGACTTAAAGTAAATAAGTGCAGGAAAATTAATAACAATATTAAGACTTAAAGTAAATAAGTGCAGGAAAATTAAAGGGGGAAATGCTTACGAAAAATAAATACAGTGCGAGAATTGTAAACCAGAAAACTTGAAAGAAAATTTCTGGAATTAAAATGACAGCAAGCTTAAATAGTGAATGATCCAAGTACAAGCAGAGAGCTTAGAATACTTAAAGCAATAGTGTGCTTATTGCCCGACGTGAACAATTAAGCACTTTTACATAATGATTTTATCTGCCTACTTAATACTAGAAAACTTGGATGGTAAAAACCTAAAAATTAAGTCGATATTTAGTGTTCCATATGCTGAATATGGGCTAGAATCGTGTAGAGTTCGGTTGAGAAAAATATGTGGGAGTGCGAGAAGACTAAGAAATTTCTGTTGTTGAAATTCTGGGCACGAAGGCCATGGCGAGCGCCACAGCTTCATGGCGAACGCCATGAGTTCAATATGGGAAACGTGGCTGGCAAGGGAGCCATGGCGAGCATCATGCCCTTGTGGCGAACGCCAAAAGCTAAAAACGTCCTTTTTTACTTTCTTCATGTTGATATGTCCTTTTCTCCATTTTTGGCCAATTTTGCTTCATTTTTTTTTGTGCTAACTCCTACTTGGAGAATATCTGCAACACAAACAAAATATCAACATAAGGCTACATACAAACAAAATAGATATAAAACGGATAAAAATGCATGTGTATCGAGTCAGAAAATGCTATAAGTTTTAATGGTTATCAATAATAGGTTGGATATTAAAAATATTTGTGATCAACAAAAATCTGACTTGCTTTTAATTGTTGAACCAATGACTCCGTATTCTCATTTTCATGTTGATCATCTTAAACAAATATCACTTAAGAGGTTTGGGTTAAATTTTAGACAAAATCACGATTCAAACCTATGGGCGCTTTTGTGCAATAGATATGAATCTCACTATGTTGAGTTTATCTGAATAACTTGTAATTTTTTTTATATAAGTGGATCAAACTAAATTCTTCATTACATTTATATATGCAAGCACTACTATAAAAAAACACATTTTACCTCGGTGATGAAAGAGATTTTACCTCAGTTTTACATGCAATGTAACGAAGGGCGTCATAAATTTTTTCTATTTTACCCCTTGGTTTTTGTTCTACCTAGGAAAAAGTTATAAAGGTCGTTGGTTCGATCCCCCACAATAATATTTTTTTTTAAAATTATAAAGCATGCGTCACATACCTCGCAGTTTTCGTTAATATCCGAGAGAAAATGATAGTATTTACGCCAGTTATTTATATTAACCGATGGGTGTAGCCAATTTTTTTGTTATTTATAATTTATTTTAAATCTCAATTTGACTGACTTGTATTTTTTTTACACATAAACTACAAATTTTGTGACATAATCATAATATTTTATTTTATACTTAACATGACTAAATATACACAGAATGTCAAATTACATTGTTTACAAAACTAAATGTACACATATCCAGAATGGTACACCAAGAGAACCTATCTAAATTTTAAAATAAAGTCATATAATGCTTGCAAAACCTATAATGATATTAGGGATACAGAAAACCTCTAGCAAGAGAACCTCTACATATTTGAACTTATAGTGACAAAACATTTATACAAGCTTACAAAAAAAACCTAGTGTTGTTAAGATTCATAAAAAGATAGGAATGTCTCGACCCAACTTGATTGAATGTCATCTATATATTCTTGTGGGACTGGTGTTCTTCAGTCGTTAAACACCTATAATTTCAACAAAATTTAATTATGATAAGCTAACAACAACAACATTAATAACAAATATAAATAAATTACATGTATATGGATAAGTTAATACCTTAACCCATAAATTAATAATGTCCCGGGAGATAATATTTATCATATGTCTCATAACATAGTATGCACACGAAAAGTTGTCAGATTGTGTTCGCGACTACAAATAATTTTCATATAGTTACTAATATACACACACAAAATACAAATATTTCATTAGCAAAAATGAAATAATGTAAAAAAAGCCCAGGTAATACTTACTTTTGGGAAAATGAACCTTGACCTTCAACCTCTTACTTTATGTTACACAAAATTGTATCCAAAACTAAAAATAAATAAAAACTATTCAAAACTAAAGACAAAATTTGAGTATTACAAATAATATCACTTGTAAGGGCAAACTGTCATACAGCATACGATCATAGGTTTCGATGATGACAAATGACCACCATGGATGAATCGGCATTGTCGATTCCACCTCTACAAAACAAATGCAACATATCACCTATCATATCCTTTTCTATGCTCATCTAAACTGCTATATTTCATACAACATATGTGGATAAAATGTGGTCATGACAAATGCAACATATCACATATCATATCCTTTTCTATGCTCATCTAAACTGCTATATTTCATACAACATATGTGGATAAAATATGGTCATGACAAATGCAACATATCACCTATCATATCCTTTTCTATGCTCATCTAAATTGCTATATTTCATACAACATATGTGGATAAAATATGGTCATGACAAAATGCATGAAAACCACAAAAATCTGAATTTTTGCAGATTTGCAGGGTTTGAGTCGACCGTAGGGTCAGCGCATAACATAGTGCATTTCCCACGGGTCAGCGCACAAAAGGCTTGAGTCGACCACAGGTCAGCGCATAACATAGTGCAGTTGGTCACGGGTCAGCGCATGGAGGCTTGAGTCGACCACAGGTCGGCGCATAACATAGTGCAATTGGTCACGGGTCAGCGCATGGAGACTTGAGTCAACCACAGGGTCGGCGCATGAAGCTTTCACTTTCCCACGGGTCAGCGCACGCCGACCTATGGTCGACGCATACTGTTGTGCTTTTCAGTCTGTCCAAAGCTGCAGGCCATGAGTCGACGCATAGACCTGCTATGGTCGACCGTTCGTGCGCAAATTCAGTTTTTAAGTATTTCCCACTCTGTTTGAAAAGCTGTTAAGTGGGTTGGTTGGTTTGTTACTATAAATAGAACTTCAGTTACTTGTATCAACTAACATTTGTCAAATTGATTCAAGTGTTCAAAGAAACAAGAAAAAGTGAAATAGGTGTCAAAGATTCATCATCTTCATCTTCAACATCTCACAACACATCAACTACACACAACCATTTTTGAAGTGCTTTGTGATTGGTTAAAGGTGATAAGGTTCGAAGCCGAGATTGGGGAATCCGGTTCGGGTTGAAGCTTGCGACAGGTTTTTTCTTGAATAAAACCGCTAGGGTTTTGTCCTCCAAGACTGGTTTGTGTTTGGGGGTTTTTGGACGAATTCTTCATCAATTTTCAGCTGAGCGAAGGTGATTGAGAAGAGGAAGTCTTTGTCAATCTAGTAGCGGATTCAGTGAAATTGAAGGGAAGATTTCGGGTTCGATTTGTTGTAGTTGAGATCAGCCGGGCCGAGGGTTTGAAGAACTGAGGGTTATTCAACAAAGGGGCTGGAATCGGAGGTCTATCAACAACAATCGAAGGACTTGATTCACCTTGAATCAAGGAACAAGGAGTGGAAGCAACATTCAACGTCTTGAGAATTCTGTTGTGTATTTGCTTTGCAATCCTTGTATAAACGGTTAAATTCAACAGGTGATATCTATTAAATCATCTTAATTCTAGTTTTAGAATTGAGGGCAGACGTACCCCGAAGCGAGGACGGCGGGGGAACTGCCTCATCAAATCTTTGCCTTCTCTATTTTTCAGCATATTTGTTTTTAGCTTAAAAATTAAGTGATTTTTGTATAAGCACTTTTATCAAACCTTGATATTAATTGAGTAAGAAGTTAAAACTCTGTTTTTGAATTCAAAGTACAATAAAATATTGTACTAGACTAATTGAAATCTCTTACTCAACATAAATATCACTTGGAGTGTTTTTGCACACCAAGTGTTTGATAATTTGCCTAAACCAAAATTATCTTAGTTGTGTATCTAGTTTGGTTTGCTCTTTGAATCATTGGAACTAGGAATCCTAGCTAGTAAAACAAATCATTGATAGTGTGACGAGTGTAGTGATTCGTATTCTACATTATCACTAATCCATAGGCTTGACGCATATCCGGTTTTCCAATAACAATTCGTTTTAGACTATATTTTCCTCGGCCGCTTCCGCACTTAAAACAAATTTTCAAAACCAATTTTAAATTGGTAGCGCCGACTCAATTTTTAATTGGGATCTATTCAACCCCCCCCCCTTCTAGATCCGTACCATAGTCTAACAAGTGGTATCAGAGCTCCGGTTTACTCTGTGCTTCAAAATATAACCTTGATAGAAAATGGCTAACGAACCTAAAGGGGCTTATAATAGAGCTCCCGTTTTCAATGGTGAAAATTATAGTTATTGGAAAGACTGTATGCAGGTGCACATAAATTCCATAGATAGAAAAATATGGAACGTTATTCTCAATGGTCCAATTGAAATAACCATGACCAATGAGAATAATGAATTAGTGCCTAATCCCGAAGCACAATGGACCGATGATGATGAAAAGAAATACAATTATGATTGGAAAGCCAAAAATATCCTAATCTCCTCATTAGGTGTAGATGAATACTATCATGTATCCCATTGTCCTACTGCTAAGGCCATGTGGGATTCACTACAAATTGCCCATGAGGGGACTAACGATGTTAAGTTGGCAAGAATCAACACACTAACACAAGAGTTTGTTCTCTTTTTCATGGAGCAAGGGGAAACCATTGCTGACATGCAAAAGAGATTTACTCATCTTATCAATCGATTACATTCACTAGGTAGGCCGGTTTCCAATGATGTTGCTACTAATAAGATCTTGAGATGTCTTAACAGGGAATGGCAGCCGAAAGTGACCGCCATCAAAGAAGCGAATGATCTTACCATATTAGACTTGACAACATTATTTGGCAAACTACAAGAGCACGAACAAGTACTCTTGAGCCTAGAACAACACGAAAAGAAAGAAAAGAAGGACAAAGCAAAGGTGAGTGAAAAGAAATCCATAGCTCTTAAGACTTCCTCCTCGAAGTCTCAAGCAAAAGAGCAAAGTGATTATTCCTCGAGAAAGAAGAAAAGGACAAGAGCGAAGATATGGGGTTGTTCGTTAAACGTTAGAATCGTTACGTGAGAAAGAACGGCATCCAACATTACGAGAAGAACTTGGTAAACTTCCGGAAACAATCAAGGTACTCTAAAAATGATGACTCAAAAGGTAGAATGACTAGAGGGTCGTGCTACACTTGTGGGAAGCCCGGTCATTACAAACCGGACTGTCCGATGAACAAAAAGACAAAGGAAAAGGAATCATCCAAATCACACAAGAGATCATCAAAGCCAATGAGAGCATACATAGCTTGGGAAAGCGATAGCGACTCCTCCGATGATGAAAGTTCTAGTGATGAAGATGAAGCCGCAAACCTATGCCTATCTGCTCATCAAAAGAACAAAAAGAAACAGGTACGACATGCTAAATATGAAAAGTCCTCTAGTATGTCTCATCATGAATTGCAAACTGCTTTTGATACTTTACACTGTGAAGCGAAAGAGGCCTTTAAAAGTCTTGCCTCAAATAACCAAATTTTTACCCATTTGGAACAAAAAATTCGAGAATCCGAAAGGAAACTTGAGGCACTCAAAGCTTCTATAGTAAAAAGCACAAAAACAAGTTGTGAGGACCTTAGAAGTAGGATGATTAACTTTGGGTGTGATACTTGTTATATTTGGCAAGGTGAAGTAAGAAACCTAAAGGCCAAACTTGACAAGGCTCTTGAGCCCAAGATTACCTTTGCAATCGATAAATCAAACTTTCGAAAAAGTATGGTTAACCCATATCAAAAATATAAATATGTTATAAAGGATGAAGATAGTAAAGGTAATCAAAATGTTAATTTCTCTTGTCTTTATTGTTGCAAGAAAGGCCACTCCATTGCTAAATGCAGGTTTAGGAGATTCTTAGTTCCTAAAGGCATTTATCAATGGCTGCCTAAATGCAACCATTTCGTTACTCACCATTCAGGACCCAATAAGCCATTGGGTACCTTCTCGTGTTAATTGCATTTCCATAGGTACAATGCCTCGAGACCACCGAAAGAAAATGGGTTCTCGACAGTGGATGCTCAAGGCACATGTCAGGAGACATATCACTCTTCATTGACTTCGTGGCTAAGAAGAAAGGATATGTAACCTATGGTGACAACAACCGTGGAGCAATACTAGGTAAAGGTAGTGTAGGTAACCCTTCTTCCACTATTATCTCTGATGTATTGCTTGTCGAAGGTCTTAAACACAATCTACTTAGCATCAGTCAATTATGTGACAAAGGATACAATGTATCGTTTTCAAAAGATTGTTGCAAAATTGTACATAATGATGATAAGAAGAGTATGTTTAATGGCCTGCGAGTGAATAAGTGACAAATGCCTTGTAACAATGAGTGAAGATTCATGGTTATGGCATAGGCGTTTAGCACATGTTAACTTTGACTTACTAAACAAAATAGTCTCAAAAGATCTAGTCTTAGGTCTCCCCAAAATAAAGTTCACCAAGGATCACCTTTGTGATGCTTGTCAAAAAGGGAAGCAAACGAGGATCTCATTTAAATCCAAAAATATCGTTTCAACAACGAGACCTCTCGAACTTCTTCATATGGACTTATTTGGGCCGTCTAGGATTAAAAGTCTAGGAGGAAATTATTACGGTTTCGTAATAGTGGACGATTTTTCTAGATTTTGTTGGACTATCTTTTTAGTAAGCAAGAGCGATACGTTCGCCGCCTTTGAAAGGTTTGCTAAGCTTTCCCAAAATAAATTAAATACAAACATTGTTTCAATTAGAAGCGACCATGGGGGTGAGTTCGAAAACCATTTATTTGAAGAATATTGCGGTAACCATGGTATCGATCATAACTTCTCCGCTCCACGTACTCCTCAACAAAATGGGGTTGTGGAGCGTAAAAATCGAATTTTGGAAGAATTGGGAAGAACAATGATTAACGAAAGTGGTTTATCGAAATATTTTTGGGCCGACGCCATTAGTACAGCGTGTTATGTTTTGAACAGGGTGCTCATTCGCCCCATTCTAAATAAAACACCGTATGAGCTTTTAAAAGGGCGAAAGCCAAATGTTTCTCACTTACATGTTTTCGGTTGCAAATGTTTTGTATTAAATAATGGAAAGGAAAACTTGGGCAAATTCGATTCCAAGGCCGACGAAGGTATCTTCCTCGGATACTCTCAATCGAGTAAAGCATATAGAATATATAATAAACGATTACTTGCTGTGGAAGAGTCTGTACATGTCACTTTTGATGAATCCTATCCGAGAAATATCGGAAAGGGTAGTGTTGTTCATGGTGCAGGTACATCTACAAAAGACATACTCAAAGGTGGCGAGCCGGGGATTGATCAACCCGACAAAGTCAAAGTTGAGGAGGATAAAGATGTACACCATGAGGAAACCGAGGTAGCTCATCTGCCTTCAAACGATGATCTCCCTCAAGCTTGGAAGTCTCCCAAAGACCATCCAATCGACAACATTCTCGGAGATATCTCAAAGGGTGTTACAACTCGACCGAAGCTAAGTAATTTCTGTTATCACTTCATTTCCGTTTCGCAAATGGAACCTAAAAACCCTAAAGAAGCCCTACTCGATGAACACTGGTTTTTGTCAATGCACGAGGAACTAAATCAGTTCACTAGAAATGAGGTTTGAGAACTTGTCCCTCCTCCGCGAGATCATCGAGTAATCGGCACCCGATGGGTGTTTAGGAACAAGCTGGACGAAAACGGGGTAATAACCCGTAACAAGGCGCGTTTAGTCGCGCAAGGGTATAACCAAGAGGAAGGTATCGACTATGAGGAAACTTACGCGCCGGTTGCCCGACTCGAGGCTATACGCCTTCTCCTTACCTTCGCTTGTGCGAAAGACTTTAAACTATTCCAAATGGATGTTAAGAGTGCGTTCCTTAACGGTCACATAAATGAAGAGGTCTACGTCGCACAACCTCCGGGTTTTGAATCTCATGAGTATCCCGATCATGTTTACAAACTAAAAAGGGCTTTATATGGTCTCAAACAAGCTCCTAGAGCTTGGTATGAGCGACTAAGTAAATTTCTACTTGATCAAGGTTACTCAAGAGGAAAGGTTGACACAACACTCTTCATTAAACGTCAAGGAAAGCACTTGATATTAGTACAAATTTATGTTGACGATATTATATTTGGGTCTACTAACATGAATCTTGTGAGAGAGTTTTCGGATCTTATGCAGGGTGAATTCGAGATGAGTATGATGGGGGAGCTCACATACTTTCTCGGTTTGTAAATTAAACAACTCAAAGAAGGAACATTCGTGAGTCAAACAAAGTACTGTTTGGACCTTATCAAGAGATTTGACATGGCAAAAGCCAAGGCCATCGACACCCCCATGCCAACATGTACAAACTTGAATAAAGACGAAAACGGTAAGGATGTAGAGGTAAAAAGGTATAGAGGTATGATTGGATCACTTCTCTATCTTACTGCTTCTCGTCCCGACATTATGTTTAACGTGTGTATGTGCGCAAGATATCAATCATGTCCCAAGGAATCCCATCTAAAAGTTGTCAAACGAATACTTCGATACCTATCCGGTACTCCGAAGTATGGACTATGGTATTCCAAAGGTAATGATTGCTCATTGGTAGGTTTCTCCGATTCCGATTTTGCCGGTTACAAATCGGATAGGAAAAGCACTAGTGGCACTTGTCACTTATTTTCAAATTCCTTGGTCAGTTGGCATAGCAAGAAACAAGTTTCAGTTGCTTTGTCAACCGCCGAAGTGGAATACGTTGCCGCCGGTAGTTGTTGTGCTCAAATCTCTTATGGATTAAGCAACAACTATTGGATTTTAACCTCAAACTCGAACGGATTCCCATTTTCTGTGACAATACAAGTGCCATTAATCTTACCAAAAATCCTGTGTTGCATTCTCGCACCAAACATATCGAAATTCGACACCACTTTCTTCGGGATCATGTAGAGAAAGGTGATGTTGTATTTGAACATGTTAATACTGAAAATCAACTAGCGGACATTTTCACAAAGCCGCTAGCTACTGAGCCTTTCTTTCATATTCGCCGAGAACTTGGTATTCTCGACATTTCTGAATGGGCGTTATAAATTGCTTGCTTTATCTTTTTTCATTTAACACTATAATCTTGTACTTCTAATAAGTTAATGTTCTTGCAAGCACAATTATATAGTTCATCAAGTTATTCCGGCATCGAGGTGATATTGTTCCTTTACCCTTCTCTCTCTCCCAAACTTCATGGCTAAATAGTGGTATTACATGATAATATTGTACATATATATGTATCCTTTCTTATGACATATCTGCTTGGATGTTTAAAGGGCATTCTATTTATGTATCAAACATGTAAGCATATGAGCATAACAGCGAAAATTACAAAATTTGCCTGTATGAGTCGACCATAACAGGGCAATGGTCGACCCACACCTCAAAAAAATTCTTTTTTAAAAAATTAAACAGTATGCGTCGACGCATGCAGAGGTATGGTCGACGCATCGCACGAAAATTCAGTTTCTCTCTGCAGAAATCTTTCAAACTTCCCATGCATTTACATTCAAATTCTCATTAAGTGTGCATTTACATTTCAAACTTCCCACTACATTATGAGTTGCATCTACCTAGTGCCTATTCTCTCTTGGCCTCTCCTCTTCCCAAAACCCTAAATCCTCATCTATAAAAAGGGCAAACCTCCTTCTTGCAAATCATTCTCATTGTGTGTTGCTGACAAAATAACGGATGGTTGTTTCCGTCGAGGACGAGGTCATTAGGACATAAAACTGCATATGCATCTGTAATTTTTGTTGTTTGATTGAACTAATTTTCTGTTGTGCTCGTTTGTGCAAATCCAATTTAATGTTATCTTCTTTTTAATTTGTTCAGTAATAATATTTGGTGTGATATTGTTATATGATTCACTATCTCCTGTTGAATATCATGTTACGTTGAATAATAGTTCCTTTTCTCTTTTTGATGTTGTCAAAGGGGGAGAAGAGCATGTACCAAAGCCAAGCCAAAATACTCACAACAATTAACAGTTTGTTTTGCAGACATCCTTAGATTACAAAAGAAAGGGGGAGTGTGTATAATGTGTGTAAATATTGCATGTTGTTGTCTCTTTGGTTTCACACAGGTTGTCATCATCAAAAAGGGGGAGTATGTAAGGACAAACTGTCATACAACATACGATCATAGGTTTCGATGATGACAAATGACCACCATGGATGAATCGGCATTGTCGATTCCACCTCTACAAAACAAATGCAACATATCACCTATCATATCCTTTTCTATACTCATCTAAACTGCTATATTTCATACAACATATGTGGATAAAATGTGGTCATGACAAATGCAACATATCACCTATCATATTCTTTTCTATGCTCATCTAAATTGCTATATTTCATACAACATATGTGGATAAAATATGATCATGACAAAATGTATGAAAACCACAAAAATCTGAATTTTTGTAGATTTGCAGGGTTTGAGTCGACCGTAGGGTCAGCGCATAACATAGTGCATTCCCCACGGGTCAGCGCACAAAAGGCTTGAGTCGACCACAGGTCAGCGCATACCATAGTGCAGTTGGTCACGGATCAGCGCATGGAGGCTTGAGTCGACCACAGGTCGGCGCATAACATAGTGTAGTTGGTCACAGGTCAGCGCGTGGAGGCTTGAGTTGACCACAGGTCGGCGCATAACATAGTGCAGTTGGTCACGGGTCAGCGCATGGAGACTTGAGTCGACCACAGGGTCGGCACATGAAGCTTTCACTTTCCCACGGGTCAGCGCACGCCGACCTATGTTCGACGCATACTGTTGCGTTTTTCAGTCTGTCCAAAACTGCAGGCCATGAGTCGACGCATAGACCTGCTATGGTCGACCGTTCGTGCGCAAATTCAGTTTTTAAGTATTTCCCACTCTGTTTGAAAAGCTGTTAAGTGGGTTGGTTGGTTTGTTACTATAAATAGAACTTCAGTTACTTGTATCAACTAACATTTGTCAAATTGATTCAAGTGTTCAAAGAAACAAGAAAAAGTGAAATAGGTGTCAAAGATTCATCATCTTCATCTTCAACATCTCACAACACATCAACTACACACAACCATTTTTGAAGTGCTTTGTGATTGGTTAAAGGTGATAAGGTTCGAAGCTGAGATTGGGGAATCCGGTTCGGGTTGAAGCTTGCGACAGGTTTTTTCTTGAATAAAACCGCTAGGGTTTTGTCCTCCAAGACTGGTTTGTGTTTGGGGGTTTTTGGACGAATTCTTCATCAATTTTCAGCTGAGCGAAGGTGATTGAGAAGAGGAAGTCTTTGTCAATCTAGTAGCGGATTCAGTGAAATTGAAGGGAAGATTTCGGGTTCGATTTGTTGTAGTTGAGATCAGCCGGGCCGAGGGTTTGAAGAACTGAGGGTTATTCAACAAAGGGGCTGGAATCGGAGGTCTATCAACAACAATCGAAGGACTTGATTCACCTTGAATCAAGGAACAAGGAGTGGAAGCAACATTCAACGTCTTGGGAATTCTGTTGTGTATTTGCTTTGCAATCCTTGTATAAACGGTTAAATTCAACAGGCGATATCTATTAAATCATCTCAATTCTAGTTTTAGAATTGAGGGTAGATGTACCCCGAAGCGAGGACGGCGGGGGAACTGCCTCATCAAATCTTTGCCTTCTCTATTTTTCAGCATATTTGTTTTTAGCTTAAAAATTAAGTGATTTTTGTATAAGCACTTTTATCAAACCTTGATATTAATTGAGTAAGAAGTTAAAACTCTGTTTTTGAATTCAAAGTACAATAAAATATTGTACTAGACTAATTGAAATCTCTTACTCAACATAAATATCACTTGGAGTGTTTTTGCACACCAAGTGTTTGATAATTTGCCTAAACCAAAATTATCTTAGTTGTGTATCTAGTTTGGTTTGCTCTTTGAATCATTGGAACTAGGAATCCTAGCTAGTAAAACAAATCATTGATAGTGTGACTGTAACAGCCCAAACTGCTTTCAGGATTATCGACTAACCCCACAAACCAACACGGGTCTTTTCGGCATGTTTTGTCCTCACTCACACACTTTCCGGGAAACTTCCCAGAAGGTCACCCATCCCAATACTACTCCAAGTCAAGCACGCTTAACTATGAAGTTCTTATCTATTGGGCTACCGAAAAGAAGATGCATCTTGTTGGTATAGGTAGTACCAATTAATCCTTATAAGCCTTCACTCAACCATGCAGTCCCATACCTGCATAGCCTCAGGATCCCTCTCATTCCGATGTGAATTCGGTTTTTTCCCCTAGAAGCTGCTAGGAGTGTCTCATTGTCATGCCTCATGCATAAACAACCACTCCCTCGCCCTCGGGTGTCACATGTAACCACTCTTCGGCCTCTCCGACCTCAGGTGTTACATGCCCACCAACTTCCGCTTGGTTCGTCCCCGAACCACATCGTACTGGGAGAGGTTTGGCTCTGATACCATTTGTAACACCCCAAACTGCTTTCAGGATTATCGACTAACCCCACAAACCAACACGGGTCTTTTCGGCATGTTTTGTCCTCACTCACACACTTTCCGGGAAACTTCCCAGAAGGTCACCCATCCCAATACTACTCCAAGTCAAGCACGCTTAACTATGGAGTTCTTATCTATTGGGCTACCGAAAAGAAGATGCATCTTGTTGGTATAGGTAGTACCAATTAATCCTTATAAGCCTTCACTCAACCATGCAGTCCCATACCTGCATAGCCTCAGGATCCCTCTCATTCCGATGTGAATTCGGTTTTTTCCCCTAGAAGCTGCTAGGAGTGTCTCATTGTAGGGGAAAAAACCGAATTCACATCGGAATGAGAGGGATCCTGAGGCTATGCAGGTATGGGACTGCATGGTTGAGTGAAGGCTTATAAGGATTAATTGGTACTACCTATACCAACAAGATGCATCTTCTTTTCGGTAGCCCAATAGATAAGAACTTCATAGTTAAGCGTGCTTGACTTGGAGTAGTATTGGGATGGGTGACCTTCTGGGAAGTTTCCCGGAAAGTGTGTGAGTGAGGACAAAACATGCCGAAAAGACCCGTGTTGGTTTGTGGGGTTAGTCGATAATCCTGAAAGCAGTTTGGGGTGTTACAAATGGTATCAGAGCCAAACCTCTCCCAGTACGATGTGGTTCGGGGACGAACCAAGCGGAAGTTGGTGGGCATGTAACATCCGAGGTCGGAGAGGCCGAAGAGTGGTTACATGTGACACCCGAGGGCGAGGGAGTGGTTGTTTATGCATGAGGCATGACAATGAGACACTCCTAGCAGCTTCTAGGGGAAAAACCGAATTCACATCGGAATGAGAGGGATCCTGAGGCTATGCAGGTATGGGACTGCATGGTTGAATAAAGGCTTATAAGGATTAATTGGTACTACCTATACCAACAAGATGCATCTTCTTTTCGGTAGCCCAATAGATAAGAACTCCATAGTTAAGCGTGCTTGACTTGGAGTAGTATTGGGATGGGTGACCTTCTGGGAAGTTTCCCGGAAAGTGTGTGAGTGAGGACAAAACATGCCGAAAAGACCCGTGTTGGTTTGTGGGGTTAGTCGATAATCCTGAAAGCAGTTTGGGGTGTTACAGTGACGAGTGTAGTGATTCGTATTCTACATTATCACTAATCCATAGGCTTGACGCATATCCGGTTTTCCAATAACAGTTCGTTTTAGACTATATTTTCCTCGGCCGCTTCCGCACTTAAAACAAATTTTCAAAACCAATTTTAAATTGGTAGCACCGACTCAATTTTTAATTGGGATCTATTCAACCCCCCCCCCCCCTCCCCCTTCTAGATCCGTGCCATAGTCTAACATCACTTACGTGCTCAAAACTTCAAGCATCATTGAATCAAGGTTATGATATAAGAAGCATAACATAAGTATAATATTTTGCTTCAAATATATAATAACTAGTTGCCAATGTGAGTCGCATAAGCATTAAGAATCATCAATAATGTGTATAAATTTGATTTATAAACGAAAACACAAATTAATATATACTCACGCATGATAAGATGGTCTCATGTAACATTATTTGTTGTCATCAATCAACTTATTGTGTATGTACGTCGTGATAGTGTTTACTACCCATTGTTTAAATTGAATTTTGAAAGGGTCTAAGAAACAATACTAGCTTAAGTCCATTTCAAGAAACATCTCATGCATGTACCTAAAATTTAATGCAAAAATCAAATCTTGATGTTAAAGTATGAGAACTATGAATATAAATTGAAATCACTGTAAAAAATTATACTTATGAGCACCAAAATTGTAGTATGGTTATGTCCAACCAATCATCTTCCTTCAACATTTCCAAAATACAACTCTTATGAAGTAAATATTTTTGTTCTGGTTCATGTTTTAATGTCATATCGAATATGTATCACATTTCATCTATCATTATTGATATTTTTTGCATGTTATTTGGTTGAGATAGTGTGGTGACCATTTTCTAACTATCTTTGAAATACATGTCCTCCACAAACTTCTAAAAAAATATATATTTTGTTATGGCCGCTCAATCCTCATTCTTACATCTAAAGGAAATGCTTCTTCGTCTTCATTATCATAACTTGTGGGTTATGACTCTAGAAGAGTGTTAAAATAATCAGTTTTAGATCTACAAACTCTTTGAGCATGGGTTCTCTGAATGTTTCATAAATCTCAGGTTCTTCTTTTTCTTCATAATTCTTTAGCAATGTGCGGAACATAAGTGGCATGCCTCAACATTGATAATTGTTACCTTGTCTTCTTCTGCGTGGTACTTCATTTTTAAATAAATGTTTGAAGATATTGCACATAACTATACTAGTGTAGGCCGCCCTATTATGCATTTATACACAAACTTGTAGTCGATTACCAAAAATTGAGTTTTTATGTTTTTTCTTGTCCTCTATTTTACGAAGGTGATAATAACTCCTCGTAACCTCAAGGTTTAATAGAAAAGTTGTTGAACTGATGGTGATCACTTTTATTATAGGTTTAAAAAGTTATACTGAATTGTAGGACATGGAATAACTCGATGTATATGATGTCATAATAATTTCCATGATCCACTAACACTCGTATATCAAAATTTTCCATGACCACCCCAACCAATGGTGCAACACAAAGGTTTGGTACGCTATTGGTTGAACTATTTTACATCTATATGCATTCAATTCAATTCAATATTAAGGGATAAAAAATATATGGATCCCATGAGGACTTTTGTTTAAACTTTTCATTGATCATATAAAATGATAAAATAATTCATGAATAAAAAAGGTAAGAGAATTTGGTAAGATACATAAACATATAAAATATATATACAGTTGATCAGACTAAGATTTAAAAATATAGCATAAACATCTAGTTGATTAGAGTAGGAATTAAATATAAAGCATAAAGATATAAGAACTTAACATGCCATAATACCAAATTTAATCAAATTAGAAAGGAAACATGTTCAATGAACTTCACATTATTTAACAAAAGACATTTTACTCATGGCGAGCTTAAAAACCATTAATAATTGAGAATTCATATTACATATTTCTAAGTAAAAAAATATAAATATGATAAACCTAAGAAGTCATAACAATCCCTTATAATTTTCTAATTGCATGTGACTTTGATGTAGTGACTCTCGACGTCAGCTGTTAGCAAAATATGGAGATGGGTTGAAAAGTGGTAGGTATGCAACCAAATCTTTCTTATTCAAGCGGTAGTTAAAGTTACTCCTATCTTTTTATGTAAGGTTTTGTTTCATTTTAAAGTTCCCTTCTTAGTACTTGAGACAATATCTTTTATCCATAAAATCTTGACCCATGAAATAAGGCATATTCTTTTATATGTCTTGGTACATGTTGTGATAATTGATTGTCCTTTTTCGTAGAGTTTTTTATCCTTATCCTTTTTACGCCAACTCAAAACAAGTTCTTTATTATATAATTCTTTACGTTTCAACTATTACTTTGATGTTGCAACTCTAATCAACTTCTGATAGTCATGTATGCATCACAAAAACTAAATTCGCACATGAAAACTAAAGTGAAATCCACAAAACATAACACCTAGTGTGCTCGGTGACATTATATTACAAACTAATTTAATTCAATTAAAATACTATTAATCGCTTGATTTATAAGTAATAAGTTCATCTATTTTAAACTTAGACGAGTCACATAAATGAAATTAACACACTATCAAACCCAAATCATTATTTTCCCTCATGTGATGACACATAGGTTGCAAAAAATTTGTTACTCTACTAAACTAATTTTAATGACAATAACACATTTCAAAAGTTATGTTTTCAAATTCAAACTATATTCAAAAGTTGGCACAATTTGCATTAAAACTCTTATAATCATTTTTTGTAAGTGTGTAGTGTAACCTATGATATCGAGAGTCATTTCACCCGACTTTTTTTAAAAATACATAATAGATTTTCTAATTTATCTTAACCATTGAATAGTCTAAGTTTGAACTAAAATTTGAGTGAGAGACAAAAACTATTTCTTATCAAACTTAGATTTTTATGGTACTATTTTAATTTTTCTCTTTTTTCTTATTTTATTTTAAAATCTTCTACCTTTTCACATAATCTCACTTATATTGAGTCAAACATGTTACTTCAAATAAAACAAAATAAGATTCTCTGAAATAAGATTCTCTGAAGTTAACATTTCTTGTAGTCACATAGAATATTGATGAAAGTCTAATTTTGATCTAATGTTTTTTAATAATGCATATTTAATATCTACTGTATAACTAAAAATATTGGCATTAAATCTAGATTTTTAGATCTGAATCAAACGACCAAAAATCTATGACCGTGCGATTGCATCAATTTACTAATAGTGTGACTGCGTCAATATAAAACATTATACAACTTCATCCAACTTTGGGAATATGAAATTTATTGGGATTCTTTTTCTTTTTACACAATTTTCACGTTCTTTTTTGTTCTCTTTATCTCACTTGTATAAAAATAATTTTTTAAGAGTTTAATTTATTTTTCTTATAACCTTCTAAGAAAAAATAAATATCCTATTTTAATAAATTATTTTTAATAAATAATATTTTACTAAATAATATTAATTTTATTATTAAAATAACATACACTTTATTATAAATAAAATTATTTTTTTTTATACATTTAATCGTATAAATTTAATAAATTAACAGTTAAATATATATAATTTTTTTTTACTTGTAACAGTAATAGAGGGGGTGTATATATAATTTTTCTTAAGAACCTCACCAAACTTAATTAAGACACTGCCTATTCTTTTGAGAGAATGGTATATTAATTAAGCTACTCTCGAAGCCAGCTACGCATGTTAGTTATTTTCCCTATAAACGGTTGTTATACTGGAGGGTGACATTTGTCTGCGAACTTTGTTTTTCATAATCCATTTTCACTCTTTAAACCCTACAAACAATTGACATTATTATATTTCTAGTACTCCACTAATGAAGTCGGCACTCTATCCGGCGTTGGAGCAATTATTCTCATCCGTTTTAAGCCCGAAAAAATAAACTTGTCTCTATATGCTAGTAAAACAATACAGAATAATCTCTAATTGAGTTCATGGTGTTAATTAACACACACGTTACTATTTTCCATAAAGTTTTATGTAATGTAATGTGATGTATCCATCCACTTCCACTTCTAGTATATTCTTTCCCATTCAGATTGCACGTTACTCCATTCATACTCTTTACTATTCTCACCTCACCCCACATTACCACTATTAACAAACAAAATTACATTTCCCATCTTAGGCACCACCACTACATGATCATTTTTATTTATTTATTTAGACTAACATTTTAAATTCGTTTTCTAATATATCTTCTCTTTTTATTGAATAACTTCTTCTTAGAAAAACAAAATAACATTAGAGAAAAACAAAAAAGAAATATTTGGCTTTATAGGAAAGGACTATTGTTTGTTGTGTTGTTACCTTTCTCCATAACCCCTTCACTCCCATCTCAACAACAACAACAAACCAAACCGAATCAAACGGAACAACGTAGTACACTACTGTTTCTTTCTTCACTCCACAATTCATGTTCATACTAATTAGGGTTCATCTTCCCACATTACTACTAATAACTAGTTATTAATTAATCCCTCACTAATCACTTCCTACATTACTAAAAACGATCCATGAGGGTTTGGGTTTTGGGTTTGTGTTTGTCACCCTAACCTAACTCCGAAGCTAATTTCCTCCGAAGCTCAATATGGGTGTGAGTGTAGGGAAAGCTTGGAGTTTAGGAATGTTATCGACGAACCTAGCTCTGTTACCAAACAACAAAAAGAAACATGTTTGTTCTCAACAACAAAGGAAAACAATCACGATCTCTTGGTCTCTTGTTTGTGGTTTCATGCTTTTCATTTTGGGTTTAATTTCGCTTTTTACTGGTCACATGCTTTCTGATCTCGAATGGTACTCTCATCGATTGGTTCATCCTAATTTCTACTCTAGATTGGTATTGTTAATCATCTTTCTCTTTTATTACTTTTCTGTTTTGTGTTAATCATAAATGCTTGATTTTGATTGGTTATTCTGAGGATTAATTGATTTTGCCTTTTTTTTTAGGATGGTAATTACCGTGCCCCAATTGATATTTGGAAATCTAAATTGTCTAAATACTACTATGGGTGTAGTGACAGAGGGCGCGATTATGCTCGTGAGTTTCTTCCTCGATTAACTTCTAAATGTGTTTTTGTTTATTTTCATCCTTAGTTTGTTGCATTGGCTAACTGGTTAAGTGATTGTGTTTTTTTCGGTAGTTTTTTGAAATGCATTTAAGGCATGGATGACATTGTAAACATACTATAATTCTAAATATGTATGTATTGAGGGTCTGTTTGAATTAACTTATTTATTTGAGCTTATGGCCTGGTATAAGCACTTGTGAGACTAATTGGGAGAACTTGTGAAAAGAGCTTATGATATGTTAATAAGTTATTTTCAGCTTAATTTCAAAAGTTCTCATCTCGGGATACTTTATGAAAACAATTTATAGCTTATACAAAAACATTGTAACTTTGTTATATCTTTTGTTATCGAAAGAGTTTATACATAAACGCTTATTATGATAAGTACTTATGCTATAAACTGCAAATTAAGTTGTTTATCCAAACTGGGTCTGAGTGCAAGTGAAACAAATATTGTTCTTGAGAAGCACTTTTTTAGCGTAGCCCTTTTTGTGTGCTGAACATCCGGTTTATACTTTATGGCATGTTTTATTTGTGGTGGGTTGTGCTAGTAAACTTGTCAATAGATTTAACAGCCTCCGTTTTGTATTTTGATTTGCTTGTGAAGTGATGATCTTCTTAAGAATGAGTTGAGTAATATACTAACTTTTCCATTGCTAACTTTCTTATTTTCACAACCGGATAATATAGCTGCTGTGCCTGAGCAGATGTCAAATGGCTACTTGCTTATTGCAGCTAGTGGAGGATTGAATCAACAAAGAACCGGGGTAAGTAGGACACACGTTTTATAATATGCTAGGTCCTGAAATGAGAATTTTGTTTAGGATCTGCCATCTCAGTTGCTCCCCTATAGTTTTATACACTTTCCTCGTAACTAGTTGGCTCTGATTCAGTTGTTTTTTTGTGAATATGGGCCTTTTTCTTAGGTTCTCTTGCATAGTCATGCAGATAAATTAAGTTATTTTTAATAATAATGAATAAGTTTTTTCCGTGGAAATGACAATAATGATTGATTCTTCATTCAGATAACAGATGCTGTAGTTGTTGCACGGATTCTTAATGCTACGCTGGTTGTACCTGAGTTGGATCATCATTCTTTTTGGAAGGATGACAGGTAATCTGCAGATTCTATCATGCTGTCCTTATTAGAATCAAGTTCAAGTAGTTCATTTAATAAGCACACCTTTGTTTGAAATTTGAATGCAGTGACTTTATCAATATTTTTGATGTTGATTGGTTCATTTCTTATCTCGCAAAAGATGTTACTATTGTCAAAAGAGTTCCTGATAAGGTGATGAGGTCAATGGAAAAACCCCCATATACAATGCGCGTCCCAAGGAAATCAGAGCCTGATTATTATCTTGATCAAGTTTTGCCAATACTTTTGAGACGACAGGTGTGGCGACTTCCCTGATTTTTATTTTGTATTTTAATGGTTGTTTTGGTTCATTAAATTATTTTTATGAAACTAAGTAATTAGTTTTTGTCAATTTGCAGTGTTTCTGTGAATTTTGGCTTTGGTAAAGGTGATCTAGTAACTAACATTTAGGAGATTTCGCAGGTTGTACAATTGACAAAGTTTGACTTTAGACTTGCGAATCACCTTGATGACGAGCTGCAAAAACTAAGATGCCGTGTTAATTATCATGCTTTGAGATTTACAAAACCTATACAAGAACTTGGTCAAACAATTGTTATGAGAATGCAAAAGATGGCTCGTCGGTTCATAGCAGTCCATTTGAGGTTTGTTTGATGTTTTTCTTTTCTTCACAACTTCTTTACAATGTTTTGAAATTGAAAGTCATTTAATAGTGCGAATAAATGCAAACTTTTCGAAGTGTTTGTTTAGTTATGCCTTGGGTTTGTGGTGCATCGGAACCTCAAAACCATCGTTCTCATGCAATGCAACTCATTAAAATTAATATATTATTAACAACTTGTTTCATTCCGAAGTTTGAAATGGAATAGATGGCAAGAGTTTAGGATGTGCGGAGGATCCATGGTAATTAATTACCCCTAACAACCTTGTTCAATATTTGATTTATTGCAGGTTTGAACCAGATATGCTAGCATTTTCAAGTTGTTATTTTGGTGGTGGAGATAAAGAAAGAAACGAGCTTGGTGAAATCAGAAAAAGGTGGACAACATTACCTGTAAGACTACAACCTTGCTTTCTAAGTACAAATTATTTTGCTATGTAATACTTCTTAAATCTGAATCTGATTTATCTTTATATTGATACAAAATGAATGAATTGTTGCCTCGTGATAAAACAGGATTTGAGTGCAGATGGAGAACGTAAGCGAGGGAAATGTCCTCTTACTCCTCATGAAGTGGGTTTGATGTTGCGTGCACTTGGTTTTACAAATGACACATACCTCTATGTTGCGTCGGGAGAGATATACGGAGGGGACGAGACTATGCAGCCTCTCAAAGATCTTTTCCCCAACATCTATACAAAGGAAATGCTTGCTGATGAAGAGCTGAAACCTTTCCTTCCGTTCTCATCCCGCCTTGCTGCTGTAGACTACATCGTTTGTGATGAAAGTGATGTATTTGTCACCAACAACAATGGCAACATGGCCAAGATTCTTGCTGGTCGAAGGTAAGAATATACAACCATTCCTTTTCCTTATTAATCAATAATTCAGGATACGTAAATTTCCTTATTTACGATTCCTTTTCAAATCCTTCATTTATAAAAGTGTTATGAGTTAACTTTTTTTTCTTTGGCTAAAGCAAAAATTATATAAAAAGTATAACTTGTTACATAGGGTTTCTGTAAAAATTCTCATATAAAAAGTATAACTTGTTACAGGGGTTTTCTGTAAAGTTTGTGTATGGAATATGGATTGGCTCCTTTCATAAACAAAAAATTCCAAACTGTCCAAACTTGATGCAAAAGTAGGGTCATCTAAGTTGTCATGCAAATGTGCTTTTATGTGTTGTAATTAGTATTAATTACTTTTACTGCCTACAGTTTTTTCCTCAATCTTTTACTTTTTGTTAACCTGTTGAACTTTCTTCTGTTAATAATAGGAGATATATGGGTCACAAAAGAACAATTAGACCGAACGCAAAGAAGCTTAGCACGCTTTTTGCCGGGAGGCATCAGATGGATTGGCATACCTTCTCCAAAAAGGTTAAGGCTTGCCAAAGAGGATTCTTGGGAGAGCCAGACGAGATGAGGCCTGGACGCGACTATCAAGAATTTCCCAGCTCTTGTGTGTGCGAGAGACAATATGTGAATGAAGAACCCGGTACAAAGATTGATACCTGACTGGTTGACTGCAAAAGATAAATCAATGTTCAAAGGAACTTTGGACCAGGGGGTTATTGTGTAGGGAATGTTTCCTCACTAGGCTGTTTTCGTCGGCAGAATATTGATCGATCAAATGCGGCAATGCCTTCATTTTCACACTCCAATTGTAATTGTAAATCATCAGGAGGGTAGGATAAATGAGTGGCTTAGTTTAGGTTCTAGAGACATCAATGTGTTGCCAAATGTTAATAGATAAATATAAATACATATGCTTTGTGTAAATTACATTCAAGTTTATAGCTGCAGAATGTGAGAGTTCTTGATCATTAACCAAAGGAATACACAAAATGAATTATATTTTTTATTTTAGTTCAATAAGCCTAACAGTTAAACCAACACTTAGTTTTAGTGAGGTGAAGAAGTGCAGATTGAATCTCCACTTTATCATAACAAATGCTTTGCATTCTTTTTACCATTGGTTGTAACGTTTTACCATTACAGTTGTTTTTACAGGCATTGGATGACTAACATTGATGGAATAAATGATTGGTAATTTAATTTAGGAGTTCCAGATTCTTCTCCAAGAGTACTTATTCATAAACCAGATAATAATGTAACAACGATCAAAACTTGTAGCCATTGAATAAGTTTCTGCTTCACCATCTTCAAATAAGGTATTGTTTACTGTAGCGCCATGAACTAGGTGCGGATAGTAGTGTTGGTGATTTTAGTAGTAATGTGATTTACTACAGGCCGATGCAATTATGCGTTAAAGCTTGGAAACGAGTTAGGGGTAGTGCGGAGTGCACGATCGTCGAGCCAACGTATAATTGAATGCGAATAATTGAAACGGGGTTCCAAGGGGCGAAGCCCCTGGCGGGGTGCGGGCCAGCGCCCCGTTCGAAATTTTCTTTTGAACAGTTGAATCCTTTTCCAACCGACGTAACCGTTTCTGAACAGTTGCGTCTTTTCGGTTTCTGTTATTGATCTCCTATATAAGGAGTCATTTGGCCTCAGTTTAAAAGAGGACAACGAAACCAAACTTTCTCTCTACATTCCTGAACATTTCTCTTTGCAGAAACAAATTGTTCTTCAAGAATTATCCCCACAAAGATTTCGTGAACCCAGACAAGAATAGGGTCGAAATACTTTGTTCGGAAAGTGTACGAACACGATTCTTCGAAGTTATTCAGGATTATCATACCCGATTCTCTAACAAATGAACAAAGTACTTTCTGATAATCATGGCTGGAGGAAGCACCGTCAAGGAGATGACTACAAACTTCGGAAAATTGGACAAGTTTCAAGGACAAGACTTCAGGCGTTGGCAGAAGAAGATGCATTTCATGTTGACAACGTTGAAGGTGGTGCACGTCCTGTCTACACCGATTCCAGAACTTCTGGAGGAAGACACGGTTGAAAATCTGAGACGCAGATCAAAATGGGAGAACGACGACTACATATGCAGAGGGCACATTCTTAACGGTATGTCTGATCCCTTATTTGATATTTATCAAAATATAGAATCTGCAAAGGAATTGTGGGATTGTCTCGAATCCAAGTACATGGCAGAGGACTCATCCAGTAAAAAGTTCCTGGTAACCGATTTCAACAATTACAAAATGGTTGAATCAAGGTCTGTCATGGAACAATTCAATGAACTCCTCTGAATCCTTGGACAGTTCACACAACACGGATTGAAGATGGATGAAACAATATCTGTCTCAAGCATCATAGACAAGTTGCCTCCTTCGTGGAAGGATTTCAAACACAATCTGAAGCATGGAAAAGACGAACTGTCTTTGATCCAACTTGGAAGTCACTTGCGCATAGAAGAATCTCTAAGAGCGCAGGAGGATGACAAAGGAAAAGGCAAAGAAATTGCTGGACCCTCGGTTAATATGGTCGAAGAGGGTGGTAAGAACGATAACAAAAAAAACAAAGGAAAGAAGCGTGATTTCAAGAACAATAAGGGCAGTTTCGGTGCTAGCAAGAAACCGAAACTAGAATGCTGGAAGTGTGGCAAAACAGGCCACTTCAAGAAGGATTGTCGTTCCGGAAAAAAGCATGATAACGCGAATGCAAGTGGTTCAGGAAAGGGGTCTAAGGACCAATCCGAAAACCAAGGCCAGAAATCAATTCGTGATTTGAATAGTTTGATTAAACATTCGGTTTCACTAAATTCTGAAGAATTCTATGTGCAGGATGATGCTATCGCGTGGTGGATTGATTCTGGTGCTACAACACATCTTTGCAAGGATCGTTTCTGGTTCAAGACTCTTGTTCCAGTGGAAGATGGTTCTGTCCTCTACATGGGAGATGATCACTTCGCTCCCGTTGAAGGCAAAGGAAACGTGGTGCTAGAATTCAGTTCTGGAAAGACTATTACTTTGTTTAATATTTTGTATGTTCCTAAACTACGTAAGAATTTAATTTCTGGTCCTGTGTTAAATAAGCTTGGATACAATCAAGTGTGTGAATCCGATAAATATGTTTTATCGAAGTCTGGTGTGTTTGTAGGATTTGGATGTTATAATAATGGTATGTTTATGATGAATTTGAATGAAGTTCCTAATGATTCTGGTTCTGTATTTATGTCCTCTTCGAATGTTATCAATTAATCGTTATGGCATGCTCGTCTAGGACACGTACATTATAAAAGAATGCATGAAATGTCTAAAGATGATTTAATTCCCGGTTTTGATAAAAATGTAGAAAATTGTAAAACTTGCATGTTAACAAAGATCACTAGGCAACCTTTTAAAAGTATAACAAGGAAATCTGTCATTCTTGAGTTGATACATAGTGATTTATGTGATTTGCATGCTACTTCATCATTAGGACATAAAAAATATTTTGTCACTTTCATAGATGATGCATCTAGATTCTGCTATGTTTATTTACTGCACGCTAAGGACGAATCCTTAGATAAATTCAAAATTTATAAAACTGAAGTTGAAGTGCAACAGAATGTGTTGATTAAAACATTACGTACAGATAGAGGTGGTGAATATTATGATCCTGTATTTTTCCAATCCGTAGGAATCATTCATGAGACTATGGCACCTTATACACCTTAACAAAATGGTGTGGCTGAAAGGAAAAATAGAGTGCTTAAGGAAATGGTGAATGCCATGTTATCTTACTCTGGTTTGAGTGAAGGGTTTTGGGGAGAAGCTATGTTAACGACTTGCTATTTGTTAAATAGGGTTCCTAATAAAAGGAACAAGACTACCCCATATGAACTTTGGTATAAGAAACGACTCAACTTAACATTTCTACGTGTTTGGGGTTGTAGGGTCGTGGTTAGACTCCCGGACCCAAAAAGGAAAACTTTGGGTGAAAAGGGTGTAGCTTGCATCTTTGTTGGATATGTTGAGCACTCCAAGGCCTATAGGTTTTATGTTATAGAACCTAATGACTCGATTTCTATTAACATAATTATAGAATCGAGAGATGCCATATTTGATGAGAATTGTTTCTCTTCTATACCTAGACCAAAGGACTCTATACCTAATTCAGATGAATCTCTAAGGGATGATCATTCAAATGATGTGCCAAGTGAGACACTTGAACCCCGTAGGAGCAAAAGAGCTAGAAAATCTAGATCTTATGGATCTGATTTTCAACTATATTTAGTTGAGGGATCAAAGGATCAGATTGACACTCAATACTATTATTGCTATAGTATAGAGGAGGATCCAAGAACGTATGATGAAGCTGTGAAATCTCGAGATTCTGTTTTTTGGAAAGAAGCAATTGACGAAGAGATTGGTTCTATCATGGAAAATAATACTTGGGTATTATCTGATTTACCACCAGGTTGCAAACCATTGGGTTGCAAATGGATCTTCAAAAAGAAGATGAAAGTCGATGGTACAATTGACAAGTTTAAAGCTAGATTAGTTATCCAAGGCTTCAGACAAAAGGAAGGGATTGATTATTTCGATACCTATGCTCCTGTTGCCCGTATCACTACTATTAGATTATTGATTGCCTTGGCGGCTATTCATAATCTAATGATTCATCAAATGGATGTCAAAACAGCATTTTTGAATGGTGATTTGGAGGAAGAAGTGTATATGAAGCAACCTGAAGGATTTGTAATGCCTAGTAATGAGCATAAAGTGTGTAAGCTAGTTAAGTCGTTGTATGGGCTGAAACAAGCTCCGAAGCAGTGGCATCAAAAGTTTGATGAGGTTGTTTTGTCTAATGGTTTCATTCTAAACCAAGCTGACAAATGTGTATATAGCAAATTTGATACTTCCGGTAAAGGAGTTTTCATTTGTTTATATGTTGATGACATGTTGATCTTTGGCACCGACCAAAATCAAGTTGATAAAACGAAGAATTTCTTGTCATCAAAGTTCTCCATGAAGGATATGGGAGAAGCGGACGTTATTCTTGGTATTAAGATTAAACGGGAGAATAAGGGGATTGTAATTACGCAATCTCATTACATTGAGAAAATACTCAAGAAGTTCAATTATGAAAGTTGTTCTCCAGTAAGTACTCCCATGGATCCGGGAGAAAAGCTTATGCCAAATACAGGTAAACCTGTGGATCAACTCGAATATTCAAAAGCTATAGGCTCTTTTATGTATGCTATGATTAACACTAGACCGGATATTGCTTATGCGGTTGGAAAGTTGAGCAGATTTACTAGTAATCCTAGTAGACATCATTGGCATGCGATAACTAGGGTATTCAAGTACTTGAAGGGTACAATGAATTATGGATTGTCATATATGGGATTTCCTTCGGTGTTAGAGGGTTATTCGGATGCTAGTTGGATAAATAATGCTGAAGATTCATCCTCTACAAGTGGATGGATGTTCTTGCTTGGGGGAGGTGCCATCTCATGGGCTTCCAAGAAGCAAACATGTATAACTGGTTCCCCAATGGAATCTGAGTTTGTAGCATTAGCTGCTGCTGGTAAAGAAGCGGAATGGCTAAGGAATTTGGTATATGAGATTCCGATATGGCCTAAACCGATATCACCAATTTCTATCCGTTGTGATAGTACTGCCACATTGGCTAAAGCTTATAGTCAAATATACAATGGAAAGTCTAGACATTTGGGTGTTAGACATAGTATGATTAGGGAATTAATCATGAATGGGGTGATATCTATTGAGTTTGTTCGGTCGCAACAAAACTTAGCTGACCACTTGACGAAGGGGTTAGCTAGAGACTTAGTGAAGAAGTCGGTAATTGGGATGGGATTAAAGTCCATTTAAATCTATTAGCTATGGTATACCCAATTCCCTTCTAATACAACATTAGAAGCAGAATTCAATGTGGAAAGATCATAGTTAGAGATTGGAGCAATTGTGTTTATCTTCCCAAGGTATGTGCTCAGACCTGCAAGTGATGGCTAGGTTGAATTATATCTTCTTAATGGTTCTTTTGGGAAATTGCAAATGCAGGTGCAAGATTAAAAGAATCACCTATGTGAGCATGAAGTTTTGCCGCTTCAAGAAGCTTGGACTTGGCTTCCTATATGTTTATTAATGGATAAGGACACATGGCTTGTAAAGTGCCAAGTATGAATAGTAGAGTATTGTAAGAAACATATGTGTACTATATCTTCAGACACTCAAATGGATTGACGGGTTCAATCGCTATGACACCCCGATTTTCGAGTATTTGGAATGTGTATTTGTACTAAGATGAAAATTCAATCGCAAGACATTTTCATTTATGCATTTGTTTGATCGTTATACCTGTGTGTTATACCCTTGTATATATTATTGTATATACTGAGTAAATCAAGGATTACACTAAAATGGGGGGGATTTGTTGGTGATTTTAGTATCATCAATGTATTTTAGTAGTAATGTGATTTACTACAGGGCGATGCAATTATGCGTTAAAACTTGGAAACGAGTTAGGGGTAGTGTGGAGTGCACGCTCGTCGAGCCAACGTATAATTGAATGCGAATAATTGAAACGGGGTTCCAAGGGGCGAAGCCCTTGGCGGGGTGCGGGGCAGTGCCCTGTTCGAAATTTTCTTTTGAACAGTTGAATCCTTTCCCAACCGACGTAACCGTTTCTGAACAGTTGCGTCTTTTCGGTTTCTGTTATTGATCTCTGTAGCGGTGTATTCGTTACTATATGATCTATCAATTAAATCATAAGCAAAGTATACAATGAACATAGAGTCGCCACCGCACTTTTATTTATCCTAAGGACTGGCTAAAAAGCGAACAAAAGCCTAAGAAGTTTTACACGTAGAAAACCAATAAAAAGATCAGAGATCGGGGTAAGGGGTAAATTACGCAAAGGGAAGGTGTTAGGCACCCATCACGTCCTAGGTACTCCTAGGGAGCCCTTTTCACACTTTGTTGTTTGAAAATATTTATTTGTTATTGACATAAGTGATGTGCAAACATGATTGGGATGATGAGGAAAGAATGTACATGTTAATTATTGGGTTTGAACGGATGAACCCGCTGCCTACGTACCTTCCATCAAAGGTAAGGATCAAAACGCCGTAGTTCGGCTAAAAACTTCCAAAAGTTAGTGGATCCAATTTTAAAACACAAGCTTAAAGGTCTTACGTTACCCACGGGAGAAAACTCAACCTTGTATAACAACTAGTCCACCATGTGAGAAAAGCTTCCACTTGCCAGAGAGGGGTTAACCCTATAATAGGCAAGGAAGACTTACAATTCATCTACTAAGGACAAATAGGTGAGATTAATATCAACCAACTAGGGTAAATCAAACCTATAGCTAATGTATAAAGACTTAACAAGCATGGACAAAGCCACAAAATCACTTGAATGGGTGAAGTTATTTGGATTATTTACAAAAAGGTCAAAGTATGATTAAAGTCAATTCAAAATGAAGTATTTACAAAAATGAAGTTTGGAAAAATCATGGACTTAAGGTCCAAGTTTCTAATTTGGAAAGAAGGTGAGAATGTTTGCACAACACTTATTTCAGAGTTTTAAAACATGTGTGAAAAGGTAGGACACAATGAGATGAACGGAATGGTGGGTATGTAAAACTTCTTAGAAGGGTCCGCCTCTTGAAATCATATAGAAGATGATTCAAGTGGGTCCTTAGGAATAGGCTACAACTGAGCAATGGTATGTACATGGTAACAGATGAAAGTCAATAAAAGCGGATACTGGATGCCACTCAATGGTCTTATACCTGTCTCCTAAAACAAGTAAGGATATCAGAAGCCACTCTATGGACTTACACTAATCTCCATCAGAATAAAACAAAAAAACAAAACAGGGAAATCAACTGCCAATCCATCTGGACTTATGTTAACCTCCACAGTATGATCCTAGGAATACAAATGCCACCTCACAGGGACTTACAATGGATCCTCACATACAACAACAATGCTCAAGGCAATGGGTATGAGTGACCAATGAGGTCTTACACTCTACCCCTTCCATGTCATGGGAACAGATGCCACCTTACAGGGACTTATAACTGGTTCCTCAATGGGTAAGCAAACAATGTCACAAGGACAAATGACATAATGGACATGCTACAAGGAGCAATGAATGATGGTAAACGCACTAAGGCAAGCAATCAATCATGTACAAATGAGTAATAAATCACAAATAATCAGGTAGCACACTCTATAACCACACAAGGAGGCTCAATCAAAAAGGGTTTGACTATGAAAGTCCACTGTAATAGGTAAGTGTCGCTCTTAACCTGGCCATTGAGGGGCTCAGGTGAAGCAGATGAAAGGATATGAGGGGTGTGCCTCATTGCTTCTATCTCATGTCCGAGAGAGCATGTAAATATAAGAATGTGGGGGAGTTCAGAAAGATGGAACTCTTTCCCCGATTAGACTCGATAGATCTTGGGTTGGGATCTCAATGCTACAACCATGTAATGGGAGCAATGAGAAGACTCACTGAATAGTGGGAGATAGGCTATTTATCTCTACCTTCCACCAATTGCCTCAAAATGAGGACTTTTCCTGCTTGGGACAAATATAAACATACACAATCAATGCCTCTTAAGGAGGACTTCAGACAATTTGCCCGGTCAAATAACAGACCGGGTCTCCAGACTACATGAAGAAGAAGGTTCTATACCTCAATGCAAGTTGCTATTTAAGCAAAGCAAAGCAAGTTCTTAAGAGAACTGAGCGACTAAAGGGTACCTGGAAACAATCCAATAAAATCAGCATCCCGTTCATAAACAGATAACAACATAAGAATCAATTAACAAAGTACAATTATACAAATAATGATGTGCATAGCACAAGGCTCACATGAACCAAACATCCTACAAAACAAATACATTAGTCATATGTGTCAAGTAACACAATCCATAATGTGGAGCAAATTCCTTAATCATTAACTCCTTAACCTGAAAAGGCACAATTAACTTCAAATGTAAGTAACATGACCACTAGGACTAGCCTAAGGTCAAAAAGATGGAAAAATCTTAAAAACAGCAGCCAATTTATGGTCAAATTCAAGTAATATCAATAACAAAGGGATCCCAATTGGTCCCATATTCAAACTATACACCTATTTTAATTTATGCAACATGGAAGGCAAAAGGTGCAATGTGGAGTCTCATACAAACAACCAGCAAGATCATATTCAAATAAATGCCAAAATGGCACCAAAAAAATCCACAAAAATTATGTTCTAACCAGAAGACATTCAGCAAGCCACATGTTAATTTTCAAGTCATTTGGACTAATAGATTAATAGGAATTAATTAAACATGGTACAGCATGCAAAAACTACATCAAATGAAGTCCAAATTATGCACCAATTTCAATTAGATGGTAAACAGCAATGGTTCATTGGAAATACATGGGACCAAAGCTAAAAGATAGCTACAGGGGTTAAGAATTATCATATCAATTTTCATGGTCATTGGACTAAGTATGTGCATATGGCAACATAAATGCTAAAGGTTACGCCAATGGAACTCTAACATGCTAGGCAGCAAGAAAAAATATGAATCAAATTGGAAATTGATTGTAAAAATCCCAGAAAATTCTCAGTGATAGCAAACATGTCAAATAAGCTTCATGCAAAAATTCAAGGCCATTGGCCAATGGGAAGCATGGTAATCAATTTGATGAATTCAGCCTATCAAACTATGTCACATATGTACATATCCAATTTCAATAATTCATAGATAAAAAACCATAGGCTAAAAAATTACCAAGCCTATGTCAAAAAATCCAGAGATGAGTCAAGAATCCATGTTTCAATTTTCACTTATTTTGGATATAGCATGTGGTTTCTATAATTAAAATGGTAATGTGTATGAAAATATGTATACATTAGAATATCTCTAGGTCAATTAATATTTTTTTCCAAGCACTATTTCTTTTTGATTTTTATAAAATAATAGAGAAAAATTAAAGATCAACAAAAAAATCCCTGCATTTTTTGGATTAAATTTGAGCATTTTGTGATTTTTAGAAGTTCTTAAATAATTATTTGAATATTGATTTGGATTAATAATGATTTAATTAATTTATTTTGAATGAAATGGCATAATGTGTGATTACTGAAGCCACGCTTAAAACGTTGCGCACCACTAATCAGACGTGGCAGCTTGTGATTGGATCCGGCAAGCGAAAACGCGAAATCGCAAGGGAAAGCGGACGGAAGCAGATCGAAAAGCATTTTTTCCAGAAAGTCCCTTCTTCTTCGCGCGGCCTAAGGTGTTCTTCGCCGGCGAATCTCGGTTACGCACAAACGGCCATGGAAATCAACAAATAGCATACCGGTCGAACCGGTTTTCTACCAGGAACTCAAATATGCAACCAATTTCATCAATGGATTCATAAACAACGCAAATCGAACGAAGAAGGAAATTGCTACAAAACCTAAATTCACAATAGCTCATACAGTTTCCGACAATTTTCGATTCTATCAATTGATATACACTCTACGAAGTATAATCTACAACAGCCATAACTCAATTGAAGCTACTGCGAATTTCGATTTCCAACCTTTTCTTGATGACGGCAATGGAGTCGGCGAATTTCGGAGCTTGAGGGTGCGAAACAGGTGTTGCAAATCACTTCAGGAGGTGCGTGGAACACTTCTTGTAGCTCGAAGGTGCTTGGATCATCAAGAATTTCGGACTGTTATGGATCTTGCACTTGCTTCAATGGTGAAGAACGTTCAAGGAATCTTCCACTTTTTCCCTTCCAAAACCTGCAAACAGAGATTTCACACTACCTAACAATGATGAATATGCAGAGAATTCTCCAAGATCAATCCAAAAATCAATTGATGCAAAAATGTTATTGAAGTTTCTTGAGCAAAAATTGAGAAAAAGAAGAGAGAATTTCAGTTTGATTTTCTGTTATGCCATGAAGTGTGTTTGTGCAAATTGTGATTGTGAGAATTGTCATCCGAGAGTAATTCTGTTATGGATTAGTAATATATATGCAATGCTTAATCCAATAATAATTTTAATTAGTGAAAATTGAAAATTAGAGTAAAATGGTTTATGTGCACTTTGGATTTTCTCTCTTCAATCTTAGAAGCAAGTTCAGCAGAAAATTAACACTTGAAACAAGTCCAAAATATCATTTGGGAGCTGTTGGTATTGGCCTCATTTGCAAATTCCCAATATTTCTCATTTTGGACGATTTTGCCCCTCCTTCTAATTAATTCACTTCAAAAATGGCCTTTTGCATGGAGCCTTTTCCGAAAAATCCAATTATGCACCCTTGAAGTACATATTAAATGGAGTTTGTGCATATAAAGAACTTGCAATTTGGATAAACCATGTGGTAGTTATGCCCTCCCGATTACGGGTCTTTTTTGAAATTCACTGAGCCATATCTTGCAAACCGTACATTGGATTTTCAAGTTCTTGGACTTTTTGGAAAGGTGAGAACAAGATCTACATCTGTCATGTTGAACAATTTTTCATTTGAAGCTTTCTTGGACTTCTGTTTTTGAGGTCAAAACTTTCCATTTTGGGCAGGTGAGAATTACAGGTCCACTTCCATTTTGGGAAACTTTCTGTCGGACTTCAATTCCTTCAACTTTGGTCTTTGAAATGCCAAATGAAGTTTATATAGACATGAATGAGGTCTTTCTAACCATCTCACACCCTCCAATCCCCGATTAAATGCACAGTTGACCACAGTTGACTTTTGTTGACTTTTGTTTGACTGGGCCATGTTCTGATGAATTCCAAGCCTCTTTCAGATGAGATCTTGATTCCAAATGATATCACAAGTTATATGAACTCTCAATGAATAATCATGGTGTCCAAATTCTTCGAGAATGGTCACCATCTATTGCTCAATGCCTGATTTAACTGCTTTGACCTAGCTAACTTCATCTGCAAGCAACATGGTTAAATGACAATATTTTTGTACTTTTTGGTCAGTAAACATATGAAAAGCAATGACATACAAATGCTATACATGCTTGGTGATCAAGAACCACACTCACAAGGTATCCCACCCACCAGGAGGGAAGCTAGGGTATGCAATGATCCTTGAGGCCATGATGTGATATGATATGGGCCATGAGGGATCTTAGGGCCAAAATTGGGGTCTTACAGATGCCCCTATTTAAGGTCATTCTATCCGGAGAAGTGAAGTTTAGAAACCTTCATCTCGACGCGGTAGAATGGGCTTAAATAATAGTAATGAGACAAATTTTGGTCCCTAAGAGACCTCATGATGCAGATGTATGCATGCAAAAGACAAATTCTGTGGAGAATATATGGTTCACACAGAAGAAAAGACGATCCGTCGGAGTAATACACTCACCAGGAACAGAGGCTCGACTAATAAGACTCTTATTGAACTCTATTAGGGGATAATAAAGAAAAAGAATGCGTGAACAGGACACGACTCTGATTAGGGATACAAAACTGACACAACGTGACTAAGACACGACTCCGAGTGGGGAAATGACATCGGACTGGAGAGCTTGCTGGGGAAGCAAAGGACTCACACCGGGGAATAAAGAATTCCAGAGGAAAATAAATCCATAGGAAAGACAATAGCTGACTCAAATTATCCATAAAGGATACTTCGGATAAAAATCCGGACTCGGACCAGGAAGAGATTCACATAGAACCTCCCTGCCGGGAAATGTATATATTGGGGGAAACGCCCATATAGCAAAAGGGTAAAATCACCAAAGGAAACTCCACAGGGGAATGTCTAACAAAGAGACTCTCCTGGGAAAAGCAGCAAGGAATGAGGTGTTACCGGTATAAGGGTAACAAACTCCGGAAGAATGAATATCTAAGACCGGTATAAGGGTGAGAGATATCAATCAACCAACATCTGAGAAAGACCTACAAAGGGTATAAAAACTCAGGAAAATCTAACTCCACAAGGGACCAAGGTCATAATAGGGAGTAGAAAGGAAGGAACACCAGGGATACCGAGGTATATAATAGGTGACCGACCGAAAAAAAGTGAATTGGTATATATGCCAAGACACTCATCATCCGAAAGGAGGGCTTGAAAAAGCAAAACGACTTACAGGATGGACATTCGAATCCACGACGGAAAACGAATCTTACTCAACTGGGGACACAAACCCAAAGAGTGCATGAGATATAATATCCATTACCGGCAGACCGTGGATAAGAATACTCGCATGAGATATATTATCTATTACCGTCAGAACGTAGATAATAAACTCGCATGGTAAGAAACACCAGAGATACCGAAGTATATAATAGGTGATCTACCGAAAACGTGAATTGGTATATATATGCCAAAACACACATCCGAAACACAAACTGGTTAAAGGATGAAATATTCGATTCTACAAAGAATACGAATCTTGCTCAGGTGGGGAAAATCAACAAAGGATTCCAACTAAAGAGCGCATGAGACATATCATTCATTACCGGCAGACCGTGAATAATATACTCGAATGGAAAAGACACCAGAGATACCGAAGTATATAATAGGTGACTAACCAAAAAGAGAGACAATCGATACCAAGCATCCGGGTAAACGAAAGACAACTCAAAGGATGAATTGCAAGCATCCGGCAATTATCCAACAACAAGAATATTCGACTCCGCAAAGGGAAACATCGAATCTTACTCGACCAGGGAAACACAAAAGGCTTCAACTGAAGAGTGCATGAGATATATTATCCATTACCGTCAGAACGTGGATAGTATACTCGCATGGGAGATTATCCACAACCGGTATAAAGGTTAATAAAGGATAAATCGTCCGAAAAGAGAGGCATCGGGATACCAAACAGGCATATAATGATGACCAATCAAAGGGAGTAACAACATTACCAACAAAAAGGGTAAAGGAAAGACGATCCGCTGGGGATAAATTGCAAGCATCCGGCAATTATCCGCAAAAGCAGGGGATACATTGATAAACAACCAACGATCCGGGGAACAAATCACTAGCAAACGGTGAAAAGACCCACTGGCGACTTCAAAAGGATAACATTGCTAGCATCCGGCAATGATCCAGAAGACTGCTGGGAACACAAGTGCTTACTCAAGAGCAACTACCCAAAAGCAGGAAGGAATATCAACATCGAATATTGAATGAAGATAACCACAAAGGAGAGATTAGGGTTTACATCTACCGAATACGGGGCAGAAGACCAAAAATCTAGCTGAGGAAACAAGAGGTTTAACAATACCGACTACTGGGTAAGAAACCAAAGACTCAGCTGAGGATAAAATTGCTAGCAACCGGCAATTATCCATGTATCATAAGATACAACTCCGCTGGAGCGAAAAATCGCAGCGACATGGGATTTACAACTACCGAATACGGGGTAGAAGACCATAAACTCCACTGGGGATAAAAATCACCACCGGGAACAAAACTCTGTTAGGGATAAAGCCACAACAACAGAAAATCCACCACCAACCAGACCGAACCACAAAGGTTACCACTGCTAGGGGAGAAGAGATAGGACTTACGACTACCGGTATGAGGGCAGTAGCCATACTCTGGTGGGAATAACCACAAATTAGGGTTTACATCTACCGAATACGGGGTAGAAAACCAAAAACTCTGCGTGGGGATAGAATAAATCACGAATCCGCACGAGAAACCAAAAATGAGGTTTATAACAGACCACAAACTCTGTTGGAGAGTAAGGAATTAGGATTTATGACTACCGACTATCAGGTAGAAAACCAACAACTCTGGCTGGGGACTAAAAGGTATACAACCACAAGTTCTTCCAAGAAGCCAGGAGAATAGGACTTACAACTACCGGTATAAGGGTAGAGGCCCGAAAACTCCGCTGGGGAACAACCCACTGGGAAGCACAATGAACAGACGACAAATGTCAATTCAGGAAAGATCCGAAAAGACAGACTGAATCAAGACACGTCCTAATGAGGATATAACTCACATAGGAACCTCCATCCCAATATATGTGTTGGGAGGAAACGGAAGAAACCGTCATCCACGAGGGTATATCTCAGTGGGGAACTGCAGAAGGAAAGACAGACATTTTCTGCTTATGGGCTGACTCTATATGGAGAGATTAAACACCCGACATCTGCTTAGGGAGATCTATAAAGATCTATATCACCCTAGCAGGGAACAACAAACAAAGGATATATGGCAAAAATGCAACATGAATATCTGAATGTTTATGAACATGCATGAATATGCGTGATTTATGTTTGATGAGTGCTGACAAAACAGACATATCTAACACAACAGGTCCAGGAATCAAACGTCCGGTATTACACTTCCAGGGGAAAAAACCAACTGGAAAGCCAATTCTGCTGGAGATCTATATGCTATAAAGCAAAGATCTGCGGGTACTGCTGGGAAGCAGAAGCAAAAGAATCAGAGATATCAAGAGAATACCAAATCTCTGAGCAATGGATCAGCGATCACCCCAATTGGGGCACAGAAAGTCACAACAGGCAAAACAGCCACCAAGACGAATCTGTCGGGGAACAAGAGAAAATCTCAAAGTCCTGCAGGGGATCATAGCAGCACTGCTAAGGGAACGGATCCAACATAACTCCATTGGGGAACAACCCACTGAGGGAGCAAAGGTCACCCGGATAGAGTTTGGCTGCACAAGCAACTCTACTGGGGATATCATCAACTACTCTCTTGGGGAACAACCCATCGAGGAAGGAAAGCACCAAACAAGTAGATTCTGCAACAAACCACTCTACTCGGGGCGAACACGCATCTGACGGATCACATCGGCAGATTCTGCAACAAAATCCGCTCTACTGAGGATCGAAGAGTAATCGGGAAATCAATACAATCTCTGGATGACGGAGCCATCAACCGACCATACCGGGGATTGAAGAGGTTCAACAGGCAATATTGCCACAACAACCGCTCTGCAGACAAATGCTGGAGAAAGATGGATGAAAATACTGGGATATCAACCCAATCAACCACGGAGTAGGAAAATAAATCCTGCTCTGCTGAGAAGAATAACCATTCTGATAGAGAGAAAGTAAACAACTCCACTCACGACTTTTCCGGGGAAAAGGTAAAGTACCGGGTATCAAACCACTGACTTAACGAGTCTTCCAAAAGGAAAGCGACTGTGCTGAGAAAACAGATAAATTCGCTGGCAACTGCGCTGGGGAGAGTGACAACAACTCTGCTCGCGACTGCAATGGGGATATCAATAACTGTTCTACTCGCCAAGGAGACAAATAAAGTCTGGGGATAGCGATCCACTGGAGAAAGTGACGAGGCACCAAGGTGACAAACCATCAACCGCCGAATCTTCCACAAGGAAAGCATCCATACTGGGGAAAACTGCTGCTGGAGAAAACTGAGTCTTCAACAACACTCTGCTTGGGGGACAACCCCACCAACAACTCGACTTGCAATTATGCTGGCAACTCACTTGGGGAGAAATACGGGATACGGGGATATCAACCCACTAACCACAAATTTTCTGAACGACTGAACAATCAAGCCGGGGAGAGACTACTGCTGGAGAATAGACTGAGCCTTCAATACACCACTTTGCTTCGGGGAGTCAAAATCCACAGAAGCTCTGCTTAGGGAACAACCCCAACAACCAAATCTCTGCTTGGGGAACAACCCCAATAATCAAATCTGGAGAAGAAGGATACAAACCAAACCAGGAGTATGAACCATGTCTTACCTGTTGGAAATCATGCCACCCTTGGGAGAGCACTGAGAAATTCTTTGAGTATCCTTTTATCATTTGTGAATGTTCACTTTGTTTAAAACAATAATCTTTGAAAAATTCTGTTTTTTAAAACAATGATATTTTTATTAATTAAAACATGCAAAACATTTGTTGAATTGAAACAAATAAGAGTGCAAATAATTGGATAAAAGCTCAAATTTATTTGATGGGATGGTAGCCTGCAAATGGCAAGACTCCATAGATCTGTACAAATGTGAAATCAGTGATATATATTGGAAGAGGGCTACATTGAACATAATGACCCTTTCTCTACCAATTTGAATCTCGATGTATTCGAAGCTTCGGTTGACGACGAATCGAGAATTCTCTGACGGAAAGACGGCTGATGAAACAGAAAGTCTTGTCAGGATGCAGTTACTTGCCAAATCCCTAATTTTTGCCTAGATTGCCCCAGGGTGAGGTACTCAATCTAGCGGGATGCAAATATGCTTTTTTATCAAGTCTCTAACTTTTGCCTGGATTACCCTTGCAGGTTTTCCACCGAGACGCTCATTTTTGCCTAAGCCGCCCTTTCGGGTTTTCAGCTTAGCGAGTTATTCTGTTTTTCATTTGCATATACTTTTTTTTTATTAGGCAAAGTATCTCTTAACTGCATCTGAATTCACAGGACGAGTGAAATCCTCCCCATCCATTGTTGTAAGCATCAAAGCTCCGCCTGAAAAGGCTCTCTTAACAACATATGGACCCTCGTAGTTTGGAGTCCACTTGCCCCTGGAATCGGGCACGAAAGACAAGACTTTCTTGAGCACGAGGTCACCTTCTCTGAACACGCGAGGCTTGACCTTCTTATCGAATGCTTTCTTCATTCTCTGCTGATATAACTGACCATGACACATGGCAGTTAATCGCTTCTCTTCAATCAAATTCAGTTGGTCATAACGACTCTGAATCCATTCAGCATCAGTCAACTAGGGACTTGAGGGTATCAGGCTTCTTTTATTCTTTTTTTTTCTATTTGAAAAAATTTTCCTGATTTTTGCTTTTACTTTGATTTTTCACCCTCTTCTCTCCCTTTTTTTTTTTACATTACATTTGTAATGCCCCAGTTTGACTGTTTTGCTGATTCTCATGATACAGCTGAATGAGCTTCTTTCGTGCTCAAGAAGGCGGGTACTCTCATCAGGAATCCCCTTCAACATCATCTTCCTCTGCCTCGAATACAAGGAATTCAAATTTGGGAGATGGCGTTGGATCATTATGTTCAATGGGTTTAGAAATCCCTGCATAATGATTCTGGATAATGAAAAGCTTTTGAATTTAAACAAGCAAATCATTTATGCAGATGAAAAAGCTGTTTTATTGTTTTTCAGGGTTTTTTGTGATCACTGATTTCATGCAAAAGCAAAAAGTGAAAACAAATGGAAAAACGAATGTTTAACAATGCATTAATTGAATGAAAACATCATTGTATATATGAGCCAAACATGTCATCACTTCTCCTTTTGGCATGGGAGAAGGGTTTTAAACAAAGTGAGCATTATTACTCTGACTTATGGATAACTGTAGGAACATCCACAGCGACCCAATTATGGCAGACACCACCAGGAATAACGAAATTGCTCAGATCTTCTGCATCCTCTTCCAAGATAGCAGCAGCTTCCTCTTCAACAGACTGATCATCATGGATGAATCCTCCACTTGTGAACAGACCGTGCTCATTATATGCCCCAGAACAATAGCCAATGCCAGCCCGGGATTTATTATCTTCCAGCTCGATCACCTTCCCTAAACCAGCGACTGCACCACATTCAATGGCCAGTTTCGCATCACGGTAGGAAGCGAATGATGGAGACTTCTTCTCAATAGGTTCGTCAATAGATAAAGCTTGGAACGGAGTTCCAACTTCATCCTCAGCATCAATATAAGAGAAGGAAGACAGGTGGCTAACCAGGAGAGCCTTTTCTCCCCCTACCACAACCAGTTTCTTATTTTTAACAAATTTCAACTTCTGGTGTAGGGTGGATGTCACGGCGCCAGCCTCGTGAATCCATGGTCTGCCTAAGAGACAGCTGTATGACGGGTGGATATCCATTACCTGGAAGGTAACCTGGAAGTCACTTGGGCCTATCTTGATAGGGAGATCAACTTCCCCAATCACGGTCTTGCGCGACCCATCAAAAGCTTTCACAACTACCCCGCTCTGCCTCATAGGAGGACCTTGATATGATAATCTGGAGAGCGTGGATTTCGGCAACACATTAAGGGATGATCCAGTGTCCACCAACACGTTGGACATAGCATCAGATTTGCAGTTCAGAGATATGTGTAGAGCCATGTTGTGGTCTCTTCCCTCCTCAGGGAGATCAGCGTCACTGAAACTCAAGGTGTTGCAAGCAGTGATGTTTGCAACTATACTGTCAAACTGTTCGATAGTGACGTCGTGATCAACGTACGCCAAGTCCAAGACTTTCTGCAGAGCCTCCCTATGGGGTTCTGAGTGCATCAGCAAGGATAATATGGAGATTTTGGAAGGCGTGTGTAGAAGCTGGTCTACAACATTATACTCGCTTTTCTTGATGAGCCTCAGCATCTCATCAGATTCTTCATTCGAAATGCCACTCGGGCCAGCTGAAGAAGTAGGAGTTTTTTGTATAGAGGAGGGTCTGGCAACATCAAGTGCCGGATTCTGACTATTAACCGCAGTCCCAACTGGACGCTCAGAAGATTCAGAAGCAACAGGGGCCTTAACAGGCGCAGAGAATACACGACCACTCCGGGTCAGGCCGCTTACATCGGCAATATGGGTCACAGCAGTTGAAGGCAAAGGCAATTCTACCCCATCTTGCACGGCAACTGGATTGTACCTGAACGGCACAGCTCTATCAGAAGAATACGGCACGGGGCCGGCAGGTTTAATCACGAGTGAAGGAGAAGTCTTCGGCTTGCTGCTATCGTAGAGAATAACAACAGGCTCTGGCAATTTGAACACTGGAGATATGACATTAACCTCAGGTTCATCTTCATCGACATTGCGATTCTGGAGAATCTCAATGGTTCCTTCGTCTAACAATTCTTGTAGCTCTCTTCGTACCTGATTGCAACCCAAACGGTTCACCGAACAGATACGGCACTTATCATGATCATGCACCATATGGCTATACTGGCACAACAAGCGATGTAGCTCCACCAACGATTGTCGAATATGACTAACATATTTGACTTTGTATTTCCCAGGGCATCCCTGGACCATATTTACAGATTTCCCATGCGAAGGCAATGGGTTCTTGGTAACATTTGGGCCCGAATCTTCGAAGCTCAAAATTCCACATCTCATCAGGTCTTGAACCTTTGTCTTGAGTGGATAGCAATTTTCGACGTTATGGCCAGGGGCACCGGAGTGATAAACGCAGTGTTGATCCGGTTTGTACCACCATTGTGGATTTGCAGGAATAGCAGGAGGATCCCTGGGAGTTACCAATTTTCTCTCCAACAAGGAGGGATAAAGCTCTGCGTATGACATGGGGATAGGATCGAAGCTGATCTTTTTCCGGTCATAACTCAGATTCGCCTGGTTTGTTGTGCTCCCACGAGGCTGGTAAGCCTGTTGCTGTGGGCGTTGCGGTTGCTGATATTGAGGTTGCTGATATTGAGGTTGCTGATATTGTTGCTGAGGTTGATATTGCTGAGAGTTGTCTTTGAAGACTGGAGCAATATGGGCCACCTGATGCTGATGACCTGCCCGGCGTGCTGGTTTCCTCTGAACGGGAGGTTTCCTTGATTTATGGGACTGCACAGCATGTGCTTCCCCATCTTTCTTCTTAGCAAAGGAGCCATACCTCTTGCTAGAAGAGCCTTCATCTTTGGCCAGACGTCCTTCACGGACACCCTCTTCAAGTCTCATCCCCATATTCACCATCTCGGTGAAGTCTGAGGGAGCACTAGCCACCATTCGCTCATAATAAAATGAGCTAAGAGTTTTAAGGAAAATCTTAGTCATTTCTTTCTCCTCGAGCGGTGGAGTGATCTGCGCTGCGAGCTCTCGCCACCTCTGGGCGTACTCCTTGAAAGTTTCTTTATCCTTTTGCGACATAGACCTGAGTTGGTCTCTGTCAGGCGCCATATCGACGTTATATTTATTGTTTGACGAAAGCCTCGCCAAGGTCATTGAAGGATTGGATGTTGGCACTGTTCAGGTTCATATACCACCGAAGCGCAGCACCTGACAGGCTGTCCTGGAAGTAGTGGATCAAGAGTTGATCGTTGTCAGTCTGAGTTGACATCTTCCTGGCATACATGACCAGGTGAGCAAGCGGACACGTATTCCCTTTGTACTTCTCAAAGTCAGGAACTTTGAATTTGATGGGTATTTTGACACCTGGAACTAGGCAGAGCTCGGCAGCAGACTTGCCGAATAGGTCTTTACCTCTGAGGGTCTTCAATTCCTTCCTCAGCTCAAGGAATTGGTCGTTCATAGCATCCATTTTTTCATTAACGTCCGGACCCTCAGATGGCTCGGAATGATAAATGGGTTCTTCTGCCCTTGGCATAGCGTGCACAACAGGAGGAGCAGCGGTAAGGACCGGGCTAGATGCCGGCATGTGAACGAAAGTCGGAGCAGGGATGTCTGGCATGAAACCTGGAGGCATGCCCCAAGGGTACCCGACTGGCATGGCATTGGGCACAAACTGAACATTGGCAGTAGGCACAACAGAAGTAGCAACCTCTGAAATCACAGTCCTCTGGACGGGAGATGCAGGCGGTTGAGCAGGTTGATTCTGAGCAGCAAGAAGTGCTCCATCAGGGCGCCAAGTCTGGCGACTTCATCTCTTAGTTCTCTGTTTTCTTGTTCTAGCTGATCCATTACTCTTGCAGAATTGGCTCGGGTGTAATACCGGTGAGTCAGCTTGTCTTCAAAATAAATGAAGAACAGAGTCAGGACAAGAAGACCAGAAACAAGGTACCTGCTTATGCAACATGATGCATGAAATGTTTGTGCAGATGCTTTGTTTTATTTTCAAGGAACCCTTAGGGCATTATTTGCAATATTTTGAATATTTAAAGCATTTTGAATTCACATGGAAAATATTTCATTCAATATATTTGAAATAAAGGAGTACAGCATTTCGATTATTACAAAGAGAAAAGGAAAACAACATCCTATGGATTCCTAGGAGCTCTGGATGCTGGAAGACGAGAAGTGCACAACTTCTTGATCTCTCTCTCATAAGCTGCCTCCATATCCGCTTTTGCCTTGGCGAGCTGATCATACTTCCTCTTCCAGAACTTAGAAGACTGAGGAAGCAAAGAAGTCCAAGTATCATTCGGGTCATCAATCACTTGATGCTCAAGAAACTCTATCAGAGCATCCTTTTCCTTAATCTGTTGCAGCAATTCCTCTCTTTCACGGATCCAAGCACGCGAAAGATCTTCTTCTCTCAACTCCTCTACACGTTGGATAGGGAGGGTTGAAGGCCCAGCCACATCCAGAGGTGCAGGTCTCGGATAATCATAAGGCATCAGGTATTCGGCAGCTCGCTGTCTGACCCAGGAAGTATAAGGCTCCAAAGCAATGCAATTCTTCGGACCCAATTCATTCCTACTCTTCTTTCGGATATTGCGCCAAGCGCGGACGAATCTGGCTTTCAAGCCTTGGGGATCTTTACCCTCCTGAAAGAATACACCCTCTAACAGAATGTTATGAGGTTTATCCTTTAGGGGGAACCCAAGCTGACGACGTGCAAGTGTAGGGTTGTAGCTGATCCCACCACATGTACCAAGAAGAGGCACATTCGGGAATTCACCACAAGAATCAATAATCTGCACAGTATCATATACACGATCATACCAAGAGATATCATCATTAGTGAGAGACATGAGTCTCTGAGACCACCGTAGACAACTCTTGTTCTCCTTAAAGGCAAGTGTCTGCGGCAAGTGCGAAATAAACCACTTGTACAGCAACGGAAGACAACAGACAATGACTCCACTACCCTTCATATTCCTCAGGTGCAGAGAGAAATAGGCATCGCCCAACAAAGTCGGAACCGGATTAAGAACTGAGAAGATCCTAATAGCATTCATGTCCACGAACTTGTCAAAGTTGGGAAATAGCACTAATCCATAGATGAGTAATACAAACAAAGCCTCAAAGGCGTCCTCACTCCTGGCTTCTCCATAGAAGGTAGCTTGAGCGACAAGGAACTCTGAAGAGAAACCCTTAATCCCACCTTTGGTAATCAGATTGGCTTTGATCAAAGCTTCATCTATATGCAACAGACTAGCAATCTCCTTAGCAGATGGAATACTCTCTAGGCCACTGAACGGCACCAGATCCAGAATAGGAATCCCAATAAGGTGAGAGTATTCTTCCAATGTAGGCAATAGCTGGAAGTCCGGAAATAAGAAGCAATGATAGAGCGGATCATAGAACTGAGCAAGAGTGCTCATCAATCCCTCATCCACCTGAGTAGTCAACAGCGGCAGAAGCTTCCCATATCGAGCCTTGAAACCCAAGGGATCTAGTACATAAGATGTCAGATTCCTTAACTCCTTTACATCAGGCTGTCTGAAACTGTACTTCTTCGTATGCCTCTTTGGTCTTTCCATGTCTGAAAATTTTGCAAATAAACCCTTTTAAGTTCCTTGAAAATTTTCTCCCTTTTTTTTTCGGTGACATGAAATGTGGATGAATGTATGAATGTATGAATGCAACAATCACACTCAAGGATCAAGCAAAGCACACCAAACAAAGGTCGTGGGAAAGCTCTATGTATCCCTAATATCAATCATCCATTTTGGTAGATTTAGGTTTTACACCTTATCAATACCCAAGTTCCATTGATATTAACGATACATGAACCGGCTCAAACATCCTTAATATCAACCAGCCGCTTTGGTGGATTTTAGGTTTTACACCTGATCCGGGATCCATTGATATTAACGATGTTTGAACGACTCAACCACGAATCACGGGTTTGCTGAGAGTCACGAGCATGGAGTCTTGGTTAAGAACCACCCAAAGGGAGTGTACTAGGGTTTAAACCTGCCAGACATGTTCTATCAGAGGTTCCCATAATCATCGTTCCATCTTTCGAATATTATCGGAGGAACGAATACTCGTATTCCAAGAATATTCTCAAGAGAAACTCTTATGAGTGTAGTATCGCGTGACAATCGCATCAGAACTTACATCTGAACGACCTCCGCACTACGTCCTAAAAATAGGCCGAGATGGGTTTGGTAAACTAAGGTCCTTGGCTTCTAAGGCACATGATTGGAAGAATAATGCCTAACCACAAATAACTTGTGTGACATTATTAATCAAACATGACCTCCACCAAGTGAATGGACTCGCAAGTCAACTGGCTAAGGACTACTCCACACCAGTCAACAAGACTATGCCATTCTCATATCCTAGAGTGCACTCGAGTTCGGGTATAGAACTCATCTCACAGAGATCACCAAAGCAAACAGCATTTGTATATCAAGCAATTCAAACATTACAATCAATACAGTTATCCCAAATTGTACAAAAATATGTCAAATAACAAATAATAATATATCATACAACAAGGGTGAAAAGTAGGCAATACCACCAAGGACAGTTTTCCCCAGCAGAGTCGCCACTTTTCTGTAGCGGTGTATTCGTTACTATATGATCTATCAATTAAATCATAAGCAAAGTATACAATGAACATAGAGTCGCCACCGCACTTTTATTTATCCTAAGGACTGGCTAAAAAGCGAACAAAAGCCTAAGAAGTTTTACACGTAGAAAACCAATAAAAAGATCAGAGATCGGGGTAAGGGGTAAATTACGCAAAGGGAAGGTGTTAGGCACCCATCACGTCCTAGGTACTCCTAGGGAGCCCTTTTCACACTTTGTTGTTTGAAAATATTTATTTGTTATTGACATAAGTGATGTGCAAACATGATTGGGATGATGAGGAAAGAATGTACATGTTAATTATTGGGTTTGAACGGATGAACCCGCTGCCTACGTACCTTCCATCAAAGGTAAGGATCAAAACGCCGTAGTTCGGCTAAAAACTTCCAAAAGTTAGTGGATCCAATTTTAAAACACAAGCTTAAAGGTCTTACGTTACCCACGGGAGAAAACTCAACCTTGTATAACAACTAGTCCACCATGTGAGAAAAGCTTCCACTTGCCAGAGAGGGGTTAACCCTATAATAGGCAAGGAAGACTTACAATTCATCTACTAAGGACAAATAGGTGAGATTAATATCAACCAACTAGGGTAAATCAAACCTATAGCTAATGTATAAAGACTTAACAAGCATGGACAAAGCCACAAAATCACTTGAATGGGTGAAGTTATTTGGATTATTTACAAAAAGGTCAAAGTATGATTAAAGTCAATTCAAAATGAAGTATTTACAAAAATGAAGTTTGGAAAAATCATGGACTTAAGGTCCAAGTTTCTAATTTGGAAAGAAGGTGAGAATGTTTGCACAACACTTATTTCAGAGTTTTAAAACATGTGTGAAAAGGTAGGACACAATGAGATGAACGGAATGGTGGGTATGTAAAACTTCTTAGAAGGGTCCGCCTCTTGAAATCATATAGAAGATGATTCAAGTGGGTCCTTAGGAATAGGCTACAACTGAGCAATGGTATGTACATGGTAACAGATGAAAGTCAATAAAAGCGGATACTGGATGCCACTCAATGGTCTTATACCTGTCTCCTAAAACAAGTAAGGATATCAGAAGCCACTCTATGGACTTACACTAATCTCCATCAGAATAAAACAAAAAAACAAAACAGGGAAATCAACTGCCAATCCATCTGGACTTATGTTAACCTCCACAGTATGATCCTAGGAATACAAATGCCACCTCACAGGGACTTACAATGGATCCTCACATACAACAACAATGCTCAAGGCAATGGGTATGAGTGACCAATGAGGTCTTACACTCTACCCCTTCCATGTCATGGGAACAGATGCCACCTTACAGGGACTTATAACTGGTTCCTCAATGGGTAAGCAAACAATGTCACAAGGACAAATGACATAATGGACATGCTACAAGGAGCAATGAATGATGGTAAACGCACTAAGGCAAGCAATCAATCATGTACAAATGAGTAATAAATCACAAATAATCAGGTAGCACACTCTATAACCACACAAGGAGGCTCAATCAAAAAGGGTTTGACTATGAAAGTCCACTGTAATAGGTAAGTGTCGCTCTTAACCTGACCATTGAGGGGCTCAGGTGAAGCAGATGAAAGGATATGAGGGGTGTGCCTCATTGCTTCTATCTCATGTCCGAGAGAGCATGTAAATATAAGAATGTGGGGGAGTTCAGAAAGATGGAACTCTTTCCCCGATTAGACTCGATAGATCTTGGGTTGGGATCTCAATGCTACAACCATGTAATGGGAGCAATGAGAAGACTCACTGAATAGTGGGAGATAGGCTATTTATCTCTACCTTCCACCAATTGCCTCAAAATGAGGACTTTTCCTGCTTGGGACAAATATAAACATACACAATCAATGCCTCTTAAGGAGGACTTCAGACAATTTGCCCGGTCAAATAACAGACCGGGTCTCCAGACTACATGAAGAAGAAGGTTCTACACCTCAATGCAAGTTGCTATTTAAGCAAAGCAAAGCAAGTTCTTAAGAGAACTGAGCGACTAAAGGGTACCTGGAAACAATCCAATAAAATCAGCATCCCGTTCATAAACAGATAACAACATAAGAATCAATTAACAAAGTACAATTATACAAATAATGATGTGCATAGCACAAGGCTCACATGAACCAAACATCCTACAAAACAAATACATTAGTCATATGTGTCAAGTAACACAATCCATAATGTGGAGCAAATTCCTTAATCATTAACTCCTTAACCTGAAAAGGCACAATTAACTTCAAATGTAAGTAACATGACCACTAGGACTAGCCTAAGGTCAAAAAGATGGAAAAATCTTAAAAACAGCAGCCAATTTATGGTCAAATTCAAGTAATATCAATAACAAAGGGATCCCAATTGGTCCCATATTCAAACTATACACCTATTTTAATTTATGCAACATGGAAGGCAAAAGGTGCAATGTGGAGTCTCATACAAACAACCAGCAAGATCATATTCAAATAAATGCCAAAATGGCACCAAAAAAATCCACAAAAATTATGTTCTAACCAGAAGACATTCAGCAAGCCACATGTTAATTTTCAAGTCATTTGGACTAATAGATTAATAGGAATTAATTAAACATGGTACAGCATGCAAAAACTACATCAAATGAAGTCCAAATTATGAACCAATTTCAATTAGATGGTAAACAGCAATGGTTCATTGGAAATACATGGGACCAAAGCTAAAAGATAGCTACAGGGGTTAAGAATTATCATATCAATTTTCATGGTCATTGGACTAAGTATGTGCATATGGCAACATAAATGCTAAAGGTTACGCCAATGGAACTCTAACATGCTAGGCAGCAAGAAAAAATATGAATCAAATTGGAAATTGATTGTAAAAATCCCAGAAAATTCTCAGTGATAGCAAACATGTCAAATAAGCTTCATGCAAAAATTCAAGGCCATTGGCCAATGGGAAGCATGGTAATCAATTTGATGAATTCAGCCTATCAAACTATGTCACATATGTACATATCCAATTTCAATAATTCATAGATAAAAAACCATAGGCTAAAAAATTACCAAGCCTATGTCAAAAAATCCAGAGATGAGTCAAGAATCCATGTTTCAATTTTCACTTATTTTGGATATAGCATGTGGTTTCTATAATTAAAATGGTAATGTGTATGAAAATATGTATACATTAGAATATCTCTAGGTCAATTAATATTTTTTTCCAAGCACTATTTCTTTTTGATTTTTATAAAATAATAGAGAAAAATTAAAGATCAACAAAAAAATCCCTGCATTTTTTGGATTAAATTTGAGCATTTTGTGATTTTTAGAAGTTCTTAAATAATTATTTGAATATTGATTTGGATTAATAATGATTTAATTAATTTATTTTGAATGAAATGGCATAATGTGTGATTACTGAAGCCACGCTTAAAACGTTGCGCACCACTAATCAGACGTGGCAGCTTGTGATTGGATCCGGCAAGCGAAAACGCGAAATCGCAAGGGAAAGCGGACGGAAGCAGATCGAAAAGCATTTTTTCCAGAAAGTCCCTTCTTCTTCGCGCGGCCTAAGGTGTTCTTCGCCGGCGAATCTCGGTTACGCACAAACGGCCATGGAAATCAACAAATAGCATACCGGTCGAACCGGTTTTCTACCAGGAACTCAAATATGCAACCAATTTCATCAATGGATTCATAAACAACGCAAATCGAACGAAGAAGGAAATTGCTACAAAACCTAAATTCACAATAGCTCATACAGTTTCCGACAATTTTCGATTCTATCAATTGATATACACTCTACGAAGTATAATCTACAACAGCCATAACTCAATTGAAGCTACTGCGAATTTCGATTTCCAACCTTTTCTTGATGACGGCAATGGAGTCGGCGAATTTCGGAGCTTGAGGGTGCGAAACAGGTGTTGCAAATCACTTCAGGAGGTGCGTGGAACACTTCTTGTAGCTCGAAGGTGCTTGGATCATCAAGAATTTCGGACTGTTATGGATCTTGCACTTGCTTCAATGGTGAAGAACGTTCAAGGAATCTTCCACTTTTTCCCTTCCAAAACCTGCAAACAGAGATTTCACACTACCTAACAATGATGAATATGCAGAGAATTCTCCAAGATCAATCCAAAAATCAATTGATGCAAAAATGTTATTGAAGTTTCTTGAGCAAAAATTGAGAAAAAGAAGAGAGAATTTCAGTTTGATTTTCTGTTATGCCATGAAGTGTGTTTGTGCAAATTGTGATTGTGAGAATTGTCATCCGAGAGTAATTCTGTTATGGATTAGTAATATATATGCAATGCTTAATCCAATAATAATTTTAATTAGTGAAAATTGAAAATTAGAGTAAAATGGTTTATGTGCACTTTGGATTTTCTCTCTTCAATCTTAGAAGCAAGTTCAGCAGAAAATTAACACTTGAAACAAGTCCAAAATATCATTTGGGAGCTGTTGGTATTGGCCTCATTTGCAAATTCCCAATATTTCTCATTTTGGACGATTTTGCCCCTCCTTCTAATTAATTCACTTCAAAAATGGCCTTTTGCATGGAGCCTTTTCCGAAAAATCCAATTATGCACCCTTGAAGTACATATTAAATGGAGTTTGTGCATATAAAGAACTTGCAATTTGGATAAACCATGTGGTAGTTATGCCCTCCCGATTACGGGTCTTTTTTGAAATTCACTGAGCCATATCTTGCAAACCGTACATTGGATTTTCAAGTTCTTGGACTTTTTGGAAAGGTGAGAACAAGATCTACATCTGTCATGTTGAACAATTTTTCATTTGAAGCTTTCTTGGACTTCTGTTTTTGAGGTCAAAACTTTCCATTTTGGGCAGGTGAGAATTACAGGTCCACTTCCATTTTGGGAAACTTTCTGTCGGACTTCAATTCCTTCAACTTTGGTCTTTGAAATGCCAAATGAAGTTTATATAGACATGAATGAGGTCTTTCTAACCATCTCACACCCTCCAATCCCCGATTAAATGCACAGTTGACCACAGTTGACTTTTGTTGACTTTTGTTTGACTGGGCCATGTTCTGATGAATTCCAAGCCTCTTTCAGATGAGATCTTGATTCCAAATGATATCACAAGTTATATGAACTCTCAATGAATAATCATGGTGTCCAAATTCTTCGAGAATGGTCACCATCTATTGCTCAATGCCTGATTTAACTGCTTTGACCTAGCTAACTTCATCTGCAAGCAACATGGTTAAATGACAATATTTTTGTACTTTTTGGTCAGTAAACATATGAAAAGCAATGACATACAAATGCTATACATGCTTGGTGATCAAGAACCACACTCACAAGGTATCCCACCCACCAGGAGGGAAGCTAGGGTATGCAATGATCCTTGAGGCCATGATGTGATATGATATGGGTCATGAGGGATCTTAGGGCCAAAATTGGGGTCTTACAATCTCCTATATAAGGAGTCATTTGGCCTCGGTTTAAAAGAGGACAACAAAACCAAACTTTCTCTCTACATTCCTGAACATTTCTCTTTGCAGAAACAAATTGTTCTTCAAGAATTATCCCCACAAAGATTTCGTGAACCCAGGTAAGAATAGGGTCAAAATACTTTGTTCGGAAAGTGTACAAACACGATTCTTCGAAGTTATCCAGGATTATCATACCCGATTCTCTAACAAGTAGGTCCATAAAAGAAGTGGCAAGTATACAACTTTTATCTAGAAGTTAAAACTTGATGACATCGGTTCTAGAAAATATTTGTCATTTTATATTACGTATATATCTTTTGATAAATAATAAATGGAAGTTTAATGTGATTTGTGGTGCACATAATCATGACATGTCTCACAAATTAGTCGGTCATCCCATTGCATATCGTTTTATGCTTGAAGAGATGGAAAACGTTTTTGCCATGACATTGAACATGATGCAACTGAAAAACATACTTGTAATTTTAAAACGAAAAAGACTCGGAATATCTCAAATATCAAGCAAGTATACAATATTCTTACATGTTTTTGTCGCAACATTATTCAAAGATAACAATCTCTATTCACATTTGATCGAAACATATCTCGAGCAGGATTGAATTTTATTTTTCACGAAGGCAAACGAGCTAAGGAAGTAGGTTCAGATATTTGAATGTGTGGTTGTACAATTAGGAAGATCTACGGTCTTCTCCATGTGCTTGTTTAATTTCAAAGAAGTTGAAACATAATAGCCCAATACAAATGGATGAAGTTTGAACCCACTAGAAAAAGTTTTGCTTTAATGATGATGTTGTGATTAAGGACGGTAAATCGAATATATCTATCTTGATCGAATGGGAAGTGATTCAAGAGATATTTTTGAAAGTCGATGACAACATGAAACTCCACATCAAAGAGCAACTGAGGAAGATTGAGAATCTAGAAACAACATATTTGAAGCCACTGTCGCAACTGGTAAAAACAAATGCTGCTCCAAAGAAGGTCAAATCATCACCGAGTGACAACTCAACGATGCGGTCTCCTTCCTATTTTGAACATGTTGACACACTTTTTTTCGGATTCTCCAACTCCAAAATCTCAAAAAGTGTTTTCAAAGATGCTCGCATTAGCAAATCATCTCTTACACCATATTTACCAAAAATCGAGTACATCGAAGAGATGCTGGTTTTTATGCACAAATACATTGAATAGATTATTAATGTTGAGGGTGACGGTAAATGCAGTTATCGAGTTGATTATGTTTTGCTTGATAAAGGATAGGAGAATCATACATTTTTCGAACAACAACTTATCAAAGAGTTGAAGGCGCATAAGAAATCATACACAATGCTATATGGGAAAAAAGAGCATTTCGATGTAATTCATGAATCTCTTATTTCGTGTGTTAGCGGTCTGACACCGAGTAAAAATGGATGCGCTTCCCTGAAATGGGTCATCTTATAGCAAGTGCATATGATAAGGTGTGTATTGATCTGACAAGATATGAGTTCTCTAAAATATTTTTCATTGCGGAGTGACCTACCTCTAAATCCAATTGATCGAATTATGTGTATTTGGTGACTTTCTAAGTCACTATATTTTGTTCAAGTTTATTTGAAATCGAGATGCCTTATGCCACTAACATCACCGAAGTGGACAACTCATTCAACAAAGGAAGCTGAAATTTGGCCAAATCATTTTATGGATAGGATGCAGGAATTCACCAGATTGAGTGAGATTGAAAAAGAATCAAATAAACAAAACTCAAAGGCGGAACCATTCATAAATATAAATTTAGGTTGTCACACGTGTTTTGATTCATTTAAATTTTTCTGCAACAATGTATTTAGGCGGTTAAACATATTTTGTACGCAATGTTTGATTAATATTAATGATGTCAAATGTATACATTTTTATAGATTTTAATGTATCTTTCAATTTTCCAAAATTTTCAACATTATTATGTGTTATAACATGTTTTATTTCTAAAACAAGTTGTGTGTGAACAACATCGGGTGAATTTGGAAATGTACATGTGGACCATCTTGTATTGTTGAAAAAAATGATAGTGGGGGTGGGGTTTATTTTGAAATCTGGTGTTATGGAAGTATATCTCCGGAATATCCCTTGAGACAAGATTGGGTTTCTAAGCCAAGTTTTATTTCTAAAATAGGTCATGTGTGAACAGTAACCGGTGAATCTGCAAATGTACATCCATCCCCACCCCATATTGTTAAAAAAAATGGTAGCATGGGTTTATTCGGAATTCATTTTCGAACTCACCCTAATTTCGCTAAACGAAGTAGGATGTATCCGGAAGTACATCTCCAGAATATTTCCCGAGACAAAATTGACTTTCTAAGATCCATATTGATCTAAAACTTGTATAAATATGGTGCCACTAGACTTGTTAACACAAACACACAAAGAACATGAAAAATGTCTCGATATGCATATCTCGCTTTTGTCTACTTTAACAATGATAAGTCAGCTCTTCAATTTAGGTTCTCATAGATCACTTGTTTTGTCGATCTAAAATCAAAACTAGATAATTTTTACCCAGATAATCTAAGAGTTGTTAAGGTCTATTTTCGTTCACCCTCAATTGACAATGATGGAAAGATATCGTTCAACAATTTTGAACTGAAGATGGATGAAGATTTAACTTTTATGTGGAATACATTTCAATATTACGAAACAAAATGTATAGTTGAGCTAGATGCAAAGATTGCGATATCGATTGACGATATTCTAAAGCTATTGAAACTTCGTATTTGATGAAGAAATGTATTGTTCGATTTACATTAACGATTATCTTTGTAATGTTTTGTTTTTTAAATATGTCACAACAATTATTGATGTTAATTTATCTTTGTTCCTACATCTTCTTTGTTTCTCTATCTGTTTCTAGTTCATTAGTTTTCGAAAATACACTTCCAGAATGTATTCAGAGATGCATTTACATATACATTTTTGTCATAAATTAGGGTCTGGCTCACTTAAGTATGGATTATGTAAATCGAGGTACATCCGAAAGTATATTTCAACATTCTAAAAATAGTTTTGTTTTTCACTAGGGTGAGGGAACAAACCTTAGGATGGTAAGCGCAACTACTTTGTATTATAAGGTCACAATTGAACAGATGAAGCAAGTTTAAATGACGTAACAAATCCTATTAATCAGAAAGAACAATAAAGAGGAAGAAAAGTCTGTAGACCATACCATATATTTGACACCAATAGGTAAAATCTCCACGTGCTAAACAAATCAGTATGAGTAAAGGCCTCAAAATAAGTGTTGAATTGTAATTCCTTATATCGAAGAAGGTTGCTCGACAGAAGTAAGGAAGTGTCGAATCACCTAGTGTGTTGAGTTATATTAGTGTGTCGAAGTGTCGAAGCATGTTGTTTCACACAGGATTTCGACTTAGGCCTATTTTTAGTAGTGTTAACTATTTTGGGCTTTTATAGTTTTGGATGTTAGCTTGGGGTGCAAGCTAACCTAAATCTATAAATAGAGGGAGTAACCATTATTCTTGTAATAAAGAAGTCATAATATTGTATTCACAGAATTTTACAGTTGCAAAGTGAATAAAGAAGTTTTCCACAGGTTGTGGACAGAGAGAAAACTTTGCAGAAAATTTTCTTTTTCCAACGTTCTTTCTTTATTTCTTTCTCCATTGTTCTTCTCTTTTCATTGTTATTGTGTGGGTGGTAACAATCTTATTCATCAAAATTAATTGAAATTATCCATAGGTTGTGGTGGATTTCCAACATCTGGTATAAAGAGCTTCGGTTTAAATGATTCGTGGAAAGAAAATCACCATCGCAATGAATCATCCAAACGGGCATTTTCCAGCAAATCTTTTGATTCTCAAGAACAACAACTATGAGAATTGGTGCAAGCAGATAAAGGTTGTGTTTTGTTATCAAGATCTTTGGGATCTTGTGAAGGAAGTAGTAACAACGCTTGCAGAAAACGTGACAGATCAAAAAAAGGTCGCACATCAAGAATTTAAGAAGAAATATTATGAATCTATCTTTATAATCCATCAATGTGTTGATGCAGATAACTTTGAAAAGGTTAGTGATGTAGACTCAGCGAAAGAAGCATGGGAAATTCTGGAGAAGTCGTTTGGAGGCGTGGAGAAGGTGAAAGAGGTGAGGTTACAAACTCACAAAAGTACGTATGAATTGCTTCAGATGGAAGACAATGAAAGTATAACTTATTTCTTCACCAAAGTTACGAAACTGGTGAATCAAATCAAGGTATATGGAGAAGTGTTGACATCAAGATCTGTTGTTGGAAAGATCTTGAGGTCGTTAGCTCCAAAGTTCGACCACGTGGTAGTAGCTATAGAAGAGTCGAAAGATTTGTCAAAACTGACGAAGGAAGAGTTTCAAGGGACGCTTGAATCTCATGAACAAATAATGGATGAAAGAGCTGCAGGAAAGTCGAAGATGATATGGCTTTGCAGGCGCAATCAGGAAAAGAAAGAAAAGACAAAGGAAGTTGGAATGGAAATAAAGGCAGAGGAGGCTACCACAATTCGACTGGTCAAAATCAGCAAGAAGGAAACTAGTCGAATCAGAGAAAACCCTGGAACCAAGGTAACCAAAGAGGTGGTGCTGCAGGTAGAGGAAGAGGTGGTGGTCAAAAGCCAGACAAAAGTCACATTCAGTGTTACAATTGTCAGAAGTATGGTCACTATTCTAGTGATTCTCCAGAAAAGTAGAAGAATCAAGAAACTTATGCAAAGTTGGCAAAACATGAAGAAGAAGAGACGTTGTTGATGGTTACAACAAGAGATGAAGAGAGATTAAAGGACCAATGGTGCTTGGAGTCAGGATGCTCATCACATATGTTTGGAAGGAAAGATTAATTTGTCAACATAAAGCCCTCAATGAAGAACTTGGTGAAATTTGCATATGACAACACTCTAGCAGCTGAAGGTGTTGGTGATGTTTTGATTATGAGGAAAGATGGCAAGAGGTCAGTGATTTCAAATGTGTTGTACATACCAGGCATGAAGAGAAATTTGCTCAGCATTTGGAAGTTAGTCAAAAATAACTACAAGGTATCTATCGAAGAAAATATGATGATAGTTTTTGACTCAAATGGAAGGTTGATCTTGAAGGCTCAAATGTCTCAGAATAGAACCTTCAAGATTGAGCTTAATGTGATGGAGCATAAGTGCCTTGCAATAGTATCCAGGAGAGATGAATGGATATGGAATTATAGACTTGGTCATCTCAATTTCAAAGACATCAAAGATTTGAATAGAAGAAATATGATCTCAGGATTACCAGAAATCAACATTCCAAACGAAGTGTGTGAATAATGTGTGCAGGAGAAGCAGCATAAGAACAACTTCAGCAAGGATGCAGGAAGCAGGTCGAAGGCAATTCTTGAAGTCATATACTCTAATGTATGTGGTCCTATCCAGGTGGATTCGATTGGAGGTAACAAATACTTTGTTACATTCATAGATGATTTCAGTCGAAAACTGTGGACTTACCTGATTAAGAAGAAAAATGAAGTGATCGAGGTATTTGCCAAGTTTAAATCTATGGTCGAAATACAAAGCAATCGAAAGATCAAGATTCTGAAGACTGGTGGTGGTGGAGAATATGTGCCAAAAGACTTTGATGCATTATGTGTAAAAGAATGGATTGTGAATGAGGTGGTGCCACCCTACACTCCACAACAGAATGGAGTCGCAGAAAGGAAGAATATAACCATCATGAATATAGTGAGAAGTATGTTGAAAGGAAAGCATATACCCAAAGAATTTTGGGGAGAAACTGTGTCGACTACAACATATATCCTGAATAGATGTCCGACGAAGAACTTAGAAGGATCACGCCAGAAGAATGTCGGTTTGGTGTCAAGCCTAGCTTGAGTCATTTGAAGGTGTTTGGATCTATAGCACATAGACATGTGCCAGATTAGTTGAGAAGAAAACTTGATGACAAGTCGAGTGAGATGATCCTGATATATATCATTCGACTGGAGGATACAAGTTGTTTGACCCAATGAATAAGCAAGTGGTGATCAGCAGGGACGTGATCATATATGAGCTTAAGGAGTGGGATTGGACTAAGAATGTCAAGAAAGATTCAGTGAGAATCTTACATGAAGAACCAGCAATTGAAGTCGAAAGAGAAGTTTAACAGGAAGAAGTCAGAGGTGGAGCTGGCCCAAGCAGACCTTAAAGAATAAGACACATGCCTATAAGGTTGCAAGTATGTGTGATTACATCAGATGATGTGGTCAATGAAGAAGGTGAGTTGGTATATTATGCTTCTTATGCAGATCTCGAACCAGGAAATGCAGGTGAGACATTGGAAGATTCAAAGTGGATGAAAGCAATGAACGAAGAGCTGAAGTCAATCGAAGTCAATAACACTTGGTCACTTGTCGAATTTTCCCAAGACAAGAAGGAAATTGATGTGAAGTGGGTATACAAGGTGAAGTTGAATCCCAAAGGAGAAGTGACTCGACACAAGGAGAGACTTGTGGCGAAAGGATTTCTCCAGAAAGAAGGAATCGACTTCGATGAAGTTTCTGCACTTGTTGCTAGGATCAAAACAATTAGGTTGGTTATTGGTCTAACAAACATAAACAACTGACAGATGTGCCAGATGGATATGAAATGTGAATTCTTGAATGGCCCCTTAGAAGAAGAAGTTTATGTTGCACAACCAACTAGGTTTGTGAAACAAGGCGAAGAAAGAAAGGTGTATAGGCTGCATAAAGCCCTGTACGGACTTAAACAAGTCCAAGAGCTTGGAATAAGAAGATAGATGGATTTCTAAGGGAGAAGGAATTTATGAAGTGCAAATCTGAACATGGAGTATATATAAGAAGAAGCAAGAGTGAATTGATTATCCTATGTCTCTATGTTGATGACTTGTTGATAACAGGTAGCTGCATGAAGGAGATCGAAGACTTCAAAGGTGATCTCAACAAGGAATTCGAAATGTCAGATCTGGGTGACATTTCATATTTCCTTGGCATCGATTTCTACAAGAGTGGTAGAGGTTTGATGATGCATCAATAAAGGTATGCATGCGAAATACTCAAGAGATTTGAGATGCAAGATTGCAACCCAACTTCGACTCTAACTGAGCTCAGATTACAATTGTCGAAAGATTCGGATAAAGATGATGTCGGCCCAACCCAATATAGAAGACTTATTGGGTCACTTAGATACCTTTGTCATACAAGGTCTGACTTAGCATACAGTGTAGGTATGGCGAGTAGATTCATGCAGAAGCCAAAAGTATCATATCTAATAACGGCGAAGAGGATACTAAGATATTTGAAAGGAAGTCTCGACTATGGAATTTGTTTCCTACAACTGATGAAGGAAAAGAATACAAATTAGTGGGATACACCGACTCAAGTTGGTGTAGTGATGTTGAGGATCAAAAATTCACTGCTGGCTATAGTTGCTTGGAGTTCGAGAAAAGAGCCAGTAGTGGCATTATCGTCGTGTGAAGCAGAATACATAGATGCTTCTCTTTGTGCATGTCAAGAAACGCCGATGGTGAATCTAGTCGAAGAGATAACAGTGAAGAGTCATGGAGAAATTACCATGAAGATTGACAGCATGTCAGCTATCAATCTGGCGAAAAATCCGACAGCACATGGTTGAAGCAAGCACATTGAAATGAGGTTCCATTATCTTCGAGAGAATGTAGCATATGGGAAGATGAATGTGGAACACCGCAGAACTGAGAATCATATTGTAGACATCATGATGAAGGGAGTGTATGTCTAAGTGTTCAGAAGGCTAAGAGCTATGATGAATGTAGATAGCTTAGATAAAATGAATTAGGCGGTGTGTTGAATTGTAATTCCTTGTGTCAAAGCAGGTTGCTCGACATAAGTAAGGAAGTTTCGAATCACCTAGTGTGTTTAGTTGTATTAGTGTGTCGAAGTGTCGAAGCATGTTATTTCACACAGGATTTCGACTTAGGCCTATTTTTAGTAGTGTTAACTATTTTGGGCTTTTATAGTTTTGGGCTTTGGATTGAGGTGCAAGCTAACCTAAATCTATAAATAGAGGGAGTGACCCTTATTCTTGTAATAGAGAAGTCATAACATTGTATTCACATAATTTTGCAGTTGCAAAGTGAATAAAGAAGCTTTCCACAGGTTGTAGACAGAGATAAACTCTACAAAAAAAATTCTTCTTCTCCAACGTTTTTTCTTTCTTTCTCCATTGTTCTTCTCTTTTCATTGTTATTGTGTGGGTGATAATAATCTTATTCATCAAGATTGATTGAAATTTTCCATAGGTTGTAGTGGATTTACAATAATAAGAACTTGTTTATCCATGAGTATACTACTCCCTCCGTCCCACAATGAGTGACCCATTTGAAATAAAAGAGTGTCCCAAAATAAATGACTCATTTCAATTTCTGATGCATCTTTTCCAATTTTACCCTCTAATTAATAATACTTTCATCATTCCCAATACATGATAAGGGTACTTTAGTAAAAATATCAATCTCTCTCTTTTATTTATTCTTTTTTCTTAATCTGTGTGAAATTGTCAACTACGTCAGTCATTGTGGGACGGAGGGAGTATAAAGTTACAAAGATTGTGGTGCCTTTGAACCAATCCCCAAGCATTTAACTTGTCACCCCCTAGTTGTACCTAACACGCTCAAACTCAATGAATAGACAATATTAGCCTTAGAAACGTTTTTACTCATTTTCAAAATCTACCAAACATTTGCGGAAATCTCAAAAATCCTGAGCGATACCGAAAATTCTGAAATCAATAAGTATTTTACCAGAAATTTCAAATTTTGCTTGAAAATCATTTGAATTTGTACCGAGAGTTTCATAATTTCCAATATATTTACATACTTTTTTTTTTCAAAAATTTCAGAATTTTTAGTACTTTCATATGCATTTTTCCAAATATTTTAGAATTTCCGGTAGTTAAAAAAATGATTTTTTCAGGAAATTTCAGAATTTTCAGTGAAATCAGAGAAATTTCAAAAACTCTGAAATTTAACTGGTTTTTTTTTTCATTTTTGCAGTGAAATACAGGGGAAAGGACGACATTATTGCAGGCAGGGTCATAGATAGAGCGACAATCTAGGCCATGGTTGTTTAGGCTGAGTCTTCCTAGCTACGGGTTGGACGAGTAGTTTCAACTAATTCACTAAAAACGGTTGGCTGAGCATGGGATGTTTCGCACACCTCGTAACACCCGACGTCGAGCAGTGAGATCAGAGGAGCAACCCATAGATGATGTTGAGGTTTTCATGCTCAGGAGGTGCGGGTTTAGGATGTTCATGACCCAGCAGTCGAGACATATGAGATACATGTTGTTGATGAGGTGGTTCAGCCAAATGTCCCTACAACATATGAGGTGGTCCATCCAAATGTCCCTGTTGTTGATGAGGTGGCTGCCACATATCCGATCCCTCCTGCTACTTCTGACACAGAGGTTACAACTCTGTCGACAAAGTCGTATGTGCACACTGATGGAGCATTTTCGGAAGGACCCATTCATTGGTCGGTGCTTACCGAATATGTTGACCATGTGACATATCGATTATGACGGGGAGAGGTATATATACTTTATGTTTAACTTTAATTTATTTATTATTCTTCCATGATGTGTTTAAAGTTATCTCCTAATTTTTTAAATTTGCTTGTTACATGACCATCACCCACTGAAGGTGACATCTCACATGTCGAAGATGAAGATCTTCCCCCAAGACTCTGATGCAGGAGCAGGTCATGAGAATTATACATGATTTCGATCTCCTCGCATTTACCAATTGCTCACTTACCATGTTCAACGCTTCATTTCTTACTGTTTTTGCTGAGCGATGGCACAAGGAAGCATTTTCCTTCCATCTTCCACTTTGGGAGATAACTATCACTCTGGATGATATCTCCTCATTCTTCCATCTCCCCATCACCGAAAGATTCTTCACGGCTCATGTTATTAGCCAGTCACTTGCATGTATGGTAGTTGTACGAGATTTGGGAGTTTTTGAGGAGGTCGTGCTGGAGGAGTTTGAATTTAACAGAGGAGCTCACATTTGTATGTCTTGGCTTCGGGATAGGCACGACGGGCTTGTTGAGTCATAAATGTACAAGGTTGTCGCTAGGATGTACATGTTACATCTAGTAGCATGTACTCTTTTTGCAGACAAGTCGAAGGTTTATATTAACACTCAATATGTGTGGTTTTTCAGTAGCCTTGACGATACCAGTTGGGCTTGGGGGTGCATTGTATTGACCGTCATGTATACATCACTTGGAGTTACAACAACCTTTGAGACCAAACAAATTACTGGTTTTTTGAGTATATTACACCTATACTTAAAATTATTATTTATAATTTACAAATAACATTTCTTTATTATCATTTGTTGTGTTTGTGTTTTTATATCAATGCTGGATATACGAGCATTTCTCCACCATTTGTGACAGGATGGTGCAACATTCCCCTTTAACGGCCATACAAACGAGGATATGGAAGGCCAGACAGGTACATCCCAGTGGTGTTACGGAGTACATGAGGAGGTTTGATGCACTGACTGTAGATTATTTCATTTAGGCATCATACACTGATCACGAGTCCACTATGAGTTTGATGACTCTTCTTTATATTCTGGTTATTTGTGGTGGGAGACCTTAATCGATAGACACTTGCCTATGATGTGACTGCGACAGTATGATTATGTTTAGGGCATCCCACGACCAGTTCCATATATTCCATATGCGGGAACTAGCAGATGGTTTTAGAGTAACATCATCGGCTCTGGTTGTGCCATTAGAGATCGCGCACTGAGGGTTCAGCGTGTCTCGTAGTGTGAGAATGTTTACTTTGAGTGGTACCTCATTGTATAACACTCTCGCATCATTCCACTTGTTGAGCATACAGATGATGTTAGGCCTTCTAATGTTGGGTACCTGTCAATGATGTGTCGACGCCGCCACCACCTGATGTCGATGACTAGTAGCGCCTGCAGATGATTGCAGTTATTATGGATAATCTCATGGGCTTCGTAAACCCAGATGGTGAGATTTTTCCTGGATTATCTCGGACAACACACGTAGCTCGTGGGGGACCTATTTAGACATTATTGTTATTTTATATATTATTTGTATATTACGTGTAACATTATCCAAACATCTACAGAATATTTTTTATTAGATAATATTTTTTATCTTCCATTGATAGAAGATGAACATAATTTAACATTTGGAAAGGATTACATACCTTAGACAGACAATTATATAACTTAAGAAATCAATAATAAATAATTAAACATAAACACTATCAGATGATTCTGGATATTTCATCATCTTAATTATGTCGCCAGCAGATTTTGAAATCTTCACATCAAACTCGACCGGCCCCTTTGTTAGCCTACGGCAAAATGATCTCCACATAATTGTCACATTTTCATCAATCTTTAACTCAATAAAATTGTATTTCACCCATTAGTATCAGACAACAATTAATTTAACGTGGATATCAAGGCGGCGAGAGATGTGATACCATCCGGAAGTCAAAACTCTACGGGAGATGCAGCTCCGTTGAAGTACATTTTTGCCTTAATAAAAAATTGGACTCCGTTGAAGTACATTTCTGCCTTAATCAAAAATTGGGAAAGATGCATTTTGAGATGTTTTTCTCAAGCAACAAGTGACACCTATTTATACAACTTTTAATTCATTCTAGACCACACAAAACAATCTGTGCAATCACAGTCGTCCAAAATTATCGACAAAATTCTAACATTATAAAATTTCATAAAATTAAATTATTGGAAATTTCACACGTGATACTTTTTAACAAAAATTCAAAATACACTATCAAAATTTCGGAATACACTAACAAAAAAAATTCGGAATACACTATCAAAAAATTTCAAAAATTTTGATGGTACCAAAAAATTTAAATTGGCTACCAAAAATGTTGCAAGGGATTTGATTTAAATTTTTTAGCAGAAATACATATGAAATTATGTGAAGGTGTGAGTGAAGTGACAAATTAAATGCTCCAAATTCCTAAGGTGAAATAGCACAATAGATCGAACCAACCCACAAAAACAAGAGTCCCTCTAACCAGTCATCCATAATCAAATAAATTATTTTATCTTTGCTAAATTTACCAAGAGTCATAGTGATCCTCCTACAACTTCAAACCATTTCCAAACTTCACAGATATAGGATCTAAAAGTTCATTTGGAAACTGAGACCTTAATAACTTAAAAATGTAAAAATGAAATTTATAATTATTAGATTAGATTACATAAATAATCCTTATATTCTCAACTCAAAATACTGATTAAATTTTTGGAGTATCTTAGATGAAAAAGCACCCGCATTAATATACTCTTGAAAATAGTTTGGCGGTGATTTTGATTCTAACACAAATTAGTCTGCAGTTTCGAATGAAAATTTAAAGCGAAATATACAATTTAATGCTGACCCTAGCAAAGTTCAAAAAGAAAAGGGGGTAGAAACGGGCAGTTAGAAGAGTTGGAAGTCACAATAAATATAGGCAATAATTTGATCAGCATCTACAAACAAGGCAACTTTCATATACAGCACAGCCATCAGTGCCATAAGACTAAAAGATCAAACCAAATTTAAATAATACTAAATCAATATGACCAACCATCTATCTATTGACCTATAGTCTCTGCCTAAAAACAAAGGAAACAAGAATTTCCATTCCTAGGTTTTCTCTATTATAAATTATAAATAAATATACAAATCTATGCTGGGTTTGTCGGTCATCTAATAACTGTACGGCATTGCAAACTCCTTCCATTCAACCCTGGTGATTATTACCTGTTACAATTTACATGCTATCGGTTATTAGAATGCTACAATATTAGACTAAACTCAACCACCAACAAAAGCATTCATGGACGCTCACCCTTTGGAATATTACGGTTATGTGAAATTGAAGGAATCTTTGAGGCTATCAAAGAACTCTGCAATCCTTCTAATAGCTGCCACAAGTCAAACACATCATAAGATTAAAACACGGGATATATTGCGCTTTTACAAAGTCGGTAGAAATGGGTTCACAATTAGGAAAAAGATTGAAACAAAATTATCAGTTACGGAAACATAACATACTCTGGAGGTTGGCTGGATCCTGCGATTGGATCTCCGTGGCTCATGGACATCAGATTCAGATGTTGATTTTGTGGGTTTGTCAATTGAAGCTTTCTCCCCACCACCTTTTCGTAGTTTATCACCTGCAAGTGCAAGTTTTCCCTTATTCGCTCTTGATGTGAGTGTCCTCTTGGTACGAAGAGTATCCGTTGAAGTTGGCAGAGATGAAAATACGATTGGTACTTGTGTGGCTCCATCAGTTGTGGAGGGTGCTCTCTCAGCCTGACTTTCACTCTGTGAAGCACCTTTTAAATGATTAGAAGAATCCTTGGTCAATTTTGTATTGGATGCAGAGGGATTTCTTGGTGGAATCACTCTACCCAAAGCACCCTGCGGTTTTCCAAATTTAGTCTTGGGTTTGGAGTCAGCTCCAAGTTTCTCTTTAGTATCACTTTTTGAACTATTTCTCCATCCTCGGAGTTCTGAACCTTGAGGTATCGAAGAATTAGCATCTTTAGCTGAATCATTTCTGCTGCTCCCATGTGCAACGTAGTGCTTGCTCACTTCCATAAACTTCCTTTTCTTGCCAGGTTTAGGAACTCCAAAAGTGACTTTTGACTCTTCTTTTTGAAAGGCAGACCTCGTGTTCTTACCAATGTTAAAGATTTTCTCATTTTCAGTCAAATTAAGCAACTCTAAATCATCAGGGTTTGTAGACTCTGCAACATCAACATTTTTTGACATCTTTTCTTTCCCTTTCACATCTACTGCATTACTACTACCCAGCTTAGGTCGCTTTTCATGTGGTGTATCTCCCTGTATACAAAATTATAAAACTTAGCACAGACAAGCACGCAGTTGGGACGTCATGAGAAGTTGAAACAGTGTACCTTTTGCGTAGAATTTGCTGCCATCTTAGAAAATTCAAGCCATTGGCCATCCTTCCAAATAAGGGACGGGCGGAGATGCCAAGCTCTAAGAACCAATGTTTCTCCACTGGCTAAAAAAAATAATCAGTTTCTTATTTCCAACAAACATGCTAATTTTCTATATTTTGGTTTTAAAAAACGGGGATGCAATAAAAAAATGTTTTATCAAATAAAAGAGTTCACATACCAGGAATGTGGACAGTTAAAGTTGTTTCATCCTTCTTATTCTTCTCTGTGATTACTCCTTCCCGCCAGCTGATAACATAACTATCACATTAGAAAATTCCAAAGCAAAGATATTATTTTGTATATACAATATAAGGTATTAGTGTATTGAAGTAATGGACATAAAGGATACCTTTCTTGTATCCATGCGTCAACCCTATCCCCGACGGACCAAGCATAATCTCCCATAGCTGCTCTGCGCCTCTTTCTTGTTCCTTCAGGTTGCAAACTAGTCAGAGGGCGAGCAGTGCGTATTCTGGGTGGTTTGTCTCCTTCACATTCAAGTGACACCCATTCCTTTAAAGGCCCTGCAACTGAAACATTAACTTTTCTTAATAATTTCATAATGAATGACAGTCACCAATAAACAATAGAAAAAGGATCCCAATCAAAAAAGGGAAGAGAAGTCAAAAGCATCCAGATGTCTACAGAAGGTCATAGGAGATAACATAAAAATCATCTAATAAACACTTTTTACCATTCATCCAAAATAAACGAAATATATCTTGATATCCTAACTATAGATGTAAGGGTAAATTACACTCTTCTACCATGAAAGAAGCTTGAATTACAAATCCTCCCCATGCCGAAACCTACATTTCACTCCTTTGAGATGTAATATGTATTGCATTTTAATTCGTTTTAACATAAATACACAATTTAATGGCGGGGAATGACTCTGAATGGTCTTCCTATCTTGAACTTTTATCTCTTTACAATTTCCAATATCATTGATAAATAATCTTTAACTTTACTTTTATTGCTTTTAAGACATTGAAGGATAAAATGAACATTTAAGATACATTTTATGGGCTTTGAAATTCGATAAAAACTTTTGTTTTATTTTTTATTGTTCTATAGTTTATAGGCTTTGAAATTCACTTAAAACTTTATTCTTTAACTTTTTTATTGTTCCATGATTCACTAAAAAGCCCCAGTTATAAAATAATTACTTACAACAAACAAATCCATAAAAAATACCAGAAACTCAGCAATCTAGTTTGGAAAAAATTTCATTCCGAAGATCTCCTTCAAAAGAACCCTCCTAAATGTACATACACACACGAGCCAAATCAATAATCCATTGGCTTTTCCATGAATCGCCAAAGATTGGAAGTACAGTCACACATTTTTTTTGTAACTGGTCAACTAATCAATAAGATAGTTCCATTCTAATCAAAGTACAAGCACATATAAACTTGACTAACCTTCAACAGCTGCAAGCGAAGTGTAGCATATATAAGCTTTACCATCTTTCAAGCTTAAAATATTGGCTATGAACCAAGCAGCTTTATAACCTTCCTCATCTTTGAAGACCTGATACATATGATAGCTTCAGTTTACTGTGAAAATTATAATTTAAAAGCAACAATATTCAGCAAAACTTTTTCTCACTAGGTGAGGTCAGCCTAAAATATAATTAGAAAGCAACATTAGTTTTCAAAATTGTAAAGAATACGTGTGAAATTTTATTAATTAAACCTGATCATCACCAAAGGTGATACTATAAAAATGAAGCTATTGGTATTTAATCTAGTTACTTTCACTGGTTCAACATGAAAAAGAAATAAAGGACAATGAAAACAACCTCGACAAGTGAGCCCTCCTTGAAACTAGTTTCCTCAAGATTTTCAGATTCATTTCTAATAGTGAGAGAAGGAGCCTGTATTTCAGGCTCAGATCCAGGAACCATGTCAACAGGCTTCACTAAATCAGAAACATTGCGTGCCTTTTGCCCTCTTGAATTATTTTCGTTGATCATGATAGATGATGAAATTCCACTAGATGAAATGTCTCTGTTTTGTTCATGAGAAGTTTCGGGAACATCTCTGACAATGTCACTGTTCACCAGATCTCTGGTCATTTCTTTCAATAATCCAACTTCCCGAGAAGACTCTTGGGATGCTTTCCAACATCCTTCTGGGCCAGCTTCAATCAGTTCAATTAATGGCAAAGGATCACCCATTGTTACGATTTTTCCTGCTTGAGATACAGCCTCTGCTGCAAGCTCAGCAGCCTTTAAAATGGCATCCATATTTTCAGCTCTTTTGGTGGCAGCTGAAGCTGCTTCCACTCTCCTCCTAATAGCTTCCTTAGCAGCACCAATGAAAGAACCAGGGCTATTGGGGCCATTAGCACCCTTCAAAATGGAAGCAGGTGTAGCTTGTCCCAAGTTACTAGTACTCTCGGAAAGGAAAACTTTGTTACTTTGGCTGGAATTTTCACAGCCAGATGAAATCAAAGCTTCATCAGCCATCAATTTTGCTTGAAATGCAGCATTTGATGCAACATTAGCAGCGGCAGCTGCTGCCTTTGCAACAGCTGCAGCAGCTGCAACTGCCACTGCTGCAGAAGCTAATTTGGCCTCAATATCTGACATAAATCCAGAACTTTTATGCTTATCCAACTGATTCCACAACTCTAAGCTATGATTCACTGCAGCAGCAGAATCAGCAGAAGCTTCCTCTGCGTGTACCCTAGCCTCCTTAACTTTCAAAAGAAATTCATCTGACAGAATCCTCTTCTCAACACTAGGATCATTTTTGGGTTGATCAGCTAGAGGAGATACAGACACAAGTGATTTTTCAACACTGGATATGGGCACATTGCCAACAGGGGTCGCAACAGCAACAGAGGTAGATGCACGGCTACCTACCACTGGAGTCAGAGACTGCAAAGCCTTCTGACCAAGATCCTCAGATGGCACAGCCTTTTTCCTTTTTTTGGGCTTCGGGTCTGAAGAATGCTGAGCAGGGGGTACTGTCACATTGTTTGCATCAAGCTGAGAAGGAGTTCCAACAAAAATACTTTGTAAGCGTGCACTAGAGGCAGGAGGACCAGGAGTAACATTTGTTATGCTTGAGGAAGGAGGCAAAGAAGATCCCTTGACTGAACCTAACTTAACTGTATCTGAGGTGGGAGATGCAGAAAGATGAGTGCTGTTGTCAGGCGCAGGAGTCGGAGAACCAATCCATGGTCCACGAAGTGGGGCTTGGGATATCCAAGAAGTGCTATGCCCAAGAAAATTTCTCGGTGGTGGAGATTGATACGGATGCAACGGGGTAAGTGCCTGGGAATAATCCACAACAGAACCTCTTGCAAGAGCAGTAGATTGCAGAGAATCACAAGAGAGAGTTGGTAGACTCCAAAGAGGAGATGACAGAGGCATTAGGGGGTTAGCAATAGTCGCAGTAGCCTTGCTGCTAGCTCTACCAAGAAGCGAAGAGGTAACTTTCCCTTGAAGTTCACTTTGCTTAACTGTCATATCAGGTGTTCTAGCAACTGCAGACTCAATAATAAAGACTTAAACAATCAGATTAAATAATCAAAGTAACAATAAAAACTTGATGAAAAAATCATAAAAAAATACCAGATCGTGATTGTAGAGGAGTTTCTGGGGTAACGTGATGAGATTTTTGACTATGCTGCCTTTCCATGCAGGCACGCCAAACATTCTCCCAAATGTTCCTTCCACCATCTAAAAACACAATGTCTAGGAACTCAATATCTTGTTTTAAGAATAAAAACCAGGAAAACAAAAGGCATGTATGTAATTCACAATAAATAAGTAAAATCAACCTGTCACCCCATAAGCTGATATCATATGTGCCTCCTCCGGTGTCGTTCCTTGACTGCAACAAGCAAAAGCAATGTTAATTGGGAGTATTGATTATCAGGCTAGAAAATTTAGAAAATCAATAGCTACATCATGCAGATCTAAATGTCTCCCATGCACCTTGGACTCAGATAACAGTGATTGAACAAGTAACGGGTTTAAACATACCAACTATAACAAACAGAAAAAAAAATACAATGAGCAATGATTCTCCAATTTTTCAATTAGCCATCATATCATGGGAGGGGGAGATGTCAGGTGAGGTCTCGTGGAAAAAGGTGAAGAAATGCAGAATTGATGATTTGTGAGTACATGCACAAATCAAATTAGTATCCACTGCGATTATATAGCACGCACAAATCAAATTAGTATCCACTACGATTAAATAGCATGTAACAGAGCCAACATTTGAACTCACATCAATGCTCCATAGACAAAGATCTGTGCACGCAATTGTACTTGTTGCAGATCTGTGAAAGGCTGATGAAACAAGACAGGTGAAGAAGCAGAAGTGTTCAAATCTGGAAGGCTAGATGATGTTGAAGTATTTACAAGAGAAAATGCCTTTGCACTATTGGAATCTGTGTGCCCATACTGTTGCACCTCAGTTGAATGCATCAGCTTGAAACCAGGAGATGGGCCATGGGAAACTTTGGTTGATATATCACCTTTTTCAGACTGTATAACAGGGCTTGCATTTTTCACACGACCTCCTCTTCTAGCAGATTCCTTTCCAGCTGCCTTATTAGATGATTGCCTAGCTTTGCGCTTAGGCGTAGCTTTAGAAGCACTTAAAGCCACTTCTCCATCCGATATCTGTGGACTTCCATGGGAAACATTTGCTACAGTTTTGGTTTTTGAAGATCCTAGCCCAGAAGTTGAAGGAGATTCTGCCAAAGCCTTCAAAATGAAGCAGAGGAAGAAAAAGTGTAAAAAGAAAACTCTAAGATCATTTGTCATTCAAAATGAAAACAACAAATATGTCATTCAAGCATTTCACATAATGAAGCTTTCAATAAAACCCCTAGCAAATTCCGGAAGAAATTCAATCACGAAATATAAGCAATAAATATACTACCATTCAGAACTTTGGATGACAATTAATCGGCTTGAATTATAAACTACAACAAGACTTACTATTGATGCATTGTTGGTTGTGATGACAAGGGCTGATTGTCTCTTGCTAACATCTGTATCCAAATCTGCTGTGTCCTTTTTGGATAAATTAACCACAACATTTATCTCAGGAGAGGAGCTTCTCTCATCTTTAGATACAGTATCCCTCTTTTGAACTTGGGCAGCCGACAATGTATTATGTGTGCCACTATTTTTTAAAACAGATTCTGCGCGATTCTGATTAGCAGAAGCCTTACCTTGATTATCCTCCTTTTCGGTTTGAGAAAGGCTTCTGAATGTACTAGCAGAAGCCTTACCTTGATTTTCCTCCTTTTCGGTTTGAGAAGGGCTTCTGAATGTATTAGAGGGACTGCAAATACTACTGGCAAGAAAGCTTCCAGTCTCAGGCAACTCAACACGAGAGTCCGGCAAAGGAGAAGATATGGAATCTTTGTTCCCAAGTAAAACGTCACCTACAAGTACAAAGTTATTCATGTAATTCAATTGGAAAAAAAATCTGAAGTGATAGTAGAAAGAACATGACATGAACAATACAAACAAAATAACTCAGCATAAGGCGAAACCACATCGTGACAAGGTTATTCATAGCCATTGATAATGGTTGTGGTGTGGCATGCTTATAAAAGTGACAAGAATAGACTTGTTTTCAGTCCATAGACATTTATGACCAGAACTATCATGTGAGGCTTTTCTCTATCCTCATTATGGGTTTCTGCTCATAGGAGTTTTATTAGTTCCTAGAAACTATGAAATGCAAATAGGAGCTAAAACTGAATAATTTTTCGAGGGACTAAACTTGAAAGCTCATGATTTTTGACAAAAAAAACATATTTAACCCTAAATATTAAAGTAGTTATTTAAATTATTATATTTATTATATATAACTACTACTTTTAGATTTCAGTGTTTATTTATAATTATCAAAATATATCGACGAAAAAAGCAATATTTCATGGAGCTAAATACGAGCGTTTAAAGTCCATGGTGCCAATTCAAAATGTATTCAGTCTGTTCATAGTTTTTACATACTCTTTCACCTAACAAAAATATTATTTGAAACACATTTTTTAAGTGGACAAGAAAGGATTACTGATTACCTAACTCTTTCGGAGATGACTTATCGTGAGTCTCCTGTAAAATCTCCTTGTCATCATTAATAACAGAAATCGTGACACCAGCACTCTGTGTCTCTAATGACTCACATAGTACTGGAGGCACGCTAAACTCTTTTGTGCATTCCTGGGTAACCTTCTCATCTACCGTTCTTTGCAGTTCACCAAGTATTGCAGCACCATGAGTTCCAACATCAAGCATACTGTGACTTATCAGATGTCCAGAAGTACCAGGAGGATGAAGTTTTTCTATTTCCTTAACAGGAGGATAAGGAGTAGTTTCCTGCTCAGAAGACCCAACAAGAGCCGATATTCCAGTTTCCTCTGTTATTTTCATTGCATTTTCTTCTTTTACCTCGGCAGAAGATGATTCAACAGTAGTTACTCTTTGAATATCGTTGTCGCCAGTGGGTCCATGAATTGAAACAGATTCACTAGGAGGTGGATCATTCATTCTCTCACAGGATGTCAAACTAATATTTTCTGAAATAACTTGTGAAGCTGAAAATAAGATGAAAATAAACCTAAAAATTAGGGGCTATTAGGAATATAATTGTAAGAGATCCAGCTTTAATTTCTGAAGCAATTGTACTCGGTATGTTTGATCCACAATTAGTGCAGACTGCAGAAGTAGAACTTCTACTTTATTGGAAGATTGGTAAACAAGAAAGTTAGCAAGTGATGCATCAGTAAGGTAACTACAGTTTTTGCCTTTTAATGAAGTTCTTAACATTTTTCATATATGTTTCAAATATAGTGTACCACTTAGATTTAGTGTAACAAGATAAATCAAATTAAATAACATACCTGAAATATTGACAGGTTTGGCGTCGATTGAGACAGTGGAAGTTGTCAATTCAGACTCCAAGCTACTTAAACTAAGAGGTGACGAAACAACTCCTTTATCACCAAGATGGGATTGGGCAACATCAGAATGCATTTGGCTAGAATCAGAACGAATTTTTGTATTCTCTTCATCATTGACAGAAACATCTTGGCCAAATTTGTCTAGGTCACTTTGCTTATCAGATTCATTGTTTACACATATTTGAGTTGACTCACTCACAATGGAAGAGTTTGTTGAAGAAGTCACCAAACTGAAACCGGAAAAATCTCCGACCCTGATTTCATTATTTCCTTCACTAGAAATGATATTTTGCTCTGCAGGAAACATAGATGCCTCTGACTTGCTTGATAAAATCCCTGTATCCATATGGTCACCTCCAATGTTTGATGACTCATTTTCCTTAAGAACATTGCTCACACTGTAAGTTTCCTTCTCAGTGAGGTCCATAGTTTGCTGGAGATTAGGACAAACTTCATAACTGGAATTGCTTACCTCAACTACCTGCCCGACAGAGACAGGATCATCTTTAACTGAAACCATTGGCAATGTACATGTATCGTCCACAGTTTGCTGGAGATTAGGACAAACTTCATAACTGGAATTGCTTACCTCAACTACCTGCCCAACAGTGACAGGATCGTCTTTAACTGAAACCATTGGCAATGTTCGTGTATCTGATATAGTTTGCTGGAGATTAGGACAAACATCATAACTGGAATTGCTTACCTCAACTACCTGCCCGACAGAGACAGGATCATCTTTAACTGAAACCATTGGCGATGTACGTGTATCTGATATAGACTGATCATCCATCACCGTATCTTTAAGCGAGACTGAATTCTCACTTGCTTTGGCCCAAGTCAAATCACAGGAACGTATATCTTCACTGCACCTTTCTTCTTTCTGCATGTCAGAAACTGCAACAGTTCTCGTTCCCATGGAATCCTCTAAACTACTTAACTCGGCATCAAGTCCTTTAACTACACTACCTCCTTCTAGAGAATCTTGCGGGGGTATTGCAAAAATAGATCTATCAGGATGATGGCCATCAACATCAACTGCATTTTGATCCAGAGTCTGTGTATCTACAACAGCTTCTTCCTTCATCATAGAAGATTCCAAATTTTGATTATTACTTTCAGTTAGTTGAGGGTTTTGCTTCTCATCCACCATATTTTGAATAGATAAATCAGTAATATTAGTTTCCACCACAAGTGCTGATGAATCACGAGTTTCACAATGATCTGAGTCATCAGCCACAGTCTGAGCTTCTCTTTGATTAGTAATGTCAAATTTATCATTGGTAAAGAAGGTTCGACTATGCTCAGACATAGGCAAGTCAATATTTTGGAACATATCATTTGGTTCCAGAATACCTGAACTTCCCTCAATGGATAATTCACCTTCTTGACTTTGGGAAATTCCAGTCTGAGACTGTTCAATTCCTGCGGGCTTCTTAGATCCAGAAAAACTTATATGAGCATCACCGGGCAGTTGTAAATCTGTAACATTATCTGTAAATTCATTTCTATCATCAGGTTTTGGATTGGAGTCCATTTGCTTAGCTAAGCAGGACAGTTCATCACAAGCATCTGATTCCTGAATAACAGTTTGCCTAGGAGTATACTCCCCCTGTCCAACAGATTTCAAAAGCATTTCGACAGACTCTGAGGAAGTGGCCTCAGACCACACATTGCCATACCTTGATATAGAGCAAGATCCAGCAGCAGTTGAGTTGAACTCTATGCTACTACCCCCACGGGAGAATGCGTCAATCCACTGGTTATCTTCGTTACTTTCAATCCCAAGAAAAACTTCAGTTTCAACCAAACTATCAAATCTTGAATTTGCTTGAAGGCTTTCGTCAAAATCAAACTTAGGGAGAGCATATGGTCTTAATACCGGAGGAAATTTAGCGCTCCCTTCACCAGCTAAATGGAGATTATGGCTTTCAAAATCACTGTCATCATAATCCATGGGTGAATCCCTAGAGCAAATAGGTTCGTTAGAATAAGATAAACCACCAGAATAGTGCTAAAACATGATATAGCTATGTGCATGCATGTGTATGAACGCATGCATAGAAACAAAATACAAAAGCAGGTCGAACGCGCATAAAGTCTGCCACATTGACATATGCATCCATCATCCAAAAATCAGCATATGCTCTCCCTACATACATAGACAATCGGATGCACAGGAAAACACTGCCTCAATTTAACAAAGGGGAAAAAATCTTGTAATTTTAAGCGACTAATAGTTAATTCCAATTTTCAAGGCTGGCTGCCAGCAAACATGTACACATTACATTACATAGCTTAGTAAAAGAAAAACCAAATACCACGAAAAACAGTCAAGGTTACCGGACGGTAGTAAATCTATCTAATATTCTAATCTGCAACTGATGCACTTTACATGATGGGACAGAAGAGAACAATGCCTACGGTTGAATGTTTAGTGATATGCGAAGTGGTTTTGATTTAATAAATCATTCAGATGGGTTAATCATAAGGAATCGTCAAACTGAAAAAGCTTCTTCAGTGAAGTGCAGTAGAAATATTTGAAGACATCTTCATTAACCTTGCCTCACTCATCCACGAAATGGCGGGTTTAAGAAACTGATCAGATCAGCCAATACTTAAAAAAAATCAGGAACTAAGTGAAGGGTTTCTGACTCAAGTAAGAAATATAACTAAGGATAAAAAATTAATAACAGACCAAACAAGCAATAATAATTGCTGATAAATTTATAGAGATTAACCAAACGCATCAAATTAAAAACAGCTATTGTAAATCAAAAGCTTCGTCAGTGAAGTGCCATAGAAACATTTGAGGGCTTTTTCATTAACCTTGTCTCATCCACAACAATAGCCGGCTTAAAAAATTGATCAGATCAAGCAATTCTTAAAAAAAAATCTAGAACTAGGTGAAGTCTCCTGACTCTAAGATATCTAATCTAACTAACATTCTCCCCTTCACAAAAAGTTAATAACAAACCAATTATAAATTATAATAATAATTGCAATGATAAATTAACAGAGATTAAACAACTCATCAAATTAAAAAACAGCCATTAAACAATTCTTCTGAGTAAATCAGCCTATCATGGTAATAATTACTAATAAAAATCATAATTTGAAAGGAAAATAACAAAAATCTTTAGCCTTAAATCATACCAAAAAATGAATAGAAACCTAAAGTCGGACATGAACAGTACCAGTACAAGTAAGTCTAGAGACGCTACCTCCCTCCATCCGGCGATGAAATCCAGCTCTTTTGATCTCACCAATTCCTCAATTCTACAGTCATCTACTCACATAAACGCATAAAAAAACTCTTCGTAACTGTAATTCAAAATCCAAAAAAAAAACAAAAAAAAAGGTCAATTGAACTCACCGGTAGATTCAAGTTCTGGCGATTTGAATTAGGGTTCCGGCGAAAAATGAAAATGAAACTCGTAGTAATTCGAGAGTGAATTTTGTTTTTTTTACCTTCTTCTGTAATAGTTGTTCTTCGTTGGCTGAGAAAAAAGCACTTTCAAAATTTTTGTTTTTTTCCAAAGAAATGAAAATTAAATGGAAGTGATGGGAATCAAAGTAATTTTAAAAAGTGAGTTTGTTCATAAGTGGTCAAGATCCAACGGTTATTAAAATTTAGGAGGTTAACATCAAGACACGTGGGTACTTTTGATTCGCTTGTAGAAAGTATCAACTATCTAGGGTTATAGGAGAAAACCGCTATTTTTGGAAAACAGCGTCGTGTTTACACGGAGGATTGGTAATTTAATGAAAAGAGAAGGGTAAATAAGTCAATACGAGTCTCGTTAGATGCAGATGGCAAGATCCGACGGCTGATAGTTCGTTCAGACTTCAGATGAAAATCATGACTCATTAGAATTAGTACAACTTATTCCCAAACAAAAATGAGAGCAATTTTCAATTTGCTATAATTATTTTGATTTTGATTTAATCTATGCAAATTATTTTAATTCTATTCTATTGATGATTATATTTTTCAGTATAGAATAATTCTCATTCTTACTATAAATTCCAATTTTGACTGAACATTCTTATTATATATTAAAGATATAAAAAATCCAATAAAGAGTAAAAGTCAATTATCTATAACATATTCAAAGGTTTTTGTATAAAAAAATAACAACAATCAAGCGATAATTTTTTTAAAATATATTAAATAAATTTTTTAATAATATTATTATGTTATCTACAATTTTTCATCGTACTCAATAATAAAAACTATTTATTAATATTTTTTATTTAGGTTATTTGTTTAGAATGTATGGAAAAAATTAAATTGTGTTGAAAGAACTATATGAATATTACATTATATAAATTTTATTTAATTATTAAGTTAAAATATTTTATATTTAAATATTATTTAATTATTATATTTTAATAATCATTATCTGAGCATAGCTTTATAAACCCATGGTTTTTGCCTAAGTAGAAGTAATATGGAGTATGTGGGAAGAAAGTTTAACAAAAGAAAAAATGTTTCTAACCTATAGGTGAAAGTTGTTGGAAATCCTACAAAATCTATGGAGAATTTCAATCAATCTTGATAAACAAGATTGTTATTATCTACACAATAACAATGAAAAGAAAAGAACAATGGAGAAAGAAAGAAAGTAAAGAACGATGAAGGAGAAGAGTAATAAAATTCTGCAGAGTTTCTCTTTGTCCACAAAATATGGAAAACTTTTTATTCACTTTGCAACTGCAAAATACTATTAATACAACTGTTATGAATGCTCTATTCACTTTATTACAAAAATAAGGGTTACTCCCTCTATTTATAGATTTAGGTTAACTTGGACCTCAAGGCAAAACTCAAAATAGCTAACACTACTAAAATAGGCATAAGTCAAAATCATGTGTGAAGCAACATGCTTCGACACAGTAACACGACTCAACACACTAGGTGGTTCGACACTTCCTTGCTCTGTCAAGCAACATGTTTCGACACAAGGAATTACAATTCAACACACCACATAATTCATTGTGTCTAAGCTATTACATTCATCACAACTCTTAGTCTTCTAAACACTTTGACCTGCACTCCCTTCGTCATGATGTCTGCAATCTGATTCTCAGTTCTGCAGTGTTCCACATTCATCTTCTCATCTGTTACCTGCTCTCGAAGATAATTGAACCTCATTTCGATGTGCTTGCTTCGACCATGTACTATCGGATTCTTCGCCAAATTGATAGCTGACATGTTGTCGATCTTCATGGTAATTGCTTCATGACTCTCGTTGTTATCTCTTCAATCAGATTCATCATCCACGTTGCTTGACATTCACAAATAGAAGAAGCTATCTATTCTACTTCGCACAATGATAATGCCACTACTAACTCCTTTCTCGAACTCCAAGCAGAAGGAGAACGACGATCCAAAACGCAGCGGAAATTAAAAATTTCTCCTTTAGTGATCTTTACGAATGGGCATGATCAGTGATAGAAAGGTTACCTCTTGTGACAGTTGAAACCTTTGATGCAGATCTCTTGTGGCGATTGAAACCTTTGATGCAGATCTACAAAGTGATCATGAACGTTGAACAATGACAGCGTCTCTACTCAGTCCACACGAACGGATTCCTTCAATCTCAGTGCTAGCTGGTACGAATGAAGGCTTTGAGTGAGAGAGAGAGGGAGAGAGAGAGAAAACGAAAATAATGCAAACGCAATGAATGCTTCTGCACAAGGGATCTATTTATAGAACCACTTGTGTGGGCTTCAAGCTAAAAGCCCACTTAAGTGTATTTTGGCCCATATCTTATAATATGCCTAAAATCACTTAAGCGTGTGATACCTTACCATATTTCGTATTCTACTTAAGTACATCGTACCTTACGATGTTCTATAATTCACTTAAGTGCACTGTACCTTACGGTGTTCCTTAGTTACTTTATCTCTCATCAATTCGTCCTTTGTGTGTGACCCTGTAGGTTTTCGCGACGTTGGCAATTATATTAAATCACGCATTTAACATAATAAACAGTGAGCGGTATCTAGCAACACATCACTGCTACCCAAGACACGAAAATGTCATGTGATCTGACAAATCCTTATGTGATAATACTTATGTGTATAATTACCCTTTTTCCCTTATGTCTATATTGAACACAAGGTATATACCGTGTCATCCTTGTCCAGTTCAATATTGGGCCCATAGACATTTATCCTGTTATGCAGGATGGGCAAATTCCATTTAGGTCACTCATGTCCCTCAACATGCTTCGTGGAGTACCCATCAACTGTCTTTATGGTTATCCAGTTACGGACAACGTTTGATCAACAATAAAGCACTCGGCTCTATATCTAGGGTCCATAGTGGTTTCAGGTCGAAGAGTGGTATACACCATTATCACCATGAGAATAACTTATGACACTTTGCATAACTTTCTATATAGTATTCTCATAGCGGGTCAATCCAGTATAATTATTACTCTTAATATTCATACCTATGTTTAAGACTTGATAACTCCTTATCCATGATCCATGAGATGTGATCATCAGTCTCTATACATAATAGTCTTAATGCTTTAATGTTATCCCACTTCACAATAAAGCTCGACTACAGATGCTTTAAGAATAGTGTCCTTATGTTTAATGTGATCTTATGATCAAGTCACACTTGATACATTAAACGGACTAGCTATTATAGGGACTTTATTAAACAAAAGTAATAAAGAAAATGCCTTTTATGATTCGATACAAGTACCAAAAGTATTGGCCTCTAGGGCTTACACCAACACAAGCAACTGGTGCACCACCTAGCACAAACACATAGCCAACTGTGGATTTTCGATCCTCAACATCACTACACCAACTTGAGTCGGTGTATCCCACTAATTTGCATTCTTTTCCTTCATCATCTGTAGGAAACAAAATTCCATAGTCGAGAGTTCCTTTCAGATACCTTAGTATCCTCTTCGCCGCTGCTAGTCGTGATACATTTGGCTTCTGCATGAACCTACTCAACATACCTACATTGTATGCTAAGTCTGGCCTTGTATGACAAAGGTATCGAAGTGACCCAATAAGTCTTATATATTTGGTTGGGTCGACATCATCTGAATCTGAATATTTCGACAATTGTAATTTGGGCTCAGTTGGAGTCGAAGTTGGGTTGCAATCTTCCATCTCAAATCTCTTGAGTATTTCGCCTGCATACCTTCTCTAATGCATCATCAAACTTCTACCAATCTTGTAGAATTCGATGCCAAGGAAATATGAAATGTCACCCAGATCTGACATTTCGAATTCCTTGTTGAGATCACCTTTGAAGTCTTCGATCTCCTTCTTGTAGCTACCTGTTATCAACAAACCATCGACATAGAGACATAGTATAAGCAATTCACTCTTGCTTCTTATTACATATACTCCATGTTCTGATTTGCACTTCACAAATTCCTTCTCCCTTAGAAAGCCATCTATCTTCTTGTTCCAAGCTCTTGGAGCTTGCTTAAGTCCGTACAGGGCTTTATGCAGTTTGTACACCTTTCTTTCTTCGCCATGTTTCACAAACCCAGCTGGTTGTGCAACACAAACTTCTTCTTCTAAGGGGTCATTAAGGAATGCACATTTCACATCCATTTGACACATCTGCCAGTTGTTCATGTTTGTTAGACCAATAACCAACCTGATTGTTTTGATCCTAGCAACAGGTGCAAAAACTTCATCGAAGTCGATTCCTTCTTTTTGAAGAAATCCTTTCGCCACAAGTCTCGCCTTGTGTCGAGTCACTTCTCCTTTGGGATTCAAATTCACCTTGTATACCTACTTCACATTGATTACCTTCTTGTCTTGGGGAAATTCGACAAGTGACCAAGTGATGTTGACTTAGATTGGCTTCAGCTCTTCGTCTATTGCTTTCATCCACTTCGAATCTTTCAATGCCTCAGTTGCATTAACAGGTTCGACATCTGCATATAAAGCATAATGTACCAGCTCACCTTCTTCATTGACCATATCATCTAATGTAATCACACATTCTTGCAACCTTGCATGCACGTGTCTTGTTCTTTGAGGTCTACTTGTGTTTGCTTCACCTCTGACTTCTTCCTGTCGAACTTCTCTTTCGAATTTATTAGATGGTTCGTCATAAAAGATTATTACTGAATCTTTCTTGACATTCTCAGTCCAATCCCACTCCTTAAGCTCATCTATGATCACGTCCCTACTGATCACCACTTGCTTATTCACTGGGTCTAACAACTTGTATCCTCCATTCGAATGATATCCTATCAGGATCATCTGACTCGACTTATCATCAAGTTTTCTTCTCAATTGGCTGGCACATGTATATGTGTTATAGATCCAAACACCCTAAAATGACTCAAGCTAGGCTTAACACTAGACCAACATTCTTCTGACGTGATTCCTTCTAGTTTCTTCGTTGGATATTTGTTCAGGATATATGTCATAGTCTACACAACTTCTCCCCATAATTCTTTGGGTAGATGCTTGCCTTTTGACATACTTTTAACCATATTCATAATGGTTATATTCTTCCTCTATGCGACTCTATTTTTTTGTGGAGTGTAGGGTGGCACCACCTCATGCATAATCCCTTATTTCACACACAATGCATCAAAATCTTTCGATACATATTCCACACCACCGTCAATCCTCAAAATCTTGATCTTTCGACCTCTCTGTCTTTCGACCATAGATTTAAACTTGGCAAATACCTCGATCACTTCACTTTTCTTCTTGATCAGGTAAGACCATAGTTTTCGACTTAAATCATCTATGAATGTAACAAAGTATTTGTTACTTCCAATCGAATCCACCTGGAGAGGGCCACATACATCAGAGTATATGACTTCAAGAATTGCCTTCGACCTGCTTCCTGCATCCTTACTGAAGTTGTTCTTATGCTGCTTCGCCTGCACGCATTCTTTACATATTTTGTTTGGAATGTCGATTTCTGGTAATCCTAAAACCATATTTCTTCTCTTCAAATCTCTGATGTCTTTGAAATTGAGATGGTCAAGTCTATAATGTCATATCCATTCATCTTTGTTGGTTGTTGTTGCAAGGCACTTATGCTCCATCACATTTAGTTCAATCTTGAAGGTTCTATTCTGAGACATTGGAGCCTTCAAGATCAACCTTCCATTTGAGTCGAGAACTCTCATCATCTTGTCTTTGATTTACACCTTGTAGTTCTTTTCTACCAACTACCATATGCTGAGCAAATTACTCTTCATGCCTGGTATGTACAACACATTTGAAATTACTGACCTCTTGCCATCTTTCCTCATAATCAGAACATCACCAAAACCTTCAACTTTTAGAGTGTTGTCATTTTCAAATTTCACCATGTTCTTCATTGAGGGCTTTATGTTGACAAACCAATCTTTTTCTTCCAGACATGTGTGATGAGCATCTTGAGTCCAAGTACCACTGGTCCTTGAATCTCTCTTCTTCTCTTGTTGTAACCATCAACAACATCTCTTCTTCTTCGTGTTTCGCCATCTTTGCATAAGTTTATTGATTCTTCTGCTTTTCTAGACAACCACTAGAATAGTAACCATACCTTTGACAATTGTAACACTGAATGTGACTCTTGCTTGGCTTTTGACCACCACTTCTTCCTCTATCTGCAACACCACCTCTTTGGTTGCCTTGGTTCCAAGATTTTCTCTGATTCGACCAATTTCTTTCTTGTTGATTTCGACCAGTCGAATTGTTGTAACCTCATCTGCCTTTGTTGCCATTCCAGCTTCCTTTGCCTTTTCTTTCTTTTGTTGATTGAGCCTGCAAAGCCATATAACTCTTCGACTTTCCTGCAGCTCTTTTATCCATTCTTTGTTCATGATATTCAAGCGTCCCTTGAAGCTCTTCCTTTGTCAGTTTTGACAAATCTTTCGACTCTTATATGGCTACCACCACGTGGTCGAACTTTGGAGCCAACGACCTCAAGATCTTTCCAACAACAGATCTTGATGTCAACATTTCTCCACATACCTTCATTTGATTCACCAGTTTCATAACCTTGGTGAAGAAATCAGTTATGCTTTCATTGTCTTCCATCTGAAGCAATTCATACGTCCTTTTGTGAGTTTGTAACCTCATCTCTTTCACCTTCTCTGCGCCTCTAAACGATTTCTCCAGAATTTCCCATGCTTCTTTCACTGATTCTGCATCACTAACCTTTTCAAAGTTATCTGCATCAACACATTGATGGATTATGAAGAGAGCTTTATAATCTTTCTTCTTCAATTCTTTATGTGCGGCCTTTTCTTGATCTGTCGCGGCTTCTGAAAGCATTGCTACTCCTTCCTTCATAAGATCCCAAAGATCTTGATAACAGAACACACCCTTTATCTGCTTGCACCAATTCTGATAATTGTTGTTCTTGAGAATCAGAAGATTTGATGGAAAATGTCCATTTGGATGATTCGTTGCCATGGTGATTTTCTTCCCACAAATCTATTAAACCGGAGCTCTTGATACTAGATATTGGAAATCCCCTAAAACCTATGGAGAATTTCAATCAATCTTGATGAACAAGATTGTTATTACCCACATAATATCAATGAAAAGAAAAGAACAATGGAGAAAGAAATAAAGTAAATAACGATGAAGGAGAAGAGTAATAAAATTCTACAGAGTTTCTCTCTGTCCACAAATTGTTGAAAACATCTTATTCACTTTGCAACTGTAAAATACTGTGAATACAACTGTTATGGATGCTTTATTCACTTTATTACAAAAATAAGGGTTACTCACTCTATTTATAGATTTAGGTTAACTTTGACCTCAAACTAAAGCCCAAAACTATAAAAGTCCAAAATAGCTAACACTACTAAAATAGGCATAAGTCAAAATCCTGTGTGAAGCAACATGCTTCGACACACTAACACAACTTAACACACTGGGTGGTTTGACACTTCCTTGCTCTGTCTAGCAATATGCTTCGACACGAGGAATTACAATTCAATAAAAGTTAGAGATCATGTTATCCTTCAAGTAACATGGTTTAAATATCTTAGGTTCATAATACAAAATGATGGAAAAATGGAAGGGGATCGGGTAATTTATGTGATGCAATGGTTAAACCATCGAATTTAAGTTGGGTAGTTAAAATGGAGAAGGGAATCAAGTAGTTTATGTGATGCAATGGTACCTCTCAAGTTGAAGGGAAAGTTTTATCGGATTGCGGTAAGACTTGCGATTTTGTACGGGACAAAATGTTGGACGGGTGAAAATCAATGAAGTGTAGCAGAGATGAGGATCTTACGGTGGATGTGTAGTAAGACTCAACATGATAGAATTATAAATGAAAATATTATGAGAGTGTAGGGGTAGCGCCTATAGTGGAGAATATGGTGAAAAATAAACTTAGGTGGCTTTGGAATATAGAGAGAATACTGGTAGGTTCTGTAGTAAGAATGGTAGACCAGATAGAGAGAATACAAACAATTAGAGGAAGTAGATGACCTATAAAGACCATCAGAGAAGTTATTAAGAAAAATCTTGAGATTAATGATTTGGATAGAAATATGGTCCATAATAGAATATTATGGTGAAAGTTGATCCATGTAGCTGACTCTACTTAATGGGATAAGGCTTTGTTGTTGTTGTATCCATGTCATTCGACAAAGTTTTACGTTGGTTGTTGATTGCATAACACAACCCTCTCCTTTTATTCGGGTTTAGAAATGCATGTTTTTCGACTAAGTAGAAGTAAGACAAAGTATATAGAATGTAAGTTCAATAAAAGATTAAGAGTTTCTAACCTATAGGTGAAAGTTTAAGACCGTATCATCCCTCAAGCCACGTGGTTTAAATATTTTGGGTCTGTAATACAAAATGATGGAGAAATGGAAGATGATGTAAACCATCAAAGTCAAATTAGGTGGTTAAAATGGAGAATGACTTCCAAGATTTTATTTGACACAAAGGTACCGCTCAAGATGAAGGGAAAACTTTCTCAGACCGTGGTAAGACCTGCGATCTTGTATGTGGCAAAATGTCGGGCGCTTAAGAATCAACATGAAAATAAATTAAATGTAGCAGAGATGAGGATGTTGCGTTGGATGTGTGGTAAGACTATAAATAATATGATTAGAAATTAAAATATTAGAGAGAGAGTTTGGGTAACACCTATAGTATTGAAGATGATAAAAATATACTTAGGTGGTTTGGGCATGTAGAGAGAAGATATATAGATTCTGTAGTAAGAAGAGTATATCAGATGGAGAAAAGTCAAACAACTAAAGGATGAGTAAAACCTAACAAGAATATAAGAGAATTTATTAGGAAAGATCTTGAGATTAACGATTTTGAAAGAAGCATGGTTATGAATATAACATTATGGCAAAAGTTGATCCATGTAGCCAACCCCACTTAATGGGATAAGCATTGGTCGTTGTTGTATAAAATTAAGAGGTTTGAGTCATCAAATAAAGTTAAAAAGGTTAATTACATTTTAATTTAATAATTAATTAATTAATTAACTATTTGGTTTGATACTCACTTAAATATGAATGGTTATCAAGATGGCTCATTTCAAAATAAAGAAAATTCTAATTGGTCATCACTTTATATATAGGGCATGGTCTTCAATATATCGTACAAAAAGCATATCATTTTTTCTCTCCATCTAAAGAGTGTTAGTCATTATGAGTATTGATTGACAAAAATTTATTAGTTAACAAGTGTCGGTCACTTGTCTATATACTTTTACGTTTCAAGATTACTTATGTCATTGTCTAGAGAGATCTTTTTCATTGGATCCCTTCAAATATTACTATAATCCTTAATAGATGATTATGTAATATATCCTAATTTGTATACAAGCCATTATTACTCAAATTTCCCAAGAAAGTTCACACAAAAAATACTGAAGATTGATTCTATCAATTGTCATTTTCTTTCCTCTATCATTTCCATTAATCATGTTAGGATTCTTTTATTCTGCTTGTTCCTTCATTAGTCTTTAATCTAATGTGAGTGTCATTTTGATCCAATTTGATTGTGTTTAGAGTTGCGACTAGGTGGCGTAGTTTTGTTTCTTATCATTAGGTAGATTACGGTTCTTGTGGGCTTCTCCTTCTCTGATATTCTCTTCCTTTTTTGGTTTTCCTTCTCTGCTATCGTCCTTTTTCTTGGTGATCGTTCTCAGCTTGTAAGATTTTTCTATCGAGAGCCAAATAGTTTTTGATAAAATCAAAATACCAAGATCTTGCTTGGGCATGGTCTGTGATAATCATATGATGGCCTTTCAAATTCCAATATATTAGATGTGTGAGAAAGGCAACACAATCCAAAAGCTAGACATGCATAGAAGAACAAGTAATATCCATAAAGAAAAAGGTGTTGATTAAGACAGCTCAGAGGATCCAGATTTTTGTATTTTGGATGATGATTATTTTGGATCGGCCGAAGGCCCAATAAGATCATACCCACATATCTTGTCCGCTCCATTGAGCCTAAGGTATAAATATTGTTACAAAGGGTTTTCGAGTACATAATTTCTAATCTCTACTCTCATTATGATTATTTAGAACCATAAACTAACTTAGGCATTGTAGTGTTAATCATGCAGGCACCCCATCCTTGGTCCACCATACCAAAGATTAGCAATACTGATTCAAGACCAACGTCTCTGATTTAAGATGCATCACAATCGCAACCTTCAGCCCAAGAAACTGCATCACCAAATCATTTATGAAGCTCTATTCTAACGTAGCTTTTGCAACCTTCTCCATATCTTGTTCTGCAATGAAATAATGGTGTCGTATATGGGAATTAATTCTTGATTCCTACGATTTTCCACGAGGCCAAGTCTGATTTTCATATCTGGAATTCGAAAGCACATCTAGTGAAGAAATCAAGGTTTTACAAAATCAAGGTCTTAGATCTATGGTGTTTAGATCCATCGAACTCTGATCCAGATCTGATCCATAATTAATCTTGATCTTGAACCACCGCGAAAAGACACCAACAAATGTCCTCAGATCTAGAATAATATATACTATACTCCGACGGATCAGGCTTTGTTTGAGTTTAGGCAAACTAGAATATTGATCTATAACTCCCCTCGATGCTTATTTATAGGCCCCCAATCAACATTATAGATCCATCACTACCAAAGAATCCCCCAAATAGATCTCCATAATTTTGAACTTGTATTCGTCATTGGTCCGAGAAAAGACAAAGCTAATCACATTCGAGAGATATCTCTATACATGGACCACCATTACTATCGTGCACTAGATGTCTCATCATTGTAAAAGCCTCACATCAGAGGTATCATCATTGTAACGAACATAACTAAATTCGAGACGGTCATAAAGTACCCGGGACTACAGAATGATAAAGGAGTTACAAGATAACTGGCATCTCAAAGAATGAGGTAACTCGGGGGATCAGATGGTCGGTCGAGTATCAAACTTGGTGGAGTAAGTTAAGGTCACATGGCTCTCCATCAACATATAAAGTCCACAGCACTCCGATGTCATTCCCAAGGACATGTTATTATCATGGTCGGGGTGCAAATAAAAGGATGGAAATATATATCAGTTATCATGGGCGGCCCGAGTATAACTAACTACCTTAGATATTCTATAGGATATTAAGTCAGAGGAGCATCGAGGGTTTGCTGACCATCATGAGTTCAATGTTGAGATTCCTCTGCTCCCTGAATGAACCACTTGGTCATCCATACTTCCTAGAGAGAGAGAGAGAGAGAGAGAGAGAGAGAGAGAGAGAGAGAGAGCCCAAAGGTGATATGCCTCCCCAACTTTGAGAGGTAGGACCCGAGGGGAAATCTATCTCAAAGGTGATATGCCTCCCCAAATTTGAGAGGTAGGACCTGAGGGGAAATCTATCAAAGGCCTATCGTCTCTGAAACTTAAGACTTCATTCTCCAGATCAGTCGGTAGTCAAGCTACCCAAATAACACATTCGAGGACGAGCTATCAGTATAAACTTGCGGTCGATCGCAACATTTAATCAATGTATTTATAAATTCATTGCTTAGTTGTAACTACCAATATGATTATTAAAGGAAAATCATGTATATATATTATTATTATATTCTTGTTGTTCTCCTTGTTGTCTTGTTCCCTCTTTAGGGCACCGAAGTATGAATGTACGTAATGACGAACCAGGGTACAACCAACACAGTTGACCCCCGAAATAAAGTTTTCAAGGGTGATGTCAGAGTCTTTTTTCATCTTTGACTATAACAATCAATTCCCCATAATGTCGAATGCATCTAAAGATTCCAGGGTGCTATCGAATATGCTTTGCATGTCCGACGATAACAATCAATTCCCCACAACATCGAGCATGACTAAACGCTTTGTATGTTTGACTACAACAATCAATTCCCTCGGGGTTGTTGTCAGAGATGCTTTGCACGTCCGACTATAACAATCAAGTACCCCATTTTCAAAGATTACACACATTTTGGTGTAGTTGGAGCAGCCCCTTTAGATCTAGCTAAACCAAGGGATGTGGGTGGTGGAGCCTGGTGATGTCCACCTCGATATGAGCTTTTACCTCGGGGAAGTGATAAGTGGTTTTCGCATCGCTTTTATTAGTTGTTTTACTTTGTTAATTTATCGTTTTCGTTCTATTTACTTCCGTTTTATCCTGTTTTATGCTTGGTAGTGTGTTTTTTATGTTTTCCAGGCTTAAGCAAGTGTCCAAGATAAAAGAGGAACCAAAATGAGCAAAGTTTTTGTATTTTTGAAATTTGGATGACTTGGTTGTTGTCTTGATGGATTTTCTCTTGCTTTGCTAGGTCCTTAATGTGATGGTCATGGCATGGTTTTACGTTGAAGATGGAAAAAGCTTGAATGAATGACAAAGGAATGTTTGAAGTTGAAGTAACAAAAGAAAGCAAATTGAGTTTTTTGAAAACCTTTAGAGTTAGGTCTTGAGAGTTTTTTTCATTCTTATGTAACAAGAACAACATGTAACAATGTTAATGTGTTATGAATTTTCTTATTTTAATGCAGAGAAATGTACCTTTTTTTAATTTGAATTTTAAGTGCAAATGCATGCCAATGTATGTTAAATTAAAGCTTGAATTCCAACAATGTTTCTTGTGAGAGGTCCAATAAAAATAAAAACAAAAATGGATGTGTGTCAAAGAGACACTTAGTATGCATGAAAATAATGAATATGATGAACACATGGATTATGATAAGGAATCAAGTAAGGTTCAAATGGCTAAAAATGATAAACGTTTTTTCAAGAGGTTAAGAGCAAATAATTTTTAACTTACAAGCAAACCAAAACTTATACCTTAACCATGATGACTCAAATAAACCAGAGGACTTATTAAAACTAATAACCTCTAATGATACATGACATGAACATATGAGTTGGCTAAGACAGTTTAACCATACAAATTGACCCAAAGTTCTTAACCGTTAACCTTGATTTATGCATGAGAATAAACTTTTATGACCAGATGAAATAGTCATAAGAAATTAGTTCAAACAAAGAGATGCATATGAATAAAATGAATGCAAATGGATGAATAAAAAAGAATGAATACAAATGGACTAGGTGGGGCAAAATTTAGGGTGTGATAATATCCTTCTTATATCAATTGTTAATCATGAATTAACCATGCATCTTTGATTATTTTTGTAATTAAAAGTGATAATTGAATAAACATTTTCAATAAACAAAACCCCTGGTCCAATGCCTAGTGGATTTTTCATAACTCACTTCATCTTGTTTCAATTCAACGCAAATAGAAACCTCGATCAACATTGAGTGACTTTTCCCGAATCAAACATAATATTAAATCTTTTTTCTTAACAAAAGCGAAAGAAGAGGTACCTTGGAGTCTCGAATTCTCTAAAGCCCTCGAATAATCGATCCCGAGGAATACGTCTTGGGTTAACCGCTTATTCTTTCTTTCATTTTTACAAACACTTAATATGAACTTGGACAAAAAAGGATCGTTGGAGTCTAGCATTCCAATGGAACCCTTGAACAATAGATTTTGGGGCACACATCTCTTTCTTATAGAGCGTTCTTGTCCATCAAATAAAGTTTATAAATATATTAAATGAAAAAGGATCATTGGAGTCTAGAATTTCAATGAAGCCCCGAATAATTGGTCTCGAGGCTCACGTCTCGTTCTCACCGAGCATTCGTCATTCTCCTAAAAAACAATATACATATCAAAATTATTTTCTCACCCCCGTGCCATCATTTTTTTTTACAAAAGAACATTTCTTAGTTCATCCTAACGCGTATACAAATTAGCGCTCAAGGCTCCCCCACGAGCGTACAAGGCATCGTTTAACCATTAGAATGCGATCTAAACACTTGTTTAATAAAGCAAACTTCAACCAATCAAGCCTATTTTCTCGCCCGCGCACGACTGAAACCCCTTTTTCAAAAGAACATTATTTAGTCCATTCTATCGCAAAACAAACTAGCGCTTAAGCCTTTAATGCATGAGCATACAAGCAATGTTTAAGCGTTAGGACACGATCAAATAAGATCCTTTATGTCGTGAAACAAACTAACACTTAAGACTCCTATGTACGAGCATATAAACCAACGTTTAAACCTCCAAAATGCGACATAAACATTCAGTCTTTAAAATCAATCAACAAACACTCATTTTATACCAAGAACTATGTAGCTTTGAGTTCTCCATCGCACCTAGAGATACGTAGGAGCGAGATTTAACGTCTCGTCAAACACTATAACAAAAAACACCAAAAATATCTTTTGGCTTTCCCAGAACTACGTCACTTTGATTTTCTCGTTATACCTGAGGATACATAAGAACAAGACTCGCAATCTTGTTAAACACCCTAATAAAAACTTTTTTGCGACCCCTTCTTCTTTTCCTTTTGCACTTTTAATCATTCTAATAAAACAAATAATTATAACTAACATTCATTCGTGAGTTTAACTAAAAGGTTCTCGTTGAGTACAATGGACATGAGAGGTGTTAATACTTTCCCATTGCATAATCGACTATCAAACTCGAATTTGGTTGTGACGATCATCATCCATTTTCTTTTAAGAGGGTTTATCAATATTTTCTCTTTCCTTCTTCGGAATAAATAAAGTTTGGCGGCGACTCTATTTGAATCATTTTTCGCGAGAGCACGAATGCCCCACGAAGGATCGCATTTTTTTGAGACGTGACACTAAGTGTTGACTTGTAGATAAAATTGTTCTTTTAAAATAGTAATTTTAATACGATACTCGTGTAAGTTTTGATATCAAAGTTATTACTGAGAAGATTTTGTGATGTATAGTGAATGAATCTCAGACTTATTCCAATTGTGAGAATATGACACCAATATAAATGATTAACAAATCTCTAAGAGTCGGGTTAACGCAACCCTGTTATAGTATGATTTCAAAATAAACCTTGTTTCAATTAGGTCTTGAATGTTTTAATGTAGTATGGTTCACGATTTTTAAAACAAAGGGATATAAGGCTCAAAATTTGATTTTAACCCAACCCATTCTCCTTGATGATCTCCAGTCATACGTTCAGTTAATTCGACACATGATTTCAAATTCCAAGATAATTTTAAAGGTGGAAATATGATAGTTGGCGCATACGCGAAAAACAACCGGCGGGAAAAGACACAGAGCCACCACCGTGCGTTATTTATCCCAAAGGAGGGAAAGGAAACGCTCGAAGTAAACCTGAAAAAGGGAAAGGAATGGTCTTACGACCAGAGATTGCAAGGCACGGGAGTCGGTTACGCAAGGGGAAGGTATTAGCACCCCTCACGTCCGTCGTACTCGACGGGATCCACGCTCAAAATAAATAGAATAAGGTTGCTAAATAACTGCTCAAAGAATGCACACACACTGGAATAAAACACAGACGGAAGAAGACGGAGGAAGCGGACTCGGCAGGATGTCGCATCCTGGGCCTACGTAATCTGTCAGAAACAAACATCAGAGTCAACGTAGTTCGGAGAAATGGAAAACGGGCTCGCTAGGATATCGCATCCTATGCCTACGTATCTCATCTGGAATGAGAATCAGAGCTACCGTAGTTTGGCTAACGCACGCCGAAACAAAACACAACACAAAGACGCTGAGACGTCAAAAGAAACTCAACAAGGAAACGGAATGCCAATAGCAGGGCTTATATCCGACTCCAAACAAAGGCAAACAAGGAAACGGAATGCCAATCAATGGGCTTACATCCAACTCCAAGCAAACAAGCAATCGCTAACCAGCGAACACCAAAGGTAGAAAGCAAATTGACAAACTAAAAGGGAGTCTGGAACTCGAGCCTAGAAGTTGTTAAGCAAAACACACGCAAAAAGAAAAAGGGTGCCCGGAGAGATCTCACATGATCTCCTGCCTACGTACCTCATCTGGTATGAGGATCAGGGCGACGTAGTTCCCCTTAACAGGGGAGAAACTCTCTCCTAACCAGAGACCAGGGAATAACAAACTAAAAGGGAGACTGACTCGAGCCTAATAGTTGTCATGCAATCCACAATAGTCCTAGGTTGAGGTTTCTAAACAGAACCTAACTCGCACAAGAAGCAAGCTAACTCAAACAGCAAATCAACAGGTATGAAAAGCAAACACACAAGCAATCATCACACTCTATATGCAAACAAGCGGCTCATACAAGGCTGGGCTTTAGTCAAGGGGTCATATCAACCTCGACAAACAAGCCAACACTAGAAGGGTATGATGAGGCTCTTAACCACTGACATTGACCGTCAGGGTGAGCAGATGAAAGGTAATGAGGGTTGGACCTCATAGCTCTTAACCCTGGTCTAGGTGAGCTTGAATCAATGAAAACGTGGAGATCCAGAATGAGGGACCCTACTCCACTTGACTGACTCTATATACAAGGATCTTGGGTTAGGTTCAATAGCATCAGCACGTAGTGCGAGCATAATGAACGACTCAACGACTAACAGGGGACTGACTACTAGTCCCTTCTATCTGTCAATTGCCTCTTCACTTAGGAGGACTTAACAAGTAACAACACAAATGTAAACAAACACAGTCATTGCCTCTTAAGGAGGACTTCAGCCAAACGCCTGCCAAAAAAGCGACAAGACTTCCAGACTACGTGGAGTTAGAAGGCTAAACTACCTCAGTGGTGTACTAACCACACTCCAAAGCAAAGCAAAGCAAGCTAATAACGGCTAATGTACCTGTACAAAAGCTAACCAGTCAGTATTGTATTCAGACAAACCAAACAGTTAACAACAGTGGGACATTTCCAATATTGCACAATACAAGTCCTATGTGTAAACAACTCAAGTGAGTTTATCACCAAGAGACCTACAACACAACAAGGATTAGTGTACAAAGTAATTTGCATCTCATGAAGTGAGATCACATCAACCACTAGAGCTAAGTGCTTGAACCTGAAATACAAAGCTCAAAAGGTGAGTACAAACCACTAGTGCAAAGACTAGGGTCAAAGGCAAAGCAAATATTTAAAACAGCAACCAATATTCAACATGAAGCACATTTAATCAAGCAAGAACATGTCCTAAAAAGGACCAAGTCTAAATCATAAGGCAAAGGTTTCACATGAGCAAGATAAGGCAAAGGCACACCAAGGTGATCAAAATTGGACATCAAGAAGAGAAATTCCATATTAAAACAGAAATGAATCCAATAATCATGAAAAATTTTATGTGCACACAACATGTTAAACACAAGCATCATGCAAAAAATTGGAATCAGAAAAGCTTAATTGACATGTACATGAAAATGAACAAGAGCAACATCAAATTGTGTGACACACATTGTCACACCATACATCCATGTGTCCCAAACAGAGATGAAAAATGCTAAAAATGTCCAATAAAAGCTCAAAAATCACGTATCATGTTAGGAATCATCATATCAAATTTCGTGGCAATTGGACAATGTATGAGCATTTCACAATCAATTGAATGAAGCAAGGTAATTTTGCATACATGTTCAAACACACAATCATATTTCAAATTCCAGCAAGGCACAAATCATGAAATCACAACCACAAAATAATAGACATTCAAATGAACATGTGTCAAAACATTTGAGTTAATTTGGATTAGTATTCTATTTTTTATGAATTTTGAAAGTTGAATGAAAATATTGAAATATTATGAAATAATGCATGGCAATTTAGAGGGAAAGAAAAGATTTGAATTAAAAATGGCAATGTGAATCAACCAGATTCGAACTCAGGCCAGGCAAGTGCACAAAGTAGCGCTCAAAAATAAATCACAAAACAACATTGCGCTGGAATCGAACTCGCGTGGCCAAGGATACCAAGCGCTCCATAACAAATTAATTCAAAAGCGCGCTAGGACAAAATCGAACCCGCTCGCTGGAGGTGCAAAGCGTGCAAGGCCAAGACTCAAACCCGCTCGGCCAAGGTCTTGACACAACACAAAACGCAGCGTTTTGCTACATAACCCTAGCCACCGCACCAGACGCCGGAACAGTAGTTCCGGTCGTCTTCTCCGACCGTGTACACGGCGGAGCTGCAACTTTTTTTTCCAGAATTTTACAAACTATATACCGTTGGAAAGGCCTTTCAATGTACATTCCAGATCCATGATTATCTAAGCCTAATTCCTAATATATTTTCTGGATCGAAGCAAAGAAGTTTCATGTGCAAAACTTTAAATCAACATATCTCATTCAATATTCATCCAAATTCAACAAAATTCATATCATAATCATCAGCATTCAAACACCTACAAGATCATGGCAATAGAATGAAGAATTATGAGATTCGAATTTTCACCAACCTGAACTTGCAGTGACCAAATCCTTGTGGTTAAGCCTTCTCCAGCTCCAGATATCCTTCTTCACTCTTGTTATGAAGCTTTGAACAGGAATCAGCACTTGAATCCTCTTGAATCTTGTTGAACTTCAAACTTCCATTGACATGTGAGTGCTTGAATCTACACGAAATCTTGCTCAAATGCCACGAAAAATGGATGAATCATACTTCAAACTCCATGAGGATGAAGGATCTATGAAGAAATTGTGTGCTTGTGTGAAGAATTTTTGAATTTCAATGAGAGAGAATTTTGGAGGGAAAAGAAAATTCTAGATCTAGAATGTGAAAACTGTGCAAATTCTGTTATGATTATCTATTTATACCATGTCTTAATCACCTTGCTAATCAAAATTTGTATTGGTTAATTGGGATTAATGAAATGTAAGGTGAATGACCAATTTTGGCAAGTGTATGGTGCATGAAAATTTTACACGTGAACAATGCACATGCATGGCTCAAACTCACTCAAAATCATCCAAGGAACACAATGGCATTGGTATTTTTCATGTATGATCAATAGAATTTGAATTCTCTATTTTCCCTCCAAAATAAACATGCATGGACAAATGATCATGTGATGTTATTTCATGCAATGCAATGATGGATTTGGAAAATATAGGTCATGAGAAGTATTATGCAAAAAGAGTGACTCAAATTGGAGTTTTGGATCAAAAGTTATGGCACTTTGAAGTTTCATGCACACTTGGTGATCATTGGATCATAACTCCTCAACCATTCATCATATGCTCATGATCTTGGACTTTTTGGAAATGGGAGAGAAAGATCTTCAACTTTCATGTTCAACAAAAATTCATTTGAAGCTTCTTTGATGATATAAAGTCAAGTTGAATTTGAACCAAAATCTTTCCGTTTTTGGAAACTTTCAATTACAGGTCACTTTCCATTTTTGGAAACTTTTGTCCTGACTTCAAAATCTTCAAGATATATGTTTATAATGACAAATGAACCTATTTTGAACATTAATGAAGTGTTGAAACTCATTTCTCCACCTCAAAGCCCTCAGCTCTTGCACAGTTGACTGTATAGGTCCTCAGATGACCTTGACATGCTCTGATCAGCTTGAGCCTCTACCACTTGAGGAATTTGCTCAGCAATGAACCCCTAGCTCATATAAGCTCAAAATAATACTCCTGTGATCTCCATCTCAATAGAATGCCTCACCTCCTGGATAAACCCTGGTTGAAAGAATTGCATTGATTAGGGTTGACCAGAGGTCAAAACCCTAATCCAAAGGAACTGAGCATGAACAATGAAGCCCTTGAGGATGACATAACCATGATGATGGTAACATATCCTTGCAAGCAATATAATACTCAAGACCTTTGAAGGATTAGGAAACCCTAATTGAAGTACAAACCCTCAGATGGTTGATCCTCAATCCAATAAGACCCTCAGACTCAAATCATGTACCTTCTACATCTTCTGGAAAGACTTTGGAGGATGATCTCTTATTTCCATGAAATGCAAAAATGAAATGCCTAATGCCCTAAAAATGAAATGCAATATGCTAAACTAGTCCCAAGAAGAGAAGGGCAAATTTTGAGGTGTTACAGCTGCCCCTATTCAATCCACTGTGAACCTGTCGATATGAACAGCCTCGACTTTCAGATGATCAGGGTGAAGAGTGATTGAATACAAAGAACAGACGAACAATTTGCGCTCCGCTGGGAAATAATTAACAGTGCCTGTCAGAATCGGCAACGAGGTGATCTTGAAAGAAAAACCCGTCTGGTACGGTGAGAGTCAGCCTGAATACCAAAAAGAATGTTGACCTGGATACCAAAATAAATGGTAACACAGGAACCATGGCCTGAACGTCGCTCATCAGTCTGAATACTGAGCATCGGAATCTGGGAGAATTAATATCAGTCTGAACACCGAGAGATTGGCCTGAATGCCCGAAAAACTGGCCTGAATGCCGCTTCGGTCTGAATACCACTTCGGTCTAAATACCGAACAACTGGCCTGCACGCCACTTCGGTCTGAATACCGGAACAATTGGCCTGCACGCCACTTCGGTCTAAATACCGGGAAACTGGCCTGAATGCCACAAGTGCATCAACTGAACGTCAGAAACTTTTTTGATCTGAATATCGGAAACTGGCCTGAGTGCCACAAGTGCGTCGACCTGAACGTCGAAAACTTCTTCGATCTGAACATCGGAAACTGGCCTGAGTGCCACAAGTGCTTCGACCTGAACGTCGGAAACTTCTTCGATCTGAACATCGGAAACTGGCCTGAGTGCCACAAGTGCGTCGACCTGAACGTCGGAAACTTCTTCGATCTAAACATCGGAAACTGGCTTGAGTGCCACAAGTGCGTCGACCTGAACGTCGGAAACTTCTTCGATCTGAACATCGGAAACTGGCCTGAATGCCACAAGTGCGTCGACCTGAACGTCGGAAACTTCTTCGATCTGAACATCGGAAACTGGCCTGAATGCCACAAGTGCGTCGACCTGAACGTCGGAAACTTGTTCGATTTGAACATCGGAAACTGGCCTGAATGCCACAAATGCGTCGACCTGAACGTCGGAAACTTCTTCGATCTGAACATCGGAAAACTTTCATGCCTGTCAACGTCGGTAGAAAATAGGGAAAGTGATAAATGAGGCAGCACGCGGGCCAACCACCTATGCTGGGGGTAATAAGCCATGAGCATGCCATCCCTACTTAATCCACTGTGAACGACCAATTTGCGCTCAGCTAGGGATTATTATATATTTTTTTCTTGAACCCCGAAAACCTTTTAATTTTCATTTCTATCTCCGCCCGACGGAAACTCTTCCTCCCATATCGCACTACTGGGGAATACCGTTGACCCAACGTCACGATGCTAAACTCCTCAGAGTAACATCTTCCAACTTCCATCTCACACGACAGAAATCTCCTCCAGTATCGCACTACTGGGGACACCGTTGACCCAACGTCACGATTCTAAACTCCTCAGAGTAACATCTTCACCATCCGGCGAAACCAACTCTCAAACGGTAACCACGGCTTGAGTCGCGCTGACCGCGTCATAATGCTAACCTCCTTGGAGTAACATCTTCACCATCCGGCGAAACCAACTCTCAAACGGTAACCGCGGCTTGAGGCTAACTGATGCTTGCAATGCGGAGGCTGATCTTCCAACCAAATAAACCGATTCTCAAACGGTAACCACGGCTTAAGACTAGCTTATGCTTGCAATGCTTATGCATGAGTTTTTTTCCAGCGTAATGCTCCATAACCATGGAAATGCTACGCAATGAGTTATGCAATATGCCATGCTCTTCTAAATGATGAATGCATAAAAAGTATCCCCCTCAAGGGACTCTACTGAGGAGCTCGAGGCACTCTGCTGAGGAGCTTGATATCACTCCAATCTCCACCCTGCTGGGGAATAACACTGCTGCTGGGGAAAGGACAACCTCACCAGGGATGACCTCCACCGAACTTGATCCGCTTGGGGACTTCGCTGGGAAACAGCTACCGACGCACACCTCCGCTGGGGAAACGGCAACCTTTTGACTTGCTGGGGATATAACGCTCCACCCTGCTAGGGGAAACAACAACCTTCCAACTTGCTGGGGAAATAACAATCTCCACCCCGCTAGGGGAAACAACAACCTTCCAACTTGCTGCCAAGGAAATACCGATCTCGAACCTGCTGGGGAGATACGGAACATTTGACACGGAACACCTGTCGACTCGTCGAACACTGGTATCCACCATCGAACCAAAGTGTCAACTTTCTATTTCAGACTTTGAAGAGTCTTCTTGATTAATCCTCAAGGATCGTCGCAATCCTTTGTCGTCTTTTCACCATTCTTCAATCCCTTGTCCCTGATTGGACTCTGCGGGAATCTCTTGTCAAAAGGCTTCACATCACAACCTGCAAGTGAGTGAAAACATCTAACAGCACCTGCAAAAGAGATCGTCAGATAAAAACCGTGCCCCAGGCGTGCCAAAATTTCAACACCTGGGTCACTCTACCTTCCGAATAAGATTTCAAGTTTATAATCCTATGAACATGCATTGGAAGGGACCTGTATGTCTCAAAATGCAAATATTCTTTATCAAAATAAACGGATGTTTTTGCACTCAAAGCGGTAATGAAAACAAAGACAAAATTATTTGACTGAATATGCATTTTATTGATTGAAAAAGGTGGCTCAAAACTGAGCAATACACAGAAAGCAATCCCTGAAAAGAGGTAATTGCGCACAAAAGGAAAAATCTATCCTAATGGCAATGTGAACCCGTGATCTCATCGAGTTCCAACTCGGTTACACCCCATATGTCCTCAAGACTCTCCGCACTTTCTGCCTTTTGAACAAGACGCTTCCGACCGATCCCTACCGGGGATTATCCATGTGTCTTAACCAAAACACAAACGATCATGCTAAACGCAGTTGTTCGTTTCAATCCTTCTTTTGCCTGGACCGCCCTTTCGGGTTTTCAGTCCACCGGGATACCCTTTTTTGCCCAATCCGCCCTTGTGAGGTTTTCGACTTGCCGGGTGACAAATGACTGCCAACCTCTTTTCCTCAATCAGGCTCAACTCTTCGTACCGAGTCCTTACCCATTCCGCCTCTTCCAATTTCACGTCCATCAGGACTCTCAACGAAGGAATCTGAACCTCAACCGGTAGCACGGCTTCCATCCCATACACAAGTGAGAAAGGCATTGCCCCAGTAGATGTACGCACCGAGGTTCGATACCCATGCAATGCAAACGGCAACATCTCGTGCCAATCCTTATAGGTCACAACCATTTTCTGCACAATCTTCTTAATATTCTTATTGGCCGCCTCGACCGCCCCATTCATCTTTGGACGATAGGGAGAAGAATTGTGATGCTCGATCTTGAATTCCCGGCACAGTTCTGCCATCATCTTATTGTTGAGATTAGAACCATTATCAGTAATGATTCTTTCGGGAACCCCATATCTGTAAATGATGTCTCTTTTGAGGAATCTGGCAACAACCTGTTTCGTCACATTTGCATAAGAGGCTGCTTCCACCCACTTGGTGAAGTAATCGATAGCCACTAATATGAACCGGTGCCCATTCGAAGCCGTAGGCTCGATCTTTCCGATCATATCAATGCCCCACATAGCAAACGGCCACGGAGATGACATCAAACTCAACGGATTTGGAGGTACGTGCACCCTGTCAGCATAAATCTGGCATTTATGACACTTCCGCACGAAATTGAAACATTGGGCCTCCATCGTCATCCAATAATATCCAGCTCTCAGCAACTTCTTCACCATTGCATTCCCACTGGCATGGGTACCAAACGACCCCTCGCGTACCTCTTTCATCAATTGGCTTGCTTCTTTGTCATCGACGCATCTGAGCAAAACCCAATCGAAATTCCGCTTGTACAAAACCCCATCCTTGTTCAGATAGAACACCATGGCCAACCTCTTCAGAGTCTTTCGGTCTTTTTTGGATGCTCCCTCAGGATATTCTTGGGTTTCCAGATAGCGCTTGATATCATAATACCACGGCTTCTCATCATCAGGCATTGTGTCAACAGCAAACACATAAGCCGGTCTATCCAGACGTCCCACTTCAACGCTAGGGAACTGATTCCACCACTGCACCTTAATCAAAGCAGTCAGAGTAGCCAAAGCATCTGCCAACGGATTCTCTTCTCTCGGCACATGGTACAATTCCACCTTGGTGAAAAACGTCAACAACCTCCTCGTATAATCCCGGTATGGAATTAAATGAGATTGATGCGTATACCATTTTTCGCTAACCTGATTCACAACCAAAGCTGAATCTCCATATATAACAAGGTTCTTGATCCGCAAATCAATCGCCTCTTCGATACCCAAGATACAAGCTTCGTATTCATCCACATTGTTGGTGCACTCAAATGTTAGCCGGGCAGCAAAAGGAATGTGGGATCCTTTCGGCGTAACCAAAACAGCACCAACTCCACTACCATTCACGTTAACGGCCCCATCAAACATCAGAATCCATTCGGATTCAGGGTCAGGCCCTTCCTCCGGGATTGGTTCCTCACAATCTTTCGATTTGAGAAACATGATGTCCTCATCAGGGAATTCAAACTTCATCGGTTGATAATCCTCAATGGGTTGTTGGGCGAGGTAATCAGACAATACACTCCCCTTGATTGCCTTCTGAGAGGTATACTGGATATCATATTCAGTCAAAATCATATGCCATCTCGCAACCCGTCCGGTCAATGCTGGCTTCTCAAATATATACTTGATCGGATCCATCTTGGAAATCAACAAAGTGGTATGAACCAGCATATACTGTCTCAGTCGGCGAGCAGCCCATACCAAAGCACAACAAGTTTTCTCGAGCAGTGAATATCTTGTTTCACAGTCGGTAAACTTTTTGCTAAGGTAGTAAATCGCATGCTCTTTTCGACCAGACTCGTCATGCTGCCCCAGTACGCACCCCATAAACCCCTCGAGGACTGTCAAGTACAGGATTAACGGTCGTCCCTCCAAAGGAGGCATCAGAATCAGAGGCTTCTGCAAATATTCTTTTATCTTTTCAAATGCCGCTTGACAATCATTATTCCACCTGGCCATTTGATCTTTTCTCAACAACTTGAATATGGGTTCACACGTGGCTGTTAGATGAGATATGAACCGTGAAATGTAGTTCAATCTACCTAAGAAACCACGAACCTCCTTCTCTGTTCTCGGTTCAGGCATTTCTCGTATTGCTTTTACTTTAGCAGGATCAATCTCGATTCCTCTTTCGCTTACAATAAACCCCAGCAACTTACCGGATCGCACTCCGAAAGTGCACTTATTCGGATTCAACCTCAGTCTGAATTATCTCAACCGGTGAAACAGCTTGGCCAGATCCACCAGATGCCCCTCTTCTGTTTTGGGACTTTGCTATCATGTCATCAACATAGCATTCAATTTCATGATGAATCATATCATGAAACAAAGTCACCATAGCCCTGTGATACGTGGCACCGGCGTTCTTGAGACCGAATGGCATCACCTTATAACAGAAAGTTCCCCACGGTGTGATGAACGTTGTTTTCTCCATATCATCTTGCGACATTTTGATTTGATTATAGCCAGAAAAGCCATCCATGAAGGAAAACACCGAGAATTGAGCTGTATTATCTACCAACACATCAATGTGAGGTAATGGGAAATCATCCTTCGGGCTAGCTCTATTCAGATCCCGGTAGTCCATACACATTCTCACCTTTCCATCTTTCTTCGGCACCGGCACAATATTCGCGACCCAAGGCGGATAATTAGTGACAGCTAAGAAACCAGCATCCAACTGCTTCTGCACTTCCTCTTTAATTTTCATGGCCATCTTGGGTCGAGTTCTGCGCAACTTCTGCTTCACTGGAGGACAATCTGCTCTCAATGGTAGCTTGTGCACAACAATATCGGTATCCAACCCTGGCATATCTTGATAAGACCAGGCGAAGATATCAACATACTCTTTCAACAAGGCTATCATTCTGCTCTTGACATTTACCTCTAAAGCAGCCCCGACTTTCACCTCTTTTCTGACCTCCTCGGTACCCAGATTCACAACCTCGACTTGCTCCTCGTGCGGTTGAATCACCTTCTCCTCTTGCTTTAACAATCTGGCTAATTCCTCCGGCAGTTCACCATCTTCTTCGCCTTCTTCTTCGGCATGATAGATTGGATTGTCAAAGTCATATGAGGGTGTAACAGGATTGTTATCAATGAGATCCGGAGAATGATCGCATCTGCATGAATGTTGATTCATGCATTGCTTTAGAACCAAAGCAAAGCAAATTAAAAGAAAAATGAAAACAAACATTGCCATTTTTATTTTTTATTTTTTAAAACTGCAAAAATAAATGAAAAACAGGGAACACCGCTTTTATGAAAAAAACATCCTTTTATTAATGATGCATATATTGCAAAATGAAACACATGAGGTGGCCCTTACAATGAACCATTACGTTTCGGGCAAAACGTATGGTTTTCATGCAGACAGAATTTGAAAAACAGAGATATTACTCTTCACGTAGAGTGACAGTGATGATCTTTTCGGCCTCCCAGTTCTGGATCTCCATCCCTGGTACGCACGGTTTTATCCAATGATCAAGCTCGCAGTCACTGTCGACCTCTTCACCCACCACACAGATGCGATCTGGATCCAGCATTCCAGCACTGATGAACGTGAATGGTGGACGAAGTCCTCTATTCTGTCTAGATGAGACTCGGCCCGACTGATAACCAACCCCGAACCTGTCTTTCTTGGCGGCAATGTCCATCATCCTTCCCCAACCTGGGGCTTCTCCGCTCTTCACCACCTCGGTGGCCTGCTTATACGAAGAAATGGACGGCTTCTTCTCCTCCTTGACAAAAGTGGCATTCTCCACCTTGACGGTTTCGAATGCTTGACTTGGCGTTTCCCATATTTCACCGTCCATTTCAACATACTTGAACGATGATAGGTGGCTGACAAAAATGTCCTCTTCTCCACAAACTGTTACGACCTGCCCGTCCCAGATATACTTCAATTTCTGGTGCAAAGTCGAAGTCACTGCCCCAGCAGCGTGTATCCATGGTCGACCCAACAAGCAACTGTATGCCGGCTGAATATCCATGACATGAAATACAAACTTAAACACCTCGGGCCCGATCTTCACAGGGAGCTACACTTCCCCAAACACAGCCCACTTAGAGCCATCAAATGCTCTAACTGTCAGGTCCGTCGGCCTCAAGATCAACCCTTCACAATCCAGCTTTGCCAGGGCCTTCTTCGGCAACACATTGAGCGACGAGCCGGTATCCACCAAAACGTGCGAAAGCACCGCTCCTTTACACTCCATTGCAATGTGTAATGCCCTATTATGATTACGCCCGTCTACAGTAAGATCCAAATCAGTGAAACCCAGCCCATGGCTGGCATTAACATTGGACACCACTGTCTCTAATTGATTAATCTTTATCTCTTGCGGGACATAGGCTCTCTTCAATATTTTCAACAAAGCCTCTCTATGCCCCTCGGAGCTTAATAGCAATGACAGTATTGAAATCTTAGACGGGGTCTGCTGCAAGTGGTCAACAAGCTTATTCTCTGACTTCTTGATGATCCTCAGAAATTCCTCAGCTTCATCATCAAGTTCTTTTTCCGACCCCACAGGCGCCGGTGTCGCCACAGGAGTACCCTCGCTTACCACCTGCTTCCCTCTTTCCCTGGCTAAAGCCTCGGCCTTATCTCTCTTTTCTTTTTCTCCCTCCCCACTCCTTAAAGTGTCCGGTGCAAACAACCTTCCACTGCGAGTGAAACCACTAGGTCCGGCATTATCCACATTTGAAACGGTGGTTTCACCTGCAGTTTGATCTTCCTGCTTCTCCCCATTACAGTAAACCTCCCCACCATAGTGCCACGGCACAGCGTTGTCATTGTCATAAGGAATTGGCCCAGGTACCGTGATGGTAACTGGAGCCACATCTGCCAACGCTGACAAGTCAATCGGATCAAAGTAGATGGTTATGGTGGAGACATCCTCCCTCTCCAAACCAACCTTCTCAAATCTGAGGCTTCCCTCATCCATCATCCTCTGGACAGCCTCCCTCAACAAAACACACCCATCAGGGGCAACAGTGCACGCAGCACAACAATCACCACAACTCGGAAAGACCCCATTCATCAACAGTCGTCTCTTGACCTCAGCCAATGGAGTCTTCAACTGATCTATATTCATCAGCCCAATTATCCTCCTATCCTCAGAAATTGCATTCACCCCCATCTGACCATGCGCAGGCATGGGGTTAGCGTTAACATTTGGGGATGGAGCAAAATTGATAGCCTTAGAATCCACCAAGTCCTGGACGACATGCTTAAAAGCTTTGCATCCTTCAACATTGTGCCCGGGGGCACTAGAGTGAAACTCGCACTTGGCGTTCTCATCATAGTTGGCAGGCCTCTGATCAGGTCTCAACGGAGCCAATGTTCTCAGTTGAACCAAACCCAGATCTTTCAACTTCTTTAACAAGAAAGAATATGTCACTGGCGGCCTATCAAACTGACGATCAGCCATTCGTCCTCTCACCTGATACCCGGCCCGCTGTGGTCTCTGTTGAAATGGCTGTCATTGTTGTTGCGGTTGTTGTTGTTGATGTTATTGTGCAGGTTGATTATCAGCAGAAATGGTTACCGCAACAGTGTGCTGGTAGTAACGATCCCTACTGTGTCCCCTTTGGGCATACACAACACTCGTATCACCCTCCTTCTTCCGCTGACCATTACCAAAGGGCTTCTTCGACCCAGAAGACGAAGCACTTCCCTGTATCTTTCCCAGCTTCAACCAACTCTCAATTCTTTCCCCTGCCACCACTATGTCTGCAAAGTTGGTAACCGAGCATCCCACCATTCTTTCTGCAAACGTCCCCTGAAGGGTACCCATAAACAGATCAGACATCTCCCGGTCTACCAACGGAGGTTGAACTCTGGCAGCCAACTCCCTCCATCTTTGTGCATATTCTTTAAATCCTTCATTTGACTTTTGAGACATACCCTGCAACTAGGTACGGCTAGGAGCCATGTCGGTATTGAATTGATATTGTTTAAAGAACGCATCTCCAAGATCCTGCCAGCTCTTAATATCTGATGATCTCAATTTAGTATACCATTCCAGAGACCCACCAGACAAACTGTCCTGGAAGAAATACATCCAGAGCTTCTGGTCCATTGTATAGGCAGAAATTTTTCGGACAAAAGCCCGGAGATGAATTTCCGGGCAAGAACTCCCATTATACTTATCAAACGCAGGCGCTTTAAACTTCTGTGGGATCACAATCCTCTCAACTAGCCCCATGTTGACAACCCCCGGAGTAGCATAGCTTTCCAAAGCCCTGATCTTCTCTGCCAGCACCTGAATCTCTTTGTTTGGAGGTTGGACACTGTACTGACCAAACTGCTCATTCAGCACAGAGAACTGATCTTCTTCTCTATCCTCCTCATCCCCAAAGAAAGGAGGAAACTGATTATCTTTCACAATATTGCCCACAGGACCAGGTCCACCACCTGCAGCGAAACCAAAACCTCCACCATTGTTGATCACTACACCAGCAGTAGTCGTCTTCTTTCTGGGATCCCCACCATCCCTAGAACCACCGAGACCGTTGTTGGAGACACCCTCTAGGTTATTACCACTGTTGGCAGCAGAAGCCCGCTCAAGCTTCTCCACCTTCTCAACCAATGCCTTCTGCCCCAAGGCGAACCTTTGCATAACACTGATCAGCTCTCCCATCTTCTCTTTCAGCTCGAGAATGTCTGCGTTGGATGTATCCATCAGCTTGGATTTGTTGCGCCTGGTAGGGTATCTGTGCGGACGTGCTACGTGCAAAGGAATGATTCTACGTGTGCAAGCAATGATTCCTGAAACAATCAAGCACGTTAGAAACCGACACCTGCAAAATAGAAGACAAGTTATTATGATTCATGCATGAATGCAATGTTTATCCATATGAGGAACACTCTATCCTTCGATCCTGGTTTCATCGAGACAGATAATAATTCGCCAGCAACATTCTGACGTCAATCGTTTGGTTTCATCATACAAAGCAGAGAGTTATGATTTAGCAAAGATATCACCCAACCATGTGTGTGATATGTGAGTGCATACAGGAAAGCAAATAAAGCTTGAAGGTCGATCAATGAATGACAATAACCATTGTATCTCAAAAGTGCACTACACGTGCAAGAGTCATACATCAGGTCTGATACAAATCAAATTACAATTCTCCAGCATCAGAAAGAAAATACAAGCAAGTGAATTCCGTTAACAGGCCTGACGATAATCCACACATAACAACAAAAGTGTACACTGAAGAAGGTCCCACAGACGGCTCTGCATCATCAACCATCTTGGTAAACTTCACGGCGAACCTGAGCTCAGTGTTCTCCTGCTGCAGTCTTCCCACCTCCTTATGGTGAATCTTCATCTGTCAGAAATAATGATCCCTCTCAGCAAGATAATGATCTCTCTCAGCCATAATCTTTGCTTTCTCCGCTTCCCATTCCGTGGTAAGGACTTTGGCTCTAGCTTCCCTCTGAGTCTTCACAAGGATTTGTCTTCTCTTCTCATCCTCAATGACCTTCAAAGCTCTAGCCAACTTCTCCTTGGTGATGTCATGCTCCCTCGTAGATGACTCTAACGCTTGGCTGATCTTGCGGTAATAAGTGGTGTCTATCTCAAAGCGCTTCACCTCCAGGGCATGTCTCTTAGCCTGGTCTTCTGTTTCCCTCTTGATATCCTGATTAGCCATTTGAATTCTAGCAACACTCATCTCCAACTCAGTCTTCTCTGCATGCAACTGATCTCTCTCCCTCTTCATCTCAAGGAACTCTTCCATACTGACAGAAGAATGAGATTCCTCAATCAACGGATACCAAGGATCACCCACAGGAAATGGTAGATGCGTGAGCTCAACTCTCCTTCTGAGCCAATCATCAAACAAAGGAAAATACCTACTATTAGCTCTACCAAAAGGAATCTTGCCTTTCCTCTGAATATTACGCCACGCCTCAAACACTATCTCCAATGCTGACCGGTTACTCTCAACAGGGAAGTAACAAGAGTCCTGAATCTCATACTCGAGAGGAGGAACCTCCATAGCAAATCCCCTTTGTCTCTTAAGAAGCGTCGGGTTATAACTGATACACCCTTGAACTCCTATAAGAGGCACATTAGGAAAACTCCCACAGCTGCAAATGAAATCTCGTCCAGCCTCATTGATGTGAGTCCAAGCTATGTCCTTGGCTCGCAAACCCATCAACTTGGTTACCCAGCTGACAGTATGGTCAAGAAGAACAAAGGCACCTCTGGCAGGCAAATACCCCACGAACCATTTGTACAAAAGTTGAGCACAACATCTGATCAATCCCCCACGCCGCTTCTTGTTCCGATTATGGACGGAGTAATAGACATCCCCCACCAAGGTAGGAATGGGATTTCTCTGAGCGAACACCCGGATGACATTGATGTCTACAAAGTTCTTCTGATTAGGAAACAAGATGATTCCGTAAATGCTCACAGCAAGCAGAGCACAGACAGTCTTCCAATCACCCAAAACAGCATGCTCCTTGGCTTTAGCCTCCAAGAAACTCAAGTGAAAACCGGACAACTTTCCCTTCTCCTTCAAACCTCCCTTAGTCACTTCCTGGCTCAAATAAAGAGCGCGAGAGATCTCACCCACATCAGGTTCTTCCTTAGTGGCATAGAAAGGAACCTGGTTTCTGATCTGAATACCCAGGATACCGGCATAGTCCTCCATCAAAGGTCCCAACAAGTAATCCGGGAAAACGAAACATCTCAAACTAGGATCATAAAACTGGAGAAAAGTATGGATGGCGTCCCTATCCTCATATGTGAGCCTAAAAACCATCTTCAGAATACCATCATAAGTCTCACGGAACATCCCCACATGGTCAGGCGTGATCAGTGCTATCATATTTTTCAACCCACGAATCTCAGGATCAAAGAAACTATAAACAACATCAGCCTTCAAGTCGGTCCTCATATTTGAGTAGAGAAGTCTCTCAACCAGGATCTCAATCAAGAATGTGCCCTGCATATGGATAAACATGAGTTAGATGCAGATAAATGCAAAGTGTGAATGATGCGGATGTATGAATGCAATGCACTGTGCCATCCTCCAAGTCATTTGAACATCAACTGTACTGAATCTCGGTTTCCGAATTGATCACAACCATCTGAGGTACTGAGTAACCACAAATCCGGCTCGGGGTCCCGAAATAAACGGAACCTGAGGATATATCACCACCATCACTGGAAAACCACTGATCTGATAGCAACAAAATCATCTGTAGCAACCCAGGGAATCCTGAAATAAACGGATCCCCACTGATAAATACCACAGACAGAACTCCAGCGTCTTAGAAATAAATCCATAAATCCAACTCATAAATAGGACCCAGATCAAGAACCGGACCAAAGTCACCATCACAGAATCACTGACAAAACCTGTACTGTAGGAATCAAACCCTCCCCTCACAGGTGAATTCTAATCAGGTCATCCTAAGGCGGATAATGATCTCGACAATCGAACAAGATACTCAACGGGTTTGCCCTTTCGGGTGTGCCGTTGCAGCTCTCATAAGATCATCTAAACCAAAGATCCGGGAAAGAACGGTCACCGAAGTCAACAGCTCCAAAGAGATAAAACTCAACCATAGTGGAAACGCCACAAGGAAGAGCCCTCTCAGAAGAACCTCGTCCGGCTTGTGGTATGTCATGTCGCAACAATCATGTCAACCCAACATGTGAGGAACGTGAGACCATGCTAATCCTAGGTGTATACTCAGGCCTGGGTTTTAGCCCCACTCAGAACACCCACCCTAAATCAAAGGAACCAAACCTGTACAGAATCCAGCACAATGACAATATGATGCATGCAAACATATATGCAAATATATACACAGTATAATAATCATAAATGCAATAAATAAAACAGCACTAGCAACCAAAACTATCCTAAAGAGCGCTAGGATTGACTCGCTTAGGGAAGATGGACCAGCAAGAGGTCAACTTCTTTAGTCCCCAGCAGAGTCGCCAGCTGGCACATACGCGAAAAACAACCGGCGGGAAAAGACACAGAGCCGCCACCGTGCGTTATTTATCCCAAAGGAGGGAAAGGAAACACTCGAAGTAAACCTGAAAAAGGGAAAGGAATGGTCTTACGACCAGAGATTGCAAGGCAAGGGAGTCGGTTACGCAAGGGGAAGGTATTAGCACCCCCACGTCCGTCGTACTCGACGGGATCCACACTCAAAATAAATAGAATAAGGTTGCTAAATAATTGCTCAAAGAATGCACACACACTAGAATAAAACACAGACGGAAGAAGACAGAGGAAGCGGACTCGGCAGGATGTCGCATCCTGGGCCTACGTAGTTTGTCAGAAACAAACATCAGAGTCAACGTAGTTCGGGGAAATGGAAAACGGGTTCGCTAGGATATCGCATCCTATGCCTACGTATCTCATCTGGAATGAGAATCAGAGCTACCGTAGTTCGGCTAACGCACGCCGAAACAAAACACAACACAAAGACGCTGAGACGTCAAAAGAAACTCAACAAGGAAACGGAATGCCAATAGCTGGGCTTATATCCGACTCCAAACAAAGGCAAACAAGGAAACGGAATGCCAATCAATGGGCTTACATCCAACTCCAAGCAAACAAGCAATCGCTAACCAGTGAACACCAAAGGTAGAAAGCAAATTGACAAACTAAAAGGGAGTCTAGAACTCGAGCCTAGAAGTTGTCAAGCAAAACACACGCAAAAAGAAAAAGGGTGCCCGGAGAGATCTCGCACGATCTCCTGCCTACGTACCTCATCTGGTATGAGGATCAGGGCGACGTAGTTCCCCTTAACAGGGGAGAAACTCTCTCCTAACCAGAGACCAGGGAATAACAAACTAAAAGGGAGACTGACTCGAGCCTAATAGTTGTCATGCAATCCACAATAGTCCTAGGTTGAGGTTTCTAAACAGAACCTAACTCGCACAGGAAGCAAGCTAACTCAAACAGCAAATCAACAGGTATGAAAAGCAAACACACAAGCAATCATCACACTTTATATGCAAACAAGCGGCTCATACAAGGCTGGGCTTTAGTCAAGGGGTCATATCAACCTCGACAAACAAGCCAACACTGGAAGGGTATGATGAGGCTCTTAACCACTGACATTGACCGTCAGGGTGAGTAGATGAAAGGTAATGAGGGTTGGACCTCATAGCTCTTAACCCTGGCCTGGGTGAGCTTGAATCAATGAAAACGTGGGGATCCAGAATGAGGGACCCTACTCCACTTGACTGACTCTATATACAAGGATCTTGGGTTAGGTTCAATAGCATCAGCACGTAGTGCAAGCATAACGAACGACTCAACAACTAACAGGGGACTGGCTACTAGTCCCTTCTATCTGTCAATTGCCTCTTCACTTAGGAGGACTTAACAAGTAACAGCACAAATGTAAACAAACACAATCATTGCCTCTTAAGGAGGACTTCAGCCAAACGCCTGCCAAAAAAGCGACAGGGCTTCCAGACTACATGGAGTTAGAAGGCTAAACTACCTCAGTGGTGTACTAACCACACTCCAAAGCAAAGCAAAGCAAGCTAATAGCGGCTAATGTACCTGTACAAAAGCTAACCAGTCAGTATTGTATTCAGACAAACCAAACAGTTAACAAAAGTGGGACATTTCCAATATTGCACAATACAAGTCCTATGTGTAAACAACTCAAGTGAGTTTATCACCAAGAGACCTATAACACAACAAGGATTAGTGTACAAAGTAATTTGCATCTCATGAAGTGAGATCACATCAACCACTAGAGCTAAGTGCTTGAACCTGAAATACAAAGCTCAAAAGGTGAGTACAAACCACTAGTGCAAAGACTAGGGTCAAAGGCAAAGCAAATATTTAAAACAGCAGCCAATATTCAACATGAAGCACATTTAATCAAGCAAGAACATGTCCTAAAAAGGACCAAGTCTAAATCATAAGGCAAAGGCTTCACATGAGCAAGATAAGGCAAAGGCACACCAAGGTGATCAAAATTGGACATCAAGAAGAGAAATTCCATATTAAAACAGAAATGAATCCAATAATCATGAAATATTTTATGTGCACACAACATGTTAAACACAAGCATCATGCAAAAAGTTGGAATCAGAAAAGCTCAATTGACATGTACATGAAAATGAACAAGAGCAACATCAAATTGTGTGACACACATTGTCACAACATACATCCATGTGTCCCAAACAGAGATGAAAAATGCTAAAAATGCCAAAGAAAAGCTCAAAAATCATGTATCATGTTAGGAATCAGCATATCAAATTTCATGGCAATTGGACAATGTATGAGCATTTCACAATCAATTGAATGAAGCAAGGTAATTTTGCATACATGTTCAAACACACAATCATATTTCAAATTCCAGCAAGGCACAAATCATGAAATCACAACCACAAAATAATAGACATTCAAATGAACATGTGGCAAAAAATTTGAGTTAATTTGGATTAGTATTCTATTTTTTATGAATTTTGAAAGTTGAATGAAAATATTGAAATATTATGAAATAATGCATGGCAATTTAGGGGGAAAGAAAAGATTTGAATTAAAAATGGCAATGTGCATCAACCAAATTCGAACTCAGGCCAGGCAAGTACACAAAGTAGCGCTCAAAAATAAATCACAAAACAACATTGCGCTGGAATCGAACTCGCGTGGCCAAGGATACCAAGCGCTTCACAACAAATTAATTCAAAAGCGCGCTAGGACAGAATCAAACCCGCTCACTGGAGGTGCAAAGCGTGCAAGGCCAAGACTCGAACCCACTCGGCCAAGGTCTTGACACAACACGAAATGCAGCGTTTTGCTGCATAACCCTAGCCACCGCACCAGATGCCGGAACAGTGGTTCCGGTCGTCTTCTCCGGCCGTGTACACGGCGGAGCTGCAACTTTTTTTTCCAGAATTTTACAAACTATATACCGTTGGAAAGGCCTTTCAATGTACATTCCAGATCCATGATTATCTAAGCCTAATTCCTAATATATTTTCTGGATCGAAGCAAAGAAGTTTCATGTGCAAAACTTTAAATCAACATATCTCATTCAATATTCATCCAAATTCAACAAAATTCATATCATAATCATCAGCATTCAAACACCTACAAGATCATGGCAATAGAATGAAGAATTATGAGATTCGAATTTTCACCAACCTGAACTTGCAGTGACCAAATCCTTGTGGTTAAGCCTTCTCCAGCTCCAGATATCCTTCTTCACTCTTGTTATGAAGCTTTGAACAGGAATCAGCACTTGAATCCTCTTGAATCTTGTTGAACTTCAAACTTCCATTGACATGTGAGTGCTTGAATCTACACGAAATCTTGCTCAAATGCCACGAAAAATGGATGAATCATACTCCAAACTCCATGAGGATGAAGGATCTATGAAGAAATTGTGTGCTTGTGTGAAGAATTTTTGAATTTCAATGAGAGAGAATTTTGGAGGGAAAAGAAAATTTTAGATCTAGAATGTGAAAACTGTGCAAATTCTGTTATGATTATCTATTTATACCATGTCTTAATCACCTTGCTAATCAAAATTTGTATTGGTTAATTGTGTCGCGGCGGGATTTTTCACGAGATTAAGTATTGATTGAACTTAACCCGTTTGAAAAATATTTTAAATGCAAGAGTCGCCACCGTCTTTTATTTTATCCAAAAAGAGGAAGGGAAAAATAACGATAAATCCCTTTAGAGTTACGGGTTCGGGGGTTGGTTATGCAAAGGGAAGGTATTAGCACCTTCTACATCTGTGGTACTCCACAGGAACCTTTTTGCTTATGTTTATGTGAATGCTTTGCTTTTTTCGCTTTGATCGTTTGATTGGGGAGATGAGAAAAGAACTTGATTTTATTGTTTTTGGACTCGATAAAGTCGTAGACTTCATGCCTACGTATCTCCAAGGCGCAATGGAGAAATCAGAATCCACGTAGTTCTTCCAAAAGAAAAGGGGAAAGTCTGTTTTGTTGATTTTAGATTGGCGTGTCTTGCCATCTCTTGCTCGACCTAGGCGGGAGGCTTCGAGACTGACACGTCCTTTTGAAAATGTTTTTAAACTGAAAAGCCAAAGCTGGCAAAAGTTTTGAATGAGCCTAAACCCTGAAACAATAAATAAATGGGCTCATTATAAGGAAGCCCAAGAGTAAGCTTGTGAGTGTGTGAAAAGGGTTTCTTAAACAGCGACCGTTGGAATCGCATCGGGTTTCTCTTTTTTTGATTTTTCGATTTTTTAACATAAAACGTGAACAATACGATTAAACACACAATACAGAACATAAAAAATGCGAGAAAGTAAATTATTACAACACAGTTAGCTATGAATAGTTAGTATTACGAATAGTTAGTGGAGTTAATCGAGCTGAAACTGAAACGAAACGGTTAGTAACAACATAAACAAATATAAAAAAACAATGTAAACATTTACTTTAGACAAAATAAATATTTGATATAAATAAATATTTAATTAAAATAAACATTTAAACAAATAATTAATTTAACTAACATTTAAATAAAACATATATGCAAAATAATAATAAAGATAAACAATATTTAGTAAACAAAAGTAATATATATATATATATATATATATATATATATATATATATATATATATATATATATATATATATATATATATATATATATATATATATATATATATATATATATATATATATATATATATTTTAGACAATAAATATATAGTAGACAAAAATAATATATATATATATATATATATATATATATATATATATATATATATATATATATATAGATAGATAAATAATATATTAAAACACATGTCGGCAAGCCGGAACTTTGCCGATTTCAGAGATAAGTGAAGAATATTACCTTGTGTGAAGAGGATGAACTTCTGATCGTCCAAATGATCGACCGAAAGCTGGAAACCGTCACCGACGCAGTGCTGGCTGCCTTCGTGAGTACCTGACTTCAACGTCGCTTTTGATCGGTGAAACGACGCCGGAATGAAATGAACCTTGGATATTTGTGATCTGGACTCAACGAACTTCAAAGATATGAAATCGGTTTTGTGTTTCGGTGAATAATCGGGACGATTTTGGGTTACCGAAAATGAAGAACAAGTGAAATACGGTAATGCTTTTGGAAAACTATTTCTTTTCAATTCTCTGTTTCTCTCACCACACGTTTTTTCTTACTGATCCCTCTTCTTTTCTTTTCTTACTAACAACATATATATATATATATATATATATAATATATATATATAATATATATATATATATATATATATATATATATATATATATATATATATATATATATATATATATATTTAGATTACTTAAACAATAGGAAACCTAAAAATATCTAACATAAATTAATAATATATATTTATATTACTTAAACAATAAGAAACCTAAAAAATATCTAACATAAATTAATAATATATATTTAGATTACTTAAACAATAAGAAACCTAAAAAAATATCTAACATAAATTAATAATATATATTTAGATTACTTAAACAATAAGAAACCTAAAAAAAATATCTAACATAAATTAATAATATAATTTATATATTATATAATAATAATAATAATAAACTAAAATAATATTAATCCTAATTAAATAAACTAATTAACAACTAAACACAATTAATATTAAGCACAAATAATATTAAACGGCACACGATTAAAATACGATAAAATCGAGCGACACGAACGCGATAAAAACGATGACCATTTGCACAACAAAACAGACAGATTGATAAAACCAATAAACCAGTAAACCGGTAAACCAGTAAAATCAACAACACGACTCAAACAGACTCGATTAAATCACACGGCACAACACGTAATTAAATAAACAACCCTAGGCAATAATAAAATCAACACGACATCACGAAAACGCTGACAAACACAATCACAAATAATCGGACAATACAAAAACTCTAATATATTCGAAATACAGTCAAAATACCGACAAACAAACAATTAAATAGATAAAAACGCACAAAACCTAATCGAAGCGATGCCACGCACAAAAGAGATAAGCGAGATAAATACGACGCAACGATATCGGCCAGGTTTTGCTAAAACAACGAAATACAACACGGTAAGCAACGAAAACACACAAAACCTAATCAAACCAGTTATCACGCGAAGTTTAAGAAATTGAGATGAATACGAGACAACGAGATTAATCAAGATGTGGTCAACAAAGCCAAAGTCAAATTTTGGGGTGCGACAGATGCCCCTATTTAATTAACTTAGGCCAGATAGCCGGAGGCTATCGAATGGCGTAAGGTAATTAAATATGACAAACGCCACAAAATTTGACCGCAAATGCATGTATGCATGATGCAAAAGACAGACAGACACAGAGACACATGAGTGCAAACTCTACTGGGGAAGGACATACACCGACTCAATGCATGAAGGTAAACACTGAGAATACTCAGCTGGGGAAGATTCACTACCTATTCATAGATGGAAAATAGGAGGAAAAGAGATATCGACTCAATGTTGACGATACATCACTATCTCATAGATGAAAGTGGGAAAAGATCAATATAACAAGAGTACTGATGTGACAGTACATTACCAACTCAAAGATGGAGATAACAGAAAAGATGAATACCAACTCAAGGATGAAGGTATAACAAGGGCATAATAAGAATCAAACTGCATTAACTCATGGTTGACAGCTCACTACCCACTCATTGATGAGGTAAACAGGACATGCCAACTCAAAGTTGAAGGCAAGCTTCAAAAGATTGATAATAACACTGCTAGGGAAATCAAATTCCAACTCATTGATGATGGTGTAGATGAAGAATCAGATCTAAGGATCATTGTGCAGACTTACAGTTGAATGCGCACTACCAACTCATTGATGAGGTAGACAGAGAAATGCCGACTCAAAGTTGAAGGCAACCACCGATTCATTGACAAAGGTGTTTAAAAGAATTTAGAACATATTCTTCTGGAGATGTTTATCATTACCGACTCAAAGATGACGGTGGAAGGACAAAATGTACCTAACTCATAGATGAAGGTACTCCATCCACTCAAAGACGAAGATGGAATCAGAAGTTATCTGTGCAGACTCAAAGATGAAAGCACACTATCAGTTCAACAAGGATCAAACATACCCTACTCATAGATGAAGGTACTCCATCAACTCAAAGACGAAGATGGAATCACAGGAAAATGTGTGAACTCAAAGATGAATGCATATTACCAGCTCAAAGTTGCAGGTACTTCACCAACTCAAAGACGAAGGTGGAATCAAAAGGAATCTGTGCTAAACTCAAAGACGAAAGCACGCTACCAACTCAAAGTTGCAGGTAGAACCATGGAACTTTCTGTGAGGATGTTATCAACTCATAGATGGAGATAGTATTTAATTTATCCGAGGGATAACAAAGGGTGCCACTCATGGATGTAGGTAACTCAAGTTTGTAACGGGTACCAACTCAAAGATGAAGGTATAAAGGACTTGGACACAATATCTGTCATGTCTGTTTTACTGAATGAGAGTCACAAAGACTATATTGTTGCCTTCTTTTACTGGCAATTTCTGAGCTTTATCTGGAGACACGAGGTTCAAACTAGGATAGAACTAGAATGAAACGGTCAAACAAGACTTCAACTGAAGAGGAATGAACTCATCAGGATTTACAACTGAAACAACCATCTTCCACGAGGCATAGATCTCTGTGGGGAACATGACCAATAAAAGGTATTTTGCTGCTTATGAGGATACTCTATATGGAGAGATTGACTCAACCCACAATATAAACAAGGAAACAAGGTGCATATGAATGCAAGCATGATATGTCATAGATATGCATGAATATTTAGTAATGAATGCATGATGGACAGACAAAACTAGGAATAACTAAAAATGTTAACAGCTGCATAAGGACTTGCTGGAGATTTGCACTGAGACTCGCTAGGGAGTAGTACAAAGACTTGCTGGGGAATTGGTACAAGAGCACCATATCCAGGTTTCTTTAAAAGTCTGTCTCTGTTGAGGATTCCGTAGAAGAATGGAGATGCCTTCTACTTCAAAAATGCAGGAGATTCCCTGTGGTTCTTGAATTTGTGAGGTATATGAGGATTGGACCTTTCTGAGGACTCCGCTGGGGATACAAGGTGTTATCCTCTGGAAATAAGATGATATTGTAAGAGAAGTCCTGCAATTCTTGAATTTGCTGATAATGCAGAAGGGATTATTCTTCTGGAAGACTCCGCTGGGGATATAGTCCGCTGGGGATAGGTGGTATCTTTCCAGGGAATAAGAATATAGGGGAAATCTATCCTTGATTTTTTTGCTTTAATTATCATGGAGACTTTCTGTATCTGAAGACTCTGCAGGGGATTATGGTGTCTGATATCTGGTTACGAGATCTTTCCTCTAGGAGACTCTGCCGGGGAACAGTGATGTCTGACCTTTGAATATAAATGAGAATTCAGGAGAAATCCTGCAATTCTTGAATTTGCTTAAAATGCATAACACACTCTTCTTTTGCTACAAAACATTACTGAGGAGGAGACATATCCTTCTATTGAATGGACAGAGAACAAACAGGAGATTCCCTGTAGTTTATGAATATCAACTTTCTTCACTCGCTGAGGGATGGAGACCTCTGTATTACTCCTGCTCGGGGAAATCAAAGCTTCCTTCTCATCCTCTGCTGGGGACATTGCTGATCCCTCCTTAATAAATTACTGGGGAAATACCTGTAGTAATCCCATAGGCCAAATCTGTAACTTAAAACCTGGATCAAAGTCTTCATGATCAATTAACCGGGGAGTCTTCATGATCAATTAAACTGGGGAGTCTTCATGATCAATTAATTGGAGAGTCTTCATGCCCCAAGTGAAGGGAATAAACTTCTTGAAATATTTCTTGCATGATCTCTTGAGGAAAACTAGGAAGCATAGCTGGGGATATCCAGAATCACAACCTCTGCTGGAGAAATATTACTGCCAAGACACCTGTGGAGATTTTTTCATCATATACATATAAGGATAGTAATATGAACATGTCTAGTTGGAATCACATGATTTCAGAATTACTGGGACCACATGTCTCAATCCTTTTATTGATGTCCACAAATCAAAATAAATAATCTTTATATTTTTCAAAAACTGTTTTTAATTCAAAACTTTTGTTTCAAAACATATCTGTCAAAAAGAACTTTCGTAAATTGAAATGAAAATTAAGAGTGCCAAGAAATATAGAAAGGCTCAAATTGATTTGATAGGATGGTAATCAGCCAACAACGTGATTCCATAGATCTTTACAAATTGGAAAATGGTAATTTCGTGGAAAAAGGGTACGTTGAACTACAATGACATCATTCTCTCTTCCACTTTTGACCTGTATTGCAGCCTTGAGAAAGTTGGAGAACTGTTGAAAATATTCTGATACTTCAATGATCTTATCTCTGTTATGCAGTTACTTGCCTGAAATCCCTAACTTTTGCCTAGATTGCCCTTTCGGGTTTTCAATCTACCGGGATAATATTCTCTTTGTTTTTTTATGTCTCTAATTTCTGCTTGGACCGCCCTTTCAGGTTTTCAGTCCACCGAGACGCTCATTTTGCCTAAGCCGCCCTTTCGGGTTTTCAACTTAGCGAGCTGTTCTTTTCATTTTTTAGGCGAAGTATTTCTTGACTGCATCTGTATTCACGGGACGTGGAAGCTCTTCACCATCCATGTTTGTAAGAATTAAAGCACCGCCTGAGAAGGCTTTCTTGACAACATAGGGTCCTTCATAGTTAGGAGTCCACTTGCCCCTAGAATCATTGTGAAATAGTATCATCTTCTTGAGCACAAGGTCACCCTCTTTGAATTCTCTCGGCTTAACCTTCCTATCAAATGCCTGCTTCATTCTCTTTTGATATAACTGTCCATGGCACAAGGCAGTCATTCTTTTTTCTTCAATCAAATTCAACTGATTGTATCTGCTTTGACACCATTCAGCCTCTGACAACTGAGTTTCCATTAGTATCCTCATTGATGGAATTTCAACCTCTATCGGTAACACAACTTCCATACCGTATACAAGTGAAAATGGGGTTGCCCCAGTTGAAGTACGGACTGATGTTCTATATCCGTGTAGTGCAAAAGGCAGCATTTCATGCCAATCTTTGTAGGTAACAACCATCTTTTGAATGATCTTCTTGATATTCTTATTTGCAGCTTCAACTGCCCCATTCATCTTGGGACGGTAAGGAGAAGAGTTGTGATGCTCGATCCTGAAACTTTCACATAATTCATCCATCCTTTTGTTGTTCAGATTGGAGCCATTGTCAGTGATGATCTTGTTTGGAATGCCATATCGGCAAATGAGATTATTTTTGATGAATCTGACCACCACTTGCTTTGTCACCTTTGCATACGGAGCTGCTTCCACCCATTTGGTGAAGTAATCAATTGCCACGAGAATGAAACGGTGTCCGTTGGAAGCTTTGGGTTCAATCATACCGATCATGTCAATGCCCCACATTGAGAATGGCCAAGGAGCAGAAATCACATTCAAAAAGGTTGGTGGTACATGAACCTTATCAGCGTAGATCTGACATTTGTTACACTTCTTTACAAATTTGTAGCAATCTGATTCCATGGTCAACCAGTAGTAACCAGCTCTCAACATCTTTCTTGACATAGAGTGGCCATTTGCATGAGTACCAAAGGACCCTTCGTGAACTTCTTTCATCAACATTTCTGCTTCCTTTTTGTCAACACATCTGGGTAAGACCATGTCATAATTCCTCTTATAGAGCACATTCAGATTAAGGAAGAAACTGCCTGACAATCTCCTCAAAGTCTTTTTATCTTTTTCTGTTGCTCCAAGAGGATACTCCTGAGTCTGAAGGAAATGCTTGATATCGTGGTACCATGGTTTATCATCAAAACTGGCCTCAGCTGTAAACACATGTGCTGGTCTATCAAGTCGCTTGATCACAATTCTGGGTACTTCGTTTGGAAAACCCACTTGATACATTGAAGGCAACGTAGCTAGAGCATCCGCCATCTGATTCTCATCCCGAGGAATGCGATGCAACTCAACCTTGGTGAAGAAAGTCAACAATCTTCTTGCATAGTCTTTGTATGGGATCAAGCCAGGGTGGCGTGTTTCCCATTCTCCTTTGATCTGATTGATAACTAACGTTGAGTCACCATAAACAGTAAGATTTTTGATGCGGAGGTCAATGGCTTCTTCAAGACCCATGATACAGGCTTCATATTCAGCAATGTTGTTTGTACATTCAAAACAAATTCTTGCCGTGAAAGGAATATGAGAACCTTCTGGAGCGATAATGACTGCACCTACTCCATGTCCATAAGCGTTGGAAGCTCCATCAAATACTAAACCCCATTGAGAATCTGGTTCAGGTCCTTCTTCAGGAAGTGGCTCTTCACAATCTCTGGATTTTAGGAACATGACATCTTCATCAGGAAACTCATCCTCATTATCATTGTGATCTTCAACGGGTTGGTGAGCAAGGTACTCGGCTAACACACTGCTCTTGATAGCTTTCTGGGTATGATACTCAATGTCGTATTCTGATAACAGCATCTGCCATCTTGCAATCTTACTAGTGAGTGTAGGCTTCTCAAAAATGTACTTGATTGGATCCATTTTGGATATCAACCAAGTGGTGTGACTTAACATATACTGCCTCAATCTCTTAGCAGCCCAAGCCAATGCACAACATGTCTTCTCGAGTAAGGAGTATCGTGATTCACAGTCAGTAAATTTCTTGCTTAAGTAGTAAATGGCATGCTCTTTCTTTCCAGTTTCGTCTTGTTGACCCAGAATACAGCCCATAGAATTCTCAAGCACTGTCAAATACATAACCAACGGTCTTCCAGCAACAGGTGGTAACAAGATAGGAGGCTCCATGAGGTACTCTTTGATATTGTCAAATGCTTTCTGACAATCCTCTGTCCAAACACAATTCTGACTCTTTCTCCGCAATTTGAAGATAGGTTCACAAGTGGCAGTCATGTGAGAAATAAACCGGGATATGTAATTCAATCGTCCTAGAAAACCTCTCACTTGCCTTTCTGTTTTTGGTGCGGGCATCTCTTGGATAGCTTTTACTTTATCTGGATCAACTTCAATGCCTTTTTGGCCGACAATGAAGCCCAAGAGTTTACCTGACCTGACGCCAAATGTGCATTTGTTCGGATTGAGGCGAAGACGGAACTTCCTCAATCGTTGAAACAGCTTCAATAGATCTACTAAGTGACCTTCTTCTGAACGAGACTTCGCGATCATGTCATCCACATAAACCTCAATCTCTTTGTGCATCATGTCGTGAAAGAGCGTTGTCATGGCTCGCTGGTAAGTAGCACCTGCGTTCTTCAACCCAAACGGCATCACTTGATAACAGAATGTTCCCCATGGTGTTATGAATGTAGTTTTTTCCATGTCTTCGGGAGCCATTTTGATCTGGTTATACCCGGAGAATCCGTCCATGAAGGAGAATATGTCAAACTTTGCTGTATTGTCTACCAACATGTCAATGTGAGGCAGGGGGAAATCATCCTTTGGGCTTGCTCTATTTAAGTCACGATAGTCGACACACATTCGTACCTTCCCGTCCTTCTTAGGAACTGGCACAATATTTGCTATCCACTCTGGATACACTGAAGTGGCAAGAAAACCAGCATCTATTTGCTTCAGAACTTCTTCTTTAATCTTGACGGCCATATCTGGATGTGTTCTTCTTAATTTCTGTTTGACCGGTGGACATTCTGGCTTCAAAGGTAGCTTGTGCTCTACGATGTCAGTGTCAAGACCAGGCATATCTTGATAAGACCAAGCAAACACATCTACATACTCTTTCAACAGGCTGATCAATTGCTCCTTGACCTGTGGGGATAACAATGCTCCAATTTTGACTTCTTTCATATTTTCTTCCGAACCCAAGTTGACTGTTTCCAAAGGCTCCTTGTATGGCTGAATAGTGTCTTCTTCATTTTCAAACTGGCGGGCGACCTCTTCTGGAATCTCATCCCACTCTTCCTCTTCAGCTTCGAATACAGAATGTTCAAAGTTGGGAGAGGGCATGATGTCATTGTGTTCAACGGGTTTAAGTAACCTGTACAAACAATTGTTTTTAGAGGACTGACCATGACATGCAAAAATGTGTTCTTTTAAAGGTTTTTTTTGTGTTACCATTTTCCGAAAAAGCTGAAAAGATAAAAGGACACAAGTGTATAGGAACACAAAAGATCTTTTTCATGGATAGTACGTTTTTGACAAAAGTGCCCATTTTACAAAATTAATGCTTCGCGCTTTGGGCTAAAGCGGAAGATTTTTGAAAACTGAAAAGCTTAATTACTTTGATATGTGGACACAATGTGGGATGTCAACTGCGGTCCAGTTCTTCATAACTACTCCTGGTGTCACAAATCTGGGGCCTTCTTTTGTAGTTGGCTCTTGTGTTGTAATTATGCGTCAGCTTGAAAGGGATCTGCTGGCGGGAAGCAACTGTTAGAAGACTGGACCAAGACAGACAACCCGTATGCACGTGATGCATGGATATGCAAAATGAATGATTTTCCAAGGAACTCTAAGTGAAGGAAAAGATAGAATTGCAAACATTTTTGATAACAAAACAAAGTTATCAACCCAAAATACAACCAAGAAAACCATTTAAGGACATGTGTCATCAAGACGAGCATAAACAAGTAGGAGTTGTCCTTCAAGTCTCTCAATTCTTTCTTCATAGGCCTTCTGCATAAAAGCTTTCTCCTTCACCAAACTGTCTACAAGACCTTTCCATGCACCTGAGGACTGTGGAATCTGGGAGTAATCTGTTGTGCCTGAGGAAAATAAATCCTCTTGCACCCTTGGACGTTTACCTGCACGATCTTCTCCACTCTGCTCCTTTAACTGTCTCTGAAGTTCTTCATTTTCCATTTCGAGCACCTGGGCCTTATCCTTCCAAGCGTCTCTCTCTTTCTTGACCCTCTCCAAGGTGGCTTGGAGTTCTTCTTTGTCATCTAGCGGAAGGTAGGGGGTCTTCAACGGAGCGGGTTTGATAAGATCATGATGTGGGTATGGCATTTTCAACTGTATAGCTCTGGCTCTGATCCACTGGTGGTACGGCTCATAGGAGGTACGGTACAATCTTTCTTACCCAATTCAAGTCTCCCTTTGCGACAAACACGATGCCAAGCTCTTACTACTCTCTCTTTCATGGTAGGGTCCTCCTCGTTATCCCTCAAGAAAATACCTTCTAAAAGAATGTTAGGAGGCTTGTCCTTCATAGGGTAACCGAGTTGTCTCCTAGCAAGTACTGGATTATAAGAAATGATTCCCTTTGTGCCCATGAGGGGCACATTGGGGAACTCCCCGCAACTATCAACGATCTTCACATCGTCTAAAACTCTACTATACCATGCAATATCTGACTGGGTAAGAGACATAATCCTCTGTGACCACTGAAGTCCTGACTTGCGATCCCAAAAAATAGCTGACTTAGGAAGATGAGAGACAAACCATTTGTAGAGTAACGGTATACAGCAGACTATGGTTCCTCCTCCTTTCAAAGTACGGTAATGGATGGAATGATAGGTGTCTCCGAGCAAAGTTGGAACAGGATTACCACTTAGGAAGATGCGTATAGCATATGAATCCACAAAACCTTCAATATTAGGAAATAGTAACAAACCGTAGATCAACAAGGCGAACAGATGCTCCACAATAATATCACAACCTTGACTGGCAAAATAAGAAACCTTCCCCATTAAGAACTTGGCAGTGAAACCTGGAAGTCCTCCTTTGGTGGTGAAGTTATTCTTGAATTCTGACTTCTTCATGTACAACACTTTTGCAAGAGAACTGTGCTCGGGTAACTTTTCTGAACCAGAGAAAGGTACTGTATCAGCAACTGGGATGTGAAGCAACTGGGCATACTCTTCCAATGTAGGCATGAGTTGATAGTCTGGGAATGTGAAAAAGTGATAGACTGGATCATAGAACTGTACTAATGTCTGCAATAACCCTTCTTCCATCCTAAGTGTCAATAAAGATATAAGTGCCCCATATCTGTCTCTGAAACCAATAGGATCTGCGATCGAAGAACCCAGTTTCTTTAGTTCATCTATCTTTGGATTGATGAGATTGTACTTTTTCACACTTCTCCGTCCAAAATCCATGTTTCCTGCAATATTTGCAATCCTCACTTTAAGTTCCTTGGAAAAAGGTTGAAATGATGGGAATGAATGCATGTCATGCATGAATGCAACAAACACAAACATGGTCAAACAATACAAGGCTCAAAGTTCATCACCAGCATGGAGTTTAGGACAAAGCCCCAAGATAAGTTCTAAGGTTCACCTGCCAAACGGGTTCTAAAAGTTCCCAAGGTTATGGATCCTTCTTCGGATAATACCGGGTTAAGCAACTGCTCGCTTTCCAATATTATTCTCAAAAGAATCTCGCTTGAGTGTGATATCGCGTATCAACCAAACCAGACTTTTGGTCCGAAGTGGTCACCGCATCACATCCTAAGTAAGGCCAAGATGGGGTAAAGGTAAACTAAGGTCCTTGGCTTCACGGGCCCGTCGAAAGCAACAATGCCTCACAAATGACTTGTTTAGCACTATCACCCTCAAAGAGGCCTCCACCAAGCGGACAAAGGCTCAAGTCAACTCGGTAAGGATTGTCTCCTATCAAGTCAACCTGAATTATCATCCATCCTATCTCAAATGTGCCCCAAATCCGGGTATAGGATTTATCACAAGTATCCCCCAAAACCCAAAATAACAAACATTACAAACAATACAATTTAGCAAATATTCACAAAGCAAACATATAAACAAGCAAAGATAGGCTAAACCCTCAAATAAGTTTAATCATTGTTATCCCCAGCAGAGTCGCCATTCTGTCGCGGCGGGATTTTTCACGAGATTAAGTATTGATTGAACTTAACCCGTTTGAAAAATATTTTAAATGCAAGAGTCGCCACCGTCTTTTATTTTATCCAAAAAGAGGAAGGGAAAAATAACGATAAATCCCTTTAGAGTTACGGGTTCGGGGGTTGGTTATGCAAAGGGAAGGTATTAGCACCCTCTACATCTGTGGTACTCCACAGGAACCTTTTTGCTTATGTTTATGTGAATGCTTTGCTTTTTTCGCTTTGATCGTTTGATTGGGGAGATGAGAAAAGAACTTGATTTTATTGTTTTTGGACTCGATAAAGTCGTAGACTTCATGCCTACGTATCTCCAAGGCGCAATGGAGAAATCAGAATCCACGTAGTTCTCCCAAAAGAAAAGGGGAAAGTCTGTTTTGTTGATTTTAGATTGGCGTGTCTTGCCATCTCTTGCTCGACCTAGGCGGGAGGCTTCGAGACTGACACGTCCTTTTGAAAATGTTTTTAAACTGAAAAGCCAAAGCTGGCAAAAGTTTTGAATGAGCCTAAACCCTGAAACAATAAATAAATTGGCTCATTATAAGGAAGCCCAAGAGTAAGCTTGTGAGTGTGTGAAAAGGGTTTCTTAAACGGCGACCGTTGGAATCGCATCGGGTTTCTCTTTTTTTGATTTTTCGATTTTTTAACATAAAACGTGAACAATACGATTAAACACACAATACAGAACATAAAAAATGCGAGAAAGTAAATTATTACAACACAGTTAGCTATGAATAGTTAGTATTACGAATAGTTAGTGGAGTTAATCGAGCTGAAACTGAAACGAAACGGTTAGTAACAACATAAACAAATATAAAAAAACAATGTAAACATTTACTTTAGACAAAATAAACATTTGATATAAATAAACATTTAAACAAATAATTAATTTAACTAACATTTAAATAAAACATATATGCAAAATAATAATAAAAGATAAATAATATTTAGTAAACAAAAGTAATATATATATATATATATATATATATATATATATATATATATATATATATATATATATATATATATATATATATATATATATATATTTATTAAGATATATAATAGACAAAAATAATATATATATATATATATATATATATATATATATATATATATATATATAGATAAATAATATATTAAAACACATGTCGGCAAGCCGGAACTTTGCCGATTTCAGAGATAAGTGAAGAATATTACCTTGTGTGAAGAGGATGAACTTCTGATCGTCCAAATGATCGACCGAAAGCTGGAAACCGTCACCGACGCAGTGCTGGCTGCCTTCGTGAGTACCTGACTTCAACGTCGCTTTTGATCGGTGAAACGACGCCAGAATGAAATGAACCTTTGATATTTGTGATCTGGACTCAACGAACTTCAAAGATATGAAATCGGTTTTGTGTTTCGGTGAATAATCGGGACGATTTTGGGTTACCGAAAATGAAGAACAAGTGAAATACGGTAATGCTTTTGGAAAAATATTTCTTTTCAATTCTCTGTTTCTCTCACCACACGTTTTTTCTTACTGAATCCCTCTTCTTTTCTTTTCTTACTAACAACATCTATATATATATATATATATATATATATATATATATATATATATATATATATATATATATATATTTAGATTACTTAAACAATAGAAAACCTAAAAAATATCTAACATAAATTAATAATATATATTTAGATTACTTAAACAATAAGAAACCTAAAAAATATCTAACATAAATTAATAATATATATTTAGATTACTTAAACAATAAGAAACCTAAAAAATATCTAACATAAATTAATAATATATATTTAGATTACTTAAACAATAAGAAACCTAAAAAAAATATCTAACATAAATTAATAATATATATTTAGATTACTTAAACAATAATAATAATAATAAACTAAAATAATATTAATCCTAATTAAATAAATTAATTAACAACTAAACACAATTAATATTAAGCACAAATAATATTAAACGGCACACGATTAAAATACGATAAAATCGAGCGACACGAACGCGATAAAAACGATGACCATTTGCACAGCAAAACAGACAGATTGATAAAACCAATAAACCAGTAAACCGGTAAACCAGTAAAATCAACAACGCGACTCAAACAGACTCGATTAAATCACACGGCACAACACGTAATTAAATAAACAACCCTAGGCAATAATAAAATCAACACGACATCACGAAAACGCTGACAAACACAATCACAAATAATCGGACAATACGAAAACTCTAATATATTCGAAATACAGTCAAAATACCGACAAACAAACAATTAAATAGATAAAAACGCACAAAACCTAATCGAAGCGATGCCACGCACAAAAGAGATAAGCGAGATAAATACGAGGCAACGATATCGGCCAGGTTTTGCTAAAATAACGAAATACAACACGGTAAGCAACGAAAACACACAAAACCTAATCAAACCAGTTGTCACGCGAAGTTTAAGAAATTGAGATGAATACGAGACAACGAGATTAATCAAGATGTGGTCAACAAAGCCAAAGTCAAATTTTGGGGTGCGACAAATTGGGATTAATGAAATGTAAGGTGAATGACCAATTTTGGCAAGTGTATGGTGCATGAAAATTTTACACGTGAACAATGCACATGCATGGCTCAAACTCACTCAAAATCATCCAAGGAACACAATGGCATTGGTATTTTTCATGTATGATCAATATAATTTGAATTCTCTATTTTCCCTCCAAAATAAACATGCATGGACAAATGATCATGTGATGTTATTTCATGCAATGCAATGATGGATTTGGAAAATATAGGTCATGAGAAGTATTATGCAAAAAGAGTGACTCAAATTGGAGTTTTGGATCAAAAGTTATGGCACTTTGAAGTTTCATGCACACTTGGTGATCATTGGATCATAACTCCTCAACCATTCATCATATGCTCATGATCTTAGACTTTTTGGAAATGGGAGAGAAAGATCTTCAACTTTCATGTTCAACAAAAATTCATTTGAAGCTTCTTTGATGATGTAAAGTCAAGTTGAATTTGAACCAAAATCTTTCCGTTTTTGGAAACTTTCAATTACAGGTCACTTTCCATTTTTGGAAACTTTTGTCCTGACTTCAAAATCTTCAAGATATATGTTTATAATGACAAATGAACCTCTTTTGAACAGTAATGAAGTGTTGAAACTCATTTCTCCACCTCAAAGCCCTCAGCTCTTGCACAGTTGACTGTATAGGTCCTCAGATGACCTTGACATGCTCTGATCAGCTTGAGCCTCTACCACTTGAGGAATTTGCTCAGCAATGAACCCCTAGCTCATATAAGCTCAAAATAATACTCCTGTGATCTCCATCTCAATAGAATGCCTCACCTCCTGGATAAACCCTGGTTGAAAGAATTGCATTGATTAGGGTTGACCAGAGGTCAAAACCCTAATCCAAAGGAACTGAGCCTGAACAATGAAGCCCTTGAGGATGACATAACCATGATGATGGTAACATATCCTTGCAAGCAATATAATACTCAAGACCTTTGAAGGATTAGGAAACCCTAATTGAAGTACAAACCCTCAGATGGTTGATCCTCAATCCAATAAGACCCTTAGGCTCAAATCATGTACCTTCTACATCTTCTGGAAAGACTTTGGAGGATGATCTCTTATTTCCATGAAATGCAAAAATGCAATGCCTAATGCCCTAAAAATGAAATGCAATATGCTAAACTAGTCCCAAGAAGAGGAGGGCAAATTTTGAGGTGTTACAATAGTTTGAGAGCAAATGAGGTTTTTTGCTTGAGGTGGCAGTCACCCTTTTTTATTTTGTTAGTCATACAAGTTTGTTTTTATTTTTTCATCAAGGATTTTTGGCGATTTTTTTTCTTCTTTTTATCCCTAATTTTTTCCTCCACCGCTTCTTTGAAGCTTTCAGTCCATCGGGATGCCCTAATTTTTGCCTAAGTCGCCTTTTCTAGTGTTCGACTTAGCAGACTCTTTTTTGTTTTTGTTTTGAACAATTTTTATGGAATATTTTCTTTTAGTTTGATTTTAACAAAGGTCGTGACTGTCATGTTATTGGTTATTGAGGAATAACCATTATAACTTTTGGATTTTTTATGATTTCTCTGACACTTATTGATGTGTGAAGAAGAGCATGTGGTTGAACCTCTTATTTAAAAGTGTAAAGATGGAATGATTCTCTTGAAATTTGAATACAAATTAACTAAAGACTACCCTGACCCAGGTTAAGATTAAAAGGTTTTTTTGTGCAGAAAGAAACACCAACTTCTAGTCTCAAAAGGGTTGACTAGGGATTAACTCCATATATCTTCAGCGTTTGGGAGTTGAAACAAAGCCTTACATCATCACCAAATTTCTATTTCACAAGCATACTCTGACTTAGATTTTGTTGGATGCCAATATAGTAAAAGATCCACTTCATGTTATATCTAGATGTTGGCTGCTAGTGCACTTTCTTGATACGGTGACAAGCAAAGTCTTACGAATTTATCCATCATAGCAGCATAATTTATAGCATGTTGTGAGGCATCCACCCACGGGATTTGGTGGAGGAACCTTATCATTGGGTTTAGAATTGTGGAAGGAATTGAAATACCGCTTAAGTTATATTGTGACAATAAAATAGTCGTCCTATATTCTAACAATAATAGGAGCTCGATCAAGTCAAAACAGTTTGATATCAAGTTCCTAGTTAATAAGGAAAGCGTACAAAGTAGACAAATTTCCATAGAACACTTAGGGACAAACTCCATAGTAGCAAATCCTATTACAAAAGGTCTTCCACCCAAGGTATTTCATAAGCACACTGCTCATATGCGTGTTTTATAGTTAGAAGAATCTTTAGTTTAATGAGAGTTATTCATTTATGAATTTTGTGTTCTATGTTTGGTATTATGTATGCATACTACGATTTTGGATATTTTTCAATTAATAAAGTTTAACATTCAACTCGTTGCACTTTGTACAATAAGGTTATTAAATGATCTCACTAAAGTAAAGCAGGACCAGTTGAAAATTGACATGTACATACCAACTTCATGTGATTTTCATGCTACACATTTCATGATGAATCTATGCCACTTAGTTATGTCATTATTAGTGACCATTGATGGGTTTTGTTATGATTGATATAACAAAAATAACTTTGATTTTGTATATTGACATGACTAAATGACGAGATTATTTCGATATGCTTGAAGTATATAAAATTGCAAATTTTGGGCTCATAAAGTCTAACACGCGTGTAAAGTTACATATGTGACCGATGAGAGATTATTAGAATTTTGGGTCATAAATTTAACAATTAAGATGTTAGGTCCCTTGTTTAATTAGTCAAAACTTAAAGGAATCTAATTAATATTAAGTAAGTTTGTGGCTAAAACCATAAATGTCATGAAAGGTAAGGTTATTGTGTAAATATCATAAGTCAATATCTAATTTGATGATGAGGCAAATTATAATATTGAAAACTAAGAAATAACCCCAGTGTTAGTTATATGGGTTATGGTCCCTATTTGTATAGTATACATAAATGCACGGTTTATCAAGATTCTCTCTTCATACCCATCAAAAGAGATTCGAGGAACCCTAAAGAACTCTACAAATTGGAAGATCACATACCCACAAACCTTCAATGATTTAAATGGAAAACTCAGGTACGCTTCCGCTTTCATTTTCTGATTGAATTTCGGTATGGGTTTAAGGGATTTAATTCAATGTCATATTTGACTCATAGAGATTAGTTTAAAGTTTTTTTTATTGATTTCTATTTCGATATAAATCATAAGTTTATGAACATATCAAATAGTTAGTTCTACAACTTCTTGAGACGCTACCTTTCCTTTTCTGTCATTTGTATTTCTACAAAATCATAATGTGCAACAAGAGCCATGGTTCTCCTAAAAGAGTCTTTCGATGAAACCAGAGAGAAAGTATCTTTAATGTTAATCCCTTCCTTTTGAGTATAACCCTTGCCATAATACCAACCTTATACCTTTCCACATTACCATTAGAATATTGCTTGGTCTTAAAAATATATTTGCAACCAATGGGTTTCACACCTTCTAGTAACTGGACAAGTTCCCAAACCTTATTGTCTTGCATGGACTTGTACTCTTCCTTCATTGCTTCAATCCACTTTTCTGAGTTAGAATCCTCCATGGCTTGGTGGATATTGATTGAATCATCTTCCATCATACCATCATTTCCTCATGTTCTTGGAGAAAGACCTTGTAATCATTCGAAATAGCATTTATACTTTCTCTAGTGGATCTCCACAAAGGTATTGGTTCTTATAACAAATGTTCTTTAGTATTTTGAGTTTGTTCTTCATGAATTACCAAATCATCTTGAGTAGGAGGAAATTCAACAATGTCTTGGGGAGGTTCCATATTTGCTTGGTCAAAAGCAACTGTATGTATCGGTTTTGGAATTGTTACCAATTCTTCCCCTAAAACAAAGTCTCTAACCTTATTCTCTCCCCCCTCCCCCAAACTCAATATCCTCAAAGAATATGGTTGTTCCTGTCTCATAAATCGAGTCTAATTTGGGATTATAAATTTTGTAGCACCTAGAAATTTCAGAATAACTAATAAAGTAACAACTCACTGTTCGGGAGTCCAATTTATTTTAACTTTGCCTATAAGGCCTTGCCTTAGATGGACATTCCCATACGTGAAAATGTTTCAAACTAGGCTTTCGCCCAGTCCAAAGCTCATAAGGTGTTTTGGCAGCTGCCTTAGTTAACACTCTATTTAGAATGTAAGTTGTAGTCTTTAATGTCTCTGCTCAGAGTGACTATGGCAAGGTAGAACGACAAATCATACCCCTTACTATATCCTTAAGAATCTGGTTTTGACTTTCAGCTACACCATTCACTCTAGGTGACCCTGGCATGGTGTATTATGGGACGATTCCACATTCCTCTAAGTATTTGGCAAAAGGCAACCTTAAGAGTCTGGTTTCGTTGAATGTTGTTCACCTAAGCCGTCATATCTTCCATAATATTCACTACCACAATCATATTTGACACTCTTAATTCTTCTGTTGAGTTGATTTTAAACTTCAACCTTAAATGATTTGAACACATCCAACGATTAAGGCTTTTCATGTATAATAAATACCTATGCATATATAGAATAATCACATATGAATGATATACAACATTGTTGATAATTCCAAGAATAAGTAGGAAATGGTCCACAAATGTCTGTATGTATCAATTCTAAGACATCAGTAGCTCTATATGCACTAAATTTCTTTATTTTGATATGTTTACCTTTAACGTATTCAACACAAACATCAAAGTTTGTGAAATCAACAAAATCCAAAATTCCATCTCACAATAGTCGCTCAACTCTATTTTTAGAGATGTGGCCCAGGCGCTTGTGCCGTAATGCTCTTGAATTGTTATTATCAATTGCACACTTAGTACCACGTGATTCCACATTTAAGAATTCTCCATAAGTAGCTATCGTGTCCAACAAATATAGATTATCATGATCCACAAGTGAACAAGTTCCAACAACATTTGAATTGAAAGACAACTTGAATTTATTGTTTCCAAATGAACATGAATAATTTGATTTGTCCAAATAAGAAATCAAAATTAAATTCCGTCTGAATGACGGTACCACAAAAGTGTCTTTCAGATCCAAATGAAATTCAGTACACAATAATAATAAAAAATTCCCTACAACTTCCATCTCCATCGACTTTTCATCTCCAACATAGATGTATCTTTCAACATCATTTGGTTTTTGATAGTTCAGACAACCCTTCATTGAAACACTGATGTTAGTAGTTGCTCCAGAATCTAACCACTAAGTGTTTCCAGATACTGAAGCTAAATTGACCTCATAACAGATCAAATCATGACTCATGCGATTTGAGCAATCCCACTTCTCATAATCTTTTCTCTATTCATATGTACTAGATTCCAAAAGAGAATATGACTGATTCATCTTTAATGCAAGGTCAAAATCCATGCAGGCAAGAATGATTCTCATGTTCTCATTTCATTCCTTTAAATTTGTCTCATTAAGGACCTGCACCTTACTCATATTTGCAGATATTAAAACAAATTATAGCTGAAAAAATGACAAAATAAATGGTACTAGTATAAATATACTCACAACAACAAAAATAAATTGAATCTTTAATATATTCAAATCACATCATAACCTATCTCAAGATACCTAATGTACCATCAATATCAAGTCTTTGGACAACATTGATAGTAAAAACATATAAAATAATAAACTCCTCTTTAAATTGATTTATCATTCACATGTGAGACCTTATAATTATCACGTGCGTATGAAATTAAGTTAAACGCCAACTATCCTTTGAGTCCAAAATAAATAAAAATTATTTAACATTTCTCAGGGATAATCTCCATAAAAAAGGTTATTTTGATGACTTTTTATTTTAATTGTCTTATTTAAAATATTAAACTATTATATAAAATAGAAACCGTACCTTTTTTTTATTCTTTTAAAATATTAATTACATGGAAGATCTAAGACCTAATGAGAAGGAAATGGAATGCACAAGTTCGGGCAACGTTGCCTTGGGGGATTAGACTCTGGTTATAGCTCTCAGACACATATTTTCCCTTTAGGTTAACAACAATCTCTCCATCAGGGACTTGAAACATCATTAACCATGATGTAGCCAATGCCACCTAATATATAAGGTTTAGCTGTTGTTGCTATGATATTTCTAATCGGATGAAGTATATAAGCTTAATGCACTAATCAATCTTTGAACTTGTATCTGATATTTTCATGACCAGTTTTCCTAAACACAAACCAACTCTAATACACTGTTTTGACACATTGATATACTATTATAATTTTAAATTATCTATTCTAGATCGACAAGCACCATTGACTCAAATAACGTCCAAATCTCTGGCATACCATTATTTGTTACCATTTATGCACGTAAAAGGAGACTTGATTTTGATTTTAATGTAACACAGACTACAAAACCTTTGATGACTTAACATAGTTTATCTGTCTATTTTAAACATATTGGTTTCATGTACAGTTGCAATTTCACTTGATAGAATATGTTGATGGCAACATGATTAAAAATTATAAATATATTTTAATCAATTAAGACCAAAATAAAAAATTACGAGAAAAAGACATGAACCTTGTACAAAACATAAAGATAAAAAAATCCCAATTTTAAAATTCAGATATTAAAAATAAATCTCAAATTTAAATTGAATCGGATATGTGTAGCTCTGATACCAATTGTTGGATTGGTTCATAATCTTATGATTTCTATCATAATAGAAATCAAGAACAAAATTCTAAACTAATCCTCCTAAACAAGGTAGTCAAGCACGGGATCTTAAGTAGGATCAGACGGCTTGTGAAAGATCGTAAAACTAGGATCGTAGCACGATACCTGTTAGATACCCAAAAGTGCTTATTTGAGCTATCAAATATGGGTATCTTTCACTCCATTTCCTTGCTAAAGTGTTCGAAACCACCTTTGTTTTAGATGAAATGCAATACAATGATAAACGATCTTGGTACCTTTGATTTGTGTGTTATTGTGCAGGAAGTAGGCATGAAATAATAGAAAATGAAGACACAAGAAATTTGGCAAAGGGATCAAATAAAACAAGCATTCATCAGCTTGCTCGCTAGGCGAGGGCTGTGGCGAAGGACTCGCTAGGCGAGCGTCCAGCGAGAGCCCAGCGAAAAGCTCCAGTATTTTACAGTGGCAAACATCACCACACTCGCTAGGCGAGCTTCCAGCGAGGTGTGTGGCGAACACGTCCAGACTTGGTGAAAAGCGCAGCCAGCACTCACTCGCTAGGCAAGCCTTTAGCGAGCTCCCAGCGAGCATTCCAGTAGCAAAACCTCTCAAGCTCGCTGGAGCGAAGGTTGAAGCGTGACCTTCGCCTAGCGAAGGTTTTGTTCGCTCAACGAACATGACAGTCTGGCAATGGTTGTTTCTCTGGGTGCAGGTGCCTCAGGTGCCTCATTTAGGGGCTCGCTAGGCGAGCCATTCTGCTCGCCTAGCGAGCATGACAGCTCAGTAGCAGCTCTATAAGTAGCAAGGGCTACTTTTTGGAGCCATACCTTACCTTCCATACTTTTGTACTTTTTTAGATATTTTCCAGCATTGCTCTAAGGATCTTTTGTGACCTAGAAACCATTTCTCTTCATCTCTTAACAATCTTTCACAAAAAGAAGGTGGATTCCCATCCAATCTCGATTATTCGACTCGGATGTTGATCAACCTTCTTCCGAAACTTGTTGAACAAGCTACCATGAAAATGAGTAGCTAAGTCCTTCATTTTGTCAAGGTTAGATGTAGATGATCATTAGCTTTGTGTGTAAATGTAAGGATCTTCATTTGTAAACTCTTTAATGGTGAATATATGGTGAAAACTTTGTTCTTATTGAAAACTCTTTGTGTTGGTTTATGATCGAGAGATGTTTACCAACTCTTAACCTAGGTTTTCATCCAATCTTGTTTGTTAGCTAGAGATAGTAATGAATGATTTTGTTCACCATAAGGTTGAACCAAAAAGTTGTCATTTTGATAGATTGTGTTAGAGATAAACAATGGATTAAAATGGGAAAAGTCACAATGTGTGTTAGAGATAAACACATTGGGAGGACTTTGTGAAATAGTTTATCATCTAAAGGAGTTTATACTTTTTGTTGATCGAACATATACATGCAAAGTGATCGTCGAACCCTAACTTTGGCAATATTTCTCAAATATTCAAACCAAAACTTTTACCGCATTTTATTACACTTTTATGCAAGATACCGTGACAAATACCAAAACCCCCTTGTTACCTTAAGCTAAGAATTAAAACAATTGTCGAAAGACGGTGATATCTCACAATCCCTGTGGAGACGATAACAAAAACCCGACACTTAAGATTGCATTTCAACAAAATGGCGCCGTTGCCGGGGATTGTGAATTGATATTGCGAGCATCGCAATGGTTGCTTAATTTTTAGCTTTCGAATTTTTGACTTGTGCTTGTAATTTGTTTGGTTTAGTGTGCAGCTTACGTTTTATGCGAGGGCAAATCCATGTGGACGAACTTCTTTTTGATCCCGAGATCGAGAGAATCGCAAGGAGGCTTAATAGCAAAACGAGACGAAGGAGGCAACAGGCTAGACAACGTCAAGAACAAGGAGAAAGTTCTTCTACCACACATCCACCACCGTTCATACCTACCATGGAACCACCACCACCGCCCATTTCCACTCCATGCATAAATAGTCCAAGGAACACTGCTCAGTTTGCCAACCACACGGGAAGGCAAGCGGAGATGAAAACGGGAACTCTCAATTTATTATATGGAAGTCCATTCACCGGAATGGACCATGAAGATCCCTTTGCTTTTCTCACAAAATTTTATGAGATAGCATTGGCGGCCGGAGTGGATCAGGCTCAGGAGCTACCGTTGTTCAGAAGATTATTTCCCCACGCTTTGCTCGGCAAAGCAAAAGATTGGTACTTAGATCAAACACCAGCCGTCATGACAGACTGGAACGTGTTGGAAGAGAAGTTCATCGAAAGATTCTTCTCCCATAACCGGTTCATGGAATCCAAGACGGCCATCTCAGTGTTTTCACAAGGAATCAATGAATCATTAAATGAAGCGTGGGAAAGATTCAAATCCATGCTTCGGAAGTGTAAAGGGCATGGATTTGATGAATTGACTCAAATCCATATTTTCAAAAATGGACTTCAACCAAATTGCAAGACGTTATTGGATGCTACCTCGGGTGGCTCTTTATTGTCTAAAAGTGCCGAAGAAGCTACAAATATCATAAATCGAATGGCTCTAAATGATCTTCAGAGTCAAAGTAGAGGCAACTCTTTGAAGAAGCCGGGAGTGCTTGAACTTGGGACGAACGATGCCATCCTTGCCCAAAACAAGCTCATCTCACAACAAGTGGAACTCTTAACGCAACAAATAAAAGAGTTGAGATAACCTTCTAAAGCTAAACAAATAGCTTGTTGTGAGCTTTGCAAAGGTGAGCATGACACCGGATTCTGTCCACCTCCGGGGTTCGAAGACGTAAACTACATGGCAAACCAAAGGGACTACCAACCGAGACAACAACAACAACAACCTTATCAACCACACCCTCAAAATCAACAACAACATTTCCAAGGGAACCAAGGGTTCCAACCTAGGAGTAACTATTACCATAACCAAGGTTATGGAGGTGGTTCTTCTAGCCGTCAAAATCCTCCCCAAAATCCTTATCAACCTCAACAACCGCCGATCGTAACTTCTAAGTTGGAAGAGACATTGACACAATTCATGCAAATGTCAATGGCAAATCAAAAGAGCAACGACGCGGCTATAAAAAATCTCGAGACTCAAGTTGGGCAACTTGCTAAGCAACTCGCGGAACAACAACCCGGTCCTTCATTTTCGGCAAACACGCAAACAAATCCTAATGCACATTGTAAAGCGATCATGATGAGAAGTGGGAGGGAGTTGATCAGTGAGAATAAAAAGAGAGATGAGAGAGAACAAAGAGAGGAAAAGGAAGAAAAGGAGGAGGAAATATTGGAGGAAAATATTGATGGTGAAGTGGCGGAGTGGAGTGAGGAGGAAAAAGTTGAAAAGAACGAAAAGAATGGTGAAGTTGAAAAGAAAGAAAGTGTGGAAAGTGAGAAAAATAAGAGTGATGAAATAAGGGGGGGGGGAAGTGAAAAAGCCTAGATGGAGGAGTTCTAGAGTTGCAAAGGGAAAGGAGCTAGTGAGCACTACTCCAATCCAAAACCTTCCTTATCCTCATGCCCCGTCCAAAAGGGAGAATGAACGGAATTACGCCCGGTTCATGGATATTTTTAAACAACTACAAATCAACATTCCGTTTGCCGAAGCCTTGGAGCAAATGCCCAAGTATGCCAAATTCAGGAAGGACATACTTACAAAAAAGCGGAGGTATACGGAATCGGAGACCATCGTCTTAGATGCGAGTTGTAGTGCCATTATTCAAAGGACGCTTCCGAAAAAAGAGGTTGATTCGGAAAGAGTTACTTTGCCGGTTAAAATTGGTGATATCTATGTCGGGAAAGGACTAATTGACTTGGGGTCAAGCATTAATCTTATACCTTTGTCTATTATAAAGAGGCTTGGCAACATTGAAATTAAGTCCATCCGAATGACGTTGCAATTGGCAGATAAGTCGACTACCCATCCTCATGGCGTAGCCCAAGATGTTTTGGTTAAAGTCGACAAATTCTTTTTCCCGGTCGATTTTATTGTTATTGATATGGAAGAAGATGATGATGCTCCGCTCATCCTGGGCCGACCGTTCATGAAAACCGCGCGAATGATGATAGACGTTGATGACGGTTTGATGAAGGTGAGAGTCCAAAATGAGGAAGTTACTTTCGATCTATTCGAAGCAATGAAGCATTCAAAAGATAGAAATGATAGCTTTCGCATCGATGTGATCGAAGAGGAAATTTTGGAGGTTTCTAAGCATATTCATGAGATATCTCCTATGGAGTTAGCTCTTGACGACTCATTGGAAGTTTTCACAGCTGAAGAAGAGCAAGCTCTGGAGGAATGCTTAAGGGAACTTGATGGTTTAGACGAACTACAACCGTGGGAAGTTGAGGAGGAAGACTTGAAGAAGGAGGTTAATGACGAAAAAGCGCCTATTGAATTGAAAATATTACCTTCTACTTTGAAGTATGTATTCCTAGATGAGACCGAAGCAAAGTCGGTCATCATAAGCAACCTTTTGACAAATGATGAAGAAGCCCGCTTGATCAATGTGCTAAAAAAAATCAAGAAGCCATGGGTTGGACTCTTTCCGATCTAAAAGGAATTAGCCCTTCCTATTGCATGCACAAGATCTTGATGGAAGAGGATTTTAAGCCAGTAGCTCAACCACAACGCCGCTTAAATCCTACCATGAAAGAGGTTGTTCGAAAGGAAGTTGTAAAGCTGTTGGATGCGGGAATGATTTACCCGATCTCGGATAGTCCATGGGTTAGTCATGTGCATGTGGTTCCGAAGAAAGGTGGAATTACCGTGATCCGAAATGATAAGGATGAATTGTTCCCTACTAAAGTTGCAACGGGGTGGCGAATGTGTATTGATTATAGGCGGTTGAATACCGCAACTCGAAAAGATCATTTTCCACTCCCGTTCATGGATCAAATGCTCGAAAGACTCTCGGGACAACAATACTATTGTTTCTTGGATGGCTATTCCGGGTATAACCAAATTGCGGTTGACCCGGCCGATCATGAAAAGACGGCTTTCACATGTCTGTTTGGAGTTTTCGCATACCGAAAAATGCCCTTTGGGTTGTGCAATGCACCAGCGACTTTCCAACGATGTGTGCAAGCCATTTTTGCCGACCTTATTGAGAAAACAATGGAAGTCTTCATGGATGACTTCTCGGTATTTGGTGGGTCCTTTAGTCTATGCTTGGAAAACTTGAAAATGGTGCTCGAAAGATGTGTGAAGACCAACCTGGTGCTTAATTGGGAGAAGTGTCACTTCATGGTGACCGAGGGGATCGTGCTTGGCCATAAAGTCTCTTCAAGAGGGCTTGAAGTTGATCGTGCTAAGGTTGAAGTGATTGAAAAGTTACCTCCTCCGGTGAATGTGAAGGGAATCCGAAGCTTTTTGGGGCACGCCGGGTTCTATCGGCGCTTTATCAAAGACTTCTCAAAGGTGGCTAAGCCTTTGAGTAATTTGCTAGCTAAGGACCAAGTAATTCTCTTAACCGATGAATGTTTGCAAGCTTTTGAAACTTTGAAAGAAAAATTGGTTACCGCTCCAATTATAGTCGCTCCAAATTGGAATTTAAATTTTGAGCTAATGTGTGATGCAAGCGACTATGCAATTGGAGCGGTACTTGGCCAAAGAAAAGAGAAAAAATTTCATGCGATACATTACGCAAGTAAAGTTCTTAATGAGGCTCAAATTAACTATGCCACAACTGAAAAAGAATTACTTGCGATAGTGTATGCGCTTGAAAAGTTTAGATCTTATCTTATAGGGTCTAAAGTCGTAGTGTATACCGACCACGCGGCGATTAAATATCTGCTCACCAAACCGGATTCGAAGCAAAGACTCATCCGTTGGATCCTCTTGTTGCAAGAATTTGATGTTGAAATCAAAGACAAGAAAGGATCGGAAAATTTGGTGGCGGATCATTTATCCCGCTTAGTGAATGTGGAGGTTACCGCGTCAGAAAAGGAAATCCGGGAAGAATTTCCTGATGAAAAACTGTTCAAAGTTCAAGTTAGGCCGTGGTTTGCAGACTTTGCGAACCACAAGGCTAGTGGTTTTGTGCCTCCCGACCTAACTTCGAACCAAAAAAGGAAGTTTCTTTCGGATGCCAAGTATTACGTATGGGATGACCCGTACTTGTTTAAGTTGGGTAGTGATAATCTTTTAAGGAGATGCGTTACTGGCGATGAAGCGCAGAGCATCCTTTGGCATTGTCACAACTCGCCTTACGGCGGACACTATAATGGGGTGAGAACGGCCACTAAAATCCTTCAGTCAGGATTTTATTGGCCCACTATTTTCAAAGACGCACATACCCATGCGCAAAGTTGTGATAGTTGCCAGAGAAGCGGTGGGATTGGTAAGAGAGACGAGATGCCTCTCCAAAACATCCAAGAGGTCAAAGTATTTGATTGTTGGGGCATTGATTTTGTAGGACCATTCCCACCCTCTTATGGTAACGAGTATATGCTTGTCGCAGTTGATTACGTTTCTAAGTGGGTTGAGGCAATTGCCTCACCTCGGGCGGATGCGAAAACGGTGATAATTTTTTTGAAGAAAAACATATTTTCCCGTTTCGGAACCCCCCGAGTGTTGATAAGTGACGGAGGGTCACACTTTTGTAATGCACCATTGGAAAGCATTTTAAAACATTACGGTGTATCACACAGAGTGGCAACTCCGTATCACCCACAGGCTAATGGGCAAGCTGAGGTCTCTAATCGTGAGATTAAGATAATCCTCGAAAAAACTGTGTCAAATTCGAAAAAAGAGTGGTCACAAAAATTGGATGAAGCGTATGGGCATACCGTACCGCCTTTAAAGCTCCAATTGGCCTAACTCCTTTTCAATTGGTGTTTGGTAAAACTTGCCATTTGCCGGTCGAATTGGAGCACAAAGCCTTGTGGGCTCTGAAATTTTTAAATTTTTAAAATGATTTGGCCGGTGAGAAAAGGAAGGTGCAACTGCTTGAGTTGGAAGAGATGCGCAATGCCGCATATCACTCAAGTTGGTTGTACAAAGAGAAGGTAAAAAAATACCATGACAAAAAGCTCCGAAAGAAAGAATTTGTGCCCCGACAGTTGGTCCTCTTGTTCAATTCCAGGTTGAAGTTATTCCCCGGAAAGTTGAAATCAAAATGGTTCGGGCCATTTCGGGTCAAAGAAGTTAAGGATTACGGAGCTATTGTCATTGAGGACCTGGAAAAGAAGGACAGTTGGACCGTTAATGGCCAACGTTTGAAGGTTTATCTTGGCGGTCACGTGGATCGCGAGAGCTGTGCTATTCCTTTGGATGCTCCTCTGTGAGCATCACACCGTCGAGCTTAGTCGACGTTAAACAAGCGCTTGTTGGGAGGCACCCCAACATTGTAAGTATTTAAATTTTTCTGTTCTGTTGTAGTGGGATTCCAATTGTTAAAACCTTGCTGAATGTACCAAAAATGCTGTTTTTGAAAAGCCAAATGCTGTCATGCTCGCTTGATGCTCGCTAGGCGAAGCAGTAGCGAGCAGATTCGCTAGCTGCTCGCTAGGCGAAGCAGCAGCGAGCGCTGCGTGACAACACTAATTTAAAATCTCAGCAGGCCACTCATTTTGGGCCCAAACACAATTTTCTTTTTTACAACTCTGCTGAGGCAATCGCACGAACACTCACCACACTCTCTCATTTTTCATTTCTCTCACAAACACTCAAACCCTACACTGAAGCATTGCAAACTTCACTGCACTTCAAATTCAATCAAACCATTTTGCTAAGGTTTGCCCTAATGCCATTTCTTTATGTTTGAACTTTGTGAATTTCTGTTTTGCATGTCATTTAGGGTGAATTTGGGGGAATGGGAAATTTTAGGTTTTGCATGTGGGTTTGTAATTACATATAGCATAGAACGATTATTTTCTTAATAGATCGTTTTGTTCTGAAATTGACACCTTGAGAATGTGGGTTTTGGGAAAATTTCACTGTAAACATTGCAGAACCCAAAAACCCGTAAGGTTCGCTAGCAACTCGCTAGACGAACCAGTGGCGAGCATTCGCTGCCACTTCGCTAGGCGAAGCAGCAGCGAGCATGGCAGTAGTTTGAATTTTGTGTTGCTTTCTAATCTGTTTTTGTGTTGTGTTGGTTTCCTCTCTATGTTTTGCAGATGGAATCCAGATCCGGAGCTTCGAAAAAGAGAAAGGGCGGGAACACTTCCCGTCCCGTACCAATACAATTCGACACCGACAAATTTGTCGGGCCGAAGCAAGCCGCAAGATACGTTGCTTTGGAAAAGCGAAAAATTCTACCGGAAAAGAGATTCATCATCAACCCTGAAGGCACGAACCGAACATTCGCCGGGTTGATTGACACCAAAAAGTGGGATCGGTTAATTTCCCCCCTGGAGCATTACGATATCGCAACAGTGCGTGAGTTCTATGCGAACGCACTTCCGGATGATGACGAGCCATTCACATGGACATCTAGAGTGTCCGGCCGTCCTGTTGCGTTTGATCGGGATGCAATTAACCGCGTCCTTGGTGAACCGCTCCAACTGGGAGCCGAGGAGAGAGACATCTACCACACAGAATTAAGGCTTCACCGGGATACAGATGCAATTTCTGCTGCCCTGCTTTTGAGAGGGAAATCAGTTGAGCTGAACCCATCTGGGGTTCCCATGAGATACCATAGGGAGGACATGACTCCCTTGGCTCAACTGATCCTGTTGTTGGTTCTTACAAACATCAAACCTAAGTCCCACACTTCTACCGTGCCGATCCCAGTGGCACACTTGGTACACTGTATCCTCACTAACGTCCAGATCGATGTGGCGAGGATTATTGCTTATGAGCTTAAGTCCGTGATTGAAAGCGGGCTAAAGTCGGGGGCAAAAGTGAATTGTCCCCTGGCTTTCCCTTGCCTAATCATGAGTTTGTGCCTGCAAGCGAGGGTGAGGCTACCCTCTAAGGGTCAAGTGAGGATCCCGCCACCCATTGATGACCGTTACGTGGCCAAGTATTGCAGGGCGAAGAATGTACGAGGTAGTTCAGCTGCTGAGGTTACCGGGGCTTCTGATGGTCCTGGTACTTCTACTCTAGGATCCGATCCTTTGCAGCAGGCGATCTGCAACTACAACTGGGACTGGATGGCGGCAACTCAGCGTGCCATGCTCGATATGCACGATTCTATGCAGCTGTTACAGCTGCAGGGATGTGACCCCACCGGTGATCACTCATTGATGACGCGTGAGCAGTTTCTGCTTAACGCTAACTGGCCTGTGGACAGGCCTGTGTTTGGAGAGGGGGCGGGTGCTGGTGCTTCTTCTGGTACTGCTGATGGAGATGATGATGATGATGAGGCTACCGGTTCTGAGGCCGGTACTCATGAGGGTTATGAGTCCGTGGAGGGCTAAGTTATTTTATTTTTCATGTTATGTTTTATTTCTATTGTATTTTCAGAATTATGTATTTTGATTTTGGCTATGTACTTTTGGGGTGTTTTATCCCCCATGAACAGTTTTAAATTTTGAAGTTAATGTTATTATTTATGTTTTAAATTTTGTTTGTTTTAATAAATTTTTGGTTAGTTGAGTGGCAAACCTTCTAGATTGGTTGCTCCTCAAAGAAGTATCCAATGAAGGTGCATCCGAGCTTGGATGGCAATGATAAAAATAAACAAGTGAACAAGGCTAAGGTACATGGTTACCTCCGGCTAGAATTTTAGAATGCACTAAGAACTTTACTCTTTTTTGTAATTGAGTATTGTCTTTTTGCAACATAATTGAATGAATGTTTCATCTAGGACTTAAAACCACAAATTGTGAGGAAACCTCCATTTTACACTTAAATGCTGGATTCTAATAAGCTTTGTTGATTCATTTAATTCATGCTTTGTCTTTTATTATTGTGAATATGTGGAAGCAATTAGAAATAATCAAGGCACTTGTTTTCTATCGAGCACAACCAGTTCCAAATACAACTTACCTGTGAGCAGAGAGAGTATTCGTTAACCCCTTTGAGCTTAAACAGTTGAATCTCAGCTTGAAATAAAACGAGATTTCAAAAATCTTTTTCTTGAAACCCGGAAAATTTTGATAATTGTTCTTTTGCCATAAAAAGTCAAGAGCATTCACTTAGGGTGAGTAAGAAATAAGTTGGGGAGAACGAAAATGAGAATCGGTAAGTGCCACAACTCTTGAAAAACCGAGCAAGCATATAAAAAAAAAACAAAAAAAATTATTAGAAATGAGAAACATCTGCTTTGTAAATATGATGTGAAAGAAAAGAAAAAAAATAGAGAAAATAAAAATGAATGCTTGCTTGGAAGAAAAATAGTGAAAAACAAAAATTGAGTTGTGAAATAAGAGTTGTGAAGGTTTCAAATGAGAAATAAATGGAACGAAGTTGAGATGTGTGAATAATGTACAGTGAATGTCTCTTTTGCATCGGCAATTTCGTTTTCAATGGCCTTAGAAATGACCCTTGTTTGTTAACCTAACCAAGCTTCAACCGAAAAGCCCTTAGTGATCTTCGTGCTTCCACATTACCATTTATAATTGTTAGACATTGTATGAATCAAATTGATTTCTTCATTGTTTGTTAGAGAGTGAGATTATTCCCGCGGTTGCAAACGCGTAATTTCTTCAATCCTTATTCGAAGAGGAGAGATAGGGTGATTCATTCAAGATAATATTGTTGTAGATAGATACATATTTTGCATTGCTACTAAGTCTTAGTTCTTGTGTATTATTTTATTCGAACCGTTGGAAATTTGTATCTGCTGATTCGCTTGTGTTTGAGCCGTTTTATCCAACTTCGGAGAAACCTTTCTCTTAAAGCAAATCCTCTTGTCCTTCAAGAGGCATACTTTGCTTGAGGACAAGCAAGAATCTAGTTGGGGAGAGTTGTTAGATACCCAAAAGTGCTTATTTGAGCTATCAAATATGGGTATCTTTCACTCCATTTCCTTGCTAAAGTGTTCGAAACCACCTTTGTTTTAGATGAAATGCAATACAATGATAAACGATCTTGGTACCTTTGATTTGTGTGTTATTGTGCAGGAAGTAGGCATGAAATAATAGAAAATGAAGACACAAGAAATTTGGCAAAGGGATCAAATAAAACAAGCATTCATCAGCTTGCTCGCTAGGCGAGGGCTGTGGCGAAGAACTCGCTAGGCGAGCGTCCAGCGAGAGCCCAGCGAAAAGCTCCAGTATTTTACAGTGGCAAACATCACCACACTCGCTAGGCGAGCTTCCAGCGAGGTGTGTGGCGAACACGTCCAGACTTGGTGAAAAGCGCAGCCAGCACTCACTCGCTAGGCAAGCCTTTAGCGAGCTCCCAGCGAGCATTCCAGTAGCAAAACCTCTCAAGCTCGCTGGAGCGAAGGTTGAAGCGTGACCTTCGCCTAGCGAAGGTTTTGTTCGCTCAACGAACATGACAGTCTGGCAATGGTTGTTTCTCTGGGTGCAGGTGCCTCAGGTGCCTCATTTAGGGGCTCGCTAGGCGAGCCATTCTGCTCGCCTAGCGAGCATGACAGCTCAGTAGCAGCTCTATAAGTAGCAAGGGCTACTTTTTGGAGCCATACCTTACCTTCCATACTTTTGTACTTTTTTAGATATTTTCCAGCATTGCTCTAAGGATCTTTTGTGACCTAGAAACCATTTCTCTTCATCTCTTAACAATCTTTCACAAAAAGAAGGTGGATTCCCATCCAATCTCGATTATTCGACTCGGATGTTGATCAACCTTCTTCCGAAACTTGTTGAACAAGCTACCATGAAAATGAGTAGCTAAGTCCTTCATTTTGTCAAGGTTAGATGTAGATGATCATTAGCTTTGTGTGTAAATGTAAGGATCTTCATTTGTAAACTCTTTAATGGTGAATATATGGTGAAAAATTTGTTCTTATTGAAAACTCTTTGTGTTGGTTTATGATCGAGAGATGTTTACCAACTCTTAACCTAGGTTTTCATCCAATCTTGTTTGTTAGCTAGAGATAGTAATGAATGATTTTGTTCACCATAAGGTTGAACCAAAAAGTTGTCATTTTGATAGATTGTGTTAGAGATAAACAATGGATCAAAATGGGAAAACTCACAATGTGTGTTAGAGATAAATACATTGGGAGGACTTTGTGAAATAGTTTATCATCTAAAGGAGTTTATACTTTTTGTTGATCGAACATATACATGCAAAGTGATCGTCGAACCCTAACTTTGGCAATATTTCTCAAATATTCAAACCAAAACTTTTACCGTATTTTATTACACTTTTATGCAAGATACCGTGACAAATACCAAAACCCCATTGTTACCTTAAGCTAAGAATTAAAACAACTGTCGAAAGGCGGTGATATCTCACAATCCCTGTGGAGATGATAACAAAAACCCGACATTTAAGATTGCATTTCAACAATACCTAAGATCTTATCGAAGGGTAAATGGTAATTTCACATGGACAAAAACATGAAAATTTATAATACATGAACAAAATAACCTATAAATCACAACACTTAACCAATTTAATTAATAACTCATAACCATAATTTCATAATTCAATAAGTTCAAAAGATCAAATTTAAAATAAGTAGCTCAAAAAACATAAATATAACAAACAAGACATAAATCTAACAAACAAGTCTAATCATCTAAAATATTATGTATTCTCATATCATGATAGTCATATGAATCCTCCTCCTCATCCTCATTCTCTTCCAAAAGATCCAACTTCCCCTTTGAAATCCTCAAATTGAAGATCAATCATGCCTCTTTGTTCTGGATCTTCCACCATTTTAACCAAACATTCATACAAGCCATTTGTAACTTCATTATCAATAGTGAATCCCGAAGCATAACGCAAGATGAGGTTCAAATAAAGGCCTGCAGCATGTAATGGCCTATGAAGTTGCTTATCCCACCTTTCATCAATTATCTTTCAAAGGGGATTGTAGCTAAAAAAAGAGAGAGAATAATTGAGTTACTATTCAAACTACTAGATGTATGAGTATAAAACAAAAATTAAGGTGGAAGATAATTACCTCTTAGCAATCCCATTAAAGCTTGATCGAATCTTCTCTTTTGCCCGATCCATTTCTTGATAAATAAATCCCATGGTGGGATTCTCATCGGAGTCCACCATATGCAACACTCTAATAAGTGGGAAAGCACCCTCATAAAATTCAAAACATTATTCCAAAACAACTTATCCAACACAATCTTTTCCACAATGATTCCATCTTTACTCTTTGCAATTTTGCTAGTCTTCCGCTCTTTCGAATTGAACATATTAATTAGTTCACCTCGATGGTCATTCAAACACCCCAATGTTAAATAAGAAGTGGCAAAACGAGTCATTGCGGGTCGAATCAAATCAGCATTATTAGTAAACTTATGCAACAAAGAAATAAGACTTGTTCTTGCATAAATATAAGTTGTGATCTTTTTACCCCTAGAAATTGTATCTTTGTGGAGAGAGATTTTCTTCTCAAAATCTTCCAACATCAAGTCAATGCACTAGGCAGCACATGGTGTCCAACTTTTTTCTCTTTTCCATCAACAATTCCCCTGCTGCTTTGTAATTTGCAGCATTATAGGTAACAACCTGTACAACATTTTCTTCTCCAACCTCTTCAACAATATCACCTATCATCTTAAATTTTTTATTTGCTGTCTTAGTTGTATCAGATGCATCAATAGACTTCAAAAAAACAGTTCTTTTGGGACTATTCACCAAAAAATTCAGTATAGTCCTTCTCCTCCTATCGGTCAAACCATCCGTCATTATGGTGCATCATAACTTCCTCCAAACAACCATATGCCCCTCTAAATCTTTGCTAATCTGACCATAATAATAATCTAAATACTTCACTCTAATCTCATGATAGGATGGTGGCTTAAATCCTATACCGTGTTTTATAGCAGATGTAGATGTTTAATTGGCTGCATTGTATGGTAAAACACTAGCTGGATTCTAATGTCTTGACTGATGTCATGACATGCTGTGGAGATGTTTGTTTGACTGCATTGTATGTTAGAATATCTAGCTGTACTCTGATGTCTTGGCTGATGTCATGACATTCTGAGAAGTATACTGCAGGTTTAGCTAATACAGGATTTATTGAATGTCAAACTGGATGTTATGACATTCATCCCTGTCAGCAGATACTGAGGAATAGAACAGTTGGTGTTCTGCTATAACTCAGTATTTATTTTCAGTCTGTCTATCAAGGAAATAACAAACCTGGCATAAGGCCTACTGTCTAAATGTCAAACTGGATGTTATGACATTCATCATTGACAGTATATACTGAATAATAGGCAGATTGGTTTTCTGCTACATTTCAGTATGCAGCTCAGTCTGCTTATCAAGAGGATAACAGACCTGATGTAAGGCTCTATGTGTGAATGTCAAATTGGATGCTTTGACATTTATTAATGTACGCTGATACTGAAGTATGGACAGATTGGTTCTGTACAGTACAACAAATTTGTACAGTCTGTTTTCAGGAAAAATAGACTTAGCATATGGTCTATGTTTTGGACGTCAAACTGAATGTTGTGACATTTATTCCTGACAGCGTATGCTAAATTGTAGGTTGTTTATTTTTTCTGTTTCAGCATTTTGCTTAGGCTATTCTTCAGGAAGTCAACAACTGAGCTAAAATCCAGGAAACCAACAACTAAGCTACAATAAATGAACCTAACAAATAGCCTATTTGTTAGTAACCTAGTTGTGGAATTTAGGTTAACTCGCTTGACCTTAAATTCAGGAAATACAAGTACAAGGCCCAAGTGCTGCAATATAAAGGGATGGCAATCCTTCTTTCATAACTCATGGATTTTAGGCATGAAGATTTTGTGTGTCCATCATACTTCACTGCTGTATTTTTGTGTGTCTTGTATTAGGTGTAACTTGTAAGCCAAGCTATTATCACTGAGATGATTGCATTGGTATAGGGTGTTCATTGAGTTGTAAGTGTTGTGTCACTCTAAGCTTTTAAGCGTGAGTGCTGTGTATCTTGATTAAAGCTGTTAAGCACAATCAAGAGTTGTTTGAAGTGTGACTTCACAATTGTCTTTAATCTTAACTAAAGGTTGTAATCACTGAGGTGATTGAGGGGGAGTGAGTAGGAACTCTGATCTTAGTGTAAGATTGAAATTGCATTGGGTAGGTATTAAGTGATAGGGTTAAACAGTTGGTTTAAGGTCTGAATTAATACTACTAATAGTGGATTTCCTCCCTGGCTTGGTAGCCCCCAGACGTAGGTCATGTTGGACCGAACTGGGTAAACAATTACTTGTGTTATTTACTGCACTTACTTTTTAAGTTTTGCATAATTCTTGTCTGCGCAGAATTGGATGTCATAACAACCCGTGTGACATCGAAAGTCTGATAACTAGAATTTCAATTGGCATCAGAGCAGGCACCCTGCCTGTTAATTTCTGGGTGAGATCTAGGGAAGTTACTTTCTAGTACCATGGACAAGGATATAGGACACTCAAATAGACCACCCATGCTGGATGGTTCTAACTATGATGACCGGAAGCCTCGTATGATAGCCTTCTTAAGGTCTCTAGATAGCAAAGTCTGGAGAGCTGTCAACAAAGGATGGGAACATCCAACGAAGACAGGTGAAGATGGAGTCAGTGTGCAAATTCCTAAAGAAGAGTGGGACAAGGAGCAAGAGGCATTAGCCCTTGGAAACTCTAAGGCCTTGAATGCATTGTTCAATGGAATCAGTAAGAACATCTTCAGGCTGGTGCACCACTGTGAGCTGGCTAAGGAAGTTTGGGATACCCTCAAGATAACTCATGAAGGTACCTCCAAGGTGAAGATGTCCAAACTTCAGATGCTGACCACCAAGTTTGAAAATCTGAGGATGAAAGAGGATGAGACTATTCATGACTTTCACATGAATATTCTTGAGATTGCAAACACATCTGGTGGCTTAGGTGAGAAAATGGCTGAAGAGAAACTTGTAAGAAAGATTCTCAGGTCTTTACCTAAGAGGTTTGCCATGAAGGTCACTGCAATAGAAGAGGCTCAGGAGATCTGCAATATGAAGGTGGATGAGCTCATTGGTTCTCTCCAAACCTTTGAAATGGGCTTGTGTGAGAATGTTGAAAAGAAGAACAAAAGCGTAGCTTTTGTATCAAATACTGAAGAGGAGTCAAAAGTAGGATATACTGGAGGTGATGAAAGCATATCAGAAGCCATAGCCATGCTTGGGAGACAGTTCAACAAGTTCGTGAAGAATATTGATCAAAGAGGTAGACCAAATGCCAAGAACATCTCGTCTGACATCAGGAAAAGATCAACTTCTGAAGAAAAGTTCAACCAAGGCAAGGGAATCCAGTGTCATGGTTGTGAAGGTTATGGACATATTAGAGCTGAATGTCCTACTTACCTCAAGATGCAAAAGAAGGGGCTATCTGTAACATGGTCTGAGGGAGATTCTGAGAGTGAATCTGAAGGAGAATCTGTTAAACATGTCACTGCACTAACTAGTGTTTGTGCCACTAATGATGACTCAAGTGCAGATGAATTGACCTTTGATGAACTTGCTGCATCATTTAAGGAGCTATGTGTCACCAGTGCAGAAGTGCGTGTACAAGGAGAAAAGCAGAAGAAGCTCATCAAGGAGCTGGAGGATGAGAAACAGAAGCATCTGACAGTCATAGATGGTCTAAAGGGTGAGATAATCTTGCTGACCTCCAAGCTGGATCAAATGACGAAATCCATCAGAATGCTAAATAAAGAAACAAACTCCTTGGAAGAGATCCTAAAGGTGGGACAGAAGTCTGGAACCATGTCTGGTTTAGGCTTTGTGAAAAAATCCTCAGCTGAACTCAAACGCTCAAAGGCTAAAGTTCAGAAATTCAAGCAGAGGTCACTGATAACATGAAATAATATCACATTTTTGGACTCGATTTAATTAAATTATATTATTATTTGTTTCGATTTATTTTATATCATTCGATATTACTTGGTATTTTCCTTCTATTTATTTCAGGTAACATTATTTGAAGCATAAGTGAAAAAGAAAGAAAAGGGGGTGCAAAAAAAGGATTCACTAGGAAAAGCATTCCAATAAAGCCCAGCCCACAAAGAAGCGCTGTGACTCTGTGACGACCGCCACACATGGTGTGACGAGCGTCACGCCCTTCTACTTTGTGTTACGAGCGTGACACATGGTGTGACGAACGTCACACCCCCACTCCTATTTTTTTGGCTTTGACGCGCAACAGAAGCACGTTCTCTCCTATTCTTCCTCTGACTCGTTGACACGCTAGAAAACCTACTGGAGGAACTTTTGGGAAACGGTTACTAAAAGGACGAATATAAATAGACCCAAGGGATCCAATTTGAGGCTCTCTCTAATTTTTCCAGTATTCGGCACCGTGCAATATTTTTCTTGTTCTTTAATTTTCCAGCATTCTACTTTCTTAGTAATTTTTATTTCCTTTTCTTTTCTAGTTAATTTCCAAAGCATTGAATTTATTTTCTTTCACACTAGTTTCTACACCGGAAATTATTGTGTAGTTTTTACTGAATCTAACCTTACGTTGGATCATAGTATTTTATTCCTTCGCCTTTATTTTACTGTCTGATCGAAGATTGTGAAGAACAAATCCAACCGGCTTGTGGTGGAGTGTTCAAGCATCGAAGCTAGGGAACAATCAAGATTTCTATTAATTTTACAGGTTCTTTAATTTATTGTTTTAATTTATATATGCTCTGCACTGTTGTTTATCTATATTGTTTGTCTGATATGGCTGTATTTGAGCATGATAATTGTTTAGGCCTGTTTAGCATGTCCGGCTAATTAATTTAGATATCGGTATGTAAAGTAAGCGGAATAAAGGAATCAAAACTAAGTCGGTTTAAATTTATTTAAAAATATAGTCACTCTTTTTATGGTCTCAATTTACAGAGTTAATACCAAAGTTTTTGTACGAGAGTAAAAGACGTAAAGAAGTTAAAATCAATAGAACGACGGTTTGAGCTTTTAACTGGACAGTGTAAATTGGACATTAACTTTAAATCAGGGCGAAAGCAATTTTTAGAGTTAATTAAATTCTAATCATTTTCAAAAAGTATTTTTAAAGGTTAAATGTGAGGACGAGAGTTAAGCATTTAAGTTTAATCATATAATCTAAGTCAACAGAGCGAGAGTTTGAGACGAGGGTGTTTAAACGGTTAGTATTTTAATAAAAAGAGTTTTTATAGATTCTATTGTTTTCAAAAAGTAATTTTAGACTTAACTAAATAGTGAGAGCGTACGTTAATATAAAGTCATAGTCTGATTCAATAGAGCGAGAGTTTGAGAAAAGACTTTTAATCAATAGTGTCTACTGAAAAGACTTATTTTAAAACTAAGAAACCGACGAAGATTTGATTCCCTAATTACGACGAACTACATACAAATATCCGCTTATTTGATATTTAATCTAGATCCAATTTTAGTTTTACTATTTCCCCTAATCATCAAAGTATCATCTGCCATAGCTTTACGAAGTAACCCTAGAAAAACGGTATATCGATTCATTAAGTCCCTGTGGGATCGATATCTTTTAAAACTACGCGATTAGACTGTGCACTTGCAGTTAATACCCCAATAGACTCATAAAGTCGCGATCAAGTTTTTGGCGCCGTTGCCGGGGACTTTTATTTAGTCGATATCGTAACTCTTCTGTTACGCTGTAGAGACTAAGGCAATTTTTATTTTTCCTTTTGTCTTTCGTTGATTTGTATGCCACACACTCGCTCACAAGGAGAACCGTATTACTTACGAATCAACGACGTTGAACGATATCTCCGAGTCTTACGACGAATTCGGGAGTATCGTGCTGCAAACAATCTTCCTCCAATCGAAATTCCTGATCTCAAAAATCTTCTTCCTTCGCCGATACCCGAGATGGCAGAACCAGCTCGTGCTCTTCGAGATTACGCCTCTCCATCACAAGATGAGTCGCATTCGAGTATTGCTCCACCCGCAATCGAAGCAAACAACTTCGAACTTAAACCTTCACTGTTGCAGGCAGTGCAACAGAACCAATTTTCTGAAAATCCTACCGAGGATCCAAGCCTTCATTTATCTGTATTTGTTCAATATGTTGATACTGTTAAAGCTAATGGTGTCACTTCAGAGGCAATTCGACTTCGTCTCTTTCCTTTCTCGTTAAGAGATAAAGCTAGAAGATGGCTTCAGTCTCTTCCTTCCAACTCAGTCACCACATGGAATGAGTTGAAGAAAGTCTTTCTTGCCCGATATTTTCCTCCAAGCAAAACAGCTATGTTGAGAACCCAGATAAATGGATTTAAACAGAAAGATAACGAGTCTCTCTTCGAAGCATGGGAAAGATACAAAGACATGATGAGACTTTGCCCACACCATGGTTTAGAGGACTGGTTAGTAATTCATACCTTCTATAATGGTCTCTTGTACAACACAAGATTAACCATAGACGCCGCTGCAGGTGGTGCGCTTATGGATAAACCCTACGCTGACGCTTATCAACTTATTGAGAGCATGGCCCAAAACCATTATCAGTGGGGAAGCGACCGAACAATGGTAGAAAAACCTCAAACAAAAGGGGGCATGTACGAGATAAGTAGCCTTGATCATGTTAATGCAAAAGTGGATGCTCTTGCCCAGAAAATTGAAAGTTTAAATGTATCACCTCCGGCCACCGTGGTTGCCGTAACTCAAAATTGCGAAGTCTGTGGAATTCAAGGTCACACTCCTACAGATTGTCAACTCCTAACGGGAATCCAAGCAGAGCAGGTGAACTATGCTCAAGGAAATCCTTACTCGCATACCTATAACTCAAACTGGAAGAACCATCCTAATTTTTCATATAAGAGTAACAACGCTTTATACACACCAGGTCAAGCTCCCAGTCAAGCCCCAACCATACCTCCTGGATATGAAAAGTCGACCCCATCTACACCTAACAATAATGTTCCTAGAAAATCCAATTTGGAAATCATGATGGAGAACTTCATAGCTTCTCAACAGTAAACCAATAAAGATTTCTTAAACCAGAATGTACACACTAACGAACAAATTAAACAACTAGCAAGTAAAGTAGATGCCCTGGCTACCCATAACAAAATGCTGGAAACACAAATCTCGCAAGTAGCTCAACAACAAGCACCTACTGCTGCCCCAACTGGTACCTTTCCTGGACAGCCCCAACCTAACCCGAAAAGCCACGCTCATGCAATTATATTAAGAAGTGGAACAGAGGTGGAAGGACCGTCTGACCCAAGGATTGATAACCAAAACTCTAAAAAGTCAACTGAGGAAGAAAGTAAACCTAAGGAAAAGGAATAATGTAATAAGGAAACCGTAGAAAACAAAGAACCTTATGTACCTCCGCCGCCTTACAAACCACCTATCCCTTATCCTCAGAGGCTAATTAAAACCAAAGACGCGGGCCAATTTAAAAAATTTGTTGACCTACTGAAACAATTAAACGTCACCATTCCTTTTACAGAAGCTATTACACAGATGCCTTCATATGCTAAATTCTGAAAAGAAATTCTATCTAATAAAAGGAAACTTGAAGAGAGCGAAACCGTTACACTCACTGCTGAGTGTAGCGCAATAATCCAGAATATGCCTCCTAAACTTAAAGACCCTGGTAGTTTCTCTATACCCTGTCATATAGGAAAATTTGTCATAGACAAAGGTTTATGCGATTTAGGAGCCGATATCAGTGTTATGCCCTTGTACATATGCAAGAGACTTGAAATGGGAGAATTAAGACCAACTAAAATGTCTGTGCAATTAGCAGATCGTTCCATTAGATATCCCATAGGAATTCTTGAAAACGTTCCCGTGCGCATAGGTCAATTCTACATTCCCACCGATTTTATAATTATGGACATAAGAGAAGATGAAGTTACCCCCATTATACTGGGAAGACCCTTCTTAGCAACCGCCGGTGCTATCATAGACGTAAAACGAGGACGACTCACTTTCGAAGTAGGAGAAGAGAAAATTGAGTTTATTCTTTCCAAATTTTTGAAAGCACCTGCAATAGAAGACACATGTTACTTCATGGATATCATCGATGAATGCATAAAAGAAACAAAATTAGAAAATGACGATTTGCCCGACTATCGTGTAGAAGACAGACTGAATCAATGTTTAGCAATAACGTCAGATCCTACACAATGCCTTAAGAAACCAACCCTCGACCTGAAAACACTTCCCAAAAATCTGAGATATGAATTCCTAGACTTAGAACTTGAACGACCCGTAATAGTCAATGCAAACCTAGGAAAACTCGAAACCGAAAAACTCCTACATATCTTAAGAAAATATCCAACCGCACTAGGATACAACATCACCGATCTCAAAGGGATAAGTCTTTCTATTTGTATACACCGCATCATGCTAGAAGAAGACTGTAAAACTTCTAGGGAACATCAGAGGAGACTAAACCCGATCCTGAGTGAGGTAGTGAAGAAGGAAGTAACGAAGTTATTAGAGGCAAGTATCATATATCCTATATCCGATAGAAAATGGGTTAGTCCTGTACACGTAGTACCAAAGAAAGGAGGTATAACAGTGATCGAAAATGAAAAAGGAGAAACTATAACCAAACGAATTGAATCGGGATGGAGAATGTGCATTGATTATAGAAAGCTAAACAAAGCAACCCGAAAAGATCATTTTCCTTTACCATTCATAGACCAGATGTTAGAACGATTAGCCAAGCATTCTCATTTCTTCTATCTAGACGGTTACTCAGGCTTCTTTCAAATACCAATTCATCCTGATGACCAAGAAAAAACAACATTCACATGTCCTTTTGGTACCTTCGCTTATCAACGAATGCCGTTTGGCTTGTGCAATGCTCCTGCAACCTTCCAAAGGTGCATGATGGCAATATTCGCCGATTTTCTCGAAAACATCATGGAAGTCTTTATGGATGACTTTTCCGTATGCGGACAAAGTTTTGAAGAATGTCTTGAAAACCTAGAAAGAGTTCTAGAACGATGTGTAAAAGTAAACCTAGTACTTAATTGGGAAAAATATCACTTTATGGTACAAGAAGGAATTGTTTTAGGACACATCATATCAAATAGAGGAATTGAAGTAGACAAAGCTAAAATAGAAGTAATCGAAAACCTTCAACCTCCGAAAACTGTGAGAGAAATACGAAGCTTCTTAGGACATGCCAGTTTTTACCGACGATTCATTAAAGATTTCTCTAAAATAACTAAACCTTTAACCGGACTATTAATGAAAGATGTTGAATTCATCTTCGACAACAAATGCTTAGAAGCATTTCAAACACTTAAACAAGCATTGATCTCCGCACCCATAATGCAGACCCCGAATTGGAATGAACCATTCAAAATAATGTGTGACCCAAGTGACTACGCCGTAGGCGCTGTTTTAGGACAACGGAAGGATAAAAAACTTCACGTCATATATTATGCGAGTAGAACTCTAGATGAAGCGCAAATGAATTACGCCACGACCGAGAAAGAACTTTTAGCAATAGTATTTGCACTAGATAAATTTCGTTCCTACTTGGTCGGAGCTAAAATAATTGTTTACACTGATCACGCTGCCATAAAGTACCTCTTAACAAAAAAGGACGCTAAACCTAGACTCCTAAGGTGGATTTTGTTGCTACAAGAATTTGATTTGGAAATCAAAGATAAAAAAGGAACTGAAAACGTAGTAGCAGATCACCTCTCTAGACTTGAAAACCTGGAACCAGAAAGAACATCGATCAACGATGATTTCTCGTACGATAAACTTATAGCTAATTTGGAAGAAAATAGAGCTGATGAACAGGTAGAGACCACCTTAGCTATATGAGTTACACCATGGTACGCTGATTTCGTCAATTATTTAGCCGCCGGAATAGTTCCACTTGATTTATCCTACCAACAAAAGAAACGATTCTTCCATGACATAAAACATTATTATTGGGACGACCCTTTACTTTTCAAAAGAGGACCCGATGGTATTTTCCGTCGCTGTATACCTGAAGAAGAGGTAGAAAGTATAATCCAACATTGTCATTCCGCTCCTTATGGTGGACATGCAAGTACATCCAAGACCTGCTCTAAGATCCTACAAGCCGATCTTTATTGGCCAAACATATGGAAAGATGTATATACTGCTGTCAAGAAATGCGATAGGTGTCAACGCACAGGAAACATATCTAGACGTGACGAAATGCCATAAAAAGGCATTTTGGAAGTAGAGATTTTCGACGTGTGGGGAATAAATTTCATGGGACCTTTTCCACCTTCTTTCGGTAACAAGTACATACTCGTAGCGGTTGACTACGTATCAAAATGGATTGAAGCTAGAGCTTCTCCAACAAACGACACACGAGTAGTAACTAGACTCTTTAAGAATATAATCTTTCCAAGATTTGGTGTCCCAAGAATAGTCGTCAGTAACGGTGGATCGCATTTCATATCTAGGATACTCGAAAAATTATTGTTTAAGTATGGTGTAAAACATCGAGTAGCAACACCTTACCATCCTCAAACTAGTGGACAAGTGGAAGTGTCTAATAGAGAAATTAAACAGATATTGGAAAAAACAGTCGCTACATCAAGAAAAGACTGGTCATCAAAATTACCTGAAGCTTTATGGGCTTATCGAACCGCTTACAAAACTCCCATAGGAACAACCCCATTTAAGCTTATTTATGGAAAATCTTGCCACTCCCAGTAGAATTAGAACATAAGGCCTATTGGGCTATTAAAAATTTAAATTTAAACTATAAGGCCGCCGGTGAAAAGTGAATTCTTGACATAAACGAATTAGAGGAACTTAGACAAGACGCCTACGAAAATGCCAGAATCTACAAGGAAAGAACGAAAAAATGCCATGATAAACGTATATCAAGAAAAACCTTCAAACAGGGCGATGTAGTCCTTTTGTTCAACTCTAGACTTAAGTTATTCCCAGGAAAACTACGCTCTAGATGGTCAGGCCCTTTCCAAATCACCAATGTCTTTCCCAGTGGAGCTGTGGAAATTAAAGGAAAATCTATTGAACCATTTATCGTAAACGGGCAGCATCTAAAACATTATCATTATGCTGAGAACAATGAAGACTCGCAAGTCCTGCACTTAGACGTAATGTCTCCAGAATTTATAGATTAACATTTAATAGTTTTATGTCGAGCTTGCGACATTAAACAAAGCGCTTCGTGGGAGACAACCCACAAATTTTTATTTTTATTTCTTCTTTGATTATTCTTTTTTGATTTTATTTAGTTTTCATTCTTCGTATTCTTTATTTTAATTAAATTTTTCTTCTTTTCTTCTTTCGGCATTTGGCCAAATCCTGACTAAAACTCTTGTTTTTCTTTTCTTTAGTTAACTCTAACCTGATGGCACATATTGACCGCATGGGTATCAAATTCAGAGGGATAGCTTAGAGGCAAAAATTTGAAGAACTTTCTGAGAGAGAGATGCACCCAACCTTCTATGCTGATGAAGATGCAATGATCGTACTTGGGCTAAGAGATAGTGTCCTGCATCTGCTGAATCAAATAGGGTGGGAAACCACTCCTATTCGAAGACAATTTGTTACTTACCGGAGACTAACTCTAGAATTCCTTAGCTCCCTGATCTATTTACCAAACCATGGAAAGGGAATAAACCGAGGTTTCATTCAATTCAGGATGTTCAATATGGAGTATCAGTTTAACATTCAAGAGTTTACTAACCTTTTAGGGTTCCCCACTTCTTTTGATACATTCACCATGAGCCAAGAAGGCCTTTTTGAATATAGAGAGCTTGAGCATTTTTGGGGAAGTTTGACGGGAAATGACGACCCTGAGGAACATGAGTTTCTCTCTGGAAGCATACATAACCCGACTTTTCGCTATTTCCACAAGATCCTAGCCCACACTCTTTTTGGAAAGAGATCAAACATTACCACAGTATCACGTGATGAACTCTTCATAATATTCTGTGCTTCCCAGAACCGTCCAGTGAATGGTGCCACTTATATGCTGGCGAGTTTTGACCTCCTTATCCAAGATGACCGTGCACCGATTCAAATAGGAGGATTGATAACTATGATTGCTAATGCTATTGGATTGCGCCAACCCATGCTTAATTTGAACCCTTTTTGTGGCATTGAGTCTATGAATATACTTTTCCTCTTCAACACTTTGTTTATCAGAAATCTGGGACCTGAAGAGTTTGAATTAGTAATTAATAACCAAGTTGTTTACCTATTCACAATGCCTAGTCCGATGACTAGTGTCCATGACCGAAACAATTGGCTTTACAACCTGGATGGAATACCTTCTCCTGTTAGATCTGTTGAAACCATCCAAGATTATGAGATTCTTGGCAACCAGATTCCTTATGCTAAGTCTAATCCGCAAACACCAATTGGTTACCATGATGTTGCCTCTCCACCTCGTCCTATCCCGTCCGCAGAATCAGCAATACCCGATCTTAGACATCATATGCCCGGAACTGATTATAATACCGCTATTCAAGCTTTGATGTCAGAACAAGCTGCCATGAGAGAAGAGTTAAATATGATGGGACATGAAATTCTGCAATACATGACTACTATGACAAATCATTTCCTCGAGCTGAACCGCCGTGTCAATTCCTTTGCCCCTCCAACGAAAGATCCTACAAGTGGCTAGAAGTTTTTAGTTAATTAGTTTTAGTCTTAGGATTTATACTTTTGTTTGACATTATTTTTAATCTTAGTATTTGTTTTTCCATGTTTTCTTTTATTTTCAAATGTTACCTTATATTTATTGAAACTATTGGCATTATTGGTTTATTTTATTTCATTTTGATTTATGCAATATCTAAAATTACCAGTAATGATATTCACTACATGCTACTACTTACATAGCCTATTGGAGAAATATATATATATTATGGTGTGTAGTAGAATAGCATGCAAGGCAATTCAAAAATATTACAATAGCAAATAAAATAAACATAAACTAAAAATAAAAATAAAATAAAAATAATAATAAATAAAAATAATAATAAAAACAATTTATGAAGCACCCACGCAAGCAGTCACGAGCGCCAGTGACCGTTGCAAGCACCTGTGTGACGAGCGTCACACAAGCCATCACGGTCGTCACGCAAGTGCACATGACGCACATAACACCTTCTGTCACGAGCGTGACAGCTTCAGAATAGGTGAACGTTGGTGACCGTTGGGGACACGACCGTTACCCCCCACCTTTTTATTTTCCCCATTCATTCACCTCTTTACTCCATCCCACTCACATTCATCCACATTTATTTTTCTCTCACCCACTCCTCTTCCAACTTCCAAAAACTTTTCCTATAAATACCTACAATACCTTTCTTCCTACACCACATCATTCCAACAAACCATTCTATACAAATCCATTTTCATCCCCTTTCCTTCTTTCAACCCACTTATCAATATGGCGGAAAACCAACAATTCGGAAATATTATCTTCCGATCTGAAGATGATAATTATCAACGGGAGCAGTTCGAGCGGTTCCAACAACGAGGTGTCGTATCTACCAGGTATCCTGATTTAAATTGCTTGCAAGAATTAGGATTACTTCAAGGTGTTCAATGGATGCTTCGGCTTTCTGATTTAACCTCTCTTTGCACACAAAATCACCCTACATACCCATCACTCACCTTAGAATTTTTAAGCTCTTATTCATACACCACTCCGACCGGTGAAGACGAGTACCTAACCGGTGTCGCCAAATCCCGCATGTTCAACACCGAGTATTCGCTATCCCAGGACCAGTTGAGTGCCATGCTACACTTTCCTGTAGGAGACCGTGTCCACTCAAGAATCCCTCCGAACTCACAGTGGCACATAAACGCCTTCGACCTCTTTGGAAAAATATCCGGTGTGGAAACCAATAACTGGGATGTACTACTTGTTTCACACATACATAACCCCACTATCCGGTATTTTATCCGCATTCTGCAAAACACCAATTTTGGTCGACCCAACAACAGCAAAGTCAACGCGAAGGAATTATTCTTCCTCCACTGCATCTTTGAAATGGATACAAAGGTAAACGCCGCTTCTTTCTTACTTCACCATATTCGTACCCTTTGTGCTAGAGGCCGCCAACCTTTTGTGATTGGAGGATTAATAACCACCATTGCACTCGGCTTAAATCTAGGGGACCGACTTCAAAATTTGCAATCTCTGCCACCCCTATTTATGGATATCAGTTACTGTCGCTCCAGCCGCCTAATCAAAAATAGGGTAGGCGGAGGGTATTATCTTATGGTGAATAACCAAGAAGTCCCAAGCGTTGTTTTGCCCAACATTGCCCTCATAGATGTCACCAACCCCAACCGATTCATCTACAATCTGAATGCTCCCGAACCTACCGAGCCTACACAAGCAAACCCGCCCCCGGACGAGTTTGAGGAAATGGAGCAAGGTGATCGACGTCCTGAACAACAATCAGCCCCGCTCAACCCTTCCGATAATGCAACTGGTCAATCCTCCCGACGTCGTCGAAGAAGAAGGCCAGCAACTAATGATGATATCATGGACGCTATTGAACATCAAGCCCAACGGCTTGATGCCATGCAGGCGCAGAATCTCAAAGTGATGCAACTGATGCGCCAGATGCAACAACAACAGGAAGCGAGGAATGCAATAACCGACCAGCGGTTCACTGACTTGCTCAGCAGGTTTGACGACTTGGGAGTACGTCAACGATCACCGGGTCCGAGAACAAGAGGCGGAAGGCAGAATTGAGTTTGGGTTCCCTTTTTCTTTTCATTTTCTTTTGTCTTTCTTTTGAACCATTGGGGACAATGTTTCATTTAAGTGTGGGGGGGAAAACTTTGTTGCAGTTATTATTATTTCTCTTTCAACATTCCTCTTTCAAGTATGTTATTTCCCTTTCATTGTTATTTCCCTTTCATTTATATAAAAAAAAATATTAATAATAATAATTTATTTTAAGTCAAGTCCCTAGTGTAAATATTTTGTATTATCTATTCCCCTCAATTTTCTCGAGCCTTAACAAAAATTCAACACACTCAATAAGTATAAAGATTGCTTATTTTATCAAACTTGAGTAAAATTAAGAAAAAAAAACTATTACCGCCCCAACACTCTAAAAACCTCAACATGTTAGATCAGGATAAGTACCTATTGTACCAATTCCTTGAACTTTTAGCTCTATAGTAACCCCGAGTAGTTTATACGAGAAGTTGACACCATCTTAATAGCAAACTACGTGGAGAGCCGATGAATATAAGTGAATGATTCCCAAAATAACATAAAAAATATATATCAGGAAATGCACTAATTAAGTTAGGTGATCCTTACCAGATCATTTAATCTAAAGGTTGCGGACCCTACAAAAGCATAATATGAAAGATCCATTATGAGTTGGTTCAGCAGGTATCTGGTGCTGAACTTGGTAGGGCGGACTACGGTCCGATCCCCCGCAATTTGCAATGGACTAAATAACGAAGTTATCCAACTTATGTACCAGAGCTTCTAGCTAAAAGGGGATCAGAATCACTAACCGGTTACTCCACTATGTGCGCGAAACGATAAAGGGCTTAATGTGATTTCGCTAGAATGAAAACGGGTGAAATAAGAGTAAAAGAACTAGGCTAGCTATAATAGCATGACTCGAACTGGTTTGCATAAGGTGGGGTTATCTGATGTTGTGACGGTAGTTGTTGATGTTAAGACTAAACTCAGGTTATTTCTAAACAAGATTTACTTGCAACCTAGTACGAATTGATGTGTGTTTTGAAATTTCATCTGGCTAATATTTTAAATCGATTTATACATTGTATCTTGCTTGAGGACAAGCAAAAGTCTAAGTATGGGGGAGTTTGATAACATGAAATAATATCACATTTTTGGACTCGATTTAATTAAATTATATTATTATTTGTTTCGATTTATTTTATATCATTCGATATTACTTGGTATTTTCCTTCTATTTACTTCAGGTAACATTATTTGAAGCATAAGTGAAAAAGAAAGAAAAGGGGGTGCAAAAAGAGGATTCACTAGGAAAAGCATTCCAATAAAGCCCAGCCCACAAAGAAGCGCTGTGACTCTGTGACGACCGCCACACATGGTGTGACGAGCGTCACGCCCTTCTACTTTGTGTTACGAGCGTGACACATGGTGTGACGAACGTCACACCCCCACTCCTATTTTTTTTGGCTTTGACGCGCAACAGAAGCACGTTCTCTCCTATTCTTCCTCTGACTCGTTGACACGCTAGAAAACCTACTGAAGGAACTTTTGGGAAACGGTTACTAAAAGGACGAATATAAATAGACCCAAGGGATCCAATTTGAGGCTCTCTCTAATTTTTCCAGTATTCGGCACCGTGCAATATTTTTCTTGTTCTTTAATTTTCCAGCATTCTACTTTCTTAGCAATTTTTATTTCCTTTTCTTTTCTAGTTAATTTCCAAAGCATTGAATTTATTTTCTTTCACACTAGTTTCTACACCGGAAATTATTGTGTAGTTTTTACTGGATCTAACCTTACGTTGGATCATAGTATTTTATTCCTTCGCCTTTATTTTACTGTCTGATCGAAGATTGTGAAGAACAAATCCAACCGGCTTGTGGTGGAGTGTTCAAGCATCGAAGCTAGGGAACAATCAAGATTTCTATTCATTTTACAGGTTCTTTAATTTATTGTTTTAATTTATATATGCTCTGCACTGTTGTTTATCTATATTATTTGTCTGATATGGCTGTATTTAAGCATGATAATTGTTTAGGCCTGTTTAGCATGTCCGGCTAATTAATTTAGATATCAGTATGTAAAGTAAGCGGAATAAAGGAATCAAAACTAAGTCGGTTTAAATTTATTTAAAAATATAGTCACTCTTTTTATGGTCTCAATTTACAGAGTTAATACCAAAGTTTTTGTACGAGAGTAAAAGACGTAAAGAAGTTAAAATCAATAGAACGACGGTTTGAGCTTTTAACTGGACAATGTAAATTGGACATTAACTTTAAATCAGGGCGAAAGCAATTTTTAGAGTTAATTAAATTCTAATCATTTTCAAAAAGTATTTTTAAAGGTTAAATGTGAGGACGAGAGTTAATTTAAGTTTAATCATATAATCTAAGTCAACATAGCGAGAGTTTGAGATGAGGGTGTTTAAACGGTTAGTATTTTAATAAAAAGAGTTTCTATAGATTCTATTGTTTTCAAAAAGTGATTTTAGACTTAACTAAATAGTGAGAGCGTACGTTAATATAAAGTCATAGTCTGATTCAATAGAGCGAGAGTTTGAGAAAAGACTTTTAATCAATAGTGTCTACTGAAAAGACTTATTTTAAAACTAAGAAACCGACGAAGATTTGATTCCCTAATTACGACGAACTACATACCGATATCCGCTTATTTGATATTTAATTTAGATCCAATTTTAGTTTTACTATTTCCCCTAATCATCAAAGTATCATCCGCCTTAGCTTTACGAAGTAACCCTAGAAAAACGGTATATCGATTCATTAAGTCCCTGTGGGATCGATATCTTTTAAAACTACGCGATTAGACTGTGCACTTGCAGTTAATACCCCAATAGACTCATAAAGTCGCGATCAGTCACACCCGATGTCTCAACATCAGGGAACCAGGATGAGTAACCATCAGAAGAAGAAATTTCATCGATGGAGATGTCATCACTGTGGTAGGTTTGGCCATATAAAAGCCTTCTGCTACAGGCTGCATGGTTATCCTAACCAAGCCCCCCATGTCAGACCTAAGCATAAGGCATATAGGCATAATGCCCCCATCAAGAAACAACAATGGTATGCTTGGTTAGCTCACACAACTCTAAGGGCATCCACCAGAGAAGACTGGTACTTTGACAGTGGCTGCTCAAGACATATGACTGGTATGGAGAATATATTGGTGGATATACAACCTCACACTACCAGTTATGTGACCTTTGGTGATGGTGCTAAAGGAAAAATAAAAGGTGTGGGTAAGCTGGACTGCTATAGAGTCCCAGAACTGAATAATATGCTGTTAGTAAAAGGACTGACTGCCAACCTCATCAGCATAAGCCAGCTGTGTGATTAAGGGTTCTATGTTCAATTTACTAAGGAGCTATGTGTTGTGACAAATGGAGATAATCAAGAAGTTATGAGAGGATCCAGATCCAAAGATAACTGTTATCTGTGGGAACCTAAGCTCTCAAACTTTTCCACAATGTGCTCCTCAGCCAAGGAAGAACAGGAGGTGAAGCTGTGGCATAGACGCCTTGGTCATCTTCACTTAAGGGGAATGAAAAAGATCATATCCAAGAAAGCAGTTAGAGGAATCCCAAAGCTGCTTATTGATGAAGGAAAAGTCTGTGGAGAATGCCAGGTTGGCAAGCAAACCAAGATGTCACACCCGAAGCTGGGACATCCTACAACTTCCAGAATTCTGGAACTGTTGCACATGGACTTAATGGGACCTATGCAGGTTGAAAGTCTGGGTGGAAAGAGATATGCATATGTGGTGGTTGATGACCATTCCAGATACACTTGGATAAGCTTCATCAGAGAAAAGTCAGATGCATTTGATGTCTTCAAAGAACTGTGCATCAAACTTCAAAGGGAAAAGGACAGTTGTGTTGTCCGAATTAGGAGTGATCATGGTATGGAGTTCAAAAATTCCAAGTTTGATGAGTTTTGCTCGTCTGAAGGAATAAGTCATGAGTTCTCCTCTCCTATAACTCCTCAGCAGAATGGGATAGTTGAAAGGAAAAATAGAACTATTCAAGAATCTGCCAGAGCTATGATTCATGCTAAGAAGCTCCCTATGCACTTTTGGGCTGAAGCTATGAATACAGCTTGCTATGTTCACAATAGAGTTACCTTGAGAAAAGGAACCTCCTTAACTCTGTATGAAATATGGAAAGGCAGAAAGCCCACTGTGAAGTACTTTCATATCTTTGGAAGTAAATGCTACATTCTAACAGATCGTGAACAGAGAAGGAAAATGGATCCCAAAAGTGATGAGGGTATATTCCTAGGATACTCAACTAACAGCAGAGCTTACAGAGTGTTCAACTACAGGACCAATGTCCTGATGGAATCCATAAATGTTATTATGGATGATAAAGAGGAAGGAATCGATGTCATAGAGGATCATGGAACATTCCTTGATACTACAACAGACATACCAGTCAAGTCTGAAGAAGTACAGGAGAATCCTCCTGAATGTGAGGTAGATGCACCCACCAAAATGCCGTCTATCAGAATTCAGAAAGACCACCCTAAGGATCTTATCATAGGAGATCCCAATGGTGGTGTGACTACCCGATCAAGGGAAATTAGCTCAAATTCCTGTTTTGTATCCAAGATTGAACCAAAAAATGTGAAAGAAGCCCTGACTGATGAATATTGGATCAATGCCATGCAAGATGAACTGGAGCAGTTTAAAAGGAATGAAGTATGGGAGCTAGTTCCACGACCTGAAGGGACTAACATCATTGGTACCAAGTGGATTTACAAGAACAAGTCTGATGAGAAAGGAGTAATCACTAGGAATAAAGCACGACTAGTAGCTCAAGGATATACTCAAGTTGAAGGGGTTGATTTTGATGAGACGTTTGCACCCGTTGCTAGACTTGAGTCAATCAGATTGTTGTTAGGTGTAGCCTGCATTCTGAAATTCAAATTGTTCCAAATGGATGTGAAGAGTGCATTTTTAAATGGCTACTTAAATGAAGAAGTCTATGTGGAACAACCTAAAGGGTTATGTGATCCTAACCAACCTAAACATGTGTACAAGTTGAGGAAAGCCTTGTATGGGTCGAAGCAAGCACCTAGAGCTTGGTATGAAAGGTTGACTGAATTTCTGACCTCTCGTGGATACAGAAAAGGTGGAATAGGCAAGACCTTATTTCTGAAGGATGAAGATGGCAAAATCATGATTGCCCAAATCTATGTGGATGATATTGTTTTTGGTGGAATGTCAGAGCAAATGGTGAAACATTTTGTTCACCAGATGCAATCTGAGTTTGAAATGAGTCTGGTTGGGGAACTGACTTATTTTCTTGGAATGAAAGTCAACCAAATGGAGGATGATATGTTTCTCTCCCAAAGCAAGTATGCCAAAAACATAGTTAAGAAGTTTGGTATGGATAATGCTAAGCACAAGAGAACTCCTGCACCTACTCATTTAAAGTTGACCAAAGATGATGGAGGCCCCAGTGTTGATTGTCATACCCCAAAATTCGCCCACTAATCTTATAAAGATACTCCGACTTATTCTGCAAGGCACTAGTCTTCAAGGGACAAAAGCCCAGCTCACAACAGGCCCAATCCAGAAAATGGCCCAAACTGGCCTGCTCGCTAGGCGAGCAATTCCTTCGCCTAGCGAACCCCTCGTTATGACACTCGCCCCAGCGAAGCACCAGATCCAGTAAAAGCCCAAAATAGATTGCTCGCTAGGCGAGCAACTCCTTCGCCTAGCGAAGCTTGCGAATATCAGAATTTCTGGGCTTCATTCTGAGCCCATTAGGTCACAACAAGAGCATTATAAATAGCCAAGCTTCAGTCACGAAAAAGGACGGGGGAGGACGGACGAGAACAGCCGAAGAAGAAAAGCGGAGACGAAAACGAAGGTGAAAAGGAGAGCCCTAGCAAGCAAACCCTGATACTCATTGGAGGCAAACCTTGAAGGAACTCGGCGGCACCAAGTTCTACTTCTGCCCAATTCAATCCGATTTGCTGATTCAAAGTCACAACTCAGCTGCTAACAGGTTTACATTGCTATCATTGTCTTATGTTCTTAATTCGCATATGACTTTATGATTAGATTTATGAAATACCTTAAGCTTGGCATGTGAACTTTAGTATATACCATGCATACCTTAAATGATTAATCATATAATTGCAATAATGAGATCCATAAGGCATAAAATTGGTTGAGATTGTACTGATATCATATTCAGAAACCAGCAGCCGCTCGCTAGCACATCGCTAAGCGAGCCAGTAGCGAGTACTCGCTAGGCCTTCGCTAGGCGAAGCAGGGGCGAATGAGACAGTGGCTGTTTCATTTTTTTGCTGTTCTATCTTATGTTTGTCTAATCATGAGTTATTATAATTCTGCATCATGTGGTCTGAGTTCATGATTGTTGTGTTTATTTTATGGTGCAACTTTCAATTATATTTTATCTCGATGCTCTAATCCGTGTGTTGAATTGTGTAAAGGTTTACATGTTTCCAAGGAAATGGCCGGCTAGGCATTCCACCTTATGGGTGGGATACCCTTATGGAGATTCAATCTGAATTATTCAATTGGTTTTAATGTATTAATTTTATGGCAAAGATCCACCCTAATGGCTTAATTGTTCTTAATGTATTGGTTTTAATATGAACCTAATTACCTACTTGATGACGGCTACCTAATTAATTGTAAAACCTTGTCTTTAAATAAATGATCTCAGACCTCTCTTTGTTACCCTACGACTACGGTATTACGGTCATGTCCCGCGAACGTGGGGATGCACTTAGCAAAGACCCTTCGGTTAGATCATCATAAAATAAATCATGGTCCCTCGGATGTTGCCTTCGAAAATACGATTTTGTCCCTCGATGACCCTTCGGAGTAGCCTACAGTTAAATGATGATAGTCTCTTCGAATGCTAAGGTATCCTCACAACTGTTGCCTTCGATGACCGATCAATGACCCTTCGACGACCCTTCTACATCCAAAGGATAAAACTACTTACTTCTCAATAGTAAGGACAGTTTTACCCTCATAAGGATAGGAAATGCCCGGAAAGACCTCGGACAGGTATGACCCTTAATTGCTCATTCATAACCTAAAATACTTTTCACACCTCACACTTTTCAAAACATCCTTTTTTAGAAAATCACCACTTAGCATACATCCGTACTAGGATCATTGCCGAGTTATATTTTTCTGAACAACGTTCAAAACTAAACGAGATAACCACTTTGTATACATTCATACGAGAATCATTACAAAGTTAAATTCTCCTCTTCAAAACATTTCCTACACATTTCCCAACCACTTTTTCAAACTAGGAAAACATAAATGATTGAGCAATTAAGAGCCCATGGATAACCATGGATACAAATGGTGCTAACACCTTCCCTTTGTATAATGTACCTCCCGAACCTAATAATCTAAATTTAGGTCTTTCCTGTTCTTTTCCACCTTTCCTTATGGGATAAAAGAAAAGTCGGTGGCGACTCTTGCTAACCGCGACATTGCGATTAAAAATACATAAAGTCAGTTCACCGTATGACAGAACTGGCGACTCTGCTGGGGAATACAAAGAGAGGTCACCTAAAAAAAAATCATTTATGTTTTTTAATTGTTCCTTCTTTCATGGGTATTTTTGAGTGAAAGATCGTACACCCGGATCTAGTGTACCTTAGGCAAGTAGCAATAGATCATCGCGACTATCCGGCGTATACTGGAATGGTTAAAATGATGGCTACGGTTAATGTGACACTTTGGATGTCCTGATGTTCCTCATGTTTACTTGAGGAGAAATTTGGCATTCGCGTGGTGTCATCAAAGCATTAACCAGACCTTTAGAACCCTAATTGACTCATCCTAGCCAGTAGAAAGTAGTGAGATGACTGACTTCGGTTCCGACTGGGGTTGGTTGAGACTCGATACTACACTCTTTGAGATTGGACTTTAGGGAAGCTTTGGTCAACCACTTGGTGTTGCACTGAAGTGGACTTAAAGGAAGGTCAATGATTTGAGATCCTTCTAGAACCCGGTTACTATTCTAGGACAGGTTGAACCAACCAAACTTCAGTGGGGAGGGTACTTACCTATGGAACTCATGCAAGCCTTAAAACCTAGGAATGATTGTTGTGTGACTTGCTTGTGCTTGTTATTTACATAACATCATAACATCATAACATCATAACAGCATAGCATTGTACTAACCATTTCAAGGACTTTAAACCTTGAAAACATTTCATACATTGCATAGCATAACATCACATTGCATAACAGGTACTCTAAAGGGATCAATGTTCTCACGGTTTTCCTCCAAACAGAAAAATGGACCTCGAACAAACTGTCAAAGATCTCCAGGCTCAGAATGCTCAATTCCAGGAGATGATCTTGAACTTATCCAAGGGGCAGGAGGAACTGAAGGCTCTCTTGCTCGAGAAGAAAAAAGACAAGAAACCTGTGAGTTACATTAACCAGGGAAGAAGGCTTAGAGGACAGGCCGCAGGAGTCGAGATTAGAATTCCGAAGGATCAAGAAGAGGAAACAGAGACAGATTCAGAAGATGAGAATGTTGATCTCTTCAACCCTGAGGACGACGATGAAGATTATGAAAATGAACAGTACTCTCCAAAAGATGATAAATATAAGTTGCTGGAAGAACGCATGCTAGCTATGGAGGGTCAGAAGGTGCCCGGTCTGGATTTCGAAAGCTTGGGTCTAGTCTCTGATGTGGTCATTCCCCGCAAATTCAAGGTCCCCGCTTTCACTAAATACGATGGGGCATCTTGTCCTCAGATGCATCTGAGAGCTTACGTGAGAAAGATTCAGCCGTATACCACTGACAGGAAACTATGGATCCATTTCTTCCAGGAGAGTCTGTCTGGCACATAGTTAGAATGGTACTATCAGCTCGAGAGCTCTGACATCCACACCTGGACTGATTTAGCGATAGCTTTCTACAAGCATTACCAGTATAATTCTGAATTAGCACCTACTCGGCTACAGTTGCAGAATATGACTATGGGATCTAAAGAAAGTTTCAAAGAATATGCTCAGAAATGGAGAGATTTGGCTGGCAGAGTCAAACCCCCTATGACTGATCGAGAATTAGTAGACATGTTCATGAGCACACTGACTGGCCCATTCTACAGCCATCTATTGAGGAGTTCCTCATTGGGTTTCACTGAACTTATATTAACAGGTGAACATGTTGAAAGCGACATTCGAAGTGGAAAGATACAGGCGGCTACCCCTGATCCTCCGGAGACTCCTAATGTCATCATTGCTCCTCTGCCAAATCATGACAAGACTGTTAATGCTATAGAAGATGCTGATAGCGATTATGACTTGGATAGCTGGATTTTCCCAACGATTGGTGACGGACTCAATAATTGGAAGGCTGAAGACACTATCCCGATTTCCTTTAGTCAGGAGTAATTGTTATTGCTGTTTTAGCATTTTACGACATTGTGTCTATGCCCGGGGCACAATAGCTAACTTTTCAAGGGTTTTGTCATTTTCATAAGCATATTCACATTCAATGAATCAATGGACTTTTAGCATTCAAATATTGCGCTCTTTATCTTTCCTGTCATTTTTTTAAAACAAAGCTATGTATTCTTGCACACACTCACATAACAATTTGCCGATCCATATCCACTCTGGATCCTGTTGGTAATAACTCTTCTACTGTTTATTATGACTTTGAAAATCCGATCTACCAAGCCGAGGATGGAAGTGAGGAAGATTGTGAAGTACCTGGAAAGCTTGCCAGACTACTGCAAGAAGAAAAGACTATTCAGCCGCAGGGGGCATCGATCGAAATCGTAAATCTGGACCACGTCGCCCGATTTAGCTCCCATTTGACCGCTACTTACAAATCCATCTTCAAATTACTGAGGCAAAATCAAGAAGTGTCTCCAAGACCCTCCAATTCTGATGCCACCGGTTGAAAGAAGACCTCTAATCATGTATCTGACCGTGTTAGAAAATTCAATGGGGTGTGTGTTGGGGCAACATGACGAGTCTGGTCGAAAAGAGCATGCAATATACTACCTTAGCAAATAGGTACCGACTGTGAAACAAGATACTCACAGCTCGAGAAAGCTTGCTGTGCTTTGGCTTGGGCTGCTCGCCGACTAAGACAGTATATGTTGAATCATACCGCTTTATTGATTTCTAAGATGGATCTTATCAAATACACATTTGAGAAACCTGCTGTCTCCTGAAAGAGCTATCACTGATAATGGTGCTAATTTGAACAACAAGATGATTACTGAACTTTGCACGCATTTCAAAATAAAACACCATAACTCTTCTCCATACCGGCCAAAGATGAACGGCGCCGTGGAAGCTGCTAATAAGAATATCAAGAAGATCATACAAAAGATGACAGTAACATACAAAGACTGGCATGAGATGTTACCGTTTGCTCTCCATGGTTATCGCACTTCAGTGCGCACTTCGACAGGGGCAACTCCTTTCTCCTTAGTCTACGGAATGGAAGCCGTCTTACCAGTGGAAGTTCAGATTCCCTCTCTAAGGATCATGAAAGAGGCGGGCTTAGATGAAGATGAATGGATTCAAACTCGACTCGATCAAATAAACTTGATTGATGAGAAGAGACTTGCGGCTGTTTGTCATGGGCAGATATACCAGAAGCGCATGACCCAGGCATTTAACAAAAAGGTCAAGAGACAGATGTATCAAATTGGTAACTTGGTAATAAAGCGTATCATTCTACCACAAGGCGATCCCAGAGGCAAATGGACTCCCACATACGAAGGGCCATTTGTAGTTAAGAAGGTATTCTCGGGTGGAGCCATGATACTTGCTACGATGGATGGCGAAGATTTCCCGCATCCCGTGAACGCAGACATAGTTAAAAAATACTACGCATAAAAGAGATCCGCTAGGTCGACATACCTAGGCAAAAGTAAGGGCATCCCGGCGAACCAAAAGGGTTCGGGCAAAAATTAGGGATAAACATATAAAAACGTACACCCGGCAAGTCGAAAACTTGAAAAGGCAGCTTGGGCAAAAAAGGGTATCCTGGTGGACTGAAAACCTGAAAAGGAGGTCCAGGCAAAAATTAGGGATTAAAGCGTATGACTATGTCCCGTTCTCCGTCAGCTTCAACCAAGCTCAAAGGACTGAACAAGCCAATCACTTCCATCCGACGGCAAGGGAGATGAGATACTTGAAGACATAATGGCAGTAGTGGAATTAGAATCGATAGGACTTTTTCGGCATAGCTTTCTCTTTGTTTGCCTGACAATTTCCTCTTACTAGGATTTCTGTCTCCTTGTACACAAATTGCCTGTTTATAGGCCCTCTTTCAAAATCAATACAATTTTATTTCCAAAAAAAAAAGATGCTTTTGTTTTCACTTTTTCTGTTTTGTTTGCGTAAACATCCATTGATTTAATTTGAATTGATTTATGCATTTGAATATGATCAATGTTTACAAATAACTGCATGCCTAGAATGGTAATAGCAATTACTATACGACTTCAGGATCGAGGAGAAGGTCTAACCATGCTTTCCAATGCTATTCCCCGGCAAAGTCGGTTATTCCCCAGAAGAAATCGGTATCACAAGACAGACTGATCATCTTCCATCCCCAGCCAGGCTCTGTTGAATGTTTCCATCGTCAGACAGAAATCAAGTATCCCCCAACTAAGAAAAGACCATCAATACAGATACCTCCGACCAGAAGACTGGGATGTATTTCCCCAGTAGAGTCCCCTGGAAGAACGTTTCAGGCGCATAGTGCATCCATTACATCATTTCACATCACATACCTGCATACGATGTTCACGTTTATTTCACTCCGCATCATATACTTTACATCATTTCATAGCAGGCGCATGCATACATTATTTGCATTTATTAGCATAAAACATCTCATGCATCGTGACGTGGCATGAAGCTAACTTTGTTTTTCAGGTTAACTATCCTCCTGATACAGTCAAAACAAAGGTCCATTCAGGCGGACATCTTTATCAATTACATTCAGGATTCAACTACATCTTTCAGATATACTCCATGTCAGCATTCATTCTGACATCCTCCTAACGATGGCATCTATAAGCCCATCCCAGACATTTATTGCAAATACAACATATACAAATACTATCAGATATAGCCTAGCGTACGGTTCATTCTGATTCAGCTCAACATATGACTCTTTCAACTCAGATGCGATCTAACGTACGATCCATTCTGACCTTCAACAACTCCAATACGGTCTAGCATACGACCCATTTGGACCTTCAAGGCCTCAAATGCTACCTAGCGTACGGTACATTCTGAAGTGTAGTCTGGCGTATGACTACCCCCTTCATCATCAGGTACAGCCTAACGGACGGCTCAGTCTACAACTCAGATACGATCTAGCATACGATCCATTCTGATCCTTCACCCCCAGTAACGATACAGCCTAACGGACGGCTCATTCTTCTACTCATATACGATCTAGCTTGCGATCCGGTCTGACCTTTATTTCATCAGATGCGGCCTAACGAATGGCTCATTCTGCTGCTAAGATGCTACCTAGCGTATGGTACATTCTGACGGGGTCTAGCATACGACTACCCTTTCATCCTCAGACGCGGCGTGATAGACGGCTCATTCCGCAACTCCAATGCGGCCTAACATACGACCCCTTTGGATCTTCAACTCGGATACGATCTAGCGTACGATCTATTCTAATTCCACCTTCCTCAGATACAGCCTAATGGATGGCTCATTCTGCAACTCAGATACGATCTAACGCACGATCTATGCTGATCTCTCATCCCCGATGGAGTCACCCGCCTAACAGACGGCTCATCCTGCAATTCAGATACGATCTAGCGTACAATCCATTCTGATCCCTTATCCCCAGCAGTATATAACACACTCTGACTCCCCCGCGAAGTCGACAGCCTAATAGGCGACCCACTATACGGTCTAACGTACGACCCGGTATGACACCCATGTCTTCAGATATCGTCTAATGTACGACGCACTCTGAAGCTCTCATCATCAAACTTCCTGGATGGCATCTTTAAGCCCATCTCCATCAAGACTAATTGACAAATGCAAATTTTTGGGGCATTCTAGTGTTCAATAATCTTCCACCTCCAGACCACGAATGGCATACTTGCCATCCTAACTCTCTCGGTTCAAGAATATTGAACAGGGGCAGCTGTCATACCCCAAAATTCGCCCACTAATCTTATAAAGATACTCTGACTTATTCTGCAAGGCACTAGTCTTCAAGGGACAAAAGCCCAGCTCACAACAGGCCCAATCCAGAAAATGGCCCAAACTGGCCTGCTCGCTAGGCGAGCAATTCCTTCGCCTAGCGAACCCCTCGTTATGACACTCGCCCCAGCGAAGCACCAGATCCAGTAAAAGCCCAAAATAGCTTGCTCGCTAGGCGAGCAACTCCTTCGCCTAGCGAAGCTTGCGAATATCAGAATTTCTGGGCTTCATTCTGAGCCCATTAGGTCACAACAAGAGCATTATAAATAGCCAAGCTTCAGTCATGAAAAAGGACGGGGGAGGACGGACGAGAACAGACGAAGAAGAAAAGCGGAGACGGAAACGAATGTGAAAAGGAGAGCTCTAGCAAGCAAACCCTGATACTCATTGGAGGCAAACCTTGAAGGAACTCGGCGGCACCAAGTTCTACTTCTGCCCAATTCAATCCGATTTGCTGATTCAAAGTCACAACTCAGCTGCTAACAGGTTTACATTGCTATCATTGTCTTATGTTCTTAATTCGCATATGACTTTATGATTAGATTTATGAAATACCTTAAGCTTGGCATGTGAACTTTAGTATATACCATGCATACCTTAAATGATTAATCATATAATTGCAGTAATGAGATCCATAAGGCATAAAATTGGTTGAGATTGTACTGATATCATATTCAGAAACCAGCAGCCGCTCGCTAGCACATCGCTAAGCGAGCCAGTAGCGAGTACTCGCTAGGCCTTCGCTAGGCGAAGCAGGGGCGAATGAGACAGTGGCTGTTTCATTTTTTTGCTGTTCTATCTTATGTTTGTCTAATCATGAGTTATTATAATTCTGCATCATGTGGTCTGAGTTCATGATTGTTGTGTTTATTTTATGGTGCAACTTTCAATTATATTTTATCTCGATGCTCTAATCCGTGTGTTGAATTGTGTAAAGGTTTACATGTTTCCAAGGAAATGGCCGGCTAGGCATTCCACCTTATGGGTGGGATACCCTTATGGAGATTCAATCTGAATTATTCAATTGGTTTTAATGTATTAATTTTATGGCAAAGATCCACCCTAATGTCTTAATTGTTCTTAATGTATTGGTTTTAATATGAACCTAATTACCTACTTGATGACGGCTACCTAATTAATTGTAAAACCTTGTCTTTAAATAAATGATCTCAGACCTCTCTTTGTTACCCTACGACTACGGTATTACGGTCATGTCCCGCGAACGTGGGGATGCACTTAGCAAAGACCCTTCGGTTAGATCATCATAAAATAAATCATGGTCCCTCGGATGTTGCCTTCGAAAATACGATTTTGTCCCTCGATGACCCTTCGGAGTAGCCTACGGTTAAATGATGATAGTCCCTTCGAATGCTAAGGTATCCTCACAACTGTTGCCTTCGATGACCGATCAATGACCCTTCGACGACCCTTCTACATCCAAAGGATAAAACTACTTACTTCTCAATAGTAAGGACAGTTTTACCCTCATAAGGATAGGAAATGCCCGGAAAGACCTCGGACAGGTATGACCCTTAATTGCTCATTCATAACCTAAAATACTTTTCACACCTCACACTTTTCAAAACATCCTTTTTTAGAAAATCACCACTTAGCATACATCCGTACTAGGATCATTGCCGAGTTATATTTTTCTGAACAACGTTCAAAACTAAACGAGATAACCACTTTGTATACATTCATACGAGAATCATTACAAAGTTAAATTCTCCTCTTCAAAACATTTCCTACACATTTCCCAACCACTTTTTCAAACTAGGAAAACATAAATGATTGAGCAATTAAGAGCCCATGGATAACCATGGATACAAAGGGTGCTAACACCTTCCCTTTGTATAATGTACCTCCCGAACCTAAGAATCTAAATTTAGGTCTTTCCTGTTCTTTTCCACCTTTCCTTATGGGATAAAAGAAAAGTCGGTGGCGACTCTTGCTAACCGCGACATTGCGATTAAAAATACATAAAGTCAGTTCACCGTATGACATTGATCAATGCTTGTATAGAAGCATGATAGGTAGTCTACTATACCTAACTGCAAGTAGACCTGACATTTCCTATGCAGTTGGAGTGTGTGCTAGATACCAAGCAGATCCCAAGGTGAGCCACTTGAATCAAGTCAAAAGGATTCTCAAGTATATCAATGGGACTTGTGACTATGGTATGCTATACTCTCATGGCGCTGAGCCTGTCCTATCTGGGTATTGTGATGCTGATTGGGATGGGAGTGCTGATGACAGAAAAAGCACATCAGGAGGATGTTTCTTCTTAGGAAACAATCTCATATCATGGTTCAGCAAGAAGCAGAACTGTGTATCTTTGTTCATTGCAGAGGCTGAATACATAGCAGCTGGAAGCAGTTGTTCCCAACTGGTGTGGATGAAACAGATGCTTACTGAGTACAATGTCTTTCAAAATGTCATGACATTGTTTTGTGATAATCTCAGTGCCATCAATATTTCCAAGAATCCCATCCAACACAGCAGGACCAAACACATTGACATTAGACATCACTTCATCAGAGATCTGGTGGAAGACAAAGTGATTACCTTGGAACATGTAGCCACTGAACTTCAACTGGCTGACATATTTACAAAGGCTCTGGATGCTACTCAGTTTGAAAACTTAAGGGGCAAATTGGGAATATGCCTCTCTGAGGACTTATAGCAACCAATGATGTTTGGGATGTATTGTTTAATATCTCAACCTATTAAACAATTGAAAGTGTGCTATGACTGGACAACAGTTCACAACTATGTTACTCGCTGCAAGTGTAGTAACAAGATGTTAAGGGGATATCCTAACATAGGTCGGCTTATGTGCCTGCTGGACTTCAAGAAAGTGTTCATGCAGGAGTGGTTCAAGATGTCAGACTCAAAGTCATGGCATTTGATATGGGTGTAAAGCAAGAATGTGTGACTACTTGATCAAATCTGTGAAGCAAGATCAAGTGGGTGATGTCTTGATTGAAACTATGAAGTAAAATCAAGTTTGTATAATTCTGTTTATGTTATGTTGGTCTGTAATTTAAAGTGTTGCTTTGGCAACATTTTTGACAAAAAGGGGGAGTATCACCTGTGATGCCCCAGGACAACAGATTGTTTTGCTAAACAGATATTCAGGACAGATATTCAAGATCCTCTAATCCAGAGGTTGTGCTGCAGCTGATGTTCCACTTCCATGAGTGTGAGTGTGTTTATGTGTGCTGCAATTAGAAGTTTTTATTTAACTTCTGTATGTGTGCTGATATGTGAAGTTTTTATTTAACTTCCATGTGTGTGAGTGTGCTGCTACTCTGAGTGTATTAGTTAGGTTAATTTCCTGCTAGATGTGAGATTTCCGCTGCTATGGACTCTGTTGTGAGACCAAAGTGTTTTAGCCAAAAATTTGCCAAAGGGGGAGTTTGTAGATGTTTAATTGGCTGCATTGTATGGTAAAACACTAGCTGGATTCTAATGTCTTGACTGATGTCATGACATGCTGTGGAGATGTTTGTTTGACTGCATTGTATGTTAGAATATCTAGCTGTACTCTGATGTCTTGGCTGATGTCATGACATTCTGAGAAGTATACTGCAGGTTTAGCTAATACATGATTTATTAAATGTCAAACTGGATGTTATGACATTCATCCATGTCAGCAGATACTGAGGAATAGAACAGTTGGTGTTTTGCTATAACTCAGTATTTATTTTCAGTTTGTCTATCAAGGAAATAACAGACCTGACATAAGGCCTACTGTCTGAATGTCAAACTGGATGTTATGACATTCATCATTGACAGCATATACTGAACAATAGGCAGATTGGTTTTCTGCTACATTTCAGTATGCAGCTCAGTCTGCTTATCAAGAGGATAACAGACCTGATGTAAGGCTCTATGTGTGAATGTCAAATTGGATGCTTTGACATTTATTAATGTACGCTGATACTGAAGTATGGACAGATTGGTCCTGTACAGTACAACAAGTTTGTACAGTCTGTTTTCAGGAAAAACAGACTTAGCATATGGTCTATGTTTTGGACGTCAAACTGAATGTTGTGACATTTATTCCTGACAGCGTATGCTAAATTGTAGGTTGTTTAGTTTTTCTGTTTCAGCATTTTTCTCAGGCTATTCTTCAGGAAGTCAACAGCTGAGCTAAAATCCAGGAAACCAACAACTAAGCTACAATAAATGAACCTAACAAATAGCCTATTTGTTAGTAACCTAGTTGTGGAATTTATGTTAACTCGCTTGGCCTTAAATTCAGGAAATACAAGTACAAGGCCCAAGTGCTGCAATATAAAAGGATGGCAATCCTTCTTTCAGAACTCGGGGATTTTAGGCGTGAAGATTTTGTGTGTCCATCATACTTCACTGCTGTATTTTTGTGTGTCTTGTATTAGGTGTAACTTGTAAGCCAAGCTATTATCACTGAGATGATTGCATTGGTATAGGGTGTTCATTGAGTTGTAAGTGTTGTGTCACTCTAAGCTTTTAAGCGTGAGTGCTGTGTATCTTGATTAAAGCTGTTAAGCACAATCAAGAGTTGTTTGAAGTGTGACTTCACAATTGTCTTTAATCTTAATTAAAGGTTGTAATCACTGAGGTGATTGAGGGGGAGTGAGTAGGAACTCTGATCTTAGTGTAAGATTGAAATTGCATTGGGTAGGTATTAAGTGATAGGGTTAAACAGTTGGTTTAAGGTCTGAATTAATACTACTAATAGTGGATTTCCTCCCTGGCTTGGTAGCCCCCAGACGTAGGTCATGTTGGACCGAACTGGGTAAACAATTACTTGTGTTATTTACTGCACTTACTTTTTAAGTTCTGCATAATTCTTGTCTGCGCAGAATTGGATGTCATAACAACCCGTATCGAAAGTCTGATAACTAGAATTTCAGCAGATTCAAACATTTTTTGAAATTCTTCAGACCTTGCAACATTAAATGGAATAAAATTATTGTAAAAAAAAGAGCAATATCCTTACATGCCCCATCCCTCAAATTCTGCTTATAGTTACCGTTGATTGTGGTTTGTTTTAGTGTATCAGTGATTCCTCTTTTGAACATATCCTTAAGTGCTATTTGTATCCGACTTTTCCTTTTTCCACTTAAATAACCAGCAACTTCAAGATCATCATTGGCAACAACACTACCACCTTCAATGCTAATTTCTTGTGATTTTTGCAGCAAGTTCGTTTGTAATTTGTAAACCTTATCCAACATTTTACTCTTGACGTCATCTGGAATAACTAAACATGGCTTAACATTTTTTTTGGTTCCGTTAAAATGATGCTTCAAACGATAAACACCTCCTGTAACTTCACCCTCACAGAATTTACACTTGACTCTTCTAGAAATTGGGTCAAGTAAAACACAATACTCCCATGCTAGATCAATTTTCATTTCACGATAATTTTATGCAGGAGGAGTGGGAGCAGAAGCACCACTTTCAACTGTTGATGAAACATTCTGTTTATTTGAAACCATAGGTTGAAGAACGGTGGTAGGAAGGTGAACACAAAGGGAGAAGAATGATGGTAGGAAGAAGGTGAACACAGAGGGAGAAGAACGAAGATGAAGAAGGAGAAGAATTGATATGATGATGATGGAAAGTTGCAGAGAGATATCGTTAAAGGAGGAGGAGGAAGAGTAAAGAGACAGTCCTTTTGTCTTTTGGTGGTTTAGGGGTAAGACTTAAAGAGTGAGAGCTTAATTAAAAAATGGGGTCACTTAAAAAAAACGACCTGGTAAAAAGCCCAACAAAACAGGCCCAGGTGCCCAACACTATATTTTTTACGATCTTACTATGAAAAACTCGATCTTGACTACTAAGATACACAAAAAATATTTTTTCAAGATCATAGCACTAAAAGATAAGTTCGGCACGTAAGATCTTACGATCCAACACTCGATCTTGACTACATTGCTTATGAGTCAAATATGCAATTGACTCACATCCCTTAAACGCATACCAGAATTCAATCACATAATGAAAGTGGAAATGTATCTGAGTTTTCCATTAAAATTGTGGAAGGTTTGCAGGTATGTGATCTTTCGATTTGTAGAGTTTCTTAGGATTTTTTAAATCTCTTCTGATGGGGATGAAGAGAGAATATCGATAAACCGTGTATTTCTATATAGTCTACAAATGGATACCGTAACCTATATAAATAATACTAGGGTTATTTCTTAGTTTTCAATATTCTAATTTGATCCCTCATCAAATTAGATATTTACTTATGATATCTACTCAATAACCTTACCTTTCTTGACAATTATGATTTTAGCGACAAACTTATTTAATATTAATTAGACCCCATAACACTTTAATTGTTACATTTGCGACTCAAAATTCTAACACTAACTCCTAAAAAATTGTATGAAGACTTAGCAAAAGAAAGATAATAAGCATTATCAACGTCCCAGAACGCCTCAGAAAAACACTCAAGTACTTCAATTTCCAAAGACCATTATGATAGAACCTACAGAAAGGCATTTGAAACACGAGAGCATTTAAGGTACGAGTTTCCAATGACGTCAACGACACCTCTTGGTTTTCTATTAAAGTCGGGTGACGGCCGGAGGGAAAGGACAAATGCTACAAAGCCCTTGCACAGCAAAGCAGATGCAAGAGTTTGAAGACAAATTTTCCTGACTGACCAGAAGTAGGCATGACAACGGGACGTGGATGAGTTTTGTCCCCGTACCCAAACCTGAATCCTAGTTAAATACTTGTTCCCCACCCTAAACTGGACGAAGATAAATAATTAAACTCAAAACTCATCCCAAATGAGTTCGAGTATCTCCATTCCATCTAATTCCCGCATTAGAATCAATTTTTTAAATTGAAATGATCAATTTTCCCCAAACAAATAATTTGTCATGAACTCTAACAAACATAAGAAATTAAAACAATCATAAATTTTTTTAAATATAAATTCCAAATATTTCAAATAATAAAATACAACTCAAAATATCAATATATTAATCAAATAATTAATATTATAAATTATCAAAATAAAATATTTCAAATTATCAACGTAACGGATTCGGGGTGGATACTAGTATTTCTATCTTTTAAAATCAGGGAAAATCCAAATCCATACCAGAACCCAGTCAAAGCATATTTTCTCCGTCAAACTCGGGGTGGGTTCGGACGAGTACCCGCGCGTACAAATTTCGTTGCCATGTCTAACCAGAAGGCACAACAATCGCGACCCATAAAATACAAAACCCCCTAGTCACTTGCAGAGTAGGAGTGTTACTCTGGGTTAGTCCGCAAGCGATCTGAAGTCAGGATCCATCCAGCGGCTCCTCGTATCCGACGTCTGAAGATCAACCACTAGTTATAACTGTTCTATTATATAAGAGAGAAGCACATCATTTTTCAGATACAATTCAAAGTCAAATTTCATTCACTCATCTTACTCACATACTGATTTGAGCGTTGAAGTGTTATCTTTGTAAGTCAGCCCTTCTCTTAGTATCAAAATTTATCACATAGATGTGGGTTTTTAGTAAACTAGATGTGGGTTTTTAAAATGACAATCATATTATATCCACAATTATGTTATACCATAACTGGCTCCTATTTATGGAATAACATAATTGTTTAACGTTTATACATGTATACAACTCATGGAAAGGACTCTACAACCTTTAGTATCTTAACCCTGCTCGTACCATAATGCCTACCAGCATTTATATGTCATTGCTCAACTACCCAACATAATAATACTGTCTAATAGTAGTATCTTGCTGTATGCCACAAGCCTACAAGTTAAAAATTCAAAGTTAAAAGTAGAATTTATTCTTACATGTTAATTAGGTGCACTTATACAATTATCAAAATCTTCATGAACAATTTTAGATAGTTATGTTATCTAAGGAAAGCTAAGATCATATTGTGTTATACTCCAATGTACACGAAAATTCTTTAAGCTCCAGGGCCAATAAGAATCTCTTCAGAGCTGTAGGATGTCATACCCACCATGGCTTGTCTATTAGATCCTTGGAGAACATGTACCTGAATCTAGAACTCTGAGGCCGCCATTCTATGATTTGAGATGATTTTTTGTTGGACTTACGATCAAGGCATTTCTGTATCGAATCATGCAGTTTCTTGTCAACATTTTCCATGATCCATCCAAGGATATCATCAATGGTGATTGATGCTTCTCTGGAAAATCTTTCCACCAATTTAGGGAGAAAAACTTTACTAGACTTCTTTACAACTACATTTGCCTGTAGAAACTCTCTCTTGGCAGCATTCAGCTCTTCTATTAGATTTGAAGCTGAGTAAACTTTTAGCTGCAACATTGCATCAACTACTTATTGATCAACTATTAAAATTAAGAATAAAGCCCTACATAACCAACATTCACATATCGTGGTATATTCAAACTACAAAGAAGTAAATGGGAGAAAAATTTACCATAGGATCTGATATTGATCCGGTGCAAAGGGCAAAGATGACAAGAGGCTGGGAATCAGTAATACTCAATTTTGAGTTGATGAGTTGTTTTTCTTCACCACTTTTCTTCCTAAGGGCAGCAGACACAATGCTTTCAAGCCACTGTGTTTGATAAAAACACAAACGATAATCAGATGAAACACTGAGATGAGATGTAATTTTATCATCAAACTATGTTAGATTTTTTGCTTCAAATGCTTTTAAAGAAAAAGGGAAGTGTAATATAGTATCAATAAGTGGAATTAATGTCGTAATGAAGGTCTAAGCATCCCACTCAAATAATAGACTAATGTCTTCCTGCAGCAACATAGTATTGTTAACAGCAGAAACAAATCATGGGAAGTATCAGTAATTTGTAAGCCTTGGCAGCCCAAAACAGAAAATTATATTTAGAGGTTGGGCTATTTAGACCGATCAATATGTTCCACCATTAGACTTTCGTGCATCCATATATGAACCTGACAACACTTCGCATATGTGTATATGTGTGAATATGTATGTATGTATATACATTTATAGGTGCCATGTTTTTAACATTAAGAACAAGTGAGTACCCGTCCAAGGCGAGGTGTCCGGAAGCAAAATATTGCTTGCTCTATGGTATTTGCACTTATAGTATGACCGCCAATGTTGTAAGCAGCCTGCACTACACAACTGCAATCGTTAATTCATTTTGACGTGTGATGAATCGATATAATTGTATTCTTAAACAAAGATGCTATCAAGAATAAAACTGTATATATGAGAAAAGTGTATGATTATGACATCAGATGTCAAAGCAAGTTATCTTGGAGCACAGGTTAAATGTCCTACAAGTAATTTATAGATGATACAAGCGCAAATGGATTTTTCTTTTCTTTTTGTACACTGGTACAGATGAAGGTGTTGGTTGTTGTTTATGTAAATACAACAGTGTTTGCAATCCATCCAACTGATAGAAAAATTCAACACATAACTGTCGCAACCTGAAAAAATACAGTGCGAAAAAAGACAACCGGCGAAGAAAAAAGACAGGAGAGTCGCCACCGTGCGTTATTTATCCCAAAGGAGGGAAAGGAAACGCTCGAAGTAAACCTGAAAATAGGAAAGAAAAAGACAAGGTCTCGCAACCAAATCTTGGGTTCGGGAGTCGGTTATGCGAAGGGAAGGTATTAGCACCCCTACGCATCCGTAGTACTCTACGGGATCCACTTATGCGGTTTCTGTTTAAAGGGTATGGTTTTGCCTAATGTGCTATTTACTAAAAAGGTTAAGAGAAATGACTCGCGCGGATGTCGCATCCACTGCATACGTATCTCATCTGAATATGAGAATCAGAGTCTTCGTAGCTCGGCTGACCTATGGGTTGGGGGTAATTGTGCTCGCTAAGACGTCGCGTCTTATGCCTACGTATCTCATCTGGAATGAGAATCAGAGCAAGCCGTAGTTCGACTAACTACGGGGTTATGGATTATGTTACGGGGTGAACGACGTTACTACGCAATCTACCGGATGCTCGACCTTTGGAGACTTACTCGCCTGTAGTAGAAGGAGTAAACGTGTTGCTTTGGGTTTTAGGTTTTGTTTGCGTTGTAGGAACGCGCATGCAAAGAGGAAGTCCTAGGCGGAGGAACAGTGCTACCTAAATTGGCATGCAAACGGGAGGCTATGCGAAGCCTCGCATCCTATGGGGAAACAATCACATCACACAAAACATATATCTTGAAATAGAAAAAATGCCACCAAGGGGCTCAAACATTGCCTCCTATCGAGGTCTTCCAGCTAAGAAACCGTAGAAATAAAAGGGAAGAAGTAAAATACCACACGGATCAAGATCCGAAGTTACAGCAATTAAAGGATAAGCAACCCTGAGATTCTCCCAAGCTGATGCCATCAAAGAAAACCAATCAGTACGGGAAATCGGAATAAACCTCCGGAGGGTATCCCTGCGAGAATATGTGAGCCCTCACAAAAACTCAACAAAAGGGGTTAGGCAAACAGGATTGAAATCAAAAGATAACAAGGCCATGGCAACACAAAGAACAGGTTAGAACAAAACGGAATAAAGCAGATACTGTCACATTCGCGACTGCTTCGCCTAGCGAAAGCCTAGCGAAGCTTCGCTGCGTGCTCGCCTAGCGAAGCGGCTAGCGAGCACCTGCGGGATTTGGATTTCCCATTGGTACCTGCACGATGTTAAAGATTCCAGATCCTATGGCATTCACCTCATAAACGAAACTGTTAAACAGTCAAGGCATAAATCACATATTCATACACAAATATAACCCTGAGGGCCAAGCCTGAGGTTACCTCATATATTCAGTATTCAACCCGAGGCATAGAGTAATAGGAACAGAGGCATACCTGATGAGAGACCTGTTAAAATTGGAAGGCAAGGCCGGATTGGCGAAGTAACGTTTAGGGTTTGCGTGAGGCGGAATGAACTTCTCAGGGCTGCCCGAAGGTTGCTGCAGAGTAGTTCCTAGGTTTGAAACTCCACGTGAACTCCAAGTCTATTTCTCAGGGAATTTCCAAGTGTCTGAAACCCTACTGAAACTCTTATATTTATAGCTGATTTTCGTGGACTTGTGGGCTTGGAATGAGGGAGACCCAAGTCCAAAATAATTTGTTATATTTTAATTATTTATTTAATTTTTTTTTTTTTTTTTTTTTTTTGAAAAACTGAAGGGTAAATTTTGGGGTATTACAGCTGCCCCTATTCAATCAACTGGAGACCCGGAAGGAAGATGACAGCTGCTTTCGTGCTTTCGAGGTATCAAGGGATTGAATACAATAAAAGCCCAAAAAATTTGCACTGAAGTGAAATGAAGTAACAATGTCTGTCAGAATCGGCAAAGAGGTGGTCTTGAAAGAAGAATCCGTCTGGTACGGTGAGAGTCAGTCTGAATAAAGAATGCTAACTTGCATACCAAAATAAATGGTAACACAGAAATAACCATGGCCGGAATGTCGCTCATCAGTCTGAATACTGGAAAGGACTTCGATCTGAATATCGGAAAACTGACCTGAATGCCACTTCGGTCTGGATACCGGAAAACTGGCCTGAACGCCACTTCGGTCTGGATACCGGAAAACTGGCCTGAACGCCACTTCGGTCTGGACACCGGAAAACTGGCCTGAACGCCACTTCGGTCTGGATACCGGAAAACTGGCCTGAATGCCACTTCGGTCTGGACACCGGAAAACTGGCCTGAACGCCACTTCGGTCTGGATACCGGAAAACTGGCCTGAACGCCACTTCGGTCTGGATACCGGAAAACTGGCCTGAACGCCACTTCGGTCTGGATACCGGAAAACTGGCCTGAACGCCACTTCGGTCTGGATACCGGAAAACTGGCCTGAACGCCACTTCGGTCTGGACACCGGAAAACTGGCCTGAACGCCACTTCGGTCTGGATACCGGAAAACTTCATGCCTGTCAGCATCGGCAGAAATAGGGAACGATAATAGAGGCGGCGCCTGGGCCAATGACACAAAGTTAAGTCATGAACAATCTTCAGTCTGAGTACTGGAAACAACTTCTAGCTTATCACTTGGGATACCGAGAATGTTTTATGTTTACATGCATATGTTTGAATTTTTCAATGGCGTAATGCTCCATGAAAATGGAAATGCTACGCGATTTGGAAGGATGCAATGCAATATGATTCTACATGCAGGGATGCGAAATGCTGGGTAGAATGCCAAGCCGAGGCAAGGGGATCTGCTGGGGAAACGATCACCATCTTCTGGGCTCTGGCAAGGCTGTTGGAGATGCACAGCGCAAAGAACTCTGTGGGGAGATGACTAGCCATGCGGTGTTCTGGCCATACCGAGACTCTGATCGGGGAAAGAATGGCATTGGAAGCCTGCTGCTGAGGAAAGCTACAATGGTTTTGGCAACCACGATTTGCGAGAGATGACTCAGCAGGGGGAGCAAACACTGATACGGTACCGAGGTTCTGCTTCAAGAAAAGAACCCATGGATCTGGCATTGGGACTATCGATCTGGCATCGAACTCTAAGGAGCAGCCACTTCTGCTGGAAAGATACAGTCTGGCGCTGTCAACTCCGCTGGGGATATATAGTCTGGCACTGTCAACTCTACTGGGGAGTGTATGTCCTGAAACAACCGCTTGGGGAAGTACGGTGGTGAGAAACTGCTGGGGATTGAAGAATCCAACACTCTGATCAGCTCTGCAGGGATAAGACACCGAATTTGTCTGTTGGCGACTTCACTGGGGAAGATATTCACGATCATCTGCAAGGGGATTTTAAGGAAATGCCCCGAGGGTATCTGTTCTGAATAGACGATCCAAAGCACTTAAAATTTACAGCAATTTTAAATGTTTATTGAGCATGTACCTGTAAAGCCCTTATGTGTCATGATGCAATGTTTATCAAAAATTCGGACGTCATTTTTGCAAACAAAACAGTAAAATGAAAATGAAAACAGAGATATACTGAATAACATGATTTTATTGATTGAATGGCCTCTGAATAGGCATTTACATTAAGAGGCAATCCCTGGAAAGAGGTAATCGCACAATAGATAAAACAAAAATTAATCTAATGGCAATGTGAAGTGGATTTCTATTGGGTTCCAATTCGGCTATGACTTGCCCGTCTTCAAGATCCTCCAGATGATCAGCTTTCTGAAAGAGTGATTGGATTGTTTCCTATCCTTCAAAAATTTCCAGTCATTGGCACGAGATGAGATTCAGAGCTACTCAGAACGCAGTCATTCGCTTAATCCCTAACTTTTGCCTGGATCGCCCTTTTCGGGTTTTCGATCCACCGGGATACCCATTTTTGCCTAAGTTGCCTTTTCAGGTTTTCAACTTACCGGGTGTACAATCTTTTTTTATTTTTTGATCCCTAATTTTTGCCCGAACCTTTCCATTTTCTTGGTTCGCCGGGATGCCCATTTTTGCCTGGACTATTCTTTTTACTGTCCAGCGGGTCTATTTTATGCGAAGTATTTTTTAACTGCGTCTGAGTTCACAGGGGAAGCGAAGTCTTCGCCCTCCATAGTTGCAAGCATTAGGGCCCCACCATCAAAAACCTTGGTGACAATATACGGTCCATCATAGTTAGGAGTCCACTTGCCCCTGTGATCTGTCTGAGGAGGAAGGATCCTTTTCAACACTAAATCTCCGACTTGGAAACAACGAGGACGCACCTTCTGATCAAAAGCTCTCTTCATCCGACTCTGATACAACTGCCCATGACAAATGGCTGCCATTCGCTTCTCTTCGATAAGACTCAACTCATTGAACCTTGTCCGAATCCATTCAGCTTCGTCTAGCTTGACATCCAACAAGACTCTTAGGGAAGGAATCTCCACTTCAACAGGTAGGACTGCTTCCATACCATACACAAGGGAGTAGGGGGTTGCCCCGGTCGATGTACGTACTGAAGTACGGTACCCATGCAAGGCGAAAGGTAGCATCTCATGCCAATCTCTGTACGTGACGACCATCTTCTGCACAATCTTCTTTATGTTCTTATTTGCCGCCTCAACAGCGCCATTCATCTTAGGGCGGTAAGGGGAAGAATTGTGATGCTGAATGTTGAAGTTCTGACACAACTCCTTCATCATTTTGTTGTTGAGATTAGAACCATTATCAGTAATGATTCTTTCGGGAATCCCATAGCGACAAATAATTTCTTTCTTGATGAAACGGGCAACCACATGTCTGGTGACATTCGCGAACGACGCTGCCTCGACCCATTTGGTGAAATAGTCGATGGCAACAAGGATGAAGCGATGCCCATTGGAAGCAGTCGGCTCAATCTTTCCAATCATGTCAATACCCCACATGGCAAACGGCCACGGCGAAGACATCACATTCAGAGGATTCGGCGGTACATGCACCTTATCAGCATAAATCTGGCATTTATGACACTTCCGAGCATACTTGAAACAATCTGATTCCATGGTCATCCAATAATAACCCGCTCTCAACAATTTCTTAGCCATCGCATGTCCACCGGCATGAGTACCGAAGGAACCTTCATGAACTTCCTGCATTAACATGTCCGCCTCGTGTCTGTCCACACATCTGAGCAAAACCATGTCGAAGTTCCTCTTATACAACACATCGTCTTTGTTCAAGAAGAAACTGCCTGCCAATCTTCTCAAAGTCTTTCTGTCATTGTTGGATGCCCCTGCAGGGTACTCTTGATTCTTCAGAAAGCACTTGATATCGTGATACCAGGGCTTGTCATCGACTACCAGTTCAGCAGCAAACACATACGCGGCCCTGTCAAGGCGCATCACATCGATCCTGGGAGCATGGTTCCAACGAATTACCTTGATCATGGAGGATAGAGTAGCAAGTGCGTCTGCCATCTGGTTCTCATCACGAGGTATATGATACAATTTTACCGTTGTGAAGAAAGTCAACAGTCTTCTCGTGTAATCTCTGTAGGGGACCAGAGTGGGCTGGAGAGTATTCCAATCACCATTCACTTGATTAATCACCAGAGCTGAATCTCCGAAGATGTCCAGAGTCTTGATTCTCAGATCAATGGCTTGCTCAATGCCCAAGATACAGGCCTCGTACTCAGCTTCATTATTTGTGCACTCAAAAGTCAAACGAGCGGTGAAAGGTATGTGGGCACCTTTCGGAGTTGTAATGACAGCACCAATTCCATTTCCTCTAGTATTGACAGCCCCATCAAACAACAAAGTCCACTTTTCGTTTGGATCAGGTCCCTCCTCAACAACTGGCTCTTCACAGTCTTTCATCTTGAGGAACATGATGTCTTCATCAGGGAATTCAAACTTCATTGGCTCATAATCATCAATCGGTTGCTCGGCAAGGTAGTCTGACAGAATACTCCCTTTGATGGCCTTCTGTGACGTGTACTGAATATCATACTCTGTTAAAATCATTTGCCAACGAGCGACCCTTCCGGTGAGAGCTGGCTTCTCGAATATGTATTTCACTGGATCCATCTTAGAAATCAACAAGGTAGTATGGTTCAACATATACTGCCTCAGTCGGCGAGCAACCCAGGCCAAAGCACAGCAAGTTTTCTCAAGCTGCGAATATTTGATTTCACAGTCGGTAAACTTTTTGCTAAGGTAGTATATGGCATGCTCTTTTCGACCAGACTCGTCATGCTGTCCCAATACACACCCCATCGAGTTCTCAGTCACTGATAGGTACATTATCAGAGGTCTCCCAGGAACTGGAGGTATAAGGATCGGAGGTTTCTGTAGATACTCTTTTATCTTCTCGAAAGCCCTTTGACAATCTTCATTCCACCTGATAGCCTGATCTTTCCTCAGCAATTTGAAAATTGGCTCACACGTGGTTGTTAGGTGAGAGATGAACCTTGCAATGTAGTTCAACCTCCCTAAGAAACTACGGACTTGCTTCTCTGTTCTTGGCTCAGGCATTTCCTGTATTGCTTTTACTTTGTCGGGATCCACCTCAATCCCTTTTCCGCTAACAATAAAACCCAGCAATTTTCCCGATCTCACCCCGAAAGTGCACTTGTTCGGATTAAGCCTCAGCTTGAATTTCCTCAAACGCTCAAATAATTTCTGCAAATTCACCAAATGTTCTTCTTCTGTCTGAGATTTGGCAATCATATCATCCACATAAACCTCGATTTCATGATGAATCATATCATGGAACAGAGTTACCATAGCTCGTTGATATGTTGCTCCGGCATTTTTCAGACCAAACGGCATCACCTTGTAGCAGAAGGTGCCCCACGGGGTTATGAAAGTTGTCTTTTCCATGTCTTCTGGTGCCATCTTGATTTGGTTATAGCCAGAAAAGCCGTCCATGAAGGAGAATACCGAGAACTGAGCTGTATTATCCACCAAAACGTCGATGTGAGGTAATGGGAAATCATCTTTAGGGCTAGCTCTGTTCAGATCCCGATAGTCGACACACATCCGTACCTTTCCATCCTTCTTAGGTACTGGGACGATGTTTGCAACCCATGGCGGATAATTGGTGACTGCTAGAAACCCTGCATCCAACTGCTTTTGCACTTCTTCCTTTATCTTGACAGCCATCTCTGGTCTTGTTCTTCTGAGCTTCTGCTTGACCGGAGGACAACCTTCTTTGAGAGGCAAGCGGTGTACCACGATGTCTGTGTCCAGCCCAGGCATGTCCTGATAAGACCAGGCGAAGATGTCAATGTATTCTTGCAGCAATTTAATCAGCCCTTTCTTCACATTGTCTTCTAAAGCAGCCCCTATCTTGATTTCTCTCTTGGCGTCTTCGGTGCCGAGATTAATCACTTCAACAAACTCTTGATGCGGTTGAATAACCCTTTCCTCTTGTTTCAACAACCTGGCAAGTTCTTCAGGGAGTTCACAATCTTCATCATCCTCTTCTTCAGCTTGAAAGATTGGATTTTCAAAGTCGAAGCGAGCCATAGCAGAACCGTTATCAATAGGATCCGGTGATGTGCATCTGCATGAGTGATGGTATGTGCTTATGAGTGTGAAAAAAAATATGGAAACTAAACAAAACATTGCCATTTTTTTTTATTATTATTTTTTTTTTCTTTGAAAAACTGCAAAAATAGAAAGACAAGGAACGAAATATTTGAATGCAAAAATACGTCCTTTATTTATGATAAAAATGCAAGTGTCACATAGATGGGCCCTACAATGAGTCATTACGCCCTGGGCGGAACGTAAGACTTGGATATGCATGAATAAACAAAGAAAATTACTCTTCGAGAAGAGTGACTTGAACAATCTCTTCAGAAGACCAATTGTTGATGACTTCACCCGGGATCCTCGGACGCACCCAGTTGTTGATGTCGCAGTCACTATCCCCATCTTCTTCGTTGACTGCAGAGACTTGACCATACTGAATGATGCCAGCACTAGAGAAAGTGATCGGCCCCTGAAGAGTCTGAAGTGCTGAAGTTGTAGAAGTCAGAGTTGGCTGGTACCCAATCCCGAACTTATCCTCTTTCACTGGTAATTCCAACAGACGCCCCCAACCAGAAGCAACACCTGAATCCACCACGGCCCGTGCCTGCTTAAAGGATGAGATAGAGGCACCCGCTTTAACCTCTTCCACCGGAGCTGCATCCTTGATTTGAACTGACTCAAAAGCCTGACATAGAGTCTCATGAATTTCACCTCCTACTTCTACATACTTGAATGTAGACAGGTTACTGACCAGGATGTCCTCCTCACCACAGACGGTGATAATTCGTCCGTTGACCGGAAACTTAACCTTCTGATGTAGAGTTGAAGAGACTGCCCCAGCATTATGGATCCAAGGCCGACCCAGCAGGCAACTGTAGGAAGGACTGATATCCATCACGTAGAAGACAGTGTTGAAGGTTTGTGATCCAATCAGAATTGGCAATTCCACCTCTCCAAACACCGATCTCTTAGAACCATCGAAGGCTCTCACCATAAGATCTGAAGGTTTCAAGACCAAACCCTCTACTTCTAACCTCGACAGGGCCCTCTTGGGTAGCACATTGAGAGAGGAACCTGTATCCACCAGAACATGAGATAACATGGTGTCTCTGCATTCCAATGAGATGTGCAGAGCCTTGTTATGATTGCGTCCAGCTGGTGTTAAGTCAGAATCAGTAAAACCCAACCCGTTGCTTGTATGGACATTGGCAACGATCCCTTCTAGTTGGTTCACTGAGATCTCCTGAGGTACATATGCAGCATTAAGAACCTTCAGAAGTGCCTCCCTGTGTGCCTCCGAACACAATAGGAGTGAGAGAATGGATATCTTGGACGGAGTCTGAATCAACTGATCGACTACCTTGTAATCGCTTTTCTTTATGATTCTTAGAAACTCGTCCACGTCCTTTGCAAAAGTGGGCTCAGAACCATCTTGGGGTGCAGAGGTACCCTCATTCACGACTTGCTTGCCTTTGGTTTTCGCCACAGCATCAGCATTATCAGCTTGGGTAACCGGTGGTGAGAGCAATCTACCACTCCTGGTGAATCGCCAGATTCCACCAACATTATCCACTGCGGGACCTTCAAGTTCAGGCTTCTGACCCTCTTCTACTTTTAGTGGCCGTTCCACCTTATGATCGTGCGTATACACGCTCCCCCCATAATGCCATGGAATGGCCCTTTCACTGGTGAAGGGTAAAGGACCAGGGGTTGTGATGGTCATAGTAGGTCGTCGCATTGGTGGCGCGGGTTGCGCTTCTGGCACACTGATCTGATTAGTTGGATAGAAAATAGTTATAGTTGCAATGTCACAGTCGTACTCAGAAACCTCATTTGTTGGAGCATGAACATCCGAAACATCGGAATCAAGTTCAAATACAAAAGAGTCAACCGTATTGGAAAGAGTAAATACATCATCATGGACTGCAGAATCAGCAGGAACAACATCTAGGAACTCTTCAGTAGCACCTTCAAACCCTTCTTCCTCAACCCCTTCCATAAACTCTCGGACAGACAAATCTTCAACCTGGAGGATACCCTTGTCGAGCAAGGCCTGGATACCTTGCTGTAGTTTCAAACAACCCTTCTCCTGTGCAGCACAATCCAAACAAACTTTCCCACAACCGGGGAAAACATCGGCCTTCAGCAAGCATCCTTTGATATCCGACACCGGAGTCTTCAACTTCAACACATCCTTAATGAACTTGGCTCTTCCCTCTACCATGTTAACATTCGCACCACCATGCTGGGGCATGGGATTGTTAACGACATTCGGAGCCGGTGCAAGGTCGATGGCCTTTGAATCTATGAGGTCCTGAACTACGTGCTTAAAAGCTTTGCAGTTCTCAATATTGTGGCCAGGTGCCCCAGAGTGGAAGCTACACCTAGCGTTGGCGTCGTAACCCACCGGAAGTCTACCAACAGGAGGAGCCAGAGTGCGCAGTTGCACAAGCTGTAGTTGTTGAAGACTAGAAAGTAACTGGGCGTACGACATTGGAATAGTGTCGAAACGCCGGTCCATCATCCTTTGTCTCTGTTGATAAGCGGGTCTGTTACCCGGTTGTTGCTGCTGTTGATACTGAGCTGGTTGACGCTGCGGTGGTTGTTGTTGTAGTGGCGCTGCAGCTGGAATGGTCACCGTCGCAACATACGGTTGTTGATGATAATTCTGAAAATTATTCCTTCTAGCACCTCTGTTCTGATAGGAAGCCAAAGAATTCACTCCCCCCTCTCTTTGCTTATGTCCTCCAACGAACGACTTTTTTACCCCTGACGAAGATCCTCCTCCACTTTGGATCTTGCAGGTCTTCAGGTAATTCTCCACCCTCTCTCCGGTAGAGACCACATCAGCAAAGTTGGAAGCATTGCACCCCACCAGGCGCTCCAGATAAGGTCCAGGCAACGTATTCATGAACATGTTGGCCATTTCTTTCTCCAGCATAGGGGGCTGAACACGGGAAGCTGTCTCCCTCCAGCGTTGAGCGTATTCCCTGAAGCACTCATTGCTTTTAAGAGACAGATTCTGAAGTTGAGTTCTGTCCGGAGCCATGTCTGCATTATACTGATACTGCTTCACGAAGGCCTCCGCCAAATCCCTCCAGCAACGGATGTGGGCTCTGTCCAGTCTCATATACCATTCCAAGGATGCCCCAGCTAGGCTGTCCTGGAAGAAGTACATAAGTAGTTTCTCGTCATCAGAGTATGCAACCATTTTACGGAAATAGGCTTGCACGTGAGTCTTGGGGCAAGAGTTGCCCTTGTACTTGTCAAAGACCGGGACTTTGAATTTCGGTGGCACTCTCACACCTGGGACCAGCCCTAAGTCAGCAACGTCTACTCCCAAAGGATTCTGTCCTTCCACTGCCTTCAACCTCTCTTCCAATCTCCTGAACATGGGGTCTACGCCATGACCCATGCCAAAGTCTTCCTGAAGTGGGGGAAACTGATCGTCCTGATCATCATGAACGGGCTGTTGACCGGGGTTGGCGTGCGGGATCGGGATAGGCCCTGGTCCACTGGGTCCGTTAACCTCTCCAGCCGGAGGATCAGTCACTGTCTCTGGTTGAGCAGGGGGATTCCCCTGTATTATCTGCCTGAGCTCTTGTTGTCCCTGAGCCACCCCTTCAACCACATCCATGAATTGGGTCATGCGGGCCCTCATCTCAGCGAGCTCTGCTTGTACACCTTCCATTGCTCTCTGTTGATTCCTCCGGGTACCGTATCGGTGAATGCCTGAGTCAGCTATCCTGCTAGTGGAACACCAAACAATATGAGAACACCGCAGCGGTACCTGTTATGCAAGATATGACAATGAATATGTAAATGTAATGACATGTTTATCAATTCCAAAAGGTATTCTACCCCCTTGATTCCAGTCTCACATCAGGTGGGTAGTGCAAGAAGGCCGAGTCATGGATAAACTTCTGAGATCAAGATGTAATAAAGGGAAACCATCATACAAATGAGTTCAAGGAAAGGGCCTTAGCCAAAAATACATCAAAGGAGGATCTCCACAACAAGCCTGTGGATCATCACTACATAACACCAAAGCAGTAAGTAAAGAGAGGAACAAGCAAATCAGAAATCAGCCTCCTGTATGCAACCCATAAGGACCGTTCCTCACTTCATCCAGTAGCGCCACCGTGTCAGGATGATCTGGAGATTCTGTCAAACGCCGGATGAGCAGATTCCTCTTGTGAATGATCCCATCCAGTTCGTTGATGTGTTCTCTGTAGTAATTCCCATCATCTTCTCCAAATACCTCTTCAAGTCTGGATTTCTTCAAACTTGCCAGCGTCTTGAGTTCTTCGATATATCCTTGAGCCTCATTGAGTTGATCTGTGATATAACCATTAGTTGATCGGGTACACAGCAGCTCATGGTTCTTCCCCTTCAGCAAAGTCTTCAATTTCTCTATCTGACCAGTCAGTTCAGCCACCGTCTCTTCCTCCTTTGTCTTCCGAGAAGTTGAAAATGCATCCCATCGCTCTTGCCACCCAGCTAATTTACCACGAGCATCCATTAACTGCTGCTTGACTCGCCTCAACTCAGAACTGGATGATCTCAAGGCTTCGTCTGTCTTCCTGAAGAAATTCACCTCCACAGCAAATTTCCTTTCAGCTTCCTCTCGCAATTTGACGGCTTCCTCCTTCTGATATTCTGACTCATGGAATCGATGCATACAGTCTTGCAATTTCTCCCTTAACTCCGAGTTCTCGATTTGAAGTCCTTCCGTGGTGTTCTTCAACTTGTCATACTCCTCTCGGCTCACCGTTGCTGACTGCTCGAGAGTAGGTGAATACAAGGGTTCTTCAATAGGAAACGGTAGACCAAACTCTTCGATTCTTCCTTGAAGCCATTCTCCATACTGAGGGTAAGCTCTACAATCTCCTTTCCCAAGAACAATTCTTCCTTTCTTGATCACCTTGAGCCAGGCCTCAGCTGCCTTACGGGATACCGTCAAATCAGGCGAAGAATGGAAAAACAGAGACTCTTCCACATCCTTTTCCACCGGCGGAGTTCTTAAGGCATATCCAAACTGTCTAACTGCCAGAGAAGGATTATAGTTGATTCCTCCTTTTCTTCCTACCAACGAAACATTCGGGAAGTTCCCACAACTGTGAATAATATCTGCCCGAAGCAAACTCCGGTCAGACCACCAAGAAATATCTTCAGCTCTCAACCCCATCAATCTCTTTGACCAACTCAACGAGTCCTTGACATCAATGAATGCTCCTGACTTGGGTAGGTGAGAACTGAACCACTTATAGAACAAAGGCGCACAACAATTCAACAATCCTCCTTTTCTATTCTTATTCTTGTGGTGCACTGAATGAAAGAAATCTCCCAGCAAGGTCGGCACTGGATTTCCCAACACGAAGAGGCGTATGGCATCTACGTCTATAAATTTGGCGACATTAGGGAACAAGACAATCCCATACACACAAAGAGCCAACACAGCATTGAAACCCCTCTGGTCACCATCTTCAAGCTTCTTCTTTGCTTCTCCCAATAAGAAACTCAGATGAAAACCGTTAACTTCTCCCTTCTGACACATATTAGCCTTCAAAACTGATTCCCTCAAATATGTGGTTGAAGCAACCATGCTGAGATCGGGCAGACACTCCGAGCTGTAGAATAGCAACTGTGACTTGATGGGAATTCTGAGAAAACTGGCAATCTCCTCCAAAGTAGGGACCAAAACATAATCCGGGAATGTGAAGCACCTCAATGGAGGGTCATAGAACTGCAGTAGTGTGAAGAGAGCATCATGTTGATCTTTGGAAAGAACCGCGACGAAACTTAGAATTAAACCGTAATCCTCTCGGAATCCTTCTAGAGAACCAGGATCCATTAACTTCATCAGTTGTTGGATGGGCTCCAAACAGACCACCGGAAACTTGTAGGCGACGAGTCTCTTTCTGCCAATATCCATCTTAAGAGAACCAGGAAAAACCCCGACCGGAATCAAGAAGAAGATGTAAACCCCCTAGAAATGGATAAACATGTGTTAAATGATATGAATGCAAATGATGTGATGATGTGAATGCAATGCAGCGGCGTGTCAATCAGGATTGCTGTATCTGCTTGAGCATTTGTCAGGTTGCACTGTCTGAAGAGAAAACCACTGAGGAATATAATACGAGATCAAAGCACTGCTCCAGAAAACCGGGTTGGTTGGAGGTTAAGGTTTCCTGAATTTAGCCCGCCCCTCACTTGTAGGTTCTAAGAACAGAAGTTCGTCAACTTCAGCCCTTCAGTCGCGAATAATACGTTTACCACTGAAGGTTTGGCATTATTACGGAATAAAAGACCTCCACTGACTCCCCTCAACAGGACATCCTAAAGCAAGTTCCCAGTCTCGGGGTCCTCGGATTGATCAGCGAGAATGCGCCCACCAGAGCTAACATAATCACGTCTCGGAGGAGAGGCCTCGACTGAGTTCTCGGGAAATGGTCACCAGAGTCGACAATTTCTAGGGGAATATTATGTCGTTACGGAACATCCGTAGGACATAGTATATCCAAGAGAAACCTCGTCTGGGTGTGGTTCTTCACGAACGACTTAACGCAGCAACATACCACGCAAGCCTCATGAACATCCACTCTAAAACCTGTGTGTACACTCAAGCCTGGGTAATGGGCTTATCTCTCGTAGAACATCCCATCAACAAACAAACAAACAGCAGCAGATACAGCAAACATATGTACATGAATGCAATTAGGCAAATAAGTAACTGCACAAAAGAATGAACACTCAATAAACAAGAAAACACACAAGCTAGGAAGGACTCGCTTAGGGAAGATGGACCAGCAAGAGGTCAACTTCTAAAGTCCCCAGTGAAGTCGCCAGCTGTCGCAACCTGAAAAAATACAGTGCGAAAAAAGAACAACCGGCGAAGAAAAAAGACAGGAGAGTCGCCACCGTGCGTTATTTATCCCAAAGGAGGGAAAGGAAACGCTCGAAGTAAACCTGAAAATAGGAAAGAAAAAGACAAGGTCTCGCAACCAAATCTTGGGTTCGGGAGTCGGTTATGCGAAGGGAAGGTATTAGCACCCCTACGCATCCGTAGTACTCTACGGGATCCACTTATGCGGTTTCTGTTTAAAGGGTATGGTTTTGCCTAATGTGCTATTTACTAAAAAGGTTAAGAGAAATGACTCGCGCGGATGTCGCATCCACTGCATACGTATCTCATCTGAATATGAGAATCAGAGTCTTCGTAGCTCGGCTGACCTATGGGTTGGGGGTAATTGTGCTCGCTAAGACGTCGCGTCTTATGCCTACGTATCTCATCTGGAATGAGAATCAGAGCAAGCCGTAGTTCGACTAACTACGGGGTTATGGATTATGTTACGGGGTGAACGACGTTACTACGCAATCTACCGGATGCTCGACCTTTGGAGACTTACTCGCCTGTAGTAGAAGGAGTAAACGTGTTGCTTTGGGTTTTAGGTTTTGTTTGCGTTGTAGGAACGCGCATGCAAAGAGGAAGTCCTAGGCGGAGGAACAGTGCTACCTAAATTGGCATGCAAACGGGAGGCTATGCGAAGCCTCGCATCCTATGGGGAAACAATCACATCACACAAAACATATATCTTGAAATAGAAAAAATGCCACCAAGGGGCTCAAACATTGCCTCCTATCGAGGTCTTCCAGCTAAGAAACCGTAGAAATAAAAGGGAAGAAGTAAAATACCACACGGATCAAGATCCGAAGTTACAGCAATTAAAGGATAAGCAACCCTGAGATTCTCCCAAGCTGATGCCATCAAAGAAAACCAATCAGTACGGGAAATCGGAATAAACCTCCGGAGGGTATCCCTGCGAGAATATGTGAGCCCTCACAAAAACTCAACAAAAGGGGTTAGGCAAACAGGATTGAAATCAAAAGATAACAAGGCCATGGCAACACAAAGAACAGGTTAGAACAAAACGGAATAAAGCAGATACTGTCACATTCGCGACTGCTTCGCCTAGCGAAAGCCTAGCGAAGCTTCGCTGCGTGCTCGCCTAGCGAAGCGGCTAGCGAGCACCTGCGGGATTTGGATTTCCCATTGGTACCTGCACGATGTTAAAGATTCCAGATCCTATGGCATTCACCTCATAAACGAAACTGTTAAACAGTCAAGGCATAAATCACATATTCATACACAAATATAACCCTGAGGGCCAAGCCTGAGGTTACCTCATATATTCAGTATTCAACCCGAGGCATAGAGTAATAGGAACAGAGGCATACCTGATGAGAGACCTGTTAAAATTGGAAGGCAAGGCCGGATTGGCGAAGTAACGTTTAGGGTTTGCGTGAGGCGGAATGAACTTCTCAGGGCTGCCCGAAGGTTGCTGCAGAGTAGTTCCTAGGTTTGAAACTCCACGTGAACTCCAAGTCTATTTCTCAGGGAATTTCCAAGTGTCTGAAACCCTACTGAAACTCTTATATTTATAGCTGATTTTCGTGGACTTGTGGGCTTGGAATGAGGGAGACCCAAGTCCAAAATAATTTGTTATATTTTAATTATTTATTTAATTTTTTTTTTTTTTTTTTTTTGAAAAACTGAAGGGTAAATTTTGGGGTATTACAATAACGAGAAATAGACAAGTTATTTGGTTATGATCCTAGACTTTTCGCCACAGCAAACAATGATCCGTTTGTAAAGAGAGCTTTGGTGACAGTATTTAAATAATCCGTCTAAAAGTTTCACTAACATCGAAGTGTTAGAAAATCCCTTCATCAAAGACTTAAAGAACTTGCCACCAATTGATGATAATACATACTATCAAATAAATACATAAATCCTACCTTGTGAAACAAGGCCAACCTCCTTAGAGAGTTTTGGGGAATTCCATATGCTAAATATGCCTGTCAGTAGCAAAAACAAAATTATGTGTTGAAAATTGGTAAATCAAAACCATGGCTATTCATATGAGTGTGAATATTACATGCATCACAAGAGCATTGTGAATGTTGATCCAGAACGCAATTTTCCCATCACATTCCATTTGACTGATATTCACTCTTTCAAGCTGTTCGACTAGCATTCTGAAAGAAACAAGTCAACAGTTCAAAAAGAATGTCAGTATAAACTTGTCTATGCCTTTTTTAACACACTGCCGCGTTTAGCTTACTTATAGAGGCAACTAAAAAATAATTGAATTTTGATTTTTAACACTCAATTATATGTAAAGCACCGTTTTGAAATTCTATGCAAAGAACCAACCTGTAGTTGTCCATGGCGTAAGAAGCATGAGAAGAATGACGTTTTCGTGTAGCTATCCAAGATATTTCCACTGCAGTTTTGCAAGAACATTCTCGATCCTCTACAACACCATGTCTAGGTTGTATGGCATTGGTAGAGGACCTTGACAATATAGGTGACCTACTATTTTCAGCATTGGTAGATTTTGCACTACGGAGCCAGCAATATATAGTTGCCATACACTTCACCATCTCCTCAGAAAGCCTGCTTGGGCACTGGTGTAGATGGTCTTTTAAAGGTCGCAATGCAGGGGCTTTCTCGATTGAAGAAAACTTCTCGTGAACCTAACATAGGATTAAGGTGAGAATGTTGGATAGGACAAACATCCTAAGAGTGTCTTTACAATGTTATGCATAAATATTTTTGTTTTTCCATTTTGAGCTATTGCAAATGAAACAATCAACTAGAAACTAGAAATATTTTGATACATCATACATCCTACCTTGGTGGTGGAATCGGGAAAAGTCCTTCCAAAAGAAACTTTGCCTTTTCCACTTGATAAAGGAGCATGACTTGACCTGAAGATTCTATTTTTCAAATCGTTATTCGAAATAAGAGCTTGCAGGGGTCGCAAGGGGAAGTTTTTTGATGAACAGAAAGCGCTTGAAATTACGCTTGGGTGCTTCCTAGATTCGTGTTTTGTATGAGCAGGTGAAGCCACACCAGAATTCTGTTCAGAAGGTGGCTGGCTAACACACTGTTCAAAAATACTCCTGTACATCGAAAGCACGTGCTGCTCACGGCTTGTAACCTCTTCTTCAAGTAACTCAATTTCAGCAATTAAGTCTTTTGTCTAAAAAAGGGAGAAAATTAGAAATAGTTAATTTCCACACAACAAAAACTAATATAAATCATAGGTTTCATGAGAAAAATTATGCTGTGCTTTCACATGCCAATCAAAATTTAAATTTAAGGAACGAGACTCTTAATGATTATCAGTTATCATCAAACTACCATCCTTTACATTCGAATTAGCTCCTTTAGTCCTAATTCCTAACAACTTATTTGTGAATGTCTTATTCATTGTCGAGTCCAGTTTATCAATGAAGAACCAAGTTAAACTGAGAGGTTATGTGCTTTGGCGAGTACCTAAGAAAGGTTCATGTCTCGCTCACGCCTACTCCTATCGTAACAGCTTCAGATATGAACAAGCACAGGTTCATCGGCCATTACCTCTGAACAGAAAATGTCAAATTACCTGAGAAGCAAAGTTTCTGTGCCCAGGTGATAAAGTACTCGAGGCTCGGCCCATTGCTCTCTCGAGTAAGATACGCATGGATTTCTCCTGCTGCAGGCATAGCTGTAGCTGCTCAACCTGCATATCAATATGTCTCGGAATCAATAAAATACTATGCTGTGGTTATGGTACAGGAAAATAAGAACCTATGCCATGAAGAGTTAAATTTTCAGATTTAAAGCCCACCATGTTTCTTTCCATGTGTTCACATGGAAAAGATAAAATATACATCTCTGAAAATGACAAGGAATATAGTTTCTTAACCGTTATTTTATAGGTTTTCCCATTGTGAATTCACTTCAGATGCTTCTAAAAGTTTGCGTCATTGATTTAGGCTGTTTCAGGAATTGCCTCTCTGATCCCATGAAAAAACCATTTCAGACTTTTTATCATGTGAAAAGAGTATGCCAAATAGATTTAGTCAAACACATGATATCAATAATCTCCAAGTATATATAATCAATTTGTTAGGGGTGAAAATGAGAGTACCGAGAAGCGAAAATTAACCTATTATGAGTCATCGCGGTCCATACAAAACCAAACAAAAATTTTCAAAGGAAACATTGCAGTTAAGAATCTAGAAATCCACAGATAAGATCTACTAGTAGACCAAACCATAACGAGAGACAAGATAAGAGCCATTATTAAATTCGAAATACAAATCTTACATCTTGTTCCAAAGATGCTCTATGATTCAAAGAAGCGTTCTTGTTTAAACACTTGAGATTCTCATGCAACGGAGTCTGTATCCTGGAAACCCTAAGCGGCGATGCCTGTTCAAGTCATTGCAAAACCATTGAATTACTCAACTCACATTGAAAAAAACTTCAAGATCAAATAAAGAAACTGCATTCTTAAAACAACTCACAATAAATTCATCCTGGTCGTTCCCTATAGGATACAAAACTCCACCATCTCTTGAGAATTTCAAGTTCCTATCAGAAGCACTGAAAAACACACAAACAGAAAACAGTTGAAAACAGTCATCATAAGTTGTCTAAAAAAACACAAACAACTGTAATTAAAACAAAACAAAAAAACAAAAACCTGTTAGATCGTCTGTGTCGAGAATTTGCAGTATGAGAAACATATCCAGCAGTTTCTTCTGCATCAATGTTATTTTCAGAAACACTCCGAAAGTCGGTCATCATAAATTCTGAATTAATCTAGAAAATCATCACATTCTTGTTCTACTTAACATAAATCGAAGGAAGAGAGTGTGGGACTCACGTAATTAATTGGAAAAACAAAAATAGAATTGAAATAAACTAGTATAGTGGTTACCCTAGAAAGTGTGGTAGTGATGAGAGTGAGACAATGTAGGTGGTTTGTGGTCACAGAGAATTGAATTCGATGAGGAGTGAGTAGTTGAGAGCATTCAATGTCGTTGAGAGTATTGATTCTGTTCAGATTCAGACAAAGGCACTAGTGTGGATTTTGAAACGGAAATAGTATTGGTTTCTGTGTACTTTTGTTTGCTATAATTTGATTTGATTCATAAGTACCCGCCAATGTGTTCAATTCTTCTTACCCACTTTTTCTCCTTTTGAACACCTTCCTTTAGTAAAATGAATGTTCCTCCCTCCCTCCAAAAATAACCGTTTGTAATATTTAAAAGCTCTATAAATAATATTTTTAATACTACTACTATTTAAGTATTTTGTAGACACCTAAGTTATTTAGGGGTTTCTAAATAGATTTATTTTATATAATTAGGTTAATGAACTAATACGTTTTTTTTTAATTAGATTCTTCTATATACAATGTTAGTCAAATTTCAATACTCTAATTATAAATTTGATAAAAATATTTTTAGTTTAGAGATCTATTTAAAAATATCAACCTATTGTATAATAAATCTTAATAATATGTAAATATTATTAAATGATATAGAAATTATAGGTGTTATTACACCTTGTTAATGCGGAAGTTATTTGAGAGAAAGATAGAAAGAGTGTTGAAGTGGAAGGGAAGAAAAGTGAGAGTAAAGAATATTGAGTGAGAAGAGATGATTGTTATGAAATGGAGATTATTACAGACCTACATCAATAGTTAATATACATACATTTAAGTAACTAACTAATTAACTAAGCTTGAATTGATACACAACATGCTCACTTAATTCAAACTTTCACTAAGTGATACACATCAGAAATTGATACTTCAGACTCTGCATCTTCAGACTCCAGCTACGTTTCAGAAGCTGCTTCAGAGGCCAGAGGTTCAAAAGTAGTCCACACCTCTAACTCCTTCAGAGGTTGATGATTCAAAAGCTATCAAAGCTTCAGAGGCCATATGTTTATGCTGGAATTTCGTAAACAACCGCTAGTATCTTAATTAAAGGTTACAGACAGGAACGATTAGTGAATCCTAGGACACAATGCTAAAATTCTTAATTTGTGATTTTCTTTGGAAACAAGACACAATTTCGATTAGGTCAAAATACTCATATGAAAATGTAAATGTGCAATCTCGACAAAGATAATGGAATAATGCAACATAACAAGAGTAAAATGAAAGTATTAAAATGGTGTATGAATGAAACTAACTGAAAAGTAAACTGAATTGAAAAGACTTTTACATTAAAGTGAAGATTGGTGTTTCATGTTCCATACATTCTCTCAATGAAGACTTTTTTCTCTTATCACTGGTACTTCGAGTGTAAGTGAGATTTTGTGATGAAATGAACATCCTGAATTCTACAAATAAAAATCATATGTATACTAGTGAGAAGTAATTGTCTTTAATGTTTAAATCTTCAACTTTTATCACGTAGAAGCCTACATTCCCCTTCGCCTCACATTTCTTCCACGTGTCCTTCAGAATGCAATTTCAAAGTAGTTATCCATATTTAAACGTGACATCTGCGCGCCTAAATAACCATTTTTCAATGCAATTGATGTTGTCGAGATGTTTCCATAACATTCCCAACAGATACTAAGTCCCAATTTATTTTCGCTTGAGACCTAAGAACCATATACACGTCATCAAACAGTCAACAGGTCCCTACCTTCAACATGCCTTTTGAGGTATTTTCCCTTGTAAAAAATCCCAGCTAACAAATTCCCCCTAAAAGACCTCTTTCGACAGACTAAAAAATAGGGGCTTCTTTGACCTTTTTTGACATTACTCATCTAAATGAGTTGACGTCATCAACATCATGACCTTTCAATCAATTGTCACCTCGAAATCGTGTTTTTCCACTATCATCATAACTTTCATTATCATGGCTTCGATTTCGTAGGGTGGTGTGGCTACGTGCACCAAATCTTTTGATCTCCCCTCTAAGGAAATGACATGTGCCACTTACTTCGCGTCATTTTTCAAGTGCAAAGACTGAAGAGTTTTTTTTCCTTTTTCACTATAAATATCACTTTCTTCTTTCTTCTTCTTTTTTCCTTCATTTTTCTTTAGAAACTTTGACTCCAAAGCTTTTCTTCAGCAAACTTTCAAGAAATCTCAAGCTCAGAACAATGGCAACCAAATCCAAGAACGCTAAAGCTACCAAAGACTCTCTCCCCATGGCCAACATGTTTCAATGCGCTATTGTGATCGGAAACCAAGAGTACGTTTCTGAACCTCCCAACTATGAGGAAAATTTGCGCATTTATAAGTCTCAGGTAATAATTCCATGCTCTATTTTTTAGAAAACTCATGCGCTTATGGGTCCTATGTATGACCCAACTGCAGATCTTACTAATATCAAGGTTTTCTTCCCTTCTTACCATAGGACGAAACCCATAGTTAGCATTGTATGCCCTTTAAACTTAGAGTATATGACCGCTTCATTATGAGTCTTTCATTTAGCTCCCCCACTAAGAAACATGAGGATTACATCCTCTGGCTGAACAAAATTGAAGGAAAAAATAATGAATTCTAGAAGGAAAAAGGTATTTTCGACCTTATCCAGTTGTTCAGGATGGGTCCTGCCTACTGCCAAAACATGTTGGCCGCTTCCCTGTATTTTTGAGAAAGCATGACTAATACCTTTCAACTCCCATGTGGGATGCTGACACCCATGCTATTTGATGTGGCGACCATCACTAGCTTTCGCCCAACCGGTGAAATCTTTGATCCAAACGAGAGTGACGAAGATACCATAAACTTCGATGGTAATTGCGCCAGCTTTGGTTGATATATCGAGGATTACCATGTCGCTGAAGACGACTAAGTTTCCAACTAAGAGCACATCGCCTTATTTGTGTTGTGGCTATCAAGGTGTATTTTTTACTGTAGAATTTTGAAAATGGAAAAATGATACATTACCTTAGTCAACCAGATACATGAAGGGAACGATGTCTTCCTTAGTCAATTGATCTTATGGTCCCTTTATGAATCCCTAGGGTTAGGAACTGAAGCTTTAAGGAATATCCATCCAAAAGATGGCTTATTATCATCTGGACCTTTTTGTCTACTTCAACTCTAGCTCAAACCTCCCTTTGAGATTTCTCTTGATGCTAAACTTCCGAATGGAACCGAAGAAGCTCTCAAGGATCATCGCATCAAGGGAACTCGTTTGAATATACTGACTCCGACTGACAAGAATAGATCAGATCGAGAAGCTTGTGTATCTTATTTTGATTGATCTTAATGCCTTTTTTATACACCACAAATCCCAAGAAGTCACATGGCCGTTCTTACATGAAATTCAGGTATGCAGATAACAAATGTCGTATACGATGTCACGACACTATGATCAGGATATGTCACACCAAAAACAAGTACACATATCACAGATGTCGTATACGATGTCACGACACCTGGATCAAGACATGTCACACCAGAAACAATTATAGTGTAAAAAGCAGGAAGTAAATAACATAGGTCAATTGTTAACCCAGTTCGATGCAACGTCACCTACAGATGAGGGCATCCAAGCCAGGAAGGAAATCCATTATAATAGTATTAGTTTGAAGTTCTAAACAACCTCTAGTTTTACAAACTTCTCACCTAATCACTACCCTTGGAATTTCTATCTAAGAATCTCATAGATATGAGATCATTCTCATTTCCATTCAATCACATAACATTGATAACAACTTCTAACAATAAACATAAAACACACTTCCAATGAAACAAAATCCACTCTTACTTAAAAGCTCATGAGTGATTCACATTACAACTCAAAAACTCAGTCCAGTTCAAGCATCTAAGTGATACCAGAATGGCTCACAAATAACAATGGACAAGCTAAACCCTAACAGAGGCTATTACATATGCAACTTCGATGTCTTCTTAGGTTTTGAGTCATTCTTTAAATAGCACTAGAAAAGCATGGGCTTCGGGCTAAAATAAACAACATATCAAATCAAATTAAATCAAATCGGATGTCTCCTTAAATGTTTTGACATTCATTTTGCATAATCAAATCTAATGTTTCCTTAAATGTTTTGACATCCATTATGCATAATATTCGGCGGAATCAAATCTAATGTTTCCTTAAATGTTTCGACTTCCATTCTGCACAATCTTCTGCAAAATCAAATCAAATGTTTCCTTAAATGTTTCAATATCCATTATGCAGAATCTTCTGCAGAATCAAATCAAATATGATCTAATGTCTCCTTAAATGTTTTGAAAACCATTCTTAGATAACATTGCACTAATGGAACCGATCTTTGAGCTTATAAAATAAGCACTTTGAACCGCAGAATGCATGGAACACATCATCAAAGAATCTTTACTAAACACATGCTGAAAACCAAATCTTCTAATAAACTGAAACAACAACACACCATGATGTCGTACAAGCATGTTAAGACATTGTGTCCAACATCTTTCTATTTCACTTGTTTTAACAAAATGTTGCTAATCACAAAATACATAACCTAACAATCTCCCCCTTTGACAAATTTTGGCTAAAATAACCTTTGCAAGACATATCGTGTAAACACCAATAAACACACGAGAACTTCTTTAAGATACAACAGAGGCATACGTAGGAGAATAAGATAAAACTAGCATCACAAAGAATGTCACATAAGAGAGAAATAAACTCTCACAACATAAACTTTCTGCAGAGAAAAATGAATTCTCCCAGATAAGATGTCAAGACATTTGGTCTGACTTCACATCAACCAAACAACATATATGAACTAGCATGTTATCATTAAGCTAGAAGAGAAAACACATAAGCTCCCTATAAATAGAAGAACAGAGGCAGTAACTACTCCCTCTCAATGGGCAAAAGGTAAAAGAGAGCAAATACCAAATAACCACACCACTAAATAACCACACAACTACTCCCCCTTTTTAGCCAAACAATTGACAAACAACCACAAAAAATAGAGGTAGCAAAGCATACAAAATATTATGTTACATACCAGAAGCACTAAAAGCACTCAAATATGCAGGGCATATTCCATAAAATAAATACAAAAGCAATAATCAAACCATATCAGATTTCATAACTGGCATCTGTTTCAATAGCAACATTTGCATCAACATTCTCATCCTTTGAGGTTGAGCTGGAAGTTTCCTTACCATATGTCATGACAATGTTTGGGACATGTGTCCCTGCAAAAAACCTATAATGCAAGGATAAAGAAGATTCCCTCTTGCTACATCAGAATTGATCAAGATCCTAGGGTGTTAACTCAGAATTATTCCACAAATTAAAGAGGAAAAAGAAATAGGCATTTTCACAGCAAAAGTACTAGCGTGCTTCAGGGTTTGCTCAAAGACATAAGACCTAAAGTCAAACTTAGTTTTGGTTCCAACAATGTAAATGAGTTTACCCAAAGTTTTAGCTATGGTTGAGGTATGATTTATAGTAATCCAATTGGCAGCTCTTATCCTATGAAGCACAACATACTTCACACTCAACTTGCTAGCTGATGGCTTGCCCTTTCTTGGCCATTGCGACACCTATTTGGCAGTGACTTATTTGCAAACAGTGTTATTAGTTACTTCTACTTCAGCCTTCTCATCCTCACACCTTCCCATAAACCTGTTAATCACCTTAGGAGAAAACTCCACACGTCTACCTCTCACATACACCTTTATGTACTCCTTACTCTTCTTATTGTCACAATCCGTAGGAATGATCACAATGAACTCCTTTACTAGCATTTCATAACATATACCAAACCCAGCAACACTCTTCATTAATCTTGCATTCTCAATAAGACTTACTACCTCCTTACACTCAAGGGCATCCTTCCCAAGTTCTCTTTCCAAATCTAACCTCTTTTGGTATATAACCTTCCATTTTTCAACATTCTCAACAGAGTGAAAAGAGATGTTTTCAATGGGAACTTTAGGCACATTAGCAGAGACCTTTTTCCCAACAACTTTCTTTAGAGGCACGATGTCTTAAAATTCTGTTTGACATTATACTCATAGTCACTTGAAGGTGCTTCCTTCCTTTTCTTAGTAGGATCCATAACCTTGCTCCAACCTTTAGCAGGTCCAACATCATCACTGTTCTTGGGAGCCTTAGATGGCTTGCTTGCAGACGTAACAACCTTCCCTATTCTATTACTTAATCTTTTAGCAATAATCGGAGCCAATCTCTTTACAATAGGCTCATCATCAGAATCTAGATCATCTACATTTACAATATTAATAGACTTATCCTTCTCCACACCGGTAATATCTTTTTCTTCAGACATATTTTTCTCCTCCTCAATAGACATACTGTTATCATCATAGTCATCTTTCTTACTATCAAATGGAGTTTCGTGCACCACTAAATGTAGGGAAGAGAAAATATTATTTACACGCCTCCACATCAGTAATTTTTATAACTCTTCAAACATGCAAATTCCAAATTCACCCCTTAACTTCTCAAACTGATTTGCATCCAAAGCTTTAGTAAATAAATTTGCCAGTTGCTTCTCGGTGGCACATGCTCAAGAGTAACAATTTTATCCTCAACAAGATCCCTAATAAAATGATGACGAATATCAATATGCTTTGTCCTGCTATGTTGAACGGGATTCTTGGATATATTGATTTCACTTAGATTGTCACAATATAATGCCATGACATCCTGCTTAACTTTATATTCCTTTAGCATTTATTTCATCCAAATCAATTGAAAGCAATTGCTTCCTGCTACAATATACTCAGCTTCAACAGTATACATGGACACACACTTTTGCTTCTTGTTGAATCAAGATATACGATTATTTCCCCAAAAGAAGCATCCTCCAAGAGTATTTTTCTCTCATAAGCATTAATCTAGAATTCACCAGTCAAGTCTTTCTTCACATTTTTAGGTTCAGACTTTGAGACAAAGCAAGCATTGGATATCACATATCTGAATCTAGTGGTGATCCCTTCATTAATATTTCCAATAATGAGTCCCTTTGGATGATCTTTCTGAATTCTGATAGAGGGACCTTTGTTGGCTTGGGGGTTATCTGATTCAGTCCTTGCTGGCTCAATGTTGGACTCAATGTCTTCCATATTTTCTGAAGCATCAGTCTGCTGAGATGATGTTCCAACATCTTCATCGACATCTGTCCCTTTTACAATAATTGAATCATCAACCACAACATTAATGGATTCCATCATGCCCTTGGTTCTGGAGTTAAATACCATGTAAGCTCTATTGTTTGTAGAGTAACCAAGAGATATCCCTTTGAGATTCGGATGTCCAAGCTTCTGGTGCCACAACTTGACTTCATCTTCCTTAGACAGTATGCATGTGGAAGAACAAGTAGTTTCTTGTGGTATATGTAACGCCCCAATTTTATTTAAATTATTTTTTCGTAATTTAATTATGCAATAGTTGTGGTTGTATTGTGTTGATTAGTGTTTTGATATGTTGTGTACCCTTAGTGTGGGGTAGTTGCCTTAGAATTTAAAGTGTTAGGGAGTGTGTGAGTAAAAGTGTAGAAAAGGTGGTGTGGTGAGTAAAACTAATTAACTATTTTAGTTATTATTTAATTTAATTAGTTAATTGAGTGGAATATTATTATTATTATTATTATTATTATTAAGAAATTAGGGATAATATAATAAGTTAATAAAATAATAAGAGTTATAATAAAAATAGAAAAGGGGATTGAGGAACAGAAACTCAAAGAATGTAACATTTGAGAGAAAGGGAGAAGAAAAGGCTAGGGCTCAAGGGGAGAATACACTATTGTTGAATGTCAAAAAATTTATTGATAGGACCTCTAAGGTAAGGGTAGGATTCTGATTATCTAAGGGTTAACATGATGATGATGGGTATATTCTGCCATGTAGGTTTTGTGTTTTCTTCTCTATGTTCATGATCATAATGATATTTGTTGACTGTTGAATTGTGTGAATGATGAATTGTTGTTGTTAAAATCATAAAATTGATTGGATTGGTTGTTGTTAATATTGTATGATTGATGTTGTTTCGGGTCAGATTCAGAACTGAGTTATGAATGTTTTCGGTGTAAATAAGTTGGGGTTTTGAACTTTGGAAAAGTGATTTTCGTGTTAAAATATGGTGTAAGTGATTTGTAAGAAAAATGGGGTTTTGGATGAATTTCGGATGTTTTTCATTTTGAAAAAGTTGCAGAAAAGTGATTCTCCAATAGTGGAACCGGTTACCAGAATTGGAGTAACCGGTTACACTGCTTAAAAACACGTTTCTGGGCAAAATTTGAGGGATGTAACCGGTTACAGGTTTCTGGGTAACCGGTTACTCTATGTAACAGAGGCCATGCAAGGGCTGAAAAGGGGGTTGTAATTTGTTACAAGTTTTTGGGTAACCGGTTACCGTGTGTATGTTGGCAGTGGGTTGCACTACTGGATGTAGTGTAATCGATTACTAGTTTTGGGGTAACCGGTTACACTGGGAGAATTTTCTTAAAAACTTTAAAAATTCATAACTTTTGTTCCGAGTGTTCGATTCGAGTGTCGTTCAAAGCGTCGGAAAGGTGAGAGCATGTACTGTCATTTAAAATTGGTTTCAGTACCTAAAAAGGAATATTTTTCTGTGTGATGGTGTTAATAGGCATTGAAATGTTTATGCGGTGGTGTGACATAACCTTAAATGCATTTTTGTTGCTTGTTATGTTGTATCCTGATGTTGTTGAGTTGTATAACATATGTTTAATGCATGATGGCCAGTATTGGCGGTGTACATTGACTACGGTGGTGGATCATTGTGCATGATGTTGTTGTTGCATGTATAATATGTTGCACGCATCCATGACGTTGGACAAATTGTCTGTTGTTGGTGAGCCTCAACTCCCATTGTGTGGATTGGACCGGTAGCTGATTTCGGAGGTGATGGAATCAGTGAGATGTTATCGGAGGTGATGGTAACTAATTGGTGACTTTGATCATAGGATGTGAGAATCCAAGTGGTGAACTTGAGTGTTCACGTATTGGTACCACATGTATTGAGTCGGGTTATTGAGTCTCATTGCATTGTATATTTGTTGCATTTGTTATTGTGTTGGATGGTTGATTGTTTTGTTATTATGTTGGATGGTTGTTATGTTGCTATTATGTGTTAATAGTCGTTGTGTGGATTATGTGGAATTATGTTGTAGAATGGGTGATGTGTATCTTATAATCTAATGCTTACTTATTATCATGCTTTCCTTTATATAATTATGATATCTCACCCATTCTGTTTGAATGTTGCCTCCACGCGGATAACATGCAGATAATCCGCAGTATGAGCTCAGATGTGAGTGGAAGATGAAGTCTTCCATTTTATTTTTATCGGCGTCTGCTCTAATGTGTAACACTGGGGAATTTGAACGTTGTGTCTTTCTTTATGTTTTAATATTTCTTATATGACATGTTATGTTGATGTTGGATATGTTGAGTTAATTGTTTGTTATTGTTGTTCCACTGTGATTTAATAAAAGTTAACATTCAGACATGTGATTATTATTACTATTTTTATAATTATAAAGTGTTACATATCTTTTCGATTAATCAAATTGATTGTATGTTGTAGTGTGGACTCTGCTGGGTTAAACCTTGGTAATTGCATTACATTGGATCCCAAGGAAACTCAAGACCGCACATTCAAGACTCTAAAGACTCTGGACATCAAGACCTTTATCACTATTGTGCTTCATCCTTCAAGCACACCATGCCTGCAAAACAAAAAGACTCTTCTCTTGCAAACACTTGTTAGTTACGATGCGAATTATGCGCCACAAGCCTTAAGTAGTAGAGAAGTAATGAGAGGGAGCATTCTTATCCTTATTCTTAATATCTTTGGATACGGGAGGCCTGACCTAGTTATTCAAAGTATCACCTCCATTCATATACGTTAGTGCAATTCAAATCAAATAACTTTCAAGCTTGTTCCCCACAAACAACACTGTAACCATCTTCATCCATAATACCTTTGCTCTTTAGACCAAACACAATTATCTTTGGATATCCATACATTATTTGGGTTGATTACCTCCTCATGGTTAATCACCTCTCACGGTTAAAACATTTTTCATGCATGTTTTCCTTGTCAGACCTCGTGCTTAGGAAAACCCTTTTTTCATGCATGTTTATCTTGTCAGAGCCACTACTTAGACAAACCCTTCTCTTGCATGTTTGCCTTGTCAGGCCTCGTGCTTAGGCAAACCCCCTTCTCATGCATGTTTTCCTTGTTAGACCTCGTGCTTAGGCAAACCCCATTTTCATGCATGTTTTCCTTGTCAGACCTCGTACTTAGGCAAACTCATTTCTCATGCATGTTTGCCTTGTCAGACCCGATGCTTAGGCAAACACCCCTTCTTGTAAGTATTGATCCCCGGATCTCGACAAAACCCTATAATTTTATATTGGAAAATCACCATCTATTGGTTAAATGCCACACTCTTTGTTTCAGATGCACCTATCTATGGGTTCAAACAACACAACCTTGGTCCAAACAATACTTTCACAACATCCAAATAACACTTTTCTCATTTCACAACTCTTTTCCAATTCAAGCAATTTTTTCTTTTTCAATTCATACAACTCTTTCCTTTTTAATTTAATTAAATCAACCTTTCTTTTTCTTTAGAACCATTTTCAAAACAGACAAATCCTCTTTTGATAAAAGAACTGTTATAATTTGTTCCTTAGCAGTCATACTAAAATCTTAGAACACCTGAACCAGGGTCAGAATCAGTTAACATCAAAGCACTTATAGGATACGATTATAATTGTTCCCTAAAAACAACCAAAAAATCCGTAGTTTTCTACCACAAACTAAGGAGCTTTTATTTTCTCATTTCACTATGAGAATACGTAGGCACGAGGGTTCAAATCCTTGGTGAGCATTGTAATTAATAAACTTATTTCCACCTTTTATCATTTACAAGTAATCTTTAGATATTAACACTCATTCACACAAAGAACAATCAAAATGGTTCTTGTTAAGTACAACGGATGTGAGGGGTGCTAATACCTTCCCCTTGCATAACCGATTTTCTTACCCGTTTCTCTTCCCTTGGGTTTTATTGATATCTTCCATTTCCTTTTGGAATAAATAAAGTTCGGTGGCGACTATGTTGTATCTTCAAGCGTGCGATGCACTCAGGTATTTTTTACGGAGCGACACATAATAATTAAAATACCTTGATATAAGTTATGCAAGTCTTGCTTCCTGACCAACATTCTTTTGGCACCTGATTACTTAAATTCTTGGTAGGACGTCTATTTAGAACATAAGCAACAATAGGTACTACTTCATCCCATAAATTATGAGGCAATGACTTTTGTTTCAGCATGCTCCTAGCCATTTCAACCAAGTTTCTATTCCTTCTTTCATCCATACCATTATGTTGAGGTACGTAGGGGGTTACTTCATGTAAGATGCCACTTTCATGATAAAATTGCTTGAATTCATGGGAATTATATTCCCTTCTTCCATCTGTCCTGAGTATCTTAATCAATTTTCCACTTTGGTTTTCAGTCATAGCCTTAAACCTTTTAAACATGTTTAAAGCTTATCCTCTGGTCTTTATCAGGTACACCCATAATATTCTGCTGAATTCATCTACAAATGAGATGAAGTACTTTCTTCCTCTACAAGAAAGGGTTTCAAAAGGACCACAAATTTCATATGAAACTACATTTAGTACATGTTTGGCTCCCATTGACAACTTCTTCCCAAAAGGTAACCTACTTTGCATACCAAGCATACACATGTCACATGTTTTATCAAGTATCACTATCTTAGGCAATCCTTCTACTAAATTCATAATATTTAGCTTTGATACACTTCTAAAATCCAGATGCCCATACCTTTTGTGCCAAAGCCAACTTTCTTCATCAATAATTGATGAATAAAGACAGTGTGATTATGAGGCCTTCAAACTAGCCTTCCAGATTATGTTTCTAGTAATAGTTGATTTTAGAACCACTCTTTTCTACTTGTCATATAGCTTCAGTGAGCCTTCTTCCATGATTATTGAGAATTATTTCTTTACCAGTTGACCAATGCTCAGCAGATTACATTGCATACCAGGGACAAATAACACATCTTCTATCAATGTTGTTCTGCCTTCCTTTATTTGTATGATAATCTTGCCCATGCCTTCTGCCATCAAGCTTCTGCTATCTTCTAGCTTCACGCTTGTATTCTTGTTTGAGTTAAAGTCAGCCAACCATCCCTTTTATCCAGTCATGTGGTTAGAACAACCAAAGTCTAAGTACCACACATAAGAAGATGAAGCCTTTTCAGAGGTAGTTATTATCAACATGACATAATTTGAATCTGAATCATCTTTCACCATGTTAGTTTCCTCTGCCAGTCTTTTTCTTTCCCTTTCCAAACCAGCAATCTGAAGCAAAGTGACCATACTTCTCACAATTGAAGCATTAAATCTTTCTCTTTTCTTGAAACTTTTTCTAGTTTTGAAATTTGATATATCCTCCTCCTCCTTTAGAGGATTCATATCTTTCTTCAAACTTTTTCTTTTGTTTGCTATCTGGCGTGACTTCTCTTTGGTGCTTTCCTTTTTTATGCTTCCACCTTCTCTTCATGTCATTTGAACCTCCATTTCTTGAATGAGCAATCAGGGCCTATTTAGAATATTTATCTATCTCTCTTTGATTCAATCTCAGTTTTATGGCTTCAAGATATCCTTACAGATCCTCCATCTTCATTGTTTCTAGATCTTTATTTTCCTCCATTGTATATTGAGGAGTGAGACTTCGAGGTACCTTTTCAACCTTCATTTGTTATGTCTAAAGGTAACAGAAACACAAGAAGGGGGGGGGGGGGGGGTTGAATTGGGTTTCTATAATGAAAATATTTTTCTTCCCAAAACAACAAGGAGAAAACTTAGAATAAAAGTAATGAACACAAATATTTTTATCCTGGTTCGTTGTTAACAAAACTACCTCCAGTCCACCTGCTAAGGTGATTTTGCCTTATCACATGGAGTTAATCTACTATAACCAAACTTGATTGCAACCATAAAGACTAACTGTCAATGTCTTCTTGAGAAATTATGACTATATCCTAGTCTCTCGAGGAAATACAACTCAAAAGTTGAGAAACAAAGTGTCTTACAAGATGATTTTATGAAAGCAGATTACAAAGATTTACACACAAAAATGTTTTCTATGAAAGTGTATGAACACAAGTTCCTTGCTTGTACGCTTTTCTTTCTCTCAAAAGTTTCACGGTATTGCAATGTTCATGTAGAAGTTATTCTCTTGTTGGTTCAAGTTCCATTTTTTCAAGACTCCTTTATATAGGCAATACAAAGATTCGTTGGAGGGCAGAAATGGAATTCCACAAGTAGTTGTATCCTTGCATAACGACTTGTTAAAATGGGAGACAAAATGGTACACCAGTACAATACTTTTCCCACGAAATTAATGTAGTGGAAATAATATTGATCTTGTACTGTGTACTATTTTCTCACATAAAACTTTTTTATCTTATCTTATAATATTCAGAGGCTTCAAAAAGAGAGTTAATGAAGCACACATAGAAGAATCAAAGTTTATACGAGAGAGTCTTCAGAACCTGGTATTTAGAGTATTGATATAGAGTCTAGTGACACAGTTCACCAGAGTTGTTGAGCGCAAGACTTTAGAGCTTGATAACGTTAGAGGATTATCTTATCAAAGTCATAAACCAAAGTTTTCTAGATGAGAAATGATCAGAAGCATTGAGCAGAGTAATCCAGAGTTTGAGTATTATTGTAGAACACATATCTTTTACTTCTTTGAACTGGAGTGCACTAGGTTCAAAGTCTGATGACGTCACACGTCACTTTCTCAGAGTCAGAACTTGTGTCTAGTAGTTGCACACTTAACAAAATCATTAGTTTACAAAGTTTTTCTTTAAGAACCTGTGTATTGTTATCATCAAAACTTAATGCCATATGCAGAACCAAATCATGTTCTTATAATCTCCCCGTTTTTGTCGATGATAAAATCATGTATGTTGATGAACAATTTTTACTTGGTTTAATTACATAAAACTTTTCAGAGTAAGCTAGTAAGCTCCCCTAAGTTTTATACTATCAAAAATTTCATACATAAAACAGTTTAATCAACATGAAAGTAAGAACTTCTCTATATGAGAGTTTGATTAACATTTCTTGATTCCTTGTATCAAAATCAAAATCTGGCTTGTATCAGAGCTTGATGAAGCACAAGATATTGGTCTAATCTAAAGAGTTATGACTTTCTGATTCTTGGTTCATAAATATCAGAAAAGTTTCAGGATAGTCTGGTTCATAATATTTTTCAAAATTCCTTGATCATTCAAAACTGTTAGAGTCGGATGTTTGGGATTAGAGAGCAATATAAGTATATACAAATCATATACGTATTTCTTCCCCTTTGTCATCGATAAAAAAAATACAAAAGGAAGAAAAAAAATGAAACTTCATTGATTAAAATAGATAAATATACGTAATCACAAAAAAGGAAAAGTTAGCTAATCTTAAAAACTTAAACAGAAAAACAAAACAAAAAAAGTTTTAGGTATGGGGTGGAAGCCTAAATAGAATCACTTGAAACATGCATTCAATTTTGGTGTTGGTCTGAGTTGGTTCATTCAACATCTCATCTTTCTTGTCCAAACGAGATCTAACAATTTCGCTTTCCTTCTTGAGTTCCTGAGAGTCCTCAGAACAACCAGAGGCATAAAGTCAGATTCAAAAGGCTTCTCAGTTCCAAAAGTAGTTCCAATCTCAGACTGATAGGTCATTGTTCATCTCTAATCATACTTTATCATATAAAGACCTAAGCTCTATTTTCTTCATAGAGTCGGCTGGGATACAACTGGTAATTCCTTTGGTAGCAAAGGATTTTCAAACTAGCCTTCACATATCCTAACAATTTAGTGAAACATCCCAACGTCTCTTTTGAAGTTTCTCAAGGGACTTTTATGTGTTGCATCTTCAACGAATCTCTTTCTTCTCTATTTAAAGAGCTGAAAGACTTGAAGAAAAATGCCAACGATGTTAATGAACTTCAATTGACAAAAAAAGAAGTTACCCTGTCAAAATATAATCAGAAGTAAAACTTAGGATTTCTTATCCTTGTATATCTTAGAAATCCTTAAGTCTTAAAAGAGTTTTATTATGTTGAATTATTTATACACCTCTGATTATGTATTAAGTGCATTCACTCAATAATAATTTATCTGATAGGTAGATTGTTAGAAGTCTCTTACTAAGTGTTTGAGCATAAACTTGCTTGTGTGCTTGAGTAAAAAAGTCTCTTACTTATGTGTTTGAGCAAAAGAAGTCTCTTGTGTGTGTGATTGAGCAAAAAAGTCTCTTACTTGTGTGTTTAAGCCAAAGAAGTTTCTTGTTTGTGTGTGTATACATGCGTTTTCGACGCCATAAGATTAGTATGCAAAATGGTTCCTTCGATGAATGACGCCATAAGAGTTGTTCGCCACTTTGACAAAAGTGATGGTTCGACATTTCGACAGGATAGTTGCAGATAGCAAAACGTCTTTGACAAACACGGATGATGCTATAATATTTCAACAATTCGACAGAGTATGGAGAACGACGTCATTTCGACGTGAAGTATAAATTCAAATTCAAAAGAGTTGTGACGTTCGGCAAGAGACGCGTGGAAGCATCTGGCGAAAGGAAGAAAGCCAAGTGTCACAGTTTTTGGATTTGTTCGTTAGTAGCAGTTATTTTGTTTGTATATAAATAGGATAGTTGTTATCAGAAAAAGTGTGTGAAAATTTACGTGTACAAAATTTCTGAAAATACTCAAAGTACCCGTGTGAGAGAAAAGAGTCATATTTGGAACATGTATGTGTAAACAAACACCAATTCTTTCAAAGTTTATTTATAAAGTTTAAAGTTCTTTATCGATTTCTATTTACTTCTACTAGTCAATTACTGTTCTGCATTTCGTCTTTCGACACCTTATGTTTCGTCAGTTATTTTCTGCCATTTATCTTATCTTGTCAAATTTACATCTATTTAAACGTTTTTAATCAACACCTTTCGACATAAGAACTTTATAAGCAAAATGAAAGGTACAAACGCCGTTCTAGAGATTTACGAAGTTATTTAGATTTGCACATGTCCTAGGATTTGTGTGGTTGATCCTGCAAGTAACCCAATTCTACAAGTTTTGGTAAACCAGAGGTTGTTCGCCAAAATTCACAGCGAACAAATTGGCACGCCCAGTGAGACAGTGCAGAAATCTAAAACTTAGATAATCGTTAATCAAGGTTTTTTCTTCGTTGTATGAGACTAAGAAGCGGTAAATTAGCCGTATCTGACGTAGAAAGACCTAAAAGAACAAGAGTAAGGAAAATGGCAAATCAGCCAAATAATCCAAATGAAGCCATACCAGTATCCAACCATATCCCTTCGACGGGAGGCAATGTAGGATCAGTCCCTGTGTCAGAGGCTATGCCTTCGTCAACAGGATCAATACCAGCGGTTTCAATTTCGCAAAATGCGCCTAGCTCGTCCGTTAGGGCGCAACAAATGCCTGTTGGGACACCCCCTCCTATGGGAAACACGTCTAGGCCTTTTGTGACGAATTTCACCATGCCTCCGCCCGGTAGGGAACAACCATTTGGAATGCCAACTTCAATAATGGCAAATCTACACAATTCCCCGGTAGTGTATTCTGATTCTATGGCCAATATGTCTTCACGTTTACAAGGGTCAGGATATGGCAGAAACATGAGTAGACTAAATCAACAACCACTTTACGTGCCGCCGATGACAAATAATTCGGCACAGGTGATTAGACAACAAATGGACGAGAGTAATCATGATATGGTCCAGATGTTGACACAACAAATGGGAGCGGTGTTTAATCCTCTAATTCAAAATACCACCCAAACAAACCAATTGTTGGCAGCGCAGATGACGCGCATTGCTGACTTTTTTGGGGTCCCTCAAACTCGACACAGAGAACAAGTGGTTCATAACCCAGTGGTAGCGGTCCAGGAAGAGCCTACGATAAACCAAATACCGTTAGACAATCCTCAGACAAACGTCAGAAACCAAGAGGATATAGTCGAACAGCCTCGTGTCGAAATCCCCATTTCACAAGAACCTAGAAGGATAGTAATCCAGAGAGGCCAGGACGCGGATGCTGTGTTACAACAGCGAATCCGGTATAATAACCCTCCTGTCGAAAATAATTTAGCGGCCATGGTCGAAACGATAATGGCACAAAATGGGATGAACATGGGATTACAATGGCCCAATTACGCTTCCCCACTATCGGAATATATTCTGCAAGAAGAACTGCCACCAAGGTGGAAAGTTCCTAAGTTCACAAAGTTCTCAGGAGACACTAGTGAGTCCACCATAGAACATGTGGCACGTTATCTGATCGAAGCAGGGGAGATAGCCCGTAATGAAAATTTGAAAATAAAATATTTCCCTAGTTCCTTGACGAAAAACGCGTTCACTTGGTTTACATCTTTGCTTGCAAACTCAGTATATACGTGGACCCAATTAGAAAGATTGTTCCATGAACCATTTTACATGGGGCAAACAAAAATAAGTCTGAAAGAATTAGCCAGTGTTAAGAGAAAACACTCAGAATCAATAGATGATTATTTAAATAGGTTCAGATTGCTAAAGGCTAGATATTTCACTCCGGTGCCAGAACATGAGTTGGTCGAAATGGCCGCAGGGGGACTAGATTATTCTATAAGGAAGAAACTAGATGCCCAGTATCTGAGGGATATGGCACAATTAGCAGATAGAGTGAGACAGGTCGAAAGGTTAAGGGACGAAAAATTTAGAGCAAATAAGAATAAAAAAGAAAGGGTGGCCTACGTAGGGGTTCGCCAAGATGATGAGTACGATGAAAACGAACCAAGTAATTTCGACGAACAAGAGATTGATTTAACAGAACTAAAACACGGCCCACCTTATTCGTGTAAAGTACTAACTCCGTCGAACGGAAACCTAGTCGAAACAAATGATAAGTTCCCTAAAAGAACTTATACATTCGACATCACCAAATGTGACGAAATTTTTGATTTGTTGGTTAAAGATGGCCAATTAATAAAACCACCAGGCGCTAAAGAACCGCCTATGGAACAACAGAAAAAGAGAGGTTTTTGTAAATACCATAATTTTCTGGGCCATAAAACATCTCGCTGTTTCCTTTTCAGGGATCTCGTTCAAAATGCTATCCGTGACGGAAGGCTGAAGTTTGGCGATAAGCCAAAACAACATATGAGGATTGATTCGAATCCTATGCAGCCAGTCGAAGCCCATTACGCTGAACCATCCATTGTGAACATGGTGGAGGTCGAAGTTTCTCCTGATGGCAATTTTGAAATGGTGGAAGCTGTTAGAGAATTCGACACAAATATCAACATGGTGGAGATTGCTGATGATCTCGCAAACCAGAACGAAGTTGAAGTTACTGAAGGCTTCGACGACCAGAAAAAGATGGAAACTACTGAAGGTTTCGACAAAAAGGACATTGACAATACTGCCGAAGATGGTTTGGTTCGACAGGACGAGAATTGGGACTGCTTGGGACAACCAAGTGGGAAGTACGATTATCTCGTGAAATACAATGCGCCGACAAGTTCTCAGATCGACATCAACACAATCCAACCAAGCGGTTGGGGAGATGTCCCTCCAGACAACAACGGAAAAATATCTGAAACAATTGAGAATTCCCCTATTATAAAAAGGAAGGTTACTGAAGACCTCACCATTGAAAACAAGGCTACTGAAGGCCTTGATTTTGATCAAACGAAGACAAGTGATGTTGCAAACTGCGTCAACACCATGGGACCTTTCAGCAAAGAGGTCACAAGAATCAAAACAGAAGTTGTGAATGGTCCTACGAAGCCTATGACCAGTGGAATCTTGCGCAAAATAATGGAAGACCCCAAAAGAAATTGGAACAAATGTTGTTGCAACATGGTCCCAGGAACATGTCTTGGTGCTGCTCATCAAGAAAATGAACGACTTGAGCATTGCTGACGAACAAAACGTTGGAATAAACATGGTGGAAGTAACTCAGGGAGACCAAGCTGAAGTGAGTGAAGATCGGCGTCGAAAGGAGTACCAAAGGCTGGCGTATCCTAAAGAGGAGGAAAATCTAATAGAATTCATCAAGAGGTGCCAAAAGATGAGGACCAAAGTAATGATGTGCCCACGCTGCAGTGCAATCTTCGACAGGAAGGCAGCGACCAATCTGGAAGCAGTGGATAAAGCCAAGAGGAAAGAGAATTGGGGGACAACGAGATATGACCCAAGGAGAAGTGAGCATCACCAATGGAGGCATGGAGAAAGATACCACAACACTTACAAACCATCGAACAAAGCAATGGACGACAAATGGGTTCATCCCATTAGAGATGCCCAAGGGCAGAAAAAATGGGGAAAGTTCGAGGTTCAGAGAGGCGCTTCAATGGAAAGCAAGAAGGAAATGGAAAAGCACAAGCCAAGACCATATCCTTCAGAAAACTACAAAGGAAAAAAACCTATGTCAAGATCCCAATGGAGAAGATTCTAGAGGCAGAAGAGGGCAGAAAAAGAGGCGGCTGCAGAAAAGAGCGTAAATGGAAAAGACACTGACAGCAAAGACAAAGCAGAGTCTAGTAACAATCGTCAGATAATGAGCAGAAAAGAGACTTCCCTCCAGATCAATCCTAGCAGCATCGTCGAACCAGTTGTGTCGAAAGAGAAGATGCAGGAAGACGACGAAATAACTGACAACTTCGAATCTGACTCAGAAGCATCCTTTAATGTGGTCTGCAACGTGGTCTCTGTTCTCCCTAGAGATTATGACAGAGTCATGGAGGTCGAAGACGAAGAAGATGAGATGGAAGAGGAAACAATGGCACACAGGCCCGTCTGCTACTACGTGATGAACAATGGGTGCGTCGAAGAGCAGAACGCTTTCTTCGAAAGGCCAGATGATTCCATGAAAGCACATTTGAAGCCTTTATTCATAAAAGGAAAGGTGGAGAATGTTGGTGTAAACAAGATACTGGTGGATGGGGGAGCATCAGTAAGTTTGATGCCCCATTTTATGCTAAAGAGGATTGGGAAGGATGATTCAGACGCAAAACCCCACAACATGGTGTTGTCGAACTATGAAGGAAAAGTAGGGACCACTATGGGCGTTATCCAGGTGAATTTGACCGTTGGAACCATAACAAGACCAACGATGTTCATGGTCATTGCTTCAAGGGCGAACTACAACCTACTGCTGGGAAGGGAGTGGATTCATGGCGTGGGAGTTGTACCGTCTTCAATGCATCAGCGAATAGCCATATGGAGGCCAGACAGGATCGTCGAAAACATTGAGGCGGATCAAAGCTATTTCATGACAGAGATAAACAATGTCAACAGTCAAAGCTTCGACAAGAACCTAGCTCACATATCTCCGTGCAGCCTAGCCGAATTCGACTTAAAGGCAACAGACAACGCCTACTGCTCCATGTACCTTCATCCTACACATGGTTTCCAGTGGGACAAAGAAGTGATTGGTGAATCTTACATGTGGGGAACTACTCATATAGCGCCAACAGGATGGGGAAGCGAATTTGACGATGACGAGTAAAGAATCAGCGCTCGAAAAAATTACGGCTTACATAGCCGAAAACAAACTTAAAGAAGCCCTTGAGGCTGAAGTAAAATACATGGTTGTCGAAGCCAACAAAGAAAATTCCAACAAACAATGTCCCCAAAGAGACGTTGCAGAAGATCATGATAACAACCAAATGGACGAATGGCAGCACCAAAAGCTTAACGCCATTTATGACGACGAACCTCTAGGGTTCGAAAAAGATCCAGTGTCAACTAACGAGAAGATGGTGGCGCAGGATCCATTAGAAGAAATAAACTTAGGAGTGGGGGAAGAAAATAAACCAACCTACATAAGCGCAAAAATGGACCCCCAGTTCAAGGTCGAAATAGTCCAGTTGCTGAAAGAGTTCAAAGACTGCTTCGCATGGGATTATGACGAGATGCCTCGTTTAGATAGAAGTTTGGTCGAACTGCAGCTACCAATAATGGAAGGAAAGAAGCCAGTAAAGCAGACTCCACGACGCTTCGCACCAGAAATTCTGTCGAAAATAAAAGAAGAGGTCGAAAGACTTCTAAAATGCAAGTTCATCCGCACAACCAGGTATGTCGAATGGATTGCAAATATTGTTCCTGTAGTTAAGAAAAATGGCAAACTTAGGGTATGCATTGATTTTCGAGACTTAAATTCGGCTACCCCAAAGGATGAATATCCTATGCCAGTGGCAGAAATGCTTATAGATGCTGCAGCAGGCCATGAGTACTTAAGTATGTTAGACGGATACTCTGGCTATAATCAAATTTTTATTGCTGAAGAAGATGTTCCTAAAACGACCTTCCGCTGTCCTGGAGCAATAGGAACGTACGAATGGGTAGTAATGCCTTTTGGTTTGAAGAACACTGGAGCAACTTACCAACGCGCTATGAATTCCATCTTTCATGACTTTATTGAAACTTTCATGCAAGTGTATATTGACGATATTGTGATTAAGTCTGTTTCAGGAAAAAGTCATATAGATCATCTTCGACAATCCTTTGAAAGGATGAGGAAGTTTGGTTTAAAAATGAATCCACTTAAATGTGCTTTTGGTGTGCAGGAGGGTGATTTCTTAGGTTTTGTGGTCCACAAGAAAGGGATCGAAATAAATGAAAACAAAGCCAAAGCCATAATGGAGGCGAAAGCGCCATCAACAAAAAAGGGGTTGCAGTCTCTGCTAGGGAAAATCAACTTCCTCAGAAGGTTCATCTCCAACCTTAGTGGAAAAATGCAAGATTTCTCTCCTCTACTTTGTCTAAAGAAGAAAGACTTTGCATGGGGGCAAGAACAGCAAGCGGCCTTTGACAAAATCAAGGAATACCTGGCTAGTCCCCCAATCCTGATGTCTCCTTGCAGAAAAAGAAGTATGAGATTGTACATTTCGGCATCAGACAAAACATTAGGAAGTATGTTGCGTCAAGAAGATGAGAATGGCGTCGAAAGGGCCATTTATTATCTCAGTAGAGTCCTGAATGATGCTGAAACTAGATATAGTATTATAGAAAAACTATGTTTATGTGTATATTTCTCTTGTATGAAATTAAAGAATTATATAAAACCTGTTGATGTATATATTTCCTCCCATTTCGACGTAATAAAATATATGTTGTCTAAATCTATTTTACATAGTCGAATTGGAAAATGGGCTTTAGCATTAACAGAATACTCCTTGAAATATCTGCCTCTAAAGGCTGTGAAAGGACAAGTGGTTGCTGATTTTATAGCTGACCATTCTATAGACGAAGATGTAGAATATGTCGGACTAGAACCATGGAAACTGTATTTCGACGGCTCCAGTCATAAAAATGGAACTGGCATTGGGATGTTGATTATTTCTCCTGACAGAATTCCAACAAAATTCAAGTACAAAGTTGAAAGTCTGTGTTCAAATAATGAAGCAGAATATGAAGCTTTGATTGCTGGACTTGAAATCTTGTTGAAATTGGGGGCAACAAGAGTCGAAATAATGGGCGACTCTGAACTGATGATAAAGCAATTGACCAAAGAATATAAATGTGTGAAGGAGAATTTAATCATGTACTTTGTAATAGCCAATAGACTTCTCAAGGAATTCGACAATGTGGCTTTAAGGCACATCCCCAGGCTGGAGAATCAAGAGGCGAATGATCTTGCTCAAATAGCGTCGGGATACAAAGTGTCGAAGGAAAAGTTAGAAGAGGCTATTGAAGTCAGAGGAAGAGTCGTATCCACCAAGTTGTCCCCATTGGATTTGGAATCAATAAGATTAGGATACGATGACAAAGAAAACTTTGAGATATTCAATATAGATGATTCAGGAATTGCAGACTGGAGAAAGCCTATCAAGAATTATCTACAAGACCCAAATCAGAAAGCAGAAAGAAAGATAAAATACAGAGCTTTAAGTTATGTACTTTTGGGAAATGAACTGTTCAAAAAGACTGCAGAAGGAGTCTTGTTGAAATGCTTAGGTGAAGATGAAGCCTACATAGCGTTGTCAAACATGCACAGTGGAGCGTGTGGCGCACACCAAGCAGGTCATAAAATGAAATGGTTATTATTTCGACAAGGAATGTATTGGCCAACAATGCTGAATGACTGTGTCGAATTTGCAAAAGGTTGTCAGGAATGTCAAGTACATGCAGGCATACCCCATGTTCCTGCAAGTGAGTTGCATTCAATTATAAAGCCTTGGCCATTTAGAGGTTGGGCTTTGGACTTGATCGGTGAAATTCGACCAGCCTCGTCAAAAGGGCAAAGGTACATTCTGGTGGGAATAGACTATTTTACTAAGTGGGTTGAAGCTATACCATTGGTAAATGTGGATCAGGAAGCAGTCATAGACTTTTTCCAAAAGTACATAATTTACAGATTTGGGATACCGGAAACAATAACAACAGACCAAGGATCTGTGTTCACTGGCAAAAACATGCAGAAATTTGCACAAGAAACAGGTTTTAAACTCCTTACTTCGACACCTTACTACGCTCAAGCTAATGGACAAGTGGAAGCAGCCAACAAGGTGGTGATAAATTTGATCAAGAAGCACATATGGAAAAAACCTAGAAACTGGCACAAAACTTTAGATCAAGTTTTGTGGGCTTGTCGAACGTCTCCAAAAGAAGCAACGAATTCGACTCCATTCAAGTTGGCTTATGGGCATGATGCAGTTTTACCAGTTGAAATATATTTACAGTCAGTTAGAGTGCAAAGGCATCATGAGATTCCATCAGATATATATTGGAGTATGATGATGGACGAGTTAGTTGATCTAGACGAAGAAAGGCTGCGTGCGCTAGATCTAATAAAGAGACAAAAAGAAAGAGTCGAAAAGTTTTACAACAAGAAAGTAAAATTCAAGACCTTCTCAATTGGTGATCTTGTTTGGAAAGTAATCCTTCCTATGGATCGAAAAGACAAGTTAATGGGAAAATGGTCTCCTAAGTGGGAAGGACCTTTCCAGATTTTGAAAATATTTTCAAATGGCGCATATGAGATTGAAGAAATAGGGAAGGATGAGAGAACCCTAAAGATAAATGGTAAATATTTGAAAAGATATAAGCCAATATTGCAAGAAGTAAAAATAACAGTCGAATAATTGAAAACATAATTGTGATAGCTCTGCCAAGTGAAAATGGCACTAAAGTTATTACAAGAAAGCCCCAAAGGGCTGAGAATTGTTAAAATTAATTCGACTACAGATTGAGATTAGCAAAAGTTTCTTTCAACGTGACAAATTTCTTCCTCTGAAACTGGAGTCGATGGTCACAAAGACTTTTGTGAGTGGAGAGAGTCTCAATCTCTTGACTAAGTTGCTGGCCCTTTTCTGCGTGTCGAATACCCGCTTTCAGTTCGTCGTCAATCTCAGTCTGCTTAGGTTGTTGTATAGATGCCTTGCGTTTTTTTCTCTTGAGAGATCTTCTCTTGAAGTGCTGCTATTTGTTTCTCCCATTTCTGGATATTATCATCACAAACGGCAACTTCTTTGATGTAAGTTTTAGAAAGCTGTTGTAACTTTAAAACTTTATCAGTCGAAGTTGCAACAGCGTTCCATTCAGCAGTTTGAGCTTCAGATTTTGAGGAAATTTTCTGGGTAAGATCTCTTTGACGATGAAGGTCTGCAGTTGCCAAGTCAATAAGGGTCGTCAGCTCCATCACAAAACTACCAACCTCAGCAGAACTTTCCAAGACATTGACTTGCTTCAAAATTTTCTTGAGGTCAATATGGGCAAGGGCGTTTTCTTCCAAGACTTTGAACAAATCGACATCAAGGATTTTCGTCTTAATCTTGGTCAACAGGTTGCCAAGAGTTGGTGCTTCAGAAGTGGCCCCAGAAGTAGTCGAACTGCTCTGTGAAGAATCTTGAAAATTAAAACGAGTACTAAGCATAGCCTTCAGATACTCTAAGGGTCTCTGCACTTTGAGATTTTCAAGCTCCTCGCGAGAGAAACTAGTCGAACCAGTTGATTTGCCACTTCCTGAGGTCTGGTCAAGAGCAGATGGAGTGTTTCGCTCTAAAGTTTGTTCAGCCTCCATTTGTTTCGACGGGTCTCCCACATCTTGGGCAATTTCGTCTTCATGATCATCTTCGACCCCAACTTCCGTGTCAGTATCATCACCCTGAGTTGCAGCATCTAATCCTGGATGAGGAGGAGATTCATCTTCAGAAGCTTCACCCCTTGTAGTGTCGAACTCTGCTACAGTTTGCCTGACAGGATCACTTGTGGGGATATCTTCTTCTTGGATTGTTTCCTCCAGAATTTTCTCAGGTGTTCTTTCGACAGCCACTTGTTTCTGCAAAATAACTCTAAGCTTAGAAGAAAGAGAGGCAAAAAAGATGAATAATACAGTCGAAATAAAGATTTACCTCAGGAATCTCAGTGTTAAAGCTAGATTTCCCACTCTCCGTATCCTTCGACTGAGGGTTAGCAGGGGGAGTACTTGTAAAATCCTTCCTAGTTGATTTAACAATGGATCTTTGGGAAGAGACTTTTGTGAGTTTCTTCTTCTTCTGAGGAGGAGGGGGGATTAGCTCTGGAGATTCGTCACCAGATTCTTCATTAGGAACATTATCCTCTTCTCTCTCCTTTTCACTCTTTCTCTTTTGGATTGTTGGGGGTTTTCGACTTGCCTAGTCATGCAGACCAAAGCCAGTTAGTTTCTTAAAAAGGAAACAAATAAATGAGAAGAAGTGATGTGTTGTACCTTTGTCGAATGCTTCTTAGCAGCACTGGGTGACGCTTCGACAAAAGTTTTCTTGGCAGGAATCCTCACGGCTAAGGAAAGAAAGGAGATTCAGAAATGGATATAAGAAATACATGATAATACAGTTAGAATAACAAAAAAAAATCAATCATGTTTTCTGTGAACACCTTCAAGAGTGGGATCTTCCACGCGAACGTGTTCTATTCCAATATGAAGGTGTCCTTGGTATTCGTCCAGATGATACTTAGTCGGAACCACACGCTCAGCAGGTTTTTGGTACTGTTGACGAAGAATTTTCATAAAATTCCCACAAACGAACCAATCTGGAAATGGAGGGCGAAATGCCACGCCAAATTCAGCAGTTGGCAAAGGAGGAAATTTTGGTGGATGACAACTGAAAGCCAGGTCATAGCGCGCCTCTGGTCGAAGATTTGAAGGCAATGACAATTTTTCAAATTTCTCCGTCAATTTACGTTTTAATTCTGCTGCTGCTTCGTGTATGGTTCGACTAAGATCATCAGGTCTATACACAGTTTCGAAATATTTTTGAAATTTCTGTATCTCTCTAATGTATCTTTGAATACCTTTTTTCGTCCGATCCTGCACAAAAGCGAAGGCATTTGTTAAATGTGTAGCAAAGGCAGCTACGTCGAAAAATCTGTTGGAATAATAATCTTTCCACCATTCATCGAACTCAGGAGTACAGAGGAACGATGGTCGAAAGATCACTGGTCAGATGTCGAGAGAGTCATCAGTCAGTTTCTTCGACAGTTCTTTGCCCTCACCTTCAGTATGAAGGGAGTTGTAAAAGATGATGGATCCTTTCTTGGGGAATATAGGTCGAGGTTTTATCTGGATCAGGCCAAACTGTCTGGAAACAAGGTTGGGTTGATAAACTATCAAAGCAATTTGGGTTTTAGTGGCGTTACGGTAAGAAAAAATGAGCCTAGGAGTTAAGAATGATTCCCAAACATTCAGAAATATATTTTCATCCTTCTTCATTTCCAAAGGTAGTTGTTGGGTAAACCATTTAGGTCAAATTTTTCTATCAGCAAAAGGTGCCATGGTCGAAGTAAACTGATACCTCTTGGCAAACATCATGACATAGCTTTTGAAAGCTTGTCGAAGGCTAATCCCTTCATCAGTTGGCGTTATTAGCACCAACCTTGGTCATTCGACAGTCCTATTTTTTACTTCTTCTTCATCTACTTCCGGTGCTACAGGAAGATTGGCTTCAAATATGGCATTGAGCCATAATTGCAAGAGCCAGAAAGGTCCTGATAAGTTGATTTTACCTTGGGTTTTGGCGTTTTTTAGAAGATGTACGCTCTCACTCAGAGATTCATAAAGGTTCGCCAAAATCATTTCGCTCAAGCATAGTTTTGTGCCTGCATGAAGCTGATTGACTATGGTGATGAATCTCTTAGCAACCTGGAGGGAACGAGAGCAAAACACATATTTGGATAGCCATAGAGTTAGAAAAGCTATCTGTTCGACATCTGAAACTTCAGTAGTGCTCTTGTCATGATAATAGGACATAAATAAGGAGTATGGGGCGAGGCTAGTCTCGAAAGCGATGGTATCTTCATTTAAGACAGTAGGGTCGAAATCTATACTGTTGGGGTGAAGGCCAACAATGGCTGTTGCGTCGAAAAGAGTGGGCGTAACCATCCCACAAGGGAGGTGAAAGGTGTTGTAGGTACTATCCCAGAAGTAGAGAGAAGCCAAAAGCATATTTGGACATATATTGGGTCCTACTCTCGACAATTGAATAAGGTCGAAAATGCCTACTTCTTTCCAAAAATCCCCTTTAACCTTTTCGATTTTATCTAGCCAAGATAAGTAGTCAGAGGGGTCTTTCGACCAGGGGCAAGTTCTAAATATCCTGGGGTAATTCAAATAGGCTAAGTGCAACTCTCCAGTATCCGTCGAACTCGATGGGTCATTTTGTTCTACAATTTTCTCTTTAGGCTGAGGTTTCACTCCAGCGCCTATGGGTTTTGTATGGAAATAAGATGGAAAAAATTCTCTTAAGCGATCTGGTTTAATTTTTGGGTTTGGAAGAGAACCTAACATAGCGTGACAGTTTCCAGAAATAAGAACAGGAATTAATACCTGGGATTTATAGATGCATTCTTTTTCTTTCTCATTTGGAGGTTCATGAACATACTGTTGATTTCCAATGGTCATTGGTACCTTCAAATCATGTACAGGGGGAAAGCTAGATTTTGTTTCTTCTTGGAATGTTTGCTGCTTGAAGGTTTGTTAGGAGCCATTGTTAGGAAGAGCGAAGGATTTTTCTCAGAAAATATGAAGTTTTAAGAAATGGGTATGAAGAAAAGTAAGCTGAAGCGTTTAAAAAGTTTTCAGAGGAAACAGGTTTATGGGTATTTATAGGAGGAAGATGAAGACGCTTCAGAATGGTAATGATGATAGTGGGACACGTGGCCGATTTTCGTGGTGATGTTGAAAAGGTGGAAGTTGAAAAGAAACCATGATGTGAGGAAATGATGGAAGTAGACTCTGAACGTGGGCTAGACGTGACGTCTTGGAGAAAGTGTAATGATGAAATCTGTATTGGAACTTGAGACTGGAAAGATTTGGAATTAATAAGATTAAATGACATGGCATCAAAACACTGGTTGACAACAAATGATTGTTTCTCCAAAAAACAGTCGAAACATCTTTGCTAGGGGACAATTTGTATACATGCGTTTTCGACGCCATAAGATTAGTATGCAAAATGGTTCCTTCGACGAATGACGCCATAAGAGTTGTTCGCCACTTCGACAAAAGTGATGGTTCGACATTTCGACAGGATAGTTGCAGATAGCAAGACGTCTTTGACAAACACGGATGATGCTATAATATTTCAACAATTCGACAGAGTCTGGAGAACGACGTCATTTCGACGTGAAGTATAAATTCAAATTCAAAAGAGTTGTGACGTTTGGCAGGAGACGCGTGGAAGCATCTGGCGAAAGGAAGAAAGCCAAGTGTCACGGTTTTTGGATTTGTTCGTTAGTAGCAGTTATTTTGTTTGTATATAAATAGGATAGTTGTTATCAGAAAAAGTGTGTGAAAATTTATGTGTACGAAATTCCTGAAAATACTCAAAGTACCCGTGTGAGAGAAAAGAGTCATATTTGGAACATGTATGTGTAAACAAACACCAATTCTTTCAAAGTTTATTTATAAAGTTTAAAGTTCTTTATCAATTTCTATTTACTTCTACTAGTCAATTACTGTTCTGCATTTCGTCTTTCGACACTTTATGTTTCGTCAGTTATTTTCTGCCATTTATCTTATCTTGTCAAATTTACATCTATTTGAACGTTTTTAATCAACACCTTTCGACATAAGAACTTTATAAGCAAAATGAAAGGTACAAACGCCGTTCTAGAGATTTACGAAGTTATTTAGATTTGCACATGTCCTAGGATTTGTGTGGTTGATCCTGCAAGTAACCCAATTCTACAAGTTTTGGTAAACCAGAGGTTGTTCGCCAAAATTCACAGCGAACAGTGTGCTTGAGTAAATTGTAATCTTGTGTGATTATAGTGAAAATCTGTTGTAAGTATAAGGGGATTGGATTACTCTCAAGTTGTGAGAGGAACCATGATAACTATGTGTGTTATTCTTCTTTCTTGCTTATTATATCTATTGTCTACCTCTGACTGAAACATATTCTACAACCTTGTATTTAGAATCAGACTTTATATTTTTAAAAGTAAGAAAAAGTCAACACAATTCAAACCCTTTTTCCTGTGTTTTTCTCACCTTTAAAATTAAGGTTTAAAAGTCTCAAAAAATTTATGGGAATGAGAAGGCTAGTTGATTTGAATTAGGAAGAGCACTGACATTGTAATGCATGTTAAGTGAGAGTTTAATTGTGTTGCAAGTAAGTAACTTACAACATAAACAAACGGTTACATACTAATAGTTTTAAATGTTAGTTGATAAGTTATTTCTCCTTCTATGTCAATTTTTGCATCTATCTAAATTTAAATTATATATATATATATATATATATATATATATATATATATATATATATATATATATATATATATATATATATATATATATATATATATATATATATATATATATATATATATATATATATATATATATATATATATTATATATATATATATATATATATATATATATATATTATTTGAATTTTATTCTCCTCAACAATACTCCTGAGTTTTTAATTGGAACTCATTAACTAATTCCAATAATTTAGTTTGTATGCAGTATACCTTAAACTATGAATAATACAATTTGGTGAGCAAAGTTGAGCTATTCCACATACTAAGGTCTAAGCCGCCCAACCACTCATGATCAGTTTCAATAATAAAAGATGATGGTGAAATGGAGCATTATCCTTACAAATATTCTAATGTCTTTTAATGTTGGCCTCCTCATTCAAAAGTAGAAAGAGAGGAAACTCAATTATCAATTGTCAATTTATGAACGTTGAGTGTATATAATAGTCGATTGACAATCATTGGAGATTATGTACCATGAAGATGATAAGAAGACCTGTTCATCTCTCATTGTCATAGTCGAAAATATAACGCCCCATAGCCCTATTTATTGTCACACTTATCATCATTATCATCGTCATTTAATTTAAGTATCATTTTGTTCTTTTAGCTACCTCAAAAATGACGACACATATTTTTTCTAATGATAATGAGTTTACTTTGATTTCTTTAATCATAAAAGTATCATATTTAAGTGGTATAGTAATTGTGTTGATTTGTAAGATGAGAATATTCTACTTAGAATTTGTCAAGTTTGAGTTAGATGTGCTAAAATATTTAAAGTCTAATATGCATTTTATTATAAATTTATTTTTTAGATTAAATAAGTTCAGCTAATATTTAAATATATTAATGAATTAAAAAATTAATAAAATTAAATATTTATATGCATTAACTTACTCGTGAATTTATGAAAACAATTTACTATAACATTATTTATAAGATTTTTTAATATATTTTTATAAATATTTTAAAATAATTTTTTTTTTATATTTTAACTCAAATTACAAAATATAATATAATAATAATAATAAAATTAAAATTATTTTAAATAGATCATTTGATAGGTTAAAAAAATCTTTTTTATGGTAAGTAATCTAGTATTTTTAACTAAAAGATTTATAAATAAATCTAAGTTTTTTTTATTTAAAGAAAATAAATAAAATTTTAGTATAGTCTGAATTTGTATGGACTAGATTGTATGTGTGTATTAATTTGTTCGACTTATTTACTTTCATCTTTATGTACATGAACTTACAATTGAAAGGACGTGGAAATCCGTGACATCCTATTTATTTATTTTTAATAGATGAAATTTAGTCACTAATTTATTATTTCAAACAAAAATTATGTTAATATTATTAATATAATATTTTTTATTAAAACATTATTTATTATTTTGAAACACAATAAATAGTAACTAATAACTAATACTTAATTAATATTTGAAATTTGAAATTATTTTGAGACATTTAAATATTATAAATAAAACATGTATGATAAAATGGAGGGAGTTATGTGATTAAACTAGCCTTTAGTTTGCTGAAATTGCAACAATTTAGTTTTTCAAATTGTGGAATCATAATTTAGACCTCAAATCAAATAATGGCAAACAATTTATCAAACTTAATACATCCATAATATTAAAAACTTTATGTTTGTCTTGATGCAATAATAGTCTCTTCAAGACAACATGTACAACTTTTATTAATTTTAATAAGAGTTTTTAAAAATAAAAAAAAGGTGGACAAGTTCATTGATTAATCTATTTTGATTTAGAAAACTATATTGTTATTTGCAAATTTAAAAATGCTGATTAACGAGAATATTCGATTATTGCATGCTTATCCACACACTATTTTTCAAACACCCCAAATTTCTTTTTCGATTGATTACTAGTTTAATTAGTTGTCATTATACTCATAATGAATAAAATATGTATAATAATAGTACAACTTTTGAAATGAAGAAAAGGATTAGAGTGGTTAGTTAGGTCCTAGCATTTTAATCAAGCATTATCTAACAACTCATGTGGTTCATGGACGGTGCAAGGACAACATAGAATAATGAATAATAGCCCTACTTTTCACAATCATACTCATTTTAATATTGTAAACTCTTCATATATATACCATTGCAAATATTTCTTATGCAATGCATCATCAATTAATATTGATCGATTAAATAGGTTCAAAAAAACATCTTAGTCTTTGGTTGATTAGTTAGCTCTTGTTTTCAAGTGAATTGCCAAAATGGTGAAGATAACTCTTGGTACCTTTGATGACTCTTTTAGCATTGCCTCACTTAAGGCCTATCTATCAGAATTTCATGCCACTTTGATTTTCGTGTTTGCTGGAGTTGGATCAGCCATTGCTTACAGTAAGTAATGATCAAGTCTGACTAGTTAAATGATTTGATGCAATACACGAATTATAACTGACCAGCCTCGTTCATGTCATGTCAATAACATGCGAGACACGTGTGCGTTTTTGTCACGAATGCGCCTAATAAGATTTTATTTTGTATTATGCAGATGACCTAACATCAGATGCAGCTTTGGATCCAGCTGGTCTAGTGGCAGTAGCTGTGGCTCATGCATTTGCACTATTTGTTGGTGTGTCCATAGCAGCCAACATCTCAGGTGGACATTTGAACCCTGCTGTCACTTTCGGATTAGCTATTGGAGGCAACATCACCATCCTAACTGGTCTCTTCTATTGGATTGCCCAATTACTCGGCGCAATCCTTGCATCTCTCCTCCTCAGCTTCGTCACCGGAAAGGTATATTAAAAATTAGAATTTTGCCACTCATTATAGTCATACACGATAATTCGTATACTAATATTATGTTGGATATGTATTTGCAGAGTGTTCCAACACATGGAGTTGCTGCTGGATTGAACCCTCTTGCAGGATTAGTGTTTGAGGTTATTATTACATTTGGGTTGGTTTACACTGTTTATGCCACAGCAGTTGACCCCAAAAAGGGTTCATTGGGAACCATTGCACCCATTGCTATTGGGTTTGTTGTGGGTGCCAACATCTTGGTGGCCGGTCCATTCAGTGGCGGTTCAATGAACCCGGCTCGCTCATTCGGTCCAGCTGTGGTTAGTGGAAACTTTGCTGATAACTGGATCTATTGGGTTGGACCATTGATAGGAGGAGGCTTGGCTGGGTTGATTTACGGTGACATCTTCATTGGTTCATATGCTCCAGCACCAGCAACTGAAACATACCCTTAAATGAACTTTTGTTGTTGTGGGTCCTTTCAAGATGAAACTTTGTTCATTGTTTGCATGATGTCTTGAACCTTAGGGTTTTTTTTTTTCTTTCAAAATTGAAAATTGTAATGTTTATTCTCTATCCACTGCCTGTAATAAATTTGTAAATTATTAAGGAATGATTGAAGGTTTCTTTGTTTTGATATGAAATAATGTTACATTTTCAACCACAACTACAAACTAAAGTTATTACTCTGTATTAGTAATCACTATCGCCTATATGCATAAAAACTGTACTTCAAATTAATATCAATTCTAGAGCAAATAAACATGTTAAAATCAAATTAACACATCCCAAATCAATTTTAGATTGCTCCAAACTTAAAACGACCTAGACTAAGGGTTTCAAAGTGGAATTAAGAAACAGGAACATTATTTAGTGAAGTAACAGTTAACCACTACAGCACATTCAAAATCAGCTGTGAAGAAATGCAATAATAATTCTTACTGAAATAACTGCAACCTTTGCTCGGTGGAAAAATGAACCATATCTAGTAAAAAAAACAATCCAAATAACCTAATCCAATGGACATACAAATCTGTAAACAAACATGTGATTAACTATCATTCAACAAAATTCTTGCATTCCAGTGATAACGAAAAGTCAAAAAAGGATGCATAATTCCCAAAATATACCATGGGGGTTAATAACACTAAACAACAATTTTTCAATGTAAAGAAATCTTCTAAAACCCCATGGATGTTTGGTTGCCTAGGATAACAATGCACAGATGAGCCACAACAAATCAACCCACATTGAAGTTGATAGATGTTTGGTTGCCTCTGATAACATTGCAAAGAGGCACAAATCAATAATTTTCGCAGCAGTGTTAGCCGGAAGCATCATTAATAAAACCTTCCCTGCGACCTTCAAAGCCAGGCCGTAATAGCTTTTTCTCTCTCTTAGCAATCTTCCTCTTTTTCTTATCATTAATCCTCTCAGCTATATTAGCCGACCTTTTCTGTTGTTTCTCTGCCTTCAACTGATCCCTTGATTGAACTCTTTCTTCCCATTTCCCTGCATTTTTCTCGTGTTTCTTCTTCCCCTTCTGTATGCTCTTTTTTATCAGCTTGGGATCATCGTGGACCTTAACTCCTGAAGCTCTATTCATCGCTGTTTTCCATGATTCCTTTTTAGCAATTGCTTCACCCTTCTCAGGATCATTCTTCTTCACTTCCTCCAACTTTTTAGCCCTTTCAAGTTCCTTGTGCTTTGAAACTCTTCTCTTCTTCGCCACCAGCATTTCGTCATCCTGAAGTTTAACCTTGCCAAACACAAGCTCCTTTGAAGCCTCTGCAGCATCCTTCTTCACCTTCTCTTCTGTCTCATCAACCACAGGCTTACTTTCCTCAGTCTCATCATCCCTCTTACGTTTCTTCCCATCATAATGATATCCTCGCCTAGCATCTCTCTCTTCCCTCTTCTTGGCAGCCTTTTCTGGATCAGCACAGTTACGACTTGACTGAAACCCTTCAAGCTTGCGATGAAGCCTTTGGCGAAGCTCTTCATATGTCACAGACCGATCATCTCCTTCCATCCCCGAAACAAAAGGCTTAACCACATCCTTATCCTTATTACCATCATTCACCTTTTCTTTTCCCAAACTTTGCTTCCCTAAACTTTGCTTGAGAAGTTCAAGAGTGCTCGCAGAAGGCTTATCAGGATCCAAACGTTGCCTCCGAGACTTCTTAATGTTTTCTTTAGTTTTTTTCTTAGCCTGCGCTTTCTTCTTCTTATTGAGACCCTGAAACCATGGCTTCTCATCACCATCAGTTGGTAGATAAAACTTAGCCGGAATGAGCTCAATCAATTTGTCAAAAAAATTAGCGTGCTCATGAATCACAGACTCCAAATCTTGACCAGCATCAACAACCTCTGCAACAACATCCTTTTGCTTCTTCCTGATCCTCATCACTCCAAAATCTCTCCCTGTAACAGCGTGAGATAGTAAATCATTTTTCTAAGAACTAAAATATAAATAAGCAGAATGAAACATCATACATATATATCTGATTTTCAAATTTTGTATATGCTAGGTTAAACTGAAAAGGATATAATCAAACTTTGCACCATCGATGAATTATTTCTTCGTAATAACTAATAATATGTTGAGTAAACAATTAGAATGCTGAGAAAATTTGCGAGAATCAATTCAATTTGGTCCAAAAAATACAAAAACCCTAAGCGGTTGTTGAAAAATATAAAAACAAAGAAGCTGATAAGAGTGGAACTCCGAAACCCTACCTCCGGGAAAAAGAGGCTGAGGAGGTGAAGTGACGATGACAAAAGCGGCGTTGGACGACGGCGGGTTGGAGTCGACGGTCGGTGTGAGTGGAATGTAAACGGTAGCAAGCTAGGGCTTGCGTGTCTGCGGAATGGTTAATCGATAGTGAGGAGAGACAAATAGGGCTTCTGTTTATTTCGTAGAATTTGTTTTGCTTAATTATAACTTTGGCCCGATACTTTCTTAATTTAACAATTTAGTACTCCTTGCTTCTTTTAGCTATTTTAGATCATGTTTATCCCTTTTTTTTAAGTTCCGTCTTCGTTTTCTTTAAGAGATGGGCGAATTCCAAAAGAAAAAAGATTACATAACAATCAATTTAAGGGTAGAGTCTCTAACACAATTAATTAATAAAGGAGAGAAATTTGAGTAGGAACTTGCTCATAAAACATCAAATTAGGACATAAATCACATGTGTTGGCAAGGGCACATTGACAAGTATTCGACTCATAATAAATATGACAAATTCGCGCTTTCGATCCAGTTTTAGCAATTTTTGAATTTGTTGTATCAATCACATTGCAATCATACTACCCTGTCCAGAATTTAAAATATTTTGAACAACCACTTTGAAATTTATATGAAGCTCAATAGCTCAAAACCCAAACTTTTTTCCTAATTTTAATTATTCTAGTCACTCACTCGTACAACCTCTTAAAAGACCTCCAGATTCAGCTATCAGTCTATTCTTACTAGCTTCATTTGTTTTCAATCTCACCGACACGAAGGAGGAGAAGTCCGTCTTATTTTGCTTAGCCTATTGAGTCTCCATCTTACTACCATACAGCTCCGCAGCTAAAAAAATACTCATGAGCAACTTTAGTAACATGCCGCCACAAAATTCTATGTCTAAAAAAATTCTCAACATGTTGTTTTTTATTCCTCTACATACAAAATACATGACAAGAGGTTGCCCAACATTTCATCCATGACGGATCTCCATTAATACCAAAATTCAAACGCAAATTAGTATTCACTCACTCTTTAATATTACTAGTGAAAAAACCTCACATATTCAACTAACCACATTAGTCCAAATAAAATGATTCTTTGAAATGAATAACACTATGAATACTGATTAGAGTCTAAATAATATTTGTTGTGATATAATCCAAGTTTTAGTCCAAGCCCAAGTTAGTTATGGTTATTGTTTGTTATATTAGTTACTTAGGATACAAGTAACATAGTTGTATATATACATCTAACTGTAATTCAGTTATAATAGCTTTCAATAATAATCATTCATCAATTAATTTTCATTCTCTCACTTAAAGTGTCTCACGCACTAACAAATTGGTATCCAGAGCTTCTGTTTCGTATTCTTGATCATGTTTTCAAGAACTTCATGTTGATGATCGTGTTTCCAGGGATCGTGAATCACAGTTGTTGCAGAGATGAATGATACCAATGTAATTCTGAATTCTCTTACAATTCTTGATGGCAAAAATTGGAACCAATGGAGTAAATAGATGAAGTCTTTATTCAGTTTCATGAAACGCTATAAGTAGCCAACAATGGAATCCTTGAACTTGTTGACAATGCAATTGATGCTTAAATAGTCATTCACAAGGATGCGAAAAAGAAATATGCAATGTTGCATATTATATTCAATATGTAATAGATGTGGCAAACTTTGATCAGATTTCTCATGCTGAATCGACGAATGAGGCATGGGATATTCTTGTCAAGTATTATGAATGAGGTGAGAAAGTTGAATTCGTCAAGTTGCAGAGGTTGCGAAGGTAATATGAATTACTGCAGATGAGAGAAGAAGAAAAGATTGCAGGTTATGTCTTAAAGGTGCAAAATCTTGTCCATCTTATAAAAAGTTATGGTGAAACTCTAATTGATAAGATGATAGTTTATAAGGTAATATGTATGTTAACCTCTCACTTTGATCATGTTATCATAGTTATTCAAGAATCCAACAATCTTGAAACCATGAAACTGGAAGATCTGGTTGGTTCGTTGGAGACACGTGAGATGAGGATTATCGAAAGGAAAGGTGTTCAAGATTTGATCCAAACACTACAAGCTCAGACATGGAAGAAAAACAGTGGTTCTAACAAGTTCAAGGGCAAAAGAGACAAGACTTAAAGTAAGAAGTCTTGGTTGAACTCTTAAAAAAAGGAGAAGGAAACCCCTATCAGAAAAACAAAGAAGAGAAAAAAGGTGTGCAATGCTATAACTGTGAAAAGTGGGGTCAGTTGGCCAAGAATAGTTGGTGTAGGAAAGACAAGGGAGCGACAAAAGGCAAGGAGGAATGAGCAAACCTGGCACGCCAAGATTCAGATGATTCTGAATATATATTGGTTATGGTTGCAGTTACAGATGACCATGTCGACTCCAAAATCTGGTTCCTCGATACAGGTTACTCGAATCATATGACTGTTAGAAAAGTGTGGTTGGCATATTTTGACGAGTCGAAGAAGAGCAAGGTCAAACTGGCAGGTAATAGCTCATTACAACAGGAATGTACTGGCAACATAGTTATTCAAAGGAGCAATGGGCCAAAAGCTATGATCAAATATGTATTTTATGTACTTGGAATAAAGTGCAACCTGCTAAGTGTTAGACAACTGGTCGAAAAAGGTTTCAGAATGGTTATGAAAGATGGAGCCTTGGAACTGTTCAAAATCCAGAATAGTTTTGTCTTAAAATCTCCTATGTCAAAGAATAGGATATTAAAAAGCATGATCAGTTTGACTGAGGTACAATGCCTCAAAATTGTTGTCAACCATGAGTATATTTGGTTGTGGCATTTGAGGTTTGACCACTTGAATTTTAGGCCACTCAATCAACTGGTTACTTAAGATATGGTAACTGGTATATCAAGTCTTGAGATGCCCGACAAAATCTATGAAGGTTGCTTATTAGGGAAGCAGCCCAGAAAGTCTTTCATTTCAACTATGCAAATGAGGTCCTTTTGCATACTAGAAGTAGTACATTCATTTGTGTGTGGATCGTTTGAACATCATACCATTGAGGAAAATAAGTATTTTGTCTCATTTGTCGATGAGTATAGTCTAAATCTTTGGATCTATGTGATTAAATGCAAAGACAAAGTATTTGAAATCTTTAAGAGATTCAAGATGCTTGTCGAAAACTAGAGTGAAAAGAATATAAAAGTTTTGCTAACAGATAGAGGTGGCGAATACACATCCAAGATGTTTGAAGAGTTATGTGTAGAACATGGTATCGATCATTAGGTAACTGCTCCTTACACGAATCAACATAATGGAATAGCAGAAATAAGAAACAAGACCATATTGGATATGGCGAGATGCATGTTGAAGCAAATGATTTTTCCAAAATCCTTATGGGGTGAAATAATCACCGCTAATGTTTATATTCTGAACAAGTGCCCTACTAAGAAGAAGAAGAAGAAGAATGGTTTTAAAGAAGTGTGGAGTAGCAAACGACCATCAATGAGTCATCTGAAGGTGTTTGGCTCTATTTGCTACAAGCATGTTCCTGATGCAAGAAGAATGAAGCTTACTGATAAAAGTGAACCTATGATTCTGGTAGGATATCACAAAACTGGAGCATACATGTTATTTTATTCAATCAATGAAAAGATCGTAATGACTCAAGATATCGTGATTGATGAAAATTTTGCTTGGGATTGGAATTCTGGTGATGCAATTAACAAACCTTTGATGAGTTATGGCTTCAACGAAGAAACCGATGAAGTCGAAGTCGAAGGAGTTGTTAATATTCTAAACACAATCGAAGTTGAAGAAGGTGTGGCTATCACAAGCCAGAGACCTCAAAGAACCAAAGTACTCCTAGTAAGGCTTCAAGACTGTGAAGTGGTTGGTGATGATGAAGTCATACCATATGGAGATTTGGTTCATTTTGCTTTACTTGCAGATGATGAACTAATCAATTATAGCGAGGCCTTCAAAGATAAATAATGGAAGGAATTTATGGTCGAAGATTTACAAGTGATAGAAAGAAACAACACATGAGAGTTAGTCGAATTACCAATATATATAAAAGTTATCGAAGTGAGATGGTTATTCAAGTTAAATCATAATGATGATGGGTCGATAGCAAGACATAGTGCAAGATTAGTTGCTTGAGGATTTCTTTAGACAACATGACTTAACTACTCTGAAGTATATGCACCAGTAGAAAGATTAGAGACTGTTTGATTGGTGGTGGCCTTGGCATGTAAGCAATGATGGTCAACATTTCAATTAGATGTGAAATCAACATTCTTGAATGGTCTTATAGATGAAGAAGTATATGACACACAACCTCTTGATTTCGTGTTATAAGAGGAAGCAAAGAAAGTATACAGGCTGCACAAAACGCTTTATGCCCTCAAGCAGACACCTAGAGCATGAAACAAGAAGATCGACTCATACTTGGTCGAATTCGGATTCATCAAATGCAAGTCTGAGCATGGTGTCTATGTTAAGGTTGTGGCACAAGATATAAAAATCATTTACTTATATGTTGATGACTTTCTAGTAACTGGAAATAGTATGGAGAACTTGTCGAAGTTCAAAGAGCTAATGAAGAAGGAATTTGAAAAGGCAGATCTGGAGAAATTGTCTTATTTCCTATGCATGGAATTTTAAATGTCAAAGCAAGGTATGATGCTACATCAAAGAAAGTATGTCAAAGAAATACTAAAATGATTCAGGATGGAAGACCCAAATCCTGCATCCCCTCACCCATTGAATCAAATCTGAAACTAGAGAAACATGGAGAGAAGGACAAGGTCAACGCTACTTTATTCAAACAAATTATAGGATCTCTGAGGTATGTATATAATAGCAGACCTGATATAGGTTTCTTAGTTGAATTAGAGAGCAGATACATGGATGAACCAAATGTGTCATACATGAAGGCTACAAGAAAAATCCTGAGATATTTAAAAGGATCAATAAATTATAGAATCATATTTCGATGTCATTCTGTAAGCAAAGAAGTTGTGATTAATTGTTATTCATATGTTAATTAGTGTGGAGACAAGGAAGATTTAAGAAGCACAACTAGTTACTTCTTTTAATTATTTGGTGCCCTAATCTCATGGTGCTCGAGAAAGCAACATGTGGTGGCATTATCATCATGTGAGGATCAATATATAGCAGGATCCTATGCTGCTTGTCAAGCAATTTGGATAATATATGTGTTGGAAGAGATGAATGTCGAAGTGAAGAAACCTCTGGTGCAGATTGACAACAAGTCAACCATTAATCTTGCAAATAATCAAGTTCTACAAGGAAGGAGTAAGCACATTGAGTCTAGGTTTCATTTTCTAAATGAGAAGGTAAACCTTGGTGAACTTGAAGTGAGGAATTGCTCGAGTGAAGCATAGTTGCCTGACATTTTCACCAAAAGACTAAAGGTCGGCATATTCCTAGCTTTGAGAAAAAATTAGGAATAGTTCAGATCGACTATGATTAGTTTGTGTTCGACAACTTGGATTATAAGGGGGTATGTTATGATATAATTCAAGTTGTATCCCAAAACCCAAGTTAGTTAGAGTTAGGGTTAGTTATATTAGTTACTTAGTATACAAGTAATATAGTTGTATATATACACCTAATTGTGATTCAGTTATAACAACTTTCAATAATAACCATTCGTCAATTACTTGTCATTCTCTCTCTCTCTCTCACACTCAAAATGTCTCACGCGCTAACAATATCTTCACATTATATTTAGCAATAATGCTTTGAGAGTATTCTTTAGTCTATGTAAGGATCATTATTTTGAGTGAGGGCTAAAATAATTTACCAAGAGTGTATTATTTCTTGTGTAAAATATCATTCCATAGAAAGTTTGTTAGTTTTAAGCTAATCAAGTAAAAAGAGAATTATCTTAGGAAGTCTTTGTTTGATTAATGAGTTTCTCCTTGAATAAAAAGCTCTATTTTTGTTCATGAAGATCAATCAATAAAATCTTCACAATGGTTCTTGAGCTCGGTCTGGTTAAAAGCTCTATCAGTTTGAGATCATCCCGATTAAATTCTCTCTTGGTTCTTGAGTTCAGCTTGACAAAAGCTTAGACAATTTGAGATTAGCTTATATAAAATCTCACATTGGTTCGTGGTCAGCATGTTCAAAATCTTAGTTCAGTTCAGATGATAGCCAACTCAAAACTTCCTCTTGGTTCAAGATGAGACTTTTGAAAATCCTTGTTTTATTTGGAGGATAATCACTCTGGACCTTTTTGTTGTTTGGTTGGAAGTTAACCTTAAAACTTCATTTCCTTTTGTAAGGGGGTCGTTGGCACATCCTTCTAAGAGCTTTTAATTTTAGTGGATACTCTCAAAAATAATTCTTTGGGACAAGAGTATGTCATTTAATGTTGAACTTGCATAATTCTTTGTTGTTATTCTCTCTCCTCCGTCTCTTTTACTTTCTAGTAATTTTCTTTCCTTTGGTTTTCCACTGCCTATTTATTCATTTGTTTTATATCATGTTTTCAAACTCAAATTTTTTAAGTGATTTTATTTTCAATTAAAGTTTTCCATACCTCTATAATTCACCCCTCTTATTTATAGAGTAATATGTCTAACAGTAGTTCACTTGTATTGTGGAATTAGGGTTTCAAAACGGGGGTTGTAAAAAAATTTCAATAGGGAATTTCTATGAAAGGGATATACTTAGATGCAGTTGTAATCAAGTCATGGATACGTGGGTTTCAAATACTCGAAAAAATCCAAATAGGACGTTTTTGAGATGCGAGAATTTTGGAAGAGTAATTATTATGTAAAATTTCTATGCAATGTGTTTTAAACTCATTCCTCCCCAATCTTGTTTTTAATTGTACAATGCAATCAATTGTCAGTTGTTTATCCGAGATGGGGAATTAAATGGTTACAATAGAAAATCTTTGAATTGTACATTTCCCACAAGGTTAGAGTTGGATTGCAACAACTGTGATGTAATACTAAGTTATTTGAGAGAATTTGTCAAGGATATTAGAAAAGAGTTTGACAAGGAATATGGCAACGAGTCATGATCAAAGAAGCATAAAAAAACCAATAAAATGCTCCAAATTACAAAAAAAAATGTTAATGGTTAATTGTTGCCCTTATTATTTCATGGAATATTTGTGTCTACAATTTAAAATAATATGTCTTCGGCTTACGCCTTTTCAATTTCAATGTAGTGATGAATAAGTATCAATCAAATTTATTTTAATGAATGAATGAAATTGACATTTATTTTTAGCTATCCAATTTGCATGTTTTAGCAATTTATTAGTAATTGTATTGTCATTACAATTTCAAAAGACCACTTAATATTGTCATTACAAAAACAAGTAAGCACATTATTTGCAATTTTCTTAATAAAGCAATAAAAAACATATCAATGTGCATCTGTCAATTATATGATTCATTCAAATCAAAATAATATATTTTCATTACAAACACAAACAAACCAAAGTGTTTTTCAATCTCTTCAATTCACAGTAAGAATCACACAAACCTAAAATATTTAGAAATATTTTTCAATCTCATTAAATAACTCCAAAGATTTCCCAAAACCATCGTCTTTCTATGTTTACCCTTGAAATTTCCTAAACCCTTATTTCTCCATTCGACTCTAAAGCTCTCAAGATTATCACAAATACAATATCAGAAGAAATACATATTTATAATTGCTAAAACGTAACAGATGCATAACAAAACACAAAACCCCACTCATTAACAAATGGATCCATGAACTGGATTGAACCAAAACATGTAAATCGAGAAAACATGATGGATGATCAAAAAATCTGAAAAACGTACGACCCACAATATGGATACATTTGAGCCACCACTGTACGGACCCGCCGACTGATTGTCGCACCGCCTTGGCCGTCCCCCCGCCGCGACCTTTTCCGCCGTCACCATGGTCCTCCACCGTCACCACGGTCCACCACGGTCCACCACCGAGCACCACCGCCGACCCACGATCCACCTCCTTCGATTCTGATTTTCGTCCGATTTTTAATCCTTCGACTTTCTAAAACTTACACTTTTTTGATTTATGCAATCTTTAAGGCATCCTTTATCATTTTTAAATATAATTTAAATTTATTAAAAAAAACAAATTTGCTGGTTTATTTAAATAGAGGAAGAATCCAAATCTAACAAACTTTATTTAATGGATTCTTACCCTAAGATGACAATTAATTCAATATAAATAAAACAAACTAAAAATAAAACTAACTATACCTATTATTCACAATACATTCTAATTATTAAATATTATCCTCTTTCAACTTTTTGTCACAAAAATACTATAATTAGTATAAAAAATACAAAAAGATGAATATGGATAATGATCGTCCCAACTATAGATAATAGAGTTATCACTTCCAAGTTAATTATAAAGTATACAAAACATATCTTGTTTGTAATTGTGTGTGTTTGTTTTTCTTTTGTTTTAAAGATTCAAAATGTTTTTGACCACGTATATAATGTTTAAAAAAATGCTCTTGACTTCAATAATATCTAAATATCAAAAACAAGTAGATGCGTTGTGTGAACACAATTGCACAAGACACCCAAATGAAAATCCCAAGATTGTGTTCTGGTTTCACCTCCCAACTTGTTAGATTCTCCTACAGAAACTACACTTCCTTCCTCACACATGGTATCCATGTCTTTCAATGCCCTGTAAGTCACTTCACATTCATATTCTTCATTCAATTATCATCATCCAATGTCACAACAAGTGAATTTGTTTTTTTGTCATAGGATGAAATTGGAATAGTTGCAAAACTATCAGATTGTATTGCGTCTAAGGGTGGTAACATTCTTGCTGCTGATGTTTTTGTACCTCAAAACAAAGGACTCTTCTACTCTAGAACGTAATAATACTAATTACTAATTAGTGTCTTTTGCTGATGTTTCTGTCTCTTTTTTTTTTGGATTCAAATGAATCATTTTATGTTTCTCATGTTGTTAATTTATTACAGTGATTTTGTTTTTGATCATGTTAAATGGCCTCGGTTACAAATGGATGAGGATTTCTTAAAGCTTTCTAAACAATTTAATGCTGTGAGATCTATCTTAAGGGTCCCATCTCTTGATCCTAGATATAAGGTTGCTGTTCTTGCATCAAACCAGGTTAGTTTCATGTTTGATTCGAATGTGAGTGGTTAGTCTAACATCGATTATACGAACGAGTTTTTTTTTTATTTTTTATGTTGTTGCAGGATCACTGTCTGATTGATTCATTACATGGATGGCAAGATGGAAGATTACCAGTGGATATAACTTGTGTAATTAGGTGAAGTTTAAGAAACTACTTAGCTAAACCGATTCATTCGTTTTTCGATCTTACTCATTGTCTTCGACTATCCACATTTGACAGTAACCATGATCGAGGTCCAGAAAGCGAAGTGATTCGCTTTCTTGCTAGGCACGATATTCCTTATCATTATTTAAGAACAACACCGGAGAATAAAAGAGAAGACGATATCTTAAAGCTGGTTCAAAATACTGATTTTTTAGTACTTGCAAGATATATGCAGGTAAATGCTTCATTACTATTTGAATTTTCAATATTTCTTAAGAGTAATATATTGTGAATTTGTGACAATTGGTTTATTTGTGTAGATAATATCAAGCACATTTTTAAGAAGCTATGGGAAGGATATAATTAACATTCACCATTGTTTGTTGCCATCATTTAGAGGCGGAAATCCATGTAAACAGGTAACTTTCGAAATAGCTTATACATAAGCACTTATATAACAATCACTTATGTTATATGCGGGTGAAAATGTGTTTACTATGATAGATTATCTTGGCAGGCTTATGAAGCTGGTGTGAAATTAATTGGTGCAACTAGTCATTTTGTGACCGAAGGAGTTGATGCTGGACCTATAATTGAACAAATGGTGAACAAAACTTCGAAAACTTGTTTATCTTTTTTACACTCATTTGAATCAAATTGGTTTGCTTCATTCATAAACTGTGCTACAACCTTTTCAACTGCAGGTTGAAAGAGTTTCTCATAGGGATGACTTGCAGAGCTTTGTGCAGAAATCAGAAAACCTCGAGAAACAATGTCTGTCAATGGCTATCAGATCTTACTGCGAGCTTCGAGTATTACCGTACGAAGAAAAGAGTACTGTTGTATTTTGAGGACAAACATCAATTATATATATTGTAATAATGTAACATTCTTATGAGTTTCATTGTTTGGCAAAATTTTATATGTTCTACCCTATTGAGGCATATACAAAATCCAAACAAATCAAGTGCTGCTACTAATATTTAACAAATTCATAGATTTTTCTGTTGCTTCGGCCGAGTTGGCATGACCGAGTAGAAACTCTATCCCATCAACCCATTTTTGCTTGTGAAGTTTGCTCTCGGACTTAAATTCTAAAAGACCTTGTGCAGTTTTGAGGCCGAAATAGATCTCTTCAGAAGCTTCCCTTTCTTTTCTATATGGCCACGCAGAGTCTTCGTTACAAACTCCATAAACCACGCCTGCAAATATTTGTCAAATGTAATTAGAAAAAGCATATGATTGTTAGAGTCGAGATTTTAATGATTAAAACTGCTTACATTTATGCTTTTTGGAGAAAGTTCCTCCAATGTGCTTGCTTTTGATCTTAATCTTGACCTGAAAATTAAGATAAATAATATTGAATACAATTTCTTATTTCCAAAATCACAACTTCGGTATTTGTTTTCCAGGCATGAATTAGTGTACCTGATATTTCTTGTTGATGTATACAGACACATGTTTCCATCGTAATGAACCTGAAGTAAAGTACATCAACCAAAACATGTTGTGAATTCCTTAATCCGATTAATCGAGAAAGAACTAAGCGTGATCTTTAACGATTAATTACCTTTTTCTGTAACCTGCAACAAATCTCCGACACACGGAGAATGGTTTTCCCACACCTGACCCTCGGAAACAGGAGAACAATGTGTTTCTGTTACTCCTCTATCATAGGGACTTATTGATGCATTCTTCTTTGCTTCTTTTGGAAATCTTGCTCTCAACGCAGCTTCTCCTCTTAAAGCTTACAATACAAGTAAAACAGAATCCATCAGACCAAACCAAATCAAACCAAACACTAAAAAACACAATTGAACTTACGAGTTAAAAACACAGAAAACAATGTTTTAAAAACCGAACCAGACACTGAATCGGTAAAAAAACACAATCGAACTTTCTGGTTTGGTTCGTTTTTAGCAAGTACCTGTTGCAGCAGCAGCAGTAAGGGTCATTAGATCACCCGGTGTTTGAATATCAACCGCGGACTTGACAGTAGACGCGACACGGTCATGATCAGCACCAGCAAACTCCGCCATTTCAACGCAATAAGATGCTAAGAGCTGCGTGGCTGAAGCCATAGCAACATCCAATTTAGAGTGATTGTCACTACTAGCAGCTACAGAAGCCAACGCAGAGGCCAATCCAGCGATCGAAAGAGCAGAATGCACACGCGCATTCTCTATGCGCGCTCGATCTTTTCTCTTAACATTCGTGTTTGCACCCCCGTGCTGCTTCTGATGCAACCATTTTCCAATTGTACCCTTTCGACAATTCGTAGAAGGTATGATCTTGCCTAACTGCAAAAGAGGACAACAAAACATGAATGGTAGCAACTTAATTATTAAGTGCTTATTTACATAACAATTAACAAAAGATAAAATAAGTTTAGATAATTTTATATTACCGTTAATTGAGGCACAGGAATAGGTTCTGGCAATGTTTCAGGCATGTTTTCAAGAAAAGTGTGTTTGTGTTGTTTCTCTAAAAGTGCTTTTGAAATCTCAGAAGCTGATAAACTCCAAGATCTTGATAAGAACTCCATAGGCTCAAGAGGTGTTGGTGGCTCACGAATTTCTGGCAACGATAACATTAACTTGAGTTGATCATTTTGTTTCATATCCTCAAACTCTAAACCTTGCCATTGCCATGATTCATTTCTCCAATGTTGAAATTGAAACAAATCACTTTCACTTTTCTGCTCCATCAATTTCGAACCGCTCAAAAATTCTAAAGTAATAGAAGAGTGTTGTGTTTAGTTTAGAACCAGAAATTGAGGTTGAAGTTTTATAATAGAATTAAAGAATGAAAAAGGACAAGGTATAATGTTTTAGGAAAGATTGGTTGTGAATTTAAGAAAAACAAAAACCCTGTATAGGTGGGTATGGGTTGTTGTCGATGAATTGAAGAGTAGTAGAAGAAGAATATTGAGATGTGTGTGAGAGAGAGTGATGAATGTTTGTTTAGTTTATAGCGCGTTTTTTGTAGGTAACTGGTACTTTTATCGATGGTTCTATTACGGAGAACCAATCCATATCACTATGCTTTAGTAGACCATAGTTTGGAGTTTGGACGGTGGAGTAGAGGATGGTTTTGTTATCTTCTAACATTTGTCACTATTCCCACTACACATCATTTTTAGTAAATTAATCATAAAATTTGGTAAACTTTATAATACAAGGATAATTACTCAAGACTATATCTGTAAATTTGTTTATTCTATTTTTCAAATATATATATATATATATATATATATATATATATATTATGGTACAACCATCTAGAAGCAAGTCCTCCTCCCAAACAAATAAACATTTTTTTTTATTGATGGTCACGTAATCAATATTAAACATGAAAAACATCACAAAGAATAAAGATGTATTAAAAAGTGTGGAAGTAATATTTTTGATGAAAAGATGACAAGGAATCAAACATCTTGAAGATCATTTAGAAACATATTTGACTACTTAAAGCATATTTAAAATAAGTGTGTTATTCTCTAAGAATTAAAATAATACAGTCTGTCACAAAATATTATTCAAAAATTATCTCTTTTTCATAAACATTTGAATTTTTTTTTGGAAATAGTTAAAATTCTTTTTTAATTAAGCATAATCGATTATAGAGAGTTTATTATCGATTTGTTAGCCTGAGATTTTTAGTTTAACATTTCGACACAAATGTGGATATAAGATATATAAAATTGTTAAGTGTAGATAACCAAGTCATACTTTTGATAAGTTACAAATTCGATATGTTAGCCGTTCCGACATAATTGGTGAGTTCGACTCGTCTATGACATCAGGTGTTTCAGACTTAGTATATTCTTGAGTCCATATATTGGATGACTTAAAGAAGTTTTCGACAATAGTTGCAGTTTGAAGCGGTTCAAGTGTCGAGGACACGTGAAAACAAATCAGAAGACGAAAGCCCGTGAAGTAGTATATGTGTCAGATGTTAAAGACGAAAGTCCATGTAATAGTATACATGTAGGATTTTTAAGAGTTAGTCGTAGATGCCAGTTGATAATGTGCCTAGTATATAAGCACATTTTATTTTCTTTAGAACTCATACATCTGATTCACTGAGATAACGAGTTTGTTAGAAACGTATGAACGTGTGTTCCATTTTTAATTCGTGTGTTTCAATTGCTTTATTATTGTTTACTTCTTTAGTTTCTTTTTCAATTTAAGCGCTTTTACTTTATTTCTTTGGGTGTTTACATTTGAAATCCTTTCAACACAAGTATATTTTCTCGAACATTTTACACAAAGTGGCCTTTAGGATTTTTGAATTTGATTCTACAAGTGAACTAAAACTCGTGATTGTTTACTAAAGATACCAGTAAACAAATTGGCAAACCTGGTGGAATTCACATTTGCGCAAAAATTAAACTTTTGTAGAGAGTGTATGTGATTTTATTTTTGTTTTACGTTCTTCTCACATTCCAATGTTTTCAATTGTTGAACGTTTATGCGTCTGAGGAGTGGAAAGTTTGTTAGTATGTCTCGACCATCGAAAAATTCATCTCCTCAAGGAGTCCCTCCTCCCCAGGGCAACACTTCGAATGTAGAAAAACAATCTATCAAAATGACTGTTGGTGGTGCAAGCATTTCAACAACTGTTGGAGTAATTGGTCACGTCATAAATGTTAGTTTTGACTACGACATCAGAGATGGTGATACTCCCACCAAAACCAACCAGTTCTCCTATTAATCTTGTGGTTACACAAACTACTATAGGAGGTACTAGGCTTCCATTCCTTCCAAGCTTTACACCCTCTAGTGATAGGGAGTATCTGTTGGAACAAAATTGGTTGATACCATATCCCTTGAGTTTTGATGATAACAAAGTATTTAAAGAACGATTGGATATTCTAACATCTTTTTAAGTATGCAGGGTTATAAGACTAAGAACAAATTAAGAATGCTTGAGGACTATGGATCTGAAGACCAGTCTCTGGCTCTAAAGATAACTTATGAAGACCATGGCTCTGATGGAAGATCTAAACTCTAAAGAAGTTAACTCTGAAGAAAGCCAGCCTCTGGTGACCCAGACCCTAAAGCATCAGAAGCCAAGGAGCAGATTCTAAACAGTGTGGTCTGAAGGAGTTGACCTCTGAAGGTTGTAATCTCTTCAATCGAGGAACCTCTGACGGAATCAGAGATCTTTTGGTCATGTGAATACTTAAGGAAAAATACCTTCACTGTTGTATGAGCTTCAACAGATAATTCCTCTTGCAGAAAGTTGTTTACTTGATGTGTTCAATCAAGTACAAAGGTTATCCAACCTTTTGGTGAAAATCTCCAACGTCTCTTTTTTTACTCTTTATATAAGGAGCCAAAAAACTAGAAGCTAAAGACTAATACACTACAATACAAAACTCTGAAACTTGACATTTCAAAGAGAAGTTACTCAGTAAATTTAGCTAGACTTAGAACCTTTTAACACTTTGTATAATTTAGAAGTTCTTAAGTTTTAGAGTCTTTTTGAGTTGTATTTTGTCTACACCTATGATTGTAATTGTTACCTAAATCTCTTAATAGTTTTCTATAGAGTCAGGAGTCTCTTGGTTTAGTGCATGAGCATTTGATGTCTCTTGCTTATGTGCTTGAGCATAGAAATCTATTACTTGAGGTTTTGAGCATTGGAAGTCTCTTTCTTGTGTGCTTGAGCATTTAAGTCTCTTACTTAAGGGTTTAAGTATTGGAAATATCTTGCTTGGTGCTTGAGCAGTTGTAATTAGTTTGGTCATAGTGAAAATCTGTTGGAAATACAAGGGGACTTGATGACTTCTCGGCAAGTGTAACGATTGGGTCGCAATAATAAAAGATCGAATCCACATGATTGTGTTCAAATAAGCAAAAAATTATGCAATGTAAAGGAAAAACAGTAAATGGGGGGGGGGGGGGGGGGGGGGGTCAAGGTTTTAGATGGAAAAGAAATTAAAAGTTTGAAACATAAGTAATTAAGATGGTTAAGTTGCATATTAGAATCCCCTTATCCTATCTTGTTGATGTATGATGCCTTGTATGTATGGTCTTATCCTTATAATCTCACAACGAATTAACAAAATCGTTATAGCCGATCCCTCACGAAATAACTCACTAACCACTACTCGGAGCTTTCTATCCCTAGTCCACCAACTTAAGCAGGCTTAAGCGATGTATATGACGTTAATTCCCTATGCCACTACTCGGGGTCCCCTATCCATATTCAACCAGCGTAAGTAGAACAGTTTCCATAGGTCTAACACATAGGCTAAGGGTCAATAATCCCTATGTTTCCAAAATCATATTACCAAAGTATCTCAAATAAAAAGCATTAAGCAACAACTGAATAAAATTATAATTCAAAGGATTCATACAAAGTCAAACCAACATATAATGCCAACAAGATTGAATAAGGTTCATCATCAGACAACCTAACCTAGAGAAGCTTAACTACTCATAGTTAAAATTATAATATAAATTGAATAAAGAAGAATAACATATGAATTACCTTGAAGGATTGGCCTCCAATGCTCTCAAAATCACCCTTTGATTCTTTAAAATCGTGTTCCCAATGCCAAATTTCATAACCCTTATGAAAATGTATAATTTCCCCTCTTAAAGGTACCCGAATGCGTTAGAAAAAGGCCCCAAAAAGTGACCATTGCGTGCATGATGAAGCTTTTAATGCCCATCGCGTGCGCGATGGTGGATGTGATTATTTATGAAACTTCACTCTTTTTTGCTCCTTTTTCATTCAAGATTTCACTAAGTCCACAATTTGCACACTTAACTATTTTTCCTTCATTCTTTGGTCATTCCTTCTCATATTTGCTCGACTTTCACTTGTTTTTATCCGATTCTTCGACTAAATACATGCAATGATTGACTAACATCACAAACTTAAATCATTGCTTGTCCTCAAGTAACTAACTTGTAACTGCATATTTCATTAGACAACAAGTCACATAATAACAATCGAACATCACTAAATTAAATTTTTATTTTACCTGACCATGTTCTAGCTTCCAACTTCTATTCGGCGAATTCGGAAAGCGTTCTCAACATTGACGAGTACTCAACTTGTCTCTCAACTCACTATAACTCACTCACTGGATAGGGTGATCACTCAATCAATATGCAAAATCAATTAAACTTAGCTTGATCATGTTCTAATAAAGTTCATCAAAGAAATCACAACACACACGTTAAAGGGCTTTCCAGGTTGCAAATTGGCTTATGTTAGGGTAGGATATATTTAGGAAAGTAGGGTTAAATCTTTGGAGGTAGGTTCCTAGTTCTCCTCTATTCATCATACATTTTTGGTAGTATTAGAGATTTGTAATCCTTCTAATAATTTTATTTTTTTTCTTTTGTCATTCATTCATTTTTTTTGAAGAAACGTCTTTTTCCGCTTCTTTTTCACAATTTTTTTTTGAAATTATGGATCATATCCTCTAGTACCCCAACCCAAAAATTAAAACGTTGTTCACTTCCAAGAGCAATCCCAAAATTAATCTTTTTCATGTACTTAGAAACAAACTTTCTATCTAACTCCAAAAAGAGGGTGGAAAGAAAAGATCTTTCAAGTAAATGGCTAAGAATTTAAGGCTACGTCACCGAAAGAAAGGCTTAGGCTCAAAGAGTTTAGAAAACGTATATTCCTATTACTACATGGTGGTTTACAAAAGCTCAAAGTTATTAACAAAAAACTTGCCTCATTGTGTGTTGATCAAACTTGATAACTTAATAGGAAATAAATTAAACCAGATAAAAGAATCACGCATGGATATACTAAAAAAGAAAGGAAAATGCACAATGGAAGCATTTGACTCAAACCTTACCAGACGAGGTATCTGTAGGTTTAGTACAAGTCCGTTGATTATTTTCTCATCCTTCTCCTTCAAGTTACTAGTTACTAATTTGATGATCAAGAGTCTTTTGGATCATCTACTTAATGCTAAAGTTAGAACTTGTAATCTGAAAAAACATAAACAACTACAAACTTGTTTATTAAAGTCAAATAAGATCTTCTTGGAAACTTATGCTAGAGTAGATACTTCCTCTTGATATGGTTTTTGAATGGAAATAAAATAAATTATGTAAAATAAAAACTGATTAAAAATTGATGGATTGCCTCCCATCCAACGCTTGTTTTACGTCATTAGCTTGATGATCCATTCTAAGTTACGTCAGGCACAAGGGATACCCTCACACCAGTAAATTCTCTTCTTCTTTGTCATGTGTCCACCTTTCTACCGCTTTCCTCCATATGATAGCAAGTATCCAACTTCTCTTCACCTGATGCCCATTCATACACAGTAAAAACTACGTTCTTTTTATTGACCTTTAATATAAGTTCACCCAGTTCTACATCGATCTTGGCTGTCCTGGTTTCCAGGAATGACCGTCTGAGAATAACAAATCCTCCTGAAGTTGCCTTTGTATCTAGCACTACAAAATCCACGGGAAATACCAGTCTGTCGACATGTACCAACAAGTTATGCAAAATACCAACCAGTTGAGTAACATATAAGTCAGCTAGAGTGAGAGTCATATTACTCGGTGTGATCTCACCCACATTCAATATTTTTACCGTTTTCAGTGGCATGACATTTATACTAGATCTAATATCACACAGAGCCTACAAAATATTCACCTCACCAATATTGCAAGGAATAATGAACTTACCTGGATCTTTTAATTTTGGTGGCAACACTTGAGATTTTACCACTTTCTCCTTTTTAGTCATGTTTACGTGTTCCTTGCCTACTTTCCCTTTCATTCCATTTAATATACCTTCATAAATTTAACAAATTTAGGCACCAGTTCTAAAATTTCATGGAACGAAATACTTACTTGGAAATTAGCTAACATTTCCTTGAACTTTGTGAACATCGCTGATTTATCCTCTTGAACCGGTTTCTTTTTAATTATAGGGAATGGTGGTTTAATATAATCCAGTAAAGAAGGATTTGGTTCAGTCAAGGTTTGCTTCTTTGTTCTCCTCCAAGGAAATTTTTTATTAATGAAATGATTAAGGGTAACTCCTCTTTCTTATTCATCACCTTCTTGAACTGTCTTTTTGTTATAATGTTCAATAATTACCCCTGAACCTACATCAACAACTTTGCATGTTTCATTCTTAGGATTTTTTACAGTGTTACCCATTAATCCTCCACTCGTGCTAGGAAAAGTTGTTATTTGTCTAGATAGCTGACCAATCTTCATCTTCATATTTTTGATAGACTCAGTCTGGTTTCTACCCATTTCCTCACGGTTCTTATTTATCTGGTCAAATCTATTTTGGGTGGCTTTAATGAAATTTTGCAAAGTTTCTTCCAACTGTGATTGCCTCATTTGAAAGTTGGAAGTTTGTTGGTTTTGTTACATAGCATGGTTACCACTTTAGTTTTGGTTGTTTCTCTAGCGAAAATCGGATGATTCTTCCATCCCGGGTTGTAGGTATTGGAATAAGGGTTATTTTTCTAAGAAATTTCAAATTGGGCCTCTTCACTTACCCCTTCCAATGAATACCTTCCATTTTCATGTCCTCCTCCATAAAAGCCACACTTAAGTGATTATACTTGGCTCACGTTAGCTTTATTTAAGCAGCCTTCAGCTAGCTGCTTATTTAACAATTCAATTTGAGCTAATAATGCAGTTTGAGTATCAACAATTAACATACCTTTGGGAATGCCACTAGTTTCAAGCTTAACCGACCTTTCAATTTTAGAATGACACTCATTCATGCATATCTTTTCAATGAGGTTCTTTACCTGTGGTTCAGTCATTTATCTAATTGTGCCTCCTGTGGAAGTATCTAGCAACATATGTATTTGACTCTTAAGGCCTTTAATGAAAATTTGCATATGCTCCATATTGTTCATATTATGATAGGGGCATCTGTGTAGCTGCGTACCAGTAACTTAAATCTCTCCCAACAGTCATACAGTGAGTCACTGTCTTGTTGCTCGAATTGACAATCTTAGATCTCCTCTTAGTAAACAGGCTAGTGGTGAAAAAACTTTCCAAGAACTTATTCTCTAGCTCCTTCCATGTTCGAGTGGTTCCATTTGGAAGGCATAGTAACTAATCTTTTACCCTTCCAATGAGTGAGAAACCAAACAATCGTAACTTTCCTAGTCATCCAAGACACTGTAAGACCCCAATTTTGACCATAAGATCCCTCATGCTATCTCATCATATGAATTGGCTTTGGGATCACACCTTGGCATCCTCCTTACCCCTTACTCATTGGGTTTGCATTGGGAGAGATCACCAAGCACATTTGATTGTATCATACTTTATTTTTCATTATTTACTAACCAAAATACCAAAAATATGTCAATATATAGTTTGTTACTTTTGTAGGTAGTGTGTGCATCCACCAATGCCTCATCAAGCTCATACCTAGGGTTTAAGACCCTAAATGCAAGGATACTAATCAAGAGATGGTTCAAATTGACTTTATACATCATATATGGATCCACATGGTCTTCACATATCATTTTGATCAAGAATTCATCAAGCGTTTCAAGCTTGTTTGCCTGGGAAGCCCTAATTCATCTGGGTATCTTGTGTGACTTCCTCAACAAGTTTCTTCATCAATTGATCAAATATTTCAAGGGATACTTTATATTACACATATATGATCCTCCATGAGTCCCAAAAATCAAGAGAATGTCAAGCTAGCAAGTTGGTTCATGGTGGTTGACCAGAGAAAGTCAATTGGTCAAAACTGGGGTTCCCTAGACCCTATCTCCTACAATTTTTGTTATATGAAAATGATTACACGAGAAAAGTTACTCATAATGACATTACAAGCAACTTTAATATTAAAGTATAGAGCTAGTTTTTATTTATAAAGTCATTTTTATGGTGAAAGATTATAGGTCATTTTGTCTGAACCCTAGTTAGAAGGGCAACTCCCTAAGACCATAACTTGCTCAATTTTTTTAGATGAAAGCCATTAAAATTCCATGATCAAATTCAATATGTCCTCTTCAACTTTTATGTTTTGAGTAAGTTCAAATTCAACTTGAAAATGAATGTGCCAAGAGGAAACATTATAGGTCATTTGGGGCCATTACCATTGAACAAGTGATTTTCCTCAACTTATAGAATGCATAACTCCTTCATACCAAATCCAAATGATGTCAAATTTGTGACTAAATTGAAGAGGTTTGAAATAGATACAACTTTTATGAAGGAAATTTTTCCATTTGAAGTCCATAACAAAAGTTATTCAAGGTGGAAGGAGTGAAAATTTGACTTGGTACTTAGAAAAATTTCATTTATGTTTGATTTTTCAAACTTCCACCTCAAAATTCATCATGATCCAAGCTTCAAATAAAAAAGTGTTCATCATGAAAGTTGTTCCGCTTTGTCTTACCTTTCCAAAAAGTCTAATATCATCTAATTTGGATCAATATTGAAGGACTTATGCATGAGTGTAATGCATGGTACCATTTGGAAGATTATCATGACCAATTTCCATTCCACATTGCATGACTTAATGAATTGCTTTCAGCATCACATGTGCACGATTTTGGACCTATTCCAATCATTCTTTGGGCTTTGTACACGCCCATGCAAGCTTGCATGGTGCAATTACTATTTTTGGATTTCAAAAGAAAATGTGTGGGAAGCATTTGGATTGGCTATAAATACAAGTGCTATGAGCTCAGAACTTCATCAATACCTTGCCCAAGCTTTGCCAAGACAACTCAAACCCCTCGCTCCATAGAATTGCTTGAAGATTTCTTTGAAATCGAGTTTGAATTTCACCTTCTGTTTTGAAATTGAAACTCCAAGAATTCATTGCCATTTCCATCTCAATTGATCACTGCAAGCAAAAGGAAGAGGAATCAAGCAAATCCAGATCAAGATCAAGCAAATTTGAAGCAACTCGAAGGTGAAAATTCATAAACTTCATCTCTTCGATTCTCTCTCAATTCTTCACTATTCTTTGTGATTTTTGGTTTGCTTAAGTCCTATCAATGTAGGCAACAAGATTGAGTTGCTTTAAGGTCAAATCAAAGCAACTCAGATCATGAACCTCAAATTTCAAATCCATGTATCTTTAAATATACTTGGAATTGAAAGAAATGGAGGCCAGATTCATGCTCCTGAGCATTTTCTCTTTAAATTAGTGTACTCACTTTTTATTTTTCATGAAGTTTTGGTTGGACCAGTCCGGTGGCCATCACCGGAGCTAGGGCTCTGGTGGTGTGTTGGCATGACTTGAACCATCTGATCTTGGTCCAACGTTTTAATCCTGACCTTTGTTTTGGTTGACTCATGTTACCACGCGTTTGACTCAGGTGTTTGGTGCACTCTAGTGCGTGGTCATCAGATTTGCCACCTCAATTAATAAGGAAGATCTGATGGCCCTTATTTTTTTGAATTTCTTTTTATTTTTTGATTTTTCATTTAATCCCTTTATTTTGTTTAATTCATATTAATTTCATTTTTAATCCAAAAAATATGGGACTTTCACCAAAAATCTTTAAATATTTTTCTCTTTCATTTTCTGAATTAAAATTATTTTTTGGATTAATTTTGATATTTTTCATGAATTAAATGTTTTTGTGCATATTTTTAATTATTTAAAAATACTTTTGGCTTTTTAAAAATCATGAAATTTTTTGTCTAAGATTATTTGACCTTTTTTGACTAGGATAAATCTATTGGCCATTTATTTGGTGTTTTGAAGAGATTTTAGGTTTTGACCAAACTAATTTGTATTTTAATGCATTTTTAATTGATTAATTGTGTAAAAATTATGTTGAGCCATTTTTATGGTCTTGTGATGTTCGACTATTTGCTTGGGCCTTGGTCAAGATTGATTTGACTTTTATTGAATTAAAATCATTGGATTTAGGGGATTGATGAAATGTACATTTCATCTCCCAAAATGAATGAATGATTTTAATTTGATAAAATTCCTCCAATGCCAATCAATTCAGGGACACCCCCTGGCATTAGGGGGTTTAGCCACTCATATTATTCAAATAAGATATAATATAAAATTTAGACATTACAAGAATAAGGGAATCACGTTGATCTTCAATTGCATCCGCTCTTGAAGGACCTCCGTTCTTCCGTAACTCTTGATCGCTTCAACCCCGATCGTACAAATTATTTATCGTCTGAAAGTTTTTGTTCTTCATCTCCAAAAGTCCCTTAAATAGTTACTGATCAAATATTTGATATAGAAAATGTCCACAATACCCCCCGAGATCAGCAAGGCCAAAACATAGGAAAAAAATAGAAAATGAGGTGTCCAAGCCAACACTGGCTGTGTCAGGCAACACGACTGACCGTGTTGGCTGACTGATGCCCTGGCTCTAACACGCCCCTTCTAGGGTTGCTGACATGGGCCGTGTCAGCTGACACAGGCACCCGTGTCATCTCCTTATTTTTGCACCTGACTTCCTTTCTCCAGACACGGGTCGTGTTGAGCAACACGGGTGGCCATCTCAGGGTTACTATGAAGGAGAAGAGCGATCCAAAATGCAACAGAATTTAAAAATTTCTCCTTTAGTGATCCTTACGAATGGGCATGATCAGTGATAGAATCGTTATCTCTTGTGGTGATTGAAACCTTTGATGCAGATCTACGGAGTGATCACGAACGTTGAATGGTGACAATGCCTCTACTTAGTCCACACGAACAAATTCCTTCAATCTCAGTGCTAGCTGCTACGAATGAAGGCTTTTAGTGAGAGAGAGAGAGAAAAAAACAAAATTACAACTGCACAAATGCTTCTGCACAAGGGTTCTATTTATAGAACCACTTGTGTGAGCTGCAAGCTAAAAAGCCCACTTAAGTGTATATGGCCCATATCTTATATTATGCTAAACTCACTTAAGCGCGTGATACCTTACAATATTTCGTATTCTACTTAAGTACACCGTACCTTACGATATTCTATAATTCACTTAAGTGCATTGTACCTTACGGTGTTCCTTAGTTACTCTATCTCTCATTAATCCGCCCTTTTGTGTGTGATCCTGTAGGTTTTCGCGGCATTGGAAATTATATTAAATCACGTATTTAACATAATAAATAGTGAGCGGTATCTAGCAACACATCACTGCTATCCAAGACACGAAAATGTCATGTGATCTGACAAATCCTTTTATGATAATACTTAGGTGTGCAATTACCCTTTTACCCTTATGTCTATATTGAACACAAGGCATAGACCGTGTCATCCTTGTCCAGTTCAATATTGGGTCCATAGACATTTATCCTGTTACGCAGGATGGGCAAATTCCATCTAGGTAACTCATGTCCCTCAGCATGCTTCGTGGAGTACCTATCAACTGTCTTTATGGTCATCCAGTTACGGACAATGTTTGATCAACAATAAGGCAGTCGACTCTACATCTAGGGTCCATAGTGGTTTCAGGTTGAAGGATGGTATACACCATTATCACCATGAGAATAACTTATGACACTTTGCATAACATTATATATAGTATTCTTATAGCGGGTCAATCCAGTATAAATATTACTCTTAAGATTCATACATATGTTTAAGACTTGATAACTCCTTATCCATGATCCATGAGATGTGATCATCAGTCTATATACATAATAGTCTTAATGCTTTAATGTTATCCCACTTCATAATAAAGCTCGACTACGGATACTTTAAGAATAATATCTTTATGTTTAATGGGATCTCATGATTAAGTCACACTTGATATATTAAATGGACTAGTTATTCTAGGGACTTTATTAAACAAACATAATAAAGAAAAAACATATTAATAAATAATTCGATACAAGTATCAAAATTATTGGCCTCTAGGGCTTACACCAACAATCTCCAATAGCACTAGAGCCAATCAGGCATACCCATAATGCCCATAGATCTAGTATGACCATCATGCTTCTGCTGCGCAAGAGGCTTTGTCAGTGGGTCAACAATATTGTCAAGTGTAGGTACTTTGCATATTTTCACATCTCCTCTATCTATTATCTCTCGAATGAGGTGATAACGCCTAAGTATGTGTTTGGTTTCTAGGCTCCTTAGCTTATGCGATAACACCATTGTTATCACAATAGAGACCAATGGGATCCACAATGCTAGGAACTATGCCAAGTTCACTAATGAACTTTTTGATCCAAATAACTTTGCTGTACTTGAGGTAGCAATATACTCGGCCTCGGTTGTAGAATCAGCAACTGTAACTTGCTTTGAACTTTTCCAGCTCACAGCGCCACCGTTTAAGTAAAACACATAACCATTTTGCGATCTAAAGTCATCCTTATTTGTCTGGAAGCTAGCATCAGTGTATCCAATTACAGCAAGCTCTTCCTGACCTCCATATATCAAGAATGAGTCCTTAGTCCTTCTCAAATACTTAAGGATATTCTTGACAACTACCCAATGAGCATCATCGGGATCAGATTGGTACCTACTCATTGCACTTAAAACATACGAGACATTTGGTCGAGTACATAACATGACATACATGATATATCCTATTGCAGATGCATATGGAATCTTATTCATGCGATCCCTTTCTTCCTTAGTTGAAGGGGATTGTGTGTTTGATAGACACATGCCATGTTGCATAGGTATGAGTCCTTTCTTGGAATCATGCATTTTTAAAGCGTCTCAGCACTTTGTCTATGTATGTACTCTGACTTAGGCCAAGCAGTTTTTGTGATCTATCTCTATAGATCCTGATTCCTAATATATAGGCTACTTTACCCAGGTCCTTCATAGAAAAGCATTTCCCCAACCAAGACTTTACTTGTTTTAGAGTAGGGACATTGTTTCCAATGAGTAATATGTCATCTACATATAATACCAGGAAGACGATCATGCTCCCACTAACCTTCTTGTAGACACAAGGCTCATCTTCATTCTTGATGAATCCGTATTGTTTTACCATTCCATCAAAATAAAGATTCCAGCTTCTAGAAGCTTGCTTCAATCCATAGATTGATCTTTGTAACTTACATATCTTTTGGGCTTCTTCTGGTATGTCAAATCTTTCAGGCTGTGTCATGTACACATCCTCAAGAAGATTCCCATTAAGGAAAGCAGTTTTGACATCCATCTACCATATTTCATAATCATGATATGCAGTGATAACAAGTAAAATTCGAACAAATTTAAGCATTGCAACTGGTGAAAAGGTTTCATCATAGTCAACCCCATGAATTTGTTTATATCCTTTTGCAACCAGTCTTGCCTTATAGGTATGTACTTTACCATCCATGTCAATCTTCTTTTGGAAGACCCACTTGCATCCTATAGGGTTAACTCCTACAGGAGGCTCTACCAAGGTCCAAACTTGGTTTGTGTACATGGAATCCATTTCAGATTTCATGGCTTCTAGCCACTTCTCAGACTAGGGACCAATTATCGCCTCTTGGTAGTTCACAGGCTCATCTTGATCCATGAGTAATACATCTCCATGATCAGTTATGAGATATCCATATCTCTCAGGTAGGTGATGTATCCTGCTTGACCTACACTGGTCTTGTTCTACTTGAGCAGGTTGCTCTTCCACAACTACTTGTGTTTCCTGCTCTAATTTCTCCATAGGTGTATGAATGATTTGTGATTCTTGAATTTCTTCAAGCTCTACTTTCCTCCCACTGATTCCTTTGGAAATAAAATCCTTTTCTAGGAAAACTCCAGTTCGAGCGACAAACACTTTGCCCTCAGAAGGATTGTAGAAGTAACACCCTCTTGTTTCTTTAGGAAACCCACAAATAAGCATTTGTCAAATTTGGGCTCAAGCTTAGTTGAAATTTGTCGTTTCACATAAACTTCGCAACCCCAAATCTTCATGTAAGACATATGTGGTTTCTTACCACTCCATATCTCATATGGTGTCTTTTCAACCTTTTTGGATGGAACACGGTTAAGTGTGTAAGCTGCTGTCAATAGTGTATGTCCCCAAAAGGAGTTTGGAAGATCGGCGTGACTCATCATAGATCGAACCATGTCTAACAAGGTTCGATTTCTTCTCTCAGATACACCATTCCATTGAGGTGTTCCAGAAGGAGTAAGTTGGGATAGGATCCCACACTCTTTCAGATGGTCATCAAACTCTAGGTTTAAATAATCACCACCTCGATCTGATCGAAGAGTTTTAATATTCTTACCTATTTGGTTTTGTACTTCATTCTTGAATTCCTTTAACTTTTCAAAGGACTCTGATTTGTGTTTTATTAATGTTGATTCTTAGTGTTGGCAACAATTTTGGTAAAACAAAGAGTGTTCACAAGATGTTATGTGTGATGTCTTAACATAAGATATCCTATGTACCTGCTGGAGCTTAAGGAACATGATCATGCAGGATTGTTTCAGAATGTCATACACAAGGTCATGGCATCTGATATGTATGTACCTGCTGGAGCCTAAATGAAAGACATGTTCATGCAGGATTGTTTCAAGATGTCATACACAAGGTCATGGCATATAATATGGTTGTACCTGCTGGAAGTTATAAAAGGAATTATGGAATTATGCAGGATTTTTCCAGGATGTCAGACCCGATGTCATGACATCATGTACACAGAACATTCAGTGTGAATGTCTGGTGTTTTGTGATTGCATAATTAATGGCAATCTATGTATGATTGAAGATCTGAGTTGCAGGCGCATTCAATCATGGATTACAACCTGATTTTCTTATTTTCCAAGGAGATCTAACCTGTTGTTATAAAAAGATTTGATTGGAAAATAGATTTAGGGTTTTCAAGATGTCCAAGCCCAGCTGAAAGCTTCTATAAAAAAGGACTTAGAAAACCTGTTTTACAACACAACCAATACTGAGTGAAATATAGTGAGAGAGCTAGGGTTTGTGTCTGTTTAGTTGTAAGACTTGTAAGCCATTCAAGTCATCTTTTGATGATTGAATTGGACAGATTTATGGTTGTAATTTGTCACTCTAAAGCTGTTAAGTAAGAGTGTGTGTCTACTTGATCAAAGTTGTGAAGCAAGATCAAGTGTGTGTCTTCTTGATCAAAGCTGTGAAGCAAGATCAAGAGTGCGTCTTCTTGATTGAAACTGTGAAGTAAAATCAAGAGTGTGTTATTGAAAAGTGTTTTCTTTTCTCAAGGGATTGTAGTTTAAGATCACAGGTGTGATTGTAGGGAAGTGAGTGGGTTCTCATATCTAAGAGTGCTTAGGTAGAAATTGCACGGGTAGAGATTAAGTGAGAAAGACTGTAACTTGTTGAAGTGTACGGAGAGTTTTTGAACTGATTCTATTTTAGTGAATTTCCTTCCTGGCTGGGTAGCCCCCAGATGTAGGTGAGTTGGACCGAACTGGGTTAACAATTGCTTGTGTATCTTGCATTACTATTCTCTATCTTTATTCTGTTTGCATTACTCAGATATTAGTATCGTGACATTACCTTCGACATCTCATATCTGATACCAGAATTTCAATTGGTATCAGAGCAGGCATCCTGCTCTGGTTCTGGGTGAGATCTAGGGGCAATACTTTCTGGTACAATGGAGAGAGATAGAGGATCTGTTCACAGGCCACCAATTTTGGATGGTTCTAACTACGACTATTGAAAACCTCGAATGGTAGCCTTTCTAAAATCTCTTGATAACAAGGCTTGGAAGACCGTTTTGACAGGATGAGTGCACCCGGTAGTTAATAAAGAAGGAGAAGCCACTACTGAGAAAAAGCCTGAAGAACAATGGTCCAAGGAAGAGGATGACCTAGCCCTTGGAAATTCTAAAGCATTGAATGCCATCTTCAATGGAGTGGACAAGAACATCTTCAGATTAGTAAACAACTGTGAAGTAGCTAAAGATGCTTGGGACATTCTCAGAACCACTCATGAAGGCACCTCTAGAGTGAAAATGTCCAGACTACAACTGCTCACCACCAAGTTTGAAAACTTAAGGATGAAAGAAGATGAAAATATTCATGAATTTTACATGAGTATCCTTGAAATTTCCAATGCCTCTGGAGCCTTGGGAGAGAAGATGTCAGATGAAAAGTTAGTAAGAAAAATACTCAGATCACTCCCCAAGAGATTTGCTATGAAAGTAACAGCCATAGAAGAATCTCAAGACATCTCAAATATGAGAGTTGATGAGCTAATTGGATCCCTCCAAACCTTTGAGATGGGAATTTGTGATGGAGCTGAAAAGAAAGCCAAGAGCATAGCATTCATATCAAACACTGAAGAGGAATATGAGGAAGGTGGTCAAGATATTGATAAAGACATAGCAAATGAGATAGCAATGTTGGGAAGACAATTCAACAGACTGATGAAAAAGGTAGATGTGAGAGCAAAGGGCAATGTCAAGAACATCGCATCTGACATCAGTAAATCCAACAACTTTGGTAAGAAAATAAGGTCTGAAGAAAAGCCCAAAGAAGTTCAGTGCTATGAGTGTAATGGGTATGGTCATATTAAAATTGAATATGGAACTTACCTCAAGAAACAAAAGAGGAGTCTTGTTGCCTCTTGGTCTGATGGAAGTGAAACAGAAGAAGCTACAAACCATATGAATGCATTGACAGGAAGATGGGGGTCTGAGGAAGAGTCAATTGATGATGAAAGAACCTTTGAAGAGTTGGCCACTACCTACAAAGAGTTGTGCCACAGAAGTGCAGGAGTGTGCAGACAAGTTGAAATCCAGAAGAAAGTGATAGCTCAGTTGGAAAATGAAAAGGAAGAGTATGTGGAAACCATCTCAAAATTGAAGACTGGAGTTGTATTCTTGAATTCCAAACTAGATGAGATGACTAAGTATGTAAGAATTCTTAACAATGGATCTGCCATCTTAGACAAGACTCTCCAGACTGGCCAAATAACAGGAAACAAATCTGGCATTGGATTCAAGGCTGAGTGCAATTACACTGGTTGCAAACCAAAATCCAAACCTAAGAGCAGCCATGTTAAAAGCAGACCTGAGATGTCACATTATATGTCACAACAACAGAAAGGGAAACATCAAAGATGGAGATGCCAATACTGTGGAAAATTTGGCCACCTGAAGCCCTTCTGCTATAAGCTATATGGTTATCCTGGCCCTGTTCAGTCTCAATACCAATCAAGATCCAAGCATCACAGGATTGTCAACAAAAAGCAATGGGTTCCTAAGACAAATGTTACAAGTCTAATAGCTCACACTTCCCTCAGAGTTTCAGCCAAAGAAGACTGGTATTTTGACAGTGGTTGCTCCAGACATATGACTGGGAACAAAAATCTGCTAACTGAACTTCACCCTCATGCCATGAGTTATGTTACCTTTGGTGATGGTGCAAATGGTGAAATTAAGGGAATGGGTAGGCTGGATTGCCCTGGAGTTCCTGACCTTGACGATGTCCTACTTGTTAAGGGATTAACTGTTAATCTTATAAGCATCAGTCAACTGTGTGATCAAGGTCTGAATGTAAACTTCACCAGAACTGAATGTCTGATTACTAACAAGGAAAATGAAGTAATCATGAAGGGAGTTAGGTCCAAAGACAACTGCTACATGTGGAGCTCTCAAGAAACTGGATACTCTTTAATGTGTACCTTAGCCAAAGAGGAAGAAGTGAAGATATGGCATCAAAGATTGGGCCACATGCACCTTAAAGGTATGAAGAGGATCATATCAATTGAAGTTGTTAGAGAAATTCCCAACTTAAAGATTAATGAGGGAAAAATCTGTGGAGAATGTCAAATTGGAAAATAAACAAGGATGTCACACCAGAGGCTCAGACATGACATCACTACCAAAGTCTTGGAACTCCTTCTTATGGACTTGATGGGACCCATGCAAGTAGAAAGCCTTGGTGGGAAAAAGTATGCATATGTGGTGGTGGATGATTTCTCCAGATACACCTGGATCAATTTTATAAGAGAAAAATCTGATGTATTTGAAGTCTTTAAGGAGCTTTGTCTGAAACTTAAAAGGGAAAAATAAAGTCATGTTGTCAAAATTAGAAGTGATCATGGGAAGGAGTTTGAGAACAACAAATTTGCTGAATTCTGCTCTTCAGAAGGAATTCATCATGAGTTCTCATCTCCCATCACTCCCCAGCAAAATGGTGTGGTGGAAAGAAAAAATAGGACTCTTCAAGAATCAGCCAGAGTTATGATTCATGCTAAGAAATTGCCCTACCATTTTTGGGCTGAAGCCATGAACACAGCCTGCTACGTTCACAACAGAGTGACATTGAAGAAAGGGACTCCCACAACCCTTTATGAAGTCTGGAAAGGAAGAAAACCTACAGTAAAATACTTCCATGTATTTGGTAGCAAATGCTATATCTTGGCTGACCGTGAGCGAAGAAGGAAGATGGATCCCAAAAGTATTGAAGGAATATTTCTAGGCTATTCAACAAACAGCAGAGCCTATAGGGTCTTTAAATCCAGAACTAATGTATTGATGAAATCCATTAATGTTATGGTTGATGACCAACAGACTGATGTCACAGACGATGTCGAGACATCTCTGAATGATTCTCCAGCTGACTTCTCAGACAAAAATAAGGAAGAAGAACCTCCTCAAGCTGAACCTGAAGATGACAAAATCAACAAGGGACCCTCTATCAGAATTTAGAAGGATCATCCCAAATATATTATCATAGGAGATCCAGATAAAGGAGTCACTACTAGATCAAGGGAAGTGATCTCACATGGCTGCTTTGTGTCAAAGATTGAACCCAGAAATATCAAGGAAGCCCTGACTGATGAGTTCTGGATCAATGCCATGCAAGAGGAGTTAGGCCAATTCAAGAGGAATAAAGTATGGGAATTGATTCCTAGACCTGAAGGAGTAAATGTCATAGCTACAAAGTGGGTATATAAGAATAAATCTGATGAACAAGGGGTTGTTACTAAAAACAAAGCTAGATTAGTAGCTCAAGGATATACTCAAGTTGAAGGAGTAGACTTTGATGAAACATTTGCTCCTGTAGCTCGCCTTGAGTCCATTAGATTATTGCTTGGAGTGGCATGTAATCTGAAATTCAAACTGTTTCAAATGGATGTAAAAAGTGCCTTCCTGAATGGCTACTTAAATGAAGAAGTATATGTTGAACAACTTAAAGGATTCAAAGATCCAAATCTTCCACAACATGTGTACAGATTGAAGAAAGCCCTCTTTGGGTTGAAGCAAGCTCCCAGGGCTTGGTATGAGAGACTCACAATGTTCCTCACTGACAACGGATACAGGAAAGGAGGTATTGACAAAACTCTGTTTGTGAAGAATGAAGGAGGGAAGCTCATGGTGGCACAAATATATGTAGATGATATTGTATTTGGTGGGATGTCAGATCAGATGGTTGAACATTTTGTCAGGCAAATGCAGTCTGAGTTTGAGATGATCCTTGTTGGAGAACTGACCTACTTTCTTGGGCTACAAGTCAAACAAATGGAAGACTCTATCTTTTTATCTCAAAGCAAGTATGCCAAGAACATTGTGATGACGTTTGGCGTGGAGAATGCAAGCCATAAAAGGACACCTGCTCCTACACATGTGAAAATCTCCAAAGATGAAAATGGTGTCAGTGTAGATCAAAGTCAATACAGAAGCATGATAGGCAGTCTGCTATATCTCACAGCAAGCAGACCTGACATTGCATTTGCTGTTGGTGTGTGTGCTAGATATCAAGCTGAACCAAAAGTTAGTCACATAAACCAAGTGAAGAGAATACTGAAATATGTCAATGGCACCAGTGACTATGGGATGTTATATACTCATGGATCTGGATCCATGCTGACTGGATACTATGATGTTGACTGGGCTGGGAGTGCTGATGATAGAAAGAGCACATCAAGAGGATGTTTCTTCTTAGGGAACAATCTGATATCATGGTTCAGCAAGAAACAGAACTGTGTATCTCTATCCACTACTGAAGCTGAATACATAGCAGCTGGAAGTAGTTGCTCTCAACTGGTCTGGATGAAACAAATATTGTCTGAATACAATGTCACACAAGAAGTCATGACATTGTACTGTGATAACCTGAGTGCTATAAATATCTCCAAAAATCCTATTCATCACAACAGGATAAAGCACATTGATTTTTGGCATCACTTCATTAGAGAACTTGTGGAAGAGAAGATCATAGCACTGGAGCATGCTACTACTGAGAGGCAATTAGCTGACATATTCACAAAAGCTTTGGATGCCAATTAATTTGAATGTTTAAGAGGGAAATTGGGGATTTGTGTTCATGAGAATCTATAGCAATCAAAGGAGTTTGTAGTCAACGTCCCAGAGGATAGTTCTCACAAAGATAGCAAAGAGCTTTGCAAGGTGTTTGTGAAAAGAAGAGGTTACTCCCTCAGATTGAGTAGTGAAGTTCCCCCTGAAATGGAGACTGTGTGCTGTGATAGACTTTGGGTTGGCTGTTCTGGTTGCTGCTATGACTGTTTTGGTGTTAAATGCTAATTGACACTTGTCACCTTTGGTCAATTTTGACTAAAAAGGGGGAGAAATGTTGATGTGAAATGTGGAAGCAGTTGTGGAGTTGTGAGATGTATGTAGCTGAACTGAAGGACAACTATTATTGAAGGATGTTGAAGCAGTGTTAAAAATAGAATGATGTTCTGTTTACAGATGTCAAAGGGGATGTCTGATGTGGTGCACAAGTGTTGATGTTGAAGCAGATGTCAGAATGACATTCTGGCTGGTACAGGTGTTGTGGTTACAATAGCTGTTATGTTCATGGAAGATGTTTGATGTGTGCACAATTTTAGGGGGATAAGGAGTACCCTTGTGCATTTGTGTGTCTTACTAGTTGCATCCATAACTAGTAATTCTGTTTTTGTTGCATAGATTTAGGGGGAGGAGAAGTACCCTTGTGCATGTGTGTATTACTAGTAACTAGCTAGTAATTGTGTTGCTTCTGCTACTGTTTAAACTACTATTATGTTGTTTAACTGCTGATAGTTTACCTTGTGAACAAAAAGGACAGATATATGTTTTAGCCAAAATTTGCAAAGGGGGAGTTTGTTGATTCTTAGTGTTGACAACAATTTTGGTAAAACAAAGAGTGTTCACAAGATGTTATGTGTGATGTCTTAACATAAGATATCCATTGTACTTGCTGGAGCTTAAGGAACATGATCATGCAGGATTGTTTCAGAATGTCATACACAAGGTCATGGCATCTGATATGTATGTACCTGATGGAGCCTAAATGAAAGACATGTTCATGCAGGATTGTTTCAAGATGTCATACACAAGGTCATGGCATCTGATATGGCTGTACCTACTGGAAGTTATAAAAGGAATTATGGAATTATGCAGGATTTTTCCAGGATGTCAGACCCGATGTCATGACATCCTGTACACAAAACATTCAGTGTGAATGTCTGGTGTTTTGTGATTGCATAATTAATGGAAATCTATGTATGATTGAAGATCTGATTTGCAGGCGCATTCAATCATGGATTACAACCTGATTTACTTATTTTCCAAGAAGATCTAACCAGCTGTTATAAAAAGATTTGATTGGAAAATAGATTTAGGGTTTTCAAGATGTCCAAGCCCAGCTGAAAGCTTCTATAAAAAGGGACTTAGACAACCTGTTTTACAACACAACCAATATTGAGCGAAATATAGTGAGAGAGCTAGGGTTTGTGTCTGTTTAGTCGTAAGACTTGTAAGCCATTCAAGTCATCTTTTGATGATTGAATTGGACTGATTTATGATTGTAATTTGTCACACTAAAGCTGTTAAGCAAGAGTGTGTGTCTACTTGATCAAAGCTATGAAGCAAGATCAAGTGTGTGTCTTCTTGATCAAAGTTGTGAAGCAAGATCAAGAGTGTGTCTTCTTGATTGAAACTGTGAAGTAAAATCAAGAGTGTGTTATTGAAAAGTGTTTTCTTTTCTCAAGGGATTGTAGTTTAAGATCACAGGTGTGATTGTAGGGAAGTGAGTGGGTTCTCATATCTAAGAGTGCTTAGGTATAAATTGCACGGGTAGAGATTAGGTGAGAAAGACTGTAACTTGTTGAAGTGTACGGAGAGTCTTTGAACTGATTCTATTTTAGTGAATTTCCTTCCTGGCTTGGTAGCCCCCAGATGTAGGTGAGTTGGGCCGAATTGGGTTAACAATTGCTTGTGTATCTTGCATTACTATTCTCTATCTTTATTCTGTTTGCATTACTCAGATATTAGTGTCATGACATTACCTTCGACATCTCATATCTGATACCAGAATTTCAATTAAATACACATAACCATATCTCCTGAAATCATCAGTAAATGTGATGAAGTACTGAAAACCTCCTCTGACTGGTATGTTCAATGGTCTACATACATCAGTATGTAGGAGGGCCAAAAGATAATTAGCTCTTTCACCTTTTCCTGTGAATGGAGACTTTGTCATCTTTCCAATTAAACAAGATTTGCATGTCTCATATGATTCATAATCAAAAGAGTTCAAGAGTCCATCTTTATGAAGTTTGGAAATGCGTTTCTCATTTATGTGACCTAATCGGCAATGCCAAAGGTAAGTTGGATTTAACTCATTAGGTTTCATCCTTTTAGTATTAATGTTATAAATTGGCATTTCAAGATCAAGGACATGTAGTCTATTGTTCATTTGTGGAGTAGCATAGAATATATCATTCAAATAAATGGAGCAACAATTGTTCTTTATTATAAATGAAAAACCAAACTTGTATAAACAAGAAACAAAAATAATATTCTTGCTAATTGCAGGTACATAATAATAGTTCTCTAACTGAATTATTAAACCACTAGGTAAAGTCAATACATAAGTTCCTACGGCTAAAGCAGTAACCTTTTCTCCATTGCCAACTCGTAGGTCAACTTCACCTTTTTCCAAATCTCTACTCCTTTTTAGCCCCTGCACATTGGTACAAATGTGAGAACCGCATCCAGTATCTAATACCCATGATGCAGAAGTAGATAAATTAATTTCAATAACAAAAATACCCGAAGTTGAAGTCTCTATTCCATTCTTCTTATCTTACAGGTACTTCGGGCAGTTTCTCTTCCAGTGTCCGGTCTTACCGCAATGGAAGCAGGTGCCTTCCTTTGCTATGCCTCCACTAGGCTTCGAAGCAGCAATAGTGGGTTTGGGTTTGGCAACTTCCTTGCCTTTCCCTTTATCACCCGGCTTGGTGGATCTTTTGTTCTGTCTTTTTCCATTTCCGATCATCAGAATGGATTTCCCTTTTGACTTCAGATTCTGCTCAGCAGTTCTTAACATGGCTAGAAATTCAGAAAGAGATTTGTCCATATCATTCATATTGAAAATAAGGACAAATTGAATGAATATATCTGGCAACGATTGCAAGATCAAATCAGTCGCAAGTTCCTTTACGAGGGGAAAACCAAACCTCTCAAGGTTCTCCACATACCCAATCATCTTGAGCACATGGTGACCTACAGGGGCTCCCTCAGCTAACTTGCCTTTAAAAAGAGCTTTTGAAACCTCAAACCTTTCATGCCTTGCTTGCTCTTGATAGAGCATCTTCAGGTGTTCAATCATATCGAACGCTACCATGTTCTCATGTTGCTTTTGCAACTCTGAGTTCATGGTAGCTAGCATGAGGCAAGCAGTTTCATTGGCATCATCGACATGCTTCTTATAAGCATCTCTTTCTGCCTTATGTGCAGAACTAGGAGGTTCCTCTTCAGGAACAGGTTTCTCCAAGACATATAGCTTTTTATCATGTTTGAGGATAATCCTCAAATTTCGGTGTCAATCTAGAAAATTTGTCCCAGACAATTTTTCCTTGTCAAGGATTGATTATAAAATGTTGTTAGAGGTGTTTGTTGTCATGGTAATCTACATGAAAATAATGAAAATATAAGTATCAATAACATATTTAATTAGGCCTTTAATTAAATATGCTCCCACTATTTTACTCAAAACAAATGACCCTCACCATTTGATTCGGAAAATCCCGTTGGAAGATTTTCTAGTGGGTCGAGATCCACATTTCACTTTGTTTTAAGTCCACGTAGGCGGATTACACAAAACTAGGTTATTTAGGTAGGAACCCCTTCCAATTGTATCTAATACAACTCTCGAATATTTTAGTTGGGTGAATAACTCCTTATTCCAATCCATCACATGGATCATTTCCAACTCTTACTTCTAAACATATATAATCTTATTATAATTTGTTTAGTTAAGTTTGACCCATTGTTTTAGCAATTGGATATTACAATTATTCCATCGCACCTTACTAATATAGAATATGCACCTCGCGTAGGCAAAACCTACATTATTTGATACTAGTCTTGATGAGTGCTAAAACTTGGAAAGCATAAACTTAATATTCAATTTGAGGGAATTTGCAATTATTTTGATCTCACCGGCTTATTTATCATATAAATCGTCTCTCACATGCATCAACATACATTCACATGCATCAACATACATAATGAAACAGTTATGGCCCCTAGCGCAATTGTTCTCCCAAGCCAATTAGAGAACTTAAGCTAACCTAATAACGATCTAAGCTTCTCCAAGCAAGATCTTCAAGGTTGTCCTCCTTTGATATTGTATTATTCTCTTTCTTCATAACATTACATTACATAAAAAAAACTCATTTTACATACGAGGGAGTGAGATTAGAAAAGAAGTTACATTAAGAGATTAAAAGAGAGGCACGACACACAGGTCATATTTTAAAATCCCAAAACAAAATAAAGGAAAACTAAGGCCATAACCGATCACCACAAGACAACAATAATAAACACATTATTATTATTAATTTAAATTCTGTTAATTAATTAAAACCAAATTAAATTTCGGCGATCGATCATACTAGGCAGAGTTAGTTAGGGGTCCGCTGACCGTTCAGCGGACGGGGGTCAATGGGGCAGCGCCCCGATGCAAAAATTTAATGAACAATTCATTTGAAATCGACGTCGTTTTTCGCATCAACACTTGATACTTTAAAGCACAACTCTTGCGCAGTCACAATCCTAATCGTATAACTCTTTGACAGCACAACCCTTGTGCCGTCATGAACCCTAATGCACCAATTTCAGACCATCAAACACACATTGATTGTTAATTCAGTATGATTGATCAACACGTCATTGCTTCACCATACTAATGTCGGATCAAGAAGAAAATGACCATTGATCACTCAAAGGAAAACAACCATTAAGTGTTTGAATGAACGAAACTGAAATAGTATATCATATATACCGTATTTTGCATCAGGATTGCTTATATCATATATATAACTTGATCGATCTCAATTATGTAACCTATGGACGATCGATGTATCGCTGCTTCACCATACTAACGTCGAATTCCGAAGCATAGTCAACATCAATCATACAAATCATACACACATGATGCCAAATTTAATTACTCGTTTATTCTTTGATTCATTTTGTCTAATCGTATTAATACAGAAAATACAGAAAATAAACAATTATCAGATGCATGGTTTTGTAAGTGGCTCTGATACCACTAAAGGAGAAGAGCGATCCAAAATGCAACGAAATTTAAAAATTTCTCCTTTAGTGATCCTTATGAATGGGCATGATCAGTGATAGAATCTTTATCTCTTGTGGTGATTGAAACCTTTGATGCAGATATACGGAGCGATCATGAACGTTGAATGGTGACAATGCCTCTACTCAGTCCATACGAACAGATTCCTTCAATCTCAGTGCTAGCTGCTACAAATGAAGGCTTTGAGTGTGTGTGTGTGTGAGAGAGAGAGAGAAACGAAATTACAACTGCACAAATGCTTCTGCACAAGGGTTATATTTATAGAACCACTTGTGTGGGCTGCAAGCTAAAAAGGTCACTTAAGTGTATGTGGCCCATATCATATATTATGCCAAAATCACTTAAGCGCGTGGTACCTTACCATATTTCGCATTCTACTTAAGTACATCGTACCTTACTATGTTCTATAATTCACTTAAGTGCACCGTAACTTATGGTGTTCCTTAGTTACTCTATCTCTCATCAATCCGTCCTTTTGTGTGTGACCCTGTAGGTTTTCGCGATATTGACAATTATATTAAATCACGTATTTAACATAATAAACGGTGAGCGGTATCTAGCAACACATCACTGCTATCCAAGACATGAAAATGTCATGTGATCTGACAAATCCTTTTGTGATAATACTTATGTGTACAATTATCCTTTTGCCCTTATGTCTACATTGAACACAGGGCATAAACCGTGTCATCCTTGTCCAGTTCAATATTGGGCCCATAGACATTTATCCTGTTACGCAGGATGGAAAAATTCCATCTAGGTCACTCATGTCCCTCAGCATGCTTCGTGGAGTACCCATCAACTGTCTTTATGGTTATCCAGTTACAGACAATGTTTTATCAACAATAAGGCATTCGACTCTACATCCAGGGTCCATAGTGGTTTCAGGTCGAAGAGTGGTATACACCATTATCACCATGAGAATAACTTATGACACTTTGCATAACATTCTATATAGTGTTCTCATAGCGGGCCAATCCAGTATAAATATTACTCTTAATATTCATACCTATGCTTAAGACTTGATAACTCCTTTGCCATGATCCATGAGATGTGATCATCAGTCTATATACATAACAGTCTTAATGCTTTAATGTTATCCCACTTCATAATAAAGCTCGACTACAAATACTTTAAGAATAATGTCCTTATGTTTAATGGGATCTCATATTAAGTCACACTTGATACATTAAACGGACTAGTTATTCTAGGGAGTTTATTAAATAAAAATAATAAAGAAAAAGCCTTTTATTATTAGTAAGTAATTCGATACAAGTACCAAAAGTATTGGCCTTTAGAGTTTACACCAACATACTGTACCATCAAATTTCTTCTTCCGACGAGCTTGGAACATCCGATTCCCTTGGCGAGTCCTTGGGTATTCTTGCTTACACCTTAAACTAATCAAACTACCACAAGTAGACATAAAATGGAGTATAATGACGCAAACCAAAGATAATCATTAAAACCGAATAAAAATGCAAACATATAATTTACTAAACAAAATAACATAACATGTAGAATAATGTGTTACCGACTTCATGAATTTGTGCCGAATGAGTGTCAGAAAACAAGTAGAATTGGAGACCGATCAGAAACCCCCGGCTAACCCTGCGTAGTATGATCAATCGCCGAAATTTAATTTGGGTTATTTAATTAATAAAATTTAAATTAATAATAATAATATGTTTATTATTATTGTCTTGTGGTGATCAGTTATGGCCTTAGTTTTCCTTTATTTTATTTTTGGGATTTTAAAATACGGCCTGCGTGTCGTGCCTCTCTTTTAATCTCTTAATGTAACTTCTTTTCTCATCTCACTCTCTCATATGTAAAACGAGTTTATTTTATGTAATTTAATGTTATTGAGAAATAGAAGAATACAATAGCAAAGGAGAACAACCTTGAAGATCTTGCTTGGAGAAGCTTAGATCGTTATTAGGTTAGTTTAGGTTCGCTCATTGGCTTGGGAGAACAATTGCGCTAGGAGCCATAACTGTTTCATTTTGTATGTATGTTGATGCATGTAAATGTATGTTGATGCATGTGAGAGACGATTTATATGATAAATAAGTCCATGAGATCAAAATAATTGCAAATTCCTTCAAATTAAATATTAAGTTTATGTTTTCCAAGTTTTAGCACTCATCAGGACTAGTATCGAATAATGTAGGTTTCGCCTACACGATGTGCATGTTCTATATTAGTAAGGTGCGATGGGATAATTGTAATATCCAATTGTTAAAACAATGGGTCAAACTTAGCTAAACAAATTATAATAATATTATATACGTTTAGAAGCAAGAGTTGAAAATGATCCATATGATGGATTGGAATAAGGAGTTATTCACCTAACTAAAATATTCGAGAGTTGTATCAGATACAATTGGAAGGAGTTCCTGCCTAAATAACCTAGTTTTGTGTAATCCGCCTACACGGGCTTAAAACAAAGTGAAATGTGGATCTCGACCCATTAGAAAACCGAATCAAATGATGAGGGTCATTTGTTTTGAGTAAAATGGTGGGAGCATATTAATTAAAGGCATAATTAAATATGTTATTTTAATGATACTTATATTTTCATATTTTTCATGTATATTACCATGACAACAAACACCTATAACAATATTTTACGATCAATCCTTGATAAGGAAAAATTGTTTGGGATAAATTTTTTGGATTGACACCGAAATCTGAGGATTATCCTCAAGCATGATAAAAAGACATATGTTTTGGAGGAACCTGTTCCTAAAGAGGAACCTCCTAGTTTTGCACCTAAGGCAGAAAGAGATGCTTATAAGAAGCATGTCGATGATGCCAATGAAGTTGCTTGCCTCATGCTAGCTACCATGAACTCGGAGTTGCAAAAGCAACATGAGAACATGACGTCGTCCAATATGATCGGACACCTGAAGATTCTCTATCAAGAGCAGGCAAGGCATGAAAGGTTTGAAGTTTAAAAAGCCCATTTTGAAGGCAAGTTAGCTGAGGGAGCCCCTGTAGGTCCCCACGGGCTCAAGATGATTGGGTATGTGGAGAACCTTGAGAGGTTGGATTTTCCCCTCAGATAGGAACTTGCGACTAATTTGATTTTGCAATCGTTGCCAGATAGATTCATTCAATTTGTCCTTAATTTCAACATGAATGATATGGACAAAACTCTTCCTAAACTGCTAGGCATGTTAAGAACTGCTTAGCAGAATCTGAAGTCAAAAGGGAAGTCCATTCTGATGATCGGAAATGGAAAAAAATAGAACAAAAGGCCCACCAAGCATGGTGGTAAAGGGAAAGGCAAGGAAGTTGCCAACCCAAACCCACTGCTCCTGCTTTGAAGCCTAGTGGAGGCATAACAAAGGATGGCACCTGCTTCCATTGCGGTAAGACCAGACACTGGAAGAGAAACTGCCCAAAGTACGTGGAAGATAAGAAGAATGGAGTAGAGACTTCAACTTCAGGTATTTTTGTTATTGAAATTAATCTATCTACTTCTGCATCATGGGTATTAGATGCTAGACGTGGTTCTCAAATTTATACCAATGTGCAGGGGCTAAAAAGGAGTAGAGATTTGGCAAAAGGTGAAGTTGGCCTACAAGTTGGAAATGGAGAAAAGGTTGTTGCTTTAGCCATAGTGTAAGACCCCAATTTTGAGCCTAAGATCCCTCATGCAATTTCATCATAGGCATTAGCATTGGGATCATACCTTGGCATCCTCCTTACCCCTCTTTCATTGGGTTTGTTTTGGGAAAGATCACCAAGCATCATGTGATTGTATCATACTTGTATATTATCATTTTTACCAACCAAAATGCCAAAAATATGTATTTGTATTTGCCTAACTCTTTTGTAGGTAGAGCATGATCTCCATTGATCTATCAGTTCACATCTAGGGTTTGAGACCCTCATGACAAAGAGCACAACCATGAATTGATCCAAGAATGGTTATGAGCATCATATATGAGTTCCATTTATCTCTACATGTTGTATTGATCAAGTTTTCTTCAAGAGTTTGAGGGTGATTTGCCTTGGAAACCCTAGTTTGACTGGGTATCTTGAGTAACTTCTCCAACAAGCTATCTCACCAATTGATAAAACATTCTTAAGGGACACTTAAAAATTCATAATATTATGCATATATGAGCTACCATGATCCTATAAAGTCAAGAGAATTGAAGATTAGCAAGTTGGTTGGTGGTGGTTGGCCAGATGAATTCATCTGATCAAAACTGGGTCTCCCTAGACCCTATCCCCTATGATTTTCACCATATGAAAATGATTATAAGATAAACCTTACTCTAAATGACATTCCAAACAACTTTCATGTTGAGACCTAGATCTAGTTTTTCATGGAAAATCATTTTTTATGTTGAAACATTATAGGTCATTTTGTCTAAACCCTAATTTGAAAGTCAACTTCCTAAGGCCATAACTTGCTCAATTTTTATGAGATGAAAGATTTCCAAGTTGCACAATCAAATTCAAGATGTCTAATTCAACTTTTATGTTTGGAGTGAGAGCTAAATCAACTTTTATGAGCATGTGATATGAGGCTACATTATAGGTCACTTTTGCCCTATACCATTGAACAAGTGATTTTTCCAAACTTTAAAAATGCATAAATTTATCATTTCAAATCCAAATGACATGAAATTGGTGACCATTTTGAAGGTATTTTAAAGATATACAACTTTTATGAAGACACTTTTCTCTTTTGAAGCTCACATAAAAAGTTAAGCAAGGTGGAATATTGAGATATATGGCTTGACACTTAGAAAAAATTTCAACATGTTGAAATTTCCAAATTTCCACCTCAAAATTCATCATGATACAAGCTTCAAATGGAAAAGTGTTGAACATGAAAGTTGTTCCTATTGATCTATCCTTTCCAGAACGTCCAAGTTCATCCATTTTGGACAAGAATTAAATAGGTTGCGCATGACTTGAACATTGCATCATCATTTGGCAAAGATCAAACTTCAAGTTTCCTTGTACACTTTCCTTGCAATCCAAGTTGATTTCAGACTCTCTCACACTCAATTGTGGACCTAAAGCAATGATCTCATGGGCCTGTACACGCCCATGCATCCATGCATCATCCATTGCCAATTTTGGAAAGTCATTTGGAAGGTGCAATTATCACTTGATCCAGCTATAAATAGAGCTCCATATGCTCAGAATTCAACACACATTCGCGCTAGCTTTGATCCTAGACCCCTAACCCTTCCATTTGAGAGGATAATCCTAAGAATTTCATCTTGAAATTGAGTTTAAATCTCACTGCTTTGAGATTCAAAACTCCAGGGATCCAAGACCTTTTGTGCATTTCATTCTACTTATGCAAGCATTCTGAGTGAGATCAAGCACGAGCCAAGGCAAGAATAGTTGAATCCAAACCTGCATTGAAGGTATTTTCTAGAAAGTTCCATCTCTTCGATTCTCTCTCAATCTTGCTCAATTCTCTTGATTCTTTGGTTGTCTGAAGTCCTACCAATGTAGGCAAGAAGACTGAGTTGCTTAGAGGTCAAATCAAAGCAACTCAGTTGACACACCTCAAAATTCAACTCCTAATATATTTCTATATGTGAGGAGTTAGTTAAAATTGAGGTCAGATTCGTGCTCTACGCAATTTTTTCTTTCAGATCATGTTCTCCTTTTTCATTTTTTTTGATGGTGATGAGTGAACCATATTAATTTGAATTTCATTTTAATTGCTTTATTTTCATTAATTCATATTAATTTTAATATTGATCCAAAAAATATGAGAGTTTCACCAAAAAAATTCAAATAATTTCCTCTTTCATATTCTAAATTAAAATTATTTTTTGGTTCATTATTAATATTTTTCATGATTTAATTGATTTTGCATTTGTTTTTAATTGTTTAAAAATACTTTTAAGTCTTTAAAAATTCTGAAATTTTTTCTCCAAGGTCCTTTGACCTTGTTTGACCTATGATAAATCTCATGGTCATTTATTTGGTGTTTTGACGAGGTTTTAGGAATTTGACAAACCATATTTAATTTAAATGTATTATTTTAGTATTTTTAATTTGAATAAATGCCAAATAATTTTGTTGACCAATTGTAATGACTTGTTTGTGTTTGACTCTTATTGTTGGGCCTTGATCAAGGTTGACTTGACTTTGTCAAGTTAATATCATTGGATTTAGGGGATTGATGGAATGTACATTCCATCTCCCAAAATGAATGGCTGATATTAATTTGATAAAAGTCCTCCTTTGATCAATTTGTGTTTTGATCCATTCCCTTCCCACTTCATCTCATTCCCTTTCTTTATGCATTCATGTCATTTGGCATATCATATCTTAAAGTCCTAAAGCTAGTTGATTGAAAAATTAACACGAGTATGGATGAGATTAGGCCACACTTTTTGCATATTATTTTTGTGTGTGGTATGTTTCATGAGCATAATCCATAATACTATGTCTCTAACATGCATTAACACCAAAATTCTATTGCCCGACCTCAAATAGTTGTGACTTCTATATAAGTAAAATTATGATTGCTTAACATAGCGTTAAATTTGTGACATAAAAGGCATAACATTCTAGTTAGTGAGATTGTAAGTCTCCCCTCTTTCATGGTATTGTGTGGAAACTTGGCCTTTTTCCTTCCTTTGGAAGATGTCTTGGTTCAAGGATCCATGCTTGTGATAAGTGGGTTGAGTGTTCTCCAAAGAATGTCTTAAAATGAAAAGTAAAAGCAAAACAATACTAACTTCTAACCTATTAACTACTAACTTTTAATTTTAAGCCATTTACTTTAATGTCATTTAATTCTAGCTTTTATACATTTGCCATTGTTCATATCATTCTAATTGTTTATGTTAATACAATTTTCACTTTGTCCACTTGGACCATATTGTGTGATATTCCTTGTGTGTATATAATTTGCTTGTTGGTGTGGTCTTTGACCATTAATGTACATAATAACAACAAAAATCCTAAAAAACTTTTGTGTGGACTGTTGGCTTGATCTTGGACAAATGGACTTAGAACTTAGGCAACATTCCTATGCTAAAGGACTTGACCAATGCCAACTTATTGAGAAATAAAGTGCTTGCAATTTGAAACTTCATCTGATACATCACTCAATATCCCTTTGAGTTCATCTGCAACATGATCATTGTGAAGCTGACATTTTGAACCCGTGACTTGTGAAATTCATCTGCTACATGGGCTATTTTGAAGAAGATCATGGAATGGATAAGATTGAATGTGACTATCTTTATTTTATGTCTTTACTATTCAAGATAATATAATTGTGCATTTGTGTGTTGCTTGATTCTAAAAAGTCCAAGGGAATCCTGGATTTCTATTGACATTCTTGTCTATTGGATTGTGTAACACCTCAAAATTTGCCCTCCTCTCTTGGGACTAGCTTAACATATTGCATTGCATTTCTTAGGTCATTAGTCATTAGCATGTTGCATATCATGTGGCTACTTTGTGCAAATCATCCTCCTAGGTCTTGATCAGAAGATAGGAGGTTAAGATGCAAGCTGAGGGTTTCATTGATGGACTGGATCATTAGCCATCTGAGGGTGTGTGATTCAAATTAGGGTTTCATGATTTCTCAAGGAGATTGATATATATCTTGGTGGAAATGGTACATCATTATCATCATGGTTTTGTCATCACCAAGAGATTGATCAGATACCTTGAGATTAGGGTTTTGACCTCTGGTCAACCCTAATCAGTTGCATTGGGCCAATCAGAGCATGGCAAGGAGATGGGGTCTACAATGGATGTGGGGATCATTTTGTGATTATATGGAGCCTATGGAGGCTAGGGTTTCATCCTTGAGCCATTTCCTCAGAGAATTGGGGCTCAACTTGATCAGTGCATGGCCATATTCATCTATCAATCAGAAAAGTCAACTGTGGTCAACTGTGCTTGAAATGATGGATTTGGAGGTGGGAGAGGGTTGGATATACTTCATTCATGTTGAAACAAGTTTCATTTGACATTCTAAACATCAAGAATGAAGAAAATAAAGTCAGGAGAAAACTTTCCAAAAATGGAAAGTGATTGTAATGAAAGTTTCCAAAAATGGAAAGTTTTTCACCTCAAAATTACATGTCCAAAAATGCTTCAAATGAAAATTTGTTCAACATGAAAGTTGTAGATCTTGCTCTCACCTTTCCAAAAAGTCCAAGAACTTGGATTTCTCATGTATGGTTGGTAAGATATGATCCAATCATTTTCCAAAAATGCCTAAATTCAAAGTGGCATAACTTTCACATGGAATGGCCAAATTGAGTGATCTTTCTTTGAGCAAACCCCATTTCACATGTAATTTCATGGTGCATCATCAAATTTCATCAAAAATAATCATGGCAAAAGGTCATTTCTCAAGTGATCACTTTGTGTTTTTGGCATGGAATGGTGATTTTGAGAATTACATGGTTTTTGCACACAAGACCAATTCTAACACACTCCAAATGGCAAATATGACTTGTGGGAACTGTCATTTACTGTTACATTGGCATAATTTGGAAAAGGCTATTTTTGACATAACACTTGAAAATGCATTAGCACTAATTCACTTCAATTTGTTAATTTGGATTAGCAAAGTGGATTAGGAGATGGTATATAACATTAATCATAACAGAAATCATAATCACATTTTCATTCTCCAAGATCTAACAAACTTTTTCATCAAAAACCTCTCAATTCTCCAAACTTTCTTCATACATTTTTCATCATTTCTCCAAGAATTCTTCATCAATTTGGTTCATTCTTCTTGGATCTACACTCTACAAGACTTGGTGAGGAACTGTTTTGTGAAATCCATGCCAAAAGCTTGATGAATCGCAACTGTTGAAAGCAAGCTCTTCCATGGCATCTTCATGATTCTTGCAACTGAAGCATCATTGAGCTAAGCTAGCCATTCCAATCACTTTCCACATCATTGAACTACTTCTGTTTTGGTGTTTTGGCCTTGGAAACGCGAGGATTCTTCACTGCCATCTCCATAAGGTATTTTTTCGATTTCTTTAATTGCTCAAATTGTGATATGGATTTGATAGGTCTTTGATCATAGAACATCATGCTGCTTGTGGTTTTCAATTTGATTGAGTATTGAGAGAGAAATCTCGATTTGAACATTTGATGTGAAACCTTTTTTTCGTTCGATCCGGTTAGCACAGTTAGAATTAGGTTAAACGAAAACCATATCCATGATGTACATGCTTAGACGGTTCCAATGGTATATAGTTTGTTCATTTTGATTGAAAAAAGTTCATGCGCAATTTCTGGAAATTCTGATGGTGTTCTTGAGCAAGAACGTGTTCCAGGCAGTGTTTGATCTTCGTTTTCCATTTCCTTTGTTTGAATTGTGTTTACCGCCACCTGCTGGCCAATGAGAAAGCGCCAGCGTTTAAATGTGGACGACGCCGTTTTGGTCGCGTTGCCAGGAATTACAAATTTGCCATTTTCAGCATTAATTCTTTTTATTATTTCATTTTTTTTTTCATTTTTCTATTTTCATTTTCATACATGAACTTAGAAAATCCATAACTAATTCATCATTTGTCCAAATTTTGTGATATTTTTTGTATGATTCTCCTTGTAATGTGTAGTTTTTTATGGTGATTTTTGTGATTTTTGTGCACGTGTGAAAATTAAAAATGCCTAGGGTTTGATTGAATGTGTTCATTTTGTACATGCCATGCCATATCACTCATAAAATGATGATGCTTCCATAGAAATTCATGAAACTTTTTGTGCATGTTCTGGACTCTTTGCTGGTGATTTTGATATGTGGTTTGCAATTTTTGGATCCCTGGTTGATGAGATATGAGTTTTTGAATAGAGGTGTGACAATTTGTGTCACACCATGCTTGATGAATTTCATGATTTTATTTGATGTGCTTGTGAACATTGGATTGAGCTAAATTTTTGCATGATTGTGCATATGGATGTTGAGAATACATGTGAATGTTTCTGGATTTATTGATGGCATTTCCTATTTGATTGGAATTTTTCCCTCTGCTAGGTCATTTGTTGATTTTTTGTGACACATGTTGGCATTTGATTTGTGAAATTATGGTCATTAATTGGATGAGTGTGAAATTTGGTATGAGAATTCTAGACACATTATAGGTCATTGTGGTTTTGATCCCATTCATTTATCATATGTTGTCACTGTTTTATGATTATTGGAAGTTGATGATTGTTTTGATGCCTTGTGTTGGCTTGCTTGAACTTGTCTGAACTTTATGAATTTAATTTCCATACTTCCATTGATCCAAATGAGCTGAAAATTGATATGCTACTCATTGAATGTGTTCTGTTTAGGGTGGAATTTTTGTGGAATTTATTGAGCTGTTTTGGTATTTGTTTGATTGTGATCATTCTGTTTGCTCTAATATGTTTCCAAAATGCATAGTTTGGCATGTTTTGTGTATGAAATGGATTTGGTGCATAGTTTTGGTGTGAGACCAATTGGATTCTCTTTTTGCTTGATAAATCTTGGTTTTGATTGATTTTCACTTGCTGTTTTGAAATTTTCATCTCCTTTGGACCCTAGGCTTGTCCTAGTGGTCTTGTTTCTCACTTTTGAATTGTGTTTCAGGTTGAGATGCAAATGCCTTAAAGGAGAATGATGCAAGTTGATTAAATTGAGTTTGGTTGCTTGTTGTAAACTAACTTGTGTTATTTTGTAGGATGCTTGGCTCACTTGAGTTGATTGTGCTTTGCATATTGCATTGTCTGATTGTATTGTCTGTTGATTCTTAACTTGTTTGTTTTGACTGTGTGATGGGTATACTGACTGTGCTTGATTGATTCCAGGTACCATAGTCGCTTTAGTTCTTTAAGAACTTGCTGTGCTGCTGCTTGGTTGTATAAACCAGTTGAGGTAGACTCTCTTGTCTTCATGTAGTCTGGAAGACCTGGCTTGTTATTTAGCCAGGCAACTGTCTGAAGTCCTCCTTAAGAGGCGATGTTTGTGATTGTTTACTTTTATCCCCAAGCAGGTAAAAACCTCTATGAGGCAATTGGCGGAACCCAAGGGATGTGCAATCCATCCCCCGCTATTCTGTTGAGTCGTCCCTCTGCTCACACCACTGTGTTGATGCATTGGGACATTAACCCAAGATCAGTTGAGTCAGAGTCTTGAGTGTAGAAGGGTTCCTCCTTTCTGAACCCACGCTCCTTTGTCTGAAGCTCTCCCTGGCCAGGGATAAGAGCTGTGAAGTCTAATCTTCACTCACCTTTCATCTGGCTTCACCCTGACTCTCAATGTCAGGGTTAAGAGCTAAACACTACCCTTGTACAGATGACTTGCCTTGGCAGTCTGACCCTTTATTTGAGCCCACTTTTTGACTGGATATAGTGTGCTAAATGTGAAATGTTTGCTTTATTTTGCTTATGCTTGTGTGTTTGCTTTTCCTGGTTAGGATTAGCTTGCTGTTGAGCAAGTTAGGATAGAAACCATAACATAGGGCAATGATGCATGATAACACCTAGGCTCGAGTACAACTCCCTAGTAGTGTGTCTCCCTTTGTATCTGGTTGGAATTTCTTTCCCGTTCAGGGGAACTACGTCGCCCTGATCCTCATACCAGATGAGGTACGTAGGCAGGAGACCGCGCGAGGTCTCTCCGGGCACCCTTTTTCTTTTTGTGTGTGTTTGCTTGTAACCCTCTTGTGTGTCAGGATATGGATGTAAGCCCAGCGATTGGCTGTCCGTATTCTGATTGTGTTTGTTTGGTTCGGAAGCCGATGTAAGTCCAGCGATTGGCGTTCGGGTTCCAAGTTTGCCTGTGTTTGTGTGTGTCTTGTTTGGCGTGCGTGAGCCGAACTACGGAAGCTCTGATTCTCGTTCCAGACGAGATACGTAGGCATAGGATGCGATGTCCTAGCGAGCCCTCTCCTCTTTTACCCCACCTGTGTTGTTTTCGGTGTGTGTGTGTGTGTGTGGTGTTTTAGCAACCTTTTCTTTCTTTTAGAGCGTGGATCCCGTCGAGTACGACGGACGTGAGGGGTGCTAATACCTTCCCCTTGCGTAACCGACTCCCGTACCCTTTCTCTTTGGTCGCGAGACCATGCTTTTCCCAGGTTTACTTCGAGCGTTTCCTTTCCCTTTTTTTGGGATAAATAACGCACGGTGGCGGCTCTGTGTTGTTTTTGTTTTAGCCCGCCGGTTGTTTTTCGCGGATGCGACAGCTGGCGACTCCACTGGGGACTGCATAGATGTTGACCTGTGCTGGTCCATCTTCCCTAAGCGAGTCTCTCCTAGCGTTCTAGGATAGTTTAGGTTGCTTGTGCCGCTTTATTTATTGCATTTATTATTCTGACTGTGTATATATTTGCATAAATATTTGCATGCATCATACTATCATGTTGCCGTCCTCTATGCAGGTGGTTCCTCTGTTTTGGGTGGGTGTTCTGAGTGGGGCTAAAACCCAGGCCCGAGTATACACCTAGGATTAGTGTGGTCTCACGTTCCTCATTTGCTTTATCAGCATATTGTTGTAATGTGACATGCCACAAGCCGGACGAGGTTCTTTTGAGGGAGCTTTTCCTTTGTGGAGTATCCACTTTGGTTGAGCGACTTCATCTGAACTATTGACTCCGGTGACCGATCATTTCCCGGATCTTTGGTTTAGACGATCTTAAGGGAGCTACAATGGCACACCCGAAAGGGCAAACCCATTGAGTATCTTTGCCCGATTGTCGAGACTATTATCCGCCTTAGGATGACCTGATTAGAATTTACCTGTGAGGGGAGGGTGATTCTTACAGATGCATGTTCAGAGGGTGACTTTGATGGTGACTTGTGGTTCCGTTGATCAGAGTCCAATTTATAAGTCGGATTTATGGCCGTTTATTTCTGAGATGCCGGAGTGCTGTCCGTGTTATTTATCAGTGGGGATCCGTTTATTTCAGGATTCCCCGGGCCGATTCAGAGGATTGAGGTTATCTGTTCAGAGGTGGTCTGATGACGATGATGGTGTATCATTCAGTTCCGTTTATTTCGGAACCCTTGAGGTGGATTTGTGGTTACATATTCCTTCAGATGGTTGTGATCGGTTCAGATATCAGGGCTGTGACTCAGAGCAACAGTTGATCAGATGACTTGGAGGATGGCAATGCATTGCATTCATTCATCAACATCATCACATTATGCATTTACCTGCATCTAACACATGTTTATCCATATGCAGGGACCCTTTTGATCGAGATCCTGGTTGAGAGACTTTCTGCTCGGATATGAGGACCGGTTTGAAAGATGATGTTGCCTACAGTTTCTTCAACCCAGAGATTGACGAGCTGAGAGATATGATAGCATTGATTACGCCCGACCGTGTGGGGATGTTCAGAGAGGCATACGGTGGTATTTTGAAGACGGTTTTCAGGCTCACTGACAGCGACATGAGCGCCATTCATACTCTTCTTCAGTTCTATGACCCGGGCTTGAGATGTTTTGTGTTCCCGGATTATTTGTTGGGGCCTCTGATGGAGGACTATGCTAGTATCTTGGGTATTCCGATCCGAGATCAGATTCCTTTCTGTGCTATTAGGGGAGAGCCTGATGTCCTTGGGATTTCTCGTGCTCTTTATTTGAGTCCGAAGATGACCAAGGAGGGTTTGAAGGAGAAAGGAAAATTACCTAGATTTCATTTGAGTTTCTTGGAGGCTAAGGCCAAGGAATATGCTGCTGCGGGTAATTGGAAGACGGTCTGTGCTTTGATTGCTGTGAGCATTTATGGGGTCATTCTGTTTCCTAATCAGAAGAGCTTTGTGGACCATAATGCTATCAGATTGTTTATACAGAGGAACCCTATTCCTACTCTGATTGGAGATGTCTATTACTCGGTTCATAACAGGAACGAGAAGCGACGTGGGGGTTTGATCCGATGTTGTGCTCAGGTGCTATTCAGATGGTTTATGGGGTATTTGCCTTCCCGAGGTGTTTTTGCTTCTCTTGATCCTACGGTCAAGTGGTCGGTCAGATTGATGGGTTTGCGGGCTGCTGATATAGCTTGGACTCATAATGGTTTGGCTGGACGGAATTTTATATATAGCTGCGGGGATTTTCCTAATGTGCCTCTTATAGGAGTTCAGGGCTGCATTAATTACAACCCAACACTTCTTAGGAGGCAGATGGGGTTCGCTATGGAAGTTCCTCCCCTTGAGTGTGAGACTCAGGAGTCCTTTTACTTCCCGATTGAGGGTAATCAGGCCAAGCTGATGCAGGTGTCTGGGTCATGGCGTAACATCCAAAGAAAGGGCAAGGTTCCGTTTGGCAAGGTCAACAGCCGGCATTTTCCTCTATTCGATGATTGGCTTCGGAAGAGGATTGAGATCACACATCTACCATTTCCGGGAGGTGATCCTTGGTGTCCTATGATTGAGGGTCCGCGTTCTTCTGTCAGTATGGAAGAATTCCTCGAGATGAAGAGAGCCAGAGATCAGTTGCTTGCAGAGAAAGCTGAATTGGAGATGAGTGTTGCTCAGATTCAGACGGCCAACCAGGAGATCAGAGTGAGGATGGAAGATCAAGATAAGCGACATGCATTGGAGGCAAAGCGCTTTGAGATGGATACTGCCTACTATGGGAAGGTCAGTCAGGCTTTGGCATCTTCGACAAAGGAGCACGACATCACGAAGGAGAAGCTAGCCAGAGCTTCAAAGGTCATTGAGGATGAGAAGAGGAGGCAAATCCTCGTGAGGGATCAGATGGATGACAGAGTCCGAGTTCTCATTGCTGAGTGGGAGGCCAAACTGAAGGTTAAGGAATCAGAGAACATGAAGATCATCGCCGAGAGAGATCACTGTATCGCTGAGAGAGATCATTACATGGCTGAGAGAAATCATTACTTCAGGCAGATGAAGATCCACCAGAAGGATGTGGGGAGATTACAGCAGGAGAACACCGAGCTCAGGTTCGCCGCAGAGTTCGCGAAGATGGTTGATGAGATAGGGCCTTCTGTGGGACCCTCATCAGGCTAGCTTTTCTTGTTTGTGGTGGATTACCGTCAGGCTTGTTGACGGAATTCATTTACTTGTATTTCTTTCCATGCACTCACACAAGCACACACATGGTTGGGGGTATTTTTGTGAAATCATATATCTCTGGTCTGTATGATGAAATCAAATGCTGAATGGCAGAATATTGCTGCCGGATTATTATTTGTCTCAATGAAGCCAGGATCAAGAGACAAAGTGTTCCTCATGTGGATAAACACTGCATTCATGCATGACCATGATAACTTGTGTTTTATTTTGCAGGTATCTGTTGCTAACGTGCTTGATTGTTTCAGGAATCATTACTCATGCTCGCAGAGCTGTACCTTTGCACTCAACTCGACCTCACCGATACTTCACCAGGCGCAATACTCCTAGACTGATGGATCTTCCAAATACTGATATCCTCGAGCTGAAGGACAAGATGAATGAGTTGATCAACATTATGCAAGGATTTGCAGTTGGTCAAAAAGCTCTAGCTGATAAAGTCGAGAAGCTCGAGCGGGCTTCAGCGGCAAATAGTGGTGTCAACCTGGATGGTGTCTCCAACCAGGGGCTGGGTGGTTCTCGAGATGGTGGCAAGAGGACAACAGTGGGTATAGTGAACAATGCCGCTGGTTTCGGTGCTACGGGTGGTCAGCCGGGTCAGAACTTGAAAGACAGTCTGTTCCCTCCTTTCTTCGGTGTTGATGACGACAGAGAGGAAGATAGAGAGGCCGATCAGTTCTCGATGCACAATGAACCGTTTGGTCAGTACGGTGCTCCACCACAGAACAAAGAGATTCAGCTGCTGGCTGAGAAAATCAGGGCCTTGGAGAGTTATGCCACTCCTGGGGTGGTCAATATGTCAAACATGGGGCTAGTGGAGGGGATTGTGATCCCGCAGAAATTCAAAGCGCCCGCGTTTGATCGTTACAATGGGAGTTCCTGCCCCGAGACTCATCTTCAGGCGTTTGTCCGTAAGATCTCAGCTTACACCATGGACCAAAAGCTGTGGATGTATTTCTTCCAGGACAGCCTGTCCGGAGGCTCACTGGAGTGGTACACCAAGCTCAAGTCCTCAGATGTCAAGAATTGGCAAGATCTTGGGGACGCATTCTTTAAACAGTATCAGTTCAATGCTGATATGGCCCCGAGTCGTACCCAGCTGCAGGGTATGTCTCAAAAGAACAATGAAGGGTTTAAAGAATACGCCCAAAGGTGGAGGGAGTTGGCTGCCAGAGTGCAACCTCCTCTAGTTGACAGGGAGATGTCTGATCTCTTTATGGGGACCCTGCAAGGGGCATATGCTGAGAGGATGGTTGGTTGTCCGGTGACCAACTTTTCGGATATAGTCGTGGCCGGGGAGAGAATTGAGAGCTGACTGAAGCTCGAAAAGATTCAGGGGGGTAATGCTTCTTCGTCAGGGTCTAAGAAGCCCTTCAGTAACGGCCAGAGGAAAAAAGAGGGTGATACCAGTGCGGTCTACGCTCAGAGGGGACCCAGTAGGGATCGTTACTTTCAGCACACTGCTGCGGTAACTATTCCTGCTGAAAATCAGCAACAGCAACAACAGCAACCTCAACAGCAAAGACAACCATTTCAGCAAAGGCCGCAGAGGGCTGGATACCAGGTCAGGGGCCGAATGAATGACAGGCAGTTTGACAGGCCGCCTGTAACCTATTCTTTTTGCTGAAGAAATTGCAAGATCTGGGGCTAGTACAATTAAGGACTTTGGCACCTTTGAGGCCTGATCAAAGGCCAGCCAACTATGATGAAAATGCTAAATGCGAATTCCATTCGGGTGCTCCCGGACATAACACTGAGAACTGCAAAGCTTTTAAGCACGTAGTTCAAGACCTGGTGGATTCGAAAGCGATCAACTTCGCACCATCTCCCAACGTTAATGCTAATCCCATGCCCGCGCATGGCCAGTGGGGGGTGAATGCAATCTCTGAGGAGAGTAGGATCAGGCTGTCTACTGTTGATCAACTGAGGACTCCGTTGGCTGAGGTTAAACGGCAGTTGTTGTTGAATGGGGTACATCCGGGTTGTAATGATGACTGTGCTGAGTGCACTATTTCTGTCAATGGGTGTGAATTATTGAGGAGGACTGTCTAGGGTCTGATGAACGAGGGAAGTATTTTGGTTGAGAAGACTGATAAGGGGAAAGATGAGGTCTCCACCATAACAATTTATTTTGATCCGGTAGATTTGTCTAATCTGGCGGAGGCGGCTCCAGTTACCATCACGGTACCTGGACCAATTTCGTATGACAAAGATGATGCCGTACCATGGCATTATGGTGGAGAGGTCTATTGTAACGGTGAGAAAGTGGAAGATCAGATTGCTAGTGAAACCACCGTGTCAAAGGTGGATAATGCCGGTCCCAGCGGTTTCACTCGCAGTGGAAGACTGTTTGCTCCAGATGCCTTGAGAGGAGGAGAAGGAGAAAAAGGGAAAAAAGAAAAGGCCGAGGCTTTAGCCAGGGCAAAAGGGAAAGCAGTGGTTGGTGATAGTACTCCAGTGGTGACACTGGCGCCGGTTGGGTCGGAAGAGAAACTTGATGATGACGTAGAAGAATTTCTTAGGATCATCAAAAAGTCTGAGTACAAGTTGGTGGACCATCTGCAGCAGACTCCCTCCAAAATATCGATTCTATCTTTGTTGTTAAGCTCTGAGGGGCATAGAGAGGCTCTATTGAAGATCTTGAAGAAAGCCTATGTTCCTCAAGAGATAACGATAAACCAGTTGGAGACGGTCGTGTCTAACGTGCATGCCAGCCATGGGTTGGGTTTACAGACATGGATCTGACGGTGGATGGGAGGAATCACAATCGGGCACTACACATCGCAATGGAATGCAAAGGGGCCGTGCTTTCGCATGTGCTGGTTGATACTGGCTCCTCATTGAATGTGTTGCCGAAGAAGGCTCTGGCTAAGCTAAATTATGACGGGTTGATTCTGACTCCGACTGATTTGATTGTGCGGGCGTTTGATGGGTCGAAGGGGGACGTGTTCGGAGAGGTTGAGCTGCCAGTGAAGATTGGCCCAGAGGTGTTCAAGTCGACTTTCTACGTCATGGATATCCAGCCGACATACAGTTGCCTGTTGGGTAGGCCGTGGATCCATGCTGCTGAGGCAGTGACCTCGACTTTACACCAAAAGCTGAAATATATCTGGGAGGGCCAAGTCGTCACTGTGTGCGGAGAAGAGGACATCTTTGTTAGCCACCTGTCCTCATTCAAATATGTGGAGATGGATGGCGAAATCTGGGAGACACCGAGTCAAGCGTTTGAAACCGTTAAGGTGGAGAATGCTCTGTTTGCCAAAGAGGAGGAGAAACCGTCCATTGCTTCATACAAGCAGGCCGCTGAGGTGGTAAAGAATGGAGAGGCTCCTGGTTGGGGCAGGATGATGGATATCTCCGCAAAGAAGGACCGCTTCGGAGTGGGGTATCAGCCTGGCAGAGGCTCATCAGGACAAGGCAGAGGACGTCGTACGTCAGTCACCTTCACTAGTGCCGGAATGCTGGATCCGGATCACATCTGCATGATGAGTGATGAAGCTGATAGTGACTGCGACATTGACCGGTGGATAAAGCCGTGCGCGCCAGGGATGGGAATCCAGAACTGGAAGGCTGAAAAGATCATCCGGGTCACTCTACTGGAAGAGTAATATTTTTCTTGTTTTGATTTTATTTGCATGAAAGCCATACGTGTTGCCCGACACGTAGTGGTTCATTGTAAGGGCCACCTCATGTTTAAAATTTGCAAATTCGCATCATTAATAAAAGGATGTTTTTCAGTTAAAAGCGGTGTTCCCTGTTTTTCATTTATTTTTGCAGTTTAAAAATAAAAACAAAATAAAAATGGCAATGTTTTCATTTTTCTTTTTTAATTTGTCTCGCACCGGTTCTAAAGCAATGCATGAATCCACATTCATGCAGATGCGATCATTCGCCGGATCTCATTGATAACAATCCTGTTACACCCTTGTATGACTTCGACAATCCAATCTATCTTGCTGAAGACGAAGACGAAGAAGATTGTGAACTGCCAGGGGAATTAGCCAGGTTGTTGAAACAAGAGGAGAAGGTGATTCAGCCGCATGAAGAACAGATTGAGGTTGTGAATCTGGGTACCGACGAGGTCAAGAAAGAGGTGAAAATCGGGGCTGCTTTGGAGGAAAGTGTCAAGAGCAGAATGGTGGCATTGTTAAGAGAGTATGTCGACATCTTTGCCTGGTCTTATCAAGATATGCCAGGGTTGGATACCGATATTGTTATGCACAAGCTACCGCTGCGAGCAGATTGTCTTCCCGTGAAGCAGAAATTGCGCAGAACTCGACCTGATATGGCGATGAAAATCAAAGAAGAGGTGCAGAAGCAGTGGGATGCAGGGTTTCTAGCTGTCACTAATTATCCGCCATGGGTCGCGAACATCGTGCCAGTCCCGAAGAAAGATGGGAAAGTGAGAATGTGTGTGGACTACTGGGATCTGAACAGAGCTAGTCCGAAGGATGATTTTCCGCTACCTCACATTGATGTGTTGGTAGATAATACAGCTCAATTCTCGGTGTTTTCCTTCATGGATGGCTTTTCTGGCTATAATCAAATCAAAATGTCGCCAGATGATATGGAGAAAACAACGTTCATTACACCGTGGGGCACCTTTTGTTACAAGGTGTCCATTCGGTCTCAAGAACGCCGGTGCTACTTATCAGAGGGCCATGGTGACTTTGTTTCATGATATGATTCATCATGAAATCGAATGCTATGTTGATGACATGATAGCAAAGTCCCAGACAGAAGAGGGGTATTTGGTAGATCTGGCCAAGTTGTTCGACCGGCTGAGACAGTTCAGACTGAGGTTGAATCCGAATAAGTGCACTTTCGGAGTGCGGTCCGGTAAATTGCTGGGGTTCATTGTAAGTGAGAAAGGAATCGAGGTTGATCCTGCAAAAGTAAAAGCAATAAGAGAAATGCCTGAACCGAGAACAGAGAAAGAGGTTCGTGGTTTCTTAGGTAGATTGAACTACATCGCACGGTTCATATCTCATCTAACAGCCACGTGTGAACCAATATTCAAGTTGTTGAGAAAAGATCAAACGGTCAGGTGGAATAATGATTGCCAAGCGGCATTTGAAAAAATAAAAGAGTATTTGTAGGAGCCTCCGATTCTGATGCCTCCTGTGGAGGGAAGACCGTTAATTCTGTACCTGACAATCCTCGAGGGGTCTATGGGGTGTGTATTGGGGCAGCATGACGAGTCTGGTCGAAAAGAGCATGCCATATACTACCTTAGCAAAAAGTTTACCGACTGTGAAACAAGATATTCACTGCTCGAGAAAACTTGCTGTGCTTTGGTCTGGGCTGCTCGCCGACTAAGACAGTATATGCTGGTTCATACCACTTTATTGATTTCCAAGATGGATCCAATCAAGTACATTTTTGAGAAGCCAGCATTGACCGGACGGGTTGCGAGGTGGCAAATGATTTTGACTGAATATGATATACAATATACTTCTCAGAAGGAAATTAAGGGGAGTGTATTGTCTGATTACCTCGCCCAGCAACCCATTGATGATTATCAACCGATGAAGTTTGAATTCCCTGATGAGGACATCATGTTTCTCAAATCGAAAGATTGCGAGGAACCAATCCCGGAGGAGGGGCCTGACCCTGAATCCGAATGGATTCTGATGTTTGATGGGGCCGTTAACGTGAACGGAAGCGGTGTTGGTGCTGTTTTGGTTACGCCGAAAGGATCCCACATTCCTTTTGCTGTCTGGCTAACATTTGAGTGCACCAACAACGTGGCTGAATACGAAGCTTGCATATTGGGGATTGAGGAGGCGATTGATTTGAGGATCAAGAACCTTGTCATATATGGAGATTCAGCTCTGGTCGTTAATCAGGTTAACGGAAAATGGTATACGCATCAATCTTATTTAGTGCCGTACCGGGATTATACGAGGAGATTGTTGACGTTTTTACCAAGGTGAAGTTGCATCATGTGCCTAGAGAGGAGAATCCTTTGGCAGATGCTCTGGCTACTCTGGCCGCCTTGATTAAGGTGCAGAGGTGGAATCAGTTTCCCAGTGTGGAGGTAGGTCGTCTGGATAGACCGGCTTATGTGTTTGCTGTTGATACAGCGCCTGATGATGAGAAGCCGTGGTATTACGATATCAAGCGCTATCTGGAGACTCAAGAGTATCCTGAGGGAGCATCCAAGAAGGACCGAAAGACTCTGCGGAGGTTGGCCATGGTGTTCTACCTGAATAAGGATGGGGTTTTGTACAAGAGGAATTTTGATTGGGTCTTGCTCCGGTGCGTTGATGACAAAGAAGCAAGCCAGTTGATGAAAGAGGTTCACGAATGATCGTTTGGTACCCATGCCAGTGGGAATGCGATGGTAAAGAAGCTGCTGAGAGCAGGTTATTATTGGATGACAATGGAGGCCCAATGTTTCAATTTTGTGCGGAAGTGTCATAAATGCCAGATTTATGCTGACAAGGTGCACGTGCCTCCAAATCTGTTGAGCTTAATGTCGTCCCCATGGTCGTTTGCTATGTGGGGCATTGATATGATCGGAAAGATTGAGCCTACGGCTTCGAATGGGCACAGATTCATATTAGTGGCTATTGATTACTTCACCAAGTGGGTAGAAGCAGCCTCTTATACGAACGTGACGAAGCAGGTCGTTGCCAGGTTTCTCAAGAGAGACATCATTTGCAGATACGGGGTTCCCGAGAGAATCATTACTGATAATGGTTCTAATTTGAACAATAAGATGATGGCAGAACTGTGCCGGGAATTCAAAATTGAACATCACAATTCTTCTCCCTATCGTCCGAAGATGAATTGGGCGGTTGAGGCAGCCAACAAGAATATCAAGAAGATTGTGCAGAAAATGGTGGTAACCTATAAGGACTGGCATGAGATGTTGCCATTTGCATTGCATGGGTATCGAACTTCCGTGCGCACATCTACTGGGGCAACTCCATTCTCATTGGTATATGGGATGGAAGCGGTGTTACCGGTTGAGGTTCAGATTCCCTCTTTGAGAGTCCTGATGGACGTGAAGTTGCAAGAGGCTGAATGGGTAAGGACCCGGTATGAAGAGTTGAGCCTAATTGAGGAAAAGAGGCTGGCAGCCATCTGTCATGGGCAGTTGTACCAGCAACGGATGAAGCGTGCTTTTGACAGAAAGGTACGACCTCGGGTATATCACGTGGGTGATATGGTGCTGAAAAGGATCCTTCCTCCTCAAAACGATCGAAGGGGCAAATGGACACCGAATTATGAAGGTCCATTCGTGGTTAAGAAGGTTTTCTCTGGCGGAGCCTTGTTGTTAACGACCATGGATGGCGAGGATTTTCCATCCCCTGTGAATGCGGACGCAGTTAAAAAATACTTCGTATAAAAAGACCCGCTGGACGAAAAGAATAAAATAGTCCAGGCAAAAATGGGCATCCCGGCGAACCAAAAACAGAAAGAAAGGTTCGGGCAAAAATTAGGGATAAAATGAAAAAACTGTACACCCGGCAAGTCGAAAACCTGGAAAGGCGACTTGGGCAAAAAAGGGTATCCCGGTGGATTGAAAACCCGAAAGGGCGGTCCAGGCAAAAAAGGGATTGAACGAACAACTGCGTCTGGCATGATCGTTTGCGCTTTGGTTAAGGCATCATGGATAATACCCGGTAGGGATCAATCGGAATTGTCTTGTTCAGAAGGCAGAAAGCACGGAGAGTCTGAGGACATATGGGGTGTAACCGAGTTGGAACTCGATGAGATCACGGGTTTCACATTGCCATTAGGATAGATTTTTCCTTTTGTGCGCAATTACCTCTTTTCAGGAATTGCTTCCTTTGTATTGCTCATTCATGAGCCACACTTTTCAAATCAATAAAGTGCGTATTCAGTCAAATAATTTTGTTTTTGTTTTTCATTACCGCTTTGGTTGCAAAAACATCTAATTATTGTGATAAAGAATCTTGCATTTTAAGACATACAGGTCTCTTCCAATGCATGTTTATAAGATTGAAAGCTTGAAATCTTATTCGGAAGGTTGAGTGACCCAAGTGTTGAAATCTTGACACGCCTGGGGCACGGTTTTATCTAACGATCTGTTTTGCAGGAACTGTTAGGTACTTTCCCTCACTTGCAGGTTGTGATGTGGAAGCTTTTGATGAAACAAATCCCCATGGAGTCCAATCAGGGGCGAATGAATGGAAGGACGGTGAAAAGACGACGGTGGAACGTACGACGATCCTTGGAATTAATCAAGAAGACTCTTCAAAGTCTGAAAATTGAAAAGTCTGTATAAGTCCCAGGAGTTCGCCTTCCGTCGAGTACGGAGCGGTTTGGAATACAAGATGATGGAGCAGAAAAGTCCAGACAAGTCTGGGAGTTTTCAAAAAGTGGAAAGCTGATATTGGAATGGGATATTGAATACCAAGGTTCGACGAGTCGTCTGGTGTTCAGTACCAGAATTCCCTCATCTATCCAAGCAGAGTCGTGAGGACTAACTCCCCAGCAGATTCGAGGTTTCCCTAGCAGGGTCAGGATTGTTATCCCCAGCAGGTCTTGGATCAATATTCCCCAGTCGCCAGGCCTGAAGGTGACAATTTCTCCAGCGGAAGTATCTGTGTGCGGTGGTTTCCCAAGCGGAGTCGGGATTGATATCCCCAGCAAGTCAAAGACTGGTGTATCCCCACAGAGCATTGGTGGATTCTTCCCCAGCAATTCCCCAAGCGGATCGGGTGCAAAGGAGGCTTTTCCCCAGCAAGGGATGCCTATACCCAGCAGCAGCAAAATTCCCCAGCAGGGTGGAGATCGGAGTGGTGGCAAGTTCCTTAGCAGAGTGTCTCGAGCTGCCCAGAAGAGTCCCTTGAGGGGGATATCTTTTATGCATTCATCATGTAGAATAAGCATAGCATATTGCATAAAAAAATATATATATATAATAAATCGCGTAGCATTTCCATGATTGTGGAGCATTATGCTGAAAAAAGATCATGCATCATATTGCAAGCATGAGCTAGTCTCAGACCGTGGTTACCGTTTGAGAAGTGGTTGCCTGAGGGTGAAGGTGTTGCTCCGAGGAGTTTGGCACCGTTTTTATCAACAGTACTTCCCCAGTAGTGCGATACTGGAGGAAACTTTTCCGTCGGACAGAGATGGGAATGTTATGCGATCAGCGCAACTCAGGCCGTGGTTACCGTTTGAGATTTAGTTTCGCCGGATGGGGGAGATGTTACTCTGAGGAGTTCAATATGGTGGTGTTGGTTCAACAATATTCCCCAGTAGTGCGATACTGGAGGAGATTCCTGTCGTGCGAGACAGAAGTTGGAAGATGTTACTCTGAGGAGTTTAGCATCATGATGTCAGATCAGCAATCTTCCCCAGTAGTGCGATACTGGAGGAAACTTTTCCGTCGGACAGAGATGGGAATGTTATGCGATCAGCGCAACTCAGGCCGTGGTTACCGTTTGAGATTTAGTTTCGCCGGATGGGGGAGATGTTACTCTGAGGAGTTCAATATGGTGGTGTTGGTTCAACAATATTCCCCAGTAGTGCGATACTGGAGGAGATTCCTGTCGTGCGAGACAGAAGTTGGAAGATGTTACTCTGAGGAGTTTAGCATCATGATGTCAGATCAGCAATGTTCCCCAGTAGTGCGATATTGGAGGAAATTTTTTTCGTCGGGCGGAGATGGAAATAAAATCAAAGGACGTTACGCGATCAGCGCGACTATCGGGGTTCAATCGGAGAAAAGGAAATGTTAAGGCATTTTTTGGAGATCGGGGTTCAATCGGAGAAAAGGAAATGTTAAGGCATTTTCTGGAGATCGGGGTTCAATCGGAGAAAAGGAAATGTTAAGGCATTTTCTGGAGATCGGGGTTCGATCGGAGAAAAGGAAATGTGAGGCCTTTTCTGGAGATCGGGGTTCAAATAGAGACTGGAGTTGAAGATTATATCCGGGATGAGGTCCTCAGGATTATCTTCTGTTCATGTGTCACCTTAGACTTTGGCTGAGGCCAATGGAAGTCGTTATGGGTGTCTTCTGAAGAAGAGATGCACATGTTACCTTCCTTTTGTGAAGGTATACCCTCTGACAAGTCGCCCTCAGAGTGGTGTTGGGTGTTATTTCTGACGTTGCCAGCGGAATTATCACAAGAAATTGGAGATCGGGGTTCAAATGGAGAAAGGGAAATATGGAGGTGTTTTCTGGAGAGCGGGGTTCACAATGGCGATCACAAGTTATCGTCAGGCGACTGGGGTTCGAATGGAGAAAAGGAGACGCGAGGTGGTTTCTGGAGAATGGGGTTCATTATTTTGGCAAACAAGATGTCGGGGTTCAAATGCAATGATCCGGGATCATTTGCGCGAAAGAAAATTTTGGGGTTCAAGAAAACGGAAAAAAGAGAAAATTTCGGGGTTCAAGAAAAGCATTAAAAAGAGGTGATAATCCCCAGCGGATGTGGTGTTCAAGCCATGGTTATCCCTGTGTTACCATTTATTTTGGTATCCAGGTCGACGTTTCTATTTCGGTGATCAGGCCGACTTTCTCCGTACCAGACGGATTTTTCTGCAAGATTGTGTTCTTCGCCAATTCTGACAGGCATTGTTAGTTATTTTCCCATCAGAGTGCAAATTGTTCGTCTGTTCTTGGTATTCAATCACTCTTCATCCTGATCATCTGAAAGCCGAGGCTATTCATATTGACAGGTTCACAGTGGATTGAATAGGGGCAGCTGTAACACCTCAAAATTTGCCCTCCTCTCTTGGGACTAGCTTAACATATTGCATTGCATTTCTTAGGTCATTAGTCATTAGCATGTTGCATAGCATGTGGCTACTTTGTGCAAATCATCCTCCTAGGTCTTGATCAGAAGATAGGAGGTTAAGATGCAAGCTGAGGGTTTCATTGATGGACTGGATCATTAGCCATCTGAGGGTGTGTGATTCAAATTAGGGTTTCATGATTTCTCAAGGAGATTGATCTATATCTTGGTGGAAATGGTACATCATCATCATCATCATGGTTTTGTCATCACCAAGAGATTGATCAGATACCTTGAGATTAGGGTTTTGACCTCTGGTCAACCCTAATCAGTTGCATTGGGCCAATCAGGGCATGTCAAGGAGATGGGGTCTACAATGGATGTGGGGATCATTTTGTGATTATATGGAGCCTATGGAGGCTAGGGTTTCATCCTTGAGCCATTTCCTCAGAGAATTGGGGCTCAACTTGATCAGTGCATGGCCAAATTCATCTATCAATCAGAAAAGTCAACTATGGTCAACTGTGCTTGAAATGATGGATTTGGAGGTGGGAGAGGGTTGGATATACTTAATTCATGTTGAAACAAGTTTCATTTGACATTGTAAACATCAAGAATGAAGAAAATAAAGTCAGGAGAAAACTTTCCAAAAATGGAAAGTGACTTGTAATGAAAGTTTCCAAAAATGGAAAGTTTTTCACCTCAAAATTACATGTCCAAAAATGCTTCAAATGAAAATTTATTCAACATAAAAGTTGTAGATATTGCTCTCACCTTTCCAAAAAGTCAAAGAACTTGATTTCTCATGTATGGTTGGCAAGATATGATCCAATCATTTTCCAAAAATGCCTAAATTCAAAGTGGCATAACTTTCATATGGAATGGCCAAATTGAGTGATCTTTCTTTGAGCAAACCCCATTTCACATGTACTTTCATGGTGCATCATCAAATTTCATCAAAAATAAGCATGGCAAAAGGTCATTTTTCAAGTGATCACTTTGTGTTTTTGGCATGGAATGGTGATTTTGAGAATTACATGGTTTTTGCACACAAGACCAATTCTAACACATTCCAAATGGCAAATATGACTTGTGGGAACTGTCATTTACTGTTACATTGGCATAATTTGGAAAAGGCTATTTTTGACATAACACTTGAAAATGCATTAGCACTAATTCACTTCAATTTGTTAATTTGGATTAGCAAAGTGGATTAGGAGATGGTATATAACATTAATCATAACAGAAATCATAATCACATTTTCATTCTCCAAGATCTAACAAACTTTTTCATCAAAAACCTCTCAATTCTCCAAACTTTCTTCATACATTTTTCATCATTTCTCCAAGAATTCTTCATCAATTTGGTTCATTCTTCTTGGATCTACACTCTACAAGACTTGGTGAGGAACTGTTTTGTGAAATCCATGCCAAAAGCTTGATGAATCGCAACTGTTGAAAGCAAGCTCTTCCATGGCATCTTCATGATTCTTGCAACTGAAGCATCATTGAGCTAAGCTAGTCATTCCAATCACTTTCCACATCATTGAACTACTTCTGTTTTGGTGTTTTGGCCTTGGAAACGCGAGGATTCTTCACTGCCATCTCCATAAGGTATTTTTTCGATTTCTTTAATTGCTCAAATTGTGATATGGATTTGATAGGTCTTTGATCATAGAACATCATGCTGCTTGTGGTTTTCAATTTGATTGAGTATTGAGAGAGAAATCTCGATTTGAACATTTGATGTGAAACCTTTTTTTCGTTCGATCCGGTTAGCACAGTTAGAATTAGGTTAAACGAAAACCATATCCATGATGTACATGCTTAGACGGTTCCAATGGTATATAGTTTGTTCATTTTGATTGAAAAAAGTTCATGCGCAATTTCTGGAAATTCTGATGGTGTTCTTGAGCAAGAACGTGTTCCAGGCAGTGTTTGATCTTCGTTTTCCATTTCCTTTGTTTGAATTGTGTTTACCGCCACCTGCTGGCCAATGAGAAAGCGCCAGCGTTTAAATGTGGACGACGCCGTTTTGGTCGCGTTGCCAGGAATTACAAATTTGCCATTTTCAGCATTAATTCTTTTTATTATTTCATTTTTTTTTTCATTTTTCTATTTTCATTTTCATACATGAACTTAGAAAATCCATAACTAATTCATCATTTGTCCAAATTTTGTGATATTTTTTGTATGATTCTCCTTGTAATGTGTAGTTTTTTATGGTGATTTTTGTGATTTTTGTGCACGTGTGAAAATTAAAAATGCCTAGGGTTTGATTGAATGTGTTCATTTTGTACATGCCATGCCATATCACTCATAAAATGATGATGCTTCCATAGAAATTCATGAAACTTTTTGTGCATGTTCTGGACTCTTTGCTGGTGATTTTGATATGTGGTTTGCAATTTTTGGATCCCTGGTTGATGAGATATGAGTTTTTGAATAGAGGTGTGACAATTTGTGTCACACCATGCTTGATGAATTTCATGATTTTATTTGATGTGCTTGTGAACATTGGATTGAGCTAAATTTTTGCATGATTGTGCATATGGATGTTGAGAATACATGTGAATGTTTCTGGATTTATTGATGGCATTTCCTATTTGATTGGAATTTTTCCCTCTGCTAGGTCATTTGTTGATTTTTTGTGACACATGTTGGCATTTGATTTGTGAAATTATGGTCATTAATTGGATGAGTGTGAAATTTGGTATGAGAATTCTAGACACATTATAGGTCATTGTGGTTTTGATCCCATTCATTTATCATATGTTGTCACTGTTTTATGATTATTGGAAGTTGATGATTTTTTTGATGCCTTGTGTTGGCTTGCTTGAACTTGTCTGAACTTTATGAATTTAATTTCCATACTTCCATTGATCCAAATGAGCTGAAAATTGATATGCTACTCATTGAATGTGTTCTGTTTAGGCTGGAATTTTTGTGGAATTTATTGAGCTGTTTTGGTATTTGTTTGATTGTGATCATTCTGTTTGCTCTAATATGTTTCCAAAATGCATAGTTTGGCATGTTTTGTGTATGAAATGGATTTGGTGCATAGTTTTGGTGTGAGACCAATTGGATTCTCTTTTTTCTTGATAAATCTTGGTTTTGATTGATTTTCACTTGCTGTTTTGAAATTTTCATCTCCTTTGGACCCTAGGCTTGTCCTAGTGGTCTTGTTTCTCACTTTTGAATTGTGTTTCAGGTTGAGATGCAAATGCCTTAAAGGAGAATGATGCAAGTTGATTAAATTGAGTTTGGTTGCTTGTTGTAAACTAACTTGTGTTATTTCGTAGGATGCTTGGCTCACTTGAGTTGATTGTGCTTTGCACATTGCATTGTCTGATTGTATTGTCTGTTGATTCTTAACTTGTTTGTTTTGACTGTGTGATGGGTATACTGACTGTGCTTGATTGATTCCAGGTACCATAGTCGCTTTAGTTCTTTAAGAACTTGCTGTGCTGCTGCTTGGTTGTATAAACCAGTTGAGGTAGACTCTCTTGTCTTCATGTAGTCTGGAAGACCTGGCTTGTTATTTAGCCAGGCAACTGTCTGAAGTCCTCCTTAAGAGGCGATGTTTGTGATTGTTTACTTTTATCCTCAAGCAGGTAAAGACCTCTATGAGGCAATTGGCGGAACCCAAGGGATGTGCAATCCATCCCCCGCTATTCTATTGAGTCGTCCCTCTGCTCACACCACTGTGTTGATGCATTAGGACATTAACCCAAGATCAGTTGAGTCAGAGTCTTAAGTGTAGAAGGGTTCCTTCTTTCTGAACCCACGCTCCTTTGTCTGAAGCTCTCCCTGGCCAGGGATAAGAGCTGTGAAGTCTAATCTTCACTCACCTTTCATCTGGCTTCACCCTGACTCTCAATGTCAGGGTTAAGAGCTAAACACTACCCTTGTACAGATGACTTGCCTTGGCAGTCTGACCCTTTGTTTGAGCCCACTTTTTGACTGGATATAGTGTGTGCTAAATGTGAAATGTTTGCTTTATTTTGCTTATGCTTGTGTGTTTGCTTTTCCTGGTTAGGATTAGCTTGCTGTTGAGCAAGTTAGGATAGAAACCATAACATAGGGCAATGATGCATGATAACACCTAGGCTCGAGTACAGCTCCCTAGTAGTGTGTCTCACTTTGTATCTGGTTGGGATTTCTTTCCCGTTCAGGGGAACTACGTCGCCCTGATCCTCATACCAGATGAGGTACGTAGGCAGGAGACCGCGCGAGGTCTCTCCGGGCACCCTTTTTCTTTTTGTGTGTGTTTGCTTGTAACCCTCTTGTGTGTCAGGATATGGATGTAAGCCCAGCGATTGGCTGTCCGTATTCTGATTGTGTTTGTTTGGTTCAGAAGCCGATGTAAGTCCAGCGATTGGCGTTCGGGTTCCAAGTTTGCCTGTGTTTGTGTGTGTCTTGTTTGGCGTGCGTGAGCCGAACTACGACAGCTCTGATTCTCGTTCCAGACGAGATACGTAGGCATAGGATGCGATGTCCTAGCGAGCCCTCTCCTCTTTTACCCCACCTGTGTTGTTTTTGGTGTGTGTGTGTGTGGTGTTTTAGCAACCTTTTCTTTCTTTTAGAGCGTGGATCCCGTCGAGTACGACGGACGTGAGGGGTGCTAATACCTTCCCCTTGCGTAACCGACTCCCGTACCCTTTCTCTTTGGTCGCGAGACCATGCTTTTCCCAGGTTTACTTCGAGCGTTTCCTTTCCCTTTTTTTGGGATAAATAACGCACGGTGGCGGCTCTGTGTTGTTTTTGTTTTAGCCCGCCGGTTGTTTTTCGCGGATGCGACAGATTGCTACCCATTTGGTCAGATCTTTTCAACTCTCAACTTTTAATTTTCTGCATAGGATTAGTCCCTTCATCTTCTCCCCATTTATTTAATTTCAAAATATCTCCCTCTTTTTTTTCAAAATCTTCTTTGATTGAACTTATTTTGTTCTAAAACTTTGACCACTTTGCAAAAAGATAGAAACTTTGGCCTTATGCCATTGGATTTTCAAACTTCTTTTCTTAAATCAAACTTGTAAATAAACTTAACCATAATTGACTTAAACTTTCAAAAAGCCAAAAAAGAACTAACTCATTCAAACCATTTTTAGGCCTTTGTGCCTTTCAAACTTAATTTTTGTTAAAAGCAATGCATCCACTTTGAAATTTGTATCACGAACTACGAGGTTTTGATCCCTCATTTTTATGTTGGTACATAGGCACAAGACCGAAGGTCTTGCCAAACACAAAAATATAATTAATGAATTCTTTTCTTATCCCCCCCATTTTATTTGTTTGTAAACATCATTTTGTACCAAATACATATGCATACAAAAAGGGCTCCCTAGGAGTACCTAAGACACTTTGGGTGCTAACACCTTCCCTCTGTGTAACCAACCCCCTTACCTATAATCTCTGACATTTTATTAGTTTTGATTTGAAAACTTCTTACTTTTGGGTTTTGTTCGTACTTTTTCCCTTTTCCCTTGGAAACAATAAAAGCGCGGTGACGACTCTTGTTATTTGATCTCTAGCTTACCCATAGCTTGATGATCATTAATTTACCGCTACACATAGGAACTTATGTATTGACTTTACCTAGTGGTTTAATAATTGAGTTAGAGAACTGTTATTATGTACCTGCAATTAGCAGGAATATTATTTTCGTTTCTTGTTTGGACAAGTTTGGTTTTTCATTCATAATAAAGAACAATTGTTGCTCCATTTATTTGAATGATATATTCTATGCTACTGCACAAATGAACAATGGATTATATGTCCTTGATCTTGAAATACTTATAAAATTAATACTAAAAGGATGAAACCTAATGAGTTAAATCCAACTTACCTTTGGCATTGTCGATTAGGCCACATAAATGAGAAACGCATTTCCAAACTCCATAAATATGGACTCTTGGACTCTTTTGATTATAAATCATATGAGACATGCAAATCTTGTTTAATTAGAAAGATGAAAAAGTCTCCATTCATAGGAAAAGGTGAAAGAGATAATGATCTTTTGGACCTCATACATACTGATGTATGTGGACCACTGAACATACCAGCCAGAGGAGGTTTTCAGTACTTCATCGCATTTATTAATGATTTCAGTAGATATGGTTATGTGTATTTAATGAAACACAAATCAGAGTCCTTTGAAAAGTTCAAGGAATTCAAGAATGAAGTACAAAACCAACTAGGTAAGAGTATTAGAACTCTTCGATTAGATTGAGGTAGTGAATATTTAAGCCTAGAGTTTGATGACCATATGAAAGAGTGTGGGATTCTATCCCAACTTACTCTTCCTGGGACACCCGAATGGAACGGTGTATCTAAGAGAAGAAATCGAACCTTGTCAGACATGGTCCGATCTATCATGAGTCACGTCGATCTTCCAAACTCCTTTTGGAGACATGTACTATTGACAGTAGCTTACACACTTAACCGTGTTCCATCCAAAAAGGTTAAGAAGACACAATATGAGATATGGAGTGGTAAGAAACTACATATGTATTATATGAAGATTTGGGGTTGCGAAGTTTATGTGAAACGACAAATTTCAACTAAGCTTGAGCCAAAATCTGACAAATGCTTATTTTTGGGGTATCCTAAATAAACAAGAGGGTATTACTTCTACAATCCTTTTGAGGGAAAAGTGGTTGTCGCTCGAACTAGAGTCTTCCTAGAAACAAATTTTATTTCCAAAGGAATCAGTGGGAGAAAAGTAGAACTTGAAGAAATTCAAGAATCACAAAGCATTGATACACCTATGGAGAAATTAGAGTAGGAAAGATAAGTAGTTGTGGAAGAGCAACCTACTCAAGTAGAACAAGACCAACGTAGGGCAAGCAGGATACATCACCTACCTAAGAGACACAAATATCTCATAACTGATCAATGTGATGTATTACTCATGGATCAAGATGAACTTGTGACCTACCAAGAGGCCATAACTGGTCCTGAGTCTGAGAAGTGGCTAGAAGCCATGAAATATGAAATGGATTCCATATACACAAACTAGGTTTGGACCCTGGTAGAGCCTCCTGTAGGAGTTAACCCTATAGGATGCAAATGGATCTTTAAAAAGAAGACTGACATGGATGGTAAGGTGCATACCTATAAGGCAAGACTGGTTGCAAAAGGATATAAACAAATTCATGGGGTTGACTATGATGAAACCTTTTCACCAGTTGCAATGCTTAAATCTGTTCGGGTTTTACTTGCTATTGCTACATATCATGATTATGAAATATGGCAGATGGATGTCAAAACTGCTTTACTTAATGGGAATCTTCTTGAGGATGTGTACATGACACAACCTGAAGGATTTGACATACTAGAAGAAGCCCAAAAGATATACAAGTTACAGAGATCAATCTATGGATTGAAGTAAGCTTCCAGAAGCGGGAATCTTTATTTTGATGAAATAGTAAAACAATATGGATTCATCAAGAATAGAGATGAGCCTTGTGTCTACAAGAAGGTTAGTGGGAGCATGATCGTCTTCCTGGTATTATATATAGATGATATATTACTCATTGGAAACGATGTCCCTACCCTGCAACAAGTAAAGACTTGGTTGGGGAAATGCTTTTCTATGAAGGACCTAGGTGAAGCAACCTATATATTAGGAATCAGGATCTATAGAGATAGATCACAAAAACTGTTTGGCCTAAGCCATAGTACATACATAGACAAAATGCTGAGACGCTTTAATATGCATGATTCTAAGAAATGATTCATATCTATGCAACATGTCCTATTGTCGCGACGGGATTTTTTGAATATAAGATATTGGATTATCTTAACTCAATTGAATCACTAAGCATGAGTCGCCATTGAACTTTATTGTATCCAAAAAAACATGAAAAGGAAAAATATTGATAAAACCCTAAGAAAGAGATCTAGGTAAGCAAGTCGTTTATGCAAAGGGAAGGTGATAGGCACCATTCACATCCTTGGTACTCCAAGGGAACCAATGATCATATATTGTTTGCCTTATTATGGGTATTTAAAAGGTGAGTGGGTTTAAAACAAGAAAAATAAAAGGGTGAGGTTATATTTTTTATTAAGCTTGAAAAGATTTGTGAGAACATCTCATGCCTACGTACCCCCCAAGTGCAATGAGGGATCAAAGCTTCATAGTTCACCTAAGAGGTTGCTTTTGTTTGTTGTTAGTTGATTTTATTAGAGAAAGTGATAATAGGCATTCTCAATAGAGAGAATATCAATTATACATTATTTTGTTCTTGCTTGCTCTTTTATGGTCCACCCTTGTGGCCGGTTGATTGCGAGGCTAAAAAGACACTCGGCTTACAACATTGGTTGGGTGCTTGGTATATGGACCAAGTAAATGTGGGGGTTTAAAATAAAGTGAGTTTTGTATTTTTTTAATATTTGATTAGGTTAAATCCTTTAGTAGGTGTTTTACAAAGTGTTTTTACATGCAAAAATGGTGGCTTACTAAGTTATGGACAAAGGAGGTGAAAAGTTTTTTCCATGCAAGAAAGTAACTTTAGTTTTGAATGGTTGGCTTTAGGTTGGTTTTAGTTTAAGACATTAAAGAATACAACCTATAACATACCCCTCATGCAAGGTCCCATTACTCTATCTAAATATAGTATCCATAGTATCCTTATTACATCACTTTGAAAAGCAAGAAAGATAAACTAGTCCTAAGGTGATATTTCCCTTCCACACATGAAATCTCAAAGACAAATAAAAAGAAAGATGAAAGAAAATAAACAAATGAAGAGATAAGGTATCTCTTGGTCCCTTTCTAGCCTCACTTGATTTGGATTGACTCTTCCTCTTTGTAATTTTCTTTTTCACCATGTTTGAATGAAATGCTCTTGAATGTAACAAGAAGAGAAACAATGCTAATGCAATGACTTAACAAATTCTAAATTATAACATAGAATCAAAATTGTTAGTAAACTTCAAAAGATGAAATAGAGAAGTATGATTCCAAAATGACATATATTTTTGGTATTTTTCTCATGCAAGGAAAGGCACTTTTGAACATGATTATCAAAATAAGTCATAAATGGAATGCAAACTAAACATGCTTTCTAAACAAAATGAAATGGAAATGGAAAAGGATAAAAATACAAAAACACTTAACATATGAAATGACACATAGTGAGGTCAAAATAAAATGTAATTGAAACACATCATTAATCATGCAAGTTGACAAAATGGGAATCAGAACAATGCATGCTGGCAAGGTATAAACCCTAATCTACAACATGCTTGAAAATTGAATCAAAGATGCAAGATATAAACATGATATCAAAAACATTTTAGAATATGAAATGAAGCATAATGATATACCAAATCAATAATGTTCATGGATTGCATTCATGATGAGTATCAAACAAATTATGGTTCTAATCATACAGTGTATCACTTAAACATGCCAAAACTAGGTCAAATCAAACATAAAATCAAATGAAAATGAAAATGACCTAAAAATGAAAATTGGAAAGAATCAAACATGTTCAAAATTTCATACAAACATCAATATGGAATCATAAATCAAGCATCAGTATTTTAGGTCCACTCTTAAGTCAAAACAAGCATAAACATCAAAATAACACTTAAATGAGAAATGGTTCAAATGAAAAAACTTTCAAAATAAGAAAGTGTCTAAGTCTCATATTAAAACTAGGGATGCAATCATTTCACATTGATCATGCATTAAGAACAAGTTACAACTTAAATCAAGCAAAAGGGGCAAAAGGAAAACCCTAATTTTGAACTTTAAGAAATAAGCTTCAAATGAAAAAGTGTTCAACACAAAAGATGTTACTGATCATCTATGAAAACCAAAAAATGTAACCATATACCATTTATGAACCAATTTGAAACACGTAGGATTTTCAAATTTTGGAAATAAATGGATAGTAAACCCAAAAAAATCAAACTAAATGGAAAAAATCTTCAAAGTAGAAAGCTCAAAGAAGTAAAAGTGTCATCTATTATATAAGGTTCATACACAATTTTTTTGGGATTTTTTTCATGTAATCCGAAATTACTATGATTTAAATACATAAAAAATAACACATAAAAAGAGAAAAATGATTTTTAATTTTCTATTGGTCCGAAAAATAAACAAAATCATATTATGGAAGAGAAAATTATTCCAAACTACTTTCATGTTGGACACTTTTCCAAATTCCAAATAGTTTGAGAGATATTAAATAAACAAAATAATTAAAATAAATAACAAAAATTGATTAAAATGCAATCCAGTGGAAAATAAGGGAGAAAGGTCTATGGTAAGCATACACGCAGATCTGCTCCTTTTCCTCATTAATGAGGTGGCTCATTATGAGCCCTTGGATCTAATGCAAGCCCACCACAAGGCGTGTTTGTTAACACATGGGAATACAACGGAATTCAAAATTTGGAGGGACCACATGTTACACTCCCATTGGTCCATTTTTGAATTTTTGAGGGAGGCACATAAGGTCGCCTGAGAAGACGACCGGACCACCATGGATGGTGACCGGTTTCTGGAAAAAATAAAAATAACTTAAAACACAAAACTCAAAGAAGAAAAGTTGTTCTGAAATTCAAGGCGAATAAGATGATGGAATCTAAAATCATTTATGAGTACTTAGTGGTTCTAATCGAAGGTAGGAACAAAATGAAACCCTAAACTAAAAAACATGATTAAATACTACTCAGTTCATGAAAATGAAATTAAAAGTTATGTTGATCATATGGAACGAATTCTCAACAACATGGCATCAAGAGATTTAAGGTTTGGTTCAAATTTTATACCTCTTGAAGATCACTTGAGTTGCTGATTTCAGAGAACTCGTTCTTCCTCCAAAGGCCACTATTCAGCTTGCTTCAAGTTGTCACACCTCCACCACACTTTAGAGAACCTTGCTAAGCCAAAGGAATAACTTGAGGGTACCTGTGATTTAAAATTTGATCCAAAGTTCAGAGGTTCAATAGTAAATTTTATAGAGGTTCTATGGCTCTCTAAACTTGAGAAGGGATGTGCAGGAGCCTATATTTATAGAGGGGAAGTGTGTTGGTAGCTTGTTGAGCACCCTTAATTAGGTTAGAGGGTAAAATGGAAATTTTCACAGTCTTGCAAATCAAGTTTTTGGTGATGTGGCTCTTGTACCTTTGCTAATGGCATGTGCAGACACACCACACTCTCCACTAATCTGTTTTGAATCAAAAATCGTGGCCAACTGCCTTTGTCCTTGCCTACTTTGTGATTTGCTTCCAAAAGGTGAAAATTGCAAAACTTGAGAAATATGGGACATACACATGGTGCAGCTCGTGGATGAATGCAAACAACAAATGTAATTGGGCTTCTCGTGATCTATTTGAGGTCCAATTGCAGCAATGTTAATTGGTTTGGGAGAAAAAGAGTTTTGGCCAAAAATAACATTATGGATCGGGTTGGGAGAAATGTCATGGTTTGAGCCCTCAATTATGGCATACATTGATGCACACACCACATAATTTGTATGTAATGGAATGTCACAAAAATTTGAGCTCAAAGAGGTGTAATTTGGAAAATGGCTATGTGACATGAATGGATAACGTGAAATGTAAGGTACAAGATGGTCAATTTGATATTTGGCTTGAATCAACCTCAAACAATGATTCCCATAAGTCATATAAACCATTTATGAGGTGTTTGAGTTGGAAAAACACCCAAAAATCCTTTAGATAAAAACCTCATTTTTTCACTTTTGGACAACTTTAGCAACTTTGAGGTTTGCACTACAAGTCCTTATGCATTTTTGGATTTGGACAATGAATTAAAGTTGTAGGTAATGGAAAAATAAGATCATAGAAAAAATAATCAACTCATTTGAGTCAAAATTGAGAAAGTTATGAGGTAGTGAAGTTGGCAAAAATTAAGGAACCTATAATGTATGAACCTCATTCACCCTTTTCTACTCAAAATTGGCCTTTAATATATGGAGATCAAATGTTAACAATGGTTGTATGATTGATTTTTAAAAATGAACCACCTCATTTGGACAAAAATTGAAGGAGTTATGATGTTTTGAAGTTTGACTCAAAATCACTAGGAACCAAGGATGACCTGTAATGTTTTCCCAAAATAAATGGGATACCACTCAAAATTGGACTTTGTGATAAGAAGAAAACTTGTTAGGGATGCACTCAAGATATATATGGTGAAACGAACCACCCCATTTGGGTGAAAATTGACCAAGTTATGGTCAATTGAAGTTAGGTAAAAATCAGGGCACTAAATAGGGAGACCTTCAAAATCAAATGCTAAACCAAGCAAATCTTGATAACACGAAATTATATCATATTTTAGGACTTAATTCCATTAAATTCTATGACTATTTATTTCGGTTTACTGCATTTTATGAGATATTACGTGGTATTTTCTTCCTATTTGTCGCAGGTAGTCTATTTTGAAGAACAAGTGAAAATGGAAGAAAAGGAGGTGCAAAAAGGAGAGAAAAGGAACCAAATGCCAAAGCCCAGCCCAAAGCGCACAAGTCACCAATGCTGTGCCTGTGACGGACGTCACAGTGTGCGTGACGAGCGTCACGCAAAACAGCCTTGTGACGGACGTCACACATGGTGTGACGAGCGTCACACCATTCCACTACCTTTTTGGCGCAAGTAACGCCCTCAGAAGACTTGAAGAGACGTTGAGGAGTTTGTGTCCTATATCCACGCCGTGCATTTAGCCACGTTGAAGACCTTGGGAAACGAAAAGCAGTTACCAGCACCAATATAAATAGCTATCTCTAAAACCTAAAAGGGTTCCTCGGTTTTTCCACGCTCACATTGCCGAAGCTTTGCCAATTTTCTTTCTTTTCACGCTTTTGCTTATTTTCTTTTCCAGCAACTTAACCTTGTTTATTTATTTCTTTTGCAAGTTCTACATTCTTTTTTTCCTTTGCAATTTACCTTTCCCTTTTTAGCATTTAGATATTTTTCGCATAATAGTTTCTACACCGGAAACTATTGTGCAACTTTTTATCGGATCTAACCTTACGTTAGATTCTAGTTTTATTTCCTTGGTTTAATTTATTGATTAATTGAAGAATCCAAGAACAAATCCTACCGGCTTGTGGTGGAGTGTTCAAGACTATTGTATTACGCATTCAGGTTCTTTAATCATTATTTAATGTTTTGTTTTATTATTTATTTATATTGTCTGCCTGGAATGAGTCTGTTTATGCATGATATGTATTCTTGTTTATTTAGCATGTCTGGCTAATTCGCCTAGATATCGGTATGTAAAGTAAGCAGAATAAGGGATCAAGACCGAGTCGGTCTATTTAAACTTAAAATTAAAATCAATCTTTTTACGGTCTCAACTTACAGGTTTAATAACAAGATTTTTTACAAAAGTAAAGGACATAAAGAAGTTAAAATCAATAGAGCGAGAGTTTGAGGTTTTAACTGGACAGTGTAAGTTAGGCATTAATTCTAGATCAGGGCGAGAGCAAGTTTTAGAGTTAATTAAATTCTGACCTTTTCCAAAAAGTATTTTTAAAGATTGAATGTGAGGACGAGAGTTAAGCATTTGGATTTAATTATATAACCTAAGTCAACAGAGCGAGAGTTTGAGATAAGGGTGTTTAAAACGGTCAGTGTTTTCTTAAAAAGAGTTTCTGCAACTTTATTGCTTTCAAAATATGGTTTTTGACTTAATTATAAGTGACAGCTACATTAATATAAAATCATGGTTTATTCAACAGAGCGAGAGTTTGAGATAAAACCTTTAACCAATAAAGTTAACTGAAACGATTTATTTTAAAACCAAGAAACCGACAAAGACTTGATTCCCTAGTTTTGACGAACTACATACCGATATCCGTTTTATTAATATTTAATCTAGATCTTAGTTTAGCTTTTAGTTTTTCCCCAAACAATCAAACATTTTTTACCTTAGCTTTACGTAGTAACCTTAGATAACGGTATATCGATTCATAAGTCCCTGTGGGATCGATATCTTTTAAAACTACGCGATAGAACTGTGCACTTGCAGTTTGTATCCCATTCTCGACTCACACAGTCGAGCGATCAAGTTTTTGGCGCCGTTGCCGGGGACTTTTATTTAATCGATATCGTAACTCTTCCGTTACGCTGTAGAGACTAAGGTTTCTCTTTCTTCTATTCTTTCTTTCGTTGATTTGTATGCCACGCACTCGCTCACAAGGCGAACCGCTCTATTTACGAATCAACGATATCGAGCTATATCTCCGAGTCTTACGACGAATTCGGGAATATCGTGCTGAAAACAATCTCCCTCCTATCGAATTTCCTGATCTCAAAGATCTTCTTCTTTCACCCGAGATGGCAGAACCAGCTCGTGCTCTTAGAGATTACGCCGCTCCATCGCAAGATGAGCCGCATTCAAGTATTGCTCCGCCCGCAATCGAAGCAAACAACTTCGAACTCAAACCTTCGCTGTTGCAGGCTGTGCAACAGAACCAATTCTCTGGAAATCCTACCGAGGATCCAAACCTTCATTTATCCGTATTTGTCCAATACGCCGATACTGTTAAAGCTAATGGTGTCACTTCAGAGGCAATTCGACTTCGTCTTTTTCCTTTCTCATTAAGAGATAGCGCTAGAAGATGGCTTCAATCTCTCCCTTCCAACTCAGTCACCACATGGAACGAGTTGAAGAAAGTTTTTCTTGCCCGATACTTTCCGCCAAGCAAAACAGCTATGTTAAGAGCCCAGATAAATGGATTTAAACAGAAAGACAACGAGTCTCTTTTCGAAGCATGGGAAAGATACAAAGACATGATGAGACTTTGCCCACACCATGGTTTGGAAGACTGGTTAGTAATTCACACATTTTATAATGGTCTCTTATACAACACAAGGTTAACAATAGACGCCGCTGCAGGTGGTGCATTAATGAACAAACCTTATGCTGATGCTTACCAGCTTATCGAGAGCATGGCCCAAAACCACTATCAGTGGGGAACCGAACGAACAACGGTGGAAAAACCTCAAACGAAAACTGGCATGTACGAGATAAGTAACCTTGATCACGTTAATGCAAAAGTGGATGCTTTGGTCCAGAAAATTGAAAGTTTAAACGTATCACCCCCAGCCGCCGTGGTTGCTATAACTCAGAATTGCGAGGTCTGTGGAATCCAAGGCCACACTCCTACGGACTGTCAACTCTTGACAGGAATCCAAGCAGAGCAAGTAAATTATGCTCAAGGAAGCCCCTATTCGAATACCTATAACCCAAATTGGAAGAACCATCCAAACTTTTCATATAAGAGTAATAATGCTTTGTACGCACCTGGACAGTCTCCAAATCAAGCCCCATCTATACCTCCGGGATATCAGAAACCGAACCCATCCATTCCTAACAATAATACCCCTAGAAAATCCAACTTGGAAATCATGATGGAAAACTTTATAGCTTCCCAACAACAAACCAATAAAGATTTCTTAAACCAGAATGTACACACTGGCGAACAACTTAAACAACTAGCAAGCAAAGTAGATGCCTTGGCTACCCATAACAAAATGCTGGAAACACAAATATCACAAGTAGCTCAACAACAAGCACCTACTGCTGCCCCAACTGGTACATTCCCTGGACAGCCCCAACCTAATCCGAGAAGCCAAGCTCATGCAATTATATTAAGAAGTGGAACGGAAGTGGAAGGACCGTCTGATCCAAGGATAGAAAACCAAAACCCTAAGAAATCAACTGAGGAAAGTGAACCTAAGGAAAAGGAAGAGAGTAATAAGGAAACCCTAGAAAAGAAGGAACCTTATGTACCTCCACCACCTTACAAACCACCTATACCTTACCCTCAAAGGCTTGTTAAAACCAAAGATGCGGGCCAATTTAGAAAATTTGTTGATCTCCTTAAACAATTAAACGTTACAATTCCGTTCACCGAAGCTATTACGCAGATGCCCTCATATGCTAAATTCTTAAAAGAAATCCTTTCTAATAAGAGGAAACTTGAGGATAGCGAAACCGTTACACTCCCTGCCGAATGTAGCGCAATAATCCAAAACATGCCTCCTAAACTCAAGGATCCGGGTAGTTTCTCTATACCCTGTCACATAGGAAAATTTGTCATCGACAAAGCTTTATGCGATTTAGGAGCCGGAATTAGCGTTATGCCTTTATCCATATGTAAGAAACTGGAAATGGGAGAATTAAGACCGACCAAAATGTCTGTGCAACTAGCAGATCGTTCCATCAAATATCCTGTAGGAATCCTTGAAAACGTTCCCGTACGCATAGGTCAGTTTTACATTCCCACTGATTTTACAATTATGGACATTAGAGAAGATGATATTACACCCATTATACTGGAAAGACCATTCTTAGCAACTGCCGGTGCAATCATAGACGTAAAACGAGGACGACTCACCTTCGAAGTAGGTGAAGAGAAAATTGAATTCATTCTTTCCCAATTCTTGAAAGCACCTGCAATAGAAGATACATGTTACTTCATGGATATCATCGATGAATGCATAAAAGAAGCAGAGTTAGGAGAAGACAAATCATCAGACTATCTTTTAGAAGACAAACCTAACCAATGTTTAGCAATAACACCGGACCCTACGCAATGTCTTAACAAACCAACCCCTGAGCTGAAGACACTTCCCAAAAATCTGAGATATGAATTCCTAGACTTAGAACTTGAACGACCTGTGATAGTTAATGCAGATCTAGGAAGACTCGAAACAGAAAAACTCCTACATATCTTAAGGAAGTACCCCACCGCACTAGGATACCACATCACCGATCTTAAAGGAATAAGCCCTTCTATTTGTATGCACCGCATCATGTTAGAAGAAGACTGTAAAACCTCTAGGGAACACCAGAGAAGACTAAATCCGATCCTGAGTGAGGTAGTAAAGAAAGAAATAACCAAGTTATTGGAAGCAGGTATTATATATCCTATATCTGATAGCAAATGGGTTAGCCCTGTACACGTTGTACCAAAGAAAGGAGGCATAACCGTTATTGAAAACGAAAAAGGAGAAACTATAACTAAACGAATCGAATCGGGATGGAGAATGTGCATTGATTATAGGAAACTAAACAAAGCAACCCGAAAAGATCATTTCCCTTTACCATTCATTGACCAAATGTTAGAACGATTAGCAAAACATTCACATTTCTGTTATCTAGACGGTTATTCAGGCTTCTTTCAAATACCAATTCACCCTGATGACCAAGAAAAGACAACGTTCACGTGCCCTTTTGGTACCTTCGCTTATAGACGAATGCCGTTTGGTCTGTGTAATGCCCCTGCAACCTTTCAAAGATGCATGATGGCAATATTCGCCGACTTTCTCGAAAACATCATGGAAGTATTTATGGATGACTTTTCTGTATACGGACAAAGTTTCGAGGAATGCCTTGAAAACCTAGAAAGAGTCCTTGAGCGATGTGTAAAAGTAAACTTAGTACTTAACTGGGAGAAGTGCCACTTTATGGTACAAGAAGGAATCGTTTTAGGACACATCATCTCGAACAGAGGAATTGAAGTAGACAAAGCCAAAATAGAGGTAATCGAAAATCTTCAACCCCCAAGAACCGTGAGAGAAGTACGAAGCTTTTTAGGACACGCCGGTTTTTACCGACGATTCATCAAAGACTTCTCTAAGATAACTAAACCTTTAACCGGACTATTGATGAAAGATGTTGAATTCATATTCGACGACAACTGTTTAAAAGCATTTCAAACTCTTAAACAAGCATTGATCTCCGCACCCATAATGCAGACACCAGACTGGAATGAACCATTCGAAATAATGTGCGATGCCAGCGATTATGCTGTAGGTGCTGTGTTAGGACAAAGAAAGGATAAAAAGCTTCACGTTATATATTACGCTAGCAGAACCCTGGATGAAGCGCAAATGAATTACGCCACTACCGAGAAAGAACTCCTAGCAGTGGTATTTGCGCTAGATAAATTTCGTTCTTACTTGGTAGGAGCTAAAATAATAGTCTACACTGATCACGCTGCTATCAGGTACCTTTTAACAAAAAAAGACGCTAAACCTAGACTCCTAAGATGGATCTTGTTGCTACAAGAATTCGACTTAGAAATCAAGGACAAGAAAGGAACTGAAAACGTAGTAGCAGACCATCTCTCTAGACTTGAGAATCTTGAACCGGAAAGAACATCAATTAATGATGATTTCTCGTATGACAAACTTATAGCTACTTTGGAAGAGAACAACTCCGACATGCAAGTAGAAACCACCTTAGCTATATCCGTCACACCATGGTACGCTGATCTCGTCAATTATTTAGCTGCCGGAATAGTTCCACCTACTTTATCTTACCAACAGAAGAAACGATTCTTCTACGACATAAAACACTATTACTGGGATGATCCCTTACTTTTCAAAAGAGGCCCCGATGGTATTTTTCGTCGATGCATACCCGAAGAAGAAGTAGAAAATATAATCCAACACTGTCACTCCGCTCCTTATGGTGGACACACAAGTACATCCAAGACCTGCTCTAAAATCCTACAAGCCGGCTTTTATTGGCCAACTATATGGAAGGACGTACATGCGGCTATTAAGGAGTGTGACAGATGTCAACGCACGGGAAACATATCTAGACGTGACGAGATGCCACAAAAAGGTATTTTGGAGGTAGAGATTTTCGACGTGTGGGGGATAGACTTCATGGGACCCTTTCCATCCTCTTTCGGTAACAAATACATACTCGTGGCAGTTGACTACGTATCAAAATGGATCGAAGCTGTAGCATCCCCAACAAATGACACCCGAGTAGTAACTAGACTCTTTAAGAATATAATATTTCCGAGATTTGGCATCCCAAGAATAGTAGTCAGTGATGGTGGATCGCACTTTATATCCAAGGTACTCGAAAAATTATTATTTAAATATGGAGTAAGACATAGGATAGCGACACCTCACCACCCTCAAACCAGTGGACAAGTGGAAGTATCTAACAGAGAAATCAAGCAAATACTAGAAAAAACGGTCGCCACTTCAAGGAAAGATTGGTCATTGAAATTACCAGAAGCTTTGTGGGCATACCGAACTGCTTATAAAACCCCCATAGGGACGACCCCATTTAAGCTCATTTATGGAAAATCCTGTCACCTCCCGGTAGAATTAGAACATAAAGCCTATTGGGCTATTAGAAATCTAAATTTGAATTATAAAGCCGCCGGTGAAAAGAGAATCCTTGACATAAACGAATTAGAGGAACTCAGAAGAGACGCCTATGAAAATGCCAGAATCTATAAAGAAAGAACAAAACAATGGCATGACAAGCGTATATCAAGGAAAATCTTCAAGCAAGGCGACGCAGTACTTTTATTTAACTCTAGACTAAAGTTATTCCCGGGAAAACTACGATCCAGATGGTCAGGGCCTTTTCATATCACTAAAATCTTTCCCAGTGGAGCGGTAGAAATAAAAGGAAAATCTACAGAACCGTTCACCGTAAACGGGCAACGTCTGAAACACTATCACTATGCGGAAACCAACGAGGATTCGCAAATCCTACACTTAGACGAAACGCCCCCAGGACCTATAGATTATATTTAACAGTTTCTTTGTCGAGCTTGCGACATTTAAACAAAGCGCTTAGTGGGAGACAACCCACAAATTAGTTTGTTATTTTATTATTCTATTATTATCATTTCCCTATTTCTTTCTTAATTATTCTTTTAATTTCTGTTTAGCATTCATTCTTGATTTATTCAAAAAGAAAAAAATATAATAATAATAATTTTTTCTTCTTTCGGCATTTGGCCAAATCCTGACTTAAACTCATGTTTTCTTTTCTCTAGCTAACACTAACCAGATGGGACATATTGATCGTATGGGTATCAAGTTCAGAGGAATGGCTCAGAAACAAAAGTTTGAAGAACTAGCCGCTAGAGAGATGCTACCTAGTTTATATGCTGATGATTGGGGTATGACTGCCCTTGGACTGAGACAGAGTGTCCTGTATTTGCTGAATCAGATAGGATGGGAGACATCCCCTATCCTGAGACATTTCACCACCTACCGGAGACTCACACTAGAATTCCTTAGCTCATTAATCTATCTACCCAGCCATGGAAAAGGAATTAGCAGAGGTTTTATCCAGTTCAGAATGTTCAACATGGAGTACCAATTTAATATTAGAGACTTCACCAACCTTTTGGGTTTTCCTACCTCCTTTGATACATTCACTGTAAGCCAGGAAGAACTTTTTGAATATAGAGAGCTTGAACACTTTTGGGGTAGGCTGACTGGAAATGATGAGCCCGAAGAACATGAGTTTCTCTCTGGAAACATACACAACCCGGCCTTTCGCTATTTCCATAAGATCCTGACCCACACTTTATTTGGGAAGAAGCCAAATAGTACTTCAGTTTCACGTGATGAACTCTTCATCATATTTTGTGCTTCCCAGAACCGTCCAGTGAACGGTGCCACTTTTATGTTAGCTAATTTGGACCACCTTATCCAGGATGAGCGAGCACCCATTAGAATAGGCGGTTTGATAACTATGATAGGTAATGCTATTGGGTTACGTCAGCCTATGCTTGACCTAAACCCTTTTTGTGGCATTACTACTATGAGTATACCTTTCCTCTTCAACACTATGTTTATAGCAAACCTAGGGACTGATGAGTTTGAGCTTATTATTGATAACCAGGTTCTCTGCCTATTCACCATGCCCGATCCTAGGACTAGTGTTCATAACCAAAGGAACTGGCTCTATAACCTGAATGAAACCCCAACTCCTGCTAGATCCACTGAATCCATCAAGGATTATGAGATTTGTAATGACTATGAGAATTATGTTGACCAGATCCCTCATGCTGAATCTGACCCTCAGACACCATCCGGCTATTATGATATTGACCCTCCTCCTCAGCCTGTTCAGACCGAAGAATCAGCCATACCTGACCTCCGACATCATATGCCCGGAACTGATTATAACACCGCCATTGAAGCTTTGATGTCAGAACAAGACGCCCTCAGAGGAGAATTTACTAACATGAGACACGAAGTTCTAGGATACATGAGCAGTATGACGAATCAGTTTCACGAGTTGCTACATCATGTTAACTCTTTTGCTCCTCCGGCCAGAGATCGTACAGAGGGATAGAGTTTAGTTATTTTTCTAAGTTATTTAGTTTTAAATTAGATTTTTCATTAATGTTATTTGAATTCGTGTTCGCATTTATTTTTTTCTTTCATTTCATTGTTTTCCTTTCCTGTATTACATTATGATCATTTTTATTGAAGCTGTTTATTTAATTTTATTATGCAATAGCTATTATGCTCTACTGTTGCTACCTATGAATTATTATTATACAAAGCAGATTAAGCGTGCACCATAAATTAAACTGCAGACTAAACTGATCATAAGCAAAACAAAACAAAATAAATAACAAAAATTAAATCCTTTACCAAAGTGATTTTGTGAAACGCTACTGAAGCCTTTCCAAAAAGGAATGTGTGACGAGCGTCACACTATCCATAACGAGCGGCACACCAAGTGCCTGTTACGAGCGTCACACCCCTGTGACGAGCGTAACACTACTCAGACTAGTGAACGTTAAGGAGCCGTTGGAGACGAACGTTACATCTTTAACTTTTTACCTTCCCCATTCATTTTTCATTTAACCACACTTAATTACTTTTCAACCACTTTTTCTTTCCACCTTCCAAATTTTTCTCCTATAAATACCCACCAAACCTCCCTTCATTCACCACAAACCATTCTCTCCTATCAAATACATTTTTTTTCTTCTTTCCAAATCACCCCCTCAAAATTCATTCATCACAATGGCGGGAAATCAGAATTTCGGAAATATCATCTTCCGATCCGAAGATGACAATTATCAAAGGGAACAATTCGAGCGTTTCCAACAGCGAGGCGTCGCTTCCACCAGGTACCCCGATTTAACCTGTTTACAACAATTAGGATTACTCCAAGGTATCGAATGGATGCTCCGTCAAGCCAACTTAACCTTCCTTTGCACTCATAATCAACCCACCTACCCATCCCTAACCTTAGAATTCTTAAGTTCATACGACTACACCACTCCCGCCGGTGAAGACGAATTTTTAACCGGTACCGCAACCTTCCGTATGTTTAACACCGAGTACTCCCTAACCCAAAACCAATTGAGTACCATGCTACAATTTCCCACAGAAGGTCTGCTGCATGCCAGAATCCCTCCAACCTCAAACTGGAACACAGTTGGTGTTTTCGGCCTTTTTAAGAAAATTTCCGGTATAGATACCTACAACTGGGAAGAGCTCCTTCTCTCCCATATACATAACCCCACTATCCGGTACTTTATCCGCATCTTGCAAAACACAGTTTTTGGAAGGCCAAACAACAGCAAGGTCAACTCAAAGGAACTATTTTTCCTCCAGTGCGTCTTCGAACCAGATACTCAGGTAAACGCCGCCTCCTTTCTCTTTCATCATATCCGCACCTTATGTGCTAGAGGCAGGCAACCTTTTATAATCGGTGGATTAATCACCACCATAGCACTTGGCCTACACCTAGGGGATAAACTTCAAACTTTAGAATCCCTACCTCCCCTATCTATGGATATCAGCTACTGTCGATCCAGCCGCTTGATTAAGAACAGAGTAGGCGGAGGATATTATCTTATGGTGAACAACCAGGCAGTCCCAAGCGTTGTTCTACCAAATACTGCCCGCACTGATGTCACAAACCCCGACTGCCACCTCTACGATCTAAACGCTCCCGAGTGTGTACTTCCTATTTAATGTACTTTTCCTTTGTTCAAGTATGTACTTTTCCTTTTAATGTTATTTCCTAAAAAAAAAAAAAAAAAAAAAAAAAAGAAAAATTTAAGTTAAGTCCCGAGTGTGAAAATTTCTATTATCTATTCCCTCAAAAATTTTCATGAGCCATAACAAAAATTTAACACACCCAATAAGTATAAAGGTCGCTTATTTTATACAACTTGAGTGAAATCAAGACAAAAATCATTACCATAACAACGCTATGAGAACCTCAACATGTTAGATCAGGATAAGTACCTATTATACCGATTCCTCGAACTTTTAGTTTTATAGTAACCCCGAGTAGTTTATACGAGAAGTCAGCACCATCTTAATAGCAAACTACGTGGAGAGCCGATGAATATAAGTGAATGATCCCCAAAGTAACATAAAATATATGAATATATCAGGAAATGCACTGATTAAATTAGGTGATCCTTACCAGATCATTTAATCTAAAGGTTGCAGATCATGCAAAAACACAATATGAAAGATCCATTATGAGTTGGTTCAGTAGGTATCTGGTACTGAACTCGGTAGGGCGGACTACGGTTCGATCCCCCACAATTTGCAATGGACTGAATAACGAAGTTATCCGACTTATGTACCAGAACTTCTAGCTAAAAGCGGATCATAATCACTAACCGGTTACTCCACTATGTGCGCGAAAAGATAAAGGGCTTAATGTGATTTCGCTAGAATGAAAACGGGTGAAATAAGAGTAAAGGAACTAGGACAGCTATAATGGCATTGCTCGAACTGGTTTGCATAAGGTCGGGTTATCTGAGGTTGTAACGGTAGTTGTTGATGTCAAGGTTAAACTCAAGTTGCTTCTAAACAAAATCCACTTGCAACCTATTACGAATTGATGTGTGTTTTGAAACTTCGCCTGGCTAAATTTTTGAAAACGATTTCTATACTGAATTTTGCTTGAGGACAAGCAAAGATCTAAGTATGGGGGAGTTTGATAACACGAAATTATATCATATTTTAGGACTTAATTCCATTAAATTCTATGACTATTTATTTCGGTTTACTGCATTTTATGAGATATTACGTGGTATTTTCTTCCTATTTGTCGCAGGTAGTCTATTTTGAAGAACAAGTGAAAATGGAAGAAAAGGAGGTGCAAAAAGGAGAGAAAAGGAACCAAATGCCAAAGCCCAGCCCAAAGCGCACAAGTCACCAATGCTGTGCCTGTGACGGACGTCACAGTGTGCGTGACGAGCGTCACGCAAAACAGCCTTGTGACGGACGTCACACATGGTGTGACGAGCGTCACACCATTCCACTACCTTTTTGGCGCAAGTAACGCCCTCAGAAGACTTGAAGAGACGTTGAGGAGTTTGTGTCCTATATCCACGCCGTGCATTTAGCCACGTTGAAGACCTTGGGAAACGAAAAGCAGTTACCAGCACCAATATAAATAGCTATCTCTAAAACCTAAAAGGGTTCCTCGGTTTTTCCACGCTCACATTGCCGAAGCTTTGCCAATTTTCTTTCTTTTCACGCTTTTGCTTATTTTCTTTTCCAGCAACTTAACCTTGTTTATTTATTTCTTTTGCAAGTTCTACATTCTTTTTTTCCTTTGCAATTTACCTTTCCCTTTTTAGCATTTAGATATTTTTCGCATAATAGTTTCTACACCGGAAACTATTGTGCAACTTTTTATCGGATCTAACCTTACGTTAGATTCTAGTTTTATTTCCTTGGTTTAATTTATTGATTAATTGAAGAATCCAAGAACAAATCCTACCGGCTTGTGGTGGAGTGTTCAAGACTATTGTATTACGCATTCAGGTTCTTTAATCATTATTTAATGTTTTGTTTTATTATTTATTTATATTGTCTGCCTGGAATGAGTCTGTTTATGCATGATATGTATTCTTGTTTATTTAGCATGTCTGGCTAATTCGCCTAGATATCGGTATGTAAAGTAAGCAGAATAAGGGATCAAGACCGAGTCGATCTATTTAAACTTAAAATTAAAATCAATCTTTTTACGGTCTCAACTTACAGGTTTAATAACAAGATTTTTTACATAAGTAAAGGACATAAAGAAGTTAAAATCAATAGAGCGAGAGTTTGAGGTTTTAACTGGACAGTGTAAGTTAGGCATTAATTCTAGATCAGGGCGAGAGCAAGTTTTAGAGTTAATTAAATTCTGACCTTTTCCAAAAAGTATTTTTAAAGATTGAATGTGAGGACGAGAGTTAAGCATTTGGATTTAATTATATAACCTAAGTCAACAGAGCGAGAGTTTGAGATAAAACCTTTAACCAATAAAGTTAACTGAAACGATTTATTTTAAAACCAAGAAACCGACAAAGACTTGATTCCCTAGTTTTGACGAACTACATACCGATATCCGTTTTATTAATATTTAATCTAGATCTTAGTTTAGCTTTTAGTTTTTCCCCAAACAATCAAACATTTTTTACCTTAGCTTTACGTAGTAACCTTAGATAACGGTATATCGATTCATAAGTCCCTGTGGGATCGATATCTTTTAAAACTACGCGATAGAACTGTGCACTTGCAGTTTGTATCCCATTCTCGACTCACACAGTCGAGCGATCAAATCTCTTCTTGAACAATGAATCAAAATTGTATATGGTCTAAATTAGAGCATATTAGAAAAATAATGGGCTCCATATGATAAGTATTTCCCAAGTTATGACCTTAGGAAGTTCAACTTGAAAAATTAGGTCAAAACCCTAGACAATTTGAGATGTTTTGCTTCTAAAATGGTTTTACATCCACAATTAACTATTGACATGTGAATATAATTTATAGATTATGAAGATTAGAGTCCAATTCAAAAATAACCACATTCATATATTTCTTGATGAAAAATTTATGACCTTTGGAAGTCAACCTATCCAATCTTAGAGCCAATGGAGCAATTCCTTGTTATGACTTGCACAAATAATGACCAAATGATGTTGAGATACATGCACATCATCATATTCAATTCCAAATGATAAACTTTTAATGATTAAGACCACAATCCTCTTTCTTTTGATCTTCAAATTTCTCAAATCTTGCACCATCTAACTACAAAAGATACAAGCACAACACAAAAGCAAAAATCTATCTAAATGCATGAAGTTATTGACGAATGATGAAAATGAAATGTATATACCTTTGAGCCAAGTACATGGTGATAAGATAACACAAGTAATAGTACAAAGCAAAGCAATGGGTGATACAAATGAGTGAGATACATAACCCTAGCTTGAGCAAACAACCAATGAGAGGTTATAAGGACCAAGATCACTTAGATCCATGCTTGTGATCACATTAGGGTATTGATGAATTGAAATTATGAATGCAATGATTGATTAATATGTTATGAAGCTTAGGGGTGAAAATCGGGGTATGACACCTGTGTCTATCAAAAACACAATCCCCTTCAACTAAGGAAGAAAGGGATCACATGAATAAGATTCCATATGCATCTGCAATATGATCTATCATGTATGCCATGTTATATACTCGACCATATGTCTCATATGCTTTAAGTGCAACGAGTAGGTACCAATCTGATCCCGGTGATGCTCATTGAGTAGCTGTCAATAATATCCTTAAGTATTTGAGAAGGACTAAGGACTCATTCTTGATATATGGAGGTCAGGAAGAGCTTGCTATAATTGGATACACCAATGATAGCTTCCAGACAGATAAGGATGACTTTAAATTGTAATCTGGTTATGTGTTCTACTTAAACGGTGACGCTATGAGCTGGAAAAGTTCAAAGCAAGATATAGTTGCTAATTCTACAACCGAGCCCGAGTATATTGCTGCCTCAAATGCAACAAAGGAAGTTGTTTGGATCAAAAAGTTCATTAATGAACTTGGCATAGTTCCTAGCATTATGGATCCCATTGATATCTATTGTGATACAATGGGGCTATCTCACAAGCTAAGGAGCCTAGATCTCACCAACGATCCAAACACATACTTAGACGTTATCACCTTATTCGAGAGATCATAGATAGAGAATAAGTGAAAATATACAGAGTACTTACACTTGACAATATTACTGGCCCACTGACAAAGCCTCTTGCACAGTAGAAGCATGATGGTCATACTAGATCTATGGCCATTAGGGGTATGCCTGATTGGCTCTAGGGCTAGTGGGAGATTTTTGGTGTAAGCCCTATAGGCAAATACTTTTGGTATTTGTATCAAATTATTTATTAATAATAAAAGTTTTTTTCTTTATTATGTTTGTTTAATAAAGTCCCTAGAATAGATAGTCCGTTTCATGTATCAAGTGTGACTTAATCATGAGATCCCATTAAACATAAGGACATTATTCTTAAAGTATCCGTAGTCGAGCTTTGTTATGAATTGGAATAACATTAAAACATTAAGATTATTATGTATATAGACTGATGATCATATCTCATGGATCATGGATAAAGAGTTATCAAGTCTTAAACATAGGTATGAATATTAGGAGTAATATTTATACTGGATTGACTCGCTATCAAAATATTACATAGAATGTTATGCAAAGTGTCATAAGTTATTCTCATGGTGATAGTGGTGTATACCACTCTTCGACCTGAAACCACTATGGACCCTAGATGTAGAGTCGAGTGCTTTATTATTGATCAAAGATTGTCCATAACTGGATGACCATAAAAACAGTTGATGGGTACTCCACGAAGCATGCTGAGGGACATGAGTGACCTAGATGGAATTTGCCCATCCTGCGTAATAGGATAAATTTCTAAAGGCCCAATATTGAACTAGAGAAGGATGACACGGTCTATGCCTTGTGCTCAATATAGACATAAGGGCAAAAAGGGTAATTGTACACACAAGTACTATCACAAAAAGGGATTTATCAGATCACATGAAATTTTTGTGTCTTCGGTAATAGTGATGTGTTGTTAGATACCGCTCAATGTTTATTATGTTAAATACGTGATTTAATATAATTGCCAATATCATGAAAACCTACAGGGTCACACACAAAAGAACGGATTGATGAGAGATTGAGTAAATAAGGAACACCATAAGGTACAATGACTTAAGTGAATTGTAGAACATCGTAAGGTATGGTGCACTTAAGTAGAATACGAAATATGGTAAGGTACCACACGCTTAAGTGGTTTTTGGTATATCATAAGATATGGGCCACATACACTTAAGTGGGCTTTTTAGCTTGCAGCCCACACAAGTGGTTCTATAAATATAACACTTGTGCATAAGAATTTCATTAGATGAAATTTAGTCTCTCTCTCTCTCTCTCTCTCTCTCTCTATATATATATATATATATATATATATATATATATATATATATATATATATATATATATATATATATATATATATATATATATATATATATATATATATATATATATATATATATATATATATATATATATATACAAAGCCTTCAATTGTAGCAGCTAACATTGAGACTAAAGGAATCCGTTTGTGTGGACTGAGTAGAGGCGTTGTCATCATTCAACGCTCGTGATCACTCCTTAGATCTGCATCAAAGGTTTCAATCACCACAAGAGGTAACAATTTCTATCACTGATCATGCTCATTCGTAAGGATCACTAAAGGAGATTTTTTTTTAATTTCTGATGCATTTTGGATTGCAATTTTCCTTCAGTTGTTACTGATTTTATTATTGATCATGAAATAGTTGTAGTGACACAAGATTATGTTGGTCTAAAACCTTGGAAATTATACTTCAATGGCTCCAAACATAAAAATGGAACTGGTATTGGAATTTTGATTATCTCTCCTCAAGAAATTCCAATGAAGTTTCAAAATTAAAGGTTTTTGCTCCAATAATGAGGCTGGATATGAAGCTTTAATAGAAGGTCTCGAAATTATTTTAGATTTATGTGCTAAAGGAGATTAAATTAAGGTGATTCAGAGTTGATTGTGAAATAATTGACAAAATAGTACAAATGAATCAAAGAGAATCTGCTGATGTACTTTGTCAACACCAATTCGTTATTAAGAAGATTTGATGAAGTCGACATCAAACATGTTTATCAAATCGAAAACCAAGCTAATGATTTATCACAAATTGCTTATGGTTACAGAGTTTTTAAGAAAAAGTTAGAATAATTGATTGAGGTAAAAGAAAAGTTGATTTTGACTAATCCTTTCCCATTTGGATTGTCAAAGTCAAAACTGGTGGTGGTAGAAAGGATTGATGAAATAAAAAACTTCATAGAAATTTTTTCCATTGAAGTTTTTTTGAATAATGATTGACGAAAATCGATTGTTGATATTTTGGAAAATCTGACAAGAATGACAAATTAAAAAATCATGTATAAGGCATTAAGTTATGTTATTATCGGAAACAAATTATTTAAAAAGAGTCATGAAGGAATCTTACTTAAATGCCTTAGTGAAAGTGAAGCTTATTTGGCAACATCTATGGTCCATAGTGGATCATGTGGTGCTTATCAAGCAGGCCATAAAATGAAGTGACTCTTATTTTGAAAAGGTCTGTATTGGCCAACTATGTTGAAAGATTGTGTCAAATATGCAAAATATTATGAAGAATGTCAGAAGAATGCATGTATGCAACATGTTCCTGCAAATGAGTTACACTCAATTGTCAAGCCTTTACCATTTAGAGGTTAGAGTTTATATTTAATTGGTGAAATTCGACCTACCTCATCCAAAGGCCATGAGTACATTTTGGTTGGTATAAATTATTTTACCAAGTGGGCAAAAGTTGTTACTTTGATTAATATTGACCAGGTAGCAATAATTAATTTCATTCAAAATCATATTATATACAGGTTTGGAATACCAGAAACTTTAACCACTGATCAAGGTACAATTTTTACTAGACTAAAAATGGTCGAGTTTGCTTCAAATTCAGGAATCAAACTTTTAACGTCTACCCCTTATTATGCTCAAGCGAATAGCAAAGTCGAGGCAGCTAACAAAATTATAATTGGCCTGATTAAAAAATATGTTGGTCAAAATCCAAGAAATTGGAATAAAACTTTATACTAAATATTATGGGCCTGTCGAAATTCTCCTAGAAAAGTAGCCAATGTTACTTCATTTCAATTAACATTTGGTCATGATGCAGTTTTGCATGTCAAAATTTATTTACTATCTACAAGAATTCAAATTCAATTTGAAACTCCTTCTGAACATTATTGGAATACGATGTTATATTAATTGGTTGATTTAGATGAGGAAAGATTAGTTGTTTTGAATGTTCTTATTAGACAAAAGGAACAAATAGCTAAGGCCTATAATAAACAAAGATTAAGTCGAGAGCCTTTAAAGTTGGTGATTATGTTTGGAAAGTTATTCTGCCAATGGATCTAAAAGATATAATTTTGGGTAAGTAGTCACCGAATTGGGAAGGCCTATTTTGAATTATTCAAGTGTTTTCGAATAATAATGCCTATAAAGTTAAAGAGTTGGGTCCTAAAGATCGAACTTTGAGAATAAATGGTAAGTACTTAGAGAAATATAAACCTATGTTATAAGCAATTAGGATAATAGAAGAATAACACATAGAGAATAGAAGTGCTAAAATGGAATTAAAATTAAAGTTCCAAAATGACAGATTATCATTACACAACTTTAAACCAGCAAACAAGAAGTCAAAAACTTCATAAGGGAAGTTCAACCTTGATCTTTTTGAAGCGCTTTTTAGAAAGCTCGATTCTTGTATCATTCATTGAGTCTTCAAATATTAGGATTTGGATTTCTTTTTCCAATGCATAAGAGACATCCACATACTGAAGGCTAAGGTTGGCTTCTTGAATTATCTTTTCTTCAAGAGAAGCTAGTTTAGAATTTTTGATTGCGTCCTTCTCTTTTTGCAGTGCCTCAACCTATTTCATAAAGCTTTAAATTTGTTTATTGAGGGCCACTAATTGATATTTATCTCCTTTAGCTTGTGTCTGCAACTTATCAACTCAACTTTGAGATTGAGCAATTAGGTACAATTGTTGAGACATGGTGTCATTCATTTTTCTAAGCTTGCTCATAATCCCCTTCTTCATTTTTATGCTTTGATTGATTTGGTTGAGAATTTTTTTAAAATATAGTATGAAATGAGCAATAGGATTAGGCAAATCTTGACCACTAAGCTACTTTAATAAATTCCTAATGCCAGACACTTCAGAAGGATCTTCTTCGATGGTTTTGAATAAATCTATGTCAAAAACCTTTGCTCATTTGTTAGGGGAACTGGAATTGCTTTTCTATGACAAAGTTGGAAGAAGAAGTCATTTTTAGAGTTTGAGTTTAAGAGAAAGTGAAAAGGGTTGTTGCTTAAAGTGAACTTTTTAGGGTTATGGAAAAAGTAACATCGTGAAGTGAAAGAGGTTTGTATAGGTGTTGAAATAAGTTTTTTTTTTAGATTTCCCTCTTAAATTAAATGTCTATGTTTTGATTGTTTGTTTAAATAATTAGTAATTAATGATTTTTCCTTTATTTTAAACAGTTATTTTTTTGTAGCCCACGATGGCCTTGAGAATCAAAGTCATGATGGTTGTTACCTACATGTTACAAACATGACAGTTGAGTGAAGGCAGTCATGATGACAATGATATGTAAAGGATGGTCCAAATAGTATTATGTGTTTAACTAAAAACGCCATCTTTATGCCATATTGCAGATATGATCGAAAAATGATGTTTTTTGGGGGCATCTGTTAGCCTGAGATTTTTAGCTTAGCATTTGAATAGGAATGTGTGATATAAGATATATAAAAATGCTAGGTGTAGATAAATAAGTCATACTTTTGACATCAATTCACAAACTCGATATGTTAACCTTTCCGGCAGATGTGGTGAGTTTGACTCGCCTATGAAATCAGATGTTTGGGACTTAGTATATTCTCGAGTCCACATATTAGATGACTTAAAGACGCTTTTGACAACAATGGCGGTGTGAAGCGACTCAAGTGCTGAGGACACATGGAAATAAATCAGAAGATGAAAGCCCATGAAGCAATATATGTTTCAGATGTTAAGACAAAAGCCCATGTAGCAGTATACATGTTGGATTTTTAAGAGTTAGTCGTTGATGGAAATTGATAATGTACCTAGTATATAAGCAAATTTTAACTTTGTAGTCAGAGATTCGTGACTCATTTTGTTCTCTTTAGAACCCATACATATGATTCACTGAGATAACGAGTTTGTGAGAAATGTATGAACCCGAGTTCCATTTTTAATTCAAGCGTTTCAATTGCTTTATTATTGTTTACTTCTTTACTTGCTTTGTCAATTTAAGAACTTTTACTTTATTTCTTTGGGTGTTTACATTAGAAATCCTTTCAACACAAGTACATTTTCTCGAATGTTTTACACAAAATGGCCTTTAGGATTTTCGAGTTTGATCATACAAGTGAACTAAAACTCGTGATTATTTACTAAAAACACCAGTAAACACGATTATAACACAATATATGGCCTATAAATAATTATGGTGAAAAGTAATTTATTATGAGGACATCTAATAATCAATTATGGTTCAAATCCTGTAAAACTCCTTTATTTTCAAGTGCATAATTGACTACTTCCGAAGCATAATCGATTATGGACCAGATAGAGCCTTTTTTTTAAGTTTTCTTATTTGCTTAAACTTTTTACTATGAAATTAAGTCCCGTTCTCATTTGAAAACATGCAAGATTTTAGAAAAGCATTATCCCTTCTACTCTCACTTTGCTCTTAAAGTTTTCATATACACTTCATATGATTTTAGCACTAAGAGAGTAACTGTTGAAATGACAACATGTGTAATTCGTTATTGTAATTTTTGATATGTAATTGGAAATCCAAGAGAATGGTGTTCTCTTAAACTCATATGATATAAAGGTTGTAAGCCAAACCTGATATAAGACTTTGGAGTAAGAGATTGTGGGTTGGACCTGTGATAAATATTAGTTTAAAGTGAAAATCTCAAGATGTTATCCGTGGGGAATGAGTGTAGATCTTGTGGTTTTGGGCCAAACCATGATAAACCTGATGTGTTATTTTCTTATCCATTATCTCTTTATTTTCTTGTGTCCTTTTATTTACTATCTTCTGTTTCATCTAATATCTTCTTAAAAACCTCTTAAGAATCATTTCATCGAATCAAGTTTTTGAAAACATTTTTATATCATAATTAACATTTCCCTTTCTTGTATTTGTAGTCACTTGGTCAATAAATAATATCGAAGTCTAACTCTTCTTTAAATACTAATTGTCTCAAGAGGTAGGATGTCTGAAATGATTCATTAAGCAAACCCCTAACTTTCAATTGCGAATGACATCTTTACTAGAAAGAGAAGATGCTTTTTTTATTGAAGGGATGATTTGTGATATTTTAGACGCTGTCGAAAATGGTTCTTTTGTTCCCACACATCAAGTTAATAATGTGGAAAAAAATAAACATACAAATTTATGGACTAAATAGGATATAGAAAAAATGCAATACAATTTGAAAGTTGGAATCATCATCACTACCGCTTTAGGTACTGATGAATTTTTCTGTGCATCACACTATAACATTGTTAAAGAAATGTGGGACACACTCAAAGTTACCTATGAAAGTGCAACCAGAGTAAAAAGGACTAGTATAAACACGTTAACCATGAGTATGAATTGTTTATAATGAAACCTGAATAAAATATTCAAGATATGATTTTTTTTCATTCATATAGTAAGTCACTTAAGAACTCTTGGTAAAACATTTCAAAATAAGGATCTAACTAACAATGTCCTTAGATTTTTAAACTACATCTAGAAACCTAAAATTATTGTGATTTTTGAATATAAATACTTATCTTATGTAGATTTGGATACTCTGTTTAACAAATTGTAAGAATATGAAATTTAGATAAACCATCTTGTTAAAATCAAAGAAGGTGATAAGAAAAAGAAATGACTCCTACTAAAAGATGAAGAGGTCGCATATCCAGGAAGATGAAGACATGAATCTTTTAGTCCACAAATTCAAAAAATTCATAAGGCACGAAAAACAACCTCAAAATTTTCAACATAAAAATGAAGAAAGACCATTATTTATGCCAATATGCTTCTAGTGTGGAAAGAAGTGTCATATAAAGTCAAAATGCCGGCCACATCAAAGGAAAGCAAAAGGATACAAAAGATCTAAAAAATAATCAAAAAGAGCTTACCTTACATGGGACAAAAATGACAGACTCCTTTGATGAATATGAAAAAAAGGAAGGGGCAGACATATGTCTAATGGTAAATCGTGAAGAATATGAGCAAAAATAAAGTAAAGTAAACAAATAGAAAATACCTAAAAAATAATTTTAAAAAGCTTATATTACATGGGACAAAAATGACATAAGCTCTTATGATGAATCTGAAAAAGATGAAGAAGTCAATATATGTCTCATGATGAACCACAAAGAATATGAGGTAAATAATCAGAAATGTGAATCTAATTATAAAGATTTATTCTTCATCTGTAAATAATTATGCGATGATTCAAGTAAATTAAAAATCTTATTTCCATTTCTAAGAAGATAATATCCTCTATTGAGCATAAAAACAAAAATATAATAGAGGAAATATGACTTCTTAAAGAAAAACATAATTCTTAATTAACAACTCTCCTTCTAGTCATGTTTTACTGGATAAATCTATGAAGTGTATAAAAGGAAAGTTTAAAAAAGTTAAAGATTTGAAAAATACTCGATAAATTTACCAAAGGTACATATAACTTGAATATCATCTTATGTAATCAAAGAGGGAATTATAATAAATTTAGCTTAAACTATCAACCTAAAACAAATGCTAAGTCGTTTAGAAAACATTTATGGCCTGATATGACATCTAATCATAATATGGCTAAATGCTTTTATTCTAGTAAACATTGTCATATTTCTTATTCTTGCTTCATTATAAATTATTATCAAAATAACATGAAATTGATTCTTAAGGATCAAATGTATTTCACTAAGGATAAAAGACTAAAAAATAGTTTATGTACCAAAGTTTATAACATAGATTTATGATGCAAGTGTGCTTTACTCTCTGAAATTCAAAAAGATATCTAGATAGTGGTTGTTCAAAGCACATGATTGGAGACAAAAATATATTTTCTTCTTTTACTCCTAAGAAATGTGCACTACTGCAAAAGACACATTTCGTAACATTCTCTTACCACATCCACATAATCAACCAAGGTAATATATGTTTGTTAGGCATTGTTTTTAGTTTTTAAATTACATATAACCACGACAACAACTAACAATGTGGTGATATCTTAATAGTGACACGCTTCGAAATCCAACATCTGCAATTTTGAGTTAATAAAAGGGTGTGTTCCCTTTATTTATAATTTTAAATAAAAATTTAAAACTTGTTAACTTGGTCCAAATTAACAACCGTGGTGAAAATAACCATGGTTAGTTTTAACAACCGTTGTGAAATAGTATACCTATATAAGCTAACTTAGCTCATTTCAAAATAGATTGTGATGTAAGTGTGAAAACCTAACTTCTCTCACCTTGTCCCAATATCTCAAAACTCCATCCTAACTTCACAAAAATCTAACATAACTTCTCAAACTAGTACGAATCAAAGGAAGGTGTCACGAAACAGGCAAGCTCATTTCATTTTTTTCGTTTTCCACAAATCTTTTCAAGTAAATATACGTATGTAAATCATTTCTTTTCAAAACTCCATTATTTTATTATTATAAGATGGGGTATGTAAACTTTTAAAGTTATTGTTGAGGTATGTTATTGTTGAGGTATGTTTTTGTTGAGATATGTTTGATATCTTTGTTGTGTTTATGCTAAGGTTGGATAATGATTTTGTAGATAGATGTTGGTTGTTGATAAATTATATCATTTTATTCATAAGTTTATGATCTTGTTTACGTATTTTATGTTTAAGTATTTTGATGTTTTTGTTAGGTATATTGATAAATGTTGTTGTTAGATCCATTAGAATATCAAATCTGACTTGACTTTTAAATCCTAATTGTAGACCCATGGCTCACACTTTACTTATCTCCAGTCTACTTCTCTAAAGAAACAATTTCCTTCAGCTTCTTGGTTGAACACCTATTGAGCACATATGTTGAGGTGACAATAACTTCTCCCTATAAAGTGTGAAGTAGTTTATTCTCCTTCAGCGTGCTCTTTGTTATATCAAGCAAAGTTCGGTTTCTTCTTTCAACAAGACCATTCTGTTGAGAAGTGTATGGAAAAGTCACCTCATGCTCAATTCTATTCTCCTTACATAACTTTCTGAACTCTATAGAGTTATACTCATCTTCACCATCAGTTCTGAGAATTTTCAGCTTCTGACCACACTTTTCAACCTTGATTCTGAATTTCTTAAATTCAACAAACACCTCGTGTTTGAATTTTATAAGGGATACCACATCATTCTTGTGAAATCATCAACAAATGACACAAACTATTTATTCCCTCCAAGTGAAGGTACTGGAAATGGTCCACACACATCAGAATGCACCACACCTAGAGCATGCTTTGATCTTGGAGGCATTTCAGATGCAAATGAAAGTCTTGGTTACTTCCCTCTCATGCACACATTGCATGACTTCTCTGGCTTCTTAATTGTAGGAATTCCATGTACTAGCTTCTTTGAATTCAGATGCCCTAAGCTTGAAGTTCATATGATCAAATCTTTTATGCCACAACTCACTTTCCTTCACAACACTTGTTGCACTAAGGCATTTAGAGTATGCAGTTTTAACATTCATTTTGAATGTTTTATTCCTCCATTGTTCTGACTTCATAATCAACTTCTAATTACAGTCATATAGCTTCAAAATATTGTCCTTCATGGTAACTGAAAAACCTTTCTCAATTAATTGGCATACACTCATCAAATTGCTTTTCATGCCAGGAACATACCATACATTTTGAATCAATGTTGAATTACCATTATTCAGAACTAATCTGACATTTCCCATACCTTCAACATTGAGGTATTTATCATCATCACATATGATATTTGTCTTCTTACCAGAGTCAAAGTCAACCAGCCATTTCTTATTTCCAATAAAATGATTTGAGCAGCCAGTGTCCATATACCAACAGTCTGCCAAATACGCATCATCAGATTCAGAAGTCATCAATAGCACAAATTCATCATCAGATTCTCACCTGGCTATGTTTGCTTCTTCTGACTTCCTTTCCTTGTTTGACCAATAATCAACAGCGAAGTGGTCAAACTTCTTATAACAGTAGATTGAACCTTCCTCTTGTCATACTTCTCCTTCCCCTTCTGAGCACTTCTTTGCCTTTCAGAAGTTGGGGTTTCTGACTTCTGAACACCATCATATTTATTCCTGGCTTCTGACCAAGACTGCTTTTGATATTTCTTATCAGAAGCTGCTTTCAGAGTCTGCTGCTCCACCTCCATTTAAGAGTTTCTCTCAGTCAAATGCAACTCTTATGCCTCTAGACTGCTTTGCCGCTCTTCTTGTTCATGGTGCTAAAATCCTTATAATGTTCAATTGCTACCACAATGTAATCAAACCGAGGAGTAAGAGACCTAAGTACTATCTCAATGATACTTTTTCAGAGAGAATTTCTCCACGTGACTTCATCTCATTCGTGATCAGAATCACTCTAGAGATGTAGTCGGGTACCTTGTAATTGTTCTTCATGGTGAGATTCTCATACTGCTTACGTAGAGACTAAAGCTTTACCTTCTTCACTGATGCATCACTGTCGTAGCACCGTATAAGTGTGTCTCATGTAGCCTTTACCATCGTCAAATTAGTAATTTTGTCAAACACGTTCACATTCACACACTGATAGATGTATAACAACGTCTTCTGATCCTTCTTCCTCAGATCACACTGAGCATTTCTCTTCGCATCCATTGCATTTTCTGGAAGTGTAACCTGTATGTAACCGTCGTTGAAGTGATCAATAATATCTTGAGCGTCAAACAATACACGCATCTGAATCATCCATCGATTTTAGTTTTTGTCATCAAACACAGGAAGCTTAGTACTCAGATTACCGTTTCCGTTCATCTTCAACCTTGTGCAAATCACTCAGATCTCACCAAACACTAGTGTTTCCCAATCCCGCATAATCTAGAAATATGGTTTTGTTACGATTCAGATTCAGAAATTCAACACGAATCCAAGAAATGAAATCAATCACACAACGTCTCACCATTCACTCATGTTTCCCTGTGGATCTGAATCGGAGCTATAGATATCAATTGTTGTTGCACAAAGTAAAGACGGAGGAAGATATATATATATATATATATATATATATATATATATATATATATATATATATATATATATAAGAATAACAAACTTTCACTAACCGTTACACACAGAAATTGGTTACACACTGCACTACAATACTCAGTAAATACAACTGTTGACAGCTATAATATTATATATACACAAATAATAATCTCACGTGGATGAAATATTGAGTTACCCTTCAACTATGGGCCTAAAAATAATCATTTTGTGATTTAAAGGTGATGCAACAAAAACAAGTGCATGGCTTTCATTTACATATAGGTAACAGGGGTTTGATGAATTTATGGAAAAATTAGTATAATTTGACAATTAACAACTACTTGCATAGACTTAAATACCTAATTTGTTCACCAAGTAATAACTAATTGAACTTTAACACTCTCAACTGTGTTTTGAGTTGAGAGGCCTAAAAAAGTTGAGATTATTTTTAAAGAAGGGGAATCATTAGTTTTTTTTATTGCCAAACAAGAAGGTGAAATAAGGTATATCGTTATTCCTTTCGTTGGACTAAGAAAGTTATCATACTTAAAACTCTTTTAAAAAAGTGACGCAAGAGGGGGAACAAAGGCTTTACCATCTTGGCATTTTGATTTGCAATCATGCAAAATGAGGCATCTCTATTTCTCAATGGAATGACCACTAATGTGAAATATGGACAAGATAAGATTCCAATTCAATGATAACTGATTGAAAATTTGGAAGTGCACTGATGATATAAAAGGCAAGATATGCAAATACAGAGAATTAAACAAGAGTGCTTAAAAGTGTACCTACACATAATAATAGTTTGAATTAAGACAGCTTTACTTTTTTTCGGATATGGAAATTAAGGGAAAAGAAACCAACTCTTATGTTCTTCCATTAATGGTAATCACTTAATAGTGTACCTAAATTAATGAAATTATTTGGATTTAGTTAGACACCATGAATTTGTTGATCTCTTCTAAATATACATTAAATATATTTTAGATCACTTAAAAAATCTTTTAAATTTAAATCAGAATATTTACATAAATATAAAAAAAATTATAACTTCTTTTTTTTAAAGATATTCTCTTCATTCTGAATCGAATGATCGGTTTATAAAAATAGTTTAGCTCAAACTAACTACCATTTTAATTTTTAATATAATATTTATTATTATTATTTAATTATACATGTTAATTAAGAATATAATTTAATGGCTATGTAAAATAATTTCACAATATCATTCAATAAGAATTTATCACTCAACTATGTCATACCATTAACTTAAAATATAGTAATGAAGTGTCGAATTGTAATTCCTTGTGTCGAATCAGGTTGCTCGACAGAAGTAAGGAAGTGTCGAATCACCTAGTGTGTCGAGTTGTATTAGTGTGTCGAAGTGTCGAAACATGTTGCTTCACACAGGATTTCGACTTAGACCTATTTTTTAGTAGTGTTAACCATTTTGGGCTTTTATAGTTTTGGGCTTTGGCTTAGAGAGCAAGCTAACCTATATTTAGAAATAGAGGGGGTAATATTTATTCTTGTATGAAGAGAAGAAAGAACTCGTAATATTGTATTCACGGAATTTTACAGTTGCAAAGTGAAGAAAGAAGTTTTCCGCAGGTTGTAGGCAGAGAGAAAACTCTGCATAAAATATTTTTCTTCTTCTCCAACGTTTTTTTTCTTTCTTTCTTAATCGTTCTTTTTTTTTCATTGTCATTGCATGGTTGATAACAATCTTGTTCATCAAGATTGATAGAAATTCTCCATAGGTTGTGGTGGATTTCCAACATCTAGTATCTAGAGCTCCGGTTTGAGTGATTCGTGGGAAGAAAATCAGGATGGCAATGAATCATCCAAACAGACATTTTCTAGCGAATCTTCTGATTCTCAAGAAAAATAATTATGAGAATTGGTGCAAGCAGATGAAAGATTGTATTTTGTTATCAAGATCTTTGGAATCTTGTGAATGAAGGAGTAACAACACTTGCACAAAAAGCGACGAATCAAGAAAGGGCTGCACATAAAGAATTGAAAAAGAAAGATTATAAAGCTCTCTTTATAATCCATCAATGTGTTGATCCAGATAACTTTGAAAAGGTTAGTGATGTAGAGTCATTGAAAGAAGCATGGGAAATTATGGAAAGTCGTTTGGAGGTGCGAAGAAGGTGAAAGAGACGAGGTTACAAACTCAAAAAAGGATGTATGAATTGCTTCAGATGGAAGACAATGAAAGCATAATTGATTTCTTTACTGAGGTTACGAAACTGGTGAATCAAATCAAGGTATGTGAAGAAGTGTTGACATCAAGATCTATTGTTTGAAAGATCTTGAGATCGTTGGCCCCAAAGTTTGACCACGTGGTAGTAGCCATAGAAAATTTGAAAGATTTGTCAAAACTGACAAAGGAAGAGCTTCAAGAGACGCTTGAATCTCATGAACAAATAATGGCTAAAAGAGTTGCAGGAAATTCGAAGAGTGATATGGCTTTGCAAGCACAATCAACAAAAGAAAAGAAAGGCAAAGGAATCTGGAATGACAACAAAGATAAAGGAGGCTACAATAATTCGATTGGTCAAAATCATCAAGAAGGAAACTAGTTGAATCAAAGAAAACCTTGGAACCAAGGCAACCAAAGAGGTGGTGATGTAGGTAAAGGAAGAGGCAGCGGTTGAAAGCTAAACAAGAGTCATATTTAGTGTTACAATTGTCAGAAGTATGGTCACTATTCTAGTGATTGCCCAAAAAAGTAGAAGAATCAAGAAACTTAGGCAAAGCTGGCAAAACATGAAGAAGAAGAGATGTTGTTGATGGTTACAACGAGAGATGAAGAGAGATTCAAGAATTAGTGGTACTTGGACTCAGGATGCTCATCACACATGTCTGGAAGGAAATATTGGTTTATCAACATAAAACCCGCAATGAAGAACACGGTGAAATTTGCAAATGACAATACTTTAGCAGCTAAAGGTGTTGGTGATGTTCTGATTATGAGGAAAGATGGAAAAAGGTCAATAATTTCAAATGTGTTGTACTTACCAGGCATGAAGAGAAATTTGATCAACATAGGGAAGTTAGTTGAAAAGAACTACAAGGTGTCAATCAAAGACAAGATGATGAGAGTTATCGACTCAAATGGAAGGTTGATCTTGAAGTCTCTAATGTCTCAGAATATAACCTTCAAGATTGAGCTTAATGTGATGAAGCATAAGTGCCTTGCAACAACAGACGGCAGATATGAATGGATATGGCATTATAGACTTGACCATGTCAATTTCAAAGACATCAGAGATTTGAAGAGAGGAAATATGGCTTCGGGATTACCAAAAATCAACATTCCAAACAAAGTGTGTGAAGAATGTGTGTAGGCGAAGAACACAAGAACAACTTCAGTAAGGATGCAAAAAGCAGGTCGAAGGCAATTCTTGAAGTCATATACTCTGATGTATGTGGTCCTATCTAGGTGGGTTCGATTGGAGGTAACAGGTACTTTGTTACATTCATTGATGATTTCAGTCAAAAACTGTGGGTCTACCTGCTCAAGAAGAAAAATGAAGGGATTGAGGTATTTTCCAAGTTTAAATTTATGGTCAAAAGCTCAAGATTCTGGGGACTGATGGTGGTGCAAAATATGTGTGTCGAAATACTTTGATGCATTATGTGTGAAAGAAGGGATTGTGCATGAGGTGGTGTCACCATACACTCCACGGTAGAATGGAGTCACAAAAAGGAAGAATAGAACCATCATGAATATGATGAGAAGCATGTTAAAAGGAAAGCATTTACCTAAAAAATTATGGGGAGAAGTTGTATTGACTACAACATATATCCTGAACATATGCCCGACGAAGAAGCTAGAAGGAATCACGCCAGAAGAATGTTGGTCTGGTGTCAAGTCTGGCTTGAGTCATCTGAAGATGTTTGAATCTATAGCATATAGACATATGCCATATCAGTTAAGAAGAAAACTTGATGACAAGTTGAGTCAGATGATCCTGAGAGGATATCATTCGACTAGAGGATATAAGTTGTTCGACCCAGTGAACAAGCAAGTGGTGATCAGCAGGGACGTAATCATAGATAAGATTAAGGAATGGAATTGGACTGAGAATTTTAAGAAGGATTCAGTGAGAATCTTATATGATGAACCAGCTAGTGAAGTCGAAATAGAAGTTCGACAAGAAGTTAGAGGTGAAACAGGCCCAAGCAAACCTCAAAGAACAAGACACATGCCTATAAGGTTGCAAGAATGTGTGATTAGGCCAGATAATGTAGTCAATCAAGAAGGTGAGCTGGTACAATATGCTTTCTACGCAAATGTTAAACCAATCAATGCAGCTGAGGCATTGAAAGATTCTAAGTAGGTGAAAGCAATGAACGAAGAACTGAAGTCAATCGAAGTCAACAACACTTGGTCACTTATCGAATTGCCCCAAGACGAGAAGGAAATCGATGTGAAATGGGTATACAAGGTGAAGTTGAATCCCAAAGGAGAAGTCACTCGACACAAGGCGAGACTTATGGCAAAAGGATTTCTTTAAAAAAGGAATCGACTTCGACAAAGTTTTTGCACCTGTTGCTAGGATCAAAACAATCAGGTTGGTTGTTGGTATAGCAAACATGAACAACTGACATATGTGTTATATGGATGTGAAATGTGCATTCCTGAATGACCCCTTAGAAGAATAAGTTTATGTTGCACAACTAGCTGGGTTTGTGAAACAAGGCGAAGAAAGAAAGGTGTACATGCTGCATAAAGCCTTGTACGGGCTTAAACAAGCTCCAAGAGCTTGGAACAAGAAGATAGATGGCTTTCTAAGGGAGAATGGAATTGTAAAGTGCAAAACTGAATATGGAGTATATGTAAGAAGAAGCAATAGTGAATTGCTTATACTATGTCTCTATGTTGATGACTTGTTGATAACAGGTATCTGCAACAAAGAGATCGAAGACTTTAAAAGTGATCTCAATAAGGAATTCGAAATGTCATATTTGGGTGAGATTTCATATTTCCTTGGCATCTAATTCTATAAGAGTGGTAGAGGTTTGATGATGCATCAAAGAAGATATGCAGGAAAAATACTCAAGAGATTTGAGATGCAAGATTGTAACCTAACTTCGACTCCAACTGAGCCCAAATTACAATTGTCGAAAGATTCAGATGAAGATGATGTCGACCCAACCCAATATAGAATACTTTTTGGGTCACTTTGATACCTTTGTCACAAAAAGCGTGACTTAGCATACAATGTAGATATGGTGAGTAGATTCATGCAGAAGCCAAAAGTATCACATCTAGCAGCGACGAAGAGGATACTAAGGTATCTGAAAGGAACTCTCAATTATGGCATTTTATTTCTTGCAGCTGATGAAGGAAAAGAATGCAAACTAGTGGGATACACCGACTCAAATTGGTGTAGTGATGTTGAGGATCAAAAATCCACAACTGGCTATGTGTTTATGCTAGGTGGTGCACCAGTTGCTTGGAGTTCGAGAAATGAGCCAGTAGTGGCATTATCGTCGTGCGAAGCAGAATACATAGTTGTTTCCCTTTGTGAATGTCAAGCAAAGTGGATTGTGAATCTGGTCAAAGAGATAACAACGAAGAGTCATAGAGCAATTACCATGAAGATTGACAGCATGTCAGCTATGAATCTCTCAAAGAATCTGATAGCACATGGTCAAAGTAAGCACATTGAGATGAGGTTCCATTATCTTTGAGAGCATGTAGCAGATGGGAAGATGAATGTGGAACAGTGTAGAACTTAGAATCAGATTGCAGACATCATGACGAAGGAAGTGTAGGTCGAAGTGTTCAGAAGACTAAGAGCTATGATGAATGTGGATAGCTTAGACACAATGAAGAGTAAGGTTAGAGATCTCATTATCTCTAAGTCTCTTAAGTCCTTTTAATTCAGGAGACTAAACTTTATGATATTTCTACCTCCTTGGCTCATTCCCTTTAGGGGAACCCTTTTTGTGGCTGGAGCTTCTCCCCATCCATCGGTAATAATGGTGGAATTCTTTCTGTTTGGTGCAGCTCGAAATGGTCTTGCTTGTTTTCCTTTGTGGGTCTTGGCTATATTGGTGTTGGTCTGAAGTGGTGGGTCTCAAATACTACGTGTGGTCATTAATACATATTCAAAGTGCGGCCCTAGTGAGAAGAGGGCTCTTTGAAGAGACCTTCTTCTTAGAAGGATCTCTATTGGGGGGGATATGTGGTGTGTTCTACGAGATTTTAATTTTGTTTGTGTTGCTGTAAGCCCTAAAGGCCAATACTTTTGGTACTTGTATCGAATTATTTATTAATAATAAAAGGAATTTTCTTTATTACGTTTGTTTAATAAAGTCCCTAGAATAGCTAGTCCGTTTAATATATCAAGTGTGACTTGATCATGAGATCACATTAAACATAAGGACACTATTCTTAAAGTATCTGTAGTCGAGCTTTATTGTGAAGTGGGATAACATTGAAGCATTAAGACTATTATGTATATAGACTAATGATCACATCTCATGGATCATGGATAAGGAGTTATCAAGTCTTAAACATAGGTATGAATGTTAAGAGTAATATTTATACTGGATTGACCCGCTATGAGAATACTATATATAAAGTTATGCAAAGTGTCATAAGTTATTCTCATGGTGATAATGGTGTATACCACCCTTCGACCTGAAACCACTATGGACCCTAGATGTAGAGTCGAGTGCTTTATTGCTGATTAAACGTTGTCCGTAACTGGATAACCATAAAGACAGTTGATGGGTACTCCACGAAGCATGCTGAGGGACATGAGTGACCTAGATGAAATTTGCCCATCCTGCGTAACAGGATAAATGTCTATGGGCCCAATATTGAACTGGACAAGGATGGCACGGTCTATGCCTTGTGTTCAATATAGACATAAGGGCAAAAGGGTAATTATACGCATAAGTATTATCACAGAAGGATTTATCAGATCACATGACATTTTCGTGTCTTGGGTAGCAGTTATGTGTTGCTAGATACCGCTCACTGTTTATTATGTTAAATACGTGATTTAATATAATTGCCAATGTCGCGAAAACCTACAGGGTCACACACAAAGGACGGATTGATGAGAGATAGAGTAACTAAGGAACATCGTAAGGTACGGTGCACTTAAGTGAATTGTAGAACATTGTAAGGTACGGTGTACTTAAGTAGAATACTATATATGGTAAGGTACCACGCGCTTAAGTGAATTTGGTATATTATAAGATATGGGCCAAATACACTTAAGTGGGCTTTTTAGCTTGAAGCCCACACAAGTGGTTCTATAAATAGAACCCTTATGCAGAAGCATTAAATGCAGTTGCATTTTCGTTTTCTCTTCCTCTCTCTCTCTCTCACTCAAAGCCTTCATTCATAGCAGCTAGCACTGAGATTGAAGGAATTTGTTCGTGTGGATTGAGTAGAGGCGTTGTCATCATTTAATGTTCGTGATCGCTCCGTAGATCTGCATCAAAGGTTTCAATCGTCACAAGAGGTAAATACTCTATCACTGATCATGCCCATTCGTAAGGATCACTAAAGGAGAAAATTTTAATTTCCACTGCATTTTGGATCGCCCTTCTCCTTCAGTTTGCTCCCCTTCTAAAAGGGTTGGTGGTGACTCCTTTGAGCATCGGGTTGGGGATTCGCTCTGTGTTGAGCTTAGTAATTCCATCTCCCAAATGAACTTATGGTATCTTCCTCTTATAGGTAGAAGTTTCACTTGGTTCCAACCTAGAGTTAGAATTGTTAGTCGGCTTGATAGAATCGTTATTTCTAAGGATTTGTGAGAGTTATAGGGGACCATTTTCCAGTAGGCTCTCCTAGATATGTTTATGATCATTATCTGGTCATTCCTAAGTATTCCAATCAGTTGTTAGGGCTAAAACCTTTTCGGTTCAACGATCATTGGCCCACCCATCCTCAGTTACCTGATGTGGTCTTAGAGACTTGGTCTAGCTCTTTGTCCTCGGGGTGGATAACTTTTGTCCTTAAAGAGAAACTCAAAGCCATTTATTGGGCCTTGAAAGTTTGAAACCACCAAGTTTTTTGTATTCTCGATTCCAAGATTGAGTCTCTTAGGGAGGAGATGAGTACCCTTGATTTGAGAGTTGAGATGAGTGGCATCTCTGAGGAAAAGGTGGTTGTGAGGAATAAGGCTTCCTTAGACCTTTGGTCTCTCCTCTAGGCTAAGGACTCCCATATATCCTCTGTTGAGGATAAAGCTAACCTAATTGAGCCCTTCCTCATTTCTGAGATTTATTGAGTGGTTGCTTTTTGTGATGGTAACAAGAGTCTTGGCCCTAATGGTTTTAACTTATCCTTTATTAAGAGGTCATTGCCCCTTATTAGAGATGACCATGGTATGATGTTTTCTCAATTCAATCATTCTGCCACTCTAACCCATAGCTTTTCCTCTTCCTTTTTTACTTTGATTCCAAAGTTTGACTCCTCTTATTATTTAGGGAATTTCTGACCTATTTCTTTGGTTGGGTCTCTTTATAAGATTCTTTCTAATGTATTGCTTTCTAGACTCTCTAGTGTCATGGATAAGCTCCTCTCCCCTAATCAGTCAACCTTACTTAAAGGGAGACTCTTAGTGAATGGGGTAGTTGTTGTGAATGAGCTTATGGATCTTGTCAAGCATAGGAAGAAATCTTGTCTCCTCTTTAAAGTTGATTTTGAGAAATCATATGATACTATTAGTTGGTCTTTCCTTGATTACATGCTCTCTAGATTTGGGTTAAATTATAAGTAAAGGAGTTGGATTAGAGCTTGTGTGTTTTCTGGTAATCTTGTGGTCTTGGTTAACAGTTGCTCAACACAAGAGATTAGTCTCCAAAGGGGGTTGAAGCAAGGTGGCCCCTTAATTCCTTCCTTTTTCACCTGGTAGCTGAAGGTCTGAGTGGTATGATTTCTAGGGGCTTTAACTACATCTTTTGTCTGGTACTAGAGTTGGGTCCTTAGATTTTGAGGTCTCCCATCTTCAATATATGGGTGACATTATTATCTTGGCCAATGCTACTATTGATAACCTTTGGACTATCAAGGTTATTCTCGGTGGGTTTGAGATCGTCTCGGGCCTTCGTGTGAATTTTTCCAAAAGCTCTCTTATTGGGGTGAATTTTGACTGGTCTTTCTTAGATCTTGCATGTGATTTCCTCCACTGTATGAAGGATTCCCTCCCCTTTAAGTACATGGGGCTCTTGGTTGGAGATAACCCATATTTAGCGACTACGTGGGAACCTCTAGTTAATCTTTTATCTAGAAGGCTTCTTTTCTGTAAGCATAGGTATGTCTCCTTGGGAGGGAGAGTGATTCTCCTTAATTTTGTTCTTAATTTCATTCCTATTTTTTTCCTATCTTTCGGGGGCTTCTGGAATTTGGCATGATATTCTCACAACTAGATAAGGTATAGCCCATATCTATTATATCTTGGGTAGGCGAGCTGGTTTCCTTAGATCGATATCGTCTTGGTGGAGAGGGCCCTCCCTTTTGAGTTATAGAGTTGTTGACACTTCAGACTGGTTCAGGGATGGTCTTTCCTTGAAAGTTGCTTCTAGTTTTCTTACCTCCTTCTGGGATGATATTTGGGTTGGGGACTCCTCTATTTGTCTTAGATTCCCTAGACTTTTCTCTCTCTCTAATCAGACTTCAATTTTGTTGGGAAGATTGGGAGATGGGAGAGGAGAATTGGATTTGGGACCTCAAATGGAAAAGATTTTTTCTCTTTGATTATGAGTTGGCCCTCTTTACCAATTTTCTTTTTATAATTAGTGGTTTCACCCCTTCTACTGAGAGTGATGTGTGGAGGTGGCATGAGTCGAGTGATGAGGTTTTTTCTGTGTCATCGGCCTACTCTTGTCTTTTGGCCCATCAGATCCCTCATGGTCGTCAGGACTGTATACTTAGTTCTTCCGGCTATTTGGTGTAGTTAGTTCCTTCTAAAGTCATAGTTTTCTCTTGGTAGCTTCTTCAGGGTCATATCTCTACCAAAGTTAACTTACTTAATATGGGTGTTCCTCTGACCTCTGGAACTATTTCATGTCCCTTCTGCTTGTTACAAATTGAGTCGTCCTCCCATCTTTTTGCGACCTGTGAGATTTCATCATCTGTGTGGTATAGTATTTTTAAGTGGTTGGGTTGGTGTACTCTTTTACCTAGTGACATTTTGACCCTTTTCCATAAGTTTATTTCTCCGTTCGGAGATGGTTTGGCATGTTGTGGTTTGGTATATTTGGAAATCTATGAATGATATAGTTTTTTCGGGATCTTCGATTACGTCGAAAGACGTGGAAGACATGTGTATCTTCTTGGCATGGAAATAGTATCTTAGTAGGTATATGGAAAACTCATGTACCTTCTCGACTTGGCTTTAAAATCATACTCTTTTCCTAAAACAATAGGGGGTGAGTGATTTCAACCTCCATTGAATATGCTCTTGTTGTATTTTTTTATGATTTTGTTGCTTCTATAGATCCTTGGATTGGGGAGCTCTAACTATGACTGATGTTAGCTTTTCTGTGTGTTTTTATTTTTGTAGTATTATTTATTTTCCTCTTTTTTGCTATTGGGGTTATTTTAACTTGTTGTCTGTTTTATTTCGTCTTTGTTGAATTTGTTTTTCTGAGTGTTTTTATTTTTGTAGTATTGTTTATTTTCCTCTCTTTTTATTGTTAGGGTTGTTTTAATTTGTTATGTTTTTTATTTCGTCTTTGTTAAATTTAACTTTTTATATCTTTCTCCTGAATTTATACTTTAGTTGTGGTGTTATATATATATATATATATATATATATATATATTATATATATATATATATATATATATATATATATATATATATATATATATATATATATATATATATATATATATATATATATATATATATATATATATATATATATATATATATATAACTCTTTTTTACTTATACATTTATTTTTAATGCATAAATAATGATCAACATTATTTATTTTGTGGCAGAGAAAGTAATAATTTTATATTATCAGGAACAGTAGTAGTATATTATATTTTATATATTGTCCATAAATCACATGTTTATTGATCTTTTAAATAATTGAAGCATAAGAGAGCCTACTTGAAACTATGACCTTATTGAACTTATTTAGAGATGACTTTATGAGCAATTTCAAGATCTTATTAGAAAATAGATAATCATGTCAGTCATACTTTTTATAGATTTTTTAATAAGCCAAAATTTATATTATCAACCACTATCAAAGGTCTTGTCTATGCCTAATTTTACCACATGCGATGTTATTTGTGAATAAGTGAAATAAAAGGTCTTGTTTATTTCAAAATAATGTTTTAAATTAAAAACTAAAACATGATTCCATTTGCATATATGGGCATCAGACACATATCACACACATTTTAAGTCAAATAAAACATTCATAAATTTCAAATCAATTCTATAAAAAAATAAGACTTAATTAGTTATGAGATTCTTTAACTTAATTTAAAATTTTATGTTTTTTATTTATGTTATATTTTAATTATTTAAAAATTATTTTGTTAGTTAAATTGTATATATGCAGCATGAAAGCATGATAAAAGTTAAAATTGAAGCTTTATAATTAATTAAACAACGAAACTATGATGGTTAACCAAACTCTATCTTTGCAATCTTGTATTATTATAACAAAATTCCATAACATTTTAGCTTAAGAGAATGAGATTTTTTATATCAATATAATCTTAAATTTAATAATATTAAACTAAAATATTATTATATTCCTTGATTCAAACCAAATACATTAAATATGTTATAAATTAACATAAGGTGTGCACATACTCAATTATAAAAAGTGAACATCAACACTACTACAAGAGGTGTATACAAAATATATACACAATTATGATCGGTTCAAAATAATTTTGAACATTATTTGGAACTGGTTGAGTTGAAAAGAGTGATAGTGCATATTCAGTTGGTACACTCAATTGCTTCTTGTGTCAAAGGCGTTACAATTTATACATAGTCTTGTTGTGTCTATCTATAAAAGAAATTGTCCAAAAAGTGCAAATTGCAATTGAAGAGTTACTTTGGTTGAAATTAAAGTTTTGAATTGCATTGAAAAACACCATTGACGTAGCTTCATTCATAACAACTTCCCCAAATACAACATTAGTATATTCAAAATAAGAGTCTTTCTAGTAAAAAAAATTCTTCTAAAATAAATTTTTATATATTTTCAATGCAACATTAATTAATTTTTACCAACTTTATTTTTAATAAATATTATCTATATTATTTTTAAAATATTATATTATACTGACAATCAATAACGGTTTTATAAAATTGTTATAATTAATTATTTAATTATTTCTTTTTTAAAATTTATGTACAATAATCTTAAAAGAATTTTGTTTTAATACGAAGATAGGACAACAAAGATGCTTCGTCTTGATTTAGGACATGCATCATCAGTTATAAGGTCAATGTAAATACCTTGAAAAAATGCAAGTAAAACTTAGCTATCATACAATAAAAACCAATCTATTTAAAAACTAGCTAAAAGAAAGTATAGATTTAGGGACAGACCGACGTTGAGGCAGGGTGTGGCTATGTGGCTATAGTCACAATAGATTTTATATTTTTTATATATTATGCAATAGATTTTATATTTTTTATATATTATTTTCTTTGTTTCTTTTTAAGTATTATTTTTCTTTAAAAAATTATTATTTTTTAATTATCATTGATAAAATTCAAGATAATATTAAATGAATTTTTATCAAAATTACTCCTAAATAATTATTACAGAGAGAAAAAGTAAAATAAATATAATAAATAAAAAGGGTATTATAGATAAAAGGAGAAATATTATTTGAAAAATAACAATAAGAATTAGTTGTCTTTGTATCGGTAAAAAATCAAAAAATAACACTTAAAAAAATGGAAGGAGTATATTATATATTTAGTATTATTAGGATAATTAATAAAAAATTGACTTGAGTAGATTCATTTGTGTGATTGAAAATCAAAGATAAAATGAGTATTTCAATTTTTTTCTTATTCTTTTTTCCTTTTTGAGCTGAACCCTAAAATCTCAAATTGTTAAAAAAATCAATTTCTCATAAATGATTTTCTTTATAATTACTATTCTTTTTATAGTATGAATAACTATTTTAAATGGTTTCATTTGTTTTTTTAGAGGATGAATAAATGGTTTCCTATGCTTTATAGAGATAAAGCTACTTCTTCTGTTATCTAAGTGAAATTATTAAAGTTGTTATTATGAATTGTTGGAAACAGGTCCAGGAATTAGACTTACAGTTTCAATCTATCATCCTGGCATCCAAAATGAGACAATGAAAGCTTATTTAAAAATAGTTTGTCATCAACCTTCTCATAATTTTGTTTACCCTTGGTCTGTTCAAGGTAAACAAAGACGTCGATTTTGCAAAAAAATTGTTTGATTTGTGAGATTGAATTGATTATAATCTAAGGACCTAGCATTTTGTTTGCCATATTTTTTGTTTAAAATTGTCCCTAAGTATGGAGGGAATCACTTTGTGGGTGAGGAGTTTAGTGATTGGAAGAATGGTTAAATATTGGCTAATCGTGCTACTTCTTTCAATAGTCATGTTGATTGTGTGAATATGAGTTACACTCTCATGAACCCAAACTAATGTATTAAGGTTGCATTTGCTAATCAAACTAAGCAAATGAATATCGAATATCGTGTTCGTGTAAACACATCTCTTATAGCTACTAAGTTTCTTTTGAGATGTGACATGTCATTTAGAGGGAGTGACAAATCCCTTAACTCTTTATTAAAAGGGTCATTTCTTGAGTTGGTGGATACTCTAAATGAAATTAACTCAGAGATAACTAGTGTAATAGATTGTGCTCCAGGAAATAACTTTATGACTAGCCCTAAGATTCAAAAGGATCTCGTTATTGTTTATGCATGTGAAATAACTCAATAAAGTGTATGTGATATTGCGGATGATATGTTTTTTGTTTTGAGTGATGAATCCGGTGACTTTGTTGGATAAGAATAAATGGTTGTTGTTGTTCGCTATGTTAATGTGAAGGTTTGGTAAAAGAAATGTTTATTGGCATCGAAAGTGCTAAAGAAACAAGTACTAAGTCACTTAAGGAGGAACTTGAGAAGTTGTTGTCTATTAATGGATTGTGTTTATCAAGCATTAGGGGGCAAGGGTATGATGGATCTAGCAATATGTGAGGTAAGTTTGGTGGTTTGAGAATTTTAATCCAAAATGAGAATCCATCTTCTTATTAGGTGCATTATTTCGCCCGTCAACTTCAATCGGCACTTGTTGCACGTGTTAAGACTCACAAATATGTTATTTGTTTTTTCGGTAAGGTCAATATGGTTGTTAATTTCATACGATCTTCTAACAAGATACATGAATTTCTTTGAGACAAACATGTAACTTAGTTTTCTAAATTGATTGAAGAGGGTCAGGTAGAGACTGGTAGTGGATTAAATCAATAATCATTTGTTGCTATAACGGATGACACACAGTGGGGTTCCCACTTTAGGACTCTCACTAGTTTTATGACTTTGTATGGTGTCATTATTAAGGTACTTGAAGAAGTCGGGGACGATACATCATTTTATAAATATGGTGAAACTAGGCTTTTGCATATATTCTTCAGTCATTTGATTTTATTTTCATGTTATCTATATAATGGTTGATATTTTAGTATTTATAAATTATTTGAGTGCATCGCTATAAAAGTGTGATCAAGATCTTTTGAATGTTTTCTCACTTGTCAATGCTATCAAACAAGAGTTACAAGAAATGAGGAATGATGGATGGTAGGAACTTATATTTAAGGTTGTGTAAATTTGCAATAAGCATGATATTGATGTGCCTGATATGGATACACTATGTGTGCCAGGGAAGAAACCTATAAGACATGTTATAACTTCTAGTGCTTCTAGTTTGCATCATTATAAGCATGATTGTTTGTTTAGTGTTTAAGATTTACAGTAGCATGAGCTCAATGCTAGGTTTGATGAAGAGAATACTGAAATTTTACAATGAGTTTCATGTTTGAGTCCTTCATCGTCATTTGCAACTTTTGATGTGAAAAAATTATTGAGGATGATTGAACTTCATCCAAATGATTTTGTAGATGTGTCGGAAGTGATGGTGCGACATCAACTTCAGAATTATGTTAGAAATGTTCGATGTGATCCAAAATTTGTAAAGTTAAAAGGACTTTCAAATATTTGTGCAAAACTTGGAGAAACAAATTAGTGAAACACATTTGATGTGGTTTATAAGCTTCTGAAGTTGGCTTTAATCTTACCGGTAGAAAATGCAGGCATGGAACATGTTTTTTCATCTATGAAGTTTGTGAAGAGTCAACTATGTAACAAAATGAGTGATAAATGGTTATATGATCTTCTTGTAACTTTTATTGAAAGAAATATTCTTGGAACAATTAACAATGATGTTATTTTCGCTCATTTTCGAGAAATGGATAGTAGACGATTTTCATTGTAAATGTACTTCATTAAACAATATTATTTCTTATTTTCAATATAATTTAGTGTATAATTTCTAGCATATTTAGCCACACCAATATGTAATGTGTGGATTTGTCCTTGTATAGACTTAAAATCAAAAGAAAACATTGTAAGTCTATAACAAATAACCCTGGCACGTCTTAGTTCACCGGTTGTTTTCACAGTGAAGTGTTCCCATATTTGAGATTTATTTATCTTATATTGATTGGGCTTATGGAGCTCCGTGACAGTAAACAATGTGTAATCCTTTTTAATTTGCACCAAAGTTCTAGAACTAACTCATTTAAGAGCTTTCTGATCAAGAAAATTTTTCTAGTCACGATTAAAAGTTCCATCAGGATGACTGAGAAGATTGTATGCTAACTTGAAATTGTAGATTAAAACCCGCATGTTCAATGGAATGACCATCTGCATAAAAAAATTCTTATTCACTTAATCCATTTATTTTTGTTCTGTCTCGGAACTAAAAATGGAGGAAATCACGGAAGCTACGGACGAACGAAGCTTTGTCGGCGATTTTGCAATGCGGCATTGTGGATCGAAGGTTGCGATCATGATGCTTCTTGGATCGAAAGTCTTAATCTTGAATTGATATTATGGATCCGTTTCGATCTTGGATTGGTGTTGCTAATCTCCAATACGAAAGTTCATAGGGTATACCTGCATGGTTAGTATTCCAACGCCTAACTCAATTTAAGGTTTTACATAATCGTCATAAAATTATGAAGGTATTTACACCTTGGGCTTGATGGAATGGGTAGAATAAGTGGGTCCTCGTGTTATTGGTCCTTTCGTCGGCGTGGAGTTATGGGTCCCTAGGCCTTTGGCTAGTACAAAACAGTTTCCTATGAGGCTCATCGGGTATTCTGGGCACCTAGGGAGTTTTTAGTAGCCGTGGTCGGATTTTTGAAATGGATGTCCATGCTTCGGTTGTCATGTGTTACATTGATTTTGCGAAAGTATGGTGGGGAACATGAGCATTAAATGTAGTTTTATCATGGAAGTGTTTCGTTATTTTTCTTTGACGTGAGACTTGAAAAGGTGCAGAGTGGTGTGACACATATTACTATGCACTTGAGTTTGGATGTGTTTTCAAGGCGAAATATAATTGTTGATCCATGTGTTGCCTTTTATTTTGATTTGATCCGTTCAATTCCCTTTTCCTATATATATATATATATATATATATATATATATATATATATATATATATATATATATATATATATATATATATATATATATATATATATATATATATATATATATATGTAGAGGGAGAGAGAGAGAGAGTATATATTTATTTATATATATATATATAGAGAGAGAGAGAGGGGGGGGGGGAGTGAGGAAACTTTTTTGCCCTATTTTAGATTGAATTTTCATTGTCTCGTTGAACCTTTTCCTCTTCTATAAGAGTGTGTTTTCAGAAGTAACCATCGTCGCACGTTTAATGCCTTAAAGCTTTAAAGCTTCGATTTTCAGTCCTCTCTCCGCTTTATCACCTCCGACCTTACATTCTGAGGTACCTTTCTTCCCTTCAGCTTTTCATTCTAGTGTTTTATTTTATTTTCACTATTATGGGTGATAACCCTATAATCATTGGGAGTGATTCAGAGGGTAGAATTTCTCCTTCTTAGAGAAGGGGAATGAAGTAGGAATCACATTCCTTTTCCTCTACCAGCAAGAATTTTAAACTGGATGCCATCCTTTTGAGTGATGATTCAGAAATGGAAGGGTTGTCTGGAGAATCTCTTGCAGACGATGCTCCTTCTAAGGATTCTCAGAGACTCCCTTTTCAACGAAGTCTGATAGGGGTGAAAACCATATTGAGATATCAATGAATCCTCCTGTCTTGATTTAGGCAGAAATAGAAGATGCTCATCGTGGGAGGGAACATGGTGGAAGCTTTGTTAAAATATATTTGGGAGTGACTGGTAATGATCCTAGCGATGTAGAAATCGCTCATCACTTAGAGTGCCAGGGGCAGTCTGATGATGTGTATTGGATAATCCCCGGTGATCACTACAAAGCTGGAGCGTTGGCACATAAAGAGCTCCAACTATTAGAGTCGTTCCATACCAGTAGGTATCATTGGGTGGCCGCTTAAGTGATTGGCACTCCATCCATATTGAATATGATCAAGACTATATCAAAAGATGACATTACGGTTGGCAATCCTTCAGATTGGTTGATTCTTCCAATAGGCCTTGAGGAAAGGATATGCATCTTATTTGAGGGTTGTTCAGTTCCTCTGTATGTGTGTATTTTCACCAGTTAGGGATGTGCTTGCCCTTCTCTGATTTTGAGGTGGTCATGATGGATCATTTGAAAATCGCCCCCTCATAGCTTCATCCTGGAGCCTGGCCTTTCGTGAAGGTGTTTCATTTCTGTGTTGAGTATAAGTTATGGAAATCTTCCTTGAGGCTATGTTTTAATCTCTTCTATGTGCATCGCACTTCTCAGAATAATACTTGGGATCATAGAATGATATCCCCTCGACCCAGGTATATTGTTTAGTTCTTTCATCACTGACTATTGTGACTTTCTTGAACATTTCATGATGGTGAAGCCTAACACTTCTAGGCCTTATTATGATTTTTTTTTCTAACCCAGTAAGAGGTGTCTGCTCTTGCAAGAGAGGTTTCTTGAAGTACTTGTCTAGAGCTCATTTCCATCGGCCTTTTTCTTCTTACCACTCCGAGATAAGCCCTTTGTTTTTAGAGGATGTGAAAATGAAAAAAGAATTGTTTGACCGGTACCAAGGGCTCGGCTATGAAGAAGGATTTGGCCCCGACGAAGTGTTCCCTTCTCAATAGAAGAAGAAGTGGATTGACTTATATGCATTTATTTGTGCCCCTGGTCATGCTGAGAGGTAAAGAATTTTTGGTGAGGACGCGGATCCGGGGATTTTTTTATAGTGTTATCTATGTCTTGTAGATAACATAGAAAAATTGCATAAGGCTCTCACATTCACCAAGGATCGGGATCTTACGATCGGATTGTCTATTCAGATGTTGGTGGCTCTTGTTGTTGCTTTTGCTCCAGCTCCATGGGCCTAGGTGTTGGCTGTAGTGATTCCTTAGTCAACAATTGTGATGACCACCTCATATACAAGTCTTGAGGTGGAGCAGTTGACTACTGTGGCGAATGGATTCTTTATTCATGAGCTTTCTTCGTCCCTATCTCATTTCAAGATAACTCGTGGTGATATCTTGTTGACTCTTATTGGAGAAAGTTCTTCCAAACGAGCTTGCTTGTTGGAGGGTTTCGACCAAGAGGCTTTTACTCCTTTCTTTCGGCTTCTTGTCGTTCTTTATTCCTGGTTTCCTAGCACCCCAAGGAATTTGATGTTGTTGTGGATAATAAGGACTTGGCCATTGTCTGGAGTGTGTGTGCAACTCAAAGGCAGGGTCTTTATGCAGGCGTTTTTCACACCTCGTTCATGGCCAGATACATGGTGTTTATGGTAGTTGATGGCCAAGATGATGTGTTTGGCTTTGGCGACCTTTTAAAGGAGCGAAATTAGTTGAGGGAGAATTGTGAGACCCTTGGGCGGGGAAATGTCGATGTTGAAAAGGAGTCTGCCATCTTGCGAGCAAAATCAGGGTTTGTTAACTCTTTGTAGAAAAAGGTAGATCGGCATTTGTCATCCGTCTACTTTGGATGCTCATATAACAAAGTTGACGACTTCTCTTGTTGATGCAGAGGAACATAGGAAGAAGGCTTCTGAGGAAATGGTCGAGGTATGTCGAACGTTCGAAGCGGATCGAAAAGTTATTCAATAAAAGAAGGATAATCGGATCATTATTCTTAAAGGACTTAAGGAGAAGGTGGATGTTGCATGACAAAGATCTCAAGAATCCCTTTAGCGGGTTGTGGAAGTCGTGTGTAGGGTTCAGGATCAAATATTGGAGCATGTGCGAGATTTTTGTTTCGGCCTATCTCTCACTACCAATTAGATAAATCCTTTCATAGTGGTTCCTACAGAAGATGTCGGAGATGGTCTGGGCGCTTCGGAGCTAGGAGCTTATGTTTGCAGGTCTTTTTGTTCCCCTTTTCTCTTTATTTTTATTTGCTCCTATAAGATTTTTGTCGGGCCTTCGAGCCTCGGTTTGTAAAGAACATTTAATATTATTTGTATTTTTACCTTTCGTATGCTTGTGCTTTTTGGTTTTGTATTATGATCTTTTCATCCATTGTTTTTGATAGTCGACTAAGATCTGAGGAGAGCTAGAGCTTGCTTCCAAACCTTGCATTTTGCACAAATTTTTACTACAGAGAGAAGTACATAATATTCACTTAAGGTGTAAATAACCTCAAGTATTTCATAGGTCCGTGTATGGTTGATTTGTTCGTGAACATCTCGCATTAAGATGTATGTGTTGTTTGGGCGAGATGTCGAGCTGGTCGGACATAGTTGTAATTGGAATGTACTTGTATAAACAAAATATTTGTTCAGTTTGATGTATGCATATGTTGACTTAACATTGATGAGACGTGATTTATTCTTTAAGCATTCATGTTATTGATTGTACTTGTGAGTATTTCATGTAGAACCAGTTATATGTGGCTATGCCTTAATCATGTTGACACAGATAAGCCATGAGTTTGATTGAGTGTGGTTATGTTATGAATTATACTTACAAATGAGGGACATGAAACTGGCAGATGCTGTCATTATTTTTGAACTATGTTTCATGTCAAAGAAGATCATTCCCCAGCCAAGGGTAGAGAATCCCCGTCCCTATCCACAAGGTAAAAGCCCAGCTCGAGGTAAAAACTCGTGTATTCATTTGACACGGGGTATTTGAATGTTGTCTCAGACGTACAAAACATCTTCGATGGTACCCAATGAGGAATCTATTGTTGTGGTTGGAGGTGCAAATTGTCTCCTACTGCTCCCTTGGATTCTGAAGGCGTACAATGGCACTGTGGTGAATTGATTATTGTAGTCGGACGTGTAAAACACATTCGATATCACCCCTGCACTTCAAAGGTGAGGTCGATGCTGAGGGGTTTTGATTGCTTTGGTCGGATGGGAAAAGTGTCTCCAACAGCACCTCTGAAATCTTTAGGTGTGCAGGGTACTGAGGGGTTTTGATTGCTTTGGTCAGACGAGCAAAGCGTCTCTGAAAGAACCCCTAAAATTTGCTCGGATCCTTCAAAGGCTAATGCATTGCTCGTTTATGGAAATCTAAAGTTCCAAGTAAGGTTCATATTTTTTGGTGGCGTCTTCTTCTTAACAAGTTTCCCACGAGGATGGAGTTAGCTAAGCGAGGTATTATTGAAGGTTCGCACAATGTGGTTTGCCCTTTATGATTTTTGGAAGAAGATGATGTTGAGCATTTGTTTGGCTCATGCCCTTTTTCTAATTTTATTTGGTCCAAGTTTTACGTGTGGATTGGAATGGGTGTTACTTTCCCTACGGGTTCTTTGTTGGATTTGCATGAGAAAAAGCCAGAAGGGCATAAAAAATCCACCAACCACTACAAATGGCAATCATAATCCCTCCATCCACCTACCGAATATCCAAGAATCCTAGATGCACAGAAGAAGATCCTAGTCCAAGATGTCGGTCCACCTCAACTCTGAGAGGACTTATCAATAAGTGATAGGAGTTATAAATTGAAGTTCTTGGCTGGCTAAAGCTCTTATTGGGCCCGAACAACCAGAAGGTCGTATATCTGAGTCTAGAACTATAGGCGTCTACCAGAGTCCTCTCATGGTGGTTCGGATCGATACAAACGGCCGGTCGGAACTACATCATAGTTTGATGAATCCAAATGATGTAAATATGAGATTTTGGCTTCTTGAGACTTTGATTTTTTCACCTGAGATGCTTTTTTATTTTAGATCTGAAAATCGAACGCGAAATCGTGAAAATCGCAGAAATTGAAAGTCGATTCCCGCATATGGTGCCACTATTCTGTTGCGGAACTAGAAAAGGAGGCGGAAGCTACATCGGGACGAAGATTCATCGGCGATTTTTTGATGCGGCTCCTGGGATCGAAGGTTGCGATCACTGTGCTTTTTGGATCATAAGTGTTGATCTTGAATCGATATTGTGGATCAATGTCGATCTTGGATCGATGTTGCTAATATTCTGTATGACGGTTCATAGGGTGAGTACCTGCATGGTTAGCACTCCAACATCCAATTCAATTTAGGGTTTGACATAACCGTAATGGAAGTGGAGCTTAGAGATTGTGTACCTGAAAACCCTTTATGAAAGTATTTATACCTTGGATTTAATGGAACAGATAGAATAAGAGGGTCTCATATTATTATGCATTTGGTTGAGGTGAGGCAGTGGGTCCCTAGACCTTTGGCCTGAACGGAACAATTTTAATTAAAAAATATATACTATGATAAAAAAAACTAACATGAAGATGAGCCAAATATATTATATATATAAAATGAAACAAATATACTTTTCGAAAAATTAAATTTACCAAATAACCAAACCAACATTAATCATTATTACAACAAACTTCAATCCATAAAAATAAATAACTATTCAAAAAAGCACATTAATTTCATTTTAATAGCAGTATATTATGGTATGGAATCACTAACTAAACTTTAGAATCGCTAGAGTTGAGTTGGTTACTTCCATCCATTTAATTGGAACATGAACAAAGTTCTTCAATGTAGATTCGTAGAAAGGTTTTATCACAATCAAAAATGTTGTTCAGCGTAGAAATTCACGAACCATTTTTGAGAAGTATTTCAAGATCGAAAAGGTGAATGAGTGTGTATTAGCATATTGGTGGAGATTGAGAAAATTTGTGAACAAAAGCGAATCGAAATGCAAACAGAATCGAAGCGAGACTCACTTGACAGACACGGAATAAGATTAGGTACTAAAAATTAAACAAAAATAGAGATGAGTAGAGCTCACTAGTCACTGTCGTGTGTCTTCGTTCCTCTTTAAACGTGTTTGTCTTTTGAGAATTTCATCTTTTAGGATTTAGTGTTATCTTCTTCACCTCTTTGTTTTCCTCCAAGGTGTTGGAAATCCACCAAAATCTATGGAGAATTTTAATCAATCTTGATGAATAAGATTGTTATCACCCACACAATAACAATAAAAAGAGAAGATAATGGAGAAAGAAATAAAGTAAAGAACGATAAAGGAGAAGAAGAATTAAAAATTCTGTAGAGTTTCTCTCTGACCACAAACTGTGGAAAATTTCTTATTCACTTTGCAACTGCAAAATACTGTGAATACAATGTTATGAATACTCTATTCACTTCATTCCAAGAATAAGGGTTACTCTCACTATTTATAGATAGCCAAAGCCCAAAACTATAAAAGCCCAAAATAGTTAACACTACTAAAAATAGGCCTAAGTCTAAATCCTCTGTGAAGCAACATGCTTCGACATTTCGACACACTAATACAACTTGAGACACTAGGTGATTTGACACTTCCTTGTTCTGTCAAGCAACTTGCTTCGACGCAAGGAATTACAATTCAACACACCACCTAATTCATTATGTCCAAGCTATCTACATTCATCATAACTCTTAATCTTCTGAACACTTCAACATGCACTCCCTTCATCATGATGTCTGCAATCTGATTCTCAGTTCTGCAGTATTCCACATTTATATTCCCATCTGCTATCTACTCACGAAGATAATGGAATCTCATTTCGACGTGTTTGCTTCGACCATGTGCTATCGGATTCTTCACCAGCTTGATAGTTGACAAGTTGTCGGTCTTCATGGTAATTGCTCCATGACTCTTCGATGTTATCTTTTCGCCTAGATTCACCATCCTCGTTGCTTGACATACACAAAGGGAAGCAACTATGTATTCTGCTTCACACGATGATAATGCCACTACTGTCTCTTTTCTCGAACTTCGAGCAACTGGTGCACCACCTAGCATAAACACATAGCCAAATATGGATTTTCGATCCTCAGCATCACTACACCAACTTAAGTCGGTGTATCCCATTAATTTGCATCTTTTCCTTTATCAACTGTAGGAAATAAAATGTCATAGTCGAGAATTCCTTTCAGATACCTTAGTATCCTCTTCGTCGTTATTAGGTGTGATACATTTGGCTTCTGCATGAATCTACTCACCATACCTACATTGTATGTTAAGTCAGACCTTGTGTGACAAAGGTATCGAAGTGACCCAATAAGTCTTCTGTATTGGGTTGGGTCGACATCATCTTCATTTGAATCTTTCGACAGTTGTAGTTTGGGATCAGCTGGAGTCGAAGTTAGGTTGCAATCTTGCATCTCAAATCTCTTGAGTATTTCGCTTGTATACCTTCTTTGATGCATCATCAAACCTCTATCACTCTTGTAAAATTCGATGCCAAGGAAATATGAAATGTCACCCAGATCTGACATTTCGAATTCCTTGTTGAGATCACCTTTGAAGTCTTCGATCTCCTTCTTGCAGCTATCTGTTATCAATAAGTCATCAACATAGAGGCATAATATAAGCAATTCACTCTTTCTTCTTCTTACATATACTTCATGTTCAGTTGTGCACTTCACAAATTCATTCTCCCTTAGAAACCCATCTACCTTCTTGTTCCAAGCTCTTGGAGCTTATTTAAGTCCATACGGGACTTTATGTAGCATATACACCTTTCTTTCTTCGCCTTGTTTCACAAACCCAGTTGGTTGTGCAATATAAAATTCTTCTTCTAATGAGCCATTCAAGAATACACATTTCACATCCATCTGACACATGTGCCAGTTGTTCATGTTTTCTAGACCAACAACCAAGCTGGTTGTTTCGATCCTAGCAACAAGTGCAAAAACTTCATCGAAGTCGATTCCTTCTTTCTGAAGAAATCCTTTCACCACAAGTCTCACCTTGTGTCGAGTCATTTCTCCTTCGGGATTCAACTTCACCTTGTATACCCACTTCACATTGATTGCCTTCTTGTCTTGGGGAAATTCGACAAGTGACCAAGTGTTGTTGACTCTGATTGACTTTAGCTCTTCGTTCATTGCTTGCATCCACTTCCAATCTTTCAATGCCTTAACATCATTGACTAGTTTGAAATCTGCGTAGAAAGCATAATGTACCAGCTCACCTTCTTCATTGACCACATCATCTGATTTAATCACACATTCTTGCAACCTTGCAGGCATGTGTCTTGTTCTTTGAGGTCTGCTTGGGCCTGCTTCACCTCTGACTTCTTCCTATCAAACTTCTCTTTCGACTTCACTAGTTGGTTCATCATAAAAGATTCTCACTGAATCTTTCTTGATATTCTCAGTCCAATCCCACTCCTTAAGATCATTTATGATCACATCCCTGCTGATCACCACTTGCTTATTCACTGGGCCGAACAACTTTTATCCTTCAGTCGAATGATATCCTATCAGGATCATCTGACTCGACTTGTCATGAAGTTTTCTTCTCAACTGATATGGCACATGTCTATGTGTTATAGCTCCAAACACCTTCAGATGAATCAAGTTATGCTTGACACCAGACCAACATTCTTCTGGTGTGATTCCTTCTAGCTTTTTCGTCGGACATCTGTTCAGGATATATGTCGCAGTCAGCTTCTCCCCATAATTCTTTGGGTAGATGCTTGCCTTTCAATATACTTCTAACCATATTCATAATGGTTCTATTCTTCCTTTCTGCGACTCCATTCTGCTATGGAGTGTAGGGTGACACCACCTCATGCATAATCCCTTCTTTCACACATAATGCATTGAAATCTTTCGACATATATTCTCCACCACCATCAGTCCTTAAAATTTTGATCTTTCGTCTGCTCTGTCTTTCAACCATAGATTTAAAATTGGCAAATACCTTGATCACTTCACTTTTCTTCTTGATCAGGTAAGACCATAGTTTTCGGCTGAAATCATCTATGAATGTAATAAAGTATTTATTACCTCCAATTGAATCCACCTGGAGAGGACCATATACATCAGAGTGTATGACTTCAAGAATTATCTTTGACCTGCTTCCTGCATCCTTACTGAAGTTGTTCCTATGCTGCTTCGCCTGCACACATTCTTCACACACTTTGTTTGGAATGTCGATTTCTGGTAACCCTGAAACCATATTTCTTCTCTTCAAATATATGATGTCTTTGAAATTGAGATGACCAAGTCTATAATGTCATATCCATTCATCTCTGATGGCTGCTGTTGCAAGGCACTTATGCTCGATCACATTAAGATCAATCTTGAAGGTTCTATTATGAGACATTGCAGCCTTCAAGATCAACCTTCCATTTGAGTCGAAAACTCTCATCATCTTGTCTTTGATCGACACCTTGTAGTTCTTTTCGACCAACTGCCTTATGCTGAGCAAATTTCTTTTCATGCCTGGTATGTACAACACATTTGAAATTATTGATCTCTTGCCATCTTTCCTCATAATCAGAACATCACCAACACCTTCAACTACTAGAGTGTTGTCATTTGTAAATTTCACCATGTTCTTCATTGAGGGCTTTATGTTGACAAACCAATATTTTCTTCCATACATGTGTGATGAGCATCCTAAGTCCAAGTACCATTGGTCCTTGAATCTCTCTTCATCTCTTGTTGTAACCATCAGCAACATATCTTCTTTTTCATGTTTCGCCAGCTTAGCATAAGTTTCTTGATTCTTATGCTTTTCTAGACAATCACTAGAATACTGACCATACTTCTGACAATTATAACACTGAATGTGACTCTTGTCTGGCCTTTGACCACCACCTCTTCCTCTACCTGCAACACCATCTCTTTAGTTGCCTTGGTTCCATGGTCTTTTTTTATTCGACCAGTTTCCTTCTTGCTGATTTCGAACAGTCGAATTGTTGTAGCCTCATCTGCCTTTATTGCCATTCCAGCTTCATATGCCTTTTCTTTCTTGTACTGATTGAGCCTGCAAAGTCATATCACTCTTCGACTTTCCTGCAACTCTTTCATCCATTCTTTATTCATGAGATTCAAGCATCCCTTTAAGCTATTCCTTTGTCATTTTTGACAAATATTTCGAAGAGAGACTCACTTGACAGACACGAAATAAGATTAAGTACTAAAAATTAAATAAAAAATTAGATGAGTAAAGCTCACTAGTCACTATTGTGTGTCTTCGTTCCTCTTCAAACGTGTTTGTCTTTTGAGAATTTCATCTTTTAGGATTTAGTGTTATCTTCTTCACCTCTTTGTTTTCCTCCAAGGTGTTGGAAATCCACCAAAACCTATGGAGAATTTCAATCAATCTTGATGAACAAGATTGTTATCACCCACACAATAACAATAAAAAGAGAAGAACAATGGAGAAAGAAATAAAGTAAAGAACGATGAAGGAGAAGAAGAATTAAAAATTCTGCAGAGTTTCTCTCTGCCCACAAACTGTGGAAAACTTCTTATTCATTTTGCAACTGCAAAATACTGTGAATACAATATTATGAATACTCTATTCACTTCATTATAAGAATAATGGTCACTCCCACTATTTATAGATTTAGGTTAGCTTGCACCCAAAGGCAAAGCCCAAAACTATAAAAGCCCAAAATAGTTAACACTACTAAAAATAGGCCTAAGTCGAAATCCTGTGTGAAGCAATATGCTTCGACACTTCGACACATTAATACAACTTGAGACACTAGGTGATTCGACACTTCCTTGTTCTGTCAAGCAACTTGCTTCAACACAAGGAATTACAATTCAACACAAGGGTGGTGTTTCAAGCTTGATTACCAAATGAAATGAATATAGGGTTTTTGGTGTTTCAGGTGTTTGATGAATAATTAAAAAAAATAAAAAAAATAAAAAAATCCCATATAAGATAACATAATGCCAACTAAATTGCCACATATGCGTAACTTAAAGTTTTTCATAAAATTTAAAAGAAATGATCAACTTTGAGAAACAAAGTGTGGGAAAGTCTCACATTGATTAGAAAAGTGGAAACTTGAGGATTTATAAATGAGAGAACACACACATATCACCTTAAGATTTTGGATGATCATGTGGTGTGTCTCTCACAAGATATGTTGCGCATAGAGAAAAGCCCCAATAAAAAATTAGAGTATGGAGAAGTCACATTTTATTTCTCACATTGATTAGAAAAATAGAATTTTGAGTTTACAAGTGAGATCTCACACATCTATCACCTTAAAATTTTGGGTGAATATATAATGTATCTCTCAGAAGATGTGTTGCTCATAAATGAAGATCCCAATATAAAAATGTTATGCATTAAGTCAAAAATAATAATAATAATAATAATAATAATAATAATAATAATAATAAAATGATTGAGGTGGAGTTATTAATAAATTTAGGAGCTGAAATTCAAATCTTAAATAAAATAAATTTTAATCATATTTTATTTATTTTTTGACCAATGTTTAAATTAGCGGAATGTATTTCCATAAAACCTAAGGATTATTTTATATAGGTGAGTAGTGATAAATTTGTTAAAAAATATGTTTATAGTTCATTATAATCCTATCCGAATTGAAGATTTAGTCTCTACCATTGCTTCCCGAGGACATCTCATTTATATATATATTTTTAAAATAGAATATAAGTTAACACACAAAAGTCGTGACTTTTAAATGTGAATTTTTTATTAAAATATTCCTGATTTTCAAAAAATATCCTAAAATAATCTTGACTTCAATCTACCCCACTTTTAAGAGGAGGCGTCAATCCAATTGTCGCCTCCTCTTAAACTTAGAGAGAAGGCGCCAATTGGATTGGCTATGGCTCCTTGTGTTGTCAATCTAATTGGTGCACATGTGTAAAGCTTAAAGGGAAACGCCAATTGGATTGACACCTTTGTGTGCTTTGTAAACAAAAATCAAAAAAAGTCTACATGATAGATAAAGTCAAAATCGGACCAATTCATATTAATATTAATTCTCGTTTACACAAAAAAGACTAATATTGATGACCGGGATCACCTAACCGACCTCCGGTCCCACATCCCCTAGCTACCCGAACCCGTGACCCTAACTCACGTTGATGATTCACATCAGGTGTTTGAGCATCTGAGGGTCTAGGAACATCACTACCAACTACAGAAGATTGTCTGTTGAGATAGTTAGATAAATCAGCGTAGTCTTGTGCATGCATCGAAGGTGTATCGCCATAGCTGAGTTCATGACCCATGCTAGAGTAGTTGGGTTGTGTTTGACATGTTGGAGGGCGACCAGGACGATTGAAGGGAGACATTGGTGTGAATGATGCGTCGAGGAAAGGTTGGAAATATTATTAAGGTTTTTGGTAGACATAGGGTTGTTGAAGGTTTCGGTTTTGAGATGTTTGGGCTTCTTGGCTATGGTAGGAGGAGGGACGGTTGGTGTTAAATGATCGTTGAGTGTTTTGGTTAAGGCGACTTTGATAGGGTAATGTGTTGGGTGCGAAGCGATGTTGGGTCTCTGGTTGATGATATAGTTGTTAGTGGTGGTACGGGGTATGCTCTTGGTATTATGGTTGGGTGTATGGCATGTTAGGATTGTATGTTTGTGTGTTTGTGGAACAGAAAGTTTGACGGATAGGGGGTTGTGTGTGTAGCACCTCAAATTTGCCCCCCCTCATTCATCATTCAAAGCATTAATCTTAAAGGAACAAAGGTCCAGGACACAGGTTACCAAGTTTGGAAAAGCAGAGCCTAAGCTGCTATGCTCGCTAGGTGAGCAGCATGGTTCGCTAAGCGAACTGAACTGTCATGCTCGCTTAGCGAGCAGATCCTTCGCTAGGCGAAGCTCACGCGTTTTCAAAATATAACAGAAAATCTTGGGCTTGAATTGCTCTCATTTGAGCCCACAAAGCCACGAAAATTAGGCTATATATACTAGACTCCCATCTCCCAAAAAGACCTGACCTAAAAAGACCTGAGCTAACCTGATCTGAAACCTAACCTAACAAAGCCAGAGAAGAAGCTAACAGAGTTTAGAGCAACCTCCGGACACTGAAGGGAACTCATCGGCAAAGAACTAGTTTTACCTCGTATAAACCCTGAGATTGTTCTGCAAACCTCGGTGCAATCCAATTTCATTCAATCTCTCCAATCAGGTTTGTCTTATTCCCGTTACTCTGTGCTTAATTTGAATACTCTGAATGTGTGAGGTATTATCATGAGGTTTTGCCCACGGGTTTAGATGTGTATGAATGTAAATCAATACCTTGAATGTTAATCGTTAATTTCTGAAGTGTGTATCATAGGGTTTGGGGTTGCCGAGATCGGATTGTTATCAATGAAGAACCCAAAACCCGCAGGCCTTCGCTAGCACCTTCGCTAGGCGAGCTTGTAGCGAAGCTTCGCTAGGCGATGCAGCAGCGATCGCGACAGTAGTTGTTTTTTCTGTTTTCTATAATCTGTTTTGTGTTATGTTGTGACATGTTTTCTATTGCATCCATGCTTTGCTTCCTAACCTATTTGTTGAGTTTTTGTAAGGGCTCACATGACTCTTGCAGAGATGGCTTGGTATTCCACTTTATTTGTGGGATACCACCCGGAGGTTTATTCTGATTACCTGTACTGATTCACTTTCTTTGGTGGTGCTAGCTTGGGAGATTTCTGGGTTTCTGATTTCTTTAGTTGTTGTTACTTCGGATCTTTATCCGTGTGGTACTTTTACCCTTTTCCCGCATTTTACCGCTTTCTTAGCTGTAAGACCTCAATGGGAGGCAATGTTTTTTGTGTGTTTGAGCCCCTTGTTGGCAGGTTTACTTTATGATACATGTTTTGTGTGGTGTGGTCGTCTCCCCATAGGATTGCTAGGCTTCGTATAGTCTCTCGTTTGCATGTCAATTAAGGTAGCACTGTTCCTTCGTCTAGGAATTCCTTTTTGCATGAGCATTCCTAAAACCCAGCAACTCATTGATTTTTATTCTCCTAAGAACACGTTGACTCCTTCTACTACAGGCGAGTAAGTCTCCAAAGGTCGAGCATCCGGTAGATTGCGTAGTAACGTCGTTCATCCAAACCCTTAACCCATAGTTAGCCGAACTACGGCTTGCTCTGATTCTCATTCCAGATGAGATACGTAGGCATAAGACGCGATGTCTTAGCGAGCACACTTCCCTTTAACCCATAGGTAGCCGAGCTACGAAGACTCTGATTCTCATATTCAGATGAGATACGTATGCAGTGGATGCGACACCCGTGCGAGTCATTTTCTTTTGACCCCTCTTTTAGTAAATAGTGCATTAGATAAACCCACACCCTTTAGACAAGAACAACAAGAGTGGATCCCGTAGAGTACTACGGATGCGTAGGGGTGCTAATACCTTCCCTTCGCATAATCGACTCCCGAACCCAAGATTTGGTTGCGAGACCTTGTCTTTTCCTTTCCTTTTTCCAGGTTTACTTCGAGCGTTTCCTTTCCCTCCTTTGGGATAAATAACGCACGGTGGCGACTCTTTTGTCATTCTTTTTCGCCGGTTGTTTTTTTTGCTTTCTGATGATTTTTCAGGTTGCGACAGCTGGCGACTCTGCTGGGGACCCGGTTTCCCTAAGCGAGTCCCTCCTAGCTTTTGTAGGTTGCTTGTTGGTTGGGTGTTTATTTCTTTTGTACAGTTATTTATTTACTTGCTTTCATTCATGTACATATGTCTGTTGTATCTGTTGGCTCTGCTGCTGGTTTTGTTTGTTGGGATGGGATGTTCTATGAGAGATAAGCCCATTACCCAGGCTTGAGCGTACACACAGGTTTTAGAGTGGATAGTCATGAGGCTTGCATGGCATGTTGCTACGTTAAGTCGTTCATGAAGAACCACACCCAAACGAGGTTTCTTTTGGATATGTTCTGTCCTACGGGTGTTCTGTAACGACATGATGTTCCTTTAGAAATCGTCGACTCTGGTGACCATTTCCCGAGAACTCAGTCCAGGCCTCTCCTCCGAGACGTGATTATGTTAGCTCTGGTGGGCGCATTCTTGCTGCTCAATCCGAGGACCCCGAGACTGGGAACTTGCTATTAGGATATCTTGTTGAGGGGAGTCAGTGAAGGCCTTTTATCCCGTAATAATGCTAAACCTTCGGTGGTAAACGTATTATTCTCGGCTAAAGAGCTAAAGTTGACAAACTTCTGTTCCTAGAACCTATCAGTGAGGGGCGGGCTAAATTCAGGAAACCTTAACCTTCAACCAACCCGGTTTTTTTGAAGCAGAGTTCTGATTTCGTATTCCTCAGTGGGTTTCTCTTCAGACAGTGCAACCCGACAGATGTTCAAGCGGATACAGCAACCCTGATTGCCATGTCACCGCATTGCATCACATCATTTTGCATCATAGCATGTTTATTTTTTTTAAAAAAATAATGCATATAAAAAAAAGTCAACCCGCATATGCATGTCTGAGAAGAATGATAAAACATATCATACGCATCATACACGTATCATTCATGCATCATTACAGGTTTTCATGAAGAGGACTTCTCATTCTTGTTTCCGTTCAGGCAGAATTGCTGAGTATCATCCGCACCGTTATGCAACAAGGCAGAATCAACAGAGGATCATGGATCAAGTTCAAGCAGAACTAGCAGAGATGAGGACCAACATGGCTCAGTTCATGAGTATGATGCAAGGGGTAGTGCAAGGGCAAGAGGAACTCCGAGCCTTGGTCCAGAGACAAGAAACAGTGATTCCCCCTGTCGGTCAGAGTCCGCCAGAGGACACCCCTGTCGATGACGCTGCTGTTACCAACCCTGTCAACAACCATACCAATGGTGACGAATTGCGTGGTATCAGAATCAATGGACAACCCATCATTACAGAGGTTGCTAATGCTCGAGCGACACGTGCTCCGGCTCACCATCCTTCTCATTTGGTTGACAAGCAAGAAGATATGTTCACCATTCCCAGTGATGATGATGAATTTGGAAAAGTGGAAGAGAGAGATAGAAAGGTCGACGCCCTTGCTGAAAAGATTCGCGCCATGGAGTGTCAGAATTCGTTGGGTTTTGATGTTTCTAATATGGGTTTAGTTGATGGGTTGAGGATCCCATACAAGTTCAAAGCGCCATCTTTCGACAAATACAATGGCACTTATTGTCCCCGAACTCATGTGCAAGCTTATTACCGGAAGATATCCGCTTATACTGATGATGAAAAGATGTGGATGTATTTTTTCCAAGACAGTTTGTCTGGAGCATCTTTGGATTGGTACATGGACTTGAGAAAAGAATCTGTCAGAAGCTGGAGAGAGTTAGGTGAAGCTTTTCTGAGGCAGTACAAGCATAACATGGACATGGCTCCGAGCAGAACCCAGTTGCAGAGTTTGTTTTAAAAGACTGGTGAGAGTACAACCTCCGATGTTGGAGAGAGAATTGATAGATATGTTCATTGGAACCCTGCAAAGTGTTTTCATGGATCGTATGGGAAGTTGCCCGTTTGGTAGTTTTTCGGATGTTGAGCCTAGTTCTTCAAGTGCTAAGAAACCACTCTCAGGGGCACCCAGAAGGAGAGAAGGTAAGACAAATGCTATATATAATCAGAAAAATGGAAATAGAGGACAACAATACCGTCAAGTTGCTGCTGTGACTATTCCAGCAACCCAACCTCAACAACCACAACAACAACATCAACGCCAATTCCAACCAAGACAAAGAATGCCAGATCGACATTTTGATCCGCCGCCTATGACTTATGTTGAATTACTCCCTGAACTGCTCAGGTTAAAGTTTGTTAAACTTCGCACTATGGCTCCGTTAACAAGGATTCCCGCTGGTTATGATGCTAATGTCCATTGTGATTTTCATTCTGGTGCGCCAGGGCACCACATCGAGAATTGTCGGGCTTTTCACTATAAAGTTCAAGACTTGATCGATGCTAAGACGATTAACTTTGCTCCTACTCCGAATGTGGTGAATAATCCTATGCCTCAGCATGGAGGGCCCAGGGTGAACAGTGTGGAAGATGGGGAAAATTTTAACTTGGTAGTCAACATTGATGATGTTCAGACTTCGTTACTTGTAGTGAAGGAACGTCTGCTTAGAGGGGGAGTATTCCCGGGATGTGACGAGGATTGTTCAGATTGTGGTAATCATGAAGACGGCTGTGTGAAATTGAAAGAAGGTATCTAGGGATTGATGAATGAAGGTTGTTTACAGTTTGATCGAATAGTGAAAGACCGTGAAGAGGTATCGACCGTTACCATTTACTTTACGTCGTCAGAAGGTTCTGTACGTGCTCCAAGTGCGCCTGTGACTATTGGTACTCCTGTGACCGTAGCTGCGCCCGTGACCATATCTGCTCCGGTGATTGTTGGTATTCCCGCGACTATTAATGCTCCAGTAACTATCAGTACTCCTACCACCATCGTTGCTCCTAGTGGAAGACCCTATGAGAATAGTAGAGAAATTCCGTGGCATTATGACAATGCTTCTTCTCCAGTGATGATTGGTTCGTCAAATAAGACTCCAGTAACAGTTGGTTCGGATGTGGGTAATGTGGGAGGACCCGGAGGATTTACGAGAAGTGGTCGTTTGTTTGCACCACAGGTTCCGAAGGATAACAATGCTGAGGCTCTTGCTAGAACAAAGGGAAAACAAGTTGTAGTTGAAGAAGAACCAGTGCGAAAGGAAGTGCCTGAGGGTTCTTTTGAGAAGGACGTAGAGGAATTCATGAGAATTATCAAGAGAAGTGATTACAAGATCGTGGATCAGTTGAACCAGACACCGTCAAAAATCTCTATTCTCTCTCTGTTGATGTGTTCCGAGGCACACCGTAATGCCCTGTTGAAAATGTTGAATATGGCTTATGTGCCTCAAGAGATTTCTGTTAACCAGCTTGAAGGTGTTATTGCAAATGTTAACACGAGACATGGTTTGGGATTCACGGATCTAGACTTGACACCTGAGGGTCGCAATCATAATAGAGCTCTGCATATCACGATGGGATGCAAGGGCACCGTTTTGTCACATGTTTTCGTTGATACCAGTTCTTCTTTGAATGTGCTTCCCAAAAAGGCTCTGAGCAAGCTTGATGCCGAAGGGGTTGTCCTCACACCAAGTGATCTTGTTGTCCATGCTTTTGATGGATCCAAGCGATCAGTTTGTTGTGAAGTCACGTTGCGTGTGAAGATCGGTCCGGAAGTGTTTAATATTGTCTTCTATATGATGGATATTCAACCAGCATATAGTTGTCTGTTGGGGCGTCCCTGGATACATGGAGCCGGAGCAGTTTCCTCGACTCTCCACCAAAAGCTAAAATATGTGTGGGATGGTCAAGTTGTGACCGTGTGTGGCGAAGAGGACATCTTTGTGAGCCATTTATCCTCCTTCAAATATGTGGAGATGGATGGCGAAATTCACGAAACTCTATGTCAAGCTTTTGAGGTTGTCAGTATTGAGAAGGTGGCTTTTGTTGAACAGAGGAAACCAGGTACCTCGATTGCGTCCTATAAACAAGCTCTGGAGGTCATTCATTCAGGTGACGCGAAAGGCTAGGGCAAGATGATTGATGTGCCCGTAAAAGAAGACATGTTTGGCATTGGTTATCAGTCTTTTCAATCATCAGAGCAGGGTGTCCAGGATCAAAAAGGGTCGTGTACTTTCACTAGTGCTGGATTGATGAATCACGGGGATGTCTTTGCAACAGACAATGAAGATGGTGACAGTGATTGTGATATGGTGCGCCCGTGTGCTCCAGAGGAGAAGATCAACAACTGGATTGCTGAAGAAATAGTCCAAATTACTCTTCAGACGGAGTAATTTTCTTTTGTTTTGCATTTTGCATGAAAGCCCTACGCTCTGCCCAAGGCGTAGTGGTTCATTGTAGGGCCACATCATGTTTTAAATTTTCAATGATTATCATCAATAAAGGACGTTTTGCAATCAAATTTGTGTTCCCTGTCTTTCCATTTTTTATTACTCTCATTTTCAAAGCAATAAAAATGGCAATGTTTTTTGTTTTCTGTGACTTTCTTGGACTCTTTTCTAAAAAAAAAAGGCATGAAACATCGCTCGTGCAGAATTGATCTTGCGGATTCCATTAAAAACAGTTCTATTATGGCTCAGTATGATTTCGATAATCCCATTTACCAAGCCGAAGAGGAGAGTGAAGAAGATTGTGAACTCCCCGAAGAATTGGCCAGACTATTGAAACAGCAGGAAAAGGTCATTCAACCTCATCAGGAAGAGTTGGAAGTCATTAACCTTGGTACTGAGGACGTAAAGAAAGAGATCAAGATAGGGGCGACTTTAGAAGAAGAGGCCAAGAGTATCCTGAAGGAGCGTCAAAGAATGACGAGAAGACACCGAGAAGGTTGGCTGGAAGCTTTTACTTGAACAAGGATGATGTGTTGTACAAGAGGAACTTTGACATGGTTCTGCTCAGATGTGTGGTTAGACACGAAGCAGACATGTTAATGCAGGAAGTACACGAGGGATCTTTCGGTACCCATGCTGGTGGTCATGCAATGGCCAAGAAGTTGTTAAGAGCCGGTTATTACTGGATAACCATGGAATATGATTGTTTCAAATGCGCTCGGAAGTGCCACAAATGTCAGATCTATGCAGATAAAGTGCATGTACCACCAAACCCTCTGAATATTATGAATTCTCCTTGGCCATTCGCGATGTGGGGCATCGATGTGATTGGAAAGATTGAACTTACTGCTTCTAATGGACATCGTTTCATCTTAGTCGCGATTGATTACTTTACCAAGTGGGTGGAAGCAACTTCCTATGCCAATGTTACCAGACAAATGGTTACTCGGTTCATTAAGAAAGAAATTATATGTCGTTAGGGGGTTCCTGAGAGAATCATCACTGATAATGGTTCGAACCTCAATGACAAGATGATGAAAGAGCTTTGCAAAGACTTTAAGATCGAACACCACAATTCTTCTCCTTACAGACCAAAGATGAATGGTGAGGCGGAAAACAAGAACATTAAGAAGATTGTGCAAAAGATGATTGTGACGTACAAGGATTGGCATGAGATGTTGCCTTTCGCTTTACATGGGTATCGTACCTCAGTGCGTATGTCAACCGGGGCAACTCCGTCTTCACTTGTGTATGGCATGGAGGCAGCCTCGCCAGTAGAAGTTGAAATCCCTTCTTTGAGGGTGATGATGGATGTAAAACTTGACGAGGCCGAGTGGGTTCAAGCCAGGTTTGATGAGTTAAATTTAATGGAGGAAAAGCGATTAGCAGTTGTGTGTCATGGACAACTATATCAGAGAAGGGTGAAGAAGGCCTTTGATCAGAAAGTGCGTCCTCGAAGCTATCAGATAGGTGGCTTAGTTTTAAAGAGGATCCTTCCTCCCGGTACAGATAACAGGGGCAAGTGGACTCCGAATTATGAAGGTCCATATGTTGTTAAAAAGGTCTTTTCTGGTGGAGCCTTGTTGCTTACAACTATGGATGGTGAAGATTTTCTGTCTCCCGTGAATTCAGATGTAGTCAAAAAATACTTCGCATAAACTGACCCGCTGGACAAAAAAAGAAAGTCCAGGCAAAAAAGGGCATCCCGGCGAACCAAGAGAAAAAGAAAAGAAAAAGGTTCGGGTAAAAGTTAGGGATAAAGAAGAATAAAAAAAACATGTACACCCGGTAAGTCGAAAACATGCAAAGGCGGCTTAGGCAAAAATGGGTATCCCGGTGGATTGAAAACCCGAAAAGGGCGATCCAGGCAAAAGTTAGGGATTAAAGCGAAGACTACATTCTAAGTTATTTGTACTTCATCGCGTTTCAGTGCCTACCATCTTGAAGGATATGATCAGTCCAACCATTCTTCTCAGAAAGCAAAGAATTTAGGGGAAATTGAAGATCTATGACTCCTAACAGAATTGGAAAATAGTGGAATGCCGTGTTCACATTGCCAATAGGATAGTTTATTTTCTCTTTTGGCACAATTACCTCTTCCTAGGAATTGCTTCCTGATGTATTTGCCTTTATAGGCCATTTTCAATCAATAAAAGTCGTTATTCAGTCAAATTGCTATCTTGTTTTTTATTTTTACCGTTTTGTTTGCAAAAATGTCCGAATTTTTGATAAACATTGCATCTAAAAACATGAAGGCTAGACAATGACGTGCGAAAAGATAAAACATCTGAAAATCATTTTGAATGTTGAGTGCACTTGAGTATATTTTGTCCATACGATCCCCTGGGGCATGTATGTACTGTCGTTTTGCAGGCTACTATCTTTGATTGAGGGCTAAAGCAGATGAGCCAAAGTTTGTTCGAAGGAAGACCCTGTTGTTTCAACACTTTCCAGTCGTGTAAGAAGTTGGGTCGTCTAAGTCGAGTTCAGAATTTGTGCCCCCAGCATGGTCGAGAGGTTGGTGTTTTCTCAACAAGTGACTCCCCAGTTGAGTTGGTTTCACTACCGTTCCGAGAATGTCAGATCAGTAAGTATCCTCAGCAGAATTGTTGTATATCCTCAGCGGAGTTGACAGTGCCAGACTGTATCTTCCCAGCAGAAGCGGTTGCTCCTCAGAGTTCGATGCCAGATCGATGATCTCGACGCCAGATCCATCGTCTCTTTCCTTGAAGCAGAATCTCGGTACCGTATCGGTGTTTGCTTCCCCCGCTGAGTCGTCTCTCTCGCAGATTTTGGTTGCCAGAACCACTGTCGCTTTCCTCAACAGCAAGCTTCCAGTGTCATTCTCTCCCCAATCAGAGTCTCGGTATTGTGTTACTGCCTGAACACCGCATGGCCGGTCATTTCCCCATAGAGTTCATTGTGTTGTGTATCTCCAACATCATTGTCTGGGTCAAGAAGAGTGTAATCATTCCCCCGACAGGAGTTCTCGCCTCGGCTTAGCATTCTCCCCAGCAAAGTTCCTTGCCTCGGCTTGGTGTTATTTCTAACCTAGCATTTCGCATCCCTGCATGTAGAATCATATTGCATGGCATCCTATCATATTGATTGCATTTCCATTCAGTATGGAACATTACGCCATAAAAAAACTCAAACATATGCATACATGCATTAAACCAGATTGGATCTTATCCCCAGCAGAGGCAGATCATTTTCCAACATCAGTATAGCACATTTGCAGTAGTTGCCCTTAGCAACATTCAGAATCGATAATCCCAGTGAGATTTATGTTCTCACTCGTCCCTGAAAGGAAAGCTTGATTCCCTTCCGATTTAATCCTCGGCAAGTGTCTGCCTTATTTTTGACATATGTGGATGTCATTCTTGCGATACCGGTAAGTGTCGTGTTGATCCCCGTAAGTGTCTGTGCTTTTCTTTGATGTCTGCAAACATCATCTTTCAATGTCGATAAACGTCGAATTCCAATCGTTGGCCATCAGTAAATGGCATGTCTCTCATGGTGTCTACAAAAAAATCGTTCTGTCAACACCCGTGTGTGTCCTTCCCATTTTGGTGTCGGTAAACATCATTGATTTGATGTCGGTAAACATCAGTTGCTTGTTAACCATCGGTAAATGGTTTTGTCGTTAAGATTTCCCAGCAAGTTCGCTATCCATAAATATCGAGTACTTCATTTTCGCCATCGGTAAATGGTTTCGTTTCATAAATGTATCCTTTCTTTGATGTCGGTAAACATCGAGTTCCATCCCAGTCATCGGTAAATGGCCTCGCTTTCTTTGATATCGGTAAATATCAATTTTGTTTTGAAGCCGTCATCGGTAAATGGCCCCGCTTTCTTTGATATCGGTAAATATCAATTTTGTTTTGAAGCCGCCATCGGTAAATGGCCTCGCTTTCTTTGATATCGGTAAATATCAATTTTGTTTTGAAGCCGCCATCAGTAAATGGCCCCGCTTTCCGTGATTCGTCACCTACAGAGTGCAAATTCTCCGGTTCTTTTGGTATTCAATCCCTATTCACCTTGAAAGTCTGATAGCCGTTGCTTTCATCCGTTCAGGTTCACAGTTGATTGAATAGGGGCAGCTGTAGCACCTCAAATTTCCCCCCCCCCCCTCATTCATCATTCAAAGCATTAATCTTAAAGGAACAAAGGTCCAGGACATAGGTTACCAAGTTTGGAAAGGCAGAGCCTGAGCTGCATTACTCGCTAGGCGAGCAGCATGGTTCGCTAAGCGAACTGAACTGTTATGCTCGCTTAGCGAGCAGATCCTTCGCTAGGCGAAGCTCACGCATTTTCAAAATATAACAGAAAATCTTGGGCTTGAGTTGCTCTCATTTGAGCCCACAAAGCCACGAAAATTAGGCTATAAATACTAGACTCCCATCTCCCAAAAAGACCTGACCTAAAAAGACCTGAGCTAACCTGATCTGAAACCTAACCTAACAAAGCCAGAGAAGAAGCTAACAGAGTTCAGAGCAACCTCCGGACACTGAAGGGAACTCATCGGGAAAGAACCAGTTCTACCTCGTATAAACTCTAAGATTGTTCTACAAACCCCGGTGCATTCCAATTTCATTCAATCTCTCCAATCAGGTTTGTCTTATTCCCGTTACTCTGTGCTTAATTTGAATACTCTGAATGTGTGAGGTATTATCGTGAGGTTTTGCCCACGGGTTTAGATGTGTATGAATGTAAATCAATACCTTGAATGTTAATCGTTAATTTCTGAAGTGTGTATCATAGGGTTTGGGGTTGCCGAGATCGGATTGTTATCAATGAAGAACCCAAAACCCGCAGGCCTTCGCTAGCACCTTCGCTAGGAGAGCCTGTAGCGAAGCTTCACTAAGCTTTCGCTAGGCGATGCAGCAGCGATCGCGATAGTAGTTGTTTTTTCTGTTTGCTCTAATCTGTTTTGTGTTCAATTGTGACATGTTTTCTATTGCATCCATGCATTGCTTCCTAACCTGTTTGTTGAGTTTTTGTGAGGGCTCACATGACTCTTGCAGAGATGGCTTTATTCCACTTTATTTGTGGGATACTACCCGTAGGTTTATTCCGATTACCTGTACTTATTCACTTTCTTTGGTGGTGCTAGCTTGGGAGATTTTTGGGTTTCTGATTTCTTTAGTTGCTGTTACTTCGGATCTTTATCTGTGTGGTACTTTTACCCCTTTCCCGCATTTTACCGCTTTCTTAGCTGTAAGACCTCAATAGGAGGCAATGTTTTTTGTGTGTTTGAGCCCCTTGTTGGCAGGTTTACTTTATGATACATGTTTTGTGTGGTGTGGTCGTCTCCCCATAGGATTGCTAGGCTTCGTATAGTCTCTCGTTTGCATGTCAATTAAGGTAGCACTGTTCCTTCGTCTAGGACTTCCTTTTTGCATGAGCATTCCTAAAACCCAGCAACTCATTGATTTTTCTTCTCCTAAGAACACGTTGACTCCTTCTACTATAGGCGAGTAAGTCTCCAAAGGTCGAGCATCTGGTAGATTGCGTAGTAACGTCGTTCATCCAAACCCTTAACCCGTAGTTAGCCGAACTACGGCTTGCTCTGATTCTCATTCCAGATGAGATACGTAGGCATAAGGCGCGATGTCTTAGCGAGCACACTTCCCTTTAACCCATAGGTAGCCGAGCTACGAAGACTCTGATTCTCATATTCAGATGAGATACGTATGCAGTGGATGCGACACCCGTGCGAGTCATTTTCTTTTGACCCCTCTTTTAGTAAATAGTGCATTAGATAAACCCACACCCTTTAGACAAGAACAACAAGAGTGGATCCCGTAGAGTACTACGGATGCGTAGGGGTGCTAATACCTTCCCTTCGCATAATCGACTCTCGAACCCAAGATTTGGTTGCGAGACCTTGTCTTTTCCTTTCCTTTTTCCAGGTTTACTTCGAGCGTTTCCTTTCCCTCCTTTGGGATAAATAACGCACGGTGGCGACTCTTCTGTCATTCTTTTTCGCCGGTTGTTTTTTTTTGCTTTCTGGTGATTTTTCACGCTGCGACAGTGTGTAGCCGATCTGACAATGTTGTTAGGGGTTAGATGTTAAGCCTCCCGATGTGTATGTTGCCTAGTGTGGGTCGTATAGGTACATATCCTCGGCAATGAACTCAAAACCAATTGATCTGTACCAAGCCATATAAGTAAGACTTGGTTTTTCTTCATTTGGCATCACAACGTCAGTTAAGACACGGTCATGGCGGTGCTTCCATTTGCAACACTCAGATATATCGAAGATTTGCCATGGGTTAAAGTTCCATTGGTCGTTAACTTTGCGTAGATATCATTCTCCTAGGTTTGTTGGGGGATATGGGATGTGTTGAAGCATACCGAACTGCAATTTCACACTATCACTGTTGTGCATCTCCACAGTGGTGAATCTTATGATCAGTGTGCATGCAGTCCATACGGTTGTGTCTTCTTCGTTGATTTCATGGTCATGATCCAAATTTTGGTATGGACGCAAAATGAACTGAAATGTGAACATATGTTAGATTATAAATTTGGTAGAAGAAATTAACAAATTATTACGAAATGATTAGGTTATTATCCATACATCTGTCGGTCGAAGGTGATCCAAGAGATTGCGTTACTGGGTAATACAATGTCTAGGACATCTGTTATAACTCATACCACGTACCGACCATCTGCACCATAAAGGTAAAAATATTAGTTAGAGATCATAATCGGTAAAGTAAGTAAATATATACCATTTTAACAAATTACTTTTGTGCATACAGGAATGTGAAAGGGTTGTTGTTGACGGGAGCTAGGGATGGTAGTCTTGACTAACCACATGCTTGGAGCAAAACAGCACATCCAGAAAAGATAGATGTGTCTTTGTGTGAATTTTTACACAAAGAGCTACAAAGATAGGTCGGACAAGCGGATCCCCGACTATAACTTCCTATTCTATCTACATGTCTTAGTAAAGGTAAATACATAACATGCATACTAGAACTATTACCTTCGGGAAATAAAAAAAGAACCAATTAAAAGCATAATGTCACACCTAGTTTTTATTATTCGATCATCTCCGATAGAATTTTCATCTAAATGTAAGTTGTTGTAATATGCCTTAAGGCGTGAAAGGAGTATACATTGACCTCTTGAGTTATCGTCTAACAAATCAGCATCCAAGAGGTCCATGCAAATTGAATTCGCATAGTTGGTTTTACCATTTACAGCTTTACCTTTGATAGGCAGTCCCAATAGCATGTAGACGTATTCTAACGTCACGGTACAGTCACCAGTTGGAAACCAAAATGTGCGTGTCTCGGGACACCATCTTTCATATAACGCAAGAATGAACTTATTATCCACCAACCAAGACATTATTTTGCTTATATGCCCAAAACCGGCGAGTTCGACATACAGTTGAATCATCGGGTCCATGTGTACATATTTGTGGACCCGAGTTAGGAACTTTGAAACATCCTATAAAAGAAACAACAAAACACGTTACTAAGTTGATATGTTATTAAAAGGTATTCTAGACAAATAACAAAAGAATTAAACACTTACATAAGTTACTATGCTTGTAACTGTTCCTCTGTGCGATTCGCCCATTATGAGGATAGACATCTTGTCGGAGATGAAAGAGGTTAGTGCAGATGAAAGAGGTTGTTGCAGGTGAAATATTTAAGGTTGTTGAGGAAGTAGTGAGTGTTGGTGTGGGAGAAATTGTGAGAGTTTCTTGCCTATTTATATGGTGTGACCTGCAAAAGTGTTGATGCATGGAAAATTATGAATGCATGTGCTAGCCAAATGGTTTGGCGCCCATGTTCACTTTCCAAATGCTAGCGCCAATTAAATTGGTGACTCCCCTAGACTCATGCATTCTACATCTTTACCTAGCCAGGCGCATGCATGGCTCTGCATGCTTGGTTACGAGGTCTGCATGCAAGACATAGTGTCGCCAATTGGACTGGCGCCCATATGCAAGCATTACAAGCAAGCGCCAATTGGATTGGCACTAGGGCTTACATGTATGACATGTGGCTTCCCTCTGGCTTGCATATTTAACACATCACTTTCGTCTTGCTTGCATGTTTGATGCATCACTTCTGACTTGATTGCAAGCTTGACACATCACTCTCGTCTAGCTTTGCATGTTGGACATATCACTTACCTATTTAAATGTCTTATTATCTACATTCAACCATCAACACAAATTCATTTGCACCAAAAAATTAATTTTCATCTGCACAAGAAATATTACAATGTCATCTTCACCAAAATATAGTATCAATGTTCACTGCAATGGTGAGACATATGAGTCTGAGTTATACGGGTTTTATTTTCAAAACGCTGATACCATCCGACTTACGATCAAGAGAAATTCAAATTTCTTGCATTTGAAAAAATGAATTAAATCCTGCATAGGATCTGGTATTGTGTCAAAGATCACGTATCAAAATCCATTTTTTTTCGAAAATAGTCAATGCAAGTTTGTCCAGCTGAAGGTACGGGATGATGAAGATGTTGAATACATGTTTGTTAGTCACGAACATTCTGGTTGCAATTGTATTGAGTTGTATATTACTCTTCAACCAAGTATTCCATCTCAGCAATCTCAAATAACTAATCAAGTTGAATCTTATGAATTTCATTTAGAAAACCCAGATGACGCCGACTGAGAAGCAGAAGCAGAAGTCAACGTCATTGATGAAGAAGAAGAACAGACTGAGACACGGGTTGATCATATGTTGAACAACAACATTGAAGATTATGATCAATCAGCGCCATTACCTCCAAGTCATGTATACAATCTGCCTCAACATATGACAAACATGGATCTGCATGGCGATGAAACATCCAACGGTATTTTTTATAACCCGTATACACGATTAAAAGGCGAGTTAAAGGTGGGAGACATGTTCCGTACTAAAGAAGAATGTGTGCAAGCTATCAAAAAATTTCACATGAATAACTCTGTTGATTTCACAGTGAAACACACTGATTCGAGAAGGTATGCCATTGAATGTCGTAACATCCTTTGTAAGTTGATGCTTGTCGTGGCTATATATAAAATATAGTCTGTCGGGTACTTGACTGCAAGTGCACAGTCTAGTCGCTTTAGTTTTAAAAGATATCGATCCCATAGGGACCTATGGTCAAACTAGTGCTACTAACGTCACTATGTTTAGCTAAGGGAATTGATTAGTAGAAGTTCGGGGGTAATATAGTAAATCTTAGGGAAATTTTGGTTTTAAGAAAGAATAAAGGGAAGGAATCAGTATGCAGCGCATTAATCGTCAGGGATTCGATAAGTCACCGGTGAATAGTTTAAATGCCAAATATCTCTCAGTAGAAAATATTTATTTAAAAGACTTTATCTCACACTCTCGTGGTTGTTGATTCGGCCTATAACCTTAAGTCAGAATGTACGCTCTCGCTGTCCCATTTGAAGTCAAAATTACTTTTTGAAAATAAATAAGCTCTAATTGCTTTTAAAGTGATCTCGCTGTTTTTAAATTCAATGCCTAATTTTTACTATCCAGCTCGAGTCTCACGCTCTCGTGATTGTTGGTTCTCACCTTAGTTAATTTCCCACTTTCGTGGCAAAATCGTATTAAATAGCTTTTCACGCTTTTGTGACAAAGTTAATTAAATTTAGATTAAAAACTTCAGCCTAAAAGGTTATTTGAGAAAAAGGGTTTTCACCGGTTATTATTAAATCCCATCAAATTAAGTTGCTACATACCGATACCGGTAGTTTAGCCGGACATATTAATTAAAGCAAACGCAAGGCATAAATAGATCAACATTGCGGCAAACATACTTATAATAATAAATGGGAAATAATAATAATAATAATTCAATAAAAACCTGGAGATCGAAGTACAGAGTATAGCGATTCTTGGAGTACTTGAGCAGTCCTCCACAAGTCGGTAGGCTTTGTTTCTTCAATACAGATTACTACTAAAATTTAATAAAGTGTAGTAGTTCCCCAGTGTAGGAAACTACTACTATGGCTAACTGGAAAACTAACTGGAAAAAGGGAAACTATAAAAAGAATGGCGAATACAATAAGGCAACGGAAACAAGGTTGCTGGAAAGAAAAAAATGTTGAAAGCTAGAAAGCTGAAAATTAAATTGCAGATCATAAATATCAAAGTAGGCGTCCCCATTTTCCCATTTGAGTCCTTTATATAGTGTCCATTAGGTCTTGGTAGTTGAGAAAATCAAGGAAGACTTGGTCTTGAGTGAGGAATCCATGGGAAAAGTTTGTTGGAGGAGATTTAGGCACATTTGGTGCTTGTGGCTGGCTGTTTCAAAGCGCACTTTATGGCCATGTGACGCTCGTCATGGGCCTGTGGTGGTCGTCACAGTCTGGTACACTAGTGTGGTACCCCCTTTATATATCCCCTTTTTGAAGGTTGTGGGGGATCGAACCATAGTTCGCCCTACCGAGTCCAGTACCAGGTACCTCTGGACCAACCAACAGGGGTTTCTATTCCTTCTTTTTGCACAACTTGGCAACCTTTTATATGGTTCTTTTATCAATTTCTTGATAGCAACAATATGAAGGAGTTTCTTAATTTGTAGGCATCAAACACTTAAATTCATCGGCTCTCCACGTGGTTTGCGCTTGAGACGGTGCTGACTGCTAGTATAAACTACTAAGGGTTATTCTAGAATGGAGACTTAAGGTGTCGGTATAATGGTTATTCAAACTGATCTCGTAGAAGTGAGGGATCTAGGGTGTCGGGACGGTATCAAACTTGTTAGATCTTTCTTAGTTTTCCTGACAAAGCCTCCGTGAGACAACCTATGTACTCGTAGGGTATGCATTTAATCTTAAGGAAAAAAAATTGTTATGCCAAAATATGTGTAAATGATTGAAAAGGACAAGCAATTGTATTGGTTGAAAATATTAGCAATAGAAACAAGTAGAGGAGTGATAAGGATTTCCTCTCATATTTAAACAATACATAGTCCTCAATGCGACAGTATACAGAAGTAAAAAGGAAAGAAACAAAAATCACTGCTCGTCATTACACTGTTGGCTTCTTCGTGCTCCGGCTCTTGCTCTTGCACGCTCACCTCGTCCTCGCTGGGTAGGATCCAATCCCACGTGCTGAGTGTACTCCTGGATGGCATCTACGCGATAAGTCAGGGCACTCATCTGGTCTGAAAGTTCTGCCATCCCCTGATCATGCCAGTGAGCATAATCGTGTTGATCCCGCTGCATTTGCTGGATCGCTTGCATCATTTTTGTTTGGCGGTCTTCCATTATTTGGTTGTGTCGCAACATCTCGGCGTAGATTTTTTCCATGGAGGTGGGTCTTCGTTCGCTCCTTCGTTGTCCTCGGGAGGAGGTCTCTGCAGCGTGCTCTTGAGGTGGTTGAGGCATGCCTCTATTAAGCTCCTCTTCGAGTTCATCTGTACCATTACCAGAATTTCCATCATTTGGCTCGGGGGCCTCCAGATTAAAAGTCCAATTTGTCATTTCTCTTGGATCTGTGCGGTTCTTGTTGGGCATGATGATGCTCCGTACTGTCTTGTTTCTGACAGCAGGATGATACTTCCCATCATCTCTTGCTTTGATTAGGTGTGAGGCACGGCAGTAGTCGATGTCGAGGAATTCTGCTTCCAGGGCTGGTAAGTTGGCCAGCCTATCTCCCAGGTTCAAGCCTAATGCTATGGAGGTGATAATTCCCCCACAACAAAATGCCTGACTGCCTCTCATGCAAGCAGCCTGGATGTTGGCTAGTAGGAAAGGAGTAACATTGAACGCAATTTCGGCAAACACACAGTGGAGAAGGAAAAGTTCCTTGGAGTTTACCTTGTGGTTGCTGACTCTTCCAAAAACTGTGTGCCCCAGGAATCGGTGAAAGTATCTAATGGTTGGGTTGTGGATATATGTTACGCTAAGCGTATCCCAGCTCGTTGCGTTCATGTTGGTGAGGTTGTGCCAAACTTGGAATGCTATCTCTGACCATCCTTCTGGGATGCAGCAATGGATTCCTTCTTCATGTCGGAAACCAAGCAGTCTCGCTATCTGGGTTTGATTAAGGGAATACTCGGTGCCGAACATTCTAAATATGGCTACACCGGTGAGATATTGGGTAGCTCCAAGGGGAGTGATGTAAGAGTAGAAACTCAGAAATTCCAGGGTCAGCACTTCGTAGGTTGGTTGCAGTATGGTACAGAGCTGCGTCAAGCTGGAGGCAGCTAGCATCCACTCCACACCCTCCAAAAGTCCTAACTCCCTTAGGTATTCATGATCAACATACCTCGTAGCTTGAACGGAGCGTTGGTAGAACTTGAGGTAGTTGCTTCTTTGGCGTTCGTCGACTTCTCCATCACGGAATATGACGGTTGACAGATCGGGAGTAGCTCTTCCTTGACGGGCCATTTGATGAGTTGTATGAAACTTTTGGTGTTGGTGGGTGAGGTGGAAGATTTGTGAGTTACACACTTGAAGAAAATGTGAAGAATTTAATAGATGAAGATCAGAATGTAAGAGAGTGATAATTGGCGAGGAAAAAGGGAGAAAGAGTGTCTGCATTTATAGGCGAGCTCTCTGGAATTCGTGACGGTCGTCACAGGGGTGTGACGGTCCTCACGCGCAACGGATGCGTAACGGTCGTCTGCAACGGTCATATGCTCGTAACGGTCACTTTCATGTGTGTGACGATCGTTCCAGATCCGTGACGGTCGTCACATCTGTGAGACGGACGTCACCCTATAGTGACGGTCGTCACGCGCTGAATTTCAAAAAATTTCCTCTAACACAGGTTGCAGCAGAATTTGATAGCAGCATAAATAATAGCTAAGCAATTTTAATTTAACAGCATAAATAAATAAATAAATAAATAAATAAAAAGATGAAATAAGCGTAATTAAATAAATAGCAATTGAATTAATGAATTGAAATTAAATGTAACATAGGAAAAAATTGTAGCGATAACATAGCAAATGAAAGCAATAGAACAAAAGTAATAAAATAAATAAAAGTGCTCCCTCCCCACACAAAACAAAGCAGTGTCCTCATTGCTTAGTGCGAGTAGGAGAAAACAGTGGTCAGTAGTATTAGCCATGTTTTTGTCCCAATGCGGCGACAACTTCGTTCAGATAATGAAACTGCTCAACGGCTATATCCATCAGGCCTAGGACATCAAAGTGTATGAGCTTTATCTCTTCTTTCACAATGGTGATGTCAGCTTGGAAAGTATTCAGATGGGTGATGAGCATGGCATGATTATCAGCACACGATGGAGGAACCGGTTCAGCAATGTTATAATAGTTAGGAGGTGTTTCAGGGTCAGATTCTTCCTTATGGATAGGGTCATTGATACACTCATATTTGGGCGGTGTAGCGGGAGGTGAAGGTGGATCGATAGGGTGTTCCTCTAAGTCATAGAGTCAGTTATCGCGGTTGTGAACACTCATTTTCTCATGGTTGGGCAAGGTGAATAGTCGAACCACTTCGTTACTGTTTAGATAATCAAAGGTATCCGTCCCAATGTTACCTATGATTCTGCGGTTAAAGCAAAATTCGATATCCATTGGGCGGATGTTTCCAAAAGGTACAAGCTCATAAAGTGGGCGTACAAGTCCTATGGCGTTTGCTATCATGGTAACTAGGCCACCTATGATTATTGGGGTACGGTTATTCTTAGCAAGGTGGACAAATCTTTCCATCATGAATGTCACTATATTGACGTGTCGACCTTGATCGACACACAGCAGGATGAAGAGTTCATCGCGGGACACTAAGGTGTTATTCTCTTCCTTACCAAATAAGGTGTGGGCTAGTATTTTATGAAAATATCGGATAGCAGGATTATGGATCTTTTGTGAGTGCATCTCATTTGGGTTTGGGTTGGATTCTACGGATATGCAACCCCATAAGTCATCGAGATCAATGTCATCGATAAGGTCCTCCTGGCGGGTAGTAAAGACGAAAGGGCCGCTAGGGAATCCTAGGAGGTCAGCAAGGTCTCGACGGGTGTAGGTGAAGTCCATGCTAAATAGCCTAAAGGATATCAACCCTTTATTAAGTCCGTAACCATGCTCAGGGATGTATACAAGGGAACTCAGGAATTCTAAGGTTAGTTCACAGTACGTGACAAACCGTCTCTTAATGGCTGCGTTCTCCCACCCAAGCTGGTTAAACATATATAGGATGTTATCTCGGATACCTAATTTATCCATGGTCGGTCCATCATAATATATGGTCAATTCCATATCCTTTCGGGCTAGAGCCTGCGTTGAACTCTGCCTCTGGAAACTGTCTCTGGTTGTTGCATGATGAAAGTAATTAACTAACTAGTTAGTAATTTTCCTATTTGTCAGTATCCAATATGTCTAAGTTAGTTAGTAGAAACAACAAGAGTGACTGCAAAGAATCAAGAAGGGGGGAGCAAACAAAATAAAGAAGAAAATTAAAGAAGGAAAAAAATAGATTGTAAGAAAAATAACGAAAAGAAAAAAAAGGGTGGGTTGTCTCCCACTAAGCACTTTGTTTAATGTCGCAAGTTCGACAATAGTATCGCGTTGTACTAGGTTAGGGGCTGAGCGGGCAACTCTATGAGTCTGAGACTGTTCGAATAGTCTTTGTTATCTATATTATGATAGTGCTTTAAGCGTTGCCCGTTTACTACAAAAGGGTCGCTATTTCTACCTTTTATTTCTATCGCGCCACTAGTGAGAACCTTGGTGATCTCGAAAGGACCAGACCACCGAGATTTGAGTTTTCCTAGAAAGAGTTTAAGTCTTGAATTAAATAGTAGCACTACGTCGCCTACTTTGAACTCCTTCCTAGAAATGTGTTTGTCATGCCATCTTTTGGTTCGTTCTTTGTAGATCCTGGCATTCTCGTAAGCGTCCAATCTAAGCTCTTCTAATTCGTGGATGTCCAAAATCCGTTTCTCGCCTGCGGAAGTGTAGTTTATGTTAAGGGTTTTAATTATCCAATATGCTTTGTGTTCCAGTTCTACAGGGAGGTGACATGATTTACCATAAACTAGTTTGAAGGGTGTGGTTCCTATCGGGGTTTTGTAAGCTGTCATGTAGGCCCACAAAGCTTCGTTTAGTTTGGATGACCAGTCTTTTCTGGATATTCCTACGGTCTTCTCAAGAATTTGTTTTATTTCTCGATTTGAGACTTCGACTTGCCCGCTAGTTTGTGGATGATACGGTGTTGTTACGCGGTGTCGGACTCCGTACTTCAGAAGGAGTTTTCCAAATATATTCGATATGAAGTGGGAGCCACCGTCACTAACTACTAGTTTCGGCACACCGAATCTGGGAAAGATAATGTTTTTGAATAACTTGATTACTACTCGTGTGTCATTTGTTGGAGAGGCTACAGCCTCGATCCATTTTGAGACATAGTCGACAACAACGAGTATGTATTTATTACCAAAAGAAGCTGGTAATGGTCCCATGAAGTCAATCCCCCATACGTCAAAGACTTCGACTTCTAAGATTCCTGTTTGTGGCATTTCATCGCGTCTTAAGATGTTGCCAGTGTGTTGGCATCGGTCGCATTTTATAAACACGTTATGGACGTCTTTCCATAGAGAAGGCCAAAATATGCCGGATTGCAGGATCTTAGTGCAGGTCTTTGAGGTACTTGCATGCCCTCCATAGGGGGCGGAATGGCAATTAGAGATTATATCATCGATTTCATCCTCAAGAACACATCGACGGAAAATACCGTCGGTCCCTCTTTTGAAAAGAAGGGGTTCATCCCAGTAATACTGTTTTAGGTCATGAAAGAACTTCTTCTTTTGTTGATAAGATAGGTCCGGTAGAAGTGCTCCGATGGCTAGGTAGTTGACGAAGTCAGCGTACCATGGCAGAGTTGCGTTCGCGTGTACTTCTTCCACGGGTTCTTCTCTTTCTGTATCGTTTAATGTCAGTTCAGACATATCACTTCCCACTTGGGCTATGAGTCATTCGTAAGGGAAATCATCATTAATCGGGATTTGTTCGGGCTTGTTCCCTTCGATACGAGATAAGTGGTCTGCTACTACGTTCTCGGTACCTTTCTTATCTTTTATTTCTAAATCAAATTCTTGTAAGAGTAGGATCCATCTTAAAAGTCTTGGTTTGGCATCCTCCTTACTTAACAAATATCTAATAGCGGCGTGGTCGGTATAGATGATAATTTTCGCCCCCACCAGGTAGGAATGGAATTTGTCCAAAGCGAACATGACAGCTAGAAGTTCTTTTTCAGTGGTGGCGTAGTTCATTTGGGCAGGATCAAGCGTTCGAATCGCATAGTAAATAGCATGAAGCTTCTTATCCTTCCTTTGTCCTAATACTGCGCCCGCTGCGTAATCACTCGCATCGCACATGATTTCAAATGGTAAGCTCCAGTCAGGTGGTTGCATTATGGGTGCGGTGATTAAAGATGTTTTCAGTTGGTTGAACGCTGTTAAGCATTTTTCATTAAATATGAAGTCAGCGTCTTTCATTAATAATCCTGCAAGTGGCTTGGTTATTTTTTAGAAATCTTTAATAAAACGTCGGTAGAAACCGGCGTGTCCTAGAAAGCTTCTTATCTCTCGAACAGTTTTCGGGGGTTGAAGGTTCTCTATAATTTCGATTTTAGCTTTGTCCACTTCAATTCCTCTGTCAGATACCACGTGACCTAATACAATTCCTTGTTGAACCATAAAATGACATTTCTCTAGGTTTAAAACGAGGTTTACTTTCACGCACCTTTCGAGTACCATTTCGAAGTTAGATAGACATCCTTCAAAACTCTGCCCGCAAACAGAAAAATCGTCCATAAAGACTTTCATGATGTCGTCTATAAAATCTGCGAAGATTGCCATCATGCATCTTTGAAATGTTGTGGGAACCTTACATAGGCCAAATGGCATTCGTCGGTAGGCGAATGTACCATAAGGGCATGTGAAGGTAGTCTTTTCTTGGTCGTCAGGATGGATTGGAATTTGAAAGAATCCTGAATAACCGTCTAGATAGCAGAAGTGAGAATGCTTAGCCAGTCGTTCAAGCATTTGATCAATGAAAGGTAGAGGGAAATGATCTTTACGAGTGGCTTTATTTAGTTTTCTATAGTCAATGCACATTCTACTTCCGGTCACAACTCTTTATGCTATGGATTCGCCCTTCTCGTTCTTAACAACTGTAACACCTCCTTTCTTGGGTACTACATGAACGGGGCTAACCCATTGACTATCGGAGATCGGGTATATGATTCCAGCGTCTAGAAGTTTCTTTACTTCATCCTTGACTACGGTACTTAGGATTGGGTTGATCCTTCTCTGGTGCTCTCTAGAGGTTTTACAGTCTTCCTCCAGCATAATACGATGCATACAAATCGAAGGACTTATTCCTTTTAGATCGACGATGTTATATCCTAACGCTGTTGGATATTTTCTTAGGACATCTAGTAATTTCTCAGTTTCCATCTGTCCTAAGTCAGCGTTGACTATTACTGGTCTTTTCAGTTCAGTGTCTAGGAATTCGTATCTTAGGTTCTTTGGTAGTGTTTTTAGTTCCAAGTCAGGTTTCTTTGGGCATGGCATGTGGTTGGGTGTAAGTGCTAAGCATTCGCTTAGACTTTCGTTTTGGTATGGTTCATGCCAATTATTGTCTTCAAGGATTGGAGGGATTTAGATTTTCATTATTTCAGAGTACGTGGTCTCTTCCATCTCCATCTCTCTCACGCATTCGTCTATGACATCAAGCAGATAGCACATGTCGTCTATAGTTGGCGCTTGTAAGAATTGGGTTAAGATGAATTCAACCTTTTCCTCTCCAACTTTGAATGTCAGCTTACCTCTCTTTACGTCTATTATGGCTCCGGCGGTAGCCAAGAATGGCCTTCCTAGAATGATAGTTGTACTGGCATCTTCTTTAATGTCCATGATTATGAAATTGGTAGGAATGTAAAATTGACCTACACGAACCGGGACATTCTCTAGTATACCGACAGGATATTTGATTGAGCGGTCAGCTAATTGAACAGACATCTTTGTCGGTCTTAATTCTCCCATACTGAGCCTTCTACAAATGGTTAAGGGCATTACGCTAATGCTGGCTCCTAGATCGCATAGAGCTTTGTCTATGACGAATTTTCCAATGACACAGGGTATGGAGAAACTACCTGGGTCTTTTAGTTTGGGAGGCATGTTGTTCTGGATTATGGCGCTACACTCGGCAGTAAGTGTAACTGTTTCGTCATCCTCAATCTTTTTCTTATTGGATAGGATTTCCTTAAGAAATTTGGCATAGGAGGGCATTTGTGTGATGGCTTCTGTAAAGGGTATCGTAATGTTTAATTGCTTCAGAAGTTCAACAAATTTCCTAAATTGATTCGCAATTTTAGAACTTTTGAGTCTTTGAGGATACGGAATGGGTGGTTTATAAGGAGGTGGAGGCACATAAGGTTTCTCTTTCTCTTCGGCCTCCTGGGTATTATCTTTTGTTTCCTTTGGTTCATTCACATGCTCAGTTGAGGTTTTATCCGGTTTTTGGTACATGGCAGGGTTTTGGAGTCTTGGATCTACGGGTCTGTCTACTTCTTTTCCACTCCTCAATATAACGGCATTTGTATGTCCCTTTGGATTAGGTTGCGGCTGTCCAGGAAATGTTCTAGCTGGAGCGGTTGTAGATGCTTGATGTTGAGCCACTTGTGAAATCTGAGTTTCAAGCATTTTATTGTGGGAGGCTAAGGTGTCTACTTTATTCTCTAGTTGTTTAAGTTGCTCGCTAGTATGTATGTTTTGGTTCAAGAAGTCCTTATTTGTTTGAGATTGAGTAGATATGAAGCTTTCCATCATCAACTCGAGATTTGACTTCCTATGCATGTTAGGAGCATTGTTAACTGGCTTTTGATATCCAGGCGGAACAGTTGGTGCTTGGCCAGGTGCATACAAGCATTGTTATTCTTATACGAGAAATTAGGATGGTTTTTCCAACCAGAATTGTAAGTATTTGAATAGGGATTTCCTTGTGTGTACTTCACTTAATCGGTTGGGACTCCTGCTAATATTTGACATTCTTGTGCAGTGTGTCCAGGGTTTACACATAACTCACAGTTTGGAGTTACAACAGCCACGGTGGCTGCGGGTGGTATGGTCAAGTTATCTAATTTTTGGACAAGGGCATCTATCTTTGCATGAACATGGTCAAGGCTACTGATTTCGTACATTCCACCCTTCATCTGGGACTTTTCCACTTGAGTTCGTTCACCTCCCCATTGGCAATGGTTTTGGGCCATGTTTTCAATGAGTTGATAGGCTTCAATGTATGGCTTATCCATAAGTGCACCGCCCGCGGCAGCGTCTATTGTAAGTCTTGTGTTATATAGAAGCCCATTATAAAATGTGTGAATGATCACCCAGTCTTCTAGACCGTGATGTGGACATATCCTCATCATGTCCTTGTATCTCTCCCATGCTTCGTAGAGAGATTCCACATATTTTTGCCTGAATCTGTTGATTTGAGCTCTCAGCATAGCAGTTTTGCTCGGCGGAAAGTATCAGGATAAGAAGACGTTCTTCAGTTCCTCCCATGTTGTAACGGAGTTGGAGGGCAAGGATTACAACCAAGCCCAAGCTCTGTCTCTTAGTGAGAAGGGAAAAAGACGCAGTCTTATCGCATCTTGAGATACACCATTCGCTTTTACAGTATCTGCGTACTGCACAAATTTGGTCAGGTGTTCATTAGGATCGTCTGTTGGATTTCCAGCAAATTGATGTTGTTGGACGGCTGATAAGAGTGAGGGTTTCAGTTTGAAATCGTTTTGATTAATAGTGGGGGCAACAATGTTGTTGTAAGGTTCTTGTTGAGATGGGGTAGCGTAGAATTTAAGAGGACGATTTTGGGGTCCTTCTTCAGCCATGTTTGGTTTTTCTTCTGATTTAGGAGGAAAGGAGATATCGGGAATACCGTACTTTTGTTGATATTCGTGTATTCGGCGTCTCACGTATAGGAAACGTTCTAATTCAGGGATTGGTGGTGCTAAGTTATCGCCTTTTGAGCGAGTACTTGGCATACAATCAGGGAAAGAAAGGAGAGAAGATTAGTTTTTTTTTACCTTAGTCTATACCGTGCAACAAAAGAATCGCACTATTCGACTAAAACAGGTCCCCGGCAACGGCGCCAAAAACTTGATGCTTGTCGTGGCTATATATAAAATATAGTATGTTGGGTACTTGACTGCAAGTGCACAGTCTAGTCGCTTTAGTTTTAAAAGATATCGATCCCACAGGGACCTATGGTCAAACTAGTGCTACTAACGTCACTATGTTTAGCTAAGGGAATTGATTAGTAGAAGTTCGGGGGTAATATAGTAAATCTAAGGGGAATTTTGGTTTTAAGAAAGAATAAAGGGAATGAATCAGTATACAGCGCATTAATCGTCAGGGATTCGATAAGTCACCGGTGAATAGTTTAAATGCCAAATATCTCTCAGTAGAAAATGTTTATTTAAAAGACTTTATCTCACACTCTCGTGGTTGTTGATTCGGCCTATAACCTTAAGTCAGAATGTACGCTCTCGCTGTCCCATTTGAAGTCAAAATTACTTTTTGAAAATAAATAAGTTCTAATTGCTTTTAAAGTGCTCTCGTTGTTTTTAAACTCAATGCCTAATTTTTACTATCCAGCTCGAGCCTCACGCTCTCGCGATTGTTGGTTCTCACCTTAGTTAATTTCCCACTTTCGTGGCAAAATCGTATTAAATAGCTTTTCACGCTTTTGTGACAAAGTTAATTAAATTTAGATTAAAAACTTCAGCCTAAAAGGTTATTTGAGAAAAAGGGTTTTCACCGGTTATTATTAAATCCCATCAAATTAAGTTGCTACATACTGATACCGGTAGTTTAGCCAGACATATTAATTAAAGCAAACGTAAGGCATACACAGATCAACATTGCGGCAAACATACTTATAATAATAAATGGGCAATAATAATAATAATTCAATAAAAACCTGGAGATCGAAGTACAGAGTATAGCGATTCTTGGAGTACTTGAGCAGTCCTCCACAAGTCGGTAGGCTTTGTTTCTTCAATACAGATTACTACTAAAATTTAATAAAGTGTAGTAGTTCCCCAGTGTAGGAAACTACTACTATGGCTAACTGGAAAACTAACTGGAAAAAGGGAAACTATAAAAAGAATGGCGAATACAATAAGGCAACAGAAACAAGGTTGCTGGAAAGAAAAAAATGCTGAAAGCTAGAAAGCTGAAAATTAAATTGTAGAGCGTAAATATCAAAGTAGGCATCCCCAATTTTTCCCATTTGAGTCCTTTATATAGTGTCCATTAGGTCTTGGTAGTTGAGAAAATCAAGGAAGACTTGGTCTTGAGTGAGGAATCTGTGGGAAAAGTTTGTTGGAGGAGATTTAGGCACGTTTGGGTGCATGTGGCTGACTATTTCAAAGCGCACTTTGTGGTTGTGTGACGCTCGTCATGGGCCTGTGACGGTCGTCACAGTCTGGGTCGTGACGAGCGTCATGAATGTGTGGTGGTCGTCACATCAGCAAAATCTGCATAATCTGTTTTTCTGGTTTTTCTATGCTTTTTCACTTGTTTCTTCTTCTTTTTCTTCCTTTTCTTCATTTGGCTCTTTAGTGCGTGGAGATTCAAATACCTGCAAAAACAACACGAATACTTGCGCAATAATCGGGATATTAATCGAAATGTTGTTATCTTTGAGTGTAAATTAAGGCAATTATCTGATGTGTTTTTGCGTTATCATAAGTTTCGGTTGGATGTGTCTCACAAAAAGAAAAGTGACTCTTGGGAGATAGCTTCAATAGACTCATCTCACAGTTGCATTACAACTAATGTTGAACAAGATCACCGTAAATTAAGTACTGCATTGATATGTCAAGACGTTTTTCCGCTTGTTAATAAAGACCCATCAGTGAAGGTGAGTATAATAATATTTCATATCATAACAAGATATATTATACTCCATCTTACAAGAAAGTGTGGATTGCGAGGACAAAGGCCGTTGAACAAGTATTCGGTAACTGGGAGGATTCATACAAAGAGTTGCCACGGTTTTTATGGGCCCTAAAAACATATGTACCAAGAACTGTTGTAATTATGGAGACATTTCCATCATTTACGCCAGACGGAACCTGTGTTGCTGGAAATAGAATCTTTCACCGCCTCTTTTGGGCGTTTGATCTGTGCATCAAAGGTTTTGCATTCTGCAAACCTATTATTCAAATTGATGGAACATGGTTATACGGCAAACACAAGGGTACTTTTCTTATGCCGGTTGCACAAAACGGCAACAATAATGTCTTTCTCATTGCCTTTGCCCTGGTTGAAGGTGAAATCGCTGGTGGTTGGGGTTTCTTTCTTCGACATCTCATAACACATGTGGCTCCACAAGCCAATCTCTGTTTGATTTCTGATAGACATGCTGCCATTAAGAGTGCTTACAATAACCATGACAACGGATGGCATGATCCTCATTCTACCCATGTCTATTGTATTAGACATATCGCACAAAACTTCATGTGGGCAACCAAAGATAAGAAGCTTCACAAAAAAATGATGAATGCTAGGTATGCTCTAACTCGGTCGTCATTTCAATATTATTGTGATGAAATTAGACTATCTAATGCAGATGTAGGAAGATGGGTGGATAACATACTAGTAGAGCAATGGACAAGGGCATTTGACGGAGGTTGTCGATGGGACCACATGACAATAAACCTTGTGGAATGTATGAATGATGTATTCAAAGGGATTAGAAATCTACCAATAACCGCTTTGGCTAGATCAACCTATTATAGGTTGGCTTCTACCTTCGCAAGCAGAGGTGAAAGATGGAGTACAGTGTTAATGTCTGGGCAAATATTCAGTGAATGTTGTATGAAAGTGATGAAAGAGGAGAGCATCAAAGCTAGCACACACACGGTAACAGTCTTTGACCGTAATAGACAAAATTTCAGCGTACAGGAAACAATGGACCACAATGAGAGGAGACCAAATTTATTCTATGTTGTCAAACTAAACAGAAGTTGGTGCGACTGTGGAAAGTTCCAGGTCTCCCGTATTCCTTATTCCCATGTCATTGCGGCATGCGCACATACTCGTCAGGACGCTTACAGCCATATGTCTGATGTTTACAAGGCCATTACCGTCATGAATGTGTATAACAAAAGCTTCTTAGTGCTACCAATGGAGGAATACTGACCTCCATATGAAGGTGACATAGTTTGGCACAACAACGAGATGCGAAGAAAGAAAAAAAGACGGTCAAACAGCACGCGTATTAGAACAGAAATGGATACGACTGATAAAATGATAAGATTATGTAGTATATGTCGTCAACCAGGACACAACAAGAACAACTGTCCCAATCGAGGAGCAACATCCTCATCATAAGATAGTATCTCCTTAATTTTTGTAACCTTGGATTTTTATATATCATTAACTTTTTGTTACAACAAGGCTCACAACAAACATCACTACAACATAAACAAACTTAAAACAAAATATTTCTAACTGATTACAACAATCAAACTGATGTCATCTCGTCCAAACATCATTTTCCTAGCATCCTTATCAGTTTTGACTCGTAACCAACCAAATATATTGTCGAGTCTTTCAATACTTCTAATTTTTTTCCCTTCTGGTATTCAGTTGATCGAAACTAGTGATGTTCCAGAAGAGCATCAACATCGGAGGTTTGTCTCTCAAATAAACCACATTTCCATAGTGGCGACGAACACCAAACATGTTTGCAGAATAATGAAATGAGATGTGAAAAAATAATTCACACAACACCTCTATTTATAACCAAAAAAATTGCACTTTCCACTGAGACGTCAGACCAATTGGCGTCTCCTCTACAAAGTAACACATGGGCGTCAATTGGATTGGCAGCACCATGTGCCCTAGCCAATCCAATTAGCGTCTCCTCTCTAACTTTAGGAGGTGACGCTAATTGGTCTGGCGCCTCCTCTTAAAAGTGGGATAAAAGTAGAGTAGATTGGAAAAAAAAATTATCAGAATTATTTTAGGATTTTTTTAAAAAATTAAGGATATTTGGATAAAAAATTCTTTAAATGTAAGGGCAGAATAAGTTAGCCTCCGGCTCCAATTGCAATGCTAATAACACAGGAGTCAAGCATCTATTTTAAAAAAACATATATCACAAAAGCCAAGGTAAAAAAACTATTGTCTAAAATAAAATAAAATAAACAAAACAATACACATATTAACTTTTTTATATTATATTCTTGGACATCTCGTCAGAAGCTCGAAACATTAACAACTCTTATTTTCTTTTTCTATATATATATATATATATATATATATATATATATATATATATATATATATATATATATATATATATATATATATATATATATATATATATGTATTTCCTTTGGGATTAACATTAATGTCATCTCTTACGATAAAAATTTAAATACTAAACTTGTCAATTCTTCATTTAGAATTTCCGTGTTATAGAGCAAAATTATGCAAAAGTCACTTCAAATGAACTGTTATCAACTTATCATGACAGCAACAGGTATTTAATTTGAGTGGGCCATTTGAAAAGAAGTAGTGATAAGGTGTTGTCGAAGCATTTGTAGAATGAAGATGTGTACATGTTGGGATGGAGAGGTTCAATCGTGCAGGTTAGGCACGCAATTCATGTGACAGTGTCTCAAATGTTAAGATATGCATATTGAACCAAAATAGTAAATACCTTGAAAGTTCCTTCATACCTACCATATATTCGCATCCGACCAGAATTTTCAAGTTTAAGGCTTACACTCCACTAGATTTTTAGAATGAATTTATTATTTTATGGTCAATTTCAGATAAATTTCAAGTCCACAAATCACACTCAACAAGTTCCATAAGTTTTGTTATATGCTCATGCTTCCTACAGTATTTTTTCATTGACATATGATGATCCTATCATATCAAATGATTGATCAGCATAGCTTTGAAGCATGCATCTAAAATTGAAAACTAAATGAAGTGTCGGATCGAGTCGGTAAACTGAACTGCAAACAAGCAATTATTAGAAGAGAAGTTGTTTTCATTGACCCAAAAGAATAATGAAAAAAAAAGTTATCGGTGGAAATTGATATTCACAAAAATTCAATCAGAAGGTAAAAAAAACACAGCATATGTAGTATCACTGTTGATATTGTGCCAATTTTCAAATATAATACTATAAGTTAGAATGTCAACAAAATAAAATAAAGTTAGAAAAGTGAGCCTGGGAATATGATGAATGACAGAAAAAATTAACATGGTCACGAACTATGCCATCTCCCTAGAGCCTCGCCAACTCGTATTTTATCCCCACATTTGACAGAGAAATTGAACTCTTCTGATGAACCGCCCTTGTGAAGCAGTTTTGAAATTGGAGCTTCGAAAACAAGCACAACAGTTGATCCCATGTTGAAAGCACCTAACTGGTGGTGATCAAGTAAAAAATAAATGAATATCATGAGCAAATTGATCGGTGTAAATTAATATCATTGTATCCAGTGCGGACAAGCGGGTTTATAACTAGTCTATTTGATAGTGCACTAGTAATTTGAGTACCATAAAAAGGAAACCAAATTGAATATCAACTCCATAATCTCTGTAAAAGTGAATCGAGCACATAATTTCTAAAAGACAAACTATATCACACTTCTAACCTCATCCCCTTTCTTGAGTACTCTACCAACACCTTCACTATGATAGACCCGTTCTTCAGGAGGCTCTGAATGCAGTGACTTCTTCGTTGGCTTATTTGTCTGAAGTTCGGGCTCAATGAAAAGCTGCCATGAAAATGATAGAGTTTAAACTGAAGTCATTAATGAAAAAGTCAGTAATTACGCCAGTAATGCCATGATATTAGTAACTGTAGGTACCTACATGCCATCCCGGCCAAAGGGTTCTCTTTAAATATTGAGTTTGCTAGCTTTTATTTTTCAATTTTGGTATCGTTAAAAAGGAAACCTATTCTTGACCCAGGTAAGCATATATCATATAACAAGATATAGCATGCTTAATTAACTTGTTGGGAAAGAAAAGAAGGATTTGCATAACTAACTAACAAATAATTTAGTCATTTACCAGAGTTGTTAACCCCTTTAAAATATATCTCAGGCAACGGGTGTAGTGGAAGTTGGTCCTGTTTTTAGTATTTAGAGTACTACTATTACATCATTGAGGAACTGTGGACAAACCTTAATTGACCCAATATTTGTAGCGCCAACTGCAGCAAGTGCCATAAACCCTTCCTGCCATACACCTTCAAGGACAACCTGGGAATTTTTTAAGTGAAAAAATTTAATCAATTTTGAATAAAACCAATTAATAACTGAAAAAGTAGACAACATCCAAGACAAAATAAAGGTTAAGGTTCTAAGTAAGATGGCAGAGTGACAAACTTTTTTAAAAAGAACTTCCTAACTATTGAGGTATTTATCCTATCATAAAGTGGTGAATGGTAAACCTTTTTATGACTGGATTCGCCTCTTGGTTAATGGGTTATTCTTTATGAATAAGTTCATCCACTAGTATTCAATGGGAATTCTCCCAAAACAAAAGCAAGACAAGGCATAACACAAAAGGAAAACTCCCAAGTCCCAAGAATTTATATGTAGTACTGAGTACATCTATATGAAATGCCACTTCTACCTAGAACTAACTCGTAATAATTTAATGATTTCTATAGACACATATTCAAATGAGAAAAATAGGGAAACTCGGATGGGGTTGTTTTTCAGCTGACGGATTCTATTCTTGAAGGGAAAAAGTTACCTTGGTAAAGTTATGATGAAATAGATAAACGAGTCACTTGGGCATTAACTCAAGCAATGAGAGTGGGGAGGAAATGAATTAAGGTAGAAAGCCCGAGTTTAATGTTTAAAAACACGAAGCCTTGACAGGAGTCGAAATAGAAGATAGCTACAATATTCTCTTATTGCCCATTGTAATAAGAAATAACTCACCCTCTCGTTCTCAATATAAAGGTTTCTAAATGTTCTTGTAGCACGTTCGTTCACAGGATAAAGATTGCCTGCAACAAAAATGATAAACCAAACCGATATTAAGACAATGATTAACTAATTATAAATTAACTAGTATGCTGCATGATGATCAATATATGCAAAACTTTAAAATCTACAGCTCTACTCAATTATTTTTACCTTATGGTTCCAATAACTATTTCATAATATACAGAATTAAAGGTAGTTTACATTTGCAGAAATTAATAAAGCACATATCCACCTTCAACCAAAATCATGAACTTTTACCCATCGGTAACAAAACATCGAAGTTGTGTAAGAGGAGAAAAGGAAGGAAAGAAAGAAAAAGGTTTGAAATGAAGAAGCCGTATAGGCAAGTTATGATGAAGTTTTTGTTGTTTCTTTAGAAAGTACGTCCCTAATGACTACAGGAGAAATTACTTAGCAATCTACATTACATAGAATAGTACACAACCAATTTAAGAATTCATTTTTCTTCAACTCAAGGACTAACAAAGATAGACATCATCATATATGATGAGTGGAAAGGAATTTTTTGCCCAAATTCCTTCTAGAAAGGATTTATGTTATAACTCAAACCTGTTAGAGCCCATCCTGAAAAACTAGCATATCCGATGGAAAAGCCTCTGGCTTAAGTACAACATTGAAATTATTTCTTTGCAAAACACAAAAACATGACATTGTGTAACCCTTTCGAAAAAGCAAAGTTACATATGGCTACTTTAGGGGCCTACTAGCTGTGGTGTTAGAGATATATTATAAAATCATTCACCAGTCTTTACTCTTTACCAAGCAGCTTAAGTTCATCGAATAGTTGGTTCATGACATGACATTAGAGCCATTATAAACAAGTGATTCAGAGTTCAATCTTAACTGTCCGCAATCCTCCTTTTTTTAATGAAAAAAAGTCAAATTTCAGCATAAGGAAGGTGGGCTTTTGAACTGTTCACACATTAGTCCAAGAGAATCTTGTAATAACACACCTTGTCTTCATCTAAGAACTTAAAACAGATTAACATGAGGTGTTACTCTTAATTTGTTAGACTGGTAAGATTCACATTAGATGGTTTACCAGAAAAATGTCTGCGTACAAGAATATTCCAGTCAGCTGGGGAATGTATCCGATGGTAATCTCCAGGCTTTAAGTAAATCACACAGTAAAAAAGGCCTCTCTTTGGGCTGCAATGGAAATTTTTAATGATGTGTCAAGCATTACATTTAGCTTCTGCGGCAATAAAATGTATAGCAGAAATATTGGTGTTAGTGGACCACATATCAATGCAAGACAATAATATGCACTTGGGGTAAAAATGTAGCAGAAATAAGAAATGCCAATGTAAAATGCAGGCCTCTTAACCATGTAAGCATTCCAGCAATAAAAGTGCTGAAATACAAATTTTCTTGTGTAGTTTGAACTTCAAGCTTTAAAGTACTACTAGCTTTACATTGTAGTTGTAAAATAAAAAGAAAAACCATACGAAAAGAGAAGTATGGCTTCCTGAAAAGATGACATGAAAGAATTTAAAATTTGTAAAAGAAAAAGAAAACTTTCTCATTATAAAGCTTTTATGGCACCATCAGGTCCATTAACCTGTTTAGTCAAATCAGTACTGGTTTCTATCACATGTAGGCAGCAAGCTTGCAAAATTCATATGTTCAAAATCTACCTGAATTTTACAATATAAGTAAGTTTCTATCAAATGCGCCATGAAAAAAAATAAAAGTAGATGCCTGATTAACATTGGCAGCAGAATAAAATTAGAACTACATCAACAAATTACCAAGATAATGTTGGGTCCCAAACTTTTGGAGAAGCTAATGAAACTCTCCACCATGATTTCTTGCTCTTCTCAGTACTTTCTATTGATTCGCTATGCTCCTCTTGCACATCACTATCAGCTGTCGTTGGAAGGAGAGATCTTGCACCAAGAAGAGAAAAAACAGGATAAGAAAACCCTTTAACTTGTTCAATCATTGCCCCCGCTCCTTTCAACTCTCCAAATCTTAAGATTGTACCATCCACAGGACTGATCTGCAGAAATAAATACGGCCAAGAAGGTTATAAATCAACTATCAACTAAAAATAGTACCAATGAAGATGTTTCGGATCGCCAAGTAGATGTTACCAGTTACCAGACATTGTGGATCAGCATCGATAGGCCTGGAACCTTCTTTCAAAGCACGGACAAAAAATTCCTTTAAAGATGTATACTTGTCCAGAGGTAAAGCAGCTTCTTCTAAATCTGAGATGTCATTATGAATTATGATTAAATTGACAGAAATTTTAAAGCGTAGTTTATCACGAATAAATTCTTCCAATTTAATTCTCTATGAGCTTATTACTATGAAATGAAGAGATTAAAAGAAAGGCAAAACTACAATACTTGAATGGAATGCCCGAGCCCAAGCTCTGTATACGTGTGGCCTTAACCACACTGGTATTTCCTGAAAATTTAGGGAAAATCATGCATTAAAAGTCCATTTGTATTTCTTCATTAGGTTGTTATGGTTATATTATTTCTAATATTGTCTTTGTATTCTTATTACGAGCTGCAATGCAAGGGGAACACAATTGCAAACAAAAATAAAACAGCTTAATGGATATATTATAAAAATGGATGTTCAAAGATTGAGTAGACTTCTTACCAAGCTAGTCAACTGTCCCCAACATCTAGAAATTGATCGCAGAGGCAGTAATCTCAAAAATGAAGCCTAGTGTTGACATGTCCATAACACACAGGTCTCAATAAGTGTACGGATACAAGACCAAAAAAAAAACATAGCTTCTTCCTTTCCTGTTTTAGAAAGGAGAAATAATTCCAGGGAAAGTAAAATTTGTACCTTCACATCAGGTTGGAACTCCACCTCAATTCCTTTTTCTCGCATCTCCTCAGTCTGCCACAAGGGTAAACAACTTTTCTTATCAAGATTATAAATTATAAAGTTGCAATGCAGTTGAGCAAGAGATAACTTGAGCAGCAAACTCAATAAGTGGAACAGTTCAATGTGTGGTGTGGCACAAACAGAAGCTCTCATACTGTGCATTTTGTTTCTTTTAATATGCTTTATTTTTATAGAGTCCCCGAATAATAGATGTATAAAAAAATTGAGTAATAAACAGTAAACACGGATGAATGGCCCAATGGTAGTGATTAATCACCATCACAGAAGATGAAATTGAACTCAAGTAGCATGTGAAGCTTGTTTATGCAGGTAAATGGAGAACAACAATATAGTAGGCTACTTAAGGCTATGTTTGGATATCTTAAAACAAACAGAGCGGAATGGAAAAGAGCAGAATGGAAAAAAGCATAACGGAGCGGAATGGAATGAAACAGAGCGGACTTACCGGTTCCATTCCATTTCTTTGATATTTTAAGACGGAACAAAGCCATCTTCTCATTCCACCTAAATCGGAGGGTAAGAAAATGGTGTCATGTTCTCATTCCACCCAAATCGGAGGGCAAGAAAATGGTGGTAAGTGATGGAATGAGATGGAATGCATTCCATCATGTTCCATTTCACTCCATCCTCTTTTTATCAATCCAAACACTGGAACAAAAACTTATTTCATTTCACTCCGTTCCATTCCGTCTCATTCCATCAATCCAAACATAGTCTATTGATGGAATGGAATGAGATGGTATAAATTTATCTTCCATTTTTGGATTAATTAAAAAATCATGGAATGGTGTGAAATTGGATGGAATGCATTCTATCTCCTTCCATCACTTTCCATCATTTTTTGTACCTCCGATTTGGGTGGAATGACAAAAAATTGTTTTATTCGGTTATCAAATACCCAAACAATGGAATAGAATGACATTTTTATTCCATTATGCTCCGCTCCGCGGTTGGTTTTACAATATCCAAACATAAGCTAAAGGCGTTATGTACCTTCTTGTCATCATACATTCGTCTGGCATGGAGAGCGCCAAGCATAAGTATGGTAGCAACTGTGGCTCCAGGTAGAAGATAAGAAGAATCCCCTGCACAATTTCATAGCAATAACCTCAAAAAAGCTTTTGAATCTCAACTCAACATTGATACTATTTACACACACAAAATATACTAACAATCACAATATATATTCCACTGAAAACTAGTTCAATTTATAGAGTTGAATATTGGTCAACAATGAATCAGGTTAAGTCAATAAAGAGTTGAAATTGAGTAAACTGACCTTGAGAGCTTCCATTTCCAGCGTTGATAGAGGGGGTAGATTGAGGTGTTGGAAGCTTTTTAGCGAAGGAAGTGAAGGGTTTAGGGTGGTTAAGGTAACGAATATGGTAAGAGAGTAAACGGAACCTGTGCGGAACCCTTGGTTTCATTTTAACAATTCACGGGGTTAGATAATACGGTGGAGTGTTTATTGTTCCTGCTTCTGTTCGCCGCTCTTCTTCGACGTTAACACTTCAAAAATCTTTTCAGAACTTCAAAATTCTCTCTTTTTTTAAATAAAAATCAAACTTGTTTAATAAAAAATATTAAAATAGATTATGTGAGAAAAATATACAAAATGTATGATCATTTTTTCCTTAAAAAATAGAAGATGATGTTTGTTAAAAGAATTGGAATCGGAATCTGTCTCCTATGGTCAAATTGAAAACCTACCATTGTCGATTCCATTACGAATCAAGAAGTTCATTAGTGAATTTGGCATAGTCCTTAGCATTATGGATATGGTTGATCTTTGTTGTGCTAATAATGATGTTATCACACAAGTTAAGGAGTCTAAATCTCATCAACGATTCAAACGCATACTTAAGCGATATTACTTCATTTGAGGGATAATAGATAGATGACATGTGAAGATAGACAGAGTATCTATTGTAATGAAGTTATTTCATCATTGAAGAAAGGATAATAAAATGGAAATGAGAAAGAAACTTCAAGAAGAGAGAATCATAACTTCATTGATTATGCAAGTGTGATAATACAACTCTTATATAGTACACCTTTATCACATAATAGCCAATCAAATGAACTAACTAACCACCTAACTAACAATGGCCTTACCAACTATATTAATCAACTAATCTAATCCACAATGATTAAAGTAGTTAATCTTAACAGCCCCTCTCAAGCTAAGCATGGTGAATGTTAATCATGCCAAGCTTGGAAATAAACTTGTTGAAAGTTGAAGTTGGTAATGCTTTAGTTAGAAAATCAGCAAGTTGCTCATGAGTGGAAATTGGTAGGAGCCGAAGTAAGCCTTGCTGTAGTTTTTCACGGACCAAATGGCAATCGATCTCAAGATATTTGGTTCGTTCATGAAACACCGGATTGGACGTAATATGCATTGCACTTTGGTTGTCACAATAAAGGACAAGAAGTTTGGTACATGTGATGTGCAGCTCCTTCATAAGGACTATCAACCAAAGCAATTCACATGTGGCAAATGACAGTGTCTGATACTCAGCCTCCGATGATGATCTGGAAATAGTATCTTGTTTCTTTGCACGCCACGATATAAGAGAAGTACCAAGGAAGAAAAAAATATCCTGAAATGGACCTCCTTGAATCAATGCACCCTGCCCAATCAGAATCTGAGAAGCCAAGAAGTTGTAATTCACCATTCCTGCGAAACAGAATTCCTCTACCAGGGCTATTCTTCAAGTAGCGCATGACTCTACAAGCAGCATGGTAGTGTGCCATTGTTGGATTGTGAAGAAACTGGGTGAGTTGCTGCGTGGCATAGGTAATGTCTGGGCGTGTGGTGTTAAGGTACAGCAGACGACCTATTAGTCGTCTATAAGCTCCAATATCTTCAAAAGCTTTGCCACTATCAGCATGTAGTTTAACTGATGGATCAATAGGTGTGGGAGTTGGTTTGGATCCAAGCATACCAGATTCCTGCAAGAGATCAAGACAGTATTTTCTTTGTGATAGTGAAATCCCTGCCTTTAAATGAGCAACCTCGAGGCCAAGAAAATACTTGAGTATGCCCAGGTTTTTTATGCTAAAATTTTCATCTAGAATGAGTTTAATACGATCAAATTCAGACATAGAGGTTCCAGCTAGGATTATGTCATCAACATAGACTAAAATAGCTGTAAATTAAGCATCAGTTTTCAAAGTGAAAAAGGAATAATCAAAAGTAGATTGAGTGTACCCTTGTTGAAGTAAAAGAGTTGTTAGCTTTTAATACCATTTGCGACTGACTTGTTTCAGACCATATAAACTCTTTTGGAGTTTGCATACTTGATTGGGCATGTGACATGTAACACCTTCAGGTATGGTCATATACACATCTTCCTGCAATTCCCCATGTAAAAAGGCATTGTTAACATCAAGTTGATGTAAGAACCAATTGTTGATGGCTGCAGTTGCAAGAAGAGTTCTGACAGTTGTAAGCTTTGCTACAGGTGAGAAAGTATCAAAGAAATCAAGCCCTTCAACTTGGTTGTAGCCCTTGGCAACAAGTCTAGCTTTATACCTCTTTATTGTGCCATCTGCTCTATGCTTTACTTTGAACACCCATCTGTTACCAATTGGTTTGACATGTGGTGGCAAGTCAACTATGTTCCAAGTTCTATTCTTGTCTAATGTATCTAATTCAGACTTCATGGCCTTGATCCAATGTTCAGACAAACATGCTTCTTTGTAGTTCTTTGGCTCATGTGTAAGAGTGATATTGGATGCAAAGGCACGATGAGATGCAGACAAAAAATGCAGTGAATCATAATTTGAAATAGGATAAGTAATTTTGGTTGTACCTGATGATGACTTGACTACTGATGCATCAGATGTATTGCACACATAATCTGAGAGATAATGAGGTGTATGTTTGTCTCTAACATGCCTAGATTGAATGTTGTCATTTTCAATATCTGATGTATCAGGGACAAATTGAATGTCATGGTTCTCATCAGCATTTTCTAAAGATTCAGGGTCAATGTTAGAATGGTGCAGTGTGTCAATGGTTGTGTTAGGATGGTGGTCATGTTCCTCAACAGTGGATTCAATACTTTGTATGGAACAGGTATGATAGGCTCATGTTGTGGTGAGTCAATGGGGTCTTTGTAAGGGTGATAGTTTCAATTAGTAGAATTTGCATTTAAATAGCGAAAATGTGCTCATGATGTATGACGTTTCTAGAAACAAGAACTGTATGACTGTTAATATCATAGAGCACCACACCCTTCATACCATTCTTGTATCCAAAGAATACACATTTTTCGACCTCTTGGCTCAAGTTTCGTTCTATGCATATGTAATGTGGATGCAAAGGCTAGAGATCCAAACACTTTGAGACTATGCATATCTGGATGTGCATTGTGCAGTATGAAATGAGGAGAAAGATTGTTTAAGACTTGTGTAGGAAGTTTATTTATAATGAATGTTGCATGCAAAATGGCATATGACCAGAATTTCTTTGGAAGTTTTGACTGAAAAAGAAGGGCTCTTCCAACATTTAGTAAATGTTGATGTTTCCTCTCCACTCTACCATTTTGTTGTGGAGATTCAACACAACTTGTTTGATGAATGATTCCCTTAGATGCATAAAATTCAGGGATGCTAAATTCAGGACCATTATCAGTTTTGATAGTTTTGACATGAAGCTTATGTTGATTTTCTATGAGACTAACAAAGTTTATAACATGTTGTCTAGCTTCAAATTTGGCTTTCATTAATTTATCCATGTGTATCTGCTACAGTCATCAACAACAGTTAAAAAAAATGAATGACCATGTAAAGATTGAACTGCAAGAGGTCCCCAAATGTCAAAATGGATCAAGTCATAAGGGTGAGCAACTTTATTATTACTAACAGTGTAAGAAAGCTTTCTTTGTCTAGCATAGCAACAGACATCACAAACATCTTTATGATTAACTTTGAGTAAGGGAAATTGAGAATGTAAGTACAATAGTCTGTTTTGAGATAAGTGTCCTAATCTAAAATGCCATAAGGCTCTATCTGGTAAAGTGACATTGGCTGCTAGGGCAGAAGTTAAAGTAGGTGTGTGTGTGTGTGTGTAGTAGGTGGATCATTATCTCCTAGTGTTAGGTAGTACAATCCATCTTTCTGCTCAGCAGAACCAGTCATCTTCATGGTGATTTTGTCCTATATAACACATTGTGAATTAAGGAAATTGACATTGCAATTAGAGGATTCACACAATTTTGAAACAGATAATAGATTTAAAGAAAATTCAGGAATCAAAAGAACATTATGCATAATGAAGTCAGGAGAAAAATAAATTGTGCCAGAATGTTTAGCAACAAGGCATTGTCCATTTGGCAATCTAACATTGATGGGAATAATTTTCTTATATGAATGAAACCATTGGACATAACTACATATGTGATCAGTAGCTCCTGAATCAATGATCCAAGAACCACTACTACTACTATGCATGCAATGATATGTGTTACCTGTTGATGGATGACCAACAACAACTTGGTTGGAAGAAGCATGTCCTGAAGATTGGCCAATGCTTAATTTCTGAATTAGATCCATTAAAGCACTGAATTGACCTTGAGTCATAGGTGAATTGTCACTTTTAATGTCAGCACCATTAGATGAAGATCCATCATCATTTCCATCTGACGCCACATTGTTAGCTGAATTCTGAAACTGCTTCTGCATATGAGGTGGTACACCATGTTTCTTGAAGCAGTTTTCCACAGTGTGATTAGTCTTGCCACATAATGTGCAAACACGAGCACCATGCTTGAATGTATTGTTTCTTGCTCTAAACCTCTTGGAATCAGCAACATTAATCAGTGTTTGACACTCATCATTGGGAGTAGGGAACTGAATTTGTCGCTCATGTTGGATAACCATGGAGAATATCTTATTCATATTTGGCAAAGGATCCATTAACAAGATTTGGGACTTAACTACAGAAAATTGGTCATTTAAACCAGTCAAGAATCTGATAATTTGCAGCAGCTGATGATTAGATCTTGCACTGCGCATAGCTTCACAGGAACACTTTATGCGACATGTGCAAGTTGGTAAAGGCAAATACAGATCTAGTTCTTCCCAACGAATTTTAAGATCAGAAAAAAACCAGTTACCGATTTGGTTTCTTGCTTGAGATTATATATTTCTTGCTGCAACTCGGAAATACGAATGAGATCACCCTGAGAAAACCTTTCTTTCAAATCGTTCCATACATCAAGCGCATTCTCCATGAAAACGATAGACTGAGAAATTGAATCTGAAACAGAATTCATGATCCAAGAATGTACTAGCATGCTGCAGCGATTCCAAGCACGCAGAGATAGATCAAAAGAATCAGCAGGAACAGGAAGAGATCCATCAATGAACTCAATCTTCATTTTTCCACCAAGAGCCCTCTTCATGCTTCGAGCCCATGAATGATAGTTGGAACTAGTGAGTTTCAGAAGAACTGTAACAGAACCGGGACCATCGTTGGGGTGAACAAAATAAGGTGAAGTTTGATCCAAAGCAGGATCAATTGGTGAAGCTCGAGGAGGAGCCATGGATGCATAAGGAAGTGAATGCAGAAAGAAAAAAAGTGGCCTAGAAGGATTCAATTGGATAGCAGCGGAAGGAGAATCGAATTGGCGAATGATACCAGATTGTGATGAAGCTATTTCATCATTGAAGAAAGGATAATAAAATGGAAATGAGAAAGAAACTTCAAGAAGAGAGAATCATAACTTCATTGATTATGCAAGTGTGATAATACAACTCTTATATAGTACACCCTTATCACATAATAGCCAATCAAATGAACTAACTAACCAAATAACCACCTAACTAACAATGGCCTTACCAACTATATTAATCAACTAATCTAATCCACAATGATTAAAGTAGCTAATCTTAACAGTATCAACACTTGACAATGTCATTGACCCATTAACAAAGCCTCTTACGCAACAAAAACATGATGGTCATACTCTCTTTCTCTCTCTCTCTCTCTCTCTCTCTCTCTCTCTCTCTCTCTCTCTCTCTCTCTCTATCTATATATATATATATATATATATATATATATATATATATATATATATATATATATATATATATATATATATATATATATATATATATATATATATATATATATATATATGTGTGTGTATATATATGGGTATTAAGGGTATGCTTGATTGACTATAGTGCTAGTGGGAGATTGTTAGTGTAAATCCTAAATGTCAATATTTTTGATATTTGTATCGAATTATTTATTAATAGTAAAAAAAGTTTATTTATTATGTTTGTTTTTCTAAAGTAATAAAGTCTCTATAATACATAGTTTGTTTAATGAAATGTTAAGTGTGGCTCAATCATGATATCTCATTAAACATAAGGACATTATTCTTAAAGTATTTGTAGTCGAGCTTTATTGTGAAGTGGGATGACATTAAAGTATTGAGACTAGTATGTAGATAGACTGATGATAAAATCTCATGGATCATGGATAAAGACTTACCAGGTCTTAATATAAGTATGAATATTAGTAGTAATATTTATATCGGATTGACCCACTTTGACCATATTACATAGAATATTATGCGAAAATGTCATAAGTTACTCACATGGTAATAGTAATGTATATCAACTATTCGATCTGAAATCACTATGGATCCTAGATGTGGAGTCGAGTACTTTATTGTTGATCAAACATTGTCCATAACTTGATGACCATAAAGACAGTTGATGGGTATTCCACAAATCATGTTGAAGGACATGAGTGATCTAGATGCATTTGTTGATAATACGTAATAGGATAAATGTCTAAGGGCCCAATATTGAATTGGACAAGGGTGACACGATATATGTCTTGTGCTCAATATAGACATGAAAGCTAAAGGGTAATTGTACACAATAATATTATCATGAAAAGATTTTATCAAATCACATGACATTTTCGTGACTTTGATAGCATTGATGTGCTGCTAGATACCTCTCACTCTTTATTATATTAAATGTGTAATTTAATATAATTGTCAATGTCACAAGAACATACAAGGTCACACACATATGGACAGTTAATAAGAGATAAAATAAATAAGAAACATTGTAAGGTACGATAAACTTTAAAGAATTATGAAACATCATAAGGTATGATGTACTTAAGTGGAATATGGAACACAAAATAATATAATAATAATAATAATAATAATAATAATAGTTATTATTATTATTCTATTTATTAAATATAATAATAATGATAATAATAAATATGTTTATTATAATATTAGTTATTATAATATTATTATTATATGGTGCACTTAAGTTGGTCTTTTTTCAGCTTATTGCCCACATAAGTGATTCTATTAATAAAGTCTTTGTGTAGAAGCTTTAACACTTGATGAAATTAGATTTTTTAATCCTCGTTGTAATACCCCATATCTCTCTCTCTCTCTCTCTCTCAAAGTCTTCATTTTTAGCAGATAGCACAGAGATTGAAGGCATTATGTTTGTGTGAACTGAGTAGAGACGTTGTTTGTGATACGCCGTAGTACGCCGAAATATCAGAATACACACTCTTAGAGCGAGTGCCAGCTCCAAAAGAAGGAAGAAGTAATAGATTTAGAGAGAAAAAAAGAATTTCTTATCATTCAACATAACCCAAAAAGGTTCACCAGTACAGCTTATATGACCTCATGCAATCTAACCAACTTCAGTAAACCTAGCAAAAGAAAATAACAGAATTAATAAACAATTAAATGATTAATCCATTCTCCTATGGGTCCCTTGGTAGCCAGCATAATCTTTCTTCCACATAGGTGGGTTGATTTTGCGTTTAGCTGCCGCTGTAGCTGGTATCTCACTTGGGCTTTCCATTTCCTTGTTGGGTTCAGTGAGTATTGGGCCTATGTCTATTTGTGTTGGGCCTATGTCCATTTGTGTTGTATCATTCCCTCCCCCTTCAAACATCACCTTGTTCTCAAGGTGGAAATCCGGGTAGCAAGTAGTGAAAGTGGAAAGATCTTCCCATTATGCCTCTTCCACTGGAGTGTTACGCCACTGAACAAGAAGCTGGGTGTGGCTGGCATCGTTCCTAAGTAACGTCTGACGGTCCAGGATAGCCTCTGGTTCATCCACAGGCTGGTTGTGGAAACTCTCCAAGGGTAAGTCTTGAGGTGGGGGGCATTCGATAGCGCGAAATGGTTTAAGAACCGAAACATGGAAGACCACATGGATGCGGCTCTCAGGTGGTAGTTGAAGTTTATATGCCACAGAACCGATGCGTTCAATGACCGGAAAAGGACCATAAAACCGTTTGGAGAGTTTATGTTGACGGTGATTACGGACTGAAGTTTGACGGTATGGTCGCAGGCGAACAAGAACCATATCCCCAACAGCAAAAGAAAGGTCGCGACGATGCGCATTTGCCTTTTGTGTCATCCGGTGTTGAGCAGTCAATAAGTTGTCTTTAAGAACCCGCAAGAGCTCATCACGGGCGGTGAGAGCCTCATCCAGGACTTGAATGGATGTCGAGCCCCTGTTATAACCGGGAATAATGAGAGGTTTGCGGCCATACAATGCTTCAAAGGGTGACATTTGGATGCTTCTATGAAAACTAGTGTTGTAGTGGAACTCCGCCCATGGAAGGAGGGACACCCAAGCAGAGGGTTTGTGATGTGTGAAAGCACGTAAATATTGTTCCAGCCCCCTATTTACCACCTCGGATTGGCCATCCGATTGTGGGTGGTAAGCACTACTCATAGCCAAGGTTGTGCCACTTAGCTCAAAGAGTTTACGCCAAAACATGCTAACAAACACCGGGTCACGGTCGGATACGATTGAACAAGGGAAACCATGATGTCTAATGACCATCAAAATGAAGAGTTCTGCCACCTTCGACGCTGTAAATGTGGCTGGTAAGGCTCCAAAATGAGCATTTTTGGATAGGTGATCCACTACAACAAATATCACTGATGAGCCTTGAGCTACCGGAAGACCCATAATAAAATCCATCGTAATATCTTCCCGAACCGCTTTTGGAATGGGCGGCGGTTGAAGGAGATCCGCAGGCACTTGAGTGGATTATTTAATCTGTTGGCACACCAGACAAGATGCTACAAACTTCTCAACTGATTTACGCATACCCTTCCAAAAGAAGTTGGTTGCAACTCGGACAAGGGTCCGTTTGATACCCGCATGTCTACCACTCAGAGTGTCATGAAATTCACTAATAACAGTGGTATATATAGGCGAGGAAGGGTTGAGACATATCTACCATGATGCAGAACCACACCACCTACTACAGTATAAGGATGAGGTAGATTGTTTTGTGCCAATTATTGGTGAAAGGCCAAGAAAAATGGGTCTGAATTGTTCTCCTTCCTGAGTTGTTGCACAATCCCAAAGGTGGGGGAGGAAACCAATGCCATAAGTGCTATCGAACACAAATTATCATCCTCTTCCCACTTTGCGGGTACCCTGGACAAGGCATCAGCCACTCGGTTGGAAACCCCCGGTTTGTACTCTATGCGGAACTGAAACCCCAAAAGTTTCCTCACATATGTTTGCTGATCCGGAGTTTGTATCACTTGTTGTAGCAGCTCCTTAATACTCTTGTGATCCGTGCGAACAACAAAGAAATGACCCAAGAGGTATTGACGCCATTTAAGGACGACTTCAGTGATAGCATGAAGTTCTTTGAGGTAAACCGAAGCAGCTTGCATCTTTGGGCCAATTTTCTTGCTGAAGAAGGCAATTGGGTGGCCATCTTGCATGAGAACGGCGTCGATGGCTACATTAGACGCGTCGGTTTCAATCACGAAGTCCTTAGAAAAATCTGGTAATCTCAAAACCGGGGCAGCAACCATAGCTCGCTTGAGAAACTCGAAAGTTGAAGTAGCAGTCGAGGTCCACACAAAAGAATCATGGCATAGTAAATTTGTGAGAGGGGCAGTGATGCTGGCATAATTGGCAATAATTCGGTGATAGTACCCCGTAAGACCCAAGAATCCTCGAAGTTGCTTAACTGAGGACGGAATTGGCCACTTAACCATTGCCTCCAGCTTGCTCGGATCAGCATGAACCCCTTGGAGGAGACAATATCGCCCAAGTAGTCAATAGTTTCTTGACAAAATGAGCACTTCAATAGCTTGACGTAAAAAGAGTGGTGCAATAGACAGCCAAAAACAGCATCCAAGTGGTGTAAATGTTCCTCAAGTGTAGCACTATAGATCAATATATCATCGAAGAAAACAATCAGAAACCTTCGTAGATATTGGGAGAAAAGTTGATTTATTATGGCTTAGAAAGTTGATGGGGCGTTTGTGAGGCCAAACGACATAACGAGGAACTCAAAATGCCCTTCATGAGTTCGAAAGGCTGTCTTGTAAGTGTCGCAGGAGTGCAGACGGATTTGGTGGTAACCAACACGAAGGTCCAACTTGGTAAAAATGGTGGCTCCTCCCAATTCATCTAAAAGCTCATCAATGGTGGGAATAGGAAATTTGTCCTTAATAGTGGCTGCATTTAAAGCACGATAATCTACACAAAAGCGCCACGAACCGTCTTTCTTGCGAACCAACAACACCGGAGAAGAAAATGGGTTATGGCTCAGAATGATGATCCCTTGATCCAACATCTCACGAATCAACTTTTCCATCTCAGCTTTCTGAAACTGTGGGTATCGATAGGGACACACATTAATTGGTTTTGTGCCCTCAACCAAATGAATGCGGTGATCCACAGGGCAATCCGGCGGAAGGCCAGTTGGTGTGGAAAACACTTGGGAGAAACGGTGTAATAGGGCTAACACCGGGGCTGGAAGATGGGAAGGAAAAACAGGGTCTGAAACACCAGATAGCTCAGGTTCAGTAGGTGAATTGGTGAGGGTAAACATACCAGCAATGTCCTCGCTCTGCACCAGTGCCTGTAGTTGGCGCAGCGAAACTGTATTCATAGCCAGGGACGGATCACCAACCAAAGTCACCGGAACACCCTGCCAAGTGAATTCCATCGTCAAGGCTGAATAGTCATGTGCGACCTTTCCCAAAGATTGGAGCCAAGCAAATCCCAATACTACATCTGGACCTTCAATAGCCAAGACGAAGAAATTCACTGAGAAGGTAATACCTTGGAGGATGATGGACATATCCTTGTAACAAAATTGACACACCAGAAAATTCCCACAACCAGTTGCTACACGAAAACGTGGGCATTGCGTAACCGGAATATCCAATTGCTCAACCAGTGTTGGTTTGATGAAATTGTGTGTGCTGCCACTATCAATGAGAATGGGAAACTTATGTTGCTTGTACAAGCTGGTAACCCGCAGAGAACGTCCCTGCAACTGACTAGATAAAGCATGTAAACTGGAGATGTCACCAGAAACCTCGTCTGGTGGGTGGTCCTCAGGTTCCAGTTCCGGCTCGTCATCCTCCAAACCCAAAAGAAGCATCACTTTACTCTTACAACGGTGTGATGGGCCCCATTTTTCGTCACACTTAAAACATAATCCCTTTGCACGCTCGTCTCGTATTTCAGCAGGTGGTATTAAACGAACAGGGGAGGTGGAATTTGGAGTGGGTAAGAGGGCAGATTAAGGGGTGGTTTTTTGGGTTAGGCTAGTGTATGGGTTCAAGGCACTGTGTTGTGTTTGGGTTAAAGGGTTATGGGTGGAGATGGGTGTAGGGTTAAGGACAATTGGGCTTGATATAGAAGAGGACCCACGAGACCAACTTTTAACATGCGTTGGATTGTCATCCAGACGAGCCTCATACGCACGTGCCATGGAAAACACCACCATTAGCGTCGGCGGACGGTGGAATTGCAACTCTCGTCGGAGATTTCGTTTCAAACCAGTGATAAAAAAACTGATAAGCAATGGTTCCGAAATGCCTATTACCTTGTTCATCAAGTCTTCAAATTGGGCCTGAAAATCGGTCACGAAACCCGTTTAAGTAAGCTTAGAAAGATCTCCCTCGACATCTTCGTAAGCGGTTGGACCAAATCGGTCCCGAACAGCCTCCAAGAAGACGGACCCAAGACAGAAGCAAGTTATGTCGCATCACCCACTAAAACCAAGCAGTGGCACGCCCTTCTAGATGAAATGAAATGATTTGGAGTCGAACGGTGTCTGGTGTGTCGTGGAATGCGAAGAACGCCTCGATCTGAAAGATCCAATCGATGGGGTTGGAACCATCAAATCATGGTACACTAAGCTTCAGTGTACGGGAAGCGGCGCCGGAGAACCCTTAAGATGACGTCGGTGTGTGGAGCTTCAAATTAGCAACCTTGGTATCCACCTCAAGAAGATGATTGTGCAGAGTGTTGCGAATTTGCTCTGTATGAGAGGTGAGGGATGATTTGAGCAATGAACGAAGGTTAGCGAATTGAGCATCAAATTTGGATTGAAGGTTGCCCAATAATTCAGAAGGGTCCATAATGAAAGCACCAATGATACACCGTAGTACGACGGAATATTAGAATACACACTATTCGAGCGAGTGCCAGCTCCAAAAGAAGGAAGAAGGAATAAATTTAGAGAAAAAAAAAGAATTTCTTATCATTCAACATAACCCAAAAAGGTTCACCAGTACAGCTTATATGACCTCATGCAATCTAACCAACTTCAGTAAACCTAGCAAAAGAAAATAACAGAATTAATAAACAATTAAATGTTTAATCCATTCTCCTATGGGTCCCTTGGTAGCAAGCATAATCTTTCATCCACATAGGTGGGTTGATTTTGCGTTTAGCCGGCGCTGTAGCTGGTATCTCACTTGGGCCTTCCATTTCTTTGTTGGGTTCAGTGAGTATTGGGCCTATGTCCATTTGTGTTGGGCCTATGTCCATTTGTGTTGTATCAGATTGCCATTCATCGCTTGTGATCATTCATTCGGATCTGCATCAAATTTTTTAATCGCCACAAGAGTTCATTATTCCATCATTAATCATGCATCATTCGTAAGGATCAACTAAAGGGAAAAAATTATTCTCCGTTGCGTTTTGAATCGTTTTTTCTCTTCAGTGGTATTAGAGTCACTTATGAAACCATGTATCAGATAGTTGTTAATTTTCCGTAATTTATGTATTAATTCGATTAAGATATATATTGAATGAAATAATAATAAGAAATTAAATTTTGTCATCATGTTGTGTATGATTTGAAAGAATCGATGTTGATTATGCTTCGAAATTCGACTTCTGTATGGTGAATCAATGATACATCGATCATCCATAAGTTACACAAAAGTGATCAATCTATTTTATATAGGATATGAATAATTTTGATGCAAGAGAATATATTTGATATGCATTTTATTTCATCAATTCAATTATTGTGATGATTGTGTTTAATATGAATGGTCAATGTCATTCTGCTTTGGAATCTAACGTTTGTATGGTAAAGCAATGACATTTTGATCATTCAAATTGAATAGTCGATTATTACTTTTTTGATGAGACGAATGTGTTAAATTATAGTTTATAACGGCACAAGAGTTGTGTTTGTAGGATTTAATTTTATAATATAACAATAATTGTTGTTGTTATTATTATTATTATTATATTTTGGTTTTATAACATAATATTTATTATTATTATTATTATTATTATTATTATTATTATTATTATTAAAAGGTGTATCAGTGTCGGTAACGACACATACTATAAAAATCAGTAATGTGGTAGTTAATGTGTGAAACGCATAGTCGCTATTGTGTGGTGTTAGCTCATAATTTCGACGCCCTCTTTAGAATTAATACAATGAAAATCCCATGTGAATATGTTTCGACCATGTGAAGATGTTTCGCCTATGTGAAGATGTTTCGACCGAATATGGTATTAGGGAGATCCAGTTCAAAGTCCCTGGGTGACAAGGGTCAGCATGCAGTTAGGACTTAGAACTATCTCTTTAAATGTTCTGAAGACAATTTCAACTAGAGATTCGAAATTCAAATAAAGGAGGAAACTTTATTCTTATCTTAAACTGCTGAAGGTACACGTGGAGCATAATGGATAGTTGCATCCATGCAGAGCACCATGTGTCTCGACGTGATTGAATGACCGTTAGAAACAGTTATTTCGATTAAGTATAAATAAAGGGTCTTAGTGTAAGGATCGTGTGTGTGTGTGTGTCAAGGTGTGACCAGATTCTGTAAAATTTATCAAGTACCTGTGTGAAGAGGAACCGTAAATTAAGAAATGTATGTTTGTTTACACCATTGTCAGTTATTTTGAAGCAATAACAATTTATCTTTACTTTTCCATAAATACTTCTTCATTTCAAACATTCTTAATACTTCTTTATTTCAAGCATTCTTTTTTGCTGTTAGTTTTCATCATTTCTTTTACAATCTTTCTCTTTAATTCGTATTAGTCTTTTACTGTCTGAGTTTTTAATCATCATTACCACAAACATTGTCGAAGTGTTCATATTTCATAGAATTTACTTTAAAATAATTAGCACATGTCCTAGGATCAATCTGATCGATCTTGTAAGTAACCAAATTTAGTAATTTGGAAGATCAACGGTTGTTTATCAATTTTCACGGTAAACAAATTGGCACGCCCAGTGGGACAGTGCTAACGTTTTTATTGAATTTTTATTTATTTATGGTTGTTCATACGTTTTCTCCTTTTTCGAGAAAATTCATTGTATGTTATTAAGTAGTGGTAAAGTAGCCATAAACAATGAACATAGACCAAGGAGAGAATCCGCTACGAGGATGGTGAATTTAAATGCGCCAGATAACCAAAAATCTCAAAATCCATCAACCATCAACATAACACCCCATTCTTCTTCGATAGGGGCGAACATGACCATAATGCACGTATCTGAAACGGTTCCATCTATGGCAAGTTCAATGCTAACCCATTCAATCCCCCATACTGGATCGATTTTAATTTACATTGGGCTTAGGGGGCCTCCACATACTCCCCCATCAATTGGAAATGTTCCAAACAAGCCTTTAGTACCCCCCATGGTTTCTCGATACCATTCGGTGGTTGAGAACAGTCATGTGGAATGCCAACTTCAGTGATGGCAAGTTTACACAATGTTGGTTCGACTTTCTCAGAACCAATGGTTAACATAAACTCTCTAGTACAAGGGTATGGGGTTAACATGGGTCGAAATAACCAATCTTCAGGTTTGAGACACCAGACAGATATACCTAGCCTTACCAATAACTCTGCAGCAGTGTGGAGACAATGAATGGACGAAAGTTACCATGAGATGGTCCAAATGTTGACTCAAACATTGACCACCGCATTAAATCCTCTGATTCAAAATACGGCTTAGTCGAATCAACAGATGACAGTGTAGGTGGCGCGAATGTCTGAATTCCTGGGTGTACCACAGCCTCATCGACACCCTCAGAGGGATTGGGTAAGAGAAAACCAGGGGGCAACCTTCGAAGAAGACCTTACTATCAACCAGATCCCACAAAATCAACCGCAATTAGAGACGGTGAATCAGGAAGTATGAGTCGGACCCCCTAGGATCGAGCCATAAATCCCCAGAGAAACAAAGCCAAGAGTAGTAATGATAAATAGAAACCAAAATGTTGATAATGTCATACGGCAGATTCGACATGCTGATGTGGCAGCAGATAATAATCTAGCAGCCATGGTCGAAAGGATTATGGTTCGAAATGGGGTAAACTTTGGCCTTAGAAGGCCAAATTATACATCACCTTTGTCGGAATATATCCTACAGGAAGAAGCACCCCCTAGAACAAAAATCCCCAAATTCACTAAGCTCTCTAGGGATACTACTGAATCCACTATCGAATGTGTGGCTAGATATTTAGTCGAGGCAGGAGACATTTCGAACAACGAAAGCCTTAGGGTAAAGTTTTTCCCAATTTCTCCCACAAAGAATGCCTTCACGTGGTTCACCACCTTGCCACAGAGTTTGATTCATACTTGGAATTAGTTAAAGAGAATATTCCATGAGCAGTCTTACATGGGACAAACGAAGATAAGTCTGAAGGAATTTGCTAGTATTAAACGAAAGTTTACTGAGCCAATTGATGATTATCTGAATAGGTTTCGTTTACTCAAAGCTAAGTGTTTTACATAAGTTCCAGAGCATGAACTGGTCGAAATGGCCGCTGGCGGCCTTGACTATTTGATTAGGAACAAGCTAGATACCCAGTATTTTAGAGATATGGCCCAACTGGCTGATAGGGTTCGATAGTTAGAACGTTTGAAGGAAGAAAAGACTAGAGCAAATAAGAATAAAAGGGTAGCCTATGTCGATTTCAGCAATGATGATGAAGGGTCCAATAACGGACCTTCAGACTTCGACGAAAATGAGATCGACCTTGCTGAATTAAAGCAAGGGCCACCTTACGCGTGTAAGGTTTTGGCCCCGTCGAATGGAAAAAACCCTATTGAACCAGAAAATAATGATAAATTTCCTAGGAAAACTTATACTTTAGAGGTTACAAAATGTGATGAAATTTTCGATTTGTTAGTAAAGGATGGTTAAATGATAGTACCCCCGGGTGCTAAAGTGCCTCCTTTAGAACAAATAAAGAAAATAGGGTTTTGCATATACCATGATTTTTGGGGTCATAAAACATCTCAATGTTTTCTTTTCATGGATCTTGTGCAGAATGTCATCCAAGAAGGGAGACTCAAATTTGGAGACAAAACTTGGAGCCAGACGAAGATCGACTCCGATCCTCTACAAGTGACTGATGCCCATTATACGGAGCCAGAGGAAGTGAACCTAGTCAAAGTCACTTACGATTTCGACATGGATGAAGTTACTAAAGACTTCATCAATGAACCCATCATGGCTAGGATTTCTGAACATCTTGATTATGAATCTTTTAATGACTTCGTGCAAAAAGTTGTGAAAGATGCCACCGACAAGAGTGTTGATGTCTTCGACACTGGAATCATTAAAGATTTCGATCTGATGATAGTCACCAAGGAAACCGCTGATGGTTTCATACAGATAGATAAGGCCACTGAGGGCCTTCAGTTACAATTCCAAAAGTTGGACATCACTGAAGACGTCAACATAGGGGTTAATATGGTCGAGATATTCTAGGAGACCTTCATGGAAGTTGACAATGAATGTCGACGGGAAGAATATAACAAAATAGCCTTCCCCAAAGAGGATGAAACGCTGTCTAACTTCCTCCGAAGGTGCTAGAAGAAGCAATCAGAAGTCATGTTGTGCCTCGGGTGCAGTGATGTGTTCGACAAGAAGGCGGACCCAAATCTCGAGGAAGTAAGGAGGGCAAACACCAAGGGGGTCACAAATCTTTTCAAGATGAACAGGTTGTTCAACCCATAAGGGCTTTCGACCTAAGGAGATACTATGATCCAAGACGGCCGATGATGAAACTTGGTGAAGCAAAGCGAAAATGTCCTGCTACTTGTAACACCTCAAAATTTGCCCTCCTCTCTTGGGACTAGCTTAGCATATTGCATTTAATTTTGTAGGACATTAGGCATTACATCTTTGCATGCCATGAGAAATAAACAAGTCATCCTCCTAAGTCTTTCTCAGAAGATAAAGAGGTTAAAAGATTCAAGCTTGAGGGTCTCATGAATTGATCACTAATCATCTGAGGTTTGTGCTTCAATTAGGGTTCTTGGTTCCTCAAGGAGATTGATCATTATCTTGGTTGTAATGGTACATCACCACCATCATGTCTTATCATCACCAAGAGGTTCATAATTCCTGATCATGTTCCTTGAGATTAGGGTTTTGACCTCTGGTCAACCCTAATCAGTTGCCTTATGCCAATCAAGGATTTTCAGGGAGATGAGGTCTTCAATGAGATGGAGATCATCTTATGATTTTGTTGAGCTTGTATAAGCTAGGGTTTCATGTTGGAGCCATTTCATCAAGTGATTGAGGCTCAAATTCATCTGTGCATGGCTAAGTCATCTATCAACTACAAAAGTCAACCATAAGTCAACTGTTGGATTAGGAGGTGGGAAGTGATTAGAAATACTTCATTCATGTTCAAACAAGTCTCATTTGACATTTCAAACATCAACATTGAAGAAAATAAAGTCAGGACAAAACTTTCCAAAAATAGTAAGTGACATGTAATTTGAAATTGCCAAAAATGGAAAGGTTTTCAACTCAAGATTACATCATCAAGAAAGCTTCAAGTGAAATTTTGTTGAACATGAAAGTTGTATATCTTTCTCTCCCATTTCCAAAAAGTCCAAGATCATCAATTTCTCACGTGTGGTTAAGGAGATATGATCAAAACTTGGCCAAGTGAACATTGAACTTCAAAGGGGCATAACTTTCAAACCAAAACTCCAAATCAAGTGGCTCTTTTTGCATTGTTCTTGTCTTAACCTCTAGTTTCCAAATTTGGCATTACATGGCATGCATTACATTCACATAAATATTTGAAAATTCAATTGATTTTTGGAGGGAAAAATGAAATTCAAAATTGGTGAATCATTTGCACATGTGACCATCACCATTGGCTCCAAAACAGTTTTTTGAGTAAAATTAAGGCCAAATTCGTATTGTTCATCCATGCATTTTCATGCATAGGGTGAAATCCCAATTTTGCCAAAACACCTCATAATTGCTAATTACATTTACCAAATGGCTTAAGCTTAATTAATCATGTTTAGCATTGCCTATATAAGCTTAATCATAACTGTTTTTTCATAATTCCCAAGTTTAGATCTAGAATAAAAAAAGTCTCTCAAAATTCTCTCTCAATTTTTCTTCAATTTTCTTCAAACAACTTGCATTTTTTGGATCAATTCATCATCTGGAATCATCATGGAGCAAGATTGAAGGAAGATTCAAGAGATTTCGTGCACATTGGAGCAGCTTGAAGCTATGGAAGCATCAATGGTGGAATCAAAATTTTGTTGAATCGTGAGCAATTGGACCTCAAGCATTCATCCATTCACTTGTATAAGCATTCAAGAGGACTTTTGAAGCATTGCCAGGCCTGGAACAAGCAAATCCTAAAGCTGCTCTTCAAGAGGTCATGGATTCGATCTCTTTATTTCTTGAAATTGTTATGCTATTATTGTAGATCTTTGTGAGCTGATGATTCTGAGCTTTGAGCCACTAAAATCCATGCATTATTGAACAAGTTATGATGATTTGAAGTTTTGTGTATGATACTTGTTGGCTTCGATTCTCTTTGTGTGCTTCGAATTATGCTTATTTATTGATAGATCCATGATCTAGGATGAAAGATCTTCATGTTCATGTGCTTATTTTGAGAACTGGAAAATTTGTTCTTGAGGTTGTTGATTGTTTACTGTTCATGGTCGTGCGTGCGAAGAAGATGAGTGCAGGATTTTTGGCAACGGTTTTGGTCAGTTTTGGCAACGGAAAACTGTTCTTCATGTGTTTCGCTAGGGCTGCAACGTGATTGGTTGGTTTCAAACTCCATGCAGCGTGCCAATTCCTTTGTGAAATCGCCCCTAGTTCGAATCTTGGCTTCAACAACTTTTCAAAATGCCATTTTATTTTTCTACTTCCCTCCATCACATGTCCATACTTGTTTCACATGTATTTTTTTATTTTTTCTTCACCTTTAAAAAATCATATCAAATTAAATGATGATCCAAAAAATATGAGGATTTTTGCATTGTGTCACATTTTTTGTCTAGTTTTTTATGAATATTATTTTGCAAATTGTGCTTGGCTGGATTTTGTTTTGCCCTAGGGTTTGTGTACATGTGTCATATCTTGACCTTGCCTTGCTTCTTCGTTTGTGAAATGCTCAATTTTAATCCAATACTCATGAAATTTGACATGTTGAAACTAGACATCTTGCTGGACATTTTAGTGTTGAGTTTGCATTTTTATCAATTGCCATTGTTGATTTATGATTTTTCTAAGTTAGGTGTGACAATTTGTGTCACACCTTGTGATGTTCAACTTGATTGATGCATTTACCATGCCAAATGAACTCCAAATGTTCTGATTATTTGTATGATGCTTGATATGAATGTTGTGAATACTCATGATTTTTGGTGGAATTTTTGGATTGATTTCGGATTTGATTGAGAATTTTCATTTTGGATGGTCATTTGTGAGCTTTTGGATTGCATTGATTTTCATTTGTTTGTGAAATGCTAGTTCTTTATCCAATGGATATGAAACTTTGCACACTCTTTCTAGACATGTTGAATGTTGTTTTTTCTTTGGTTTGAGGTTTTTACCAATTACCATTTCTATTTTAGGCTTGTGCTAAGTTGGTGTGCCAAGTTGTGTCACATATGTGCTTGATTGTGCTTGCCTTGGCTTATGCAATTTGATTACTATGCCTAATGTTGTCCAAATGCTCTAATTTTTTGTGTGATGGTCATGTTGTATGTTCTGTTTACCCATGAATTTTTCCAAAATTATTTGAATCATTTTTTATTTAATGTGCATTTGTTCATTCTGATGTGATAATGTGGTTACAACTTGCATACCTTGCCATATTTTGTTCATGAAATGAAATTGGTGACTGATATTGATATGAGGCTTTTTGGATTGTGTTATTGATTGAATGAAGTTGATTCATGTTAAATTTCATGTTCTGTTTTGAATTTTTTCTCCATCTTTGACCCTAGGCTTTGACCTAGTGGTTGGTTGCTTATGTTTGAGCTTTGATTTCAGGTTGAGCACTCAAGTTCCATAGTTGTTTATGCTCTATCACTTGAGCCTTTGATGTTTACCTTTGACTACTAACCTTGTGTGTTTTGTAGGGTTGTTAACTCATTTGAGTTTGACTTGTTGGCTTATGCCTTTGCTCATTTGGTTTGACTGTTTGATATTCATGATTGTCTGTATAGTTGAACTGACTTGTGTGATGTTTCCACAGGTACATAAGTTGCTTAAGTTCATTTTGAACTTGCTTTTGCTTGGTTGCTTAACCACTAAGGTATAATATTTCTGACTTCATGTAGTCTGGAAGACCTGTCCTGTTACTTGGGCAGGCACCTGTCTGAAGCCCTCCTTAAGAGGCAATGCTTGTGAATGTTTATCTTTGTGCCAAGCAGGAAAAGACCTCTATGAGGAAATTGGCAGATAAAAGAGATATGCAATCCATCTCCTGCTATTCTGTGTGTCATCCACTTTGCTCACACACCTTGTGTTGATGCATTGTGGATATTAACCCAAGATCTTTGTTGTGTCAGTCACATGTGGAGAAGAGTTCCAACTTTCTGAACTCCCACTTTTATTTGTCTGAAGCTCTCCCAGGCCAGGGATAAGAGCTGTGAGGTCTTACCCTCACTTCCCATTTCATCTGCTTCACCCTAACTCTCAATGTTAGGGTTAAGAGCTAACTTCACCCGATTCTAGTTGGCTTGTGTTTCACAGCCTAACCTTGTGTGAGCCCACTTTGTTTGTATATAGTGTGTGCTAATTGCTTGTATGATTTTGCCTGTGCTGTTTAGGATAGCTTGCTGCCTGTGCAAGTTAGATAGAAACCTCGACCTAGGACCGTTGTGGATTGCATGATAACTATTAGGCTCGAGTCAGTCTCCCTTTTAGTTTGTCATTTCCCAGTCTCTGGTTAGGAGAAAGTTTCTCCCCTGTTAAGGGGAACTACGTCGCCCTGATCCTCATACCAGATGAGGTACGTAGGCAGGAGATCGTACGAGATCTCTCTGGGCGCCCTTTTTTCTTTTGGTGTGTGTTTGCTTGATAGTTAGCAGGCTCGAGTACCAGACTCCCTATTAGCTTGTTTGTTCAACCTTTGTGTTTCTTTTGACGACTCAGCGTCCGGTTTGTGTGTGTAGGAGTCTGACATAAGTCCAGCGATTGGCAGTTAGTTTCCTGTGTGTGTGTGTGTTTGTTGGTTCGGAGTCTGACGTAAGTCCAGCGATTGCCAGTCGGTTTCCAGGTTTGCCTGTTTGTGTGGAGTCTGACGTAAGCCCAGCGTAGGCATAGGATGTGATATCCTAGCGAGCCCGTTCCCCCTCTTATTCCACCTGTGTTGCTTCCGGTGTGTGTGTGCATTCTTTTGAGCAGTGTTTAGCAACCTTCCTTCTATCTTTCTGAGCGTGGATCCCGTCGAGTACGACGGATGCGTAGGGGTGCTAATACCTTCCCTTCGCATAACCGACTCCCGATCCCATCTCTCTTTGGTCACGAGACCATGTCTCTTCCAGGTTTACTTCGAGCATTTCCTTTCCCTCTTTTGGGATAAATAACGCACGGTGGCGGCTCTGTTTGTTTTGCTTTTTCCCGCCGGTTGTTTTTCGCGGATGCGACACTACTAAACCCATTTCTTTTAAACCTAGTGTTGAAGCTTCAAATGGGAAGTGGGTAAAGTTAGTAGACGGCAGGAAACGCTACCAAAGGAAATGACAGAGCTTCGAAGTCGACAGAGGTTCGTCATTAGCTTACCGTAGGGAATTTCAGGCCGACAAGAAAACCTCTCATGTATCTGAAAATTATAAAGGGAAAAACCCTATGACAAGGTCTCAATGGAGAAGGGAGCAGAGGAGAAGGAAAGCCCAAAGGGATGCTGGTGAAAAAGACAAAGCTGAGTCCAGCACAAACGTGCCTGCAAGACAAAAGGAAGACTTAGGCTTCGATAAAAGAAAATTCAACGATCCAGTAGAGGCGGCCAGGGGAAGAGATAATCAAATGGCTGCTGAAGACTAAATGTTGACTGATAATTTCGACTCAGGATCTGAGGCTTCTTTGGATATTTTAGTCGGTGTGGTATTTGTGATGCCCATGGAGTTCGATCGGATCACAGAGGTCGAGGATACCGACATCATTACAGAAAGACAAATGGCTGCTCATAAGCCAGTATGCTACTACGTGATGAATAATGGTTGCGTCAAAGAGTAAAATGCCTTCTTCGAGAGACCCAACAAGGATATGAAATGCCATCTTAAGCCTCTCTTCATTATTGGGAAGGTCAAAGATGTTCCCATTAATAAAATCTTGGTGGACTGCGGTGCAACCGGAATTTGATTCCTCATCACATGCTGAGGAAATTTGGCAAGTATGATACTGATGCCAAGCCTCACAATATGGTGCTTACGAGGGTAAAGTGGGCTCCACCCTTGGTGTCATCCAAGTCGAGTTAACCGTGGGAACGGTCACAAGATCCACAAAGTGTATGATTATGGAAATGAATGCCAATTATAATCTATTACTTGGAAGGGAGTGGATACATGGGATCGGGGTTGTCCCATCCTCAATGCACCAACGTATCATTATATGGCGTCCAGATGGTATTGTGAAGAATATAGAGGTAGATCAAGGGTACTTCAAAACTCCTATCAACCATACCGACAGATGCCAGTTAGACAGGCATTTGGCCAATATCACTCCATGTGATTCAGCCGATTTTGCATTCACCCCTGATGACAACGCTTACTGTTCCCCGTCGTTGCACCCTTATAATGGCTTTCGTTGGGATAGAAAGGTAGTGAGCGAAGACGACTTTGGATACTTAGGAGCGTCTGGAATTGAACCCACAGGTTAGGGAAACGAATTCAATGCTGATGACTGAGTTTGCAACACTTAAAAGGATTTCGGCTTACATAGCCAAAAACAAGCAGCAATTGGCCTTAGAGGCCGAAGTAAAAAACATGGATGTCGAAGCCAGTGAAGCTTCTCATCAAATAGGTCCTGGGAAGGACTTTGATCCAATGCCACCTGACAAGGGTCAAAACAAAGAGCAAGGCCAAAGGCTCGACGATATCTACAATGATGAGCCTTTGAGTTTCGAGAAGGATCCGCCGACAACAAATGTTAAAATGTTGGCTCAAGAACCACTTGAAGAAATATACTTGGGAGAGGGATTGATAAAGACGCTGACTTACATTAGCGCCAATATCAACCCTCAACTAAAAGTCGAAGTAGTCTGGTTGTTGAAAAAGTTCAAAGACTATTTCACGTGGGACAATGATGAGATGCCTGGTTTGAGCAGAGATTTGGTCGAGTTGAAGTTGCCAACCAAGCCTGGAAAGAAGCCCATCAAGCAAGGAGATTTGCACCATCAATACTCTCGAAGATCAAAGAAGAGGTTGAAAGGTTTCTTCGTTGTAACTTCATTCGCACAACCAGGTATGTCAAATGGTTAGCTAATATTGTGCCTATTATTAAAAAGAATGGTACTTTGAGGGTTTACATAAACTTTAGAGATTTAAATACTACAACCCCAAAGGATGAATATTTGATGCCATTGGCAGAAATGCTAGTCGATTCCGCTGCAGGCTATGAATATCTTAGCATGCTCGATGGATATTCTGGATATAATCAAATATTTATTCCAGAAGAGGATGTCCCAAAAACAACATTTCGATGTCCTGGAGCCTTAGGCACCTACGAGTGGATGGTGATGCCTTTTGGTTTGAAAAATGTTGGGGCAACCTAACAAAGAGCAATGAATTCGATCTTCCATGATTTTATAGAGACTTTTATGCAAATTTACATAGATGATATTGTCATTAAGTCTGTTTCAGGGAAGAGCCATATAGACCATCTTCGAAGATCCTTTGAAAGGATGAGAAAACATGGTCTGAAAATGAATCCTCTCAAATGCGATTTTTTGTATGCAGGTTAGGGATTTCTTAGGCTTTGTGGTCCACAAAAAGGGAATTGAAATAAACCAGAATAAGACCAAGGCCATAATGGAGGTGAAAGCACCATCAATAAAGAAAGAATTGCAGTCACTATTGGGCAAGATTAATTTCCTGAGGAGATTCATCTCAAACCTTAGTGTGAATACGCAAGCTTTTTCACCATTGCTTCGAATAAACAAGGAAGGGTTTGAATGGGGGTAGGCTCAACAAGAAGCATTCGATAAGATTAAAGAATACTTTAGTCATCCACCAATCTTGACACCACCTTGTAGAAATAAGAGTATGAGATTGTACATATCTGCGTATGACAAGACTTTAGGGAGCATGTTGGCTCAAGAGGATGATAATGGCGTCGAAAGAGCCATCTACTACCTCAGTAGGGTTTTAAATGATGCAGAAACTAGGTATAACATAGTTGAAATTTGTGTTTATGCTTGTATTTGTCTTGTACAAAGTTGAAGCATTATATAAAACCTGTTGATGTTTATGTTTCATCTCATTTCGACATTATTAAACATATGTTGTCCAAACAAATTTTGCATAGTCGAATTGGGAAATGGGCATTAGCACTAACTGAATATTCTTTAACGTGCATGCCATTAAAGGCTGTTAAAAGACAAGTGGTAGCAGATTTTATAGTTGACCACTCAATAGATGCGAATGCACCAGACTATCTCGAATTAGAACCTTGGAAGTTGTACTTCGATGGGTCTAGTCACAAGGATGGAACAGACATAACAGTGCTAATTATTTCTCATAATAAAATTCTAACAAGACTCAAGTATAGAGTAGAGGGCATCTGCTCGAACAATGAGGCTGAATATGAAGCCCTCATAGCCGAACTTGAAATATTATTGGAATTGGGGGAAACTCGAGTCGAAATAATGGGTGACTCAGATTTAGTCATAAAACAAATCACAAAATAATACAAATGTATTAAGGAGAATTTAATCATGTACTTCATAATAGCCAATCGATTGCTAAAAAGATTCGAGATGGCTAATATTCAACATATACCTCGATTGGAAAATCAAGTGGCTAATGATTTGGCTCAAATTGCATTTGGTTATAAAATTTCAAAAAAAAATGCAAAAAGTCATTGAAGTCAGAGGAAAAGTTGTATCAACCAGATTAACCCATTCAGACTTAGAAAAGACAAAGTTGGGATACGTTGATGAAGGAAACTTAGAAATATTGGCAATAGACAATCTGACAGATGAAGATTGGAGGAAACCAATAGTGGAATATCTACAGAATCCAACGATGTCTTCTGATCGAAAAACCAAATATCGAGGGTTAAGTTATTTTCTTTTGGGACTGGACTTGTTTAAGAAGTCTCCTTATGGAGTTTTGCTTAAGTGCCCTAGTGAGTCAGAGGCATATTTAGCCCTTTTGACTGTCCATAGTGGGGCATGTGGGGCACATCAAGTTGGCCATAAGATGAAATGGCTCTTATTTCGCCAAAGGATGTATTGGCCTACCATGTTGAAAGAATGCATCAAATTTGCAAAAGGGTGCCAAGAATGTCAGGTACACGCAGACATACAACATATTCCCGCGAGCGAATTGCACTCTATAATCAAGCCTTGGTCGTTCAGAGGTTGGGCTTTGGATTTAATTGGTGAAATTCGACCACCATCATTTAAGAGTCAAAGATATATCTTGGTGGACGTTGATTATTTTACAAATTGGATCGAAGTTATACCTTTACCAAATGTAAATCAGGAAGATGTGATCGAGTTTATCCAGAAGCATATTATTTATAGATTTGGAATCGTAGAGACTGTCACAGCAGATCAAGGGTCAGTATTCACTGGTCGAAAGATGCAGGAATTTTCTAAAGAAATGGGTTTCAAATTGTTGACTTCAACGCCATACTATGCTCAGGCAAATGGACAGGTTGAAGCTGCTAATAAAGTAATTATTGGCTTGATTAAAAAGCATGTGAGGAAGAAGCCTAGAAATTGGCACAAAACTTTAGATAAGATTTTGTGGGCATGTCGTACCTCTCCCAAAGAAGCCACTAATTCAACCCCTTTTCAGGCTGACCTTTGGTCATGATGTTGTTCTACCAATAGAGATTCACCTTCCATCCATAATAATTCAAAGGCATCATGAAATTCCATCAGAGTCATATTGGAACATGATGATGGATGAATTAATTGATATAGACGAAGAAAGATTGAATGCCTTGGAGTTATTAAAATGTCAGAAGAAGAGAGTAGAGAACTCTTATAACAAGAAGGTGAAAATAAAAAAAAAAATTCCTGAAGACTTGGTCTGGAAAGTGATCCTTCCAATGGATCGAAAGGATAGAACCTTAGGGAAATGGTCTCCAAAGTGGGAAGACCCTTTTCAGGTTTTGCAAGTATTTTCTAACGGTGCCTATGAGATTGAAGAACTCAATGAAGACAAAAGGATCTTGAGTGTAAATGGGAAATATTTAAAAAAATATAGGCTAGTACTCCAAGAGATAAAAATAAGAAACGAGTAATTATGTATAAGTTAATCAGAGCCAATGTGGTGAAAATGCCAAAATGGTTTGCATTTGATTTGAAGGCCCAAAGGGCTAATATTCATTACAATAAAAAGACTTATATTTAATTACATCAAAATAGGCAAAATGGAAAGGAGACTAAAACTAGAAAGAAAGATTGGCCTTGATCTGAAGGTACTTTGCTTTAAGAAGTTCCAGACGTTTCTCACATAAAGACATTTTTGATCGGAGAAGTTTGATTTCATATTCCAGTTTTCGAGCTTTTTCGATGAACTCCATGCCAAATTCAAGTTATTTAGCCATCAAAACATCATCGAACTCCAAGAGTTCACTTTTGCTTCTTTCAGCTTCAGAGATTTTAGCCTGTAGTTCTTCTACTTGCTTTCTCCACGAAGCAATATCATGATTATGGCCTTCGATCTTCTCTTTATTCTTTTGTTTTGTCCGCTCCAATTCCATTGCTTTGTTGGTTGACTCAGTAGCGGCATTCCATGCAGCTGCTTCAGAACCAGACTTCTTTTCGATCTCTCCTGTTAGTTGAGGTGGTAGCTTATGATCTTCGACAGCTTGGTCGATCATAATGCCTACCTCTAAGATAACACTGGCCACTTTAGGAGAGGCTTCTAGCAGATTGACTTGATTAAGAAGAGCCCTCAAGGTCAAAGGGGCAGAAGGATCGGCCAATAGCATCAGGAACAAGTCACCCTTTAAGATCTTGTCCTTGATCTTGGAAAGCACTTCATCCGCAGGTGTACTCGAAGGCTGATCATCAGACGCCAAAGCAGTGCTAAGGCTTTTCTTAAAAGAACTTTCCCTATAGCTCAACATAACCTTAAAATATTTAAGGGTTTGGCTTTGTTTCAAAATAGCCAGTTCTTCTGCAGAGAGACCCCCGATACTACTTGTTGAAACTTTGCTTGTCGGAATAGTTGCAATAGTTGGAGTGGCAAGAGTTTGGCTCTAAGCCTGTCCTTCGCCTATGTCATTCTCCCTCTCTTCGGATCCTTCATTATCGTCACCAACAGGGATTGGGGTCTGGTTACCTTCGTTCTCTTCCTCCATCATCGTATCTTGGTCGTTACCACCTTCTTCCTGGGGAATGACTGTTCCTTCGACGTTGCTTGAATCGTCTCCAGGATTGTCTTCAGCTTGAACTCCTTTATCCACCACCATGGGATCTTGGTTCGCTCCAACGTCATCCTCTTCGTTCGAATCAGTTTCATGATCGGAGCTGCTGGTGTGGGAGTGTTGAGTAGTGGTCTTTGGTGGTGAAGTATCAAGCCCACCAAAAAGAGGTTGATTGATCTCACTCATGGAGCTTTTTTCAGATGACGGTCGATAGGTGGGTTCGCCAACACTATTTAAGACATCTGTTATAGAAGCTGACGCAGAGGAAGTTGTGGCTTTGGTTTGAAAGAGGGTACTTGCGCCACCTTGAAATCAACACAATCGAGAAAATGAGTGGTGAAAGACGGTAAATAAACTAAGTAAGATAGAGTGAAGTTTGTTTTACCTTGTCACCTTCGACCCCAGGGATGGAGTTATCACTTTCACTTTGGGTCGCCGCTATCTTCGCCATGTCTTTAGGAGTAGGCTCTTAGATGGTAAGTGCAGGAGGCCTTTTCTTGGAAAGTTTTATTGGAGGCTGGCTCAAAGTGTCAGTAATCTTTGGTTGTTGTTTTCTCTTCCTAGAGGTTAGATCGAACACAAGCGATAAATCCTCTTCATCATATTCTATTATGACGGAGGTTTCTGTGGGTTTTTGGATTTTTATGGGGGGTATATAAGGTTTTCGAGTAGCCTGAATTAAGTATTGGAATGTCAGCATCATTAAACATAACAAAGAGTAAAAAAGGATAATATAAAAATATACCTTTATAGGCTTGCTACCTCCCTCAGTCTTTGATTCGACTGGCCTTCTGGTTGTTGTTTTCTTAGGTGGAACCCTGGTGGCTACAAGAAAATAACATAAAGCAATTAGTGTAAGCTAAGGGTAAATAGCCTAAAAGAGGGGTATGCTTCGAGGAAATTCTCTTGTGTCACATCTTCATATATGTCTGCTTCGATGTGAACATCTTTGATCCCTATATGAAGATGACCTTTGAAACTGTCTAGAGTGTGCTTAGTCACAAGCACCCGCTGGGCTTTTTTCTGGGATTGCTATCGAAATATCTTAATGGAGTCCCCACAGATAAACCAGTCTGGAAATGGAGGGGAAAGGGTCACTCCAAAGTCAGCATTAGGCAGTGGAGGAAATTTTTGGGGAAACAGTTCGAAAGCCATTTTGTATCGTTTCTCATGAGGAACGTACGAAGGGATTTTTAGAGTTTCCATTTTCTTCGAAAAAATTTCTTTGAGCGTGACAGCTGCTTCGCGGATGGTTCGACTAAGATCATCAGGCCTATAGGTTGTTTCAAAGTAATTTTGAAAAGCTTAGATTTCTTTGATAAGCGTGTAAGTACCTTTTCCGATCTTTTCTTGCACAAGAAGAAAAACTTTGTCAAAATGTTGGATAAAGGAAAAGACATCACATAACTCTTCAATATAGTATTTGTTCCACCATCTCCCAAATTCTCGAGTGCAGAGGGAGTTAGGCTCGAAGTTGAGAGGAGTGAGTTGGGTCCTGCCAGTATATCTGGCTATCTGCTTAAGGGTGGTGGTTTCATTATGGACTGCATCGTAGAGAAGGAGACTACCATTTTTATCATACAGACACTTTAAGAGAGTCTGAATTAACCCAAACTGTCGAGCAACAAGGTTGGGTTGATAGGCATTCAAAGTAACCTGAACCTTCGAGGGGTTAAATCGAAGGGTTAAGATCATAGGGGTCAAAAAGGCTTCCCAAATCAGTAAAGATTTTGTCTCTCATTTTTTGGAGGGAGATGGGAAAGTCCTTGTAAACCATTATGGACCATACTTTCTAGAATAAAATTGGGCCATGCTCGAAGTGAAAACATGGCACTTGGCGAACATCATTATGTAGCCCATGAAAGATGGTTGAAGGGGTCGTCCTTCATCATTGGGAGTCAGCTGGGCCAGTCGAATGCATTCGATCCTTCTGTTTTTAACTTCCTCAGCTTCTTCATCAACGAGGCCTTTCTTCGGTAGACTCGTCTCGAACGTGGCATTAAGCCATAGTTGTAATAGCCAAAAGGGACCAGAGAAGAGAATATTCCTTTTTCACCCAAATTCTTCAATTGAGCGACTCCATCACTCAATTACTCATAGAGGATACCAATATCATCTCACTTAGGCAAACATCATGTCCAGCATGTAGTTGATTCGCCAGGGTGAGGTATTTTTTGGCAATTTATAGAGACTTCGAGCAATATACAGAATGAGACAACCATTGAGCTAAGAAAGGTATGTGCTCCATGTCAGAGACGGTGTCAGTGTCTTTGTCATGATAATGTGTGATATGAGTCGAATATGCTGCTCGAGAGGTCAAAAAGGCTATGGTATCTTCAGAATCAATCTCAGGGTCGTACATATGTCCAATGGGTTTTAGCCCTGTGATAGCGGCTAAGTTGAAAAGTGTTGGTGTAGTCATACCGCATGGGAGGTGGGAAGTATAATGTGCACGATCCTAGAAGTACAATGAAGACACCAACATGGATGCACTATACTCCAATACTATCTTTGACAACATGATCAGATCATAAATTCCCATGTCTTTCCAATTTTGGGATTTGGTTTTCTCTATTTTCTTTAACCATTCCAAGTAATTTGTTGGGTCTTTGAATGAAGGGGTGGCGCAAAAAACCCTAAATCCATTGTTCATAAACCTCAAATCTATGGTTTCACTAGTGTTTGGGTTTTTAGCAGTGGATAGTTCAACCCTAGGTTTTTTCGCTTGCCCTATGGGCGTGCATTTATGATAAGAGGGGAAATACTTTGTAAGCTTGCTAGAATCAGTGTCTAAATCAGTTAAAGACCCAAATAGTGCATGAGTTTTTCCAGAAACAAAAACAGGGATAAGTACCTGGGAAGTGTAGATCCTGCGTTGTTCCTCCATTTTGGATTCTGGGATATATTGTTGATTACCCACCATTACTGGATTAGGCAATATAGTGAAATGAGGAAGCTCTGAAATCTTCTTGGGAGCTTTTGATTTGACAGTTTTGGTCTTGATAGCTATGCTCACTTCTTTAGGGACTTTGCTTGAGGTTGCCATTTCTGTTAAAAGTTGGAAAAGGGAAAGATAATTTGGGTTTTAGTTGAAGATTGTTTGAAGATGAATATCTAGATTGTTTGAAAGTTCAGGAAGCGTAAAATATGAAATTGATAAGTTCGTGGTTTTTATAAGCAAGTTTGGGAGAGGAAACCCTTCAAATCAACATCGATGGTTGACAAGTTAGTGGGACTCATGTCTTTCTTGGATAGTGTGATGGAGAGGTGGTAATTAATGCCTGAACCCACAATTTCCTAGAGTCTAGGAAACGTGATGATTGAAAAGATTCGATCGTGGGCTGAGTAGTCGTGGTTAGGAAAAAGGTAATTATGACTTTGACGTCACCAGATAGTTGGAGAAACTGAAAAGTTTTGCAACATTTGAACATTTGGCAAAATGTCAAAGTTGTCCAAGGCATTGAAGCATGTTCTCAAAAAATGCTATTTTCTCTTATATGTCGAAAATAACATTTTTGGGGGCAATTTGTTAGCTCATAGTTTCGATGCCCACTTTAGAATTACCAAAATGGAAATCTCATGTGAAGATGTTTCGACCATGTGAAGATGTTTCGACCGAATATGGTATTAGGGAGATCCAGTCGAAAGTCTCTGGGTGACAAGGGTCAGCGTGCAGTTAGGACTTAGAACTATCTCTTTAAATGTTTTGAAGACGGTTTCAACTGGAGATTCGAAATTCAAATAAAGGAGGGAACTTTGCTCTTATCTGACACTGCTGAAGGTACACGTGGAGCATAATGGATAGTTGCATCCATGCAGAGCGCCATGTATCTCGACGTGATTGAAGGGCCGTTAGAAACGGTTATTTTGATTAAGTATAAATAGAGGGTCTTAGTGTTAGGATCATGTGTGTGTCAAGGTGTGTCCAGATTCTGTAAAATTTACCAAGTACCCGTGTGAAGAGGAACCGTAAATTAAGAAATGTATGTTTGTTTACACCATTGTCAGTTATTTTGAAGCAATAACAATTTATCTTTACTTTTCCAGAAATACTTCTTCATTTCAAACATTCTTAATAATTCTTTATTTCAAGCATTCTTTTTTGTTGTTAGTTATCATCATTTCTTTTACAATCTTTCTCTTTAATTCGTATTAGTCTTTTATTGTCCGAGTTTTTAATCATCATTACCACAGACACTATCGAAGTATTCATATTTTCTAGAATTTATTTTAAAACAATTAGCACATGTCCTAGGATCAATTTGATTGATCCTGTAAGTAACCAAATTTAGTAATTTGGAAGATCAACGACTGTTTACCAATTTTTACGGTAAACATATGGATGAAAAAGTACTTTGCGAAATGCAAAGTGACTGCCACTATGAAAAAGTTTTCAACATGATAATTCTTTATCATATTATTATTTAATTTTTAATAATAAATTGTTGTTTTATTTATTTAAATAATTTGAGATACGTTTATATTTGGATAGTGAAATCCAAGATCACTCTATAATGTGATTAATTGCTAAAATTTAATTTAATTTATTTAATTAACAAAATTTAAATTAATAATAATAATATGTGTTTATTATTGTTGTTTTATGGTGAGCGGTTTAAGACCTTGATTTATTTTATTTTGTTTTAGGAATTTTAAATACGACATGTGTGTCGTGCCTTTCTCTTTACTTTCTTTATGTAACTTCTTTTCTCATCCCACTCTCTCTTATGTAAAACAATCATCGTTTGATGTAATATAATATGATGAAGAAAAGAATAAGACAAAATCAAAGGAAGACAACCATGGAGATCTAGCTTGGAGAAGCGTAGATCGTTATTAGGTTTATCTTAGGTCATCTCATTGGCTTGAGGAACAATTGCGCTAGGAGCCATAACCATATCATTTTAATTTTACATGTATGTTGATGCATGTGAGAGACGATTTATATGATAAATAAGTCAGTGAAATCGAACTAATAAAAAATCATTCAAATTAAATATTAAGTTTAAGTTTTCCAGATTATAGCAGTCATCAAGACTAGTATGTAATAATGTAAGTTTCGCTTAACGCAATGTGTATGTTCTATATTAGTAAGGTACGATGGGATAAATGTAGTACTCAATTATTAAAATACTAGGTCGAACTTAACTAAATAAATTATGATAAGATTATATACTTTTAGAAGCAAGAGTTGGGAGCAATTCATATGATGGATTAGAATAAGGAGTTATTCACCCAACTGATAGTATTTGAGAATTGTATTACATACAACTGGAAGGAGTTCCTACCTAAATAACCTAGTTTTGTGTAATCAGCATAACGTTGACTTAAAACAAAGTGAAATATGGATCTTGATGTACTAGAAAATTTTCCAATGAGATTTTCTGAATCAAATGGGGAGGAACATTTGGTTTGACTAAAATAGTGAAAGCATAATTAATTAAATGCCCAATTTATTATGTTAGTTTTAATGATACTTATATTTTTACATTTTCATGTAGATTACCATGAGAAAAAAACACCTATAACAACATTTTATGATTAATCCTTGATAAGAAAAATTTATCTTGACATACCTTCTGGATTGACACGGAAACCTGAGGATTGTTCTTAAACATGACAAAAAAACTGTATGTCTTAAAGACATCTCTTCTTGAGGATGAGCCCCCTAGTTCTGCTCCTAAGGCTGAAAGATATGCTTATAAGAAGCATGTTAATGATGTTAATGAAACAACCTGCCTCATTCTGGCTACCATGAATTCTGAATTGCAAAAGTAACATGAAAACATGGTAGTGTTCGATATGATTGAACACCTGAAGATGCTCTATCAAGAGCAGATGAGTGTTTACCGTGAAAATTGGTAAACAATCTTTGATCTTCCAAATTACTAGATTTGGTTACTTACATGATCAGTCAGATTAATCCTAGGACATGCGCTAACTATTTTTAAAGGTGAATTCTAATGAACATAAACACTTCGACGGTGTTCATACCAACAATGGTTTGTTAAAAGATTTAATGAAAAGACAAAGTGAATGAGGGCAAAAAGAATGTTGTAAATCGAAAGTAAATGGAAATAAAGATAAACTTATGGGTAAAAGTGCAATTTTGGAAATAAAGAACTGATAAAATTACTTCAAGTAAAAACAATGGTGTAACATCCAACGTACATTTCTCAATTTACTCTTTCTCTGCAAACGGATACTTGGGTAAAATTGACAGATTTTGTACACACTTGAACACACCCTGATCCTAACACTAAGATCTCTTATTTATACTAATCAAAGTAACCGCTTCTAACGGCCCTTCCACCAAATCGAGACAAGTGGCGCTTTGCATGCATGTAACTATCCACTATCCTAAACGTGTATTTTCAACAATTTAGATAAGAACAAAATTTCCCTCATTTATTTGAATTTGAATCCCTCGTCGAACCACAACTCGTGACGTGTCTGTCGAAAAACACCTTAAACTACTAAAAATATTTCTAAATCCACGCAACATATTTACCCTTGTGCCAAGGCATCTTCGGCTAGAACTTCAAACGCATAGTTTTGTCGAAACATCTTCACAAGGAACTTTATTCTCTTAATTTATATGGGCGTCAAAATTGGGATCTAACAAATTGCCCCCAAAAAATGTCATTTTCGATATTATGAAGAAAAAGGCATTTTTTGCAAATATGGTTCGACACCCTGAACAATTATTGCATGTTACTAATGCCTCAATGTTACAAAAACCTTTCAGTTTCTTCCAGTTGGCTTGTGACGTCAGCACCATCATTACCCTTTTCCTAACATGTCTTTTTAACTTATACCCAAATCTTTTTAATCATCACGTTTCCTAGACTCTAGGAGATCATGGGATTAAGCATTAATTACCGTCATTCCACTCTGTAATCCTTGAGAGACACGTGTCCCACTCACTTGTCAACCATTAATGTTGATTTGAATTGTTTCTCTTCCAAAAACTTATAAAAGACACACTTCTTAATCATTCCTCTTTTTTATGCTTTCTGAAAACCCTTAAGCACTTTATCTTTTCATCTTTTTCCAAAAACAAACTCAAAACAAAACCCAAATTTTCTTCAAACTCTCAACAACATTGGCTACTTCTAGCAAAGCTTCCAAAGTGACCACTAAAGCTGCCAAGGTTTCTATCAAATCCATGAAGGTCCCACTGAAGATCTCAAATCTTCCCCCCTTTGCCATGCTCCCTGGTCTAGTAATGAGAGGTAACCAACAACACATTCCTGAACTCAAGACCGAAGAACAAGGGAAAATCTATGAATCTCGGGTACTTATTCATGTTACTGTTTCTGGAAAAACTAACGCTTTACTTGGACCTTTTCCTGATTTAAATACTGATCCTAGCAAACTTAGGGATTTATTCCCCACTTACCACAAATGAAAACCCATAAGACAGTCCAAAAAACTTAAGGCTAACACTACAGAGGAACCTCAATCATCAACAGATGAACCTATAGACATTAGGTTCATGAATAATGGTTTTAGAGTTTTCTATGTCACTCATTCATTTAAAGATACAACTGGTTACATAAACTGGCCAAACAAAACAGAGAAAGCCAAAGCCCAGACCTGGAAAAATATGGGAATCTATGACTTAATCATGCTGTCAAAAATAGGATTAGAATATAGTTCATCCTTACTAGTATCTTCCTTGTATTTCTGGGATAGCACCCACTATACCTTCCACCTTGCTTGTGGAATGGTTACACCCAAACTTTTCGACGTAGCCGCTATCACAGGGCTAAAACCGACTAGACACGCATACGACCCAAATATAAACTCTGAGGACTCCATTGCCTTCTCCACTTCTAGGGTTGGTTATTCGACCCATATAGCCCATTATCATGATAAGGGCATTGAAACCATCTCCGACGTGGAACATACTGCCTTCTTGGCTTTATGGTTATCCCATTGCATTTTCTGCTCGAAATCACTGCAGGTGGCCAAGAAATACCTTACTCTGGCAAACCAACTACATGCTGGTCACGATGTTTATTTGAGCGAAATGATCTTGACCAACCTCTACGAATCCTTAAATGATGGTGTTACCCAACTAAAAAACTTAGGAGAAAAAGGAAATCTCCTCCTTTTGGGGCCTTTCTGGCTATTACAACTCTGGTTAAATGCTACCTTCGAGGCAAGCCTTCCTAGCAAAGGCCTTGTTGATGAAGACTCTGAAGAAGTGAAGAATAGGAGGGTCGAAGGAGTTCATTTGGATCAACTTACATTAAATGATGAAGGAAAATCCCTTCGACCTACACTCATGAGCTACATCATGATGTTCGCAAGACGCCATGAGTTCACGTCGAACATGGCCCTCTTTGCTGCCAGGAAGTATGGTCCAACATGGTTTAGAAGACCTCTTCCATCTCCTGCCAAGAAACAAGAGACAAAATCCCTTCTACTTTGGGAAGCCTTTCTAACCCCAAAACTTATAACCCTTAGGTTACACCCTTCGAAGATCCAGGTTACCTTAATTTCTTATCAACCCAACCTAGTGGCTCGACAATTTGGATTAGTTCAGGCTCTCCCAAAATGTCTTTATGACAAGAAGATCAATCTCCTTCTTTACAACGCAATCCACAACGAAACCACTGTTGTCAAACAAATAGCTCGATATATTGGTAGAACGCACCTTGCTCCAGTTAAATTTGAGCCACGCTTCCTCTGCACTCCAGAGTTTGAGAAGTGATGGTCGAAATACTATGTTGAAGAATTTTATGATGTTTCATCATTTTCTCAGCATATTACTAAAGCTTTCCTCTCAGTGCAGGAAAAAATCAAGAAAGGCACTTACACACATATCAAAGAAATTCAGGCTTTCCAAAACTACTTTGAAACTGCCTATAGGCCCGATGATCTTAGACGAACCATTCGTGAGGCAGCTATCACACTAAAGGAAAAAAATTCAAAGAAAATGGATAATTTAAAAATCCCTTCGTACGTTCCTCCTGAGAAACGCTACGAAATAGCTTTCAAAATGCATCCTCTTAAGTTTCCTTGACTGCCAAGCGCTGATTTTGGAGTGACCCTTGTCCCTCCATTCCCAAACTGGTTCATCTGTAGGGATTCTATAAAAATCCTTCGACAACAATCACAGAAAAAATCCCAGCGGGTGGTTGCGACTAAGCATACTTTAGACAGTTTCAAATGGCATCTTCATATAGGAATTGAAGATGTTCGCATCGAATCAGATATATATGAAGGTGTGGAGTGGAAATCCTTTTCGAATCATATCTCTTATTAGGATATTCACTCTTGAATTGTAGTAATTGCTTCATTTTATTTCTCTTAGCTATCAGAGTACCACCTAGGAAACCAACAACTAAGAAGTTGGTCGAAGAAAAAGCTGAGGGTGACAGCAAAACCATTAAGGTACATCTTTACTCTGCCCCTTGATTTTTGTTATATATAATGGTATCTCCATCAATTCGATTTTCTTTGATTCAGGGTGCTCGAAAACTTACCCCTACTCCTCCAAAAATCAAAACAAAAGCAGCTGGAGTTTTTGTGGTGATAGAGTTAGACGAAGAGGATCTTTCTCCCGTCCTAGATCCGTCTCACAAGAAAAGAAAAAGACAAACAAAGGCCACTGAAGCCTCAAGCCAGCCTCAGGCTAAGGCTTCCAAAGTTATAAAACACTCCGCTGCTCTCACCATTCGAGAGCCTAATCCTGAAGATATGTCAAAGATAACAATGACACTAGGCGAAAGTGACAACTCCAATCATGGAGTCGAAGGGAACAAAGTAAAAAAATCAATACATTACTTTGTTGTTTGTTGTTGTGTTTTTTTTCTTTGACTAATTTATTTCTTAAGCTTTTGCTTTCAGGATGACGCAGACGCTGCCACCCAAACAACAGGAAAATCTTCTTCTATACAAGATATCCTCAACAGTGTCAACGAACCCACCTATCGAGCATCATCAGAGAAAAGCTCAATGAGAGAAATCAACCAACACATTGTTGGAGGGCTTGAAACTTTGCCACAAAAAAACACCACTCAACACTCTCACACAAGTGGTTTTGATCGCGAAGATGACTTAGGTCAAGAAACCCAAGTTGAAGAGAACAAAGATGCCATGGTGGTGGACGAAGAAGTCCAAGCTGACAATGTTTCTGAAGGTGATTCACCTGACGTCGAAGGTGCAAATGATGACCTTCAAGGAGGAAACGACGACCAAGTTGAGGAGGTAGGAGAAGAGGAAGAAGAAGAAGAAGTTGAAGAGCCACCGATATTCAGCGATGTTCCTGATGATGAGGAGGAGCTTGAGGACCAAGATGACAATGGTCAGGGGGCAAAACGAAGGACAACCACAATGTCAAACTCCTGTAACCCCCACAATTGAAGCTATTCCTGAGGGTATCAGAGCTTCGACAAGAACAACTGGGGTCTCTCCTTAGAGGAATTAACAACTCTGAAACAAACCTAACCCCTTGAATATTTGAAGGTTATGCTGATTCGAAAAGAAAGCTCATATGAAAGAAGTCTTAACACTTCTACATCCTCTGAGGATCAATCTTCAAGCAGACCCGTGAATGAGGCACTCTAAAAAATTAAAGATAAAATCTTTAGGGGTGACTTATTCTTACTCTTGCTGGCTGATCCTTTTGCCCCCTTATCTTTGGAGGCTCTCCTCAGCCAAGTTAACATGTTGGATGTTTCTCCTGAAATTTCCAATACCATCTTGGAGTTGGGTACCATGATAGAACAGGTTATCGAGGACAATAAGTTGCTTCCCCATATTACCAAAGAAATCGAGATGAAAACAGGTGCTGAAGTTGCTGCTTGGGATACAGCTAGTGAATCGACCAACAAGGCGCTGGAACTGGAGAAGACGAAGAAGAAAAACCAGGCAGAAGTCGAAAACCATGATCGTCACATTGCCACTCGGGAGGTGTAAATAAGGGAACTTCAGGCCAAGATCATTGAAGCAAATAAAGACAAAGATGAACTCTTAAAGTTCGATGATGCTTCCATGGCTAAGGACCTATATTTTAGCTTGGAGTTTGTAAAAAAAAACGGGCAAACTAGAGGCAGAACTCGTGATTCTTCGGTCGAAACAATCTCTGTGTGAGAAACGTCTAGAGCTTCATAAGACAAAATACCTCCATATGAAGAATTATCTCCCATTTTACTTTTGGTCTCCTTATCATCTTTTATTTTTTAATGACTTTTGGTTTTACTTGTATTGATTATTAGCCCTTTGGGCCCTTGTAACGAATTCCATCCACATTGGAAATATATTACCATGTTGGCTTCAACTTATTTTAATGCAATTACTCATTTATTATTCTTATCTCTTGGAGCGCTGACTTATATTTTTTCAAATACTTTCCATTCACTCTTAAGATTCTTTTGTCTTTACTAAGTTCTTAGATCTCATAAGCACCATTAGAGAAAACTTGCAAAATTTGAAAAGGGCCTTCCCATTTGGGAGACCATTTCCTTAGGGCCCTATCCTTTAGATCCATTGGGAGAATAACTTTCCAAACCAAATCTTCAGGCGAAAATGTCTTAACTTTGACCTTCTTATTATATAAGTTATCTACTATCTTCTTCTGCCTTTTCAATAATTCCAAGGCATTTAGTCTCTCTTCGTCTAGATCGACTAAATCATCTAGCATCATGTTCCAATATGATTCTGATGTAATTTCATGATGCCTCTGAATCCTTTTTGATTGTAGGTAAATTTATACTAGAAAAATTGCATCATGACCAAAGGTCAGTCGAAATGGGGTCGAATTAGTGGCTTCCTTGGGAGAGGTATGACATGCCCACAAATATGATCTAAAGTTTTGTGCCAATTTATAGGTTTCTTCCCTACATGTTTCTTGATCAAACCAATTACCACCTTATCTGCTGCTTCAACCTGACCATTAGCTTGAGCGTAATATGGTGTAGACGTTAACAATTTGAAACCCATTTCCTTAGTAAATTCTTGCATCTTTTGACTAGTAAATACTGATCCTTGATTCGTTATAATGGTCTATGGGATCCCAAATCTGTAAATGATGTGTTTCTGGATAAATTCAATCACATCTTCTTGGCCTACATCTGGAAAATGTATAACTTTGATCCATTTTGTAAAATAATCAATGCCAACCAAGATATACCTCTGATTTTTAGATGATAGTGGACGAATTTACCTAATCAAATCTAAAGCCCAACCTCTAAAAGACAAAGGTTTAACTATAGAGTGTAGTTCACTCGCAGGGACATGTTGTATGCCTGCATGTACCGGACACTCTTGGTATCCTTTGGAGAATTCAACACAGTCTTTTAACATTGTGGGCCAATACATCCCTTGGCGAAATAACAACTATTTCATCTTATGGCCAACTTGGTGCGCCCCACATGCCCCACTATGGACAGTCGATAGGGCTAAATATGCCTCTAACTCACTAAGACATTTAAACAAGACTCCCTCAGAGTCTTTTGAATAATTCCATCCCCAAAAGAACATAACTTAAATCCCGATACCTGGTTTTTCGATCAGTAGATGTCGTTGGATTCTATAAATACTCCACTATTGGTTTCCTCCAATATCCGCCTGTCAGGCTATCTATTGGCAATATTTCGAAGCTTTCTTTATCAGCATATCTCAGCTTTGTCTTTTCCAAGTCTGATGGGTCTAATCTGGTCGACACAACTCTTCCTCTGACTTCGATGACTTTTTGAAAAATTTCTTTTGAAATTTTATACCCAGATGCAATTTGAGCCAAGTCATTAGCCACTTGATTTTCCAATCGAGGTATCTGTCGAATATTAGCCATCTGAAATCTTTTTAACAATCGACTAGATAATATGAAGTACATGAGAAGATTATCTTTAACACACTTGTACTCTTTTGTGATCTGTTTTATAACTAACTTTGAGTCACCCATTAGTGTTGCCCCAAATTCCAACAATATCTCAAGTCCGGCTATGAGAGCTTCATATTCAGCCTCATTGTTCAAGCAGAGGCCCTCCACTTTATACTTCAATTTTATTGGAATTTTATTAGGAGAAATAATTAGAACTCATATGCCTGTTCCATCTTTATGACTAGACCCATCGAAGTACAACTTCTAGGGTTCTAATTCGAGGTAGTCCAGTGCATTCTCAGTTATGGAATGGTCGATTATAAAGTCTGCCACCACTTGTCCCTTAACAACTTTTAATGGCATATAAGTTAAGGAATGTTCAATTAAAGCGAGTGCCCATTTCCCAATTCGACTGTGCAAAATTGGCTTAGACAACATATGTTTAATAACATTGAAGTGAAAGGAAACCTAAACATCAACAGGTTTTATATAATGCTTCAACTTCGTACAAGAAAAATACAAGCATAAACATAATTTTTCAACTATGATATACCTAGTTTATGCATCATTTAAGACCTTACTAAGGTAGTAAACGGCTATTTCGACGTCATTATCATCCTCCTGAGCCAACATGCTCCCCAAAGTCTTGTCAGATACAGATATGTACAATCTCATACTCATATTCCTACAAGGTGGTGTCAAAATTGGTGGATGACTCAGGTATTCTTTGATTTTGTCAAAAGCTTTTTGTTGAGCCTGCCCCAATTCGAATCCTTCCTTGCTAAGTTGAAGCAAAGGCGAGAAGGCTTGCGTTTTTTCGCTAAGGTTCGAGATGAATCTCCTCAGGAAATTGATCTTGCCTAGTAGTGACTGCAATTCCTTCTTCGTCGATGGCGTTTTCGCCTGTATTATGGCCTTGGTCTTATTATGGTTTATTTTAATTCCTTTTTTGTTGACTACAAAGCCTAAGAAATCCCCTGCCTGCACACAAAAAGCACATTTGAGAGGGTTCATTTTTTAGACCACGTTTTCTCATCCTTTCAAAAAATAGTCGAAGATGGCCTATATGGCTCTTCCTTGAAATAGACTTAACAACAATATCGTCGATGTAAATTTGCATAAAAGTCTCTATGAAGTCATGGAAGATTGAATTCATTTCTCTTTGGTATGTTGCCCCAGCATTCTTTAAGCCAAAACGCATCACCACCCATTCACCGGTGCCTAAGGCTCTAGGACATCGAAATGTTGTTTTTGGGACATCCTCTTCAGCAATCAATATCTGATTATATTCGGAATACCCATCGAGCATGCTAAGATACTCATGGCCCGCGGCAGAATCGACTAGCATCTCCTCCATGGGCATTGAATATTCATCTTTTGGGGTCGCAGTGTTTAAATCTCTAAAATCTATGCACACCCTCAAAGTACCATTTTTCTTAATGACAGGTACAATATTTGCTATCCATTCGACATACCTGGATGTACGAATGAAATTAGAATAAAAAAGCCTTTCGACCTCCTCTTTGATCTTTGAGAGAATTGCAGGTGCATATCGCCTTGGATTCTGCTTTATGGGATTTCTCCCAAGCTTGATTGGCAACTTCAATTTGACAATATCTCTGCTCAAACCAGACATCTCATCATAATCCCACGCGAAAACAGTCTTTGAACTCCTTCAGCAACCAAATCACTTCGACTTTGAATTAAGGGTTGATATTGGCGCTAATGTAAGTTGGCCTTTTTGTCAACCTTTCCCCTAAGTCTATTTCCTCAAGTGGATCTTGTTCCAGCATCTTGTTATTTGTTTCCAGCGGATCCTTCTTGAATCCCAAAGGCTCTTTGTAATACCCCAAAATTTACCCTTCATTTTTCCTGGAAGCATACGCTTTACACCTCATGCATGCATTCATTTTTAGGTCATTTAGCATTTGCATTTCATCATGGCAATCAGAATCGGATCCAAGAAGCTTGAACATCATCCAGGACACTTTGTGGGCTCTATTTAGATGATCAGTCAACACAAGGGAAAGACTTGAGTTACTTCCAACAAGGGTCTATTCGTCAGTCAAAACGTTAGTCTTGAAGGAGCAAAGGTTTGTTCATGAGCTGTCATGCTCGCTAGGCGAAGCCCACGTGTTTTGAAAAAAAAATGAAAAAAAAATGAAAATAAATAAATAAATAAAAGAAAAAATCTTGGACTTGGACCTCTCTCATTTGAGCCCACAGGTCCACAAAAATCAGGTTATAAATTCAGAGTTTCAATGAAACAAAAGGCATTCTATTCCTATTACCCTGGCTGGAAAAAGATAGTGAGAGAAGAGCTAATAGAGTCCAGAGCAGCCTCCAAACCCTGAAGGGAACTCAACTGCACAGAATCACCTCTGCCTCACATAAACCCTAAAGATTGTTTTGTAAACCTCACGGGTGCAACTCAATTTCAATCAAGCTCTCCAATCAGGTTTGCCCTTATTCCCATTACCTTTGAGCTTTGAATTTGAATACTCTGAATGTTTGAGGTATCATGGGTGAATTCGATACCCTTTTGATGCATGTTTTTTTTGTGAATTTTAATGGCATGATTCATGTGGTTACATTTTGATTTGGGGGATCCCCTTGATTACCCTATTTTTTGTCTCTAACTTGTTTGTTGAGTTTTTGTGAGAGCTCACATGACTTTTGCAGGGATAACTTGTGTGGTTTTCCACTTTATTTGTGGGATACCCCCTGGAGGTTCATTCCGGTTACCTGTACTGACCCACTTTCTTTGATGATGTTAGCTTGGAGGGATCTCAGGGTTTATCGTTCCTTTAATTGTTGTTACCTCGGATCTTCATCCGTGTGGTACCTTTTACATTTTTCCCGCATTTTACTGCTTTCCTAGCTGGAAGACCTCGATAGGAGGCAATGTTTTTGTGTTTACTTTATGCAGGTTCCTTTGTCCAGGACTCCTTTTGCACGAGCGTTCCTATAACGCAAGCAAACCTATTGATTTTTCTTCTCCTAAGAACACGTTTACTCCTTCTACTACAGGCGAGTAAGTCTCCAAAGGTCGAGCATCCGGTAGATTGCATAGTAACGTCGTTCGTCCAAAACCCAATCCATAACCCCGTAGTTAGCCGAACTACAGCTTGCTCTGATTCTCATTCCATATGAGATATGTAGGCATAAAACGCGATGTCTTAGCGAGCACACATCCCCCCAACCCATAGGTCAACCGAGCTACAAAGACTCTGATTCTCATATTCAGATGAGATACGTATGCAGTGGATGCGACATCCGCGCGAGTCATTTTCATTTAACCCCTTTTTTAGTAAATAACACATTAGATAAACCCACACCCTTTAGACAAGAACTACAAAAGTGGATCTCGTAGAGTACTACGGATGCGTAGGGGTGCTAATACCTTCCCTTCGCATAATCGACTCCCGAACCCAAGATTTGGTTGCGAGACCTTGTCTTTTCCTTTCCTCTTTTCAGGTTTACTTCGAGCGTTTCCTTTCCCTCCTATGGGATAAATAACGCACGGTGGTGACTCTTCTATCATTTTCTTTCGCCGGTTGTTTTTTCGCACACTGTATTTTTCAGGTTGCGACAGCTGGCGACTCTGTTGGGGACCCGGTTTCCCTAAGCGAGTCCGTCCTAGCTTTTGTAGTTTGTTTGTTTATTGGGTGTTCATGCTTTTGTACAATTATTTATTTACCTATTTTACCTTATTGCATTGTGTACATATCATTGTTGTATCTGTTGACTGGCTATGGCTGCTTGGTGATCTTTGTGAGATGAGTTCTATACCCGAACTCGAGTTCACTTAGGATAGGAGAATAGCATAGTCTTGTCGACTTGTGTGGAGTTATTCCTTAGCAAGTTGACTTGCAAGCCCATTCACTTGGTGGAGGTCATGTTAAGATCAATAATGTCACACAAGTAAGTTGTGGTTAGACATTACTTTTTCCAATATAGACCTTAGAAGCCGAGGATCTTAGTTTACCAAACCCATCTTGGCCTATTCGTAGGACGTAGTGCGAAAGTCGTTCAAGTGTAAGATTTGATACGATTGTTACGCGATACTACACTCATAAGAGTCTCTCTTGAGAATATTTTTGGAATACGAGTAGTCGTTCCTCCGATAATATCCGAAAGATGGGATTATGACTATGGGAACCTTTTGTAGAACATGTTTGGCAGGTTTAAACCTTAGTACACTCCTTTTGGGTGGTTCTTAACCTAAACTCCATGCTCGTGACTTGCAACAAACCCTTGATTCATGGTTGATCCGATCAGGTATCCTTAATATCAATGAAACTTGGGTGTTGATAAGTTGTAAACCATAATCCACCAAAATGGGTGGTTGATATTAAGGATAACATGATCCATCCCATGACCTTTGTTTGGTGTGCTCTTAATTTCTCTCCAGACAGTGCAACCTGACAGATGTTCAAGCAGATACAGCGATCCTGATTCCCATGCCACTGCACTGCATTCATATCATTTTGCATCACATCATTTTGCATTCATAATCATTCACACATGTTTATCCATTTCTGTGGGGTTTATATCTTCTACTTGATTCTAGTCGTAATTTTCTTGGTTCTCATCAACGGCTTAGTCTTTTTTTTACATCGTTTATCTATTGAGAGACTGGAATTAAGGGGGTAGAATACCTTTGGAATTGATAAACATGTCATTGCATTTACATATTCATTAGCATGTCTTGCATAACAGGTACCGCCACAATGTTCTCAGTTTGTTTGGTGTTCCATCAGCAGGATAGTTGACCCAGGCATTCACCGGTACGGTACCCGCAGAAACCAACAGAGAGTAATGGAAAGCCTAGAGGCAGAGTTCGCCGAGATGAAAATCCGCATGAATCAATTCATGGATGTGGTTCAAGGGGTGTGTCATACGGTGAACTGACTTTTTGTGTTTTGCTGTGGAAAGCAAATGTCGCGGTTAGCAAGAGTCGCCACCGACTTTTCTTTTATCCAATAAGGAAAGGTAGAAAAGAACAGGAAAGACCTTAATTTAGATTTTGGGTTCGGGAGGTACATTATACAAAGGGAAGATGTTAGCACCCTTTGTATCCATGGTTATCCATGGGCTCTTAATTGCTTAATCACTTATGTTTTTCTTTTGTTTGAAAAAAAGTGTTTGAGAAGTGTTTAGGAAATGTTTTGAAAAGGAGAATTTAACTTTGTAATGATTCTTGTATGAATGTATACAAAGTGGTTATCTCGTTTAGTTTTGAAAGGTGTGAGGTGCGAGAAGTATTTTAAGTTGTGAGTAAGCAATTAAGAGTTATACCTACCCAAGGTCTTTATGGGCATTTCCTATCCTTATGAGGGTAAAACTGTCCTTACTATTAAGAAGTAAGTAGTTTTGTCCTTTGGATGTAAAGGGACATCGTAGGGTCATCGATTGGTCATTGAAGGCAACAGTTGTGAGGATACCTTAACATTCGAAGGGACAATCATCATTTAACCGTAGGCTACACCGAAGGGTCATCGAGGGGCAAAGGCAACATTCGAGGGACTATGATGATTTAACCGAAGGGTCTTTGCTAAGTATATCCCCACATTCGCGGGACATGACCATAATACCGTAATATCGTAGGGCAACAAAGAGAGGTCCACGATCACCAAAATTAACGGCAATATTTTGCAATCAATTAGGTAGTTGTAATCAATTAAGTAATTAGGTCCACATTAAAATCGATTACAGAATTGGGATGAATCTCCACATTAAAATCAATTAGGTAATTAGGAGGAATCTCCACATTAAAATTAATTAGGTCATTAGGATGAATCTCCACCAGGGTATCCCACAAATAAAGTGGAATACCTAGCCAACTACTTTTTCCTGGGAATATGTGAACCCTTACAACATTCAGCACACAAGTCAGGATACCAAATCAGGGTGCAATCGAGGATTACACCGCAAATGTCAGGCAAAATAACACATGATTAAAAATGGAACAGATCAGATAAGCATAGAACAGAACAATCAAAATATTAGCGACTGTCACGTTCGCTTCTGCCTCGCCTAGCGAAGGCCTAGCGAATATTCGCTACATGCTCGCTTAGCGATGTGCTAGCGAACGGCTGCGGGTTTTGAATTTCAGAACAGTACGACCTCGGCGTGCTGCACGCCCTATGGCATCCAATACAGAAATTACATGGTTCAACATTACAATATTCAGGCACACTTAAATTCACATGCAAAACCTCAAATATGTTTATGAATTCAATTATAATATCACATGCAAGTTAAGAACCTAAAGCAGTAATAGTAATGCAAACCTGTTTGCAATCGAATTGCAACCTTGAATTGGTAAGTCGGATTGAGTTGGGCGGAGGTGACCTTGATGCAGATGAGTTTCCTTCAGGGTTTCCTTTAGGGTTGCTCTGAATTCTCTGGGTTAGCCTCCAGGGTTTGTTGTGCCTTCGCTCTTGCTCCTGTCTTCCTTCCGTTTTCGTTCCCCCTTTTCTGAATGAAGTCCTTAGTATTTATAATGCTTTTTCGTGACCTAATGGGCTCAGAATGAAGCCCAGAATTTTCTGGTATTCGCAAGCTTCGCTAGGCGACGGTTTTGCTCGCCTAGCGAGCAGGCCGGTTTGGGCCATTTTCTGGATTTGGCCATCTGTGTGCTGGGCCTTTGTTCTTTTGGGATCAGTGCCTTGAAAAATAAGTTGGAGTGTCCTGAAAAATGCCTTGTAATATTAACGGTCAAATTTTGGGGTATGACAGCTGCCCCTGTTCAATTTTCTTGAATCGAGAGAATTAGAATGGTATGTACGCCATTCGTGGTCTGGAGGTGAAAGATTATTGAACACTTAGAATGCCCCAAAATTTCCACTTGTTAATCAACCGTTAGTCTTGATGAAGATGGGCTTAAAGATACCATCCAGGAAATTTGATGATGAGGACTTCAGAGTGCGTCGTACATTAGACGATATCTGAAGACATGGGTGTCATACCGGGTCATACGCTAGACCGTACGGTGAGTCATCCATTAGGCAATCGACTTCGCCGGGGAGTCAGAGTGTTATATGCTGCTGGGGACAAGGGATCAGAATGGGCCAGACGCCAGACCGTATCTGAATCGCAGAAGGAGTTATTCATTAGGCGGGTGATTTCGCGGGTGACTCCACTGGAGACGAAAGATCAGAATGGATCGTACGCCAGATCGTATCTGAGTTGCAGAATGAGCCGTCCATTAGGCTGTATCTGAGGAAGGTAGAATTAGAATAGATCGTACGCTAGATCGTATCCGAGTTGAAGATCCAAAGGGGTCGTACGTTAGGCCGTATTGGAGTTGCGGAATGAGTTGTCTGTTAGGCCGCATCTGAGGATGAAAGGGTAGTCGTATGCTAGACCGCGTTTCAGAATGTACCGCACGTTGGGTAGTATCCGAGGAATAAAGATCAGAATGGACCATACACGAGATCGTATCTGAGGGGATGAACATCCAAATGGGTCGTACGCTAGAGTTAGGCTATGTCTGACAATATTTGTATATGTTGTATTTACAATAAATGTCTGGGATGGGCTTAGAGATGCCATCATTAGGAGAATGTCAGGATGAATGTTGACATGGAGTATATTTGAAAGATGTATCTGTAATCGATAAAGATGTCCGTCTGAATGGATCTTTATTTTGACTGTATCAGGAGGATAGTTAACCTGAAAAATAGAGTTAGCTTCATGCCATGTCATGATGCATGGGATGTTTTATGCTTCTGAAAATAAATGCGGTCATTGTATGCATGTGTATGATGCGAAATGATGTGAAATGATGTAATGAATGAATTATGTGTGGGGAAGTTTTGCCGGGGGAAGATAAATCCAATATTCTGATGGGAAATACTTGTATTGATGACCCTTTCTTAGCTGGGGGGTATTTGATTTTTGTCTGATGGTGGAAATACCCACTGGGGATGGAAGAGATGATCCGTCTGTCTGGTGATGCCGACCTCTTCTGGGAAATAGCTGGTTTTTATTGGGGAATAGAATTAGCAATCGGACTTGTTGGAAAGCATGGTTAGACCTTTTTCTCGATCCTGAAGTCTTTTAGTAATTGCTATTGCTATTTTATGTATGTATTTTTGGTAAACATTGATCATACTCAAATGCATATATTAATTCAAATTAAATCAATGGACGTTTACGCAAACAAAACAGAAAAAGTAAAAACAAAATCATCTTTTGGGAAATAAAATTGTATTGATTTTGAGAGAGGGCCTATAAACAGGCAATTCGTGTACAGGGAGACAGAAATCCTAGTAAGAGGAAATTGTCAGGAAAACAAAGAGAAAGCTATGCAGAAAAAGTCCTATTGATTTTAATTCCACTACTGTCATTATGTCTTCAAGCATCTCATCCCTTGCTGTCGGATGGAAGTGATTAGCTTGTTCAGTCCTTTGAACTTGGTTGAAGGTGACTGAGAACGGGACATAGTCTTACGCTTTAATCCCTAATTTTTGCCTGGACCGCCTTTTCAGGTTTTCAGTCCACCAGGATACCCTTTTTTGCCCAAGCCGCCTTTTCAGGTTTTCGACTTGCCGGGTGTATATTTTTATATGTTTATCCCTAATTTTTGCCCGAACCCTTTTTGGTTCGCCGGGATGCCCTTACTTTTGCCTAGATACGTCGACCTAGCGGGTCTTTTATGCGTAGTATTTTTTAACTATGTCCGCGTTCACCGGATGCGGGAAATCTTCACCATCCATCGTAGCAAGTATCATGGCTCCACCAGAGAATACCTTCTTAACCATAAATGGCCCTTCGTATGTGGGTGTCCATTTGCCTCTGGGATCACCTTGTGGTAGAACGATACGCTTGATTACCAAGTCACCGATTTGATACACCTGTCTCTTGACTCTTTTGTTAAATGCCTGGGTCATGCGCTTCTGATATATCTGCCCATGACAAACAGCCGCAAGTCTCTTCTCATCAATCAAATTTATCTGATCGAGTCGAGTCTGAATCCATTCATCTTCATCTAAGCCAGCCTCTTTCATGATTCTTAGAGAGGGAATCTGGACTTCCACTGGTAAAACGGCTTCCATTCCATAGACTAAAGAGAACGGAGTTGCCCCTGTCGAAGTGCGCACTGAAGTGCGATAACCATGGAGAGCAAAGGGTAACGTCTCATGCCAGTCTTTGTACGTTACTGTCATCTTTTGTATAATCTTCTTAATATTCTTATTAGCAGCTTCCACGACGCCATTCATCTTTGGCCGGTACGGAGAAGAGTTATGGTGTTTTATTTTGAACTGCGTGCAGAGTTCAGTAATCATCTTGTTGTTCAAATTAGTACCATTATCAGTAATGATCCTTTCAGGGATGCCATATCGACAAATAAGACTATTCTTGATGAACCGTGCCACCACATTCTTGGTGACAGAAGCAAATGAGGCTGCCTCTACCCACTTTGTAAAATAATCAATAGCAACAAGAATGAAACGATGTCCATTAGAAGCTGTAGGTTTAATCTCTCCAATCATATCAATGCCCCACATTGCAAAGGGCCAAGGGGCTGTCAACACGTTTAATGGAGCAGGAGGCACATGTACTTTATCCGCATAGATCTGGCACTTGTGACATGTTCTGGAGTGATGGTGGCAATCAGCTTCCATGGTAGACCAATAATACCCTGATCTCAGAATCTTCTTGGCCATTGCATGTCCACTAGAGTGAGTCCCAAAAATACCATCATGCATGTCTTCCATAATCTTTTCTGCTTCCCTTTCATCCACACAGCGAAGCAAAGTCGAATCATGATTACGTTTGTATAATACTCCATTACTCAAAAAGAACTTAGCGGAGAACTTCCTCAGAAATTTTTTGTCATTGATGGATGCCCCTTCAGGGTATTCCTGAGTTTCTAAATATCTTTTTACTTCGTGGAACCAAGGTTTTTCTTCTCCTCTCTCAGTATTAAGTTCATAACAATATGCTGGTTCGTCTAATCGTTCAATGGTGATCCTGGGAGCTTCATTATCCCATCTGACTCTGAACATAGACGACACGGTAGCCAATGCGTCTGCCAACTGATTCTCTTCTCGTGGAATATGTTCGAATGTAATCTCTTCAAAGTATGGGATTAACGTCAACACCCGCTCTCGATAAGGGATGAGATTCGGATGTTTAGCATCTCATTCTCCTTTGATCTGACTGATTACTAATGCTGAGTCTCCGTACACACTCAAAAACTTGATTCGCAGGTCTATAGCAGCTCTGAGTCCCAAAATACACGCTTCATACTCAGCCATATTATTGGTGCAATCAAAACATAGTCTAGCAGTGAAAGGCGTATGGCAACCCTTGGGAGAAATAATTACAACACCAACACCATTACCCAACGCATTAGAAGATCCATCGAAAACCATAGTCCATCGGGATCCTAGTTCGGGTCCTTCATCTGGTCCAGGTTCTTCGTAATCAGTAACAAGCATGACATCCTCATCTGGGAACTCAAAATTCATAGATTGGTAATCATCCACTGCTTGATGAGCCAAATGATCAGCTAGCACGCTTCCTTTGATTGCTTTCTGGGTAGTATACTGGATATCATACTCTGTTAAAATCATCTGCCATCTCGCTATTCTTCCGGAGAGGGCAGGTTTCTCCAATATGTATTTGATGGGATCCATCTTAGAAATCAACAAAGTGGTATGATTCAACATATACGGTCTTAGTCGGCGAGCAGCCCAGGCCAAAGCACAACAAGTTCTCTCGAGCAGTGAGTATCTTGTTTCACAGTCGGTAAACTTTTTGCTAAGGTAATATATGGCATGCTCTTTTCGACCAGACTCGTCATGTTTCCCTAACACACACCCCATTGAATTTTCTAACACGGTCAAATACATGATTAGAGGTCTTCCTTCAACTGGTGGTATCAGAATTGGAGGTTCCTGGAGATACTTCTTGATTTTGTCAAAAGCTTCTTGACATTCGTCATTCCATATCATCTCTTGATTCTTCCTCAGTAGTTTGAAGATGGGTTTGCAGGTAGCAATTAAATGGGAGATAAACCGGGCGATGTAATTCAAACGTCCCAAGAAACCTCGAACTTCTTTATCTGTACGGGGCACTGGCATTTCTTGAATAGCTCTCACCTTAGTCGGGTCAACCTCAATTCCTTTACCACTGACAATAAATCCCAAGAGTTTACCGGATCTTACTCCAAAGGTGCATTTGTTCGGGTTCAATCTCAGCCTGTATTTCTTCAACCTCTCAAACAATTTGTACAAATGATCGAGATGTTCTTCTTCAGTATGAGATCTGGCTATCATGTCATCCACATATACTTCTATTTCATGATGAATCATATCATGGAACAAAACCACCATAGCACGCTGGTACGTTGCCCCGGCGTTCTTTAAACCGAATGGCATTACTTTGTAACAGAAAATGCCCCATTGCGTCACAAACGTAGTTTTCTCCATGTCCTCAGGCGCCATCTTAATCTGATTATAACCTGAGAAGCCGTCCATGAATGAGAATACCTTGTGTTGAGCGGTGTTATCTACCAGAACATCAATGTGCGGAAGTGGAAAGTCATCCTTGGGACTCGCCTTATTCAAATCTCTGTAATCGACGCACATTCGCACCTTACCATCCTTCTTCGGTACCGGTACCACATTAGCTACCCATTGAGGATAAGAAGTAACAGCCAGAAAACCTGCATCAAATTGTTTCATAACCTCGACTTTGATTTTCTCAGACATTTCAGGACGCATGCGGCGAACCTTTTGCTTAACAGGACGACAATCTTCCTTCGTTGGCAAACGATGCACTACTATACCAGGATCCAATCCTGGCATGTCTTCATAAGACCAAGCAAAAATCTCTACATAGTCATGTAACATCTGAATCAATCTTTCTTTAATACTGTTTTCCAAGCCTGCTCCTATTTTGACTTCTTTCTTGTCTACTTCAGTACCCAGATTTACAATTTCAATTGATTCCTCATGCGGCTGTATGGTCTTTTCCTCTTGCAGTAACAGTCTGGCAAGTTCACCAGGGACTTCACACTCTTCCTCACTTCCATCCTCGGCTTGGTAGATCGGATTTTCAAAGTCATAATAAACAGTAGTAGAACTATTATCAACAGGATCCAGAGTGGATGCGGATCTGCAATTTGTTACGTGAGTGTGTGTAAGAAAACATAGCTTGTTTGGAAGATGACAGGAAAGATAAAGAGCGCAATATTTGAATGCAAAAAGTCCATTGATTTATTGAATGTGAATATGCTTATGAAATGACAAACCCTTAACAAATTAGCTATTGTGCCCCGGGCCTAGACACAATGCTTTAAGAAGTTCAATTGTAAACATTAAAATTAAAAAATTTGCAACACTGAAATAGACTATAACAATTACTCTTGACTAAAGGAAATCGGGATAGTGTCTTCAGCCTTCTAATTATTGAGTCCGTCACCAATTGTTGGGAAAATCCAGCTATCCAAGTCGCAATCGCTATCAGCCTCTTCTACAGCATTAATCTGATTCTTGACTACCTTCTTAGAGCTAAACCCTAGGCCAAATCTATCAGACTTGTACGGTACATTGATCAGTTGACCCCAGCCAGTACGACCACCATCTTCAACCACAGCTTGAGCATCTTTCAGAGAAATCATAGTAGGAGGAGCACGAATAACCTTGGGCGCACAGGAAGTTGGCTTAAGGACAAGATTAGTCGGAGGAATTACTTCAAATGACTGAGACGGAGTCTCGAAGACTTCACCATCCATCTCGACGTATCTGAAGGTATGCACACTACTGACGATATACTCTTCTTCCCCACACACAGTGACGATCTTACCCTCTATTAGATATCTCAGCTTTTGATGGAGAGACGAAGCTACAGCACTTGCCCCGTGAATCCAAGGGCGTCCCAGCAAGCAGGAATAGGCAGGACGAATGTTCATTACATGAAAGGTAGTGTCGAAGACTTGAGGTCCTATCTTGATAGGGAGGACCACTTCACCGTGGACAACGCTCTTCGCACCATCGTAAGCACGTACCACAATGTCACTAGGCTTCAGTTCAATGCTCTTGCAGTCAAGTTTATCGAGCACGGCTTTCGGTAGCACATTCAGAGAAGAGCCATTATCGATCAATACATGAGACAAGGTGATGCCCTTACACTCAATGGAGATATGCAGAGCTTTATTATGATTCTTCCCTGCTGGTGTCAGGTCAGCATTGGAAAAACCTAGGCCATTGTCAACAGTCAGGTTAGCAACATAGTTTTCGAACTGATCGACGGAGGTTTCCTGAGGTACATGAGCAGTCTTCAAGAATTTTATCAAGGCACTGGCATGCGGTTCGGAAGATAACAACAAGGATAACATCGAGATTTTAGACGGGGTATGCCCCAACTGTTCTACCACATCAAAATCACTTTTGCGGATGATTTTCAACACTTCTTCCATTTCTTGTTTGGCAACATCTTCAGTAGTAACTTCGACCGGTGTCTCTGACTGAGAAGGGTTGACTGGTTCCTTTCCTCGATTTTCGGGGACTGGAGGTGAGATCTCCGGAGAAAAGATCCTTCCGCTTCGAGTAATTCTACTAGTCCCAACAATGTCAACGTCATTAGAATTAGCAGAATTATCATCTTGCTTTATGCCATGGATGTAAACATCACCTCCATAATTCCACGGAATGGCTTTGCTTGAGGAATATGGTACTGGGCCAGGTGCAGTAATGATTAGGGGAGCTACCCTGGGCTCAGCAGTAATCTTCACAGGCACTCTAGTAGCGGTAATCTTCACTGGAACCTTGGACCTAGCAATCACATATATTTCTTCAATAGGGTTTTCCACCTTAGGAACCTTTTCGAAGAGGATTGTATGATCGTCCATCAGCCGTTGAATACCATTTCTCAACTTCAAACAATCACTGGGTCGGGATATACAGAGATCGCAATTTTCAGCACAACCTGGAAATAAACCAGCTTGCAACAACTCCTTCTTGATGGCCAGGAGAGGAGATGATAAGTCAGCTACATTAGAAACGTGAGAATTGTCATCCACAGCATTAACAGCCTTGTCATGATTAGGCATAGGTGCAGTGATGACATTAGGAGTCTCTGGAGGCTCAAATTCAATTTCCCCAGCGTCGATCATATCCTGGATTTTATTCTTCAACGACCAACAATCGTTTGTATCATGCCCGGGGCTATCGGAGTGATACGCACACCTGGCATTGGGATTATAACGAGGAGAAGTAGTGTTGGGATTCGTAGGAGGATCTTTGAGGGTAATCAAATTTGCTTTTAGCATACCCTGCAGTGCCTGTGCCAAGGTCATATTGATCTTGGTAAACTGCCTTCTTGGCCTGTCTTGCCTGTGCTGGAAGTTTTGAGATGGCGGTGCTGCAATCGTAACTGCTCCAATGGTATGGTCACGATTTTTCTTGTTACGACTCTTTTGACCGTACACAGCATTTGATTCGTTCCTCCCCTGGTAGGACCTTTTGGTGCTTGCAGAGGTAGTCGCCTGTATCTTTCCACTTTGAATGCCGCTCTCCACCCGTTCACCTGTCAATATAAGTTCAGTGAAACCCGATGAAGAACTTCCCAGTAAATGGCTGTAGAATGGGCCAGTCAGTGTACCCATGAACATGTCTACTAATTCTCGATCAGTCATAGGGGGTTTGACTATGCCAGCCAAATCTCTCAATTTTTGAGCATATTCTTTGAAGCTTTCTTTAGATCCCATAGTCATATTCTGCAACTGTAGCCGAGTAGGCGCCAATTCAGAATTATACTGGTACTGCTTGTAGAAAGCTGTTGCTAAATCAGTCCAGGTGCGGATGTTAGAGCTTTCGAGCTGATAGTACCACTCTAACTGTGTGCCAGACAGACTCTCTTGGAAGAAATGGATCCAAAGTTTCCTATCAGTGGTATACGACTGAATCTTTCTCACATAAGCTCTCAGATGCATCTGAGGACAAGACGCACCATCGTACTTAGTGAAAGTGGGGATCTTGAATTTGCGAGGAATGACCACGTCGGAAACCAGACCCAAGCTTTCAAAATCCAGACCGGGCGCCTTCTGGCCTTCCATAGCTAGCATACGTTCTTCTAGCAACTTGTACTTGCCATCTTTTGGAGAGTACTGTTCATTCTCGTAATCTTCATCGTCGTCCTCAGGGTTGAAGAGATCAACATTCTCCTCTTCTGACTCATTCTCTGTTACCTCTTCTTGATCCTTTGGCATTCTGATCTTGATTCCTGCGGTCTGTCTTTTAAGCCTTCTTCCCGGGTTAATGTAACTCACAGGTTCCTTGTCCTTCTTCTGCTCGAGCAAGAGAGCTTTCAGTTCCTCCTGCCCCTTGGATAAACTCAGTATCATCTCCTGGAATTGAACATTCTGAGCCTGGAGATCTTTGACAGTTTGTTCGAGGGCCATCTTTCTATTTAGAAGGGAGACCGTAAGAACATTTCAGAATACCTGTTATGCAATGTTATGCTATGCAATGCATGAAATGTTTTCAAGGACTTTTGGAATTTAACTTTGCGCAAACTACCAAAAAAAGAGAAATTTTTATTAATAGTTTCTTTAATCATTGTTCATTACAAGAAATAATAATAAAAATACAATGAAAGCTCAAGTCTCCCAGGGACGGCTTCTTTTTAGGCGAAGATATGCATTGAGTCTTCGTTCCTCATTAAGCTGGCTGGTGAGCTCTAGTACCTTCTTCCTTTCTGCACTGAACTGAGCTTCGAAAGTATCCCTTTCCTCTCTCAACTGGATCCAGGATCTCTTTAATTCTTCAACATCGGTAGGCATATCTGGATAAGGAATGATCTGAGAAATACCTCTTTCAACTTCTGGCTCAACAATCAGCGGTCCGACTGCAAGATATGGCATGCCAAGTTCACGAGCTCTTGCGCGTACCCATCTGAGATAAGGTTCCATAGGAATAGAGTTTTTCTTCCCTAAAGTACTTCTTTTCACCATGCCCCAAGCTCGTACAAACTTTTGACGGAGATCTTGAGAGTCATTGTCATAGTCAAACACAGTGCTTTGAAGGATTATTTCATGTGGACCATCTCTTCGAGCATAACCAAACTGACGTAGGGCTAGAGCAGGATTATAAGTAATACCTCCTCTTATCCCCATGAGTGGTACGTTAGAGAATTCTCCACAACGGTCGATGAGGATAACATTTTCTCTGAGATTGGGACACCAACGGATGTCTGAATGGGAGAGTGACATTATCCTTTGAGACCATTTCAGATTTTGCTCATTCTTCAAGACTGATTGAGGAAGGTGCGAAATAAACCACCTAGACAATAAAGGTATGCAGCACATGAGAGTCCCTTGCCTTTTCATAGTACGGGTGTGAAGGGAATGCAAAATATCTCCGAGCAAGGTAGGCACAGGGTTATGAGTGAGGAATATCTTAATAGCATTCACGTCTATGAATTGGTCTGGATTAGGGAATAGCACCAAACCATAGATTAGTAATGCTAGAATATCTTCGAAAGCATGGACATCCCTAACTTTTAGGAATTCTCGGGCTTTATTCATCAGAAATTTGGCAAGTAAACCCTTAACTCCACTTCTTGTTACCCAATTAGTTTCAATGTCGGATTTTGTCAAGTGTAAAGCCATGGCAACTTCTTCAGACTTCGGAATCTTTTCTAAACCACTGAAAGGTGTTTGATCAAGGATAGGTATCCCCAACAGCCTGGAGAATTCTTCTAACGTGGGCACCAACTGATAATCTGGGAAGGTGAAGCAATGATGTTTAGGGTCGAAGAACTGGAATAAAACTCTCATCATATCTTCCTTGAAACCGGTGGTAACCAAATTGAGGAGAGAACCATGTTTCTTGATGAACTGAGCATGATCGGGAAGTTCTGACACTAAATCCTTGAGTTGAGGAGAGATGACTACAAAATTGATCCGAATGGTCTTCCTGGAAGCCATAACCTGTTTAACGGAGCAAAGCTAAATCCCTAAGTCCTTGAAATGGTTAGCACAATGTCATGATGTTATGATGTTATGATGTTATGTAAATAACAAGCACAAGCAAGTCACACAACAATCATTCCTAGGTTTTAAGGCTTGCATGAGTTCCATAGGTAAGTACCCTCCCCACTGAAGTTTGGTTGGTTCAACCTGTCCTAGAATAGTAACCGGGTTCTAGAAGGATCTCAAATCATCGACCTTTCCTTAAGTCCACTTCAGTGCAACACCAAGTGGTTGACCAAAATTTCCTTAAAGTCCAATCTCAAAGAGTGTAGTATCGAGTCTCAACCAACCTCAGTCAGAACCGAAGCCAGTTATCTCACTACTTTCTAATGGCTAGGATGAGTCAATTAGGGTGCTAAAGTCTGGTTAATGCTTTGATGACACCATGCAGACGCCAAAATTTTCCTCAAGTAAACATGAGGAACATCAGGACATCCAAAGTGTCACATTAACCGTAGCCATCATTTTAACCATTCCAGTATACGCCGGATAGTCGCGATGATCTATTGCTACTTACCTAAGGTACACTAGATCCGGGTGTAGGATCTTTTACTCAAGCATAAAATACCCAAGCAATCCCTTAAAAGTAAATCAGACAATTTAAATAAGTGATCTTGTTTTTAAGGTAACCTCTCTTTAAGTCCCCAGCAGAGTCGCCAGTTCTGTCATACGGTGAACTGACTTTTTGTGTTTTGCTGTGGAAAGCAAATGTCGCGGTTAGCAAGAGTCGCCACCGACTTTTCTTTTATCCAATAAGGAAAGGTGGAAAAGAACAGGAAAGACCTTAATTTAGATTTTGGGTTCGGGAGGTACATTATACAAAGGGAAGGTGTTAGCACCCTTTGTATCCATGGTTATCCATGGGCTCTTAATTGCTTAATCACTTATGTTTTTCTTTTGTTTGAAAAAAAGTGTTTGAGAAGTGTTTAGGAAATGTTTTGAAAAAGAGAATTTAACTTTGTAATGATTCTTGTATGAATGTATACAAAGTGGTTATCTCGTTTAGTTTTGAAAGGTGTGAGGTGCGAGAAGTATTTTAAGTTGTGAGTAAGCAATTAAGAGTTATACCTACCCAAGGTCTTTATGGGCATTTCCTATCCTTATGAGGGTAAAACTGTCCTTACTATTGAGAAGTAAGTAGTTTTGTCCTTTGGATGTAAAGGGACATCGTAGGGTCATCGATTGGTCATTGAAGGCAACAGTTGTGAGGATACCTTAACATTCGAAGGGACAATCATCATTTAACCGTAGGCTACACCGAAGGGTCATCGAGGGGCAAAGGCAACATTCGAGGGACTATGATGATTTAACCGAAGGGTCTTTGCTAAGTATATCCCCACATTCGCGGGACATGACCATAATACCGTAATATCGTAGGGCAACAAAGAGAGGTCCACGATCACCAAAATTAACGACAATATTTTGCAATCAATTAGGTAGTTGTAATCAATTAAGTAATTAGGTCCACATTAAAATCGATTACAGAATTGGGATGAATCTCCACATTAAAATCAATTAGGTAATTAGGAGGAATCTCCACATTAAAATTAATTAGGTCATTAGGATGAATCTCCACCAGGGTATCCCACAAATAAAGTGGAATACCTAGCCAGCTACTTTTTCCTGGGAATATGTGAACCCTTACAACATTCAGCACACAAGTCAGGATACCAAATCAGGGTGCAATCGAGGATTACACCGCAAAAGAAACACAACAGTAGGAATGTCAGGCAAAATAACACATGATTAAAATGGAACAGATCAGATAAGCATAGAACAGAACAATCAAAATATTAGCGACTGTCACGTTCGCTTCTGCCTCGCCTAGCGAATATTCGCTACATGCTCGCCTAGCGATCTGCTAGCGAGCGGCTGCGGGTTTTGAATTTCAGAACAGTACGACCTCGGCGTGCTGCACGCCCTATGGCATCCAATACAGAAATTACATGGTTCAGCATTACAATATTCAGGCACACTTAAATTCACATGCAAAACCTCAAATATGTTTATGAATTCAATTATAATATCACATGCAAGTTAAGAACCTAAAGCAGTAATAGTAATGCAAACCTGTTTGCAATCGAATTGCAACCTTGAATTGGTAAGTCGGATTGAGTTGGGCGGAGGTGACCTTGATGCAGATGAGTTTCCTTCAGGGTTTCCTTTAGGGTTGCTCTGAATTCTATAGGTTAGCCTTCAGGGTTTGCTGTGCCTTCGCTCTTGCTCCCGTCTTCCTTCCGTTTTTGTTCCCCCTTTTCTGAATGAAGTCCTTAGTATTTATAATGCTTTTTCGTGACCTAATGGGCTCAGAATGAAGCCCAGAATTTTCTGGTATTCGCAAGCTTCGCTAGGCGAGTGGCATAGCGAAGGGTTCGCTAGGCGACGGTTTTGCTCGCCTAGCGAGCAGGCCGGTTTGGGCCATTTTCTGGATTTGGCCATCTATGTGTTGGGCCTTTGTTCTTTTGGGATCAGTGCCTTGAAAAATAAGTTGGAGTGTCCTGAAAAATGCCTTGTAATATTAACGGGCAAATTTTGGGGTATGACAGGGTGGCTCAGGGACAGCAAGAGCTCAGGCAGATGATACAGAGGAATCCCCCTGCTCAACCAGAGACGGTGACTGATCCTCCAACTGGAGAGGCTAATGGACCCAATGGACCAGGCCTATCCCAATCCTACATGTCACCTCCGGTCAACAGCCCGTTCATGATGATCAGGACGATCAGTTCCCCCTGCTGCAGGAAGACTTTGGTATGGGTCATGTTGTGGACCCCATGTTTAGAAGATTGGAAGAGAGGTTGAAGGCAGTGGAAGGACATAATCCTCTGGGAGTAGATGTTGCTGACTTGGCGCTGGTCCCAGGTGTGAGAGTGCCACCGAAATTCAAGGTCCCGATATTTGACAAATACAGTGGTAACTCTTGCCCGAAGACCCATGTGCAAGCCTACTTTCGAAAGATGGTTGCATACTCCGATGACGAAAAGTTGCTTATGTACTTTTTCCAGGACAACCTAGCTGGGGCATCCCTGGAATGGTATATGAGGCTGGACAGAGCCCACATGCGTTGCTGGAGGGATTTGGTTGAGGCTTTCGTGAAGCAGTATCAGTATAATGCAGACATGGCTCCGGACAGAACTCAACTTCAAAATCTGTCTCTTAAAGGCAATGAATGCTTCAGAGAATACGCTCAACGCTAGAGAGAAACAACTTCCCGTGTTCAACCTCCTATGTTGGAGAAGGAAATGGCTAACATGTTCATGAACACACTGCCGGGACCTTATTTGGAGCGCCTGGTGGGTTGCAATGCCTCCAATTTTGCTAATGTAGTCTCTACCGGAGAGAGGGTGGAGAATTACCTGAGGACATACAAGACCCAGAGTGGAGGTGGATCCTCATCAGGGGTGAAGAAGCCGTTCATTCAGGGACAGAAGAGGAGAGAAGGGGATGCAAGTGCCATATCTTCTTATCAGAACAGGGATAACCGAAGGAATAACTTTCAGAACTATCATCAGCAACCGTATGTTGCGGCTGTGACCATTCCAGCTACAGCACCACTACAACAACAACAACCACAGCGTCAACCAACTCAGTACCAACCACAACAACCGGGTAACAGGCCCGTCTATCAACCGAGGCCAAGGACGATGGACCGACGTTTCGACACTCTTCCAATGTCGTACGCTCAGTTGCTTTCTAGTCTTCAACAACTACAACTTGTGCAGTTGCACACTCTGGCTCCTCCTGTTGGTAGGCTTCCGGTGGGTTATGACGCCAACGCTAGGTGTAGCTTCCACTCTGGGGCACCTGGCCACAATATTGAGAACTGCAAAGCTTTTAAGCACGTAGTTCAGGACCTCATTGATTCAAAGACCGTTAACTTTGCACCAGCTCCTAATGTCGTCAACAATCCCATGCCCTAGCATGGTGGAGCCAACGTTAACATGGTTGAAGGAGAAGTCAAATTAGTCTCTGCAGTCAACAATGAAGATGGGGATAGTGATTGCGACATCGATTACTGGGTGCGTCCGAGGATCCCGGGTGAAGTTCTCAATAATTGGTCTTCTGAGGAGATTGTCCAAGCCACTTGTCTGGAGGAGTAATTTTCTTTGTTTATTCATGCATATCCAAGTCTTACGTTCCGCCAAGGCGTAATGACTCATTGTAGGGCTCATCTATGTGACACTTGTATTTTTTATCATAAATAAAGGACGTCTTTTTGCATTCAAATATTTCGTTCCCTGTCTTTCTATTTTTGTAGTTTTTAAAAAAAAATGGCAATGTTTTGTTTAGTTTCCACTTTTTTTTTTCACACTCATGAGCACATACCATCACTCATGCAAATGCACATCACCGGATCCTATTGATAACGGTTCTGCTATGGATCGCTTCGACTTTAAAAATCCAATCTTTCAAGCTGAAGAAGAGGGTGATGAAGACTGTGAACTCCCTGAAGAACTTACCAGGTTATTAAAATAAGAGGAAAGGATCATTCAACCGCATCAAGAGTCTGTTGAAGTGATTAATCTCGACACCGAGGACGCCAAGAGAGAAATCAAGATAGGGGCTGCTTTGGAAGACAATGTGAAGAAGGGGTTGATTGAATTGCTGCAAGAGTATGTTGACATCTTCGCTTGGTCTTATCAGGACATGCCAGGGCTTGACAAAGACATCGTGGTACATCGTTTGCCGCTCAAAGAAGGTTGTCCTCCGGTCAAGCAGAAGCTCAGAAGAACAAGACCAGAGATGGCTGTCAAGATAAAGGAAGAAGTGCAAAAACAGTTGGATGCAGGGTTTCTAGCAGTCACAAATTATCCGCCATGGGTTGCAAATATCGTTCTGGTACCTATGAAGGATGGAAAGGTACGGATGTGTGTTGACTACCGGGATCTGAACAGGGCTAGTCCTAAAGATGATTTCCCCTTACCTCACATTGACGTTTTGGTGGATACCACAGCTCAGTTCTCGGTATTCTCCTTCATGGATGGCTTTTCTGGCTATAATCAAATTAAGATGGCACCAGAAGACATGGAGAAGACAACATTCATAACCCCGTGGGGCACCTTCTGCTACAAGGTGATGCCGTTTGGTCTGAAAAATATCGGAGCAACATATCAGCGAGCGATGGTGACTCTGTTCCATGATATAATTCTTCATGAAATCGAGGTTTATGTTGATGGTATGATTTCCAAATCTCAGACAAAAGAAGAACATTTTGTGAATTTGCAGAAACTGTTTGAGCGTTTGAGGAAATTCAAGCTGAGGCTTAATCCGAACAAGTGTACTTTTGGGGTGAGATCTGGAAAACTACTGGGTTTTGTTGTTAGCAGAAAAGGGATTGAGGTGGATTCGGCCAAAGTGAAAGCGATACAGGAAATGCCTAAGCCAAGAACAGAGAAACAAGTTCGTGGTTTCTTAGGGAGGTTGAACTACATTGCAAGGTTCATCTCTCACCTAACAGCCACGTGTGAGCCAATATTCAAGTTGTTGAGGAAAGATCAGGCTATCAGGTGGAGTGATGATTGCCAAAGGGCTTTCGAGAAGATAAAGAGTATTTGCAGAATCCTCCAATCCTTATGCCTCCAGTCCCAAGGAGACCGCTGACTATGTACTTGACAGTACTAGACAATGCCATGGGTTGTGTTCTCGGTCAACACGACGAGACAGGTAGGAAAGAGCATGCCATCTACTACCTGAGTAAGAAATTCACAGATTGCGAGTCGAGATACTCAATGCTTGAAAACACATGTTGTGCACTTGCATGGGCTGCTAAGCGATTGAGACAATACATGCTGTCTCACACAACCTTATTGATCTCCAAAATGGATCTAGTCAAGTATATATTTGAGAAGCCAGCTCTCACTGGAAGAGTTTCTCGTTGGCAAATGGTACTGACAGAGTACAACATCCAGTATACTTCCTAGAAAGCCATCAAGGGGAGTATTCTGTCAGACTATCTTGCTCAACAGCCGGTTGAAGATTATGAGCCGATGAAGTTTGATTTTCCAGATGAAGACATCATGTTCCTCAAGATGAAAGACTGTGAAGAGCCAGTTGTTGAAGAGGGACCTGATCCAGACAAAAAGTGGACTTTAATGTTTGATGGGGCCGTCAACGCTAGAGGAAGTGAAATTGGTGCTGTCATTATAACTCCGAAAGGTGCCCACATGCCTTTCACCGCTCGTCTGACTTTTGAGTGCACCAATAATGAAGCTCAGTATGAAGCCTGTATCTTGGGTATTGAGCAAGCCATTTATTTGAGAATCAAGACTTTGGACATCTTCGGAGATTCAGCTCTAGTGATCAATCAAGTGAATGGTGATTGGAACACTCTCCAGCCTACTCTGGTCCCCTACAGAGATTACACGAGAAGACTGTTGACTTTCTTCACAACAGTAAAGCTGTACCATATACCTCGTGATGAGAACCAGATGGCAGATGCTCTTGCTACTCTATCCTCCATGATCACGGTGATCCGTTGGAACCATGCTCCCAAGATCGACGTGATGCGCCTTGATAGGGCCACGTATGTGTTTGCTGCTGAACTGGTAGTTGATGACAAGCCCTGGTATCACGACATCAAGTGCTTTCTGAAGAATCAAGAGTACCCTGCAGGGGCATCCAACAATGATAGAAAGACTTTGAGAAGATTGGCAGGCAGTTTCTTCTTGAACAAAGACGATGTGTTGTATAAGAGGAACTTCGACATGGTTTTGCTCAGATGCGTGGACAGACATGAAGTAGACATGTTAATGCAGGAAGTTCATGAAGGCTCCTTCGGTACTCATATCGGCGGACATGCAATGGCTAAGAAATTGTTGAGAGCAAGTTATTACTGGATGACCATGGAATCTGATTGTTTCAAATATGCTCGGAAGTGCCATAAATGCCAGATTTATGCTGATAAGGTGCATGTGCCGCCGAATCCTTTGAATGTGATGTCTTCGCTGTGGCCTTTTGCTATGTGGGGCATCAATATGATTGGAAAGATTGAGCCGTTCCAATGGGCATCGCTTCATCCTTGTTGCCATCGACTATTTCACCAAGTGGGTCGAAGCAGCATCATTTGCGAAGGTCACCAGACATGTGGTTGCCCGATTCATCAAGAAAGAAATCATTTGTCGCTATGGGATTCCCGAAAGAATCATTACTGATAATGGTTCTAATCTCAACAACAAAATGATGAAGGAGTTGTGCCAGAACTTCAACATTCAGCATCACAATTCTTCCTCTTACCGCCCTAAGATGAACGGTGTTGTTGAAGCGGCAAATAAGAACATAAAGAAGATTGTGCAGAAGAAGGTCGTTACGTACATAGATTGGCATGAGATGCTACCCTTCGCCTTGCATGGGTACCGTACTTCAGTACGTACATCAACCGGGGCAACCCCTTACTCCCTTGTGTATGGTATGGAAGCAGTCCTACCTGTTGAAGTGGAGATTCCTTCTCTAAGAGTCCTGTTGGATGTCAAGTTAGACGAAGCTGAATGGATTCAGACAAGGTTCAATGAGTTGAGTCTTATCGAAGAGAAGCGAATGGCAGCCATTTGTCATGGGTAGTTGTATCAAAGTCGGATGAAGAAAGCCTTTGATCAGAAAGTGCGTCCTCGATGTTTCCAAGTTGGAGATTTAGTGTTGAAAAGGATCCTTCCTCCTCAGACAGGTCACAGGGGCAAGTGGACTCCTAACTATGATGGACCGTATATTGTCACCAAGGTTTTTGATGGTGGGGCCTTAATGCTTGCAATGATGGATGGTGAAAACTTCACTTCCCCGGTGAACTCAGATGCAGTTAAAAAATACTTCGCATGAAATAAACCCGCTGGACAATAAAAAGAGTAGTCCAGGCAAAAATGGGCATCCCGACGAACCAAGAAAATGAAAAGGTTCAGGCAAAAATTAGGGATTAAAAGTGAAAAGATTGTACACCCGGTAAGTTGAAAACCTAAAAAGGCAACTTAGGCAAAAATGGGTATCCCGGTGGATTGAAAACCCGAAAAGGGCGATCCAGGAAAAAGTTAGGGATTAAGCGAATGACTGCGTTCTGAGTAGTTCTGAATATCATCTCGTGTCAATGACTGGAAACTTTTGAAGGATAGGAAACAGTCCAATCGCTCTTTCAGAAAGCTGATCATCTGGAGGATCTTGAAGACGAGCAAGTCATAGCAGAATTGGAACCCAATAGAAACCCATTTTACATTGCCATTAGATTAATGTCTGTTTTTATCTGTTGTGCGATTACCTCTTTCCAGGGATTGCTTCCTGATGTAAATGCCTATTCAGAGGCCGTTCAATCAATAAAATCATGTTATTCAGTATATCTCTGTTTTCATTTTCATTTTTCTGTTTTGTTTGCAAAAATGACGTCCGAATTTTTTGATAAACATTGCATCATAAGAGCTTTACAGGTACATGCTTAATAAATATTTAAAATTGCTGTAAATTTTAAGTGCTTTGGATCGTCTATTCAGAACAGGTACCCTCGGGGCATTTCCTTAAAATCCCCTGCAGATGATCGTGAATGTTTTCCGCCAACAGACGAATTCGGTATCTTATCCCTGCAGAGCTGATCAGAGCGTTGGATTCTTCAATCCCCAGCATGTTTTCACTGTTGTACCTCCCCCAAGCGGTGGTTTCAGATTATACACTCCCCAGTAGAGTTAACAGTGTCAGACTATATACCCCCAACGGAGTTGACAGTGTCAGACTGTATCTTCCTAGCAGAAGCGGCTGCTCCTCAGAGTTCGAGGCCAGATCGATAATCCCAATGCCAGATCCATGGTTTCTTTCCTTGAAGCAGAACCTCGGTACCGTATCGGTGTTTGCTTCCCCTGCTGAGTCATCTCTCGCAGATCGTGTTGCCAGAACCCCTATCACTTCCCCAACAGCAGGTTTTCAGTGTCGTTCTCTCCCCAGTCAGAGTCTCGGTATTTCGTCATTGCTAGAACACCGTGTGGCGGGTCATTTCCCCACAGAGTTCTTTGCGCTGTGCATCTCCAACGGCCTTGTCAGGGTCCAGAAGATGGTGATCATTTCCCCAGCAGATTCCCTTGCCTTAGCTTGGCATTCTACCCAGCATTTCGCATCCCTGCATGTAGAATCATATTGCATTGCATCCTCCCAAATCGCGTAGCATTTCCATTTTCATGGAGCATTACGCCATTGAAAAATTCAAACATACGCATGTAAGCATAAAACATTCTCGGTATCCCAAGTGATAAGCCAGAAGTTGTTTCTAGTACTCAGACTGAAGATTGTTCATGACTTACCTTTGTTATCCACGGCAAGTGTCATTGGCCCATGCGCCGCCTCTATTATCGTTCCCTATTTCTGCTTATGCTGACATGCATGAAGTTTCCGGTATTCAGACCGAAGTGGCGTTCAGGCCAGTTTTCTGATGTTCAGATCGAAGAAGTTTCCGACGTTCAGGTCGATGCAACTTGTGGCGTTCAGGCCAGTTTTCTGATGTTCAGATCGAAGAAGTTTCCGACGTTCAGGTCGATGCAACTTGTGGCATTCAGGCCAAGTTTCCGGTATTCAGACCGAAGTGGCATTCAGGCCAGTTTTCCGATGTTCAGATCGAAGAAGTTCCCGACATTCAGGTCGACGCAACTCGTGGCATTCAGGCCAGCCTCTCGGTGTTCAGACCGATATTAATAATCTCATATCTTCCGATGTTCAGATCGAAGTCATTTCCAGTATTCAGACTGATGAGTGGCATTCAGGCCATGGTTATTTTTGTGTTACCATTTATTTTGGTATCCAGGTTAACATTCTTTTTCGGTATTCAGACTGACTCTCACCGTACCAGACAGATTCTTCTTTCAAGATCACCTCTTTGCCGATTCTGACAGGCATTGTTACTTCACTTCACTTCAGTGCAAATTTTCGGTCTTTTATTGTATTCAATCCCTTGATACCTCGAAAGCACGAAAGCCGCTGCTATCTTCTTTCCAGGTCTCCAATTGATTGAATAGGGGCAGCTGTAATACCCCAAAATTTACCCTTCATTTTTCCTGGAAGCATACGCTTTACACCTCATGCATGCATTCATTTTTAGGTCATTTAGCATTTGCATTTCATCATGGCAATCAGAATCGGATCCAAGAAGCTTGAACATCATCCAGAACACTTTGTGGGCTCTATTTAGATGATTAGTCAACACAAGGGAAAGACTTGAGTTACTTCCAACAGGGGTCTATTCGTCAGTCAAAACGTTAGTCTTGAAGGAACAAAGGTTTGTTTATGAGCTGTCATGCTCGCTAGGCGAAGCCCACGTGTTTTAAAAAAGAAAAAAAAAACGAAAAAAAAAAACAAAAAAAACGAAGAAAAAAAACAAAAAGAAAACGAAAATAAATAAATAAATAAAAGAAAAAATCTTGGACTTGGACCTCTCTCATTTGAGCCCACAGGTCCAAAAAAATCAGGTTATAAATTCAGAGTTTCAATGAAACAAAAGGCATTCTATTCCTATTACCCTGGCTGGAAAAAGATAGTGAGAGAAGAGCTAACAGAGTCCAAAGCAACCTCCAAACCCTGAAGGGAACTCAACTGCACAGAATCACATCTGCCTCACATAAACCCTAAAGATTGTTTTGTAAACCTCACGGGTGCAACTCAATTTCAATCAAGCTCTCCAATAAGGTTTGCCCTTATTCCCATTACCTTTGAGCTTTGAATTTGAATACTCTGAATGTTTGAGGTATCATGGGTGAATTTGATACCCTTTTGATGCATGTTTTTTTTGTGAATTTTAATGGCATGATTCATGTGGTTACATTTTGATTTGGGGGCAACCCTTGATTACCCTATTTTTTTGTCTCTAACTTGTTTGTTGAGTTTTTGTGAGGGCTCACATGACTTTTGCAGGGATTACTTGCGTGGTTTTCCACTTTATTTGTGGGATACCCCCTGGAGGTTCATTCCGGTTACCTGTACTGACCCACTTTCTTTGATGATGTTAGCTTGGAGGGATCTCAGGGTTTATCGTTCCTTTAATTGCTGTTACCTCGGATCTTCATCCGTGTGGTACCTTTTACATTTTTCCCGCATTTTACTGCTTTCCTAGCTGGAAGACCTCGATAGGAGGCAATGTTTTTGTGTTTACTTTATGCAGGTTCCTATAACGCAAGCAAACCTATTGATTTTTCTTCTCCTAAGAACACGTTTACTCCTTCTACTACAGGCGAGTAAGTCTCCAAAGGTCGAGCATCCGGTAGATTGCGTAGTAACCTCGTTCGTCCAAAACCGAATCCATAACCCTGTAGTTAGCCGAACTACGACTTGCTCTGATTCTCATTCCAAATGAGATACGTAGGCATAATACGTGATGTCTTAGCGAGCACACATCCTCCCAACCCATAGGTCAACCGAGTTACGAAGACTCTGATTCTCATATTCAGATGAGATACGTATGCAGTGGATGCGACATCCGCGCGAGTCATTTTCATTTAACCCCTTTTTTAGTAAATAACACATTAGATAAACCCACACCCTTTAGACAAGAACTACAAAAGTGGATCGCGTAGAGTACTACAGATGCGTAAGGGTGCTAATACCTTCCCTTCGCATAACCGACTCCCGAACCCAAGATTTGGTTGCGAGACCTTGTCTTTTCCTTTCCTCTTTTCAGGTTTACTTTGAGCGTTTCCTTTCCCTCCTTTGGGATAAATAACGCACGGTGGCGACTCTTCTGTCATTTTCTTTCGCCGGTTGTTTTTTCGCACACTGTATTTTTCAGGTTGCGACACTCTTCATCATAGATAGCATCGAGCCTCTGGCCTTGATCTTCGTCTTGAACCTTATCGGGTGGTTCTGGATCAAAGTCTTTTCCAAGACATTCTTGGTGAAATTCCTTGTTGGCTTCGACAACCATGTTTTTGACTTCAGCCTCCAAGGCCGATTGTTGTTTGTTTTCGACTATGTAAACCAGAATCCTTTTTAGCGCTTCGAACTCAGTCATCATCACCGAATTTGCTTCCCAAACCTGTTGGGTCGATTCATGATGTTCCTATGTACCCAAAATCATCTTCTCCCACTACTTCACGGTCCCACTGAAAACCATTGGTGAGGTGTAGATACAAATAACAATATGCATTATCGTCTGGAGTGAATGCAAAGCTGGTCGGATCGCACGAAGCAATATTGGCCAAATGTTTTTCGAACTGGCGCCTATCGACATGATTGATAATAGTCTTGAAGTAGCCTTGGTCTACTTTTATGTTTTCCATAATGTCGTCGGGGCGTCATATGATGATTATTTGGTGCATGGAGGATGGAACAACTCCAACTCCATATATCCATTCGCGTCTAAGTAGCAAGTTGTAGTTGGCCTTTGTCTCCATAATCATAAACATTGTTGACCTGATGACAATTCCCACTATTAACTCGACTTGGATTACTCCAAGGGTAGTACCCATATTTTATTCATAGTTGGAAAGCACCACGTTGTGGGGCCTGACATCTATGTCACATTTGCATATTTCCCTCAACATGTGATGCGACATCAGATTCACCGTTGCACCGCAATCTACCAAGATCTTGTTAATTGGGACGTCTTCGGCCTTCCCAGTAATAAACAGAGGCTTGAGATGACTCTGCATTGCCTCATATGGTCTCTCGAAGAAAGCATTTTTCTCCTCTATGCAACCATTGTTCATTACATAATAGCACACTAGTTTATGAGCGACCATTTCCCTTTCTGTGATGTTATCAGTGTCTTCGACCTCTGTTATCTAGTCGAATTCTCTATGCAGCACTGATACCACACCAACTAAGATATCTAGTGAAGGCTCTGACCCATATTCAAAGTCATCCGTTAGCATTTTGTCTTCGACCACCATTCAATCATATTTCTCTTTGGTCGCTTCTGGCAGAGTGTTAAACTTTCCTTTGACAAGACTTATTTCCTTTTTCTCCTTTTTTCTGGTAGGCACATTGGTGTTGGATTCATCTTTTTCCTTTTCATCAGCCTCCCTCTGTGCTTTCCTCCTTCTCTGTTCCCTTCTCCATTGGGACCTTGTCATGGGATTTTTTCCTTTGTAGTTTTCAGAGATGTGGGATGTTTTCTGGAAACCTAGAATTCCTTACCGTATGCCAATGACGAACCTCTGTCTACTTCGAAGTTCTACCATTTTCCCTGGCCATGTTTTCTACCCTTAACTGGCTTCACCCATTTTCCATTGGAAGCCTCAGCATTGGGCTTGAAGGAGATAGGTTTGGCTATCAAGCCTCACCAAAGTTCTACTTAGATCGAAATACCTTATTGGGTCGAAGGCCCTTCTAGGCTCAAAAGCCTGTTGATCCTTAGGGGCTCTCTAGCACCTTTGGTCTTTTACCCTCCTTACTCCTTCGGGATTGTGAGCCGCCTATTTGTCGAACACGACACTACAACGAGGGCACAACATAACTTCTAATTTTTTTCTTTGGCACCTATTGAGGAAATCCATCAAAGTCTCCTCTTCTTTTGGGAAGGCCACTTTATTGTACTCTTCTTATCGACACTCGTTGTCAACTTCCATGGAGGTTGTTTGGGAGATTTCGACCATGTTGACCTCCATGTCGACATCTTCAGTGATGCCTAAATTCTGGAATTTTAGTTGAAGGCCCTCAATAACCTTATCAATTTGTTTGAAACTATCAACAGTCTCTTTGGTTACTATCATTAAGTTGGAATCCTCAATGACTCCGGTGTCGAAACCATCAGTGGTTCCACTGGTGAAGCTTTCAGCGGCTTCCTGAACAAAGTTCTTGATGAATTCCTAGTCAAGGTGCTTAGAGACCCTAACCATGACAACTTTGTTGACAAAGTCCTCAGTATCTTCGACCATATTGACTTCATTTAGCTCCATGTAGTGAGCATGAACCACTTGTAGAGGATTGGAGTCAATCTTCATTTGGCTTCTGGGTTTGTCCCCAAACTTGAGTCTTCCTTCCTGGATAACATTCTGAACAAGATCCCTGAAAAGAAAACATTGAGACCTTTTATGACCCCAGAAAATTATGGTACTTACAAAAGCCTCTTTTCTTTCTTTGTTCCAAAGGAGGCATTTTAGCACCAAGAGGCACTATCATTTGGCAATCCTTAACTAACAAATCGAAGATCTCGTTACATTTTGTAACGTCGAATGTGTAAGTTTTCTTAGGAAATTTATCATTCTTTTCTGGTTCGATAGGGTTTTTCCCATTCGACGAGGCCAAGACCTTACAAAAGTAAGGTGGCCCCTTGCTTTAACTCAGCAAGGTCAATTTCATTTTCATCGAAGTCTAAAGGCTCATTATTGGATAATTCATCATCATTACTGAATTCAACGTAGGCTACTCTTTTACTCTTATTTGCTCTAGCCTTTTCTTCCTTCAAGCGTTCTAACTGCCGAACCCTATCATCTAGTTGGGCCATGTCTCTCAAATACTAGGTGTCTAACTTTTTCCTGATAGAATAGTCAAGGCCCCCAGCGGCCATTTCGACCAACTCATGCTCTGGTACCTATGTAAAGCACCTAGCTTTGAGCAATCGAAATCTATTTAGATAACCATCAGTTGGCTCAGTAAATTTTCGTTTAATACTGGCTAATTCCTTCAGACTTATCTTCGTTTGCCCCATGTAAAACTGCTCATGGGACATTCTTTCTAACTGATTCCAAGTGTGGACCGAATTTTGTGGCAAGGTTGTAAACCACGTGAAGGCATTCTTCGTGAGAGAACTTGGGAAGTATGTTATCCTAAGGCTTTCGTTGTTTGAAATGTCTCCCGCCTCTATTATATACCTAGCCACATGTTCGATAGTGGATTCAGTGGTATCCCCAAAAAACTTAGTAAATTTGGGAATTTTAGTTCTAGGGAGTGTATCTGTCTGTAAGATATATTCCGATAAAGGTGATGTATAATTTGGCCTTCGAAGGCCAAAATTCACCTCATTTCGTGCCATAATCCTTTCGACCATAGCTGCTAGATTGTTATCTGCTACCATATCATCATGTCGAATTTGCTATATGACATAATCAACATTTTGGTTTCTATTTACCATTACTATCCTTGGCTCTCTCTCCCTGGGGATTTGTGGTTCAGCCCTATGGGGTTCGACTTCTATTCTCTGATTTACCATCTCTGGTGGCAGTTGGTTTTGTGGAATTTGGTTAATAGTAGGGTCTTCTTCGAAGGTTACCCCTTGGTTTCCCCTTATCCCATCCCTTAGAGGATGTCGATGGGGTTGTGGCACACCCAAGAAGTCAGCCATTTGCGCCATCTGTGTTGTCATTTGCTGATTCGATTGTGCCGTATTTTGAATCAAAGGATTCAAAACGGTGGTCAACATTTGGGTAAGCATTTGGACCATATCATGGTTTCTTTCATCCATCTGCTTCCTCCACACCGCTGCAGAATTATTGGTAAGGTTAGGCATTTATGTTTGGTATCCCAAGCCTAAAGATTGGTTATTTCGACCCACATTGACCCCAAATCCTGACCCTTCTAATGGGGAGGTTATGTTAACCACTGGTTCTGAGAATGTCAAAGCAACATTATGTAAGCTTGCCATTACTGAAGTTGGCATTCCATAAGGCTGTTCTCGACCACCAAAAGGCATGGAGAAACCCGGGGGTACTAAAGGCCTGTTTGGGACATTCCCAATTGGTGGGGGAGTGTTAGGAGGTCCCCTTAGCCCAATGTAAGTCGAAATGGATTCAGTGTGGGCCATCGAATATGTAGGCATCGAACTTGCCATAGATGGTACCGGTTTAGACACGGTCATTGTGGCCGTGTTTGCCCTTGTCGAAGAAGAATGGGGTGGTACATTATTATTTGGATTTTGGTTACTTGGCGCATTTGAATTGGTCATTCTCTTTGGTCTATCTTCGTTGATTGTGGCTACTTTACCACTTCTTAATAACATACAACAAATTTTTCAAAAGAGAAAAATGATTAAAAGACCAAAATTATAATAAATGAAGAAAAATTCACTTTTTCAAATGTTAGCAATGCCCCACTGGGCGTGCCAATTTGTTTACCATGAAAATTGGTAAACAATCGTTGATCTTCCAAATTACTAGATTTGGTTACTTACAGGATCAATCAGATTGATCATAGGACATGTGTTAACTGTTTTTAAAGGTGAATTCTAATGAACATAAACACTTCGACGGTGTTCATACCAACAATGGTTTGTTAAAAGATTTAATGAAAATACAAAGTGAAAAAGGGAAAAAAGAATGCTATAAATCGGAAGTAAAAGGCGGTAAGATGAACTTCTGGGTAAAAGTGCAATTTTGGAAATAAAGAACTGATTAAATTACTTCAAGTAAAAACAGTGGTGTAACATCAAACATACATTTCTCAATTTACTCTTTCTTTGCACACAAATACTTGGGTAAAATTGACAGATTTTGTACGCACTTGAACACACCTTGATCCTAATACTAAGACCTCTTATTTATACTAATTAAAATAACCGCTTCTAACGACCCTTCCACCAAATCGAGACAAGTGGAGCTTTACATGCATGTAACTAACCACTATGCTCCATGTATATTTTCAATAGTTTAGATAAGAACAAAAGTTCCCTCATTTATTTGAATTTGAATCCCTCGTCGAACCACAACTGGTGACTTCTCTGTCGAAAAACACCTTAAACTACTAAAAATATTTCTAAGTCCACGCAACATCTTTACCCTTGTACCAAGACATCTTCAAATAGAACTTCAAACACATAGTTTTGTCGAAACATCTTCACAGGGAACTTTATTCTCTTAATTTATGTGGGCGTCGAAATTGGGAGCTAACAACGAGGCATGAGAGATTTGAAGTTTTAAAATCCTTTTTTCAAGGCAAGTTAGTTGAGGGAGCCCCGATAGGTCCCCATGTACTCAAGATGATTGGGTATGTGGAGAACCTTGAAATGTTGGGTTTTCCCCTTAAAAAAGGAGCTTATGACTGATTTGATCATGCATTCATTGCCGGGGAGCTTCAATAAATTTGTTCTTAATTTCAATATAAATGATATGGACAAAAGTCTTCCAGAGCTGCTAGGCATGTTAAAAATTGCTGAGCATAATCTAAATTAAAAAGGGAAGTCCATTCTAATGGTCAATAATGGAAAGAAGCATAACAAAAGGCTCGTCAAGCAGGGCGGTAAAGGGAAAGGCAAGGAAGTTGCTAGACCCAAACCTACTACTCATGCTTTGAAGACCAGTGAAGGTATAACAAAGGCAGACACGTGCTTCTATTATGGTAAGACTGGACACTAGAATAGAAATTGCCAAAGTACCTGAAAGATAAGAAGAATGGAGTATAAACTTCAACTTCAAGTATTTTGTTATAGAAATAAATTTATCTACTTCTGCATTATGGGTATTGGATACTGGATGTGGTTCTCACATTTATGTTAATGTGCAGGGGCTAAAAAGGAGTAGAGAATTGGAAAAATATGAAGTTGATATACGAGTTGGCAATGGAGTAAAGTTTGTTTCTTTAGTCGTAGGAACTTATGTATTGACTCTACCTAGTGGTTCAATAATTCAGTTAGAGAACTGTTATTATGTACCTGAAATTAACAGAAATGACAAGTTTAATTTTTCATTCATAATAAAGAACAATTGTTGATTTGTTTATTTGGATTATGTGTTCTATGCTACTCCACAAATAAACAATATACTGTATATTCTTGATCTTGAAATGACAATTTATAACATTAGTACTAAAAGGATGAAACCTAACGAGTTAAATCCAAGTTAGCTTTGACATTGTCGTTTATGCCACATAAATGAGAAACACGTTTCCAAACTCCATAAAGATGGACTCTTAGACTCTTTTGATTACGAATCATATGATACATGTCGATCTTGTTTAATCGGAAAGATGACAAAGTCCCCATTCACAGGAAAAAGTGAAAGGGCTAATGATCTTTTGGCTCTCATACATGCTGATGTATGTGGACCACTGAACATACCAGTAAGAGGGGGTTTTCAATACTTCATCACATTTACTGATGATTTCAGTAGATATGGTTATGTGTATTTAATGAACCACAAAACTGAATCCTTTGAAAAGTTCAAGGAATTCAAGAATGAAGTATAAAACCAACTAGGTAAGAACATTAAAACTATTCGATCAGATCGAGACGGTGAATATTTAAGCCTAGAGTTTGATAACCATCTAAAATAACATGAGATTTTATCCTGAATTACTCCTCCTAGAATGCCATAATGGAATGGTGTATCTGAGAGAAGAAATTGAACCTTGTTAAACATGGCCCAATCCATGAGGAGTCACATCAATCTTTCAAACTCCTTTTTGGGACATGCTCTATTGACAACACTTACACACTTAACTGTGTTGCATCCAAAAAGGTTAAGAAGACACCATATATGATATGGAGTGGTAAGAAACCACATATGTCTTACATGAAAATTCGGGGTTACGAAGTTTATGTGAAAGGACAAATTTCAATTAAGCTTGAGCCCAAATCTGACAAATACTTATTTGTGGGGTATCCTAAAGAAGCAAAATGGTATTACTTCTACAATCCTTCTGATGGCAAAGTGTTTGTTGCTTAAACTAGAAGAGCAAATGAGTTAGTGGAAGGAAAATAGAGCTTGAAGAAATTCAAGAATAACAAATAATTGATACACCTATGGAGGAATTCGAGTAGGAAACACAAGCAGTTGTGGAAGAGCAACCTACCCAGAACGAGACCAACGTAGGTCAAACAAAATATGTCACCATCCTGAGAGATATGGTTATCTCGTAAATCATCAAGGTGATGTATTACTTAGAGTTGTCAAAATGGGTTAGCCCATATGGGCCCGCCCGCCAGACTCGAAAAATCATAGGGTTTGACCCTTAAAATTAGAGCCCATATTTTTCAGGGCTTTTTTAACCCAGCCTTAGAAAGCCCGCGCTACCCATTAGGACTAGCCCGTGTGGACAATGGGTAACTCGTTAGACCCGCATAACTATAAATTAAAAAAAATACATTAATACATATATTTTCTTACTCCAAAACAACACATTGTTTTTTCTCACCTCACTAAATTTTATCACTACTCTATTCAATATTTCTCTTTTAAATTTTATAGATTAATATAATAAACATTCTTTCCTCGTATTTTATTAGTTTTTCTTATGTTAAATATTCGACTATTTTATACAATTTAGATAATGTTGTATTTAAGAACACATTATAGTAATTATAAAAGATAATATATTACCGAAAAATGTATTATGTTTAAAATATTTTAATTATTAATTTCATTTATAATAAAAGTTGTGAGGTTTAATTTTAATTTTTTATTAAAAAAAGCCCATTTATGGTCAGGTAGCCCGAAGCCCATATAGGGTCGGGCTCGAGTAGTAATTTTTGAGCCCATATTACAACATGGCTTTTTTGGCCCAATCCGAAAAAGCCCAAGGTCCGCTAGGGATGACATGTTTAGGGTCGGATAGCCCATTTTGACAGCTCTAGTATTAGTCATGGATCAAGATGAGTCTGTGACCTACCAAGAGGCCTTCACTGGTCCCCGAGTCTGATAAGTGGCTAGAAGCCATGAAATCTGAAATAGATTATGTGTATACAAATCATGTTTGTACCTTGATAGAGCCTCTTGTAGGAGTTAACTCTATAGGATGTAAGTGGGTCAACATGAATGGTATGGTACATACCTATAAGGAAATACTGGTTTTTAAGGGCTATAAGCAGATTCATGGTGTAGACTATGATGAAATCTTTTCACCAGTTGCAATGCTTAAATACATTTAGATTTTACTTGTTATTGATGTATATCATTATTATGAAATATGACAGATGGATGTCAAGACTGCTTTCCTTAATGAGAATCTTCTTTACGGTGTGTACATGACACAACCTAGAGGATTTTACATACCATAAGAAGTCCCAAAAGATATACAGGTTACAACTATCAATATATGGATTGTAGCAAGTTTTCAGAAGATGGAATCTTCATTTTGATGAAACGGTAAAATAATATGGATTCATAAAAAACGAAGATGAGTCTTGTGTCTATAAAAAGGTTAGTATGAGCATGATTGTCTTCCTGATATTATATATATACGACATATTACTCATTGACAACAATGCCCCTACCTTGTAGAAAGTGAAAAGTTGGTTAGGGAAATATTTTTCTATGAAAGACCTGGATAAAGCAACGTATGTATGTATGTGTATATATATATATATATATATATATATATATATATATATATTAGGAATTAGGATCTATAGAGATAGATTACAAAAATTGATTGGTCTAAGTCAGACTACATATGTAGACAACGTGGTGAGGCGTTTTAATATGCATGATTCCAATAAAGGATCCATACTTATGCAACATGATATGTGTCTATAAAAAATACATTCCCCTTCAACTAAGGAAGAAAGAGATCATATGAATAAGATTCCATATGTACCTGCAATAGGATATATCATGCATGTCATGTTATTTACTCGACCAAATGTCTCATATGCTTTAAGTGCAACGAATAAGTGTCAATCTGATCCCGATTATGCTCATTAGGTAGCTGCCAAGAATATCCTTAAGTACTTGAGAATAACCAATGACTCATTCCCGATATATGGAGGTTAGAAAGAACTCGTTGTAATTGGATACACCGATGCTAGCTTCCAGACAAATGATGATGACTTTAGATTGCAATCTGATTATGTGTTCTGCTTAAATGGTGGCGATGTTAGCTGGAAAAGTTCAAAGCAATATACAGTTGTTGATTATACAACTTAGGTCGAGTACATTGCTGCCTCAAATGCAACAAATGAAGCTGTTTGGATAAAGAAGTTCATTAGTAAACTTGGAATAGTCCCTAGCATTATGAATCTCATTGATTTCCATTATGATAACAACGGTGCTATCACACAAGTTAAGAAGGCTATATATCTCACAAAGGATTCAAACACATATTTAGGCGATATCACCTCATTCGAGAGATAATAAATAAAGAAAATGTGAAGATATGCATAATACCAACACTTGACAATGCCACTGATCCACTGATAAAGTCTCTTGCGCAATAAAATTATGATGATCATACTAGATCTATGAATATTATGGGTATGCTTGATTAGTTCTAGTGCTAGTGGGACATAACATCTAAAAATGCCATATGAATCAAATTTTGTGTTTTTCTTCTATTAATATCCAATTAAAAAAGCCAACTTGATTTCTACATCATACAAAAATATTTTTAAAAAAAATGCTGTCACAATCTCTTTTTTTCTTCTAATGATTGAGCTTGAAAAGAAAAAGAGCATAGAATTTTTTTTACAGTTCAAATACCTATTAACCATTAAAAATATTAAATTTCACATCAAAATTTATCATTTTTAATAACATATTAATATGCGCCAAACTTTGTTACTATCAAATATTTCAAATTAGTCATTTAAAAATTTTCACATCAAAAGCTTATATAATTTGTTTTTGTTTCAAATAAAAACTTTCATCAAAATTAATCCAACCTGCTTAAAAACCTAAATTCGCCGCCATCTTCCCCGAACAACTCCAACATTGAAGAAACCACAAAGTTCACTATCCAAGTAGCCGCTTTGGTGCAACTCGGTGTCGACCTTTCCGACTAACAGAGTAACCAATTCGTCAGAACCACCATTAGAGTTCAATAACGACTTTAAACACGTTTATCTCAAGTGAATTAATCAGTCTTTCTCTTGATTTTTTAGTGGCAACTATTTTACTTTAATGTGAATTTCATTGGAATGAATAGAACCTTAGTTTCTACTTAACTCTGATGCAAGGACCTTATTTGTTTTGTTTCTTATTTCTCTTACAAATTTACCTCATTCGCATCGTTTTAGGGTTTTGTTTATGATCTTTCCTTTAATTTTAATATGAAGTTGATTATTCAGTTTGCTGTTTTTTTACCAAAAATTATTCATGTAGATGAGAGGTAGAAAATTGATCTTTGCAAAGCTCTACGACTAAGGATCAAAGCCCTACTAAGGATCAAAGCCTTACAATGTTCTCCTTAATTTTTAATTTCACTTTTTCTTGATTGTTGCATGACATTAAACTTTCTTTGTTTGAGATGACCGAGCTTAAAGAGTATGTATCATTATATATGCAACTGAATTAAGAGGTGGAGGAGGATGTGTAGAAATTGGGATCAACAATTCTTTTGAAAACAACACCAATCAATTTGACTTGATTATTTAAATACTGTAACTGCATTTGATGGACTTCACATTCTTAATAACTAGAAGTAATTAAGAAAACACGTGAACTAATCATATCTCTTATGAAGTATGTTAATCAACTTTTGTTTCCTTTTGTTTATTCTTGCTTTGTTTTTTTTTTTGGGTGTGGTTCATTGTAGAAACTGTTTTTTTAATACAATAATATATTTTTATATATGTATTTGAAATGAAAAAATAAATTTGGAATTTTTTATATTATATATTTAAAAATAAAGAATTCATCTCTCAATTAAAAATAATTGTTGATTAAAATAAAATAGATATTGTCTTGATAGTGATCCGTGAAATGAAAAGTTAATCGTATATATATTTATTGAATGATATTCAATTTGATACAATACAAAATATTTTAAAATACACATGTCAATTTAGTATGTGTTATTTAATTATAAAATGAACAATGATTATATAAACTCAATTGTATTAAAGAATCATAAGATGGAGAAATAAAAAATTACATTTGAAAATAAAAAGTTTACATTTTTCTTTCTCCATCTTACATTTAAAATTACATTTGAATATCAAATTTACATCTAAAAAATAATATTTAAAAAATTAATTACGTATATTTTTATTGAGTGCTATCTAATTTGATACAATATAAAATATATTTAGATATATATGTCAATTTTAAATGAGTTACTTAAATATAAAATAAATAACAATTTTTAAATTATGAATATTTTTAATATATAATTAAATAGTTATATTTTTATTTTAGGTAAATTTTATATTTTAAAAATTCAATAACTTTATGCATTTTTATAATTAAATTAAAAAGAAGTTCAAATTATATATATATATATATATATATATATATATATATATATATATATATATATATATATATATATATATATATATATATATATATATATATATATTAAAAATAAAATAAGAAAAGGAAAATAATGAAAGATGAATGAGATGACATAAAGATATAGTTTTAATATTTTTAGCCTTTATTATTTATAAATATATTATTTTGCTAATATAATTTTTTAAAAGAAAAAAATATATTAGGGAGTTTGACTGTAATTTATTTTATTAGATATAAATTAATAGATGGGTTTCTTTTTTCTATTAATATTCAAAGAAAATATATATATATAAAAAAGCCAATTTGACTTCTAGATCATAAAAAAATTAAAATTAAAGGAGGGGCAAAATAAAGAATATAAGAATATTAAAAATGAAAATCAGTTTTTTCACTGAGGATTATACAAAATTGGTCTAAAGGTGAAAAAATCTATTAACCTTTAAAAATATTATATTTCACATCAAACCTTACCATTTTTTTATAATAGTTTAAATATTTAAAACTCAATCAATATTAATCCGCGCCAAACTATACTGCTATGAAATATTTCGAATTAATCATCTAAGTTGAACCTTATATAATTTTAATTTGTTTCAGTAGTATAAACGATGTAAGGAGATAACAATTACTCATTAAACACTAGCACCGTTTAGTTTATTTCCTTCTCACATCGCACCGCCCTCTGTATTTCCTTCACATTGCTCTCCGTATTTCCTTCGAGTCGCTCGCGTTACTCAGCAGCTCACAAGTATGATCTTTAGTTTCTTTCCTCCATGGTTAACTAATTGATATTTCTTAGATTCGACTTTATGAATTTTATTCGATATATGAATGGAAGGTGTTTTTATTTACACATTAAAATCCGTAAATCATGCACACCAAGTGTTTGTGATAACTCATCTGTAAATGAAAACATATATTTTTAAAGATTAATGGGAAACTGTGTTCCAGGTCTCCTTTAAATGGGAGTGTTTTTGGATGTGGGTTGGTGATAGAAACTGAAGTTATGTTTTTTTTTTTTTTTAAACTTTTTTCTTTATATTTCTATTGAATTAATATATTGAAGGTGGTGTAGGAGATTGCTGTGTTTGCATGCTGGATTCAAACTTGGAAAAGAGTGATACAAAAGAAAGTGAGGAACCCTAGCCTTCTTTCTCTTTTCTTCAATTTCCTCTTTCCCATTCAAAAATGCCAAGAGCTAGACCTAAGAAAAACGTTAAAGCAGCGCACTCGGTACCTGAACCCACACAAACTCACCTCATGGACCACGAAATCCAAGGTATTAAGTTTCAGATTCTTTTCCAATTTCTCTTGGTGAAGTTCAATATATTGCAAACTGAACTGAATGTGAATCGTTTGTGCAGAATTGGAGCGACAGATCGGTGAGATTAGGGCAGTTAAGGAGGTTAAAACCAAACACTTGCTGGAAGATTTGCAATTGCTTCGCTCATCTTTCAGCGAGGAACAACTCCAGAAACCCGTGTTTGAGATTTTTGAACGAATTCTTCCAAATTTGTCCATTGTGAATGATAAAGAGAGGAACATATGTGACGTGACATGGAAAGATAAAGCGCCTATGACTATGAGCATGAGCTATGATGATGTACATGCTTCGTTGCTTCAAAGGTTGTCCATGGCTTATCCTCACTGCCCCTCTTCAATTCCTCCTTCTGCTGGTGAATACTCCTCCTCTTAACTATGTTTTTTTATCTATACTTCTTTAAACTAGTCTCAGTTATAATTTGTTTCATCTTTAGTCTCAATTTTAAAAGTTAAGTGCTTTTCTTTTCCTTTATGAATTTGGGTTTATTTCAGCAAATCAATAAAAATAGACTATCACATTTCGGTTCGGTTTGGACGGTTCAGTACAGTTCATGTTTTTTTTTAACAGACCTAACCATAACAATTCCCATGCTATGTTCACCTATGCCCTCTGGCTCCCAAGAATCCATTGTTTTCTCGTCATTTTGCTTCAGTTCATCCATTCCTTGATGCTTTGCAATTTTGGCTTCTACAATTCCTTCCTTTCCCAACTTAACCATAGCTGTTTCTTCTTTTTCAGAATCTGTTCCAGCATTTTCTTAATTTCATTAACTGCATACTGCAGTTTAATCATCTAATGCTTTTCCATTTTGGTCCTCTATTCCCTCGTGAAATGCTCCAATGCAGCCATCCAGCCACCCATTTTTCCATGGCAAGGAGTGCGGCAGTGTTGGACCTATTATTACGATCCTTTCTTTGAGCAATAAAGGATTCCTAGAATAGTGGTGTAAAAACAGATTCAAATGTATTAAGATGGAGAACAAATCAAGGATTTCTTATTGGTGTAGAGAGATCGAAAGAAAAGGTACAAAAGGTATACAATGAAGATGTTAACCTTGCTCAAAAGGCTACCCCAAAGGAGCACTTTCTTTTCACACTAGATAATTCTCTAGTCATACAATTTAATTATTCAAAACTATCTTTATTCTATATCCTAATAGTGTGTTTTGAGTTCGGTTCACCTGCCTCAAAATCTAAACAAGTTAATCTATGTCCAACAACTCTCATTCACTTACTCCAATTGCATTGTTTTTTTACTAGTAAAACTTGGAACAGTGCTTTTACTTATAAATATGTGTGCATATATGTTTTTAGTTCTTAAAAAGTTGTTATCTAATTCTGGTGAGTATGTGTCTGTAATTGCATTAGTGAATACAAATAGGTGCCGATTTCAAAAAATAGGAGTAAAAATATATCTAAGTTTCTATATCTATGTATTTTCTATATCTGACAACAGTTACTTCTATCTTGACAGGGAGAACAAGTTTTGCTGGTGCCAGTAATCCGTATTTGAAGGATTTTGTATGTTCTTTTCTTGTTGCTGCTACACTCACACACCTTTGGATCATAAAAGCATATTTATGCACCACATGGCTGAAATATGACATAAATGAGCTCAATCTTTCATTAGTTAGCACTTAGCATTAATCATTGCAGAGTATTAAACGAGGATTCAATCATTACTCTTACTCATCCATTCTTTTACCTGACATGTTCCGAGTTATCCACGAATTTAAGAGCCAAACTTTTTGCTTCTTTTAGTGATTCAACATGTATTGTATAGGTTTTGGAGGAACTATCCGAAGCTCAAACTTTAGGAATGCAAGAAGGTCTTGAGACTCCCGGTGTAAGTATCTCTCCTTCATGCATTCTTATTTAAATGAACTTTGGTATTTGTTATTGAGGTTAAAAAGATGTCTCAGTTTGTCTTGATCTGAAAAGTTAACAACTGAATATGGTGATGGCTCTATATGTGTTTTCCAGGTGAGTAGTCAGAGGATGTCTGTTGGGATGACGCCCAAAACACTCAGGCTTCCCAAGCCTGGTGAGATGCTTCTCTCTGTCCATGGATCACCCCTAGGTGCTTACAAGGACAATAACATGGAAGCCATACAAGGTATGCTTATGAAAACTGCTTGGGATGAACTATTAAAATTATTTCATTTATCATGTTAATGAACAAGGGATACTTCTTGACTACCACAATGCTTTACTTTTGACTTGCTTTTCTGTTCTTCCACACTAGTTGAAACTACAAGTTTATCTAGTTCTAATATTGTTATCTATTCTGACATATGCAGAGTCGGAAGAGAGTTAAATTCTGCTTAAATATCTTGCAGTTCAGGATGAAGCTTTTCATGTTTCTGTGTTTCTAATGTTGTTTACTTGTCCTTGCAATAGAAAAAGTAATGGACACCTCACTCCCTCTGGTTCACACAGCATAGAAAATTTCTGAAGTTGTTTACTTATCCCTGCATTAGAAAAAATAAAAATTTGACATTGTTTATTTGTGGTAGAAAAAATAGTGAAAAAAAATCATATAATTTGCATCATAAATAATTAATGAATTTGTCTTTTAGTTTTAAAAAATAGAGTAAAATAAATCAAATAATATTACTTAGTTTTGCATGATTTAATTGATATCAAAATAGTTTTTAATTTTAATTTTTAAAATGCAAATTTAAATAAAGAGAAAAACGAAGAAATTTGATTTAAAAATAAAATATTAAAAGAAAGTAGTTGGGTATATAATGTAGTAGGTAAATGTAATATAATTATTCCTAGAGATATATAACTAAAAAATTCCCAATTAATTATCTTGATTTTGTGAAAAAATGTTCTCTCCTCACAATATGTCATTGATTTATTCAAAAATTTCAAAATCGTCAAATAGAACATATAACTCAATAGAATAATATTCTTTATTGTCTATCTTAGCTAAAATAGAGGTTTTAACTTGTCATTTCACATTTATATTTGGTTCTCCCAGAAGTTCATAATTTCATAATTGTCTCAACAAAAAATTGAGATATATTTGCGTACGGAATTTTTTTGTAGAACCTAAATTTTCGGTAGTATATTTTAGAGAGTTTACAATTTTATTGGAAATCTTAAAAGTACTATGTTATATTGAAAATTTTAACCTAAAGTGAAATTTGATATAATTTAATGTCTAGTGATTTATGTCTCCCACTTTATATAACTAGAATATAAAGAAGAGTCATCAAATTTATGGTGGATTCTATGTTTAATGTATGGTGTCCAAATGACATCATTTATAGTCGGTGCATCTAGACTTCTCTTGTACTCCGCAACACCACCAAGATGTGACTGCCTTCCATCTCCTCGCCCGTCGGGTCCTTACTGGGGAATGTTGCACATTCCTATCACAGATGGTGGAGAAATGACCATATATCCAACACTAATATCAGAGCATAGACACAATAAATAATAATTAAGAAATGTTATTCGCAACAATTAAATAAGAATTCAACAACAAATAATAATTTCAAGTATATCTGTAATAGACTCAAATAACTAGCAAGTTGTCTGGTCTTAAAGGTTGTTGTCACTCCAAGTGTTGTATATAGGACGGTCAACGCACCCCTCCCCCCCCAAGCCCAACTGGTACCGTCAAGGCTACCGAACAACCATATGTATCAGGCATCGATATAAACATCTGACTTGTCCGCAAAGAGAGTACATGCTATTAGATGTAGCTTGTACATCCTAGCGGCAACCTCATACCTCTGTGCCGCAACAAACTCCTCGTACCTACCCCGAAGCCAATACATACGAAGGTGAACTCCCATGTTAAAGTCAAACTCCTTCAGCACGGCTTCCTTAGAAACTCCAAAATCTCGTACAATAGTCAAACATGCAAGTGTCGGTCTAATAACATGAGTCGTGAAAATATATTTTGGTAATGGGAAGATGGAACAATGAGGAGACATCATCCAGAGTGATAGTCATCTTCCTAAACAGAAGATGAAATGAGGATGTCTCCTTGTGCCATCACTCAACAAAACTAGTAAAAAGTGGAGCGTCGAGTATGGTAAGGGAGCAGTTGGCGAATGCGAGGAGATCAAAATCATGTACAATACGTCTTACCTTCTCAGGCATCAGAGTCTTCGAGAAGTTCTTCATCTTCGACTTGTGTGATGTCACCTTCAGTGGGAGACGGTCATGTAACAATTTTTTTTTAAAACAATTAGCAGTTAGCTTTGAACACATCATGGAACAATAATAAATAAATTAAAGTTAGACATAAAATATATATACCCCTCTCTGCCATAGTCGGTAAGCCACATTGTCAGCATACTTGGTTGTTATACGAGGGTTACGATCTAGAAATGGGGGATTTAATAGATCGCAAAATAAAAAAATTCTTATTAAAAATTTTGTTTTGAAAAATATTTTTCTATGGCAAGTGGAAGCGAATCCAAATCGATATTGTTTATCCGAACTGTTATTGGTAGAATCTGATATGCGTATAAACCGTAGTAAAACGAATGCTAAAGATGAGAAAAGCAAACCAACAAGTTCTATATAATATGTTTGAATATAAACCACATTAAGATAAATGATTTCTAATGAAAAGTAAAAATAAACTTGACTTAGTGTGCAGTCAAAGTATCAAATACTTGGTATGCAATACACCAAGCTTAATTCTCTTTGTGTTGAAGATGTAACAAATCAATTACAATTGTTTAGATTGCAATGGTTACACAAAACAATTTTAGACACTTTAATACAACCAGAATTTTCAGCAATTCAAATTACACATTAAGTGTTATCAAAATGTAAAAAGATTGAAAGAGAGAGAGAACACCAAAATTTGTTTAGACAATTCCCCAATTGTCCTCATTTTGGATATGTCTGCCCTCAACTCGAAATTAAATTGAGATATTATAATTAACCTTTGCAATATTAGCTTACAAGAGAAGTAGTAGCAATTCAAATCCCAAACCTTATGTTTGATGTTAATCCTAGCTTATTCTCTTACCTTGATCTTAGCAAGATCAAGTTACACAAGACCTCCAATTTGATCCAACGGTTACCGTTACTCCTTTGACTGAACCTCCGTTCTTCAAAGCTTTCACTCGGTTGAATCTGAATTGCGAAATCTTGCCCCAAGTCTTTCAATTGATCCTCCGGTTAACGCTACTCCTTTGCAAGAATCACCGTTCTTCAAAACTTTCACTCGGCTGAATCCAAGTTGCAAAGACTTGTGCAAAAAAACCCAAATCAACCCTTGATCTTGGAGGAAAAACCCTAATGGTTTTATCAATGAAACCCCCAAAGAAAAAGTCAACCCAATTTGATTACACCAACCTAAATTGGACCTTATCAATCTTATCTTGATGACAAGCAACAAAAATGATTATGTGTAGTTGTTGAAAACATGCAAAGAAAGGTTGAAGATGATAAAAAATCTTTGTATCTTCCAGGTTTCAATTTTTTAGAAATGATGTGTGAGTGCATATTTATATGTATGTGTGTCTGTAGAAAAGAAATGAGTAAAACATATCTTTAGCCAAAATGAAAACTTTGAAAATTGAAACAAAATGTATTGACTCAAACCTAGAATAAGTCAATACATAAGCTGAAAGAGTCAATATAAGCCATGAAGGAGTCGATACATTGAGGCCAAAGAGGAATTATTTAAAAAATGCTTCAGAAGAGGTCGATTCCAAACACGGGGGAGTCGACTCATTAGCTGAATGTATCGACCCATCCCTTTAATTGTCGATATTTTGAAGGCAATTACGTTTGTTTGAAAAGACCTTACAAATGGAGTCGACTCCAACCATGAATGAGTCGACTCATTCACAAGATGTATCAAATCATTTTGCCTATGTATCGATACATTAGAGGCAGATTCAATTCTTTTGAAAATCAACTTAGTATGTATCGATACATACTAAAGATGTATCGACCCATTCACAACTTTTTCATGAAAAATCATATTTTTAGCATGTGATAGCATATGTAATCTAATTTTGCATGTCCTATAATGATGATGCACATATAGAAAAATACAGTAAGGTCCAATATACATAAAGTACTAAGGTACCTAGGTTGACATCATTCGAAATATACCTAAGAGTATATTGCACTTGCATACTCCCCATTTTTTATGATGGCAAAACATACTAGACACTTGATGTCTTTGGAAAACCTCCCCCTGAATATGTGCATCATAAATCCTTGAACTTGTACATACTTTCCCCCATTTGACAACACCAAAAAGAGACAAAGGCGGAAAACGTGAGAAGTATCATAAAAATTACAAAATAACATATAACTTACTCAAAGGCGTTACAAAGATTAAATGAATCAATTAAAACGAGCACTCACATAGAATTATGTATAATTAAAAACGAAGCTCAAAGAGACAAATTTAAACGATATTACCTCATAGGATTAGATCTAGAGGGGATGAATAGATCCTGAGTTAAAACTTTGACAAAAAATAGTTTTAAAAATTTATGACGCAAAAGCAAATTAAGATATCCTGGATCAAAATCGTCTAACCGAACCCGCTATCAAAAAACTTGGATATGCATAGTAGTGACATCGGTATGATAATGAATAGCCAATTGATCGAAAATAATTAAACACAGCCAGTTAAATGCAAAGCAATAAGGAAAGTCTACTTCCAATGATACTTCACATAAAAATTTAATTGAAGCAATTTGTCGAACACCTAGTGTGTAATCAATATTGTTTGGAATTTTATGTGGTATTATTGATATTAAAATCCAATCACAACCTAAGTAATTGTGATCAACTCAAAAACACCAATTTCAAAATGTAATAAAAAATTATTATCCAAATAATTTGATCACACGATCAATGAAATCGACAATTTGTAAGCCGAAAATAAAAGAGAGAGAGAGAGTACACAAATATTTGTTTAGGCAGTTCCCTAATCAACCTCATTATGGGTATGTCTGTCCTAAATTCAAATTAGAGTTAACATAGTGTAATTAACCTTACTTCGAAAAAGCGCATACAAGAGAAATGTTGCAATCCAATCACACAAACCCTGAGCTTGATGTTGATTCTAACACTTTCTCTTCCCTTGATAAAACCTTGATCAAGTAACCCAACAATGCCAATTTGATTCACCGTCTTCCACTACTTCTTTGCAAGAAACCTTTTGTTCTTCAAAGCTTTCACTCGATCGAATCCAAAACGCACAATTGTTGAAATCCAAGATTTACGAATGTGATTCACCGTCCCACACTACTCATTTGCAAGAACCTTACGTTCTTCAAAGACTTCACTAAATCGGATATGGATTGCGTAATCTTGTCCAAAACCTTTAAACCCTAAATGATCTTGAAGGAAAACCCCAGGTCGGTTTTCTTATTTGAAACCCTTAAAGATCTCAACCCAAGTTACAATTCTCCAATCCTAAATTGGGCGTTATCGACCCTAATTCTAGATGGCACCCAACCAAAAAATGATATGTGTAGTTTGTTTGTGTGTATACATAGAATGAAGGTTGGAGATGATGAGATGCTTTGAAATCCTGGTTTCGTATAGGTTTTCCTCTGTAGAGACTTTGCTAGAAAATTATGCATGTATGAAGTATTCATATGCATGCATGTGTTGGAGGCAAAAGGAATGCAAAAGATTGAAAAAAATTATGAATTTTTGGAAAATTTTGTTATATAGACCGTCATGTTCGACGCATAGGCCAATTTGTGAAGGCCATTCCCTATTAAGACATCTCAAAATTTTGTTAGTAGAAATATCATTGGAAACTGATTTACCAAGTGCATTTAAACGGTTTACAAGATGAGTGAATCTCTTTTGCATATCAGTAATGGTTTTACCATGCTTCATATGAAAAAGTTCAAACTCTTGATTCAAGGTATTGGTTCTAGCTTGTTTGACTTAATTTGTACCCTCATGGGCAACTTGTAATGCGTCCCACATAGATTTAGCGGTTTTGCAATGAGAAACACGGTAATATTCATCAACTCCTAAAGTGGAGATTATAATATTTCTTGCTTTCCAATCACTGGACCACCTTTTCTCATCTTCCCCATTCCATTGTGCTTCTGGTTTAGGTACAAGAACACCACCTGCACTGGTCATAGTAATTTCAAATGGACCATTTTGGATGGTTCTCCATACTTTTATATCAATATAATTGATATGGATACACATACAATCCTTCCAATAACCATACTTCTCGCCATTGAAAACATGTGCTTTATTATATGCCCTTTTGGTTCGGAAGCCATAATCTAATAAGTGATTTTGAAGCACAAGATAAACCGGTGCTCGTGATACCACGTGTTAGACGAGGGCTACGATCTAGAAGGGGGGTTAAATAGATCACCAAATAAAAATCTTCTTATTTAAAATTATGATTTGAAAAATTATTTTTTATGGCAAGTGGAAGTGAATGCGAATTGACTCTCGTCTATCCGAACCGTTATTGGTAGAATCGGATATGCATATAAACCGTAGTAAAAAGAATGCTAAAAATGAGAAAAGCAAACCAATAAGTTCTATATAATATGTTTGAATATAAACCACACTAAGATAAATGATTTCCAATGAAAAGTAAAAATAAACTTGACTAATGAATTTTATCGAACACTTAGTGTGCAATCAAAGTATCAACCACTTGGTATGAAATACACCAAGCTTAATTCTATTTATGTTGAATATGTAAAAAATCAATTGCAATTGTTTAGATTACAATGGTTTCACAAAACAGTTTTAACACGTCAACACAACCAGAATTTTCAACAATTCAAATTACACATTAATTGTTATCAAAATGTAAAGAGATTGAGAGAGAGAGAGCACCAAGATTTGTTTAAGGAGTTCCCAAATTGTCCTCACTATGGGTGTGTATGCCCTCAATTCAAAATTGAATTGAGATATTGTAATTAACCTCTGCAATAGCAGTTTACAAGAGAAGTAGTAGCAATTCAAAACCCAAAACCCTATGTTTTATGTTGATCCTAGATTATTCTCTTCCCTGGATCTTAGCTATATAAAGTCACACAAGACCTCCAATTTGATCCACCGGTTACCACTACTCCTTTAACCAAACCTTCGTTCTTCAAAGCTTTCACTCGGTTGAATCTAAATTGCAAAATCTTTCAATTAATCCTCCAATTACCTCTAATAATTTGCAAGAACCCCCTTATAAGCTTTCACTCGGATGAATCCAAATTGCAAAGACTTGTGCAAAAACCCCAAAATCAACCCTTGATCTCGGAGGAAAAAACTTAATGGTTTTATCAAGGAAACCCCCAAAGAAAAGCTGAACCCAATTTGATTACATCAACCTAATTTGGACCTTATCATTCTTATCTTGATGACAAACAACAAAAATGATTATGTGTAGTTGTTAAATGCATGCAAAGAAAGGGTGAAAATGATGAGAAATCTTTGTATATTTCAGGTTTCACTTTTCTAGAAATGATGCATGAATGCATATTTATATGTATGTGTGTGTGTGTAGAAAAAAAATGAGCAAAATATATTTTTAGCCAAAATGAAAATTTGGAATGTTGAAATTGAATGTATTGACTCCTAAATAGAATGAGTTAATACATAATCTAAAGGAGTCGATACAACCTATGAAAGAGTCGATACATTGAGGCCAGGGAGTAATTGTTTGAAAAATGCTTCAGAAGGAATCGACTCATTAGTTGAATGTATCACCCTATCCCTTCAATGTATAAATATTTTGAAGGTATCAACGTTTCTTTAAAAATACTTTACAAATGGAGTCAACTCCAACCATGAATGACTCGACCCATTCTCAAGATGTATCGACTCATTTTGCCTATGTATCGATACATTAAAGAATCAACTCAGTATGTATCAATACATACTAAAGATGTATCGACCCATTCACAACTTCTTCATGAAAAATCATATTTTTAGCATGTGATGGCCTATGTAATCTAATTTTACATGTTCTATAATGATGATGCACATATAGACAAAGATGCAAGGTCCAATATACACAAAGTATCAAGCTACCTAGTTTTGACATCACTCAAAACATATATAAAAGTATATTGTACTCACATTGGTAAACATCGATCGGTCAATGGGTCCTCCCGGGAATGCACCATCAGTGTGCACAGACAACTCCGTTGAAGATGTCGTAACCTTTGTGTCAGCAGTAATAGATGAGACTAGATCTATGGCAACCGCATCATCAACAACAACGACATATTGCTGGACCACATCATCTGCAACAGGAGCATCTAGATGGACCACCTCATCTGCAACAGGAGCATCTGGATGGACCACCTCATCTGCCACCTCATCAACAACCACCTCATCAGCAACCTCAACAACAACATGTACTGAAACAATCTATATCCCTAGGTCATGAACATCCTGAGCATGAATAACCTCAACATCATCTCTGAGCTGCTTAACTGATCTCACCGCTTGCTGTCAGGTGTTATGAGGTGCATGCAACTGCCCCTACTCAACCAACAGTTTCCGGTGTGAACCGGTTGGAATCACTCGTTCAACCCGTATCTGGGAAGACTTAACCTTATCAACCATAGCCCATGCTTCCGCTCTATCTGTCGCTATGCCTGCAATATTGTCGTCCCTTCCCTTGTATTTCACTATAAAAACCAGAAAAAAACAAATATATCCTAGAATTTTTGAAATTTCCCTGGAAATTCTGAAATTTTCGGATTTTTTAACCGACACACATATTTTTTAATACTCACTTTTTTATTATCAAAATATATTTTATTAATTTATTATTTATTGATTTTTAACTTTTAAAAATATAATAGATTATATTTTACATCAAACATTATCATTTTTCATAATCATCAAACCCATGTTTTTATTTGAAAAGTCAGTCTGCTATCTACTTTTGAGCATTGAGCAAAAAACTCACATTTACCCTTGCATTCTACCTCAATTTCGTTACTTTCATTCTTGTCAAATATAATTTCTATTCCATTTAAAATTGACCCCTATATTATAGCATCCTTGAAATTAGTTAAGGAATTAAATTTCATACCCAACTTAAACTCGTAGCCGTTACCTAACTATTCCTTCATAAACTTTTCATACTTTGACAATTTTTCATCTTCAGAGGCATTTGGGTCTCAGCTACTAAATTCTTCACTCACATATTGGTCTTCTTCCTTGTCCATTCTTTAAGAATCCTTAGTTATCCTTGCAGGTGCAACAACATGAAACTTCTTCTTCTCCGGGGTCAATTTCTTCTTGAGTGACTTAGTGACACAAATCTTAATCATATATGACTTCTCGTGGATTTCAACTATATTTGTACCATCTTTGGGCCAATAGATTCAATTACTTCAAAATCATCATCCATTGAAGTCGTTCTTTCATCCTCTATCATCAAACCTTACCCTTATTGCATCATCATCACTTTTCCATTATTTGTATCAGTCCCTACAATTAATTCAATACATTGGGATTCAACAATTTTTACTTTGATATCCTTCACATTATGCTCAATATATAAATGCACCTTAATATTGTTACCAACAACATAAGCCGCAACATTTACGATGTAACACCCTTCTAAAATACCCCAAATATTTAATTAAAATAATAAACATATATCAGAGTAATTATGCAGTTAAGGGTGTCACACAATCATTCACACCATGTTCCAAAATAACTGTCATGCTCTTTATTTAATCAATTAAACATTTGCATAAATCGCAGCGGATATAAATCAAATTAATCAAAACATGTAACATACTACATGTAAACTGGTTCAACAATCATCAACAACACAATTAAAATGTTCCCTCCCGATGTTACATCTATCAGAGCATGACCCACTAGGGAGACTACACTAGACTCCAAGCATTCGCTTCTACTCAACTCATTTCTCGTTACCTGAAAAATAGTTGTAAGGGTGAGTTCCTCAATCAATATAATAAGCATTATAGAATATAATGTCATGTTAAGTAATTTAACACATTAATCACCCTAATCGCAACATACAATTAGTAACAGTACATCCGCTCAACATCAACATAAAGCACAAGTATAATCTCAAATCATACTCCACAACATTCTCAAACACACGTATAATATTGGAATACATCCATTCATATTATACGCCATACATACATTATGCAATGAGACTCCACACATGCGGTACCGACTATTCTTGAACATATAGTTCAAGCTCACCGATCCCTCCAGATACGGCTACTAAGCTCACTAGTCCCACTCATTTGAGATCTAATGACTCACTCACTAATTCCTCACCATGGGAATTAGCTACAGCCCCGAAGGCTAGACTATGCACACTAATCATCTAGCATGCAAATATCAACAACAAATCCACAATGATTCACTCACTAATTCCTCACCATGGGAATTAGCTACAGCCCCAAAGGCTATGCTATGCACGCTAATCATCTAGCAATGCAGCATCAACAACAATTCACAACGGACATATGCTCACACTCTAAGCCATACAACAGTCCATTCACACATACATGTATAATACATACATTCACATCATTATGCATACCATCATACATCATCAACACATGTATCAACACATCATTATCATGTAAATCAATTAAACACAATATTAGCACGCTCTACTAATACCTATACTGCTCAAACAGCGGGAAATAATCCCTATTACATCATACGCCAACATAGGCCAACTCTCAATTATGTACACAACATTAAAAAGCCAATTTTTCCACTCTGCAACAGTGTTAACCGGTTAACGCCCTGGGTTAACCGGTTAACGCAGGCAAAAACACATTTTCTGGCAAAACGCAACAGTGTTAACCGGTTAACGCCCTGGGTTAACCGGTTAACGCAGGCAAAACAGCACCTTTTCACAATTCAAAACAGTGTTAACCGGTTAACACCCTGGGTTAACCGGTTAACGCAGACAAAACAGCAGTTCCTGCGCTAACACAAGGCAGAATGCAGAATTCTCCGCATTTTCCGCCGTTGGAGGACTTCCGGACCTCCGATTCCGATCCCGTAAAAAGCTATACGTTCGGAATTTCATTACTAACCCAAACACAGATTCAATTACAGTCTAAATACAATTTATCCAACATAATTCTTCAGCATCAACAATCCCAATTAGGGTCAAATTAACGGCTTATCACTACCCATCACATATTATCCCATAATACCCATTAATCGACGATAAACCCCCCTTACCTGATTAATCCGGCAAATCTTTGAGCTCCAAGCTTTTCTCTCTTCAACCTTCAGCCCTTGCTCTGTCTCTGTGCCCTTTTCCTCTTTCACGATCGTTCTCTGTTTTCACGTGAAACTTTCTTTTTACCAAATGGGATTCTTTCTCTTATTTCCAACATATATATATTTTCCGAATAATAATAATAATAATCCAAAAATAATAATAATAAAATTTCCAATTATTTAATTAAATTAATAAATAAATTATTAACTCAATTTAAATAATTATTTTATTATTATCGGGGTGTTACAACTCTCCCCCACTAAAAGAGTTTTCGTCCTCGAAAACATACCTCAAGCGAACAACTCCGGGTAATACTCCTTCATCTTACTCTCCAGTTCCCAAGTCACATTGCCACCTGCTGGTCCTCCCCAAGCTACCTTCACCAAGGCAATCTCTTTACCCCGCAACTGCTTCAACTCTCGATCCTCGATCCTCATAGGTGATGTTTCAACAGTCAGGTTATCTCTCACCTGTACATCATCTACTTGGACTACATGCGACGGATCATGAATGTACCTCCTCAACTGAGACACATGAAAAACCTCATGCAAATTCGCAAGTGACGGCGGTAAAGTGATACGATAGGCTACCTCCCCTATCCTCTCCAAAATCTGATAAGGACCAATAAATCGAGGTGTCAACTTCTTCGACTTCAAAGCTCAACCAACACCAGTTATCGGAGTAACACGAAGAAACACATGATCTCCCTCTTGGAACTCAAGTGACTTCCTCCTCTTATCATGATAACTCTTCTGACGACTCTGAGCAATTCTCATCTTCTCCTGAATCATCTTAATCTTTTCTGTAGTTTGTTGAACAATCTCCGGTCCAACCACAGCACTCTCACCGGACTCATACCAACACAAAGGTGTCCGACATCTCCTACCATACAAAGCTTCAAACGGTGCCATACCAATGCTCGAATGAAAACTATTGTTGTAGGTAAACTCAATCAAAGGCAAATAACAATCCCAAGCGCCTCCTTTTTCCAAAACACAAGCCCTCAAAAGGTCCTCCAGTGACTGAATCGTCCTCTCAGTCTGACCATCAGTCTGCGGATGATATGCAGAACTCAACCTCAGCTTAGTTCCCAAAGCCCTCTGCAAACCTTCCCAGAACTTCGATGTAAATCTAGGATCTCTGTCCGAAACAATACTAGACGGAATACCATGCAAACTTACAATCTTCTCAATATACAACTCGGCTAATCTCTCTAACGGATAATCCATTCTGATCGGAATGAAATGAGCCGACTTTGTCAATCTGTCAACAATCACCCAAATAGCTTCAAAATTCTTATTTGTCCTCGGCAAACCAGAAACAAAATCCATACTGATACTATCCCACTTCCACTCCGGAATAGCCAACGGTTGCATTAGCCCAGACGGCTTCTGATGCTCAATCTTCGACTTCTGACAAGTCAAACAGGAATAAACAAAACTCGCAATTTCTCTTTTCATTCCCGGCCACCAAAATAACTTCTTCAAATCATGATACATCTTTGTAGCTCCAGGATGAATACTCAAGCCACTACGATGTCCTTCCTCAAGGATACTCTTCTTAAGTTCGGTAACATCCGGAATACACACCCGATTACCAAATTTCAAAACACCATTCTCACCAACTCTGAATTCACCACCTTGACCTTGATTCACTAAAGTCAACTTATCAACCAAAAGCATATCGGATTTCTGACCCTCTCTAATCTCATCCAAAATACCACTCGTCAATTTCAACATTCCCAATTTAACACTATTGTGAGTACTCTCACACACCAAACTCAAATCTCTAAACTGCTCAATTAAATCCAATTCTTTAACCATTAACATAGACATATGCAATGATTTCCGACTCAATGCATCAGCTACTACGTTTGCTTTACCCGGATGGTAATTCAACCCAAAGTCATAATCCTTCAGAAACTCTAACCATCTTCTCTGTCTCATATTCAGTTCTTTCTGATCAAACAAATACTTTAAACTTTTATGGTCACTGAAAACCTCAAATCTTGACCCGTACAAATAATGTCTCCATAACTTCAGAACAAATACCACAGCTGCCAACTCTAAATCGTGCGTCGGATAGTTCCTCTCATGAACCCTCAGCTGTCTCGAAGCATAAGCTATAACCTGCTTATTCTGCATCAACACACCACCCAAACCCAACAATGAAGCATCACAGTAAACCTCAAATGGTTCCGACGGACTCGGTAATATCAGAATAGGAGCACTAGTTAACCTTCTCTTTAACTCTTGGAAACCTTCTTCACATTTGGAGTCCCAAACAAACGCTTGTCCCTTTCTAGTCAACATCGTCAACGGTAACGCCAACTTAGAAAATCCCTCAATGAACTTCCTATAATACCCTGCAAGTCCAAGAAAACTCCTTATCTCAGAAACTGACTTCGGAGCTTCCCACTTAGATACCGCTTCTATCTTAGAAGGATCAACAGCAACACCACCTCTTGAAATCACATGACCAAGAAAACTAACCTCTTCTAACCAAAATTCACATTTAGAGAGTTTAGCAAATAACTTCTTTTCTCGTAGAACTTCTAAAACCACTCTCAAATGCTCAGCATGCTCTTCTTCAGATTTCGAATACACCAAAATGTCATCAATAAACACCACAACAAACTGGTCTAGGTACGGATGGAAAATCCTATTCATATACTCCATGAATACTCCAGGCGCATTAGTCACACCAAAAGGCATCACAGAATACTCATAATGTCCATACCTTGTTCTGAAAGCAGTCTTCTGAATATCCTCAGTTTTCACACGTATCTGATGATATCCCGATCTCAAATCTATCTTGCTGAACACACTCGCACCAACCAACTGATCCATCAAATCATCAATCCTCGGCAAAGGATACCGATTCTTGATCGTCACTTTATTCAGTTGCCTGTAGTCCACACACAACCTCATAGTACCTTCTTTCTTCTTAACCAATAACACTGGCGCACCCCACGGTGACACACTCGGACGAATAAACTTCTTATCCAACAAATCTTCCAACTGACTCTTCAATTCAGTTAACTCAACAACAGACATACGATACGGAGCCATCGATATCGGTCTAGTACCAGGTACCAAATCAATCGAGAACTCAACTTCACGCTCTGGCGGCAATTCATTCACTTCTTCCGGAAACACATCAGGAAAATCACACACCACTGATAGATTGCCAATCACCAGTTTATCTTTAGCCTCCAAAGTCGCTAACAGCATAAATAACTCTGCCCCATCTGCTACTTCCCCATCCACCTGTCTGGCTGATAGAAGTAAACCCTTTCCTTCTTCCATCTCAGGAAATATCACAGTCTTATCAAAACAATTAATAGAAACTCGGTTGAACACCAACCAGTTCATACCCAAGATAACATCGATCTGCACTAACGGAAGACACACAAGGTCTATCCCAAAGTCTCTACCAAAAATACTCAAAGGACAACTCAAACAAACCGAAGTAGTAGTCACTGAACCCTTCGCAGGAGTATCAATCACCATACTTCCAAGCATCTCAGATATCTCTAACTTAAGTTTCACAGCACAATCCAAAGATATAAAGGAATGAGTAGCACCGGTGTCAATAATAGCTACAAGAGGAAAGCCATTAATATAACACGTACCTCGGATCAAACGATCATCTGCAGAAGTCTCCGAACCCGATAAAGCAAAGACCTTGCCTCCTGACTGGTTCTCCTTCTTCGGCTTAGGACACTGCGGGCTGATATGACCCAACTCTCCACAGTTGAAACAAGTCACAGTCTTCAACCGACACTCTGCAGCCAAGTGACCACCTTTTCCACACTTGAAACACTTCATCTCAGCACTGGTACACTCATGGATACGATGCCCAGCCCGACCACATCTATAACACTTAGCAGGAGCACTAGAGTCTCCCCCACTAGGCCTCTTCATCCCACTCTGCTTCTGGAAACCTTTGCCAGCTGCATACGGTTTCCCACGATCATTCTGATTCTTGCCTTTCCTATCAACTCTCTGTTGATAACTCTCTGCTCTGGCTTTGGAATCCTGTTCAAAAATCCTGCAACAGTCAACCAAGTCAGAAAACACTCTGATCCGCTGATATCCAATAGCCTGTTTGATCTCGGGACGCAACCCGTTCTCAAACTTCACACATTTCGAAAATTCTCCAGCAGCCTCATTATAGGGAGTATAATACTTTGACAGTTCTGTGAACTTAGCAGCATACTCCGTAACAGACTTGTTACCCTGCTTCAATTCCAAGAACTCTATCTCTTTCTTTCCTCTGACATCCTCTGGGAAATATTTCCTCAGAAATCTCTCTCTGAACACAGCCCAAGTGATCTCAGCATTCCCAGCATTTTCCAACTCAGTGCGGGTAGCAACCCACCAATCATCAGCTTCCTCTGACAACATATGCGTACCGAACCTGACCTTCTGGTTATCGGCACACTCAGTCACTCGGAAGATTCTCTCGATCTCCTTCAACCACTTCTGAGCGCCATCTGGATCGTATGCTCCCTTGAACATTGGAGGATTATTCTTCTGGAACTCACTCAATTGACGAGCAGCTCCCATTCCCACAACATTCGGATTCCCTCCAAGTACTCCAGCTAGCATACCCAGAGCCTCAGCAATCGCAGCATCATCTCTACCTCTTCCAGCCATCTCTATTCTGAAAACCCAAACAAGCTAAAACAATAAGTACTGATAGGGTTACACAACACCTATCCCGTACAGGGGAAACAGAATAATTACGACTCGACTCGACCGACTATGCTCTGATACCACTAATGTAACACCCTTCTAAAATACCCCAAATATTTAATTAAAATAATAAACATATATCAGAGTAATTATGCAGTTAAGGGTGTCACACAATCATTCACACCATGTTCCAAAATAACTGTCATGCTCTTTATTTAATCAATTAAACATTTGCATAAATCGCAGCGGATATAAATCAAATTAATCAAAACATGTAACATACTACATGTAAACTGGTTCAACAATCATCAACAACACAATTAAAATGTTCCCTCCCGATGTTACATCTATCAGAGCATGACCCACTAGGGAGACTACACTAGACTCCAAGCATTCGCTTCTACTCAACTCATTTCTCGTTACCTGAAAAATAGTTGTAAGGGTGAGTTCCTCAATCAATATAATAAGCATTATAGAATATAATGTCATGTTAAGTAATTTAACACATTAATCACCCTAATCGCAACATACAATTAGTAACAGTACATCCGCTCAACATCAACATAAAGCACAAGTATAATCTCAAATCATACTCCACAACATTCTCAAACACACGTATAATATTGGAATACATCCATTCATATTATACGCCATACATACATTATGCAATGAGACTCCACACATGCGGTACCGACTATTCTTGAACATATAGTTCAAGCTCACCGATCCCTCCAGATACGGCTACTAAGCTCACTAGTCCCACTCATTTGAGATCTAATGACTCACTCACTAATTCCTCACCATGGGAATTAGCTACAGCCCCGAAGGCTAGACTATGCACACTAATCATCTAGCATGCAAATATCAACAACAAATCCACAATGATTCACTCACTAATTCCTCACCATGGGAATTAGCTACAGCCCCAAAGGCTATGCTATGCACGCTAATCATCTAGCAATGCAGCATCAACAACAATTCACAACGGACATATGCTCACACTCTAAGCCATACAACAGTCCATTCACACATACATGTATAATACATACATTCACATCATTATGCATACCATCATACATCATCAACACATGTATCAACACATCATTATCATGTAAATCAATTAAACACAATATTAGCACGCTCTACTAATACCTATACTGCTCAAACAGCGGGAAATAATCCCTATTACATCATACGCCAACATAGGCCAACTCTCAATTATGTACACAACATTAAAAAGCCAATTTTTCCACTCTGCAACAGTGTTAACCGGTTAACGCCCTGGGTTAACCGGTTAACGCAGGCAAAAACACATTTTCTGGCAAAACGCAACAGTGTTAACCGGTTAACGCCCTGGGTTAACCGGTTAACGCAGGCAAAACAACACCTTTTCACAATTCAAAACAGTGTTAACCGGTTAACACCCTGGGTTAACCGGTTAACGCAGACAAAACAGCAGTTCCTGCGCTAACACAAGGCAGAATGCAGAATTCTCCGCATTTTCCGCCGTTGGAGGACTTCCGGACCTCCGATTCCGATCCCGTAAAAAGCTATACGTTCGGAATTTCATTACTAACCCAAACACAGATTCAATTACAGTCTAAATACAATTTATCCAACATAATTCTTCAGCATCAACAATCCCAATTAGGGTCAAATTAACGGCTTATCACTACCCATCACATATTATCCCATAATACCCATTAATCGACGATAAACCCCCCTTACCTGATTAATCCGGCAAATCTTTGAGCTCCAAGCTTTTCTCTCTTCAACCTTCAGCCCTTGCTCTGTCTCTGTGCCCTTTTCCTCTTTCACGATCGTTCTCTGTTTTCACGTGAAACCTTCTTTTTACGAAATGGGATTCTTTCTCTTATTTCCAACATATATATATTTTCCGAATAATAATAATAATAATCCAAAAATAATAATAATAAAATTTCCAATTATTTAATTAAATTAATAAATAAATTATTAACTCAATTTAAATAATTATTTTATTATTATCGGGGTGTTACATACGACACAATCATCCTTGTTAATTTAAAAATGAATCATTTACACCTTCAAGTTTGATCTAAACCCTAAACACATTTTTTTCATAACCCTAGTCAATAACCAGTTTCAACACGTCAGAGACATCCCATTTTTGCTATCTTGATCATATACAGTTGTTTGAATACCATCATATAAAATATTGTTTTGTCCCTAATAATCCCCAGTGATTGTGAACTTACTCAAACTCTGTTTCAGAAGGACATTCATCAGAGTTGTTGTCTAAAACTAAAAAACAAAAATGAGAATATGGGAGAAAATGACCATACCTTTATTCGAGTTTCTTCACTGAATCGAGCTATGAGACCAACGTAGTTTTCAAAACTCAGGGTGTTCTTCTCCTTCGCACGTTTCGTCTTCAATTGGAGTTTCTCAAACTCTCACTATTAGGGCAAAATTAGGAGGACGAGAAGAGAAATACATCTTCCCATTCTAATTATTTGAATGGCCAACAAAATTAAAATATTTATTAATTAGCGACATGATATAAGTTGGCACAATCGTAATTTAAAAATATTAAAAAACAAAATAGAATTGTCACTGAGCAGGACACATAAACACCTAGAATGTGTCATTTCACTTAATGTCTAAATGAACTGAATCTTCACGTGACAAAGTTAGAAATTTTGATTTTTTTTATCGGAGTAAATTAGAAGTCACCTACATAACATGACTAAAATAGTATTAACTCAACTTTAAATTAATCATCTAAATTAAACCTAAATAATTATAACTTTGTTTTAATTTTGTTTTTCAAAATCCAATTATAATCAAAAAATCTATAAATTATTATGATTAAAAGAAGCATTTATTTATTAAAAACTTTATATAGAACAAACGTTACTACTAATTGGAAAAGTAGGGTTTAATTTTCCGATTGAAATTTTGTGTAGCGCTACCTATCTCTCACTCTCTCCGCCTTCCTGCAAATCGCATTTGCCTGGTACGTATATTTCGCACCTCTGCTCTCACCATTTTTAACACCTCTATTTCTTCTTCTCTCACGCTTTCCTTTCTCTTTCTATTCCTTTTCAGATCCTATGCTTCTATCTATTATTTCCGTTATCTCTCAATCTTTCTGATCTATTTTGTTTTATGCAGAAACTAAACTCCGCCTCTTAGAAACCAAGCAAGAAAAATGTCAGGGTATGTTAATTTCACTTTTTTTTCACCACCAGGATCAAGTCCACTACAATAGTACTAATCACTAGAAGTAATTAAGAAATTCTTTTTTTGTTATGTAGTGAAGAAGAGGTTGTTGCCGCAGTCGAGCCTGTTGCTGCTGCTGCTGTAATTCCCGGTGAGCCAATGGACATCATGACTGCCCTACAACTTGTGCTTAGAAAGTCGCGGGCTTATGGCGGTCTTGCACGAGGTCTTCACGAGGGTGCTAAAGTGATTGAGAAGCACACTGCACAGCTCTGTGTTCTAGCCGAAGATTGCGACCAACCTGATTACGTCAAATTGGTGAAAGCCCTTTGTGCAGAGCATAATGTTAGTTTGTTGACAGTTCCAAGTGCAAAGACCCTAGGAGAATGGGCTGGTGTAAGTGCCCTTGACTCTTAACCTAGTTTTATACCGTTCACAAATTTAGATTGTGAGTTTTGATTTGTTTATGGATGCAGCATTTTATTGTGTTAATTTTTGGGCATTTTTTCAATGCAGTTATGTAAGATTGATTCTGAAGGAAAAGCTAGGAAGGTTACTGGTTGCTCTTGTGTAGTTGTCAAGGTATGTTATATACACTTGAAGTTCAAATGTTTCTGGTGTCTTTTTCATGTTATATGTGTATTTATGTGTTTGCGTTTTGCAGGATTTTGGAGAGGAACACGAAGCCTATAATGTTGTTTTGCAGCATGTCAAAGCTAACTGAGTTGCAATATGCATTTGAATTTATGGTTATCAATTTGAAGTTTTTTGCAAGAGTCTAGTGAATTTCACCTCTGTGGAGGATTTTGATGGATTATGGTTTAAAATTTTATTTATCTCATAGCTGCTCTTACTCAATTGACTATACTGTGATTGTCTCTGTTACTGAGATTGACCTGAGTGAAATGTTTATGCTAATCAAAGTTCGAACCCAGTAACCCGATTGTGTTAATCTCAATCACTCATTTTGTTCGTGTAAAAAAATATTCGAAACAAGGATTTTCACTGGAGCTCTTGTCACTAGGGAGATCCAGATTTTTTAGCGATAGAATTCTCTTAGCAAATGAGAGTGGATAGGAGGAGGGAGATGGAAAAGGGAGAATAATTGGTTCACAACTAAACAAAGGGTATAGAGTACAATCATAGCTTGTGTTTTGTTCTAGAATCAAGTTAGAGTTGATAAATGTGGTTTGACAAGTAAAAATGTATGTCCAGCATTAGTTTTAGAAATTGATTTTAGTATAAAACTCAATTCCATTCAAAATCATATTAGATTTCTAGCTTTCGTAATGAAATCGCAATGTTATATTCAAAATTATATTTTTATCCAAATAGTTAATCAACTTTCCCGCAGCCATTCTTACTTTTAGTTGTTTGATTCTCTCCATCTGATTATCTCTCTTTATCACATAATCTATATAATCTATTTTTTACACGCTCAAACCATCTAAATTTATTTTCTACCATTTTTTTCTATGATAAATACTATCCTAACACTCTAATATTATAATTTCTAATCTTTATATTTAGTCTTAATACACATTCAACACAATATCATCACTTTGGTTACATTTATTTTATTTTCGTGCCCAACATTCTATACTATTCAACATTACATGTCTTAGCACAATCTGATAAAAATTTTCCTTCAGTTTGAGCGACACTTTTGTGTCCCATAAAATCCTTGAAGCTCTCCTCCATTTCAATCAATTAAGTTGAATTTGATGATTTAATTCTTATATTTCTCCGTCATTTTGTGTTACCGAATCAAAATATTTAAACCATGTGACTTTTGGGATGATATGGTTTTTAATTCTCCTCTATATGGTAGAAACACTTTTTATTTTATTGAACTTTATATTTTGATATACTCTTCTTATTTATACCTACTTGAAAATCAGTGTTTCTAAAACTTGTCGTCAGTTTTCGACCTCTCAATAAATTCCACTATCAACTCTCCAATTAGTACCGGTTTAGGGATAAACTTTAATGCAAATTTATTGTAACAAGGAAATGTCTCCGAAAACTAGTCAATATTTTTTTAGACATATCTTAGATAACTCAAATATATTAATCCCAACTCTTTCTTTTTTAGATTTTTCACAAAATGTTTTAGAGATATTTTATCATATGTCTTCTCCAAATCAATATGTCTTCTCCAAATCAATAAAATTAAATGTAAGTTTTATTAGTCCATACGATACTATTCCATCGCATGTCGTAAATGCTAGACCAATACTCGACCTCTCCTAAATAAAGTCAATTAGATTTTAACCTTTCCTATAACATTATGGTATATGCCAAGTGCAAATTTGATAAAAAAAATAAAAAATTTTTTTTGGCATAAGTATATTTAAACACAACTCATTTTAAGCTTAACTCATTTTTATAAAATAAATTTTAAAAAATAATTTCAACCAAATTCATTTTCGCATCACTTCGCAATACGGAATAAGACGCTCAAAAGTGCAACCATCCGTCCTAAATAACCGTCGCTCTTATAAGCATCACTGGGAGTGGCGCGAGAATTCAAATCTGCTGAAAATTGAAACCACCAAAAATGGAAGACGACGGTGGAGAGGGTTCGAGCTTCCTAGTCAGCATCATCGAAAATAGAGCGAAAGAGGTTTCGATATTCGATTCTTTGATAAACATTTTTCCATTTCCATGCAAAATCGTTATCTTCATTCAGTTATTTTTCATTTTACTTTTGCTTCAAATTTTTTCTATTCGATCTAGTAAGCTATCAATGTCTTTTTCCTATTAGTTCTTCATTGCTTACTTTTCAAATCGTGTTGATTCTTGTAGTTGATTGTTCGAAACGAAATTAACACAATTTTCAGGATTAAACCGTGGTTTTAATTCTTCTTATTGATCCATACATTTTAGGAATTTCAGTTAAGCAAGTTAGAAATTGAAATCTAGATTTGATTTCCAAATTGTAATGTTACGGAATGCAGCATAACTGTTTAATATACGATTTACGTTATTATGGACTGGTGTATTTGGAGGATTACTTCACTGTAGCACCACACCTCTCGTAAAAAGGCGTGTTCACGTCCGTGTCGGTGTCGGACACGTGCACCGATACTTGTGATTACCTTTAATTTATTTATTTTATTAAATTATTATCGGTGTCGCCGTGTCAGTGTCGGGATCGTGTTCGGATAGTGTCCGTACTTCATAGCTTCATAATGTGAAAAATGCCTTTTATGTTTATGGATCCTATTATCATTTAACGACTAGATATTATGTTTTTTTATTTTTTATTTTAATTATTCTATTGTGAAGCAAACTCAATGAAAGTTTGCTACTAATAATAATATAAATTTTATGTTTTCCCTCAATATTCGCCCCTCTAGTGTTTGTTATTTTGTTAGTTACGTTTGATTATTATAACCGGTTTCTGTTTCGTAGTAATCTGCCACTAATAGTTCCGTGTAGTTAGTTCTTGCGTTTTCTCCCTTATACTCTTCTAATTGCCATGAAGGAATTTGAACAAAACATGGTAATACTAATTTCTTTATTATGACTAGGATTATAAGCTTTTTCGAAAAAAAGGAAATATGATCCTAAACTCATAGCAACTAACTAGTCAGATGGTATAGGTAAAGAGTGAAAACATGTCTTCCACTAATTTGTGAACATTACAGAGGGACTTTTGCTTGTTTGGATTTCAGTGGAGTGCTGAGAAAGTTTAACACCCACGTTTTTTATAGTTTGATAATATTTTTATGACTTATAATATATTAATTCAAGTTAAATAAATGTAATATATAGTGCCTAACTGGGATCAAATCATTCCATCATCTGACAGGTTGGATTAGCTGCTTTTGATTTGAGGTCTGCTTCACTGCACCTTTCACAATATATTGAAACTAGCAGTTTGTATGAAAACACGAAGACATTGCTGCATTTCTATGACCCCATTGTTATCATTGTTCCTCCAAACAAGTCAGCTTCCAATTCTACCAGTGCAGTTACAGAATTGGTTGATAGATTTTATGGTTCGGCCAAGAAGGTGCGTGGCCATGTCTGTTTGTCCTTTCGTCCTTTCTAATGGTTGCTGTCTGACTGTGAAGCACATTTCATTTGGAGTCCTTTTATATGCAGGCAGTGTTGTCCCGTGCTTGTTTCGATGACACAAAGGTGTTATCACATACCTTTTGCCTTTCAATTGATTTCAAGAATATATAGGATGCTTTGACAAAAATTTTTCCTCAGAAATGCATTAAAGTTTTGTGTTTTAGGGCGCTATCTTAATAAAAAACCTAGCCGCGAGGGATCCTTCTGCACTTGGTTTGGACACTTATTACAAGCAGTATTATCTGTGCTTGGCTGCCGCCGCCGCTGTTTTAAAGTGGTACTACCTCTGTCTCAATTAACTTGTCCTTTTAAGGAAATTCATGTCTTAAGAAATATAATTAATTGCACTCTTTTCGAAGGAGAAATAATCCTTTTTTGACTAAAAACCTAAAATCTCCTTAGTATAGTAGAAGTTGGTAGAATGACTAACTAATACTTATAAGATAAACGGAGGTATCGATAAATAAGGATATTATTACACCATTCAATGACATTTTTTATTGTATAATTGTTTCTCAAAATTCTCCATTCTTTTGAAGTTAAATTATATTTAGCATATCTTCAAAATTTCATATTAACTTAAATTTAATGAATTTATCAGTGTTTGTATGTGTAAGAAGACGAACATGTGATTTGTGTGTCTTTCTTTTGGGGAGTGGTTACATGTATATATGTATGTTTATTTAATACTTATTTTCTAACTGTTCGATTGCCTGAATTTCATTTTTAACTATGCTTGCCAGGACAGAAGCAGAAAAAGGGGTGGTTGTTACCAATCACTCATTGTCGGTATGTGCTACATGATTATTCCTTCATTCATGTTTTTGAAATTTATATTAGTTAGATGTAATTTAACTTTCAAGTGAATGTAGCTTATCTTATCAGAAATCCCTATTATCTTTATGAAAATAAGGTTGTATATATAAGAAACAACTTATGCACTTACAACTTTGAACAACACAATATTTTTAGCTCCATTAAGCTTTAAGTGCAGCAACCGTTTATAAAGTTCTGCTATCTAATGGGTGTAAGAATCCTGCAAGTAGCGTTAGCGGATTGTGTGCAGGTGCATCATGCTTACCTTTACAGAGTTTCATGGAAACAAATTCAAATTTAAAATAGTAAATGAATTAATCTCTTTCTTGGGTATTGTAGATTATTTATGGCACAAACATACTATGTTGCTTTATTAGAAAAACCCAAGATGCACTGTATCGTTACGAATGTGCAAAACTCATATGCAAGCTGGAAAAAAAGTTCCATTGTAAATAAATTGGAAGTTGATGAAGGGAGTTACAAATTCACTTTTTACACGATTCATTATGCAAGTCAATAAGCTTTAGGGTGCTTAGTAGCATACAAACAATGCGCACCTGCAGTAAACTCCGTCAGCCTGTTGCCATATCTTTCAAATGTTTCAGTACAGAGCCTCAAATATTCAGTTTTGCGCAAGTACATGTGAAGTGTTTCTGCTGGTTTCATTATAAACTTCCATGTTCCAACCTTTAATTTCCATTCCATGGGTTATATATGTTCTTTAGGGAAGTGGTCATTGAACACTGCCCAAACCCTGTATACTCTATGTCTTCTATCATAAATACCGACATCATTTTTAAATAATTCTCAATCTGAATTTAGCGCACAGAGGATTGAATCCCCCATTTTTGCGGCACATTTCTCTATTTCAGGTCACCTTTAATGGAACATTTGACCACATGAATATTGATGCGACCAGGTAAGTTTGCTTGCTTTTTTGAGCTGTCAGTTGTTCTGTACTGGTGACGGGCTAGTACAAACTACATTAGTTTTCCCTAAGTAATAATGTGTTGATATAATCTTTCTTGATTCCTGTCCTTACTTTTGTGATATATTCTCAGCAATAAAATTTGGATATGAAGTCCATTAAACATTTCATATATCATCTTTTTAGTCTATGATAATGGATTTTGTGATTCAAATTTAAATGCAGCGTCCAAAATTTGGAAATTATTGAGCCATTTCATTCTGCCCTACTGGGAACATGCAACAAAAAGAGAAGTTTGTTTCACATGCTCAAGACAACTAAAACTATTGGAGGGTATGTGGTTTTCTTATTTATTTTTTTGGATGGGCATGGGAGGGTGTGTGATGATTCACACAAGTTTCCAGGCACATCATTTGTTGATTGACATTTTATTTGTTTCCTCCAGGACTAGGCTCCTTCGTGCCAATTTGTTGCAGCCTCTAAAAGACATCGAAACAATCAATGCTCGTCTAGATTGCCTAGTCAGTGTCAATCAAGTTCTCTCAAGTTTAACTTAAAGCTTCTCTTTGCTAACCTTTCAATTTTACTATTTCCAACTTTTTTCTGGTGCAAGTTTACCCTTATTATCAAATTCAGTCCTGGTGTACTCTTCTTTAAACTTCAGTACCCTAGTCTGAAACATCACTAGTAATTATGGTCTGATTTGAATCTTTTAAGCTTGAAAACTGTGAAGTAGATTTTATGTTTATTTATTTTGACATGTCCTCTAATATTTCATTTTAGGATGAACTGATGAACAACGAACAACTATTTTTTGCCCTCTGTCAGGTTTTACGTAAATTTCCAAAAGAGACTGGTAAATGAGAGCATTAATTGAACTAACATTAGTCTTTAAAATATTCATACATCTTTGGTTTTCATACGTACAGGCTGTATTGTTTCAGATAGAGTTTTATGCCACTTCTGCTTTAAGCCGAAGAAAGTTACAATTGAGGTCAGGTCAGTTGATCGTGCTAAAAAGAGTCAAGTGCTAGTATCAAGTGTAATCCTCCTTAAAACTGCTTTAGATGCTCTTCCATTACTGTCTAAGGTACCCCCCTCTCTTTCTCTCACTAACACCCATGATAATTAGACACATGTATTCCCAAATTTATCAAATAATGAAGAGATATTTCAGATCTTTTATTCTGATAAACATAACAGGCGCTTAAGGATGCCAAGAGTTTCCTTCTTTCAAATATCTACAAGTCCGTTTGTGAAAATGAAAAATATGATCTTATTAAGAAAAGGTATGCTAAAGTTTTCTTATGCCAATGCGTACATATAACTGTTGCATGTAAGATGAGGAAAACATTATTATACGAGTTAGTATAGTTCTGAAGCTATTATGAGGGGAAAAACAGACTAGAATATTCAGAGCAAGCAAAGTGTTGTTGAATCCATAATCACCAAATATTTGTTTTCCATATTACAAATGCACAGAAGAGTTCATATATGTGATGAAGTTCCTGATTAATATGAATTGCTCCATCCTAGTTCACTGTATGTAAACAGTGCACGTTAGGTTAAACCTTATCCATAGAATCAAGAAATTGTTTTCTACAAATTGCTATACTCTAGATGGTCACATCATATCACACTAAAATGTAAACTATTTATCGAGTATTATACAATATATTAATTGATAAAAAAATTTATACTGTGTAATTCCAATTATTTCCTACTTAAATAATAGGATTAATCATCTCACAACTTTAGGAAATTTGTTACAGGATAGAGGAAGTTATTGATGAAGATGTGCTTCATGCGCGGGTTCCTTTTGTTGCCTGCACTCAGCAATGCTTTGCTGTTAAGGCTGAAATTGATGGTCTCTTGGATATTTCACGAAGATCATTTTGTGAAACCAGTGAAGGTTTATGCATATGTTTGCTAAAGTTTTCTTTCCTGTCAACAGTGTAATATTTCTTTGAATTCAGCTCACCATACGAGGCTTTCCTAAAACATTTGGCATTTCCTGCCCAGCTATCCACACTCTTGCAAACAATTATCGAGAGGATTTCAAGTTGCCAAATTTAAAGCTTACTTTCAAAAACAGGCAGGGATTCCACTTTATTGTACCACAGAAGAATATTCAAGGAAAGCTTCCAAGCAAGTTCATTCAGGTTAGAATTGGATTTATGTTGCTATATTTTTAAGAATATCCTTTTAAGTTTCTCTTTTCCCTGAACATAGTATTTTTTTTTACGATTGTACTAGATTGTAAAACACGGGAACAACATTCATTGCTCAACTTTGGAACTAGCATCTGTGAGTAGTTTGATCATTTGGGTTTCATAGGCATATGAATTCTATTTAACTTACAAAAATAATATACAAATACAAATTTCTTATTTAAATACATTGACTATACTTGTTTGACTGCGCATTTGGTTGGAGTTCACTAATGTAAGGATTTAATGTGCATGCATCGAAGTTTGCAAGATATTGGTCAAGCTTACTGCATTTTTCCCAATAATGGGGTTCAATGGATATATACCGCAGAAGGAAACGATTCCTCTGTTCCATCTAACTCCTGCTTCTAATAGAGGCTCTTTATTATATATGACAAGTCATATGCTAAGGAGGCTTAGATATTTTAAGTGTCACATTTGATTAGACATTTAATCTTTCTACTGGTGAATTTAGCTTTGTCTTGTATATGGTTGGCCCAACAAGAATATTACTTTACTCAAAAAATGGTAAGCATAGTCCACCCTTCTGATTTCAAATATGACACATAAAATGAAGCTGCATTTGTTTTATGTCACATTATCACCAGGCTATAAGATGTTTCTTTAGAAGCTTGTTTGGGCTCTTGAAAACTCCAATTTTCTTTTATTTTTATGAAACTTGCAGTTGAACGCTAGGAATAAATCTGCAGCTGCAGAATGCTATACAAGAACAGAGGTTTGTCTGGAAGGTACTAGTAATTAATGTACTGCCAGGTGCCACCTGCCAATGCAAACTTTCACGGGCTTGGGCATGTTGGCATTTTTGTTCATTTGTGCATCACACAACTCGCTTTGACTTTGGCAAGTGCCAAGAAAGGAAACTATTGAAAGATCATTTTGAGTTGGAAAATTCTCTAGGGTGGGATACAGGCTTACAAGGTTTAATTTATCCAGTTTAATTGCAAAAGCTGTTCATCAAATGGATTTGGTCTTTAATAAATATTAAAACCGAAAATTTAATTAGAAAATTGAGCATGTAGGTACAAATCCTATATATTTACTGCCTTGAACTTGCAATATCTCATATTTTCAGTTATTATATTTCCCTGTTATAGATGTATTTATGGCAATAGAAAACAATTACAGAACTAATGGATGCAATCCGTGAGAATGTCTCTGCATTGACACTGCTAGCTGAGATGCTGTGTTTGTTAGATATGATTGTTAACTCATTTTCTCATATGATTTCAACTAAGCCTGTGGATCAATATACAAGACCAGAATTTACAGGTAAGAAAATTGGTAATTTCCGTAACATTTTTTTTACTGCGGTAGAGAAAACTCTTAATTGATGTTTTATTTTTATTTGCTAGAAAATGGGCCAATGGCAATTGATGCTGGTAGACACCCAATCTTGGAGAGCATACACAATGACTTTGTTGTAAGTAATGAACATATCTCGTAAGCATTGTAACTCCAACATGGTAATTATGAGTAAATTAATCATTTGCATTGCAGGCCAACAATTTATTTCTGTCCGAAGCCTCAAACATGGTGATTGTGACAGGCCCCAATATGTAAGAAAATATCTGTTTCACATTCAAGAATAACTGTTACATACTGGAGGATTGGTGATAGTGAAACTCTAGATGAACTTTAGCTCTATATGTAATACAGTGACTATCTATGAGTCATGACTAATTGTGTTTAGTAAGAGTACAAAAGCGTGTATGGGCTTACTAGTGATAAGATGGGCTTACTAGTGATAAGAAAACGTAGTACAGACTACAGACTACAGAGGATACATATCATTTCTTTCAGATGAGGTTGTTATTTTTAAAAACCCAATAAACAATTGATGCTGAAACTAGACTTAATTAGGTGATGTATTGTCCAGTGTATTTCTCTTCAAACGATGCCTTAAAAACCAACATCAGTTTTTTGAAATTCTTATGTGTCAATTATTTTAATGTGAATTATTCGTGAGATGCAGCAAAAATTACTTTATTTTTGTGTAGCTAGTTTAGATGAAGAATATAGTCCCGGAGTTTATTTCTACATTCCTTTCCCCTCAGGAGCGGAAAGAGTACTTTCCTTCAACAAGTGTGTCTCATAGTTATTCTTGCTCAAGTTGGGTGTTATGTTCCTGCCCGCTTCTTGACTCTGAGGGTAGTTGATCGTGTTTTCACAAGGATGGGTGCATTTGATAATCTTGAATCAAATTCTAGCACGGTACAATTTCTAGATGCATGTGTTTTGAAGCTATTTGATTCTGATCACATGGACTTTGATTATATATGAAGTTATCTGGAAGTGTAGTTCATGACAGAGATGAAGGAGACAGCTTTTATCATGCAAAATGTTTCACAGAGGTAAAACTACCTTTTAATTTTCTTCATTCTTGGTATGCATGACAGCTTTATATATTTTGTTTGATGCAGGAGTCTGATTGTTATGGATGAACTTGGTAGGGCTACTTCTTCATCTGATGGGTTTGCAATTGCATGGAGCTGCTGTGAACATCTTTTGTCACTTAAAGCGTAATTGTTGCATAATCATTTATCACTAGACATTTTTAACAAACTTTTATGGCATGGATTTCTGATAACTAATAAAACAAAGGTCTTGGTTAGCTTTTCGATTTATCGTTACTTCAATGGAAGATAATTTGAAAAAAGAAGACATTAAAACACTTGAAAATTTGGAGCTAAAATTTCCATCACTGCTTTGGTATTGAATTGTTTATTGCAAGACAGTTGGTGACCCCAATAGGTTTTCCCATCTAAGGAACATATTTATATAATTAACCTTCCGGTCTTAGCCATATTTATCATCTTCCTTCAGGTATACCATATTTGCCACTCATATGGAGAATATATCCGAATTAGCAACAATCTATGCTAACGTGAAAATTCATCACTTTCATGTCGAATTAAAAAACAACCATTTGGAGTTCAAGGTGGTATCTCTAATTCTCTATTCTTTTTCTCTTGCATCAGATTACTATCTTCAAACTAATATTTTTCTTTACTTAGTTTCAACTTAAGGAAGGACCGAAGCATATCCCCCATTATGGGCTTCTGTTAGCAGAAGTGGCAGGATTGCCAAATTCGGTTATTGAGACCGCCAGAATGATCACATCAAAGATTTCAGAAAAGGTGATTATATTAATACTAGCATAACTAGGATGTTCATTTAAATGAGGTACACTTTAGTTCTCATTAATTAAAAGACAATCAAGCTTGAAACCTTAAATTATAAAAACTCTTGGAAGAAATTTCAGTGCAAACAAAAGAGAATCAAATGCTTATATTTTGATAGGAAATCTCATACATGAATGCATACAAAATTTGTAGCCAAATGCACGGCAAGATCGTTCCTAAGTATTTAAGCTGTCATCACTATGATTGTGCCACTGCCATCTATGAATACATCTAATAAATTGCACAAAATTGGGCGCTTCTAGTATATTTTTCATATCCACTGACATGTTAAGTAGTGAACAAAGAACACATGTTAAACATAAACAGGCACTAAGCACTAACACTAACATGCGATATTGAATCACTGTCGTTAGGAGAAGAAAAGAATGGAGATCAACTGCTTGCAGAATCACTCAATCCAGAATGCTTATCATGTTGCACAAAGATTGTTATGCCTTAAATATTCCAATCAAGACGAGGATACAATTCGGCAAGCTTTGCATAATCTCAAGGAATACTGTGTCAAACAAAAGCTTTAAAAATGGCATACAGACAATTTTTTTTCCATGGGCTGATTCTTTTCACATATGCAACTGTCATTAGATTGAATAATTTTGAAAAAAAATTGTACTCAATTGCATCACTATCAGAACTTTACTGGAGTTTAAATGTAATGTTCTTTTTCCGTTTTCCTTTTTCAGGATAAAGAAAAATTGATTTGATTTTAGAATTCATAACCTACTTTGTTTTGTTTTATAAGTATTTTACTAATATTCCTATCTCCATTTCCTATCCCAATACTTACGGCAGATACTATTCACCGTATTTATACGGTCTTTAATAAAATAATATTAAAATTTTATTTTAAATAAAAAAATAGGGTCTAATAGTGATGCGCTGAAAGTGTAATTTTTTTTTACACTGTCATCCAATAAGAATATATCATTTTATCATTTCATATAATTATTTTAAAATTTTCAATCTGACTTGACAGGATGCATGGTCGTCATTGGTTGACAGTGTAAAATTATTTTACACTGTCAGTACTTCTCAAAAAAATATTATAAGTATTCTTTTTAAAATTAATTTCATAACAAAAATATCACATTTGTCATTAATCGATTTTATTATTGCAGTAACCACACATATTTTATTTTTCTGATAGTTTATTAATCAATTTCACTATTTCATTAACGAATAAAACACATAATATTAACCAAGTTCTGACATTAATTTATAATTTAATTAGTAAATTTAAAAAAATTTAAAACAATAAATACTAAATAAAATTAGTTAATATTATGTAAATACTTGTTTATAAAATAATTTAATATATTAATCAATTTTATTTTATTATTTATTATTTTTTAAAATTTATTAACCAAATTATAGATTAATGTCAGAATTTAGTTAATATGATATATTTTATTGATTAATGAAGTAGTGAAATTGATTAATAAACTATCAGAAAAATATGTGGTTAATAATATATAATTTTATGGTTAATATAATAATAAAATTGATTAGTGATAAATATAATATTTTTGTTACAAAATTAATTTAAACATATATTTTTCATAAATATTTTTTATTTTAAATAAATATTTAATATTATTTTCTTAGAAAAATATTGTTCACTATATAAAATGATAAATAGGATGATGTAAATATTAATATAGGATATTGGTGTAGAAATATATTACTCCTGTATTTTGACTGCCGGGTAAAAGGTGCAAGGACAGCAAAACCCAAGAAACGATAATTGCAATTATAATAGGCAAAGAGATGTCGGTAAAGTTTGGTCAATTGTGCATATGTCTGCTACTATAGAACAACTAGCAGTTCTATTTTATTATTTTTAGATTCATGTATTAGTGGTGATTAAATACTACCGTCCAAATTACCACATTATCTCCTGCTACTCCACTGTACGCCACTTCCCACTTGTAAGTTACAACAAGTACTTATGAGGGTAGGGATCCTCTAAAATAAAAGAAATGGAGACTTCTATTATAGTTGTGTGAATGTCACATAAATATTTACTCCCGAGTTTCATAATAACGTTCTGTGTAATATTTTAAAAAATATTTAAAAAATTATTAAATATATTAATTTTAATAATAAAATTAATATGATTTATTAAAATATTTTTATTTATTATAATTAATAAAATAGTGGAAGTAATTTAAAATTAATAAATAAAAATATAATAATAAAAAAATATTAATATTTTAAAAAAATATTTTTTTAATACATAAAAAAAATGTATGAATGAGACAATTTTTATGATACAGATCAAATAATATATATTCTATGTTTTAAAAGTGTGTTATTTAGACACAATTATAACGAAGAAAATACTACTTCCTAGATTCTATTTATAAAAAAAATATTTTTTAAATTTATTAAATAATTAATATATTTAATTTATTATCCAGTTCAAATTAATTATTTAATAATTTAAATTTTTTCATATATAAGATGAGAGTCGTTCCCAACACCAACACCAACTATAAAAAGGCATTTATAACCATCCTTCATACATATGACTAGAACTGACATGAGTTATTAAAAGGAGACTAAGTCAAACAATACTAATTTAGACAAGTCAAACATGATTAACTTTAGATATCAAAACTATATTCCCTCTTTCCTTTTTTATTATAAGTCATTTTTTACTTTTCACACGTATTAAGAAATGTAATAATTATGATATAAAAATGAAAAATTAAAAAAGATTTTACAAAACATTCCTTCATTAAGGGTATTGAAAAGACAAATTGACATAATTGAAAGAAAAGAGAATAATAAATATTTAAAAATATAATAAAAAAAATTACATTAATGATTTATTGATATTATAAAACGACTTATATTATGGTATAAAATATTTTTTCAAAACGATTTATAATAAAAAACGGAGATAGTATTTGAAAACAATTTTCACATTCTTTAGGTAAACAATTTAACTTTTAGGGTAATAAGGGCACGTTTTAAGCGGTAAATGTATTTATTTTTTTAAAATTATGAATTGATTTTATTAAGATTTTATAATTGATTTCTTTATTGTGTTTTTCAAAACATTTTTTATTTATAGGTATCTTAACTAAATCAATTCAATAATAAAATATATTATTTATTTAGTTACTTTGACTTTTAATAAGATATCCAAATCATATTACTACATTCATTTTAAAATAAATGTCGTTTAAGGTTTACACATAGATTAAAAATAACAATAATATTATTATAAAAATATAATATTTTTGTTAAATTAAAAATACTGCATAAAATAATTAAAAAAATTGTAATCATTGCTACATTAAAGAATAAAAATAACAATTATTTTGAAATAAACTTTATTCATTAAAATGACTCTCATTTTAAAACGGAGGGAATAATATATTATTTCCATCTTCCTCTTCCATGGTTTCACAACCAACAATCACCACTATTATTTCGTTCAATTTTCATCAAGATTGATGATGAATTTCTTTTTCCACTTAGATGCAACAAAGGTTTTTTATTTTATTTTAAATAATCACTATTTTAAAATTAAATATTAAAATAATCATTTTTTTAAATTATTTATCAAAATAATCATTTTTCAAACAAAAAATATTGCACGTCTAATGTAGTAACCATATCAAATGGTGCATGCTTTGTAATATTGCACTAAGGTGCCATGCCTAGTGGCGCATGCATGTCCCAGTAGCCACTGCATGTGGCGCATGCATGCATATGCATGCTCTATAAATACAACTATTTTCCCATTATTTTTCACACATCTTATTATCCTTCCATTTTTCTTCAATCTCCTTCAATTTTTCTTCAAAATATCTTCATATATGTGTCCTTGTATTCACAAGAGAAATGTTGATTTAATTTATTTGGCAGTAAAGCCTCCGATGAAGATCCGATTCTAGAATATAGAGACGTTCAAACATCTTAACAGGAGCTTAATCCGCTGGTTAGATGGAGACATTGCAGAGGATGAAAAGATCAGAAGAATTCAAAGACTTGATACCACGTTCAACCAAAATGGAGAAGTTCGTTTCTGGATGAATATTAAAACTGATAGAGATGTTCACATGATGATGTATAGTTCTCACGAAATTGTTCTAATGGTTATAATCGCATAGTTATGTTGTTTAATTGTTGTATTCACTACGCCAAAAACTGGAATAGACAGCGCACCTTAGAGGGCGCTTTATTACAAAAGCGCCCTCAGAAAAATAAAATGAAAAGTTGTGTATTATGAAATTAAAGTTGTAGGAGTTGGTTATTTTTACTTGTGAAATTTTCTTTTCCCTACATTGTTTAAAGAAAGACAAAAAAAGGTTATTTTTGGGAATAATAATAATAATAGTATATTTTCTACTCTGCAAAGTAGTACTCACTCCAATCCAAAATAAGTGTCACTTTTATAAAAAGAATTTTGTGCCAAAATAATATAATCTTAATTAATTTATTTTAACTTTATCTTTAATTAATATTTTATACATAACTTTCAAGGCATTAAATCATACTAGTACTATTCATTTATGACAATTTATAATTTTTTTTAAGGTAATTGAATAATTAATATATTTGATATATAATAATGTCCATATACATAATTTATGCAATGAATCTAAATTTTTTTATTACTTATAATAGTGATCAAAGGGTGTAATTAATACTAAAAATGATAGTTTTGTAAAATCGTTACATTCAATCATTGATTTTTTAGTTTTCTTAACATGTGTGAAACAATCTTAAGGGCCTGGTTGGTTCAAATGACGGGAGAGGAGAAATGTGATTTTAATGGATGAAGGGAAGGAGATGAGAGGTGAGATTTTTTTTAAATTCTAGTTATGTTTGGTTCAAAAGAGGGAAGAAAAAAGTTTTTAATTAAAAATATGTTTGATTTATGTGGGGAGGGGAGAATTTTATTAATAATTTATATTTTTATCTTTATGATATTATATAAGTGATATACTAATATGATATTCAAAAGGTAAAAAGTTCATACATATTTTTTTATAATAATTTTTTTAATATTGAGTGATCAAAAAAGTTATAATTTATAATATAATATTTTTAAAAATTGAATATACTTGATTCAAATTATAATTCTCTGACACAAATTAAATTATATGTTGATAGTAACTTTTAAATCGTTATAAATTATCTAATTAAAAAATATATAAAATAATTTGTTATTAAATATTAATGATGTACATTTTTAATAAAGTGAATATACAAAAATAAAATAAAATGAATGGTTTGCAATTTAATATAAAAGAATATAATATAATACATAACAAAAATATAAAAAAAAACATAAATAAATATTAAAAAAAAATTATAAAAGAAAATAAACAAAACGTGGTGATTATAATTTATATTAAGAACAAAAATTTAAAAATAATTTGAGGTGTGTTGAATTGTAATTCCTTGTGCCGAAGTAGGTTGTTCGACAAGAACAAGGAAGTGTCGAACCACCTAGTATGTTAAGTTGTGTTAGTGTGCCGAAGTGTCGAAGCATGTTGCCTCACACAGAATTTCGACTTATGCCTATTTTAGTAGTGTTGGCTATTTTGGGCTTTTATAGTTTTGGGTTTTGCCTTAAGATCCAAGTTAACCTAAATCTAGAAATAGATGGAGTAACCCTTATTTTTATAATGAGGTGAATAGAGCATTCATAACATTGTATTCACATTATTTTGCAGTTGCAAAGTGAATAAGAAGTTTTCCATAGATTGTGGGCATAAAGAAACTCTGCAGAATTATATTTCTCTTCTCCTTCATCGTTCTTTACTTTCTTTATTTCTCTATTGTTCTTCTCTTTTCATTGCTATTATGTGGGTAATAACAATCTTGTTCATCAAGATTGATTGAAATACTCCATAGGTTTTGGGGGATTTCCAACATCTGGTATCAAGAGCTCTGGTTTAATCGATTCGTGGGAAGAAAATCACCATGGCAACGAATCATCCAAACAAGCATTTTCCAGTAAATCTTCTGATTCTCAAGAACAACAATTATGAGAATTGGTGCAAGCAGATAAAGGTTGTGTTCTATTATCAAGATCTTTGGGATCTTGTGAAGGAAGGAGTAACAACGCTTGCAGAAAACGCGACAGATCAAGAAAATGCTGCACATAAAGAATTGAAGAAGAAAGATTATAAAGCTCTCTTTATAATCCATCAATGTGTTGATGCATATAACTTTAAAAAGGTTAGTGATGCAGAGTCAGCGAAAGAAGCATGAGAAATTCTGGAGAAATCGTTTGGAGACGCGGAGAAGGAGAAAGAGGTGAGCTTACAAACTCACAAAAGAACGTATGAATTGCTTTAGATGGAAGATAATGAAAACATAACTGGTTTCTTCACCAAGGTTATGAAACTGGTGAATCAAATCAAGGTATGTGGAGAAGTGTTGACATCAAGATCTATTGTTGGAAAGATCTTGAGGTCGTTGGCTCCAAAGTTCGACCACGTGGTAGTAGTCATAGAAGAGTCGAAAGATTTGTCAAAAGTGACAAAGGAAGAGCTTCAAGGGACACTTGAATCTCATGAACAAAGAATGGCTGAAAGAGTTGTAGAAAAATCGAAGAGTGATATGGCTTTGCAGGCTTAATCAGCAAAAGAGAGGAAAGGCAAAGGTAACTAGAATGGCAACAAAGGAAGAGAAGGTTACAATAATTTGATTGGTCGAAATCAACAAGAAGGAGACAGGTCGAATCAGAGAAAACCCTGGAACCAAGGCAACCAAAGAGGTGGTGTTGCAGGTAGAGGAAGAGGTGGTGGTCAAAATCCAGACAAGAGTCACATTCAGTGTTACAATTGTCAAAGTATGGTCACTATTCTAGTGATTTTCCAGAAAAGGAAAAGAATCAAGAAACTTATGCAGAGTTGGCGAAACACGAAGAAGAAGAGACGTTGTTGATGGTTACAACAAGAGAAGAAGAGAGATTCAAGGACCAATGGTACTTGGACTCAGGATGCTCATCACACATGTCTGGAAGGAAAGATTGGTTTGTAAACATAAAGCCCTCAATGAAGAACATGGTGAAATTTACAAATGACAACACTCTAGCAGCTGAAGGTGTTGGTGATGTTATGATTATGAGGAAAGATGGAAAGAGGTCAGTAATTTCAAATGTGTTTAACATATTAGGCATGAAAAGAAATTTGCTCAGCATAGGGAAGTTAGTCGAAAAGAACTACAAGGTGTCGATCAAAGACAAGATGATAAGAGTTCTCGACTCAAATGGAAGGTTGGTCTTGAAGGCTCCAATGTTTCAGAATAGAACCTTCATGATTGAGCTTAATGTAATGGAGCATAAGTGCCTTGCAGCATCAGCCAGTAGAGATGAATGGATATGGCATTATAGACTTGGCCATCTCAATTTCAAAGATATCAGATATTTGAAGAGAAGAAATATGGTTTCAGGATTACCAGAAATCGACATTCCAAACGAAGTGTGTGAAGAATGTGTTCAGGCGAAGCAGCATAAGAACAACTTCAGTAAGGATGCAGGAAGCAGGTTGAAGGCAATTCTTGAAGTCATATACTTTGGTGTATGTGGTCCTCTGCAGGTGGATTCGATTGGAGGTAACAAATACTTTGTTACATTCATAGATGATTTCAGTCGAAAATTATGGTCTTACCTGATCCAAAAGAAAAGTGAAGTGATCGAGGTATTTGCCAAGTTTAAATCTATGGTTGAAAGATAGAGCGGTAGAAAGATCAAGATTTTGAGGACTGATGGTGGTCGAGAATATGTGTCGAAAGACTTTCATGCATTATGTGTGAAAGAAGGGATTGTGCATGAGGTGGTGTCACCCTACACTCCACAACAGAATGGAGTCGCAGAAAGGAAGAATAGAAACATCATGAATGTGGTTAGAAGTATGTTGAAAGGCAAGCATCTACCCAAAGAATTATGGGGAGAAGTTGTGTTGACTGCGACATATATCCTGAACAAATGTCCGACGAAGAAGCTAGAAGGGATCACGCCAGAAGAATGTTGGTCTGGTGTCAAGCCTAACTTGAGTCATCTGGGGGTGTTTGGATCTATAACACATAGACATGTGCCAGATCAGTTGAGAAGAAAACTTGATGACAAGTCGAGTCAGATGATCCTGATAGGATATTATTCGACTGGAGGATACAAGTTGTTTGAACCGGTGAATAAGCAAGTGGTGATCAGCAGGGACGTGATCATAAATGAGCTTAGAGAATGTGATTGGACGAGAATGTCAAGAAAGATTCAGTGATAATATTTTATGCCGAACCATCTAGTGAAGTCGAAAGAGAAGTTCGACATGAAGAATTCAGAGGTGAAGCAGGTCCAAGCAGACCTCAGAGAACAAGACACATGCCTGCAAGGTTGCAAGAATGTGTTATTACATCAGATGATGTGGTCAATGAAGAAGGTGAGCTGGTACATTATGCTTTCTACGCAAATGTCGAACCTGTCAATGCAACTGAGGCATTGAAAGATTCAAAATGGATGAAAGCAATGGACGAAGAACTGAAGTCAATCGAAGTCAACAACACTTGGTCACTTGTCGAATTGCCCCAATACAAGAAGGCAATCGGTGTGAAGTGGGTATACAAGGTGAAGTTGAATCCTAGAGGAGAAGTAACTCGACACAAGGCGAGGCTTGTGGCGAAAGGATTTCTTCAGAAAGAAGGAATTGACTTCGGTGAAGTTTTTGCACCTGTTGCTAGGATCGAAACAATCAGGTTGGTTGTTGGTCTGGCAAACATGAACAACTGGCAGATGTGTTAGATGGATGTGAAATGTGCATTCCTTAATGGCCCCTTAGAAGAAGAAGTTTATGTTACACAACCAGCTGGGTTTGTGAAACAAGGCGAAGAAAGAAAAGTGTACATGCTGCATAAAGGCCTGTATGGACTTAAACAAGCTCCAAGAGCTTGGAACAAGAAGATAGATGGATTTCTAAGGGGGAAGGAGTTTGTAAAGTTCAAATCTAAACATGGAGTATATGTAAGAAAAAGAAAGAGTGAATTGCTTATACTATGCCTCTATGTCGATGACCTATTGATAACAGGTAGCTGCAAGAAGGAGATCGAAGACTTCAAAGGTGATCTCAACAAGGAATTCGAAATGTCAGATTTGGGTGACATTTCATATTTCCTTGGCATCAAATTCTACAAGAGTGGTAGAGGTTTGATGATGCATCAAAGAAGGTATGCATGCGAAATACTCAAGAGACTTGAGATGCAAGATTACAACCCAACTTCGACTCCAACTGAACCCAAATTACAACTGTTGAAAGATTCAGATGAAGATGATGTCAACCCAACCCAATATAGAAGACTTATTGGGTCACTTTGATACCTTTGTCATACAAGGCCTGACTTAGCATACAGTGTATGTATAGTTAGTAGGTTCATGCAGAAGGCAAAGGTATCACATCTAGCCGCAGCGAAGAGGATACTAAGGTATCTGAAAGAAACTCTCGATTATGGCATTTTGTTTACTGCAGTTGATGAAGGAAAAGAATGCAAATTAGTGGGATACACCGACTCAAGTTGGTGTAGTGATGCCGAGGATCGAAAATCCACAGCTGCCTATGTGTTTATGCTAGGTGGTGCACCAGTTGCTTGGAGTTCAAGAAAGGAGCCAATAGTGGCATTATCATCGTGCGGAGCAGAATACATAGTTGTTTCTCTTTGTGCATGTCAAGCAACATGGATGGTGAATATGGTTGAAGAGATAACAACGAAGAGTCATGGAGCTCTTACCATGAAGATCGACATCATGTCAACTATCAATCTGGAAAAGAATCCGATAGCACATGGTCGAAGCAAGCACATCGAGATGAGGTTCCATGATCTTCGAGAGTAGGTAGCAAATGGGAAGATGAATGTGGAACACTACATAACTGAAAATCAGATTGCAGACATCATGACGAAGGGAGTGCATGCCGAAGTGTTCAGAAGACTAAGAGCTATGATGAATGTAGATAGCTTAGACACAATGAATTAGGTGGTGTGTTGAATTGTAATTCCTTGTGTCGAAGTAGGTTGCTCGACAAGAACAAGGAAATGTCGAACCACCTAGTATGTTAAGTTGTGTTAGTGTGTCGAAGTGTCAAAGCATGTTGTCTCACACAGAATTACGACTTATGTCTATTTTAGTAGTGTTAGCTATTTTGGACTTTGACTTGAGGTCCAAGTTAACCTAAATCTATAAATATAGGGAGTAACCTTTATTTTTGTAATGATGTGAATAGAGCATTCATAACATTGTACTCACTGTATTTTACAGTTGCAAAGTGAATAAGAAGTTTTTCACAGATTGTGGGCAAAGAGAATATTTCTCTTCTCCTTCATCGTTCTTTACTTTCTTTCTTTCTCCATTGTTCTTCTCTTTTCATTGCTATTGTGTGTGTAATAACAATATTGTTCATCAAAATTGATTGAAATTCTCCATAGATTTTGAGGGATTTCCAATAAGGTGGAGATCTGACGAAAACAATAGAGAAAAAATCACACAAAAAAGAAACAATAATTAAAAAGTAAATAATAATTTTAAAATACTAAAATAAAATTAAAAATATTTTAATAAATATAATATTTATTTAAATATAAAAATTCATATTCTCTCCCCTATATAAATCCCCGAATCGAAAAGGATGCAAAAATTGTATTCTAAAAAGGTCCAAAACATATTTAATTAAAAAAAAAACTTCCTTCAACTCCATCTATGCTAAAACAAACTCACCTAAACAATTTTTATTTTGAGAGGGAGGTAGGATATTTAATTCGTATTTGCAATAGAACATTGCCCTTAGGAGACAAGGACCAAAAATGTCACACTCTTTGTTTGTATTTGTTTTTTCTTTAGTAACATCAATGTTGAGTTTTCACTCCAATAGAGGAAAATGTTGAGTGATTCACTTATGACGTAATGCACATCCTAAATTTGAGTAGCAACATATAATTGAATGATATTGGTGGGACTAATATTTTTGTGATTTGAAGTTGTCAAGTCTGATATATGAGGAGGAAACAAACATTGGGAGTTGGTCGCGTGGCTACTTTGTGGCGTTTAGTTTGTGTCATGTAATGCCAATTCCAATAAATGAAAAAGCAACATTTCATTTCATCCATCAAACTCATTAACGGCATGAAGCCAAATTTAGAATGTGCCCACAACTTTTCTGGTTAAAATGTCTCTGTGATCTTTCCTAATAAAGTAAACCTAATTATTATATAATAATCAATCCACACCATTACGGCATTACCCATACCATATACTAGTCACTTTTAAATTTTCTTTTATCTAGACGATGAGAGTGTCACATTTTTATATATATATTTTTTTAATCTCAAAATAATTATTCTTTTATAATATAAATATAATATTTATTATGATTTTTTTATTATCATACTCTTATTTATTAATTTTCATTTTATCCAATTATTTTTTAATTATAATTAATCTAGATATTAGTAAATGATATTAGTTTTATCATCAAAATCAATCTATTCAATAATTTTTTTAAGAAATATGAATTGTTTTAATATGATATTTTTTATGAGAATATAGAAGTATATATAAATGAGGAGGATGGCAAAATGAATCCGAGTGGTAAAGTTCCATTTTGTTCATATTGCTCTCTTATGTTTTTATGCGAGTGAACACATATATTAATATAATTTTTTTTTTTGTATTTTTAAATTTAAAATTTACAATTTCCATGGTTTGTCCGACCCTATTTTTTATTGGGATAGACTAAGATTTTAGATTTGTCCTTTAAATATACGTGGATATCTTTACATCATTTTTTATAGATTTTTATAGAATGGGTCTAAACAGGACGGAGATGCTCATTTTAAAATAAATATTTAATTTACATACATATTAAAATGCAATGATGATGTCATGAAATATTATATTTTTATTAAAATATTGAAAATAATATCCTGAATAATAATTATAAAAAATTAAAAAATTATAATCCATTGATGAAAACATATTCAAATTCATAATCATAAACTTCAAATAAAGTTCATGTGGGTAGAAATTACTCATGTTGATTTTATAAAGTTACACATAATTACACATAATTAAGATAAAAAGTATGTCAAAAAATTTAAATGAAAAAATGTGAGAAGAGGGTTAAAAAAACTTTTGAAAAACTTTAGAGTGTTTTGGTTGTGAAGAGAAAATGAAAAGAAAGAAAAATATGAAAAAGTATGAAAAGAGAGAAATAGTATTGATTTGATGTGTTGATTGGGACAAGAGAGATAGAAGAAATAGAGAAGACAAATATCTTAGATAATAGAATACTAAAATACCCTTAATTAACTTTGATTAAAATTAATTTGATTAAATCAATTTATTAATTTAAATAATTAGATTAAATATATAAACTATAGATTAATTGTATAAAAATGTGAGAAGATGATTTGAATTTTCTTTTAAAAAAATGTTCGAATATGATTATTTTCTCACATATAAATGTTCACATACAAATGTGAGAAGATGATTTGAATTTTCTTTTAAAAAAATGTTCGAATATGATTACTTTCTCACATACAAATACAAATGTGAGAAGATGATTTGAATTTTCTTTTAATTAAACCTAAATAATAGTTTTGTGTCTTCTTTTTTATCATATACTAAAGAATGTGATTTATGGTCAATTTAAACCTAGAACCATGTACCTAGAACCATCTATCTCGATCTTGATTACTTTCTTTTTTTATTTAAACAAGTAATTGTCATACATTAATTTTTTTGGGTGATATTTTTGCTTTGTTTTGGTCATTGTCCACTGTTGTTTCTTTCATGCTTGGAATGTTCATTTAGTTTAAGTTTACACATCATCTTTGGATTTTTTATTTTTCAAATAACCATATTTTAAATAAAAAATTAAAATAATCATATTTAAGAAAAAAACAATAATCATGTTTTAAATAAGAAAATTCAAATACGAGTGGAGTAATTAGAAGATATGACGTATGCATTCAATTTTTGTACATATCTTCCATGAAGGATGACACATATTTATAGTGACAGTAAAAAACGTAGGTAAAAACCTATTTACCGTAAGTATAACCTGAAAATCTTATTCCTATTGCAATTTACCGTAGCTACCACAATTTATGTGTCACAAAAGTGTCATAAGTCTAAGTATTTCGGGCTATGCCTACGGTAAATAGACTTTTACCTACATCTATTAGTATCACTATAAGCATGCGTCATCATGCATGATACATATGTACAAAAATGAATACATGCGTCAAACTTTTACCTACAGTTTTTGACCGTAACTATAAGTATGTGTCATCATGCATTACGTCTATATACAAAAATGAATGCATGTGCCAAATCCTCTTAGTACTCCTTTTATGTTCAGATTTTTTTTATTTAAAATATGATTACTTTAGTAATTTTTTTAAAAACATGTTTATTTTACATTTTTCTTTAAAATAATATGATTATTTAAAAAAATATATCATCTTCGATCCACATATTTAATGGATATTTAATAAATTATTTTGACGTCTTCAAGGTTACAAATCAAGAAGCGTGAATATTCCATACATTATTTTTTATTAGAGAGAGGATCTAAGTCCAAACAAGAAAAAAAATATATTAATAATTAAAAGGGACATGCATGACAATAATGTAAATAAATATCACAAAATTAAAATGTGTATGAAATAATGCTTGTGTTCAGTAGAGCAGTATTCCAAACAATTTAATTTTGTAATTAAAGGGTATAAAATACTGCTTGTGTTCAGTAGAACAATATTTCATACACTTTAATTTTATAATATTTATTGGCGTTGTCATGCATGTCCCTTTTAACCATAATGTTCTTAGTTAGTTCAAATTTTCATCTTTTTATTTTTAGTAGAACTTATAATGTTTTTTAATCTATATTCTATCGATTTAAAAGAATAAATTGAAATAAATTTGTATTCATAAGACTTATAGCTGAATAAAATTGGATGTATTTTATAATAAAATTAAATTATATTTGATCAAATAGAATACTAAAATGTACTTGTTGTCAATTCCTGAACCATAATTTTTTAAAAAAAAATATATAAAGACTCTACGTGTATTCTTTCTAGCTATCAACTTTTGATTAGTGAAAAAAATAAAAATTTGAACAACGTGTAATGTAAAGTGCTTTGAGGAGAAAAATCTACGCATAAACAAATTAGTTTTTTATTTGTTTATAGACCTCATACTCCTATCAAATAGAAATAATTATATGTTAGTTAGAAAAACGATTTTTTTCTATACACATTCCATAATTAACACATTTTATTAGCATATAATTATAGTATTTTATATGTAACTTCCTTTTCAAGGACTTGAAGAATCACAAGTATCAAAACTGAAACCGTGCAACTTCATATATATATATATATATATATATATATATATATATATATATATATATATATATATATATATATATATATATATATATATATATATATATATATATATATATATATATATATATATATATATATATATATATATATATGATATATATGCTAAATTTTATTTGATATATCATTTATAATTTTGTACTAGTGAAAATACTATAATATTCCACTTAGAGTATTCTATTTCTATTGATTAAATTATATAATTTAATTATTGAGTAATCAAATGATTTATTAGTAAAAAATCGAAAAACTCGTTTGTATGTGATCCGACAAATTCAATATTATGCAAAAAAATAATAATAATCAAATTAATATATTAATCAAGGTAGGTGTCTAACAACACTCCTTAACGTCCGGATAATATGAATAATTTAACTTTCAAGAATTCCCTGAAAAATAGTATAATATTTTCTTTCATCGTTACAATTCTGTTTAACTTTAGAGCATGTTATTATTGTCAAACTCTAATAAATTAATATTTATGATTTAAGAAATTCATTTCTTCTTTCATTCAATTTTTCTATTCAATTTTTCTGATCATGATTTTAATTTTATCATAGATCTCAAACTCATTATCAAGAATTGACAGATTCATCTTGATTATTCATTAATTATACAAGTGCTTAAACGTATCCAATATTCTTTCAACTAGCACCTTAGGGATTATTTTTTCTTTAAATAATCAATTTTTTTAAATTATGTACGAAAATAACCATCTTTTCAATTTATTTACCAAACTAACAATGTTTCAGACACAGAAGAAACAAGAGGAGTAGCCATAAGGGTTGACGCACACATTGCTTTGTTACACAGAGGCGTCATTAGGAGTCGTGATTGCATGCACATGATGCCATTGCAAGTGGCGCATGCATGCTCCACTAAGAGCATGCGCCACATGCAGTGACTACTCCGTTGTTTTATTTTTTTTATTTTTATTTTAATAATTTTAAGCAATACTACGGGACAAGCTTCAGATCAACCTAGAGGTCTATGTATTAATCTAAAATATCTTAAACAATACTATTCAAGTATAACATTAAGCAAATATTCGATTGAGTATGAAAAAATAATTAAAGCTCGGTTTTATATTATGATTCTATTTGATAATTTTTTATTTCCTGAAATTATTGATAATATGGTAAATATTATGTATTTGCCGTTGTTACGAAACATAAATAAAGTATGAACATATAGTCGGAGTTCAACTCTTTTGTCTCATCTATATAGTTTGTTGTGTAAAAATGCAAAAAATGATACTTATTCGTTTTATTCTTGCGTCTTTTTGCTACAAGCATGAGGTTGGTCAAGAATGTCGTCACTCGCCCCAGTCAAAGAGAAGTCATTCACATTCTCCTTCGCAACAAAGTAAGTGTATCTTAAATCTTCGAATTTCTTAGGCTTTATACTACAACTAACAGTAAATAATATATTTTCAATATTTTCATTTTAGGTGGTCTGTTCTGGGGATGAACTACAACAGATGTCTCAAACACGCTATAGTAGTCTATCACAATCTTATAGATCACCTTGGACCAGACGATGTATTACAACTAAACAACTCTAAATTTAGTTTAAAAATTACCAAATTATAAATCTTCTAATCATGTGTTTTTCTTATACAGTTTATCTAGAGGTTGTATCTGGGTCTCGATCATGAGGTTAACCTGAGGATGCTGCAGTTTGGAAAACAAAAATATTAATCATCAGGTTCACTACTGTGGAGATGCATTAGAGTGACCGTGTGAAACTACAGTTCAGCATACAACAACAAATTCCAGACCATCTGACGTTATTGGGAGACTGACATAAGCTAAGAGTCGATGCCCAATGGAGTTATTTCGATTGGAAATACTTCACTAAAGAGATGTGTCGTTAATAGAGGAATCGACGTTAGCACATCTTAAACAAACCTATCATACAAGGTGCTAGACCAACTCACCAATATATGAATTGGTTTAGGTCGGTTACAACGACACAATTTCTGTCTGGGTTGAGGTATTTGATCGATCCACGCCGACGAGCTTCGTCATCATACGCCCAACAACAAACCCCCACCCAACTATCAACCCCACATCATTATCAAACCCAACAACAATGTCAACCCACCCAAACCCAACAACCAACCTCACAACGCACCGTACCATATACACCAAACCATCAAACACCCAACCTCGCAAGCAATACATGTCCCACACCCAAACACAAAACCAAGAGCATGACTCATACCACCAACAATCATATGCAGCCACCACATCTATCTATAACCCCGATAATTCATACGATTTCACCATATCCCACCATAGCCCCCCACCAATGAACACCTAAACATCCCACCACCAAAGCACCCAACCACTATATGACTTTCTTACACCACAAGAACCATTGCTTTGTTTTCAATGTCCCAATTCAACCAACCATACCGTCCATACATAACCTAACCACAACGACCCAACTACAACAACATGGGTACCAAACTCAATTACGGCAGCGCCATTGGCGACAACCCCCAACTCTTGGGGAGAAATGATTGAAAATATGTCAAATACGCCAGAACCCTCGCACCAACCACCTTTTCCTCAGGCCAATACTCAAAGACCTCAAACACCTCAGGAAAATCGTGAGAGACCTCAAAGGCAGGAGAATGCACCAGGATGTGGAACCGTGAGACGTTTCGATCGGGCGAGTCATTGATTTTCTATTCAATTATTGTGTATTTGAATTTTATGAAATAATATCATGAATTAGTTTTAATTTTCTTTTTTATTTGAATTTTTTAATTAAAAATATTAAAATAAAAAAATAAAAAAATAAAGAGTAGCCACTACATGTGGCGCATGTTCCTAGTGGATGCATGCATGCGCTACTTGCAGTGACATCATGAGCATACAATCACCACTCCCTATGGCGCTTATGTGTAATAAAACAATGCATGCCCCAACCTTTGTGGCTACTTCTCTCGTCATGTGTCTGAAACATGGTTAGTATGGTAAATAAATTGAAAGATGGTTATTTTTGTATATAATTTTAAAAATATGGTTATTTTAAAAAAAAAAATCACCCTAAGGTATTAGAGGTATAAGAAAATTAATATATTTCTTCTTGAGAATTTTCCAGCGAAAGATTATGGTAATATTAACCATTAAAATATCTCAGTTGAATCAGTTCAATGATCACATCAACATATGCATCATTTATATATGCAAATTAATAAATGAGATCTATTAATTTTTATCCAATAAAGTGAAGGAGAATGGCGATCCAAAACGCAGCGGAAATTAAAATTTTCTCCTTTAGAGATCCTTACGAATGGGCATGATCAGTGATAGAATAGTTACCTCTTGTGACGGTTGAAACCTTTGATGCAGATCTACGAAGCGATCACGAACGTTGAACGAAGACAACGCCTCTACTCAGTCCACACGAACGGATTCCTTCAATCTCAGTGCTAGCTGTTATGAATGAAGGCTTTGAGTGAGTGAGAGAGAGAGAGAAAGAAAACGAAAAATGCAACCGCAATAAATGCTTCTACACAAGGGTTCTATTTATAGAACCACTTGTGTGAGCTTCAAGCTAAAAAAGCCCACTTAAGTGTATGTGGCCCATATCTTATAATATGCCCAAAAACACTTAAGCGCGTGGTACCTTACCATATTTCTTATTCTACTTAAGTACACCGTACCTTACGATGTTCTAAAATTCACTTAAGTGCATCGTACCTTACGGTGTTCCTTAGTTACTCTATCTCTCATCAATCCGTCCTTTGTGTGTGACCCTGTAGGTTTTCGCAACATTGACAATTATATTAAATCACGCATTTAACATAATAAACATTGAGCGGTATCTAGCAACACATCACTGCTACCCAAGACACGAAAATGTCATGTGATTTGACAAATCCTTCTGTGATAATACTTATGTGTAGAATTACCCTTTTGCCCTTATGTCTATATTGAACACAAGGTATAGACCGTGTCATCCTTGTCCAGTTCAATATTGGGCCCATAGACATTTATCCTGTTACGCAGGATGGGCAAATTCCATCTAGGTCACTCATGTCCCTCAGCATGCTTCGTGGAGTACCCATCAATTGTCTTTATGGTAACGTTTGATCAACAATAAAGCACTTGACTCTACATCTAGGGTCCATAGTGGTTTCAGGTCGAAGGATGGTATACACCATTATCACCATGAGAATAACTTATGACACTTTGCATAACTTTCTATATAGTATTCTCATAGCGGGTCAATCCAGTATAAATATTACTCTTAACATTCATACCTATGTTTAAGACTTGATAACTCCTTATCCATGATCCATGAGACGTGATCATCAGTCTATATACATAATAGTCTTAATGCTTTAATATTATCCCACTTCACAATAAAGCTCGACTACGGATATTTTAAGAATAGTGTCCTTATGTTTAATGTGATCTCATGATCAAGTCACACTTGATACATTAAACGGACTAGATATTCTAGGGACTTTATTAAACAAACGTAATAAAGAAAAAGCCTTTTATTATTAATAAATAATTCGATACAAGTACCAAAAACATTGGCCTCTAGGGCTTACACCAACATAAATACCATCACACACACACACACGCGCGCGCACACACACACACACACACACACACACATACACACACACACACACACACACACACATACACACACACACACACACACACACATATATATATATATATATATATATATATATATATATATATATATATATATATATATATATATATATATATATATATATATATATATATATATATATATATATATATATATATATATATATATGAATTATTGATATTCTACTCACAATAATTCTACGATCAAGAACACTTTAGATTAAAATAATAAAAAACACGTTTCTCATTATCATAATCTCTATAATGATAACAAGTCTACAGTTTTAATAAAGGACTTATCAAATTTACTATTTTGACTAAACAATAAATATGACAATGAAATGTAATACTTTATTAACTGCAAATATTATTACATGATCAATTGGGTCTTTGGCATATCTAATTATTCCCAACAATATCCACCACTTGCACTAGAGCCAATTGGTCATGTATTTCAAATCCTATTTCTAACTTGTGTTTGTCAAAAACATTTATGGCAAACGCCTTGGTGAATGGATCTGTCGCATTCTCCTTTCCATCTACCTTTTCGATCTTGACGTCACCATGTTCAATGATTTCTAATATCAAATGATATCTTCGAAGAATGTGCTTAGATTTCCAGTGTGACCTTAGCTCCTTTGCTTGTGCAATGGCTCAATTATTGTCACATTGTTAGAGATATATCTCATTAGCTATTTTGCTATTCATCCATTGGGTGCTTTAGTGAGCTTAACGTGACTTAACTCTGTTACACTTGGTAGTTTAGAAAACAGTTAGGCTACAGTTAAAGGTTAACTCTAACTATAACTGTTATGTTCATCTTTCCATCTTGTATATATCTGAACAACTTCTTTTGTTAAAGCGATGCAATAGATAACCACTTTCTTCTTCCATTTTCTACTCTTTGTTTTGCATCACTGTCATGAGATGAATCTCACAAAGATTAAACTCTAACATGGTATCATTCGCTGGTTTTGATCTTCCACTGTCTCTAATTTCTCTTCCTTGTTGAGAATTTCTCTAATCTACTCCATTCAAGCTCACAATGGATTCCGAAGAACTTCAAGATTCATTGGTCAAGAATCGTCTTCAATCGCAAGGGTTTCCAACGGTGTTTGCAAGTTCCAATTCCAACAACTCATTTGGACCTAAGCTTTATATCAAATTGTAAGATAACAACTATCTCATATGGAATCAACAAGTGGAAGGTGTAATATTGACACAAAAGATGCACAAAGTGGTAGTTAACCCACAAATTCCTCAGAAATTCAAGTCAACTTAAGATCATGTGTCAGGTACGATTTTTGACAAATATGAAGCGTGGCTTATACAAGATCAAGTTGTGTTTATCTGGTTGTTCTCTATGATTTCTGAATCCGTGTTACCTATAGTACTTTCGTGTAAACATGCTTTTGAGGTCTGGGACAAAATTCATCAATATTTTAATTCTCAAATGAAAGTTAGGGTTCATCAGCTTCGTGTTGAGTTGAAATCCACAAAGAAAGGGAACAAATCTATCACTGAGTTTTTGTTGCGTATCAAAGCTATTGCTAATTCTCTCTTAGCTGTTGGGGATTCGATTTCTGAGCAAGACCAAATCGATTATATTCTTGATGGTCGTCTAGAAGAGTACAATCCCTTTGTGATGCAAATGTATGGCAGCCCTGAGTCACCTTCACTATGTGATGTTGAAGCTCTTATTTATGTCCAAAAAGCTCAATTGGATAAGTCTCGCCAAGAATTAGTTGTGCCCACTGTTGCTGCTAATGTAGCTCATACAAGTCAAAAAAACCAACAGCATCAGAGGAGCATTTTTTGGAAATCATGGAAGAGGTAATCACTTCACTCGGGGTAGAGGTCATGGAAGAAGTCACTCTACTACTGGTACTACTGGAAATCTCCTAACTTGTCAACAATGTGGAAAATATGGTCACTTTGTAGCTGATTATTGGCATATGTATGACAAATCTTTCATGCCTAACAAGACAACAAACTCCCAGTCCAATGGTGCAAGTAGATCTGGCACTAAACAAGACCAAGCTCAAGAGACTTCTCAAAGTTCTAAAGTTATGGCTATGGTAGCTACTACAAGCTAGCCCTATGCTTATACTCAGGAGTATTCAATTCCACCTCAGCTGGAATCTTAAGTTTGATTTTCTGACTCGGTTGCTTCTCACCATCTTACTCCCTTTGATACTCACTTACATAATATCAAGCCCTATCTTGGTTCTAGTAAAGTATGTGTTGGTAATGGTCAATTTCTTGCTATCAAGTCCACTGGATCTCTTGCCTTTTACTCTAAGTTTTCCTCTCATCATAAGGTAGTTCTTAACAAAGTGGTCTTCGTGTGTCTTCCATAACTAGAAACCTTTTGTCTGTCTCTAAATTTTCTACTGATAACAATGTTGTCTTTGAATTTATGGTTGACAAGTGTTGTGTGAAATGTCAGGTTTCTAAACAAGTTCTTGTTGAAGGCTTCCTTGATGATAATGGTTTGTACCGCCTTCCTAAGTTATCAACTAGTTGCTTCTCTTCTCCATAATGACCACCCTATGTTAACTAGAGGCAAAACTGGGAAGTCAAAACTCAAGGTCTTTGTTGTCCAAACACGTCTTGAACCAACTAGATTCTTCTATCGAATGAACCACTCCAAGTTTAGATATGAACTTTTTCATCCAAACAAATTCTTTAGCAACCTCACTTGCTACTATATACTCAACTTCAGTAGTTGAATCTGCTACTGTAGCTTGCTTAGAACTTTTCCAACTAACTGCACCATCATTTAAAGTGAAAATAATAACTTGAAATGAATTTGCTATCATCTTCGTCTGATGCAAAACTTGCATCAATATAACCTTTTAGTTTCAGTTCGAAATCTCCATAAATGAGGAATTTGTCTTTAATTCTTCTTAAGTACTTGAGAATGGATATCACTTTTATATATATATATATATATATATATATATATATATATATATATATATATATATATATATATATATATATATATATATATATATATATATATATATGCACACACACAATATGACACAGTAGCAATTTAACAACTCAGTTGTTAAGTTTTGTTTAATTATAAAGAGTGATGGTAAAAGTCATACATGTTGGGGGAGTTTTTTTTACTAAGGAGCATTGAATATTATGAGACTTCTTTTTGGAACAACACCTTTGTGAGAGACATACCACATATTAACTTAAAACCTTAAGGTGATAGGTGAGTGAGTCCTCTCACTTATAAATGCTTAAGTCTCCATATTTCCAACCAATGTGAGACTATTACCCATACTAGTCACACTTGATACATTCTCAACACTCTCCCTCAAGTGTGAGTCCATAATGCTCCCCCTCAAGTGAAAGCTCTTCTTACTTCCACAAACTCTTGTACTGCACGAAACGTTTCTTATTCACCATACTGCGTCGTTGACACTCTTCAATGAAACGTTTCTTATTCACCACACTGACGCCTTTGACTTTCGATACAAGTAAGCCGGTCCATTTTTTGAACCAAAGACTCATGATACCATTTATTGGGAGAGTTTTTTTTTACCATGGAGCATTGAACATTGTGAAACTTCTTCTTTTTGGAGCAACACCTTTGTGAGAGACACACCACATATTCACCTAAAATCTTAAAGTGATATGTGAGTGGATTCTCTCACTTATAAATACTCAAGTCTCTACATTTCAAATCAATATAGAACTATTACCCACACGACTCATACTTGATACATTTTCAATAATACACACATGTACACTATAAGTATTAGAAATAAAATTTTGCAAATCTCACGACTCATGATATCTTAAATATTCCTTCGATTATTTTACCTTTTGAATTATTGTTACGAGAAATCAAGGTTTTATAAAATTGTCCATTTCATTAGCCTATTTGATGACTTGGATTTTGCTCCATTAGATGCTTATGTGACACCTACTTCCCACTTTCGTCTCCATACATAGTGACATATTTGTCTTTTGCTTTGTTTGATTCAAGTTCTCTCACTTCTAAAAAAAATATATTCAAATTATTGATAAAATTAAGTTTAGTTGAATAATATTGTTTGAAAAAGTTCATATTTATTTTTATTTATAATATTGTACAAACTAAATAAATCTTATTTGTAATTAACTTAGATAACTAATTCTAATTAATTTTGAAGTCTTTTAAGTCCATTACAAATTTAAGGAGGTGTTTGTTTCAAAAATTCATAAATAACATTTATCCATGCAAGGATAGGTTTTATTTTATTGATAGTTTAAAAAAATAGTTTAATACTATGTTTTATAAAAAGAAAATTAACAATAATTTAACACTCCAGTACAATTTTATACATATAATTTATTTATTTTGAAAACTTACAATTTAATACATCTAACTTAATTTATTAGTTAAAATATCTAGAAAAGATTTACAAAAAATGTTAACTAAATACAAAAAGAAATACATAAGGTGCTTGTTTTAAGGAATAAGTGAATAACACTATAATTTAAAAAATAAAGATCAAAATCTACACAAGTCTTTTTTGTCACATCTAAATTGTTTTGCATGGTAAAAATGTGTTCCACTTCTGCATATTAATTTTAAAAGGTGGTATCGTTATGGGTGCTGAAACTTTAACCATTTTAGTTTCGTTTGTAAACTATCATCAATGAGAACTAAGTAGAAAAAATAAAAATGAAAATAGTTAGTTTATATTTTAAAAACACAAACTACATTTTAAATTGTAAATCAAGAACAAATCCTCGGTATAATTTAATAATCAAGTTGAAATTGAATTAACATAGCCATGATAAAAAAGAAACTAAACTATACATTAAAAAAACTGCAAAAAAAAGAGGTTATTGGTAGCAAGCAAAAATGCGATAACTTTCAATGCGACTGAGATGAGCATGAGTAATAAAAACAAAATTTTGATTTAAAAAGCACACCTAAATTCATGACTAATAATACATGTCTAGTGTTGTCCAATTAAAATCCATTCAATGGAATGACCTTCCAAAACCAAACTTTTAGGATTATGCTGTGACTTTGCTGCACGGTATGTTCTTTGTTTTAAATTATTATCGATTTATAATTTTGAGAGTGTTTTAAAATGATAAGAAAATATGTAAGTGAAGATTAATTTTTTAATTTAGAAATAGATAAGACTTACGAAGTGTTGCAGTTGTCAATTTGTATTTTGAATTCAGAAATAGGCAAAATTCATGAAGTGTTGCCGAATGTGAAATAGTATAGTTTTTAAAAACTATTATTGTAGGTGAAACATTGCAATATTTGATAAATATGTTGGTGTAAGCGAAACAATGCAATATTTGGTAAAATTGTTGTTGTAGTCGAAACAATCCAATATTTGGTAAAATTGCTATTATATGCGAAACAAATCAATATTTTGTAAAAGTATCGTTGTAGGCGAAATAATACAATATATCAATGGTCGTAACTTTATGAAACAACACCACTTTGACCTATAAATTGAACATTTCAAATTTAGAAAAATACAACAATTTTTTTTATTATCTTCACACAAAATTCTAGATTTAATCTTCCTTACATTCGAGTTTTTATCGGTCTTATGCAAATTCGAATTATTCTGAGCATTTTTTGTGTTCTAACTCTAAGATATTTGAGAATGCTTGAAATACTTATAAAGAAAGTGATTTCGTTCACGATTCTAACTTCGATCCATTCGATATAAATTATATTTTTTAACAATCTTATAAGTAGTTCATATAATGGCAACCGAAACTTATGTTTCGAGAATCAAAGTGATGAATCAAGACAAGATCTTCTTCCTCCTAATTGTCATGAAAATATTTTATTTGTGATTAATATTAAAGGTTGTTACTTAAAAAAAAAATTATGACAATTCTCTATGAGGATGAAAGGTACACAATTAATTCATATAATATTTTAAAATTTATAAAATTTTAATTTATGATTAATTTGTGAATGCAATTTTTATGAAAAAATAAATATTCATGTTTGTTTATTCATAATCATAGTAAAAGGTACATATTTAACATGTGATATTAGATTACTCTTTCATGCAAATAACTTTTTGTTGATTATTAGTTATTTTTTATGCAAGTTGATATTGATATTTGTTGAGAATGTATCAAGTATGAGTAGTATGGATAATAGTCTCACATTGGTTGTAAATATGAAGACTTGAGCATTTATAATATTGACACAAAAGATGCACAAAATGGTAGTTAACCCACAAATTCCTCAGAAATTCAAGTCAACTTAAGATCATGTGTCAGATACAATTTTTGACAAATATCAAGTGTGGCTTATACAATATCAAGTTGTGTTTATCTGGTTGTTGTCTATGATTTTTGAATTCGTGTTACCTAGAGTACTTTCGTGTAAACATGCTTTTGAGGTCTGGGACAAAATTCATCAATACTTTAATTCTCAAATGAAAGCTAGGGTTCATTAGCTTCGTGTTGAGTTGAAATCCACAAAGAAAGGGAACAAATCTATCATTGAGTTTTTGTTGCGTATCAAAGCTATTGCTAATTCTCTCTTAGCTGTTGGGGATTCGATTTCTGAGCAAGACCAAATCAATTATATTCTTGATGGTTGTCTAGAAGAGTACAATCCCCTTGTGATGCAAATGTATGGCAGCCCTGAGTCACCTTCACTATGTGATGTTGAAGCTCTTCTTTATGTCCAAAAAGCTCAATTGGATAAGTCTCGCCAAGAGTTAGTTGTGCCCACTATTGCTGCTAATGTAGCTCATACAAGTCAAAAAACCAACAACTTTAGAGGAGCATTTTTTGGAAATCATGGAAGAGGTAATCACTTCACTCGGGGTAGAGGTCGTGGAAGAAGTCACTCTACTACTGGTACTACTGGAAATCTCCTAACTTGTCAACAATGTGGAAAATATGATCATTTTATAGCTGATTGTTGGCATATGTATGACAAATCTTTCATGCCTAACAAGACAACAAACTCTCAGTCCAATGGTGCAAGTAGATCTGGCACTAAACAAGATCAAGCTCAAGAGACTTCTCAAAGTTCTAAAGTTATGGCTATGGTAGCTACTACAAGCTAGCCATATGCTTATACTCAGGAATATTCAATTCCACCTCAGCTGGAATCTCAAGTTTGATTTTCTGACTCGGTTGCTTCTCACCATCTTACTCCCTTTGATACTCACTTACATAATATTAAGCCCTATCTTGGTTCTAGTAAAGTATGTGTTGGTAATGGTCAATTTCTTGCTATCAAGTCCACTGGATCTCTTGCCTTTTACTCTAAGTTTTCCTCTCATCATAAGGTAGTTCTTAACAAAATGTTCTTCGTGTGTCTTCCATAACTAGAAACCTTTTGTTTTTCTCTAAATTTTCTACTGATAACAATCTTGTCTTTGAATTTATGGTTGACAAGTGTTGTGTGAAATGTCAGGTTTCTAAACAAGTTCTTGTTGAGGGCTTCCTTGATGATAATTGTTTGTACCGCCTTCTTGAGCTATCAACTATTTGCTTCTCTTCTCCATAATGACCACCCTATGTTAACTAGAGCCAAAACTGGGAAGTCAAAACTCAAGGTCTTGATTGTCCAAACACGTCTTGAACCAACTAGATTCTTCTATCGAATGGACCACTCCATGTTTAGATATGAACTTTTTCATCCAAACAAATTCTTTAGCAGCCTCACTTGCTACTATATACTCAACTTCAGTAGTTGAATCTGCTACTGTAGCTTGCTTGAAACTTTTCCAACTAACTGCGCCATCATTTAAAGTGAAAACAATAACTTGAAATAAATTTGCTATCATCTTTGTCTGATGCAAAACTTGCATTAATATAACCTTTTAATTTCAGCTCGAAATCTCCATAAATGAGGAATTTGTCTTTTAGTTGCATCAATATATATATTATGAATGTGAAATTATGGCTCATGTATTGGGAACATAAAATGATATAAATAATAATAGTAATAATTTGTAGGACATGTTTCAATTGTATTGTTGTTTGTACAATAATTTATTAAATTTAAAATTACTTATCTCATATTATATGTGCATGCGAACATGAAAATATTATTTCATCTTGATATTAAAAGTAATTTAAACATTTTCTTTTATTATTGAAAGTTGATAAATGTTTATGAAAAAAGTTATAGAAAATATTAATGATTTTGCCTCATTGTTTATTTTATAATGTGATTCTTATATGGATATAACATTGAATATTGTTAAACATGAAGTTAAAAAATATAATTCATTATGCATATGTGTCACAAAGTCTTTATGTCATATAATGAATACAATTCTTTTGAAGAAAAAAATGATATTTCTCCATATGAGGTATGGAAGGACCAAAAGAAAAATATCAGTTATTTTAGAATATGAAGGTGTGTAGCTTATTATAAGAATATGAACCCTCAAATGAACAAGTTGGGTCATCGTGGAATCAAATATGTTTTTGTAGGCTATATACCTAACATTAAAACATATAGACTTTTAAAATTGGAGTCTAATTTAATTATTGAATCTTAGATGTGGAATTTTGACAACCTTATCACGGAGGATAAGGAATTCTAGATTCTCACAAATTAAGAACCTCGTGAGGAAGGTTCTCTACGGATTATTGATCATTTTGACACATGCACTAGTAGCAAGCACAACAAAATTAGAGTTTCGTTTGCATTACCTACCTTGCACAACCTTATAATTCATCAAATGGATGTCAAAATAATATTTCTAAATAGATATATCGATGAGGAGATTTACATGGAGCAACTGAAAGATTATGTACTTCTTGGTAATGAAAAAAAATGTGCAAACTTGTCAAATCCTTGTATGGATTAAAACAAGCACCGAAGCAATGACATCAAAAGTTTAACTCTATGATTGTAAGATTCACCGATTAAGGGGAGACACATAAGAGTTTGTCATCATTAATAGAGGAAGATTATGAAGAATACCTTTTATATCTAGTTCAATTTTGATGAAGACAAAGATTATCAAAGAAGAAAGGGATCAAAAATGTCATGCACATTAATGACGAAGTTGATCAAGATGGTTTAGCATAAAAAAATCAAGAGAAGATTTGAGACAAGTGAACATAACTAAGATACTCATTACACATCATGCTATATTAATTTAAATTTACAAAATTTTATCTCTCACTCCATCTAAAAACCTTGTTGCATCATCACGCATGATTAAATAAAAACCTTCTTCATCTAATTCTTGTGACAAGTGTTTATACACAAAGTTATGTGAGAACATTGTGATATTCCTTTGTCTCTATGTTGATTACATATTGATAATTAGTAATGAGATGCATAGAATTTTAGAAAGAAAGAGGTGTCTAACTTTCACATTCAATATGAATGATCTTGGACTAGTTGACACACTTTTAGGGATCAAAGTAAATCGAAATAGTGGGGGTTATGAACTTGAGAAAGTAATCAATAAGTTCAAACACTTACATTTCAAGAGAGTGAGTACTCTATTTGACCTTAGTGTCAAACTTTAAAAGAATGATGAAAGAGTTCTGCCTCAATTGGAATATGCAAGTGCATGCAATGTACTATATCCGACATAACATTTGCAATTAGTAAAATGAGTAGATTTCACTAGAAATCCAAATGGTGAGCACTGGAAGGCCATCATGAGGTTTTCGGCTATATTATGAAAACCAAAAATCTTGGTCTCCATTATGGTAGACTATCTACCATATTAGAAGGATATACCGATGTGAGTTGGATATCGAGTGTTGAATATCATAAATCTGCATTTGGGTGGATATTTACACTAGTCATAGATGTAATTTCTTGGAAGAGTAAGAAACAAATGTGTATCACTTTCTCAACCATAGAATTAGAGTTTGAGGCTCTTGTTTCTGCTGGTGAAGCTGAATGGTTGAGGGACCTTCTGTTGGAAGTTCTATTGACTAAAGACAATGTTTCAAAGGTGTTGACACATTGCGCGTTAGTCAAGCCACTTTATCTAGAGTGTACAAAAAGGTGTATAATAGAAAGTCTAGGAAAATAGGACTTAAATATTTTTTCATGAGAAAATTGATTAAGAATGTAATCATTTCATTCACATATATACGATCGAGCTAGAATTTGCTTGATCCATTTACTAAACAACTAGCCAGAGATTTAGTAAAGACTACCTCGAGAGGTATGAGATTGAAACTCCTTGAATAAGGGTTCTGATAACGGTAGCAACTCAATCTAAAGTTAACAAACCTTAGCCTAAGATTCAATGGGTAACAACAAGTCGTTGATTTGGATGTTTGTGCAACATTACGTGACAATGTTGACTATTACATATTGAGGGTTGATTTTTTCAAACTCCTAATGAAGTTTTATATCGGGTTGATATGTATCTCAAGAAATAGATACAAAATGAATTTCACCTATATGAATTTCGAGATAGTGTCTTATCAAAGTGAGAGTTGGAGTTTCTCTCATGAAAAATTCACGAAAATAGGAAAAGCACATAACAATAAATTGTGATATGCGAGAGATATAGACAGAGAACCACAAAAGAGTGTGTGTAAGGTAACGTTAGTTTAATCACAAGGGATAACAGTTCAAAGCATTGCTACCTAATATTCCAATTAGACTTTGCATTATCCTTACTAAGGTTAAGTTAAAATCAAAAGATACTTAATTGTATTAGCATTATTTGTTTTTTTTCTTCTGGAATTGGTCTGATCATTATTAGAACAAGTGGGAGATTGTTGTAAATTATTAACAATTTATAATTTCTAGTGTGCTCAAAAATGACAAGAAAATATGCAAGTGAAAGTTAATTTTTTAATTTAGAAATAGACAATACTTCGTGAAGTGTTGCAGAATGTGAAATAGTACAGTATTTGAAAATTGTTGTTGTAGACGAAACAATACAATATTTTGTAGAAGTGTTGTTGTAGACGAAACAATACAATATTTGGTAAAAGTTTTGTTGTAGGCGAAACAACGCAACATTTGGTAAAAGTGTTGTTGTAAGCGAAACAATGCAACATTTGGTAAAAGTGTTGTTGAAAGTGTGTGTTTCATCAAGGTCGGAACTTTGTGAAACAACACCACTTTGACCTATAAATTGAGCATTTCGAATTCATAAAAATACAGCAACAAAAATTCCATCCTCTTCACACAAAATTCCAAATTTACTCTTCACTACATTAGGGTTTTCATCGGTCTTATGCAAACTCGAGTATATACCGAATTATCCTGGATATTCTTGCGTTCCAACTTTAAGACATTTGAGAGTGTTTGAAATACTTATAAGAAAAGTGATTTCGTTCATGATTCTAACATTGATTCATTTGATTTAAATTAATTTTTTTAACATTCTTCTCAATCGATTACCATAAAGGACTTCCATATATAATTATAGTCACCAATATATATATATATATATATATATATATATATATATATATATATATATATATATATATATATATATATATATATATATATATATGTATATATATTTGAGTTAAGGAGATTAGTGGAATTACATGAGAAAATATGTAACTAGCTGTTAAATATAATTGGGAGTTAGTGAGCTTAGAGGAAAACAAATAAATAAATAAGAAAATTACATATTTTAATTCTTTTTAATTAATTAATGAATTTTTTTTATTATAATAGTTATAAGAAAACATGTAATCAATTTTTTCAGAACAAAGGAGGAAAACATGTAATCAATTTTTTCACATTATCTTTTTAGTATGATTTTTAAGAATAAGTTACTCGAAAATGAAATTATGAAGATTTAATTCTAGAGTTTTGTTTTTTAGAATGTGTTTTGCGCATGGTTTGATATTTCTAGAAAAATGGATTGTTATATATATTTTTTGAAAAAAATCATGTGAAATTTCATGGGAATGAATATTCTCACATTCTTCTCATGCAAATAAAACCTTTATTCTTCGGGGATAATTTTTCCCCAACATTGTAACAAACACGAGAATAATTATTTTCTTCCAATTTATTATTGGAAATGTAATCATAGATTTGAAACAAACACCCCCTAAGAGTGGGTGATCTTAAACTCTAAGTTTGATTTGTTGGTCACGGGGGAATCCGAGAATTATTACAATGAATTTTGAACAATCACATAAAATAAGTTGGACATCATATTTTTACTCAAAACCTTAAGATATCATGTTTATGTGTCATATCACTTATAAAATGTTCAACAATCTTTTATGTGAGGCTTATGCTCACACTTGATATACCAACTTGATATGCAATTGAAGAACATGACTCTAGATGTAGGTTTGGTTATAATATTAGTTATTTGATCAGTTGTAGAAATGTGATGAACAACTAACTCGTTGTTTTGAATCTTCACTATGATGAAATGAATCTCAAGTTCAAAGTGTTTTCTTCTAGAGTGTAAAATTGAGTTAGATGGAAACATGACGTACAACATCGAGATTATCACAATATTATGAGAGGTGATGTTATTTTAATATGAAGTTCATGTAACAAGGATTTGAGCTAAAGAAGTTACGAGGTCATTGATGTCAAACTTTTGTATTGAACTTCATTGTTGGATCCAAAGACTACTAATTATTTTCTAGGATGACTAAGACACTCAATTATTTTCTAATTAAACACAATAGCTAGTTGGGGATCCTCTATCATCAATATTAAATCCTCAATCAACATTACAAAGAGCATATAATTTTTATGGCAATAAGCTTGTTAAGAGTGAGATCAAGGTCTGTAGTTCCTTGAAGATGTCAAATAATTATTTTGACAACTTTCTAATGAGTGTCCTTTGGAGAATGCATAAATTGAGAGACTTTGTTAACAATATATGCTATTTCAGAGTGTGTTATTGAAATGATTTATGAAGACATTTGTGTGAATAAATTTGATCAGTAAATTGAAGCTTGTACAATTGGGCCGCCCAAGGGAATCTAACGGATTCTCCCAAGGGGCCCCTCAAACATGGAAGTCATATAAGACCACGTCAAAGAGGCGAAACATCTAAGTGTTGGAAACTCCTATAAATACATTATCCCTCAATGGGATAACTGACAAACGCTAAGTCATACACACTTTCCACGATACAAAGAGAACTTTGCTCCAAGTAGCCGTAACATACTATCAACCTAATTTCCCGCCTGCAACCCAGCAACGCAGGCCACCAATAGGGACTCTCACCTCACGTGATATGGTCCCTTAAATAGCCCTAAAGACCATCACACATGGCTTATCTCCGTCGTGAGCAAGTCCTTACTAACCAAATTATTATATACCTACTAAGACATCTGAGTCTCCCTGCCCTTGCAGGGGAACACGCACACCATATACTTTTTTTCAAGTACAGTGGCGCCCATCGTGAGACCCTATTAAAACTAACTTGGGCCACACCTATTTTAATCACCATCACCTTTCTTATCATACCCTTAACTCCTACACCTAGCCATTATCAACCATGGTGAACATAAGATCCCCATCCTCTACACCCGAGGGTACCAGCGGTACAAGCAATCTCGATGCCATGGCGGAAATGCGTGTCTCCATGGACGGACTACGACGCCATAATCGGACGTTGGAAGATGTCGTCCAAAATATCAGACAACTCCAATATGAGGTCAACCCCCAAGAAGAGGTGCAACTACTAGATCCCTAGCCACTCTCAGACAAAATATAGAGATCATATGTCCCTAAAGGTTTCAAGCCTCCCCCTTGGCCATGTTTAATGGATGTAGTGATCCCTACAAGCATGTAGCCTCTATCAACATGCAAATGGTCATCGTAGGAGCAAGAGACTATCTAAAATGTAAGTTGTTATCAGGAGCCCTCAGGGATGTCACCCTCAGTTTATACATGGTCCTTCCCATTCCTTTATTAACATCTATAAATAGCTAGTGAGGAAGATTGTACACTAGTTCTCTGTTAGTCACCACGGGAAGGTGTCCACCTCTAGCCTGTTCAACATTCGTCAATATCCTTCAGAATCATAGAGGGACTACCTCTCCTACTTCAACGAAGCTACTATAAAGGTCATCCCTCCGTACCAAGAAATGTTCGTTGGGTCATTCTAAAACAGGCTTAATATGGGACACTACAATGACTCCTTCTCCAAAAAGTTAACACTCACATTGGCTGAGGTAGTTGCCAAGATGGAGTGTTACATCAAAGGCGAGGAAGGCGATGCTGAAAAGAAGGCTCGTGACATCAAGGAACGTGTCCCCGGTGCTTAGAGCTCTCATCCAACGAGGAAAAATAATTACACCTCGCCCGTGAATGACAAATCCATATTAAAAAGAGTGGGGAATGCGACAAAAAGTTTCATGCCTTTGAACACCCTTCGAGAATAGATATGGCGCGAGGTACTTCACTTGCACAACATTCCAATGTCGCCTTCCCCCAAGGCTGATGTGATGGGATTTGAACCTGGAAGTTAGTGTAAGTTCCATAAGGTCAATGGACATCATACCAATGATTACTACCATCTTAAGAGGGAAATAAAGAAGTTGATACATGAGGGACACCTCAAGAAATATGTGAAGGGTGATTCCTCCAACCCGACGGAGAGACATAACCCACACAGACAAGTGGGTACCAAAAGGTCTAGGCTAAACAAGGAGAAAGAAGAAAGTGAGGATGTGGGGAGATGTGAGGAATTTCTTAACTTTGGTGAAAACCTCATAGCACTCGGGTGTCTATTCAAACCTTTCCTTATTCTTTAAGGTGGAGAAGAAGAGAAAGGCTTTGTTTCTAGTGAGAAGACCTGTGAGTTGTTGTACTTCCTTTACATTAGTAGGGCTCTTCATCGTGATGACTGCTTGGCACTTATCTGGTTTGGCCTTGATGCCTCTTCGTGTCAGCATGAACCCCATAAGTTTCCTCTCTTGGACCCTGAAAGAACACTTAGCGGGGCTTAGGCGCATACCATACTTCTTGACGAACTGTAGGAAATCTTCCAAATCCTTTACATGACTGTGCACCTCGATAGTCTTAACTATCTTATCATCAATGTAGACCTCCATGTTTCGCTCTATCTAGTGGGTGAGGACAACATACATGAGGTGCTAGTAGGTGGCGCCAACGTTCTTGAGATGGAAATACATGCCAATGTATTAGTCATTGCCCTGGTTTGACATGAATGCATTTTTTGGTGCATTTAGGGGATCCATCCCAATCTGGTTATATCTTGAGCGTGGTTCCATGAAGCTCAATATGTTATAGTCTGATTATACATCAATGAGGTGATCAATGTCCAATAGTAAGTAAAGATATTTGGGGCAGACGATGTTCAGATCAGTGAAGTCCACACACATGTGTCTCCCGTTGCTAGCTTTCCGTACTAGAACCACGTTGCCAAGATAGGTGTGATACTTCGTTTCCATGATGAACCCTACATCAGATAGCTTTCCCACCTCTTCATCGATGATGGCCTTCTTTTCCTCTCAAACTTTTCGCTTCCTATGCGCCACTAGTTTTGCGGAAAGGTGGATGCCATGGCGATGACTCACTACTTTGGTGTCTATTCCTGGAATATCGGAGGGATCCCAGGCGAAAAAGTCAACATTCTTAATGAGTTTGTCTACTAGTTCCCTTTCCTCTTCAATAGATAGAATTATACCCATCTTCTGTGGGAGTGATCCATCCGGCTTCTGCTCCCAATTTGGGATCCTAACACTCAAAGTCAATATTTGTAACTTCATAAGGGGGGACATCAACAAGGGTAAGCTCTTCTTTGGTTGTCTCCAGGATACTTGGATAACATTCATGAGTCGCTTGTTGATCCCCTCAAATTGTACCGATTTTCTCATTGGGAAGAAAATATTTCAAGGTCAGATATAGTGTGGATACTGTAACACCCCGATTAAAATAAGATAATTATTTAATTTAAGTTAATATTATATTTATTAATTTAATTAAATAATTGGAATTATTGGATTATTATTATTATTATTATTGGAATAATAATTATTGGAAAATATATATATAAGTTGGAAATAAGGAAAAAGAGTTCCATTTTGGTAAAAAGAGTTTTCACGTGAAAACAGAGAGGCGGCTGAAAAGAGGAAAAGGGCAAAGAGGCAGAGCAAGAGGAAGAAGGTTGGAGAAGAGAAGAGCTTGAAGATTAAAGATTCGCCGGATTAACTCAGGTAAGGGGGGTTTATCGTCGTTTAATGGGTATTATGGGTTAACATGTAATGGGTAGTGATAAACCGTTGATTGACCCTAATTGGGATGATGAGTGCTGAAAAAATTGTGATGAATAAACTATGTTAAAGCTGTAATTGAATCTGTAATTGGATAGGTAGTGATTTTCCGAGAGTGTAGCTTTTTACGGAATTGGAATCGGAGGTCCGGAAGTCCTCCAACGGCGGAAAATGCGGAGAATTCTGCATTCTGCTTCGTGTTAGCGCAGGAACAGCTTTCTGTCTTGCGTTAACCGGTTAACCCAGGGTGTTAACCGGTTAACACTGTTAGGAATTGTGAAGTATTGCTGTTTTGCTTGCGTTAACCGGTTAACCCAGGGCGTTAACCGGTTAACACTATTGTGAGTTGTGAAAATATTGTTGTTCTGTCTGCGTTAACCGGTTAACCCAGGGCGTTAACCGGTTAACACTGTTGAGTTTTGCCAGAAAGCGTGTTCTGTGTTGCGTTAACCGGTTAACCCAGGGCGTTAACCGGTTAACACTGTTGAAAAGTGGAAAAATTGGTATTTAAATGTTGTGTACTTATTTGATGGTTGACCTATATTGGCCTATGATGTAATAGGGATTAATTCCCGCTGTTTTGAGCAGTATAGGTATTAGTAGAGTGTGCTAATACTGTGATTAATTATTTGACATGATATGATGTTTTGATACATGTGTTGATGATGTATGATGGTAGGCATAATGTTGTGAATGTATATATTATGCATGTGTTGGTGAATGGACTGTTTTATGGCTTAGAGTGTGAGCATATGTCCATCGTGGATTGTTGTTGATGATGTTGCATTGCTAGGTGAATTAGCATGCATATTGTGGCCTTTATGGTGGTAGCTAATTCCCATGGTGAGGAATTAGTGAGTAAATCATTGTAGATTGTTGTTGATGTTTGCATGCTAGGTGATTAGCGTGCATAGCATAGCCCTTGGGGTGGTAGCTAATTCCCATGGTGAGGAATTAGTGAGTGAGTCACTAGGTCTCAAATGAGTGGGACTAGTGGGCTTGGTAGCCGTATCTGGATTTGATCGGTGAGGTGAACTATATGTTCACGAATAGTCGGTACCGCATGCATAGAGTCTCATTGCATAATGTATGTATGGCGTATAATATGAATGGATGTATTCCAATATTATACGTGTGTTTGTGTTGGCATTGAGTATGAGTATGAATTGTGTTGGTATTGAGTATGATATTTGAGTTGATGTGCCGTTACTGAATGTGTGATATGATTTGGGTGATTAATGTGTTATTTACTTAGCATTACATGATATTTTATAATGCTTATTATATCGATTGAGGAACTCACCCTTACAACTATGTTTTCAGGTAACGAGCAGTGATTGAGTAGAAGCTAGTGCTTGGAGTCTAGTGTAGTCTCCTTAGAGGGTCATGCTCTGATAGATGTAACATCGGGACGGGATGTTTTACTTTGTTGAATAATTTTACATGTAATGTGTTACATGTTTTGCATGATTGATTTGATTTCTATCCGCTGCGTATTGTGCAAATGCTTTATGTTTTGAATTAATAAAAGAGCATGACAGTTATTTGGTGAATGGTGTGAAATGATTGTGTGACACCCTTAATTGCATAATTACTCTGATTGATATATTGCTATTTTAATTAAATATTTGGGGTATTTTAGAAGGGTGTTACATTAGTGGTATCAGAGCATAGTCGGTCGAGTTGAGTCGTAATTATTCTGTTCCCCTGTACGGGATAGGTGTTGTGTAACCCTATCAGTACTTATTGTTTTAGCTTGATTGGGTTTTCAGAATAGAGATGGCTGGAAGAGGTAGAGATGATGCTGCGATTGCTGAGGCTCTGGGTATGCTAGCTGGAGTACTTGGAGGGAATCCGAATGTTGTGGGAATGGGAGCTGCTCGTCAACTGAGTGAGTTCCAGAAGAACAATCCTCCAATGTTCAAGGGAGCATACGATCCAGATGGTGCTCAGAAGTGGTTGAAGGAGATCGAGAGGATCTTCCGAGTGACTGAGTGTGCTGATAACCAGAAGGTCAGGTTCGGTACGCATATGCTGTCAGAAGAAGCAGATGATTGGTGGGTTGCTACCCGCACTGAGTTGGAATCTGCTGGGAATGCTGAGATCACTTGGGCTGTGTTCAGAGAGAGATTCCTGAGGAAGTACTTTCCAGAGGATGTCAGAGGAAAGAAAGAGATAGAGTTCTTGGAATTGAAGCAAGGCAACCGGTCTGTTACTGAGTATGCTGCTAAGTTCACAGGGCTGTCGAAGTATTACACTCCCTATGATGAGGCTACTGGAGAATTTTCAAAATGTGTGAAGTTTGAGAACGGGTTACGTCCCGAGATCAAGCAGGCTATTGGGTATCAGCGGATTAGAGTGTTTTCTGATTTGGTTGACTGTTGCAGGATTTTTGAACAGGATACCAAGGCTAGAGCGGAGAGCTATCAGCAGAGGGTTGATAGGAAAGGCAAGAATCAGAATGATCGTGGGAAACCGTATGCAGCTGGCAAAGGTTTCCAGAGACAGAGTGGGATGAAGAGGCCTAGTGGGGGAGACTCCAGTGCCCCTGCTAAGTGTTTCAGATGTGGTCAAGCTGGACATCGTATCCATGAGTGTACCAGTAATGAGAAGAAGTGTTTTAAGTGTGGCAAGGGTGGTCACTTGGCTGCAGAGTGTCGGTTGAAGACTGTGACTTGTTTCAACTGTGGAGAGGTGGGTCATATCAGTCCACAGTGTCCTAAGCCGAAGAAAGAGAACCAGTCGGGAGGCAAGGTCTTTGCTTTATCGGGTTCTGAGACTTCTGCAGATGATCGTTTGATCCGAGGTACGTGTTATATTAATGGCTTTCCTCTTGTAGCTATTATTGACACCGGTGCGACTCATTCCTTTATATCTTTGGATTGTGCTGTGAAACTTAAGTTAGAGATATCTGAGATGCATGGAAGTATGGTGATTGATACTCCTGCGAAGGGTTCAGTAACTACTACTTCAGTTTGTTTAAATTGTCCTTTGAGTATTTTTGGTAGAGACTTTGGGATGGACCTAGTGTGTCTTCCACTAGTGCAGATTGATGTTATTCTGGGTATGAACTGGTTGGTGTGTAACCGAGTTTATATCAACTGCTTTGATAAGACTGTGATCTTTCCTGAGATTGAGGAAGGAAAGAGTTTGTTTCTATCAGCAAGGCAGGTGAATGAGGAAGTAGCAGATGGGGCAGAGTTGTTTATGCTGTTAGCGACTTTGGAGGCTAAAGATAAACTGGCGATTTGCGATCTAGCCGTGGTGTGTGATTTTCCTGATGTGTTTCCTGAAGAAGTGAATGAATTACCACCAGAACGTGAAGTTGAGTTCTCGATTGATTTGGTACCTGGTACTAGGCCGATGTCGATGGCTCCGTACCGTATGTCTGCTGTTGAATTAACTGAATTGAAGAGTCAGTTGGAAGATCTGTTGGATAAGAAATTTATTCGTCCGAGTGTGTCACCGTGGGGTGCACCAGTGTTATTGGTTAAGAAGAAAGAAGGTACTATGAGGCTGTGTGTGGACTACAGGCAACTGAATAAAGTGACGATCAAGAATCGGTATCCTTTGCCGAGGATTGATGATTTGATGGATCAGTTAGTTGGTGCGAGTGTGTTCAGCAAAATAGATTTGAGGTCGGGATATCATCAGATACGTGTGAAAACTGAGGATATTCAGAAGACTGCCTTCAGGACAAGGTATGGACATTATGAGTATTCTGTAATGCCTTTTGGTGTGACTAATGCGCCTGGAGTATTTATGGAGTATATGAATAGGATTTTCCATCCGTACCTAGATCAGTTTGTTGTGGTGTTTATTGATGATATTTTGGTGTATTCGAAATCTGAAGAAGAGCATGCTGAACATTTGAGAGTGGTTTTAGGAGTTCTACGAGAGAAGAAGTTATTTGCTAAACTCTCTAAATGTGAATTTTGGTTAGAAGAGGTTAGTTTTCTTGGTCATGTGATTTCAAGAGGTGGTGTTGCTGTTGATCCTTCTAAGATAGAAGCGGTATCTAAGTGGGAAGCTCCGAAGTCAGTTTCTGAGATAAGGAGTTTTCTTGGGTTGGCTGGTTACTATAGGAAGTTCATTGAGGGATTTTCTAAGTTGGCGTTACCATTGACGATGTTGACTAGAAAGGGGCAAGCGTTTGTTTGGGACTCAAAATGTGAAGAAGGTTTCCAAGAGTTAAAGAGAAGGTTAACTACTGCTCCTATTCTGATATTACCGAGTTCGTCGGAATCATTTGAGGTTTACTGTGATGCTTCATTGTTGGGTTTGGGTGGTGTGTTGATGCAGAATAAGCAGGTTATAGCTTATGCCTCAAGACAACTGAGGGTTCATGAGAGGAACTATCTGACACACGATTTAGAGTTGGCAGCTGTTGTATTTGTTCTGAAGTTATGGAGGCATTACTTGTATGGGTCAAGATTTGAGGTTTTCAGTGACCATAAAAGTTTAAAGTATTTGTTTGATCAGAAAGAGCTGAATATGAGACAGAGAAGATGGTTAGAGTTTCTGAAGGATTATGACTTTGGTTTGAATTACCATCCGGGTAAAGCAAACGTAGTGGCTGATGCATTGAGTCGGAAATCATTGCATATGTCTATGTTAATGGTTAAGGAATTGGATTTAATTGAGCAGTTTAGAGACTTGAGTTTGGTGTGTGAGAGTACTCACAATAGTGTTAAATTGGGCATGTTGAAGTTAACGAGTGGTATTCTGGATGAGATTAGAGAGAGTCAGAAATCCGATGTGCTTTTGGTTGATAAGATGACTCTAGTGAATCAAGGTCAAGGTGGTGAATTCAGAGTTGATGAGAATGGTGTTTTGAAATTTGGTAATCGGGTGTGTATTCCGGATGTTGCCGAACTTAAGAAGAGTATTCTTGAGGAAGGACATCGTAGTGGCCTGAGTATTCATCCTGGAGCTACGAAGATGTATCATGATTTGAAAAAGTTATTTTGGTGGCCGGGAATGAAAAGAGAAATTGCAAGTTTTGTTTATTCCTGTTTGACTTGTCAGAAGTCGAAGATTGAGCATCAGAAGCCGTCTGGGCTAATGCAACCGTTGGCTATTCCCGAGTGGAAGTGGGATAGTATCAGTATGGATTTTGTTTCTGGTTTACCGAAGACAAGTAAGAATTTTGAAGCTATTTGGGTGATTGTAGACAGATTGACAAAATCGGCTCATTTCATTCCGATCAGAATGGATTATCCGTTATTGAGAAGATCGTAAGTTTGCATGGTATTCCGTCGAGTATTGTTTCGGACAGAGATCCTAGATTTACATCGAAGTTTTGGGAAGGTTTGCAGAGGGCTTTGGGAACTAAGCTGAGATTGAGTTCTGCATATCATCCGCAGACTGATGGTCAGACTGAGAGGACGATTCAGTCATTAGAGGACCTTTTGAGGGCTTGTGTTTTGGAAAAGGGAGGTACTTGGGATTGTTATTTACCTTTGATTGAGTTTACCTACAACAATAGTTTTCATTCGAGCATTGGTATGGCACCGTTTGAAGCTTTGTATGGTAGGAGATGTCGGACACCTTTATGTTGGTATGAGTCCGGTGAGAGTGCTGTGGTTGGACCGGAGATTGTTCAACAAACTACGGAAAAGATTAAGATGATTCAGGAGAAGATGAGAATTGCTCAGAGTCGTCAGAAGAGTTATCACGACAAGAGGAGGAAGTCACTTGAGTTCCAAGAGGGAGATCATGTGTTTCTTCGTGTCACTCCGATAACTGGGGTTGGTCGAGCTTTGAAGTCGAAGAAGTTGACACCTCGATTTATTGGTCCTTATCAGATTTTGGAGAGGATAGGGGAGGTAGCCTATCGTATCGCTTTACCGCCGTCACTTGCGAATTTGCATGAGGTTTTTCATGTGTCTCAGTTGAGGAGGTACATTCCTGATCCGTCGCATGTTGTCCAAGTAGATGATGTACAGGTGAGAGATAACCTGACTGTTGAAACATCACCTATGAGGATCGAGGATCGAGAGTTGAAGCAGTTGCGGGGTAAAGAGATTGCCTTGGTGAAGGTAGCTTGGGGAGGACCAGCAGGTGGCAATGTGACTTGGGAACTTGAGAGTCAGATGAAGGAGTCCTATCCAGAGTTATTCGCTTGAGGTATGTTTTCGAGGACGAAAACTCTTTTAGTGGGGGAGAGTTGTAACACCCCGATTAAAACAAGATAATTATTTAATTTAAGTTAATATTATATTTATTAATTTAATTAAATAATTGGAATTATTGGATTATTATTATTATTATTATTGGAATAATAATTATTGGAAAATATATATATAAGTTGGAAATAAGGAAAAAGAGTTCCATTTTGGTAAAAAGAGTTTTCACGTGAAAACAGAGAGGCGGCTGAAAAGAGGAAAAGGGCAAAGAGGCAGAGCAAGAGGAAGAAGGTTGGAGAAGAGAAGAGCTTGAAGATTAAAGATTCGCCGGATTAACTCAGGTAAGGGGGGTTTATCGTCGTTTAATGGGTATTATGGGTTAACATGTAATGGGTAGTGATAAACCGTTGATTGACCCTAATTGGGATGATGAGTGCTGAAAAAATTGTGATGAATAAACTATGTTAAAGCTGTAATTGAATCTGTAATTGGATAGGTAGTGATTTTCCGAGAGTGTAGCTTTTTACGGAATTGGAATCGGAGGTCCGGAAGTCCTTCAACGGCGGAAAATGCGGAGAATTCTGCATTCTGCTTCGTGTTAGCGCAGGAACAGCTTTCTGTCTTGCGTTAACCGGTTAACCCAGGGTGTTAACCGGTTAACACTGTTAGGAATTGTGAAGTATTGCTGTTTTGCTTGCGTTAACCGGTTAACCCAGGGCGTTAACCGGTTAACACTGTTGTGAGTTGTGAAAATATTGCTGTTCTATCTGCGTTAACCGGTTAACCCAGGGCGTTAACCGGTTAACACTGTTGAGTTTTGCCAGAAAGCGTGTTCTGTGTTGCGTTAACCGGTTAACCCAGGGCGTTAACCGGTTAACACTGTTGAAAAGTGGAAAAATTGGTATTTAAATGTTGTGTACTTATTTGATGGTTGGCCTATATTGGCCTGTGATGTAATAGGGATTAATTCCCGCTGTTTTGAGCAGTATAGGTATTAGTAGAGTGTGCTAATACTGTGATTAATTATTTGACATGATATGATGTTTTGATACATGTGTTGATGATGTATGATGGTAGGCATAATGTTGTGAATGTATATATTATGCATGTGTTGGTGAATGGACTGTTTTATGGCTTAGAGTGTGAGCATATGTCCATCGTGGATTGTTGTTGATGATGTTGCATTGCTAGGTGAATTAGCATGCATATTGTGGCCTTTATGGTGGTAGCTAATTCCCATGGTGAGGAATTAGTGAGTAAATCATTGTAGATTGTTGTTGATGTTTGCATGCTAGGTGATTAGCGTGCATAGCATAGCCCTTGGGGTGGTAGCTAATTCCCATGGTGAGGAATTAGTGAGTGAGTCACTAGGTCTCAAATGAGTGGGACTAGTGGGCTTGGTAGCCGTATCTGGATTTGATCGGTGAGGTGAACTATATGTTCACGAATAGTCGGTACCGCATGCATAGAGTCTCATTGCATAATGTATGTATGGCGTATAATATGAATGGATGTATTCCAATATTATACGTGTGTTTGTGTTGGCATTGAGTATGAGTATGAATTGTGTTGGTATTGAGTATGATATTTGAGTTGATGTGCCGTTACTGAATGTGTGATATGATTTGGGTGATTAATGTGTTATTTACTTAGCATTACATGATATTTTATAATGCTTATTATATCGATTGAGGAACTCACCCTTTCAACTATGTTTTCAGGTAACGAGCAGTGATTGAGTAGAAGTTAGTGCTTGGAGTCTAGTGTAGTCTCCTTAGAGGGTCATGCTCTGATAGATGTAACATCGGGACGGGATGTTTTACTTTGTTGAATAATTTTACATGTAATGTGTTACATGTTTTGCATGATTGATTTGATTTCTATCCGCTGCGTATTGTGCAAATGCTTTATGTTTTGAATTAATAAAAGAGCATGACAGTTATTTGGTGAATGGTGTGAAATGATTGTGTGACACCCTTAATTGCATAATTACTCTGATTGATATATTGCTATTTTAATTAAATATTTGGGGTATTTTAGAAGGGTGTTACAGATACCACTTCTCCCAGAGCGTTGATAGTCGGTCGCCCAAGGATGATGTTGTAAGGTGATAGGGCATCTAGAATGAGGTAGCTGGCGTCGATCGTCCTAACGTTAGTTTCCTCGTCACATGTAATTTTTAGGGTTATGTGGCTTATTATTTCCACATGTTCTCCTGATAACCACGTCAAAGAACCACTAAACGTTTTTATGCCGCTTAGGTTGAGTTGAAGTTTCTGGAAGGCGTCCCAAAATAGGACGTCAACAAAGCTGTCAGGGTCTATTAGAACGTGTTTGATGTCCTAGTTTCCCTGTTGGACACTAATGACCATAGGATCATCATCTTGAGGGTGGATACCAAGGGCGTCCTCCTCGGAGAAGATCTAAAGTGACCTCCACCGGCAAAACCTCCAATGATGGTGTTTGTGTTATAAATTTTGGTTTTATCGGCCATCTTTAATGGGAAGATGAAATGGATTAGAGTATGAGTGTGGCCTAGGTTAGTGTTACCGGGTACCTACGGTGCGTGCCACTGTACTTGTCAAAAAACACAAGTGTGCATGTACCCCCTGCAAGGGCAGGGAAAATCAGAGGTCTTAGTAGACATAGTATGGTGGTTAGGACTTTCCCATGACGGTGAGGAGCTCTGTATGGTGGTGGTTTGAGGTAATTTAGGTGATCTGCTCACGTGAGGTGAGAGGTACTAATGATGATCGATGATGTTTGTTAATAAGCATATAGTGGATGATAGACGTGTGTTGAGACTGTAGTGAACTTTGTGCTCTTTAGGGTCTATTGATTGGGATCTCCCTTTCTCCAATTGAGGGGATATGTATTTAGAGAGACCTATAGGGTATAGGTTTTTCTTGGAAATGGTCACCACCACCTCGATCAATGGTGGACGGTTTAATCCATATTTTCAAGAGAGTCGTGGGTCAATTAATGACTTTGACTTTCTCTCTGTCCAATAAGAGTCTTATCTCACATTTCCTACGTATGGGAGATGGGAGACCACAGGGAGAGGTGATACCTCCCTTTGAGGGACACTCTATCATCGCCTTCTATAAGGCAGTCTAAGGACATCGCTCTAGGCGAGACCTTTTACAAATATAACACTACATAGTTTATTAAGCATGATTTTATCTACGTTTTATTCTTATATCATCACTTTTTTCCAAGAAATATTCTTTTCTCTTCTCAAAAACCCTAGTCGTCTCTCTTCTCCTTCTTCCCCCACCACAACCCTTCATTTCCTCAAATCTTAAAAACCTTAAGTTATCTCTCTAATCCCCCTTGAATAAACACATCCAATATATCTTGAATTCGATTCACATAAACTTCTCTTTTTGTTATTGATGATTCTTCTTTGTTGTCCCTGTGACGAAATCAAAGTTCTTCACCGCCAGAATCAACTATAATTTGCATTATCAAAGTTGAAATCGAGGAGGAACAATAACCTTACGCGCTCTTCTTTTTACGATTCAACATTTTCTAGCTTTTCTTTCTTTCATCTCATGATCTTTATCGTAAACTTTTAACCATGTTTTTTTGTTAATCTCTTTCTCTAAACTAGATTTATTTTTTTCTAGAATTTACAGTATAATTGGATAGATTTTAAACACAAACCCTCACCCACAACACAAACCATCTCTTTTATTACAATATTTGATTTCTGGTGGTTGTTGCTTTTCTTCTTGATGGTTTTATCATTTAGATTATCCAAAATAATCTTTTTGGGATTTATGGTGGATTTACAATTTTGGTATGTTGTTTCAGTGCAATCACGAAAGCAAAACAGAAAGTTATCGGCGAGGTTTCATGACTTTTGATTCCATTCTACATTTAATTATATATATATATATATATATATATATATATATATATATATATATATATATATATATATATATATATATATATATATATATATATATATATATATATATATATTCAGGTTTTTTACTATTATCTTGTTGTCATGTCAAGTATAAAGAAATTAAAGTATTTTTACAAAATTTTAAAAAAAAAATCAACTAGACTAACAAAAGTGTTATTAAAAAACTAATATATAGTATTATTAGATAAAAGATTAAAATAAAATTTAACATTAAATTAAAAGACTCCGTCACTCAGTTAAATAAAAAATATCTCTACTCCATATATTTATGTGTAGACTAATTAAGACAAATAAAAAATATATGTACATTGTGTAGTTTTCATTGTCAGAGATGAGTGAAGTATAGTTTGACTATGAAAATAAAAACGTAATTTGGATTATTATAAGATGTTTCTCTCATTAATGGACCATATCTATGGAAGATGCCAAATCTCACTCTGATGTCAAAATTTCAAATGAGGGGGGATTCATCTTTACTTGCTCATCATTAATATATTCTCTCTCCCTAACCGTCTTAAGAAAAATAGATTATTTATATTTTTTAGTTTTTAAAATATTATTATTATTTTATAATATTAATATAATATTTATTATAACTTCTAATACTTATTTATTTATTTTATTATTTATAATTAATATTAATATCTAATAAATAATATGAATTCTAATATTAAAATTAATATATTTAATTATTTTAAAAATTAAATAGAATTTAAATAAAACATTTTTAATAAGATGGATGAAGTATAATACTTCGTAAACTTGTTGAATTAAAACATTACCTATAATTTATATCCGTCGTATCTTATAAGTATTTAATATCCGTGCTCATACTTATTTATTCATATTTATAATAAAAAACAATTAATTATATAGAATCTATCATATTATTTAATTTTTTTTCAATAACATTAAAAAATTTAAAAATGTTCATGTTAAATTAAGAACAAATAATAAATAAATAAATATATATATATATATATATATATATATATATATATATATATATATATATATATATATATATATTATATATATATATATATATATATATATATATATATATATATATATATATATATATATAATATCAATGTTTGTATCTGTATCATTATTTATATTCACTTATTTTAATGGATAATTACGCGTGTCCAAATTTATATTTATTTTATAATTTATATTTTATTAGTTATAAATAATTTTTAGATATCCATTAGAGATGAGTCTAATTGTTATCCTTAAATAATATTGATGGAGAGATAACCAATTTAGGCCAACAGTATAATTCTTATATAAAATATAAAAAATTAAATGCATGTATCATTTTTAAATGTATAAACACAATTATTTATTATTTTTTATATATATATGAATACAAAATGAGTTCAGAGGAATATACCAAAGCCCATAAAAAGTATCACAACACACACAGTTCATGTTTTTATTGAACACTCTAAAAGTATTGAAAATGATTTACTATTTAAAAATAAGTTTGAAATAAGTAACAGATTGCTACTGTTTTATTAACAGAAACACATTGAATACTGTTACATTCTTTACAAACTAGTAAAATAATTTATTTATTTTGATAATATTAAGAATAACTTTTTAAAAAATTAAGAATTTGTTATGTAATTCATTCAAAGTTTAATATTATATTAATTTATTTTTACCAATAACCCCTAGTTAATTATTTAGAAAAAAAGTTGATACAGTAATAACAATCAATAGTAACATCACAGAAAAAGATAATAAATTTAATTTAAAAAATATATTATCTTATTATAATTATTTTAATATACATGGTAAAACTATAACATGAGTAAATAACTTATCCTTTAACAAAATTAGTATGACTCCCACGGGAAAGGCTCATCCATCCCAAAGCCCGAGCTTGGATGTTCAGCTCCAGCCAGGAGCCACGGCTCAGAGATAGAAGAGTAATGAAGCTCACTTGAATTCTTATTTGAATCGAGTAACAGATCAGGGAGGTCATAAAACGTGTCATCCTCCTCAGTTAACAATCCTTTTAAGTCTTGGGCCTCCATAGAAGCTGCTTTTGCGGCGGCGGCTTGAATATCCTTAGGAGAATTAGTAGCCGGGCGTGGAAGTTGGTCAGCTAATTCGGGGAAGTTAAGGTAAGCCGAACTACCTTTGATGGCTTGGGCCGCAACGTCGTGTGCTCGGGCCGCCATTTCTGGAGTCGGGAAAGTGCCGAGCCAGATTCTGGATTTTTTCTTGGGCTCTCGAATTTCCGAAACCCATTTACCCCAATGACGCATTCGAACTCCACGATATAAAGGGTGTTTTCCATCACCTTTGGGTTTGGTTTTGTTGTTATCTTCAATGGAGGAAGAGGAAGAAGAAGAAATGGAAGTGGTTAGTTGAATTTCGTTTTCTAAAGGGACATGAATTTGTTCCATGTTTTTCGGAGATGACAAGAGGGAGTGTGGAGTGGAGTGAATGATAAATGTGGTGGGTACTATAGAGGTTGAAATAGTTTTGGTTTAAGCTATGGTGTGGTTTTGTGTGATTGTGATTGTAAACAACTTGGAATTTTACACGTATGCGTATATGTATTATATAATATAATAAAAGGAAATGAGACCAATTCAAAACAAGTAAAGAAACTAGGAATGATACAAGTTGGTGTGATATAAATATAAGGGAAATGATTGATCAACCTATTTAAGATGTTACAAAATTTGTTGCTATAAATGAACGTCGTTTGATATATTACACTCTTTATCCAAAAATGAGAGTACTTACAAAATAAACAAATTTTAAAGGAAATCAAGATGTAAATAGAGACTCATTGCCGCCGAGTAGGTGTTAAAATCTGAACAGATTTAAATAAAAATTGTAAAGCAATTTTTTAAAAAATTAAAAATTGTTAAAATTAAATTTAATTGGACGTTTTTAAATATCATTTTTTTTAAATCATTCAATTCGGGTTGAATTTTGGATTTTTTTTTAAATCGATACAAGCTGAATCAAACGTATATATTTTAGGATTTTTTACAAAAATAACCCATTTTTTAAAGGAAATTCCCAAAATACCTCTGGTTTAAAAAAAATTCTAAACTATCCCACTTTTAGGAGAAGTCGACAATTGAATTGGAGTCTCCTCTTAAAAATTGAATGGAGACGCCAATCCAAATGGCGCCCCTGTGTAGGGTTTAGGAGGAGGCGCCAATTCAATTGGAGATTCCTCATAAAATGCAATTTTTGTGTTATAAATAGATGCGTTGTGTGAGTAATTGTTCCACATCTCATATAATCATTTGGCAATCATGTTTGGTGTTTGTCGCCGATACGGAAAGGTGATTTATGCGAGAGACAAACCTCAGATGTTGATGCTGTTCTGGAACATCACTACGTTCGATCAACTGAAGAGGGAGCTGGTTCGTTGGTTAGATGGGAAAATACCAGAAGGGGGAAAAATTAGAAGTATTGAGAGACTTGACAGTATCTTTGGTTGGGTGCGAATGAAGACTGATAAGGATGCTAGGGAAATGATGTTCGGTCGAGACGACATCAATTTGATTGTTGTAATCAGTTAGAAATATTTATGTTTTCAGATAGCTTATTTTGTACTGATGTTTGTTGTGAACCTCGTTGTAACAAAAACTTAATGATATATAATGATTGAAGGTTACAGAAATACAATGTTACAAAAAGCTTAAGACCTAGATGATGCTCCTCGATTGGGACAGTTGTTCTTGTTGTGTCCTGGTTGACGACGGATACTACATAATCTTATCATTTTATTTGTGGAATCCATCTCTGTTCTGATACGTGTGCTGTTTGGCATTTCTTTTTTCTTTCTACGTGTCATACCCCAAAATTTGCCCGTTAATATTACAAGGCATTTTTCAGGACACTCCAACTTATTTTTCAAGGCACTGATCCCAAAAGAACAAAGGCCCAGCACACAGATGACCAAATCCAGAAAATGGCCCAAACTGGCCTGCTCGCTAGGCGAGCAAAACCTTCGCCTAGCGAACCCTTCGCTCCTGCCTCGCCTAGGGAAGCTTGCGAACATCAGAAAATTCTGGGCTTCATTTTGAGCCCATTAGGTCATAAAAAAAGCATTATAAATACCAGCACTTCAGTCAGGAAAAGGGGAACGAAAAGGGAAGGAAGACGAGAGCAAGAGCGAAAGCACAACAAACCCTGAAGGCTAACTCAGAGGATTCGAAGCAACCCTAAAGGAAACCCTGAAGGAAACTCATTCGCTTTAAAGCCACTTCCGCCCAACTCAATCCGACTGGCCAATTCAAGGTTGCGATTCGATTGCAAACAGGTTTGCGTTACTATTACCGCTTTATGTTCTTAATTTGCATGTGATATTATAATCGAATTCATAAACATATTTGAGGTTTTGCATGTGAATTTAAGTGTGCCTGAATATTGTGAATGCTGAACCATGTAATTATGTATTGGATGCCATAAGCCATGCAGCAGGTTGAGGTCGTACCGTTCTGAAATTCAAAACCCGCAGCCGCTCGCTAGCACATCGCTAAGCGAGCATGTAGCGAGTATTCGCTAGGCCTTCGCTAGGCGAGGCAGAAGCGAACACGACAGTCGCTAATATTTTGGTTGTTCTGTGCTATGCTTATCTGATCTGTTCTATGTTAATCTTGCGCTACTTTGCCTGACATTCTTACTGCTGTGTTTCTTTTTGCGGTGTAATCTTCGATTACACCCTGATTTGGTATTCTAACCTGTTTGCTGAATATTGTAAGGACTCACATACTCCCGAAGAGGGTAGCTGGCTAGGTATTCCACTTTATTTGTGGGATACCCTTGTGGAGATTCATCCTAAATTACCTAATTGATTTTAATGTGGAGATTCATCCTAATTATGTAATCGATTTTAATGTGGACCTAATTACCTAATTGATTACGGCTATCTAATTAATTGTAAAACTTTGCCTTTAAATAAGTGATCTTGGACCTCTCTTTTGTTACCCTACGATTACGGTATTATGGTCATGTCCCGCGAATGTGGGGATACACTTAGCAAAGACCCTTCGGTTAAATCATCATAGTCCCTCGAATGTTGCCTTTGTCCCTCGACGACCCTTCGATGTAACCTACGGTTAAATGATGATCGTCCCTTCGAATGCTAAGGTATCCTTACAAATGTTGCCTTCAATGACCAATCGATGACCCTACGATGTCCCTTTCACATCCAAAGGATAAAACTACTTACTTCTCAATAGTAAGGACAGTTTTACCCTCATAAGGATAGGAAATGCCCATACAGACCTTGGGTCGGTATAACTCTTAATTGCTGGCTCACGACTTAAAAGACTTTTCACACCTCACACCTTTCAAAACATCTTTTGGAAAATCACCACTTGGTATACATTCATACTAGAATCATTACCGAGTTATATTTTTCTAAACAACTTTCAAAACTAAACGAGATAACCATTTTGTATACATTCGCCCGAGAATCATTACAAAGTTAAACTCTCTTTTCAGAACATTTTTTAAGCAATTCACAAACACTTTTTCAGACAAACACAAGTGATCAAGCAATTAAGAGCCCATGGATAACCATGGATACAAAGGGTGCTAACACCTTCCCTTTGTATAATGTACCTCCCGAACCCAAAATCTAATTAAGGTCTTTCCTGTTCTTTTCCACCTTTCCTTATTGGATAAAAGAAAAGTCGGTGGCGACTCTTGCTAACCGCGACATTTGCTTTCCAAAGCAAAACACAAAAAGTCAGTTCACCGTATGACACTACGCATCTCGTCATTGTGCCAAACAATATCACCTTCATATGGAGGCCAGTAATCCTTCATTGGTAGTACTGAGAAGCTTTGATTATATACATTCATGATGGTGTTGCCCTTGTACACATCAGATAAATGGCTGTAAGCATCTTGACGAGTATAAGCGCATATTGCAATGACATGGGAGCAAGGTATGCGGAAGGCCTGAAATTTTCCACAATCGCACCAACTTCTGTTTAGTCTAACAGCGTAGGCTAAATTTGGTCTCCCCTCGTTGTGGTCCATTGTTTCCTGGACGCTGAAATTTTGCCTATGACAGTCAAAGACTGTTACATCGTGTGTGCTAGCTTTGATGCTCTCCTCTTTCATGACCTTCATACAACACTCATTGAATACTTGCCCGGACATTAACACCGCACTCCATCTTTCACCTCTGGTTGCGAACGTAGAAGCCAACCTATAATAGGTTTATCTTACCAAGGCGGTTATCGACAGATTTCGAATTCCTTTGAATACCCCGTTCATGCATTCCACAATGTTTGTTATCATGTGGCCCCATCGATAACCTCTGTTAAATGCCCTTGTCCACTGCTCTACTGGTATGTTATTTAGCCATCTCCATGCGTCTTCATTAGACAGTCTAATTTCATCACGATAATATTGAAATGACGGCTGAGTTAGAGCATACCCAGCATTGACCACCTTCTTGCGAAGATTCTTATCTTTTATAGCACGCATGAAGTTTTGTGCATTGTGTCTGATACAGTAGACATGGGTAGAAGGAGGATCATGCCATCCGTTGTCATGGTTGTTGTAGACACTCTCAATGGCAGCATGTCTATCAGAAATCAAATAGAGATTGGCTTGTGGAGCTACATGCATTATGAGATGTCGAAGAAAGAAACCCCATCCACCAGCTGTTTCACCTTCAACAAGAGCAAAGGAAATGGGAAAGACATTGTTGTTGTCGTCTTGTGCAACCGCCATGAGCAAAGTACCCCTGTATTTTCCGTATAACCAAGTGCCATCAATTTGAATAATAGGTTTGCAGAATGCGAAACCTTTGATGCACAGGTCAAATGCCCAAAAGAGACGATGAAAGATTATATTACCTGTAGCACAAGTTCCATCTGGCATCATCGCTGGCAATGTCTCCATAATTGCCATAGTTCTTGGGACATATGTTTTTAGTGCCCATAAAAACCGTGGCAATTCCTTGTATGAATCCTCCCAGTTGTCGAAAACTTGTTCAACAACCTTTGTCCTCGCAATCCAGGCTTTCTTGTAAGATGGAGTATAATTATATGTTGTTCTGATACGGGATATAATTATACTCACCTTCACTGATGGGTCTTTATTAACCAACGGCAGAATGTCTTGACATATCAACGCTGCGCTTAGTTTACGGTGATCTTGTTCAACGTTAGTTGCAATGCAACTGTGAGGTGGGTCTATTGAAGCGATCTCCCAAGAGTCTTTTTTCTTCTTGTAAGACGCAGCCAAACGAAACTTACAAAGCATGTTACGACATTCGATAACATACCTTCTAGAATCAGTGTGTTTCACTATAAAGTCAGCAAAGTTGTTCATGTGGAATTTTTTGATAGCCAGAACACATTCTTCTTTGGTACGAAACATGTCTCCCACCTTTAATTCGCCTTCTGATCTCGGATACGGATTATAGAAAACAATGTTGGATGTTTCATCGTCGTGAAGATCCATATTTGTCATATGTTGAGGCGGATTGCAGACATGACTAGAAGGTATTGGTGGTGGTTGATCATCATCTTCATCGTTGTTGTTCAGCATGTGATCAACATGTATCTCAGTCTCTTCTTCTTCTTCATCAACGACGTCCACTTCTGCTTCTCCTTATGGGTTGACGTCATTTGACCATTGTGGATCATCTTCACCAGATTCATCCTGACTGGTTAGTTGAGACTGTTGAGATGGTATACATGGTTGAAGAGTAATGTACAACTCAATACAGTTGCAACCTGAATGTTCATGACTAACAAACATGTATTCAACAACTTCATCGTCTCGTACCTTAAGGGGGAAATACTTGCATTGACTATTCTCAAAAAATATTGGATTTTGATATGTGATCTTTGACACAATACCCGATCCTATACAGGATTGTATTCTTTTTTTCAAATGCAAGAAGGTTGCATTTCTCTTGATCGTGAGTCTAATGGTATCGGTGTTTCAAAAATAAAAACCATATAGCTCAGACTCGTATGTTTCACTGTTGCAGTGAATGTTGACACTGTATAATGATGAAGATGACATTGTACAGATGAAAACTATTTTCTTACTGCAGATGAATGTGAGTGAAGTGTCTTGGATGTTGATATTAAGACACTTAAATAGAGGAGTGAAGTGTCTCACATTCTAGCTAGTTCGAAGTGACGTGTCGCACATGCAAGCTACTCCGAAATGACGTGTCGCACATGCAAGCTACTCCGAAATGATGTGTCAACCATGCAAGCTACTAAGAAGTGACATGTTCAGCATGCAAGAGAGAGGACAGCCACGTGTCAGACATGCAGACACACACTCCAAATGAATTAGCGCCCCCACTCATTCCTTGCACATGGGAGCCAATTCAAGTGGAGACACCTTGTCAAAGCATGCATTCAGACCTCGAAAACAAGCAATCAGACCTAGGTATTTCATGCATGTCCCTATGGAGGCGCCAATTTGAATGGTAACCCCTCTTAAAGATTGTACATGGTCGCCAATTCAAGTGGAGACACCATGCAAGCACAACTTTTCATGCTCCCATCCATTTGCCTATAAATACATCCACTCCATCAACACTTCTTCCACACCATCACTCTCACTACTTCTTCTACAATACTTCTTCTATAATTTCATCTGCAACAACTTCTTGTAGTTTCATCTACACCAACCCCTCGACAAAATGTATATCCTCACAATGGGCGAATCACATAGAGGAACGGTTGCAAACATCGCAACATATGTAAGTTTTTTCTTTTGTTAACTTTTTATCTTTCATCTTCACCAACCCCCTTTTATTTTAACATACCAACTTAGTCAAGTTTTTTGTTCTTTCTTTTATAGGATGTATCAAGGTTCCGAACTCGGGTCCACGAATATGTCCATATGGACCCGATGATTCAACCTTATGTTGAACTCGCCGGTTTTGGTCATATAAGCAAGATTTTGTCTTGGTCCATAGATAACAAATTCATTCTAGCTTTATGCGAAAGATGGAGACCAGAGATACACACATTTTGGTTCCCAACCGGTGAGTGTACCGTGACGTTAGAAGAAGTCTACATGCTTTTGGGACTACCCATTGAAGGTAAGGCTGTTAATGGTAAAACCAACTATGCAAATTCAATTTGCATGGATCTCTTGGAGACTGATTTGTTAGATGATAATGCAAGAGGTCAAGGTATACTACTCTCACGCCTTAAGTCGTACTATAATAGTTTATACTTAGATGAGCATTCTACCGAAGATGCTCGAATAATAAAAACTAGGTGTTACATTATGTTGTTAATTGGCTCGTTTTTATTTCCCGAAGGTAGTGGTTCTAGCATGCATATTATGTATTTACCTCTACTTAGACATGTAGATAGAATAGGAAGTTACAGTTGGGGATCTGCTTGTCTAGCCTATCTCTATATCTCCTTGTGCAAAAACTCACACAAAGACACATCTATATTTTCTGGATGTGCTATTTTGCTACAAGCATGGGGTTGGTCAAGACTACCGTCTCTAGCACCCGTCAATAACAACCCTTTCACATTTCTGTATGCACAAAAGTAAGTTGTTTAAATTTCTATATCTTTACTTACTTCTTTAAAGACTATTACCTCTAACTAATATTTTTTGACTTTTTGGTGTAGATGGTTTGCACGTGGTATGAGTTACAACAGATGTCCAAGACACTGTATTACTCAGTATCGTAACCTGTTGGATCACCTTCGACCGACAGACGTAAGGAAAATAACTTAATTATTTCGTTATATTTTGTTAACTTCTTCTACATTAACTATAATCCTATCTTCTTTCACATTTCAGTTTATTTGGCGTCCATACCTTAATTTGGATCATGACCATGAGGTCAACGCTGAAGACGCGGCCGTATGGACTGCATGCACACCGATAATACGGTTCACAACTGTGGAGATGCACAACAGTGATCGTGTGAAGCTGCAGTTCGGTATGCCCCAAAATATCCCAGATCCCCCAGCTAGCCTAGGAGAATGGCATATGCGCAAAGTTAACGACCAATGGAACTTCAATCCATGGCAAAGCTTCGCAAGATCGGAGTGTCGCAAATGGAAGCACCGTCGTGACCATGTGTTACCCGACGCAGTCATGCCAACTGAAGAAAAACCAAGTCGTACTTATATGGCTTGGTACAGATCGGTTGGTTTTCAGTTCATCGTCGAGGATATGTACTTGTATGACCCACGCCATATGACTTACACACTTGACACCTCAACATCAAACCCCTAACAACAGTGTCAGACCGGATACACACAACCCCCTGTCCGTCAAACATTCCGTTCAATCAACACACAAACATACAACCAAAACATTCCATACACCCAACCTCAATACCAAGAGCATACCCCATACCACCACCAACAAATTGACCATCAACCTGAGACTCAACATCGCTTCGCACCCACCCCATCACCCTACCAAAGTCACCTAAGCCAGAACACCCAACGATCATTCAACACCAACCGCCCATCCTCTTACCGTAGCCAAGAAGCCCAGACCTCACAAAACCAAAACATCCAACAACCCTATCTCTACCAAACACCCCAACAACCTTTCCAACCTTTCCTCGACGCATCGTTCACACCCATGTCTCCCTTCAACCGTCCCGGTCGCCCATCAATGAGTAAACCACATCCCAACTTTTCTGGCATGGATCATGAGTTCAGCTACGGCGGTACATCATCGATGCATACTGAAGACTATGCCGATTTGTCTGACTACCTCAACAGACCTTCTCCTGTAGTTGGTAGTGACGCTCCTGGCCCCTCAGATGCTCAAAGACCGGTACAGAATCGTCAACGTGGGTTAGGGCCACGGGTTAGGGTAGCTAGAGGATGTGGGACCGGAGGTCGGTTAGGTGATCCCGGTCATCACCATTAGGTTTCTTTGTGTAAACGGAAAATTTTATTAATATCAAGTGGTCCTATATCAAATTTATCTATCATGTATACCATTTACAAAAAAAAATTGCATTTTAGGAGGAGTCTCCAATTGAATTGGCGCCTCCTCTTAAACCCTACACAAGGGCGCCAATTTGATTGGCTAGGGCACCTGCCCTAGCCAATCCAATTGGCGCCTCCCTTCAATTTTTAAGAGGAGTCTCCAATTCAATTGGCGACTCCTCCTAAAAGTGGGGTAGTTTGGGATTTTTTTTGAAACCAGAGGTATTTTGGGAATTTCCTTGAAAAAGTGGGTTATTTTCGTAAAAAATCCATATATTTTATATTTTAATATTTTTTATTAATATGATATATTATGTTAATTTATTATTCGACGATATTTTTTTAACATTATTTATAAATTTAGTTTAATCTTTTTTTTATTATTTTATTTATTTAAATCATAATCTATCATTCTCCGTTTGTAATATTAATTTTTAATATATTATGTGTTATATGTTATATCAAATCTATTATTTATTAATATTTTTATAATCTTAATTAAAAAATATAATTTATAATTTGAATATTCAAATATCGATCCAAATTAAACGGCATGAAATTAGATCGAATTAGACTAGATTTTTAAATCAATAATCCAAAATTGAATCAAATCACGAGTAAATTTATCTTTAGATCATAAGAGTTTTACGTTAAAACTGATCTAAAACGCACCACGAACACCCCTAATAGAATTGAAGTGTAGACATTGTTGGATTTGGACTCCCTTCCTATATAGAGAAAGACCCAAATATGAAAAGTCAATTTCACTCACTTATTTAAGTGGAGAGGATCAATTTAGGGTTGAGAGAGATAGAAAGAAAATAAGGATTCAAGAGAGAGAAAAGAGGAGAGAAACTCATTCCAGTTTTTTTGCAACCAGTCTCACTAAATCGATGGTCCTCGATTCGTTAACTGTCGGATCGAGCTCAAATTTGGAAAGCATGTTCGTAACACATGTATCTAACTTTTGACCGTTCATAATTTCAAAACAACGTCTAAAGTGAGAGTTATCTACTTCGCACTGAAACTGTATATTTGGAAAAAATTCAGCTTTTTTATTCTTATTTGTAAGCTAGTTTGCTTTGTGATTTGCGGTTGTTAGCACTAGTTTGTGAATCACTTTAAGACTCTCTTGTACCCTTAATTGATTATAGTGGAGTTATTTTTTTGGTCTGGACGACTCATGGTTTTTACTCTCATATTGATGGGTTTTCCCCGTTAAAAATATCGGTGTTCTTTTGTGTCTTTATTTGTTCGATTTGTCGTCTTATATTTGTTGTTGACCCTCAAGTTTCCTACAAGTCTGGAGAATTTTATATCCATTGCGTATTGCCCTATTATTGTGTCTTAATTTCCCATCAGAGTGGCATCAGAGCTCTTGATTAAGGGGTATTTTACTTGTTTAAATTATGGAGTCAAATACAAAGATGAAGATGGTATGTTTAATGGTTCTAATTACCATTTATGGAAGGGCAATACAAAAGATTTAATAGTTATGAAGAAATTGCGTTTACCGGTTTTTAGTTCCACAAAGTCGGATTATGTGTTTGATGAAGAATGAGATTTTAAACATCAACATATATGTGGTTTTATTCGACAATATGTAGAAGATATTGTTTATAATCATATTGCTAATGAGACACATGCAAAACCTTTGTCGGAGAAGATGAAGTCCTTGTATGCCTCTTAATCATGGAATAATAATTTGTTCTTATTGAATAGCTTCATAAGTTTGAAGTATAAGGAGGAGACTTCTATTTCAGATCACTTGAGTGAATTTCAAAGCCTATTAGATCAGATGTCAGGAATGAGTATCAAATTTGATGATTAACTTTTGGGACTATTTCTATTGCTATCTTTATTAGAGTCTTGGGAGACGTTTCAGGTTGCTATCACTAGTTCTGCTCCTAGAGGTCTTGTTTCTTTGGAAACGACTAAGGATTAAAACCTTAATGAGGAGCTGAGAAGGAAGACACATGGTTCTTCATCTCAACTTGAGGTACTTGTCACTAAAAATAGAGGGAGAAATCATAAAAAGGAACCAAATGGTGGTAGAGAGAATAGCATAAGCAAGTCCAAGTCGCGATACAAGAATCCGAAGTGTCATTATTGTCACAAAATATAATACGTACAAAAGTATTTCTATTAGTGGAAAACATATAACAACGACAAAAAGGGTAAGTCTAAACAAAGATACCATGAAGATAATGATGATAATCTTGTTACTACTACTATTAGTGATGATCTTCTTATCATCTGAGATCATTAGTATGTTAATCTTGTATCAGACGAGAGCATGTGGATAGTTGACAGTGGTGCTACATTGCATGTTACACAAGAAAGGATTTCTTCAGATCTTATACTTCTAGTGATTTTGGAGTGTTGAAGATGGGTAACGATAGTGTATCTAAGGAAATTGGTGTTGGTGAGGTTTGCTTGCAAGCCAACTATCGCATCCGCGAAAAACAACCGGTGGGAAAAAACAAACAAACAGAGCCGCCACCGTGCGTTATTTATCCCAAAAGAGGGAAAGGAAACGCTTGAAGTAAACCTGGAAAGGAAATGGTCTTACGACCAGAGATTGATGGGATCGGGAGTCGGTTACGCAAGGGGAAGGTATTAGCACCCCCTCACGTCCGTCGTACTCGACGGGATCCACGCTCAAGAGAATAGAATAAGGTTGCTGAAGAACTGCTCAAAAAGAATGCACACACACTGGAATAAAAACACAGATGGAAGAAGAGGGGAACGAGCTCGCTAGGATATCGCATCTTATGCCTACGTATCTCATCCGGAATGAGAATCAGAGCTACCGTAGTTCGGCTAACGCACGCCGAAACAAAACACAACACGAAGACGCTGAGACGTCAAAAGAAACACACAAATGGAAATAGACTGCCAATGGCTGGTCTTACGTCCGACTCCAAACAACGAACACAAACAAGGAAACCGACTGCCAATCGCTGGACTTACATCAGACTCCAAGCACACAAACACAAACAAAGAAACCGACTGCCAATCGCTGGACTTACGTCAGACTCCAAGCAAACAAACATAGGAAACCGACTGCCAATCGCTGGACTTACGTCAGACTCCAAGCAAACAAGAGGTTAACCGGACACTGAGTCATCAAAAGCAACAAAAAAGTTGAACAAACAAGCTAACAGGGAGTCTGGTACTCGAGCCTGCTAGCTGTCAAGCAAACACACACAAAAAAGGAAAAGGGTGCCCGGAGAGACCTCGCACGATCTCCTGCCTACGTACCTCATCTGGTATGAGGATCAGGGCAACGTAGTTCCCCTGAACAGGGGAGAAATTTCTATCCTAACCAGAGACCGGGAAATGACAAACTAGAAGGGAGACTGACTCGAGCCTAATAGTTATCATGTAATCCACAATAGTCCTAGGCTGAGGTTTCTAACAGGAGCTTGACTCACACAGGCAGTGAGTCAACTCAAGTCTATCTCTACGTACGTCAACTTTCCTCAAAAGTTGATCATACGACTCCTACAGAAAGGAGATGAGAAGCTAAGCAGATAAACATCAAAGAAAATAGCACACACTATACACAACCAAGGGGCTCAAGCAAGGTTAGGTTTTAGTCAAGGGGTCATATCGACCTTGACAAACAAACCAACTGGAAATGGGTGTTTTGAGCTCTTAACCCTAACATTGAGAGTTAGGGTGAAGCAGATGAAATGGGAATGAGGGTAAGACCTCACAACTCTTATCCCTGGCCTGGGAGAGCTTCAAACAATGAAAGTGTGGGAGTTCAGAATGTAGGAACTCTTCTCCACAAATGACTGACTCTATGGACAAGATTTTGGGTTTTTATTCAAAGTGCATCAACACATGGTGTGAGCAAAGTGAATGACACAACTGAATAGCAGGGGATGGATTACACATCCCTTTTATCTGCCAATTGCCTCTTAAGAGGACTTAACCTGCTTGGCACAAAATTAAACAAACAAAAACATGGCCTCTTAAGGAGGGCTTCAGACAGGTGCCTGCCAGTAACAGCAGGTCTTCCAGACTACATGAAGAATAGGGATTATACCTAAGTGGTATGCCAACCACAGCAAAGCAAAGTTCAAATGAACTTAAAGCAACTTAGGTACCTGTGTAAACAACTAAACCAGTCAGTACAGAATTCAGACAAACAGACAACAGTCAATATCAAACAGACAATCCCAATGTACAACAAATAAACCATAAGGCAAACTCAAGTAAGCTATCATCAACCTACAAAACAACCAAATGTTAGCAATCAATAGCAAATATCAACATTCAAATGGTGAAGCACCATCAACCATAGAAATTGGATGCTTGGTCCTGAAATTCAAAGCTCACATGTAAGTATCAACCACTAGGTCAAAGCCTAGGGTCAAAGGTGAAGAAAAAATCCAAAACAGGATCTGAAATTCAACACAATGCAACTTCAAACACATATTAACATGTCCTAAAAAGGACCACATCAAAATCATCAAGCAAAGGCATTTCATGTGCAAAAGAATTCAAAGACAATTTCAAAGCTCACATATGATCATCATGAATGAAAATTCCAAATCAAAACAGAAATGATTCAAATAATTCTGGAAAAATTCATGAGCATACAACACATCCAACATGATCATCATGCAAAAAATCAGAATCAACAGAGGTCATTTGATATGGAAATGAAATTGCACAAGTTGATCATCCAATGGTGTGACACAAATTGTCACACCATGCTAACATGTACATAAAACAGAAATGACAAATGGGAAAAATACCACACCAAGCCTAAGACATCCATCAACATGTTAAGAACCATCATGCAAAATTTGGTAGCAATTGGATCAATATCAAGCATTTCACAATAGAAAGAGTAAGGCAAGGTCACATATGCATACTTGTTCACATAATTCAACATAATTCAAAATCCAGGAAGTGTAAAATCATGAAATCAACATCATAAAATTCTATACAAACATAGGATCATGCTACAAAAAATTTGGAATTAATTGAGCCATTTTTCAATTTATTATGGATTTTTAAAGTTGGTAAAAAAAATATGAAATAAAATAATCATGAACATGTGGAAATTGGAGGGAAAAAGGTAATAAAGAAATTAATTTGAAAAACGCTACTACCAGGAATCGAACCTGGTAGCATTTTGAAAAGTAGCGTGCCTGGCCTTTAAACGCTGCCGTTTTGGCAGCAAGCCCTAGTTCAGCATAGCGACGGTCCAAACCGACGCAAAGGACACAGAACCGATGTAAAAATGCAGATCTTCATCTTCCTCACGAAGGAGATGAAGAACAGTGATGAAGTTCATCACAAATTTCCAGATTTTTTCAAAGTGCCCAGAATTTCACAAATTTTATACCAAAATGAAGCTTACACAATGAGGAACACGAATCCATAAACAATTCACACTAATTCATCATGAATCTCAAGAATCGAAGGAAAACTTTCTAGATCTACAAACTTTCAATTCCACATAACTTCATGAATATTGCACCATTTTTTACAAATTTTATATCAGCATTCTCACCATGAAAAACTCTACAATTCTATGCACATAAAATCATGAATTAAGAGGTTCGAAAATGTGACCTCTTGAAGCTCCAACAATGGCAGTGGTAGATTCAAGTGTCCAAAAACATCCAAATCCCTTCTATCAACCTTGTTAACACCTCTGAAGTTGAAAATGAAGCTTGGAATGGCTTGGATCTAGCTTAGATTTGAATCTCCATCATCATGTTCTTGATCTTCAAGTGCTCAATTCTTGCTCGAATCTTCCAAACCAATGCTTGATCTATGCTAAATGAAGGTCAATGAACAAGAATATGGAAGAAAATCAATGCACTATGTGGAAGAAATTGAAGTTTTGATTTGGAGAAAAAATGGAGGGAAAAAGAATTTTGAGATCTAGATCTAGAATTTATAAAGCTCAACTGAAATTCTGTTAGGTTTTTCTATTTATATGCTTCACTAATCACATACTAATTAAAATTAGGCATGGTTTAGTTGTGATTAATCAAAATAAGGTGTTATGACCAAAAATGACATTTTGCATGGTGCATGGAGCAAATGGACGTGAACAGTAACATTTTCTTGATCAAAGTCACTCAAAATCATCTTTTAAACACATTGGCAATGGTAGAAAGTCCTCATGATGCACCATTTTTGAATTGGCCATTTTCCCTCCAAAATTGACTTGAAATAGCAAATGATCATAAGATGGAAAATCATGCAATGTGATGAATGTTTTGGAAAGTTCATGTCATGAGAAGAAAAATGCGAGAAGAGCCACTCAATTTGGAGTTGTGAATCAAAAGTTATGGCCATTTGAAGTTCCATGTACACTTGGCAATGATTTGACCATATCTCTTCAACCATTTATCATAAATTCATGATCTTGGACTTTTTGGAAATGGGAGAAAGAGATATTAAACTTTCATGTTGGACAAAATTTCATTTGAAGCTTCTTTGATGATGCAAGATCAAGTTGAATTTGAACCAAAAACTTTCCATTTTGAGAAACTTTCAATTATAGGTCACTTTCCATTTTTGGAAAGTTTTGATCTGACCTCAAATTCCTCAAGATATGCATTTGACATGATTAATAAGCCCCCTTTGAACATGAATAAGATGTTGAAACTCATTTCTCCACCTCCTAGCCCTTAGTTGACTTTCTATTGACTTTTATGGTTGACAGAGGACTTGAACATGCACAGATGATTTTGAGCCTCAACCACTTGATGAAATGACTCCAAAATGAAACCCTAGCTTGTACAAGCTCAATATAATGACCATATGATCTCCATCCAAGAAATAAACCCCATCTCCTTGAAAAACCCTGACTGGTAGAATGCAACTGATTAGGGTTGACCAGAGGTCAAAACCCTAATCCCAAAGAACATGATCAGGCACAATGAACCTGGGTGATGATAAGACCATGATGATGGTGATATACCCTTGCAAACAAAATAATGCTCAACCTTCAAGAAAACCCTAATTGAAGCACAAACCCTAAGATGATTGATCAATTCAATAAGACCCTCAGGCATGAATCTCTCAACCTCTCTATCTTCTGAGAAAGACTTAGGAGGATGACTTGCTTGTTTTCACATGATATGCAATATGCAAATGCCTAATGCCCTAAAAAATGAAATGCAATATGCTAAACTAGTTCCAAGAGAGGAGGGCAAATTTTGAGGTGTTACACCAACATGGGAATGAATTTGTTTCTTAGAGGTGTCAAACATGCTTCGGATGTCCGCTTTAATTTGATCTTTGTGCATATTCTAGATGACTATAGCGATGATAATCACTTTGGTTCTAGAAAATGGAAACTCAACAAAGGTAACTTAGTTGTGGCTAGAGGGGAAAAGCTTTCTAAACTGTATTGGACAAAAGTTTTGGTTGCTAGGGACAATGTGAATGCTATCAACATAGAAGCATCTTTGTGGCACCAAAGACTTAGTCATTATCGTTACCGCGAAAAAAATGACAATGACTGAATGACAGAGAGTCGCCACCAGATTTTATTTATTCCTATATGAGGAAAGGGAAAATAGTCGATAAAATCCTCTAATGAAAAGAACAGGATTAAGGATTGGTCTCGCAACCAAATATGGGTTCAGAAGTCAGTTATGCGAGGGGATGGTATTAACACCCCTTGCATCCATGGTGCTCCATGGGAATCATTTAAGTTGTCTACATGCATGAGTATTTATCTTTAAGTTTATCTTATTAAAAAGGGGAAAGAATGAGATTGGGTTTTTATTATTGTGCTCGCCAAGGATTGGGGGATGAAGAATTAGAACTTTGTAGTTCGGAGTAGAAAATGATAGTGTGTTGGTTGATTTTATCTTGAAAAAGGGTTTTCGGTGTGATGCCCTAAAACGCAAAAATAAAGTTTGATGAGTTGATGTTGTTTTTATGGTTTTTGAAAATAAATATTTTTTATTAGAATTGCACTAAAGACTATGGGCGGAGGTGAATATTTCAAACAAACAAGCCAAGCGTCTTGTGTCTAAAATACTCAAAGAAATGGTAGGAAAACTCCATTCTTACTCATTCCCCACCACCTAAGGCTCGTGGCGTACAATTCTAATGGTACTTTTATTATATTTTTGAGTTTAATTAAGAAAATGCCACTTGACGTTGGATCAAGGATTTATTGTTGATTGACTTTGAAATGGTGATATACAAAGATATTTATAAGGTAAAGAATGTGAGAAATAAAGGATCTAATTGTAAGGTAGCCCAAGAGAAAACCTTGTATGTGCAAAGTGACTTATGCTAACAAGTGGATAATGGGCTTAAGAGCATGTCTCACTAGGATAGTGCCATGAATGTCATTCTTACTGTCATACCCCCAAATTTGCCTGTTAATTTTTATGATAAATTGACTCATGCATGGCATTCATTTCACATTTGCATTCATTCATTAGCATACATTCTCATATAAATTATAAATTTTAGTTTATTTATTATGTGATACAAATATAAAAAATAATAATAATTTTGGTTATCTGTATGATATAAATAAATTTTATATATATAAATAAAATAGTTTTAATTTAATGATAAATAAAAATAGATTTAAATTTTAATTGTATAATTAAAATTTTAAATTAATTTTATTTGTTAAAACTTATTAAATTATAATAACTATTTTTTATAATTTAGTGACTCATGTTCCATTTATTCATTATTTATAAATAGTATTTATTTAGTAATTCATGTTTTTTACTTAATAAAATTTATTTATAAAAGTAACATTTTTAAAAGCCCATAAATTATAAAATAATTTTGGTTGATATAAGTAAGAATAATTTTGATTTTTCTTTTTTAAATGATGAAAGTAAAAATAGAAATAGGTTTAAATTTTAATTCAATTATGTAACTAAAATTTAAATTAATTTTTATTTGTTAAAAGTCATTTAAATTATTCATTATTTATAATAATATTTGTATTTAATAAATATTTAGCAAGGTTAAACCCTAACTCTCCTAAAGTATAGGAAGGGATCCAAATATTTAGCAAGGTTAAACCCTAAAGTATAGGAAGGGATCCAAATATTTAGCAAGGTTAAACCCTAAAGTATAGGAAGGGATCCAAATATTTAGCAAAGTTAAACCCTGATCCACACCATTATAAATACTTCATATGGCTGCAGCAAGAGAGGGAAGAAAAAAAAGAGGAGAGATACAGCAGAAGAAGATACACAAGGCAAGGCAGAAGCAAGAAGATTCACGGGCAGGGAAAAGAGAAGCAACCATAAAGCACTCATAGCCTGAATAAGAACAACACACATACAGTGAGCAAACTAGAAGAATCAAATCCCTAGTAAGTGTTCATTATGGAATTTGCATCCAGCATGATTACCTTGCAATACTCCTTAATTCATGCATGAATAATATTGGTTTAATATATATATATATATATTGAGATGATGTATTTATGGTTTGGTGGATGTTGATATTGCTTTATTCAAGTATGCATCTGTTCTTGATATGTCATAGCATGTTGGAGAAATTCTGTTTGCATAATTAAAGAATTATATCTGCCATTTAATTATTATTATATGAGTGTTGTTTCTAGCATGATTATGTTTATTTCACATGCTGTTATTACATAATAATGATGATGATATAATGGTGATAATATAAATCATTGGTTGTCTTTAACATGTATGTGTAAGGTTTGTTTTATCATGATCACTTGCAGTAAAGAGAACTAATACATGAGTAAAATAATATAAGCTTCTTGATTTATGCATGGCTATTTTTATTATTGCATGATGATTACATATGATCTTATTTTATGTGTGTGGTTTGATATAAGATGAAGTTACAGGTTTGTTGTATTCACGTGAAAGAATCAGCATGAGAAAAAATAAAGTAGTTTGCCGTAAGAGAGAAAGCTGTAACATGCATGGTGGTGTTGTGTCAAAATGGAAAAATCCATGTAGAATTAATATATATTTTAATGAAGACGAATAAATAATGAATGGACCAACATGGCTCGTTGGTAGCTCCCCCCTCATTGCAACATAGGGGTCCTGGGTTCGAGCCCCCAAGACCTATTTTTAGCTTTTCAGTGTTTTTACTATGTTTACTCCCTTTCCACTATAATTACTTCACCACTATTATTATAGTTTATTAATTAAATTTTCATATATCACTTAATTAATTAAAATGGGCTATTTTGAATAATAAAAATCTAATTATATTTTTTTTCTCTTTTCTTTTAAAATTTCTATCAATTTAGTCTAAGTTTCTATTATTATAGACTAAAAATATTCTTAATTCATTCTTAAATTTAGTTTATTTATTTCATTTGTCATGAACTTTCTATGCCCTTTTAATTTTGTACTCGTTAATTAAGATTTATATATTTTATATCCCCTTTTAAATTATGTACCCTCCATCCCGAAGCTATGTAATAGCATAGTCTTATTTTTCGCACTTTAATTTTTCCATACTGTGAATATAACTGTCTACATGTATGCTAATAGGATTGCATGGAAAGATAAATAATCGAACTTAGATAAATTAATTCAAGATAATATATCCGAATCCAATCATTTCCACACTTGCACCTCTAGGGTAACCCTCTCTTTGTTGCCTTACGATATTACGGTCATGTCCCGCGAATGTGGGGATACCCTTAGCAAAGACCCTTTCGATTAAATCATCATCATCCCTAAACAGATAAGTCATAGTCCCTTCGATCAAAAGGTCAATGTCCCTACAAGATAAATCATAGTCCCTCGAACGTTGCCTTCAAATATATGACCTTGTCCCTCGAACGTTGCCTTCGAATATATGACTTTGTCCCTTGATGACCCTTCGTTGTAGCCTACGATTAAATGATGATCGTCCCTTCGAATGCTAAGGTATCCTTACAAATGTTGCCTTAGATAAATTAATTCAAGATAATATATCCGAATCCAATCATTTCCACACTTGCACCTCTAGGGTAACCCTCTCTTTGTTGCCTTACGATATTACGGTCATGTCCCGCGAATGTGGGGATACCCTTAGCAAAGACCCTTTCGATTAAATCATCATCATCCCTAAACAGATAAGTCATAGTCCCTTCGATCAAAAGGTCAATGTCCCTACAAGATAAATCATAGTCCCTCGAACGTTGCCTTCAAATATATGACCTTGTCCCTCGAACGTTGCCTTCGAATATATGACTTTGTCCCTTGATGACCCTTCGTTGTAGCCTACGATTAAATGATGATCGTCCCTTCGAATGCTAAGGTATCCTTACAAATGTTGCCTTCAATGACCAATCGACGACCCTACGATGTCCCTTTACATCCAAAGGATAAGACTACTTACTTCTCAATAGTAAGGACAGTTTTACCCTCCTAAGGATAGGAAATACCTATAAAGACCTTGGTTAGGTATAACTCTTAAATGCTTGCTCACAGCTTAAAATACTTTTCACACCTCACACTTTTCAAAACATCTTTTAGAAAATCACCACTTGGTATACATTCGCACCAGAATCATCGCCGAGTTATATTTTTCTAAACACCTTTCAAAATCAAACGAGATGAACACTTTGTATACATTCGTACAAGAATCATTACAAAGTTAAACTCTCCTTTCAAAATATTTTCTAAACATACCACATTTCTCAAACACTTTCTCAAACAAGGAAAACATAAGTGAGTTAAGCAATTAAGAGCCCATGGATAACCATGGATACAAAGGGTGCTAACACCTTCCCTTTGTATAATGTACCTCCCGAACTCAAAATCTAATCAAGGTCTTTCCTGTTCTTTTCTGCCTTTCCTTATTGGATAAAAGAAAAGTCGGTGGCGACTCTTGCTATCCGTAACATTGCTTTTCAAAGCAAAAACACAAAGTCAGTTCACCGTATCACAAAACTGGCGACTCTGCTGGGGACTCTTAAAAAGAGAGGTTACCTTAAAGATAAGATCACTTATGTTTTTGAATTGTTTCTTTGTCTGATTTACTTTTAAGGGATTGTTTGGGTATTCTATGCTTGAGTGAAAGATCCTACACCCGGATCTAGTGTACCTTAGGTAAGTAGCAAGAGATCATCGCGACTGTCCGGTGTATACTGGAATGGTTAAAATGATGGCTACGGTTAATGTGACACTTTGGATGTCATGATGTTCCTCATGTTTACTTGAGGAAAAATTTGGCGTCTGCGTGGTGTCATCAAAGCATTAACCAGACCTTTAGAACCCTAATTGACTCATCCTAGCCATTAGAAAGTAGTGAGATAACTGACTTCGGTTCCGACTGGGGTTGGTTGATACTCGATACTACACTCTTTGAGATTGGACTTTAGGGAAATTTTGGTCAACCGCTTGGTGTTGCACTGAAGTGGACTTAAGGAAAGGTCAATGATTTGAGATCCTTCTAGAACCCGGTTACTATTCTAGGACAGGTTGAACCAACCAAACTTCAGCGGGGAGGGTACTTACCTATGGAACTCATGCAAGCCTTAAAACCTAGGAATGATTATGGTGTGACTTGTTTGTGCTTGTTACTTACTTGACATCATAACATCATAACATCATGACATCATGGCATTGTACTAACCATTTCGAGGACTTAGGGATTTAACTTTGCTCTGTTTTGTAGGGTTATGGCTTCTAGGAAGACCATCCGGATCAATTTTGTAGCGACCTCTCCTCAACTCAAGGATTTAGTGTCAGAACTTCCCGATCATGCTCAGTTCATCAAGAAACATGGTTATCTCCTCAATTTAGTTACCACCGGTTTCAAGGAAGATATGATGAGAGTTCTATTCCAGTTCTTCGATCCTAAACATCATTGCTTCACCTTCCCAGATTATCAGTTGGTACCCACATTAGAAGAATTTTCCAGGTTGCTTGGGATACCTATCCTTGATCAAACACCTTTCAGTGGTTTAGAAAAGATTCTGAGGTCTGAAGAGGTTGTCGCGGCTTTACACATGACAAAGTCCGACATTGAAACTAATTGGGTAACAAGAAGTGAAGTTAAGGGTTTACTTGCCAAATTTCTGATAAATAAGGCCCGAGAATTCCTAAAAGCTATGAGTGTCCACGCTTTCGAAGATGTTCTAGCATTACTAATCTATGGTTTGGTGCTATTTCCTAATCCGGATCAATTCATAGACATGAATGCTGTTAAGATATTTCTCATTCATAACCCTGTGCCCACCTTGCTTGGAGACATTTTGCATTCCCTTCACACTCGTACTATGAAAAGGCAAGGGACTCTCATGTGCTGCGTACCTTTATTATCTAGGTGGTTTATTTCGCACCTTCCTCAATCAGTCTTGAAGAATGAGCAAAATTTGAAATGGTCTCAAAGGATAATGTCGCTCTCCCATTCAGACATCCATTGGTGTCCCCAACCCAAAGAAAATGTTATCATCATTGACCGCTGTGGAGAATTCTCTAACGTACCACTCCTGGGGATAAGAGGAGGTATTACTTATAATCATGCTTTAGCCCTACGTCAGTTTGGTTATGCTTGAAGAGATGGTCCACATGAAATAATTATCCAAGGCACTGTGTTTGACTATGACAACGATTCTCAAGGTCTCCGTCAAAGGTTTGTACGAGCTTGGGGCATGGTGAAAAGAAGTACTTTAGGACAGAAAAACTCTATTCCTATGGCACCTTATCTCAGACGGGTACACGCCAGAGCTCGTGAGCTTATCATGCCATATCTTGCAATCGGGCCTCTGATTGTTGAACCAAAAGTTGAAGGAGGTACCCCTCAGATCATTCCTTATCCAGATATGCCTACCAATGTTGAAGAATTAAAGAAATCTTGGATCCAGTTGAGAGAGGAAAGGGATACTTTTGAAGCTCAGTTCTGTGCTGAAAGGAAGAAAGTATTAGAGCTCACCAGCGAGCTTAATGAGGAACGAAGTCTCAATGCATATCTCCGCCCAAAAAGAAGCCGTCCCTGGGAGACTTGAGCTTTCATTTTTTCTTGCAATGAACATTGATTAAAGAAATTATTAATAAAAGTTCCCCTTTTTGGTGGTTTACGCAAAGTTAAATTCCAAAAGTCCTTGAAAACATTTCATACATTGCATAGCATAACATAACATTGCATAACAGGCACTCTAAAGGATCAATGTTCTCACGGTCTTCCTCTCAAACAGAAAAATGGCCCTCGAATAAACTGTCAAGGATCTCCAGGCTCAGAATGCTCAATTCCAGGAGATGATCTTGAAGTTATCCAAGGGGCAGGAGGAACTGAAGACTCTATTGCTCGAGAAGAAGAAGGATAAGAAATCTGTGAGTTACATTAACCCGGGAAGAAGGCTTAAAGGACAGGCTCCAGGAGTCAAGATTGGAATTCCGAAGGATAAAGAAGATGAGACAAAAAATGATTCGGAAGATGAGAATGCTGATCCCTTCAACCCTGAGGACGACTATGAAAATTATGAAAATGAACAGTACTCTCCGAAGGATGATAAGTATAAGTTGCTGGAAGAACGTATGCTAGCTATGGAGGGTCAGAAGGCGCCCGGTCTGGATTTCGAAAGCTTAGGTCTGGTCTCTGATGTGGTCATTCCTCGCAAATTCAAGGTCCCCGCTTTCACTAAGTATGATGGTGTGTCTTATCCTCAGATGCATCTGAGAGCTTATGTGAGAAAGATCCAGCCGTATACCACTGATAGGAAGCTATGGATCCATTTCTTCCAAGAGAGTCTGTCCGGCACACAGTTAGAGTGGTATTATCAGCTCGAGAGCTAACATCCGCACCTGGACTGATTTAGCGACAACTTTCTACAAGCACTACCAGTATAATTCTGAATTAGCGCCTACTCGGCTACAGCTGCAGAATATGACTATGGGCTCTAAAGAAAGCTTCAAAGAATATGCTCAAAAATGGAGAGACTTGGCTGGCAGAGTCAAACCCCCTATGACTGATCGAGAATTAGTGGACATGTTCATGGGTACACTGACTGGCCCATTCTACAGCCATCTATTGGGAAGTTCCTCATCGGGTTTCACTGAACTTATATTGACGGGTGAACGTGTTGAAAGTGGCATTCGAAGTGGAAAGATACAGGAGGCTACCTCTGCAAGCACCAAAAAGTCCTATCAGGGGAAGAATGAATCAAATGTTGTGTACGGTCAAATGGGTCATAACAAGAAAAATCATGACCATACTGTTGGAGCAGTTACGATTGCAGCACCGCCATCTCAAAACTTCCAACACAGACAAGACAGGCCAAGAAGGCAGTTTACCAAGATCAATATGACTTTAGCACAAGCACTGCCGGGTATGCTAAAAGCAAATTTAATTACCCTCAGAGATCCTCCTGCAAATCCCAACACTACTTCTCCTCGTTATAATCCCAATGCCAGGTGTGCATATCACTCTGATAGCCCCGGGCATGATACAAACGATTGTTGGTTGTTGAAGAATAAGATTCAGGATATGATCGACGTTGGAGAAATTGAATTTGATCCTCCAGAGACTCCTAATGTCATCACTGCTCCTATGTCTAATCATGACAAGACTGTTAATGTTGTGGATGACAATTCTCACATTACTAATGTAACTGACTTAGCATCTCCTCTCCTGATCATCAAGAAGAATTTATTGCAAGCTGGTTTATTTCCAGGTTGTGCTGAAAATTGCGATCTCTGTATACTCCGACCCAATGATTGCTTGAAGTTGAGGAATGGTATTCAACGGCTGATGGATGATCGTACAATTCTCTTTGAAAAGATTCCTAAGGTGGAAAACCCTATTGAAGAAATATCTGTGATTGTTAGGTCCAAAGTTCCAGTGAAGATTACCGCTACTAGAGTGCATGTGAAGATTACTGCTGAGCCCAAGGTAGCTCCCCTAATTATTACTGCACCTGGCCCAGTACCGTATTCCTCAAGCAAAGCCATTCCGTGGAATTATGGAGGTGATGTTTACATCCACGGCATAAAGCAAGATGATAATTCTGCTAATCCTAATGACGTTGACATTGTTGGGACTAGTAAAATTACTCGAAGTGGAAGGATCTTCTCTCCAGAAATCTCACCTCCCGCCCCTGAAACTCGAGGAAAGGGACCAGTAATCAATCCTTCTCAGTCAAAGACACCAGTCGAAGTTACTACCGAAGATGTTGCCAAGCAGGAAATGGAAGAAATGTTGAAAATCATTCGTAAGAGTGATTTTGATGTGGTAGAACAGCTGGGGCATACTCCGTCTAAAATTTCGATGTTATCCTTGTTGTTATCTTCTGAATCTCATGCCAGTGCGTTGATAAAATTCTTGAAGACCGCTCATGTACCTCAGGAGACATCTGTCGATCAGTTAGAAAATTATGTTGCTAACTTGGCTGTTGATAATGGCATAGGCTTTTCTGATGCTGACCTGACACCAGCAGGAAAGAATCACAATAAAGCTCTGCATATCTCCATTGAGTGTAAGGGGATCACCTTGTCTCATGTGTTGATCGACAATGGCTCTTCTTTGAATGTGCTACCGAAAGCTGTGCTCGATAAGCTTGACTGTAAAAGCATTGAACTGAAACCTAGTGACGTTGTGGTGCGTGCTTACGATGGTGCAAAGAGTGTTGTCCATGGTTAAGTGGTTCTCCCTATCAAGATAGGACCTCAAGTCTTCAACACTACCTGTTACGTAATGAACATTCGTCCTGCCTATTCCTGCTTGCTGGGACGCCCTTGGATCAATGGGGCAAGTGTTGTAGCTTCGTCTCCCCATCAAAAGCTGAGGTATCCAATAGAGGGCAAGATTGTCACTGTGTGTGGAGAAGAAGAGTATATTGTCAGTAGTGTGCATACCTTCAGATACGTCGAGATGGATGGTGAATTCTTTGAGACTCCTTCTCAGTCATTTGAAGTAGTTCCTCCGACCAGTCCTGTCCTTAAGCCAACTTCTCGTATGCCCAAGGTTATTCGTGCTCCTCCTGCTATGATTTCTCTGAAAGATGCTCAAGCCGTGGTTGAAGATGGTGGTCGTACTGGCTGGGGTCAACTGATCGATGTACCGTACAAGTCTGATAAATTTGGCCTGGGGTTTAGCTCTGAAAAGATAGTCAAAGATCAAATTAATGCTGTAGAAGATGTTGATAGCGATTGCGACTTGGATAGCTGGATTTTCCCAACAATTGGTGACAGACTCAATAATTGGAAGGCTGAAGACACTATCCCGATTTCCTTTAGTCAGGAGTAATTGTTATTGCTTATTTTAGTGTTTCAAATTTTGTAATTTTTATTATGAACAATTTAACTTCTTAAAGCATTGTGTCTATGCCCGGGGCACAATAGCTAATTTGTTAAGGGTTTTGTCATTTTCATAAGCATATTCACATTCAATAAATCAATGGACTTTTTGCATTCAAATATTGCGCTCTTTATCTTTCCTGTCATATTTCAAATAAGCTATGTTTTCTTACACACACTCACGTAACAAATTGCAGATCCATATCCACTCTGGATCCTGTTGATAATAACTCTGCTACTGTTAATTATGGCTTTAAAAATCCGATCTACCAAGCCGAGGATGGAAGTGAGGAAGATTGCGAAGTGCCTGGAGAGCTTGCCAGACTGTTACTGCAAGAAGAAAAGACTATACAGCCGCATGAGGAATCTGGGTACTGAAGTAGACAAGAAAGAAGTCAAAATAGGAGCAGGCTTGGAAAACAGTGTCAAAGGAAGATTGATTCAGATGTTACATGACTATGTAGAGATTTTTGCTTGGTCTTATGAAGACATGACAGGAATGGATCCTGATATAGTAGTACATCGTTTGCCGATGAAGGAAGATTGTCATCCTGTTAAGTAAAAGGTTCGTCGCATGCGTCCTGAAATGTCTGAGAAAATCAAAGCCGAGGTTATGAAACAATTTAATGCAGGTTTTCTAGCTGTTACTTCTTATCCTCAATGGGTTGCTAATGTGGTACCAATGCCAAAGAAGGATGGTAAGGTGCGAATGTGTGTAGATTATAGAGATTTGAATAAAGCAAGTCCCAAAGATGACTTTCCACTTCCGCACATTGATGTTCTGGTAGATAACACCGCTCAACACAAGGTATTCTCATTCATGGATGGATTCTCAGGTTATAACCAGATTAAGATGGCACCTGAAGACATGGAGAAAACTACGTTTGTGATGCAATGGGGCACTTTCTATTACAAAGTAATGCCATTCGGTTTAAAGAATGCAGGGGCAACATACCAGCGTGTGTAACACCTCAAAATTTGCCCTCCTCTCTTGGGACTAGCTTAGCATATTGCATTTCATTTTGTAGGTCATTAGTCATTGCATTTTTCCATATCATGTGGAGACAATAAGCAAGTCATCCTCCTAAGTCTTGCTCAGAAGAACAAGAGGTTAAAAGATTCAAGCTAGAGGGTCTCATGAATTGATCACTAATCATCTGTGGGTTGGTGCTTCAAATTAGGGTTTCTTGGTTCCTCAAGGAGGTTGGATATTATCTTGGTTAAAGTGGTGCATCATCATCATCATTGGTCTTATCGTCACCAAGAGGTTCATTATGCCTAATCATGTTCCTTGGGATTAGGGTTTTGACCTTTGGTCAACCCTAATCAGCTGCATTGTGCCAATCAGGGTTTTGCAAGGAGATGAGGTCTTTCATGGAGATGGGGATCATCATATGGTTTTAATGAGCTTATGAAATCTAGGGTTTCATTTTGGAGCCATGTCATCAAGAGATTGAGGCTCAAGCTCAACAGTCAAGCTGAAATTCATCTGAAACCCTAGAAAGTCAACTGTGCATTCAATCATGGATTTGGAGGTGGGAGATGGTTAGAGAGGCTTCATTAATGTTCAAACAAGTCTCATTTGACATTTCAAACATCAACATTGAAGGAAATAAAGTCAGGATAAAACTTTCCAAAAATAGAAAGTGACTTGTAATTCAAAATTGCCAAAAATGGAAAGGTTTTCTCCTCAAGATTACATCATCAAAAATGCTTCAAATGAAATTTTGTCCAACATGAAAGTTGTAGATCTTGTTCTCCCATTTCCAAAAATTCCAAGAACATGAATTTCTCATGTATGGTTGAGAAATTATGGATCAATCATTGTCAAGCAAATTTGAACTTCACAAGTGCATAACTTTTGAACCATAAGGCCAAATGAAGTGGTTCTTTTTGCAACATTCTTGTTTTGACTTGTACTATCCAAATTATACATCATAAGCCATGCATTTTGATCACAAATTTTTTTGACTTTCCATTTGAATTTTGGAGGGAAAATGGCAATTTGAAAAATATGCATTACTTTCACTTCCAATCACTTGCCTTGGCTCCAAAACCACATTTCAAGTGGATTTCAAGTGAATTTCGTGTACTGTAGCAATCCATGCATGCACATGAGGTGAATTGCAAATTTGCACTTACACTTGGTTTTCACTTAATCCATTTGCATTTAGCCTAATTGTGATTACCAATATCATTAACAGACCATATATAAACATAATCATAACTGTTTTCATAATTAACATTGCATAATTCTCAGATCTAGATCTAGTTTCACAAATCTTCACAACTTTTCCTCTCACTTTTTCATCAAAAATCTTCATAAACATTGCTTTGTTCTTGATCAATCCTTGATCTACAAGCATAATTGAGTGTGTGGGAAGCAAGATCCATCCATTTTCGAGTTGTCTTGGGAACTGTTGAAGCAAGCATTCATCAATGGCAGTTGAGGATTTAAGCTGCATCAAGCACAATTGAGCTATCAACATTCATCCATTCATCCACATGAGCATTGGAGAACACCTGTTTGGACATTACAAGGCCTGAAATCCACGAATCCAGTTCTACAATTGCTTGAAGGTAAGATTTCGAATGTCACCATTCTTGAAATTATGATATGCATGTGATAGATCTTCCAACACTGAGTAGTTTGAGCTTTGTTTCATTGAATTTCATCAAGAAATGAACAAGTTGTGTTGAATTTAAGTTTGATGATTGAAATTTCTTTTGATCGAACCTTGTGATATAATGAGAATTAGGTTAATCCAAGCTTAGATTCGTGTTGTACACTGAAAGATGAAGCCATTGATGTAACTCTTGTCAATTTTTGTGCAAATTTGTTCTTGACCTATGAACACGTTGATGAACATGAAGAACCCTAGGATTTTTATTTCCAGAACTGGTTTGATCTTGTAGCGCGCTGGTTGCATGTGTTTCATTGTTAATTGCCATGCAATGGTTGCCTTAGATCCAGCGTGGCGTTATGATTGGATCTCGCTCGTTTGCGCTGCCATGTAGACTTAAGTGAAACGCAGAGTTTCACTTAAGCGCGCCTCAGTTTAAATTTCCACATAGTTCGATACTTGGCTTGGACATTTCCACATTTTGCCTTTACATTTTATTCCTTTCCATCCATGTTCATCCATATGCCTTGTTCATGTGATTTTTAATTTTTCATTCATTTCAAAAATGCATATCTCCATGATTAATTGTCTAAATGAGATGAGGTTTAATGCACTTTGTTCCTCATGATGTCTAGTATTTTATGAGATTTTTTCCAGAAATTGTACACGGATGGATTTTATTTTGGCTTAGGGTTTGTTCATGTGTATCCAATTTGAACCTTGCTTGCCATTTTGATTGTGAAATGATGAGTTTTAATCCAATGATTGTGAAATTTTGCATGATTAAAATAGATACCTTGTTGGTCATTTTGGTATAGAGTTTGCATTTTTCCCATTTCTGGTTGATGAGATATGATCTTTTGAATGTAGGTGTGACAATGTGTGTCACACCTTTGCTTGCTCAACTTGTGGATTTTATTTACCATGCCAATGTAATGCCAAATGATGTGAATTTTTGCATGATGCTACTTCTGGATGTTAGTATTGCTTGTGAATTTTTATGGAATTTTTGGATTCAATTTGGATTTGTTTGAGATTTTTCCTTCTGGCTTGTCATATGTGGACTTTTGGATAGTCATGAACTTCAATGATTTGTGAAATGCTTGATGTTTATCAAATGAACTTGAAATTTTGCACATTTATTCTAGACACTTTGAAGTTTATTGTGGCTTTGGTTTGAGACATTTATCATGTTTGGATTCTGTTTTAGGCTTGTGTTAAGATGATGAATCTAATTGTACCCTAATTGAGCTTGTTTTGCCTTACCTTGCCTTATGGAATTTATTTGCCATGCTTAAACTTGTCCAAATGCCTTGATTTTTGGTATGATGATTATGTGATGAATGATGTTTAGCCGTGATTTTTCTTGGGATTTATTGAATCATTTTTGAGTTAATGTGGATTGGTTCATTCTGTTTGCTTCAATGAGCTTTCAATTTGCATGCCTTGCCTTATGTGCTTTGTGAAATGAAATTGGTTGATGCTATTGATATGAGACCACTTGGATATTGTTATTAATTGATTAAGCTTGATTTATGCCAATTTTCATGTTCTGTTTTGAATTATTTCTCCCTCTTTGACCCTAGGCCTTGTCCTAGTGGTTTGATTCTCATGTTTGAGCTTGATTTTCAGGATAAGAAGCATATGGCCATGAGAAGAATGATTCACTTGCTTGAGTTGACTAATTGGTCAATGTTGAACTAATATTGAGTTTGTTTTGTAGGTGGTTTCTAAGTCATTTGTGTTGAGCACATTGGCTTGTGACTTGCATTGTTGTTTGACTGTGTACAGCTGTTGACTATTAACTGTCTGTTTGACTTTTTGAGCTGTGTACTGACTGAGTTAGATTGTTTTCAGGTACATTAGTTGCTATAGTTCATTGTGAACTTGCTTTTGCTGTTGCTTGGTTGCTTAACCAATTGAGGTATAACTCACTGACTCCATGTAGTCTGGAAGACCTGTCCTGTTACTTGGGCAGGCACCTGTCTGAAGCCCTCCTTAAGAGGCAATGCTTGTGTTTGTTTATGTTTGTGCCAAGCAGGAAAAGACATTTGATAAGGCAATTGGCAAATAAAAGAGATGTGCAATCCATCTCCTGCTATTCAGTTGAGTCATCCCTTTGCTCACACACCTTGTATTGATGCATTGTGGATATTAACCCAAGATCTATGTTGAGTCAGTCATATGTGTAGAAGAGTTCCAACTTTCTGAACCCACACTTTCATTTGTCTGAAGCTCTCCCAGGCCAGGGATAAGAGTGTGAGGCACACCCCTCACTTCCCATTTCATCTGCTTCACCCTAACTCTCAATGTTAAGGTTAAGAGCTAACATCACCCGATTCCAGTTGGCTTGTGTTTCACAGCCTAACCTTGTGTGAGCCCACTTAGTTTGTATATAGTGTGTGCTAATTGTGTGTATGTTTGCTTTGTTTTGATTGTGCTGATTAAGATAGCTTGCTGCCTGTGCAAGTTAGATAGAAAAATTAACCTAGGACCATTGTGGAATACATGATAACTATTAGGCTCGAGTTAGTCTCCCTTCTAGTTTGTCATTTCCCAGTCTCTGGTTAGGAGAAAGTTTCTCCCCTGTTAAGGGGAACTACGTTGCCGTGATCCTCATACCAGATGAGGTACGTAGGCAGGAGGTCGTACGAGATCTCTCCGGGCACCCTTTTTCTTTTTGTGTGTGTTTGTCTGACAGTTGCTAGGCTCGAGTGCTAGACTCCTTAGTAACTTGTTGTTTGTTATCCTTCTTGTGTGTGTTAGGAGACGGATGTAAGCCCAGCGATTGGCATTCCGTATCCTATTGTTGTGTGCTTGGAGTCCGATATAAGTCCCGCAATTGGCATTTGGTTTCCAGTGTGGGTTTATTGGTTCGGAGTCTGATGTAAGTCCAGCGATTGGCATTCGGTTTCCATGTTTGCCTGTTTGTGTGTGTTTTGTTTCGGCGTGCGTGAGCCGAACTACGGTAGCTCTGATTCTCATTCCAGATGAGATACGTAGGCATAGGATGCGATATCCTAGCGAGCCCTTTCCCCTCTTTCTCCACCTGTGTTGTTTCCAGTGTGTGTGTGTGTGTGATGTTTGTGAGCAACTTCTGTTTTAGCAACCTTCTTCTATCCTTTTGAGCGTGGATCCCGTCGAGTACGACGGATGCGTAGGGGTGCTAATACCTTCCCTTCGCATAACCGACTCCCGATCCCATCTCTCTTTGGTCGCGAGACCATGTCTTTTCCAGGTTTACTTCGAGCGTTTCCTTTCCCTCTTTTGGAATAAATAACGCACGGTGGCGGCTCTGTGTTGTTTTGTTTTAGCCCGCCGGTTGTTTTTCGCGGATGCGACAGCTGGCGACTCTGCTGGGGATTTAAGTTGACCTATTGCTGGTCCATCTTCCCTAAGCGAGTTTCTCCTAGCGATCTCTAGGATAGTTTAGGTTGCTTGTGCTGCTCTATTTATTGCATTTATTATTATACTGTGCATATGTATATTTGCATAAATATTTGCATGCATCATACTATCATTTTGCTGTCCTCTGTACAGATGGGTCCTGTGATTTGGGGTGGGTGTTCTGAGTGGGGCTAAAACCCAGGCCCGAGTATACACCTAGGATTAATGTGGTCTCACGTTCCTCACATGCTGGTTGGGCATGTTGTTACGACGTGACATACCATGAGCCGGACGAGGTTCATCTGAGAGAGCTCTTCCTTTGTGGGGTTTTCCACTTTGGTTGGGTTACCTCTTTTGAGCTATTGACTTCGGTGACCGATCATTCCCGGATCTTTGGTTTAGACGATCTTAAGAGAGCTGCAATGGCACACCCGAAAGGGCAAACCCGTTGAGTATCTTTGCCCGATTGTCGAGACTATTATCCGCCTTAGGATGACCTGATTAGAATTTACCTGTGAGGGGAGGGTGATTCTTACAGATGCGTGTTCTGGTGGTGACTTTGTTGGTGACTAATGGTTCAGCCGTTGATCAGAGTCCTATTTATAAGTCGGATTTATGGATTTATTTCTGAGACGCCGGAGTGCTGTCCGTATTATTTATCAGTGGGGATCCGTTTATTTCAGGATTCCCCGGGCCGGTTCAGAGGTTTTCATGGTTATCTGTTCAGAGAATCTCTGGTGATGATGGTGATGTACCTTTCAATTCTGTTTATTTTGGAACCCTTGAGTTGGACTTATGACTGTTCAGTACCGCAGATGGTTGTGATCAGTTCAGAGATCAAGGCTTCAGTGCAACAGTTGATCAGATGGCTTGGAGGATGGCACAGTACATTGCATTCATTCATCAGCATCATCACATTTTGCATTTATCTGCATCTAATACATGTTTATCCATATGCAGGGACATTTTTGTTTGAGATCCTGGTTGAGAGACTTCTTTGCTCAGATATGAGGCCCGGTTTGAAGGACGATGTTGTCTACAGTTTCTTTGATCCAGAGATCAGCGTGCTAAAGGATATGATAGCATTGATTACGCCCGACCATGTGGGGATGTTTCTTGGGGTAGAGCTAATAATAGGTCTTTCCCTCCGTTTGATGACTGGCTCAGCAAGAGAGTGGAGCTTACTTGTCTACCATTTCCTATGGTCGATCCTTGGTATCCGTTGATTGAGGAATCTCCTTCTTTCGTCAGCATGGAAGAGTTCCTAGAGATGAAGAGGGATAGGGATCAGTTGCTTGCAGAGAAAACGGAATTGGAGATGAGTGTTGCTCGAGTTCAGATGACTAATCAGGAGATCAGAGGGAGGATGGAAGATCAGGATAAGAGACATGCTCTTGTGGAGAAGCGCTTTGAGATGGATACCGCTTACTATGGCAAGGTCAGGCAAGCATTGGAGTCGTCTACAAGGGAGCACGACATTACCAAGGAGAAGCTAGCCAGAGCTTCAAAGGTCATTGAAGATGAGAAGAGGAGGCAAATCCTCGTGAGGGATCAGAGGGAAGACAGAGTCAGAGTCCTCATCGCCGAATGGGAAGCAAAGCTGAAGATTAGAGAGACAGAGAATGTGAAGACTATCGCCAAGAGAGATCATTATCTTGCTGAGAGAGATCATTACTTCAGACAGATGAAGATTGGCCAGAAGGAGATAGGGAGATTGCAGCAGGAGAACACTGAGCTTAGGTTTGCGGTGAAGTTTACCAAGATGGTAGATGATGCGGAGCCGTCTGTGGGGCCTTCTTCAGTGTAGTCTTTTGTTATTCATTTGTGTGGATTACCGTCAGGCTTGTTGACGGAATTCACTTGTTTGTATTTCCTTTATGATTCTGGAGAATTGTATTTGACTTGTCTCAGACTTGATGTATGACTATGGCACTTATTGTGCATTTTGATATACGATGGTTATTTTCATTCAGTGATCGATCTTCAAGCTTTATTTGCTTTTCGGTATGCACTCACAGGGCACACACATGGTTGGGTGGTATTTTGCTAAATCATATATCTCTGATTTGTATGACGAATCATTCGATGAATGTCAGAATATTGCCGCCGGATTATTATCTGTCTCGATGAAGCCAGGATCGAAGGATAGAGTGTTCCTCATGTGGATATACACTGCATTCATGCATGATCATAATAACTTGTTTTTTATTTTGCAGGTGTCAGTGCTAATGTGCTTGATTGTTTCAGGAATCATTGCTCGTGCTCGTAGAGTTGTACCTTTGCACTCAACACGTCCTCACAAATATTTTACCAGACGCAACACACCCAGGCTGATGGATCTACCTAATACAGATGTTCTCGAGCTGAAAGAGAAGATGAACGAATTAATCAACATCATGCAGGGTTTTGCTGTGGGCCAGAAGGCACTGGCTGATAAAGTTGAGAAGCTCGAGCGGGCTTCAGCTGCCAACAGCGGTGTCAACCTGGATGGTGTCTCCAATCAGGGGCTTGGTGGTTCTAGGGAAGGCGGAAAGAGGACGACTGTGGGCGTAGTGAACAATGCCGGTGGTTTTGGTGCTGCCACAGGTGGTGGGCCAGGTCTGATGGGCAATAATATGAAGGACAGTTTGTTCCCTCCGTTCTTTAGGGTTGAGGATGATAGGGAGGAAGACAGGGAAGCTGATCAATTCTCCATGCATAATGAGCCGTTTGGTCAATACGGTGTCCAACCACCCAACAAAGAGATCCAGTTGCTGGCGGAAAAAATCAGGGCTCTCGAAAGCTATGCCACTCCCGGGGTTGTGAATATGTCAAACATGGGGCTGGTTGAGGGGATTGTGATCCCACAGAAGTTCAAGGCGCCTGCGTTTGATAAATACAATGGGAGTTCCTGCCCGGAAACTCACCTTCAAGCTTTTGTCCGTAAGATCTCTGCATACACTATGGATCAGAAGCTGTGGATGTACTTCTTCCAGGACAGTCTGTCTGGAGGATCTCTGGAATGGTACACCAAGCTGAAGTCTTCTGATATTAAGAGCTGGCAGGATCTTGGTGATGCATTCTTTAAACAATACCAGTTCAACGCTGATATGGCTCCTAGTCGTACCCAACTGCAGGGTATGTCTCAGAAGCATAACGAGGGGTTTAAAGAGTATGCTCAAAGGTGGAGGGAGTTGGCTGCCAGAGTTCAACCTCCATTGGTGGACAGAGAGATGTCTGACTTGTTTATGGGTACCCTGCAGGGGGCATTTGCTGAGAGAATGGTTGGTTGCCCGGTGACCAACTTTACTGACATAGTGGTAACCGGTGAGAGGATAGAAAGTTGGTTGAAGTTGGGGAAAATCCAGGGTGGTAATGCTTCGTCATCTGGATCGAAGAAGCCCTTCGGAAATGGCCAGAGAAAGAAGAAGGGTGATACCAGTGCTGTATATACCCAGAGAGGACCAAGTAGGGATCGTTACTTTCAGCACACTGTTGCGGTAACTATTCCTGCTGATAATCAGCCTGCACAACAGCAACAACAACAACCGCAACAACAGAGACAACCATTTCAGCAGAGACCTCAGAGGGCTGGGTATCAAGTCAGAGGGCGAATGAATGATCGTCAGTTCGATAGGCTGCCTGTGACCTATTCTTTCCTGTTGAAAAAACTGAAAGACTTAGGGTTGGTACAATTGAGAACTTTGGCTCCTTTGAGACCTGATCAGAGGCCAGCCAGTTTTGATGAGAATGCGAAGTGTGAATTTCACTCAGGTGCTCCTGGGCATAATGTAGAAGACTGCAAAGCTTTTAAGCATGTGGTCCAAGACCTGGTGGATTCAAAGGCGATCAACTTTGCACCGTCTCCCAACGTGAATGCTAATCCCATGCCCGCGCATGGTCAAATGGGGGTGAATGCGATCTCTGATGAAAGCAGAATCGGGCTGTTGACTGTGGATCAGTTGAAGACTCCGTTGGCTGAGATCAAGCAGCAGTTGTTGTTGAATGGGGTTGTCATACCCCAAAATTTGCCCGTTAATATTTTACAAGGCATTTTTCAGGACACTCCAACTTATTTTTCAAGGCATTGACCCTAAAAAAACAAAGGCCCAGCACACAGATGGCCAAATCCAGAAAATGGCCCAAACTGGCTTGCTCGCTAGGCGAGCAAAACCTTCGCCTAGCGAACCCCTCGCTACAACGCTCGCCTAGCGAAGCTGGCGAACACCAGAAATTCTGGGCTTCATTCTGAGCCCATTAGGTCATAAAAAAGCATTATAAATACTAAGGACTTCATTCAGAAAAGGGGGAACGAAAACGGAAGGAAAAACAGACGAAGACGGACGGAAACCCTGGCATAGAAACCCTGGAGATCAACTTAGAGTATTCCGAGTAAAGAAACCCTGAAGGCCGCTCATCCGCGCCGAAGCTACCGCCGCCCAACTCCATCCGATACCAAGAGTGATCAGTCCTTTCAACATCGCAGCTCAGTTGCAAACAGGTTTGCGCATCACTACTGTTTTATGCTTTTAATCGGTAATCTCTACATACATAAAGTATCATGATTAAAATTTTGGATATGTAATTTGATTTCACATGCGAATTTAAGTATGCCTGAATATCTTGAATGTTTGTCCATGCTATTCCTGTAATTAAATGCCATAAAGTTCAGGTTCCGGAGATCATGCTGCTGTCAAACTCAAAATCCGTAGCCGCTCGCTAGCACATCGCTAAGCGAGCCTGTAGCGAGCACTCGCTAAGCCTTCGCTAGGCGAAGCAGGAGCGAACGGGACAGTGGCTGTTTTGTTTCTTTTCTATTCTGCCTTATGTCTATCTAACCAAGATTTATTATAATTCTGCATCATTTGGCCTGAGTTTATGACTGTTGTGTTTATTTTGTGGTGCAATTCTCAAATTGTACTTTATCTCGATGCTCTAACCCGTGTGTTGAATTGTGTAAAGGCTTACATACTCCCGAGGAAACAGCCGGCTAGGTATTCCACTTTACGTGTGGGATACCCTTATGGAGATTCACCTCACATTACTTAACTGATTTTGATGTATTAATTTTAATGTGGAGACCCACCCTAAATTACCTAGCTGATTTTAATGTATTGATTTCATCGATTTTAATATGGACCTAATTACTCAATCGATTACGGCTATCTAATTGATTGTAAAACCTTGCCTTTAAATATGCGATCTTGGACCTCTCTTTGTTACCCTACGATATTACGGTATTATGGTCATGTCCCGCGAATGTAGGGATACACTTAGCAAAGACCCTTCGGTAAAATCATCATAGTCCCTCGAATGTTGCCTTTGTCCCTCGATGACCCTTCGGTGTAGCCTACGGTTAAATGATGATAGTCCCTTCGAATGCTAAGGTACCCTCACAACTGTTGCCTTCAATGACCAATCGATGACCCTACGATGACCCTTTTACATCCAAAGGATAAAACTACTTACTTCTCAATAGTAAGGACAGTTTTACCCTCATAAGGATAGGAAATGCCCGTAAAGACCTTGGATAGGTATAACTCTTAATTGCTTATTCATAACTTAAAATACTTTTCACACCTCACACCTTTCAAAACATCTTTTAGAAAATCACCACTTGGCATACATTCGTACTAGGATCATTGCCGAGTTATATTTTTCTAAACGACTTTCAAAACTAAACGAGATAACCACTTTGTATACATTCATTCAAGAATCATTACAAAGTTAAATTCTCCTTTTCAAAACATTTTCTAAACATTTCTCAAACACTTTTTCAAACAAGAAGAACATAAATGATTAAGCAATTAAGAGCCCATGGATAACCATGGATACAAAGGGTGCTAACACCTTCCCTTTGTATAATGTACCTCCCGAACCTAAAAATCTAAATTAAGGTCTTTCCTGTTCTTTTCCACCTTTCCTTATTGGATAAAAGAAAATTCGGTGGCGACTCTTGCTATCCACGACATTGCGATTAAAAGCAAAACACAAAAAGTCAGTTCACCGTATGACAGAACTGGCGACTCTGCTGGGGATATTCAAAGAGAGGTCACCTTAAAAAAATCATTTATGTTGTCAAATTGTTCCTTCTTTTAAGGGTATTTTCGAGCGAAAGATCCTACACCCGGATCTAGTGTACCTTAGGTAAGTAGCAATAGATCATCGCGACTATCCGGCGTATACTGGAATGGTCAAAATGATGGCTACGGTTAATGTGACACTTTAGATGTCCTGATGTTCCTCATGTTTACTTGAGGAAAAATTTGGCGTCTGCGTGGTGTCATCAAAGCATTAACCAGACCTTTAGAACCCTAATTGACTCATCCTAGCCATTAGAAAGTAGTGAGATAACTGACTTCGGTTCCGACTGGGGTTGGTTGAGACTCGATACTACACTCTTTGAGGTCTTTCCGGGCTGTGGTGATGGCTGTGCTGCGTGCACTGTGGCTATTAATGGGTGCATACCGTTGAGGGAGACTGTCCAGAGACTGATGGACGAAGGAAGTCTCCGATTTGAGAAGGCTGGCTTGGGGAAGGAGGATGTCTCCACCATAACTATTTACTTCGACCCGGTTGATTTGTCAACTCTGGCTGAGGCGGCTCCAGTTACCATCACGGTACCTGGGCCAATTCCTTATGACAAAGATGATGCCGTGCCGTGGCATTATGGTGGAGAAGTTTACTGTAACGGAGAGAAGATAGAGGACCAAGTTGCAGGTGAAACCACCGTTTCAAAGGTGGATAATGCCGGACCTAGTGGTTTCACTCGCAGTGGAAGACTGTTTGCTCCTGGTGCTTTGAGGGGAGGAGAGGGAGAAAAAGAAAAGAAAGAAAAGGCCGAGGCTTTAGCCAGGGCAAAAGGAAAACAAGTGATCAATGAAGGTACTCCCGTGGTGACACCGACGCCTGGTGGGTCGGAGCGAGAACTTGATGATGAAGCAGAAGAATTTTTAAGAATCATCAAGAAGTCTGAGTACAAACTTGTTGACCATCTGCAACAAACTCCATCCAAGATTTCGATCTTGTCTTTGTTGTTAAGCTCCGAGGGGCATAGAGAGGCTTTGTTGAAGATTCTAAAGAGAGCCTATGTTCCTCAAGAGATAACGATTAATCAGTTGGAGACGGTGGTGTCTAAGGTTCATGCCAGCCATGGGTTAGGGTTCACCGATATGGATCTGACTGTGGATGGGAGGAATCACAATCGGGCTTTACACATTGCAATGGAATGTAAAGGAGCCGTGCTCTCACATGTATTGGTTGATACTGGCTCCTCATTAAATGTGTTGCCAAAGAAAGCCTTGGCGAAGCTGAATTGTGAAGGGTTGATCCTGACGCCCACTGATTTGATAGTACGGGCGTTTGATGGTTCGAAGCGGGCGGTGTTTGGAGAGGTTGAGCTCCCGGTGAAGATTGGCCCTGAGGTGTTTAAGTCAGTTTTCTACGTCATGGATATTCAGCTGGCATACAGTTGCCTGTTGGGTCGCCCATGGATTCATGTTGCTGGGGCAGTAACTTCGACTTTGCACAAGAAACTCAAGTATATCTGGGATGGGCAGGTTGTCACCGTTTGTGGAGAAGAGGATATCTTTGTCAGCCACCTGTCATCGTTCAAGTACGTGGAAATGGACGGTGAGATATGGGAGACCCCGAGTCAAGCATTCGAAACCGTTAAGGTGGAGAATGCTCTTTTTGCCAAAGAAGAAGAGAAACCGTCCATTTCTTCATATAAGCAGGCCGCCGAGGTGGTGAAGAGTGGAGAAGCTCTTGGTTGGGGGAAGATGATGGACATCTCCTCCAAGAAAGACCGCTTTGGAGTGGGTTATCAGCCGGGTCGAGGCTCGTCTGGACAAGGCAGAGGACGCCGTACGTCGTTCACATTCACCAGTGCTGGAATGCTGGATCCAGATCACATCTGTATGGTGGATGAAGGAGTTGACAGCGACTGCGAGATGGATCGATGGATAAAGCCGTGCGCACCAGGGATGGAAGTCCAGAACTGGAAGGCTGAAAAGATCATCACGGTCACTCTACTTGAAGAGTAATAATTTCTGTTTTTCAATCTTATGTGCATGAAAGCCATACGTGTTGCCCGACACGTGATGGTTCATTGTAAGGGCCACCTCATGTTTCATTTTGCAACTTTTTGCATCATAAATAAATGGATGTTTTTTCAATTAAAAACGGTGTTCCCTGTTTTTCATTTATTTTTGCAGTTTAAAAACAAAAAAAAAACAAAAAAAATGGCAATGTTTTCATTTTCTTTTTGTCTCGTTCCGGTTCTAAAGCAATGCATGAATCAACATTCATGTATATGCGATTTCTCACCGGATCTCATTGATAACAATCCTGTTACACCCTCATATGACTTTGACAATCCGATCTATCATGCTGAAGAAGAAGGCGAAGAAGATTGTGAACTGCCGGAGGAATTAGCCAGGTTGTTGAAACAAGAGGAAAAGGTGATTCAGCCGCATGAAGAGCAAGTTGAAATTGTGAATCTGGGTACCGACGAGGTCAGGAAAGAAGTGAAAATTGGGGCTGCTTTGGAGGAAAGTGTCAAGAACAGAATGGTAGCATTGTTGAGAGAATATGTCGACATCTTTGCCTGGTCTTATCAAGATATGCCAGGGTTAGATACCGATATCATTGTACACAAGCTACCGTTGAGAGATGATTGTCCTCCAGTGAAGCAGAAGTTGCGCAGAACTCGACCTGACATGACAATGAAAATTAAAGAGGAAGTGCAGAAGCAGTGGGATGCTGGTTTCCTTGCTGTCACTAATTATCCGCCTTGGGTCGCGAACATTGTGCCGGTGCCGAAGAAAGACGGGAAGGTGAGAATGTGTGTGGACTACCGGGATCTGAACAGAGCTAGTCCGAAAGATGATTTCCCATTACCTCACATTGATGTGTTGGTAGATAATACAGCTCAATTCTCGGTGTTTTCCTTCATGGATGGCTTTTCTGGCTATAATCAAATCAAAATGTCGCCAGATGATATGGAGAAAACAACGTTCATCACACCGTGGGGCACTTTTTGTTATAAGGTGATGCCATTTGGTCTCAAGAACGCCGGTGCTACTTATCAGAGAGCCATAGTGACTTTGTTTCATGATATGATTCATCATGAAATTGAATGCTATGTTGATGACATGATAGCAAAGTCCCAGACAGAAGAGGGGCATTTGGTAGATCTGGCCAAGTTGTTCGACCGACTGAGACAGTTCAGATTGAGGTTGAATCCGAATAAATGCACTTTCGGAGTGCGGTCCGGTAAATTGCTGGGGTTCATTGTGAGTGAAAAAGGAATCGAGGTTGATCCTGCTAAAGTAAAAGCAATAAGAGAAATGCCTGAGCCGAGAACAGAGAAAGAGGTTTGTGGTTTCTTAGGTAGATTGAACTACATTTCACGGTTCATATCTCATCTAACAGCCACGTGTGAACCAATATTCAAGCTGTTGAGAAAAGATCAAACGGTCAGGTGGAATAATGATTGCCAAGCGGCATTTGAAAAAATAAAAGAGTATTTGCAGGAGCCTCCGATTCTGATGCCTCCTGTGGAGGGACGACCGTTAATTCTGTACCTGACAGTCCTCGAGGGGTCTATGGGGTGTGTATTGGGGCAGCATGACGAGTCTGGTCGAAAAGAGCATGCCATATACTACCTTAGCAAAAAGTTTACCGACTGTGAAACAAGATATTCACTGCTCGAGAAAACTTGCTATGCTTTGATCTGGGCTGCTCGCCGACTGAGACAGTATATGCTGGTTCATACCACTTTATTGATTTCTAAGATGGATCCAATCAAGTACATTTTTGAGAAGCCAGCATTGACCGGACGGGTTGCGAGATGGCAAATGATTTTGACTGAATATGATATACAGTATACCTCTCAGAAAGCGATCAAGGGGAGTGTATTGTCTGATTACCTCGCCCAGCAACCTATTGAGGATTATCAACCGATGAAGTTTGAATTCCCTGATGAGGACATCATGTTTCTCAAATCGAAAGATTGCGAGGAACCGATCCCGGAGGAGGGGCCCGACCCTGAATCCGAATGGATTCTGATGTTTGATGGGGTCGTTAACGTGAATGGTAGCGGTGTTGGTGCTATTTTGGTTACGCCGAAAGGATCCCACATTCCTTTTGCTGCCCGGCTAACATTTGAGTGCACCAACAACGTGGCTGAATATGAAGCTTGTATATTGGGGATTGAAGAGGCGATTGATTTGAGGATCAAGAACCTTGTTATATATGGAGATTCAGCTCTGGTTGTAAACCAAGTTAACGGAAAATGGTATACGCATCAATCTCATTTAGTTCCATACCGGGATTATACGAGGAGATTGTTGACGTTTTTCACCAAGGTGAAGATGCATCATGTGCCTAGAGAGGAGAATCCGTTGGCAGATGCTTTGGCTACTCTGGCTGCCTTGATTAAGGTGCAGTGGTGGAATCAGTTCCCCAGTGTGGAGGTAGGACGTCTGGATAGACCGGCTTATGTGTTTGCTATTGATACAGTGCTGGATGATGAGAAGCCGTGGTATTACGATATCAAGCGCTATCTGGAAACCCAGGAGTATCCTGAGGGAGCATCCAAGAAGGACCGAAAGACTCTGCGGAGATTGGCTATGGTGTTCTACTTGAATAAGGATGGGGTTTTGTACAAGAGGAATTTTGATTGGGTCTTGCTCAGATGTGTCGATGACAAAGAAGCAAGCCAATTGATGAAAGAGGTTCACGAGGGGTCGTTCGGTACCCATGCCAGTGGGAATGCAATGGTAAAGAAGCTGCTGAGGGCAGGTTATTATTGGATGACAATGGAGGCCCAATGTTTCAATTTCGTGCGGAAGTGTCATAAATACCAGATTTATGCTGACAAGGTGCACGTGCCTCCAAATCCGTTGAGCTTGATGTCGTCTCCGTGGCCGTTCGCTATGTGGGGCATTGATATGATTGGGAAGATTGAGCCTACGGCTTCGAACGGGCATCGGTTCATATTAGTGGCTATTGATTACTTCACCAAGTGGGTGGAAGCAGCCTCTTATACGAACGTGACGAAGCAGGTCGTCGCCAGGTTTCTGAAGAGAGACATCATTTGCAGATATGGGGTTCCCGAGAGGATCATTACTGATAATGGTTCTAATTTGAATAATAAGATGATGGCAGAACTGTGCCGGGAATTCAAGATCGAGCATCACAATTCTTCTCCTTATCGTTCGAAGATGAATGGGGCGGTTGAGGCAGCCAATAAAAATATCAAGAAGATTGTGCAGAAGATGGTTGTGACCTATAAAGACTGGCATGAGATGTTGCCGTTTGCATTGCATGGGTATCGAACTTCGGTGCGTACATCTACTGGGGCAACACCTTTCTCGTTGGTATATGGAATGGAAGTCGTGCTACCGGTTGAGGTTCAAATTCCCTCTTTGAGAGTCCTGATGGACGTGAAGTTGCAAGAGGCTGAATGGGTAAAGACCCGGTACGAAGAGTTGAGCCTGATTGAGGAAAAGAGGCTGGCAGCCATTTGTCATGGGCAGTTGTACCAACAGCGGATGAAGCGTGCTTTTGACCGAAAGGTACGACCTCGGGTGTATCACGTGGGTGATATGGTATTGAAAAGGATCCTTCCTCCTCAGAATGATCGTAGGGGCAAGTGGACACCTAATTATGAAGGTCCATTCGTGGTTAAGAAGGTTTTCTCTGGCGGAGCCTTGTTGTTAACGACCATGGATGGCGAAGATTTTCCATCCCCTATGAATGCGGACGCATTTAAAAAATACTTCGTATAAAGAGACCCGCTGGACGAAAAGAATAAAATAGTCCAGGCAAAAATGGGCATCCCGGCGAACCAAAAAACAGAAAGAAAAGGTTCGGGCAAAAGTTAGGGATAAAAAGAAAATTGTACACCCGGCAAGTCGAAAACCTGAAAAGGCGGCTTGGGCAAAAAAGGGTATCCCAGTGGGCTGAAAACCCGAAAGGGCGGTCCAGGCAAAAGAGGGATTGAAACGAACAACTACGTCTGGCATGATCGTTTGCTTTGGTTAAGGCACATGGATAATACCCGACGGGGATCAGTCAGAAGCGTCTTGTTCAGAAGGCAGAAAGCACGGAGAGTCTGAGGACATATGGGGTGTAACCGAGTTGGAACTCGATGAGATCACGGGTTTCACATTGCCATTAGGATAGATTTTTCCTTTTGAGCGCAATTACCTCTTTTCAGGAATTGCTCCTTTGTATTGCTCAATTCGAGCCACACTTTTTCAATCAATAAAATGCATATTCAGCCAAATAATTTTGTTTTTGTTTTTCATTACCGCTTTGTTTGCAAAAACATCCAGTTATTTTTGATAGAGAATCTTTGCATTTTAAGACATACAGGTCCCTTCCAATGCATGCTTATAAGATTGAAAGCTTGAAATCTTATTCGGAAGGTTGAATGACCCAAGTGTTGAAATCTTGACACGCCTGGGGCACGTTTTTATCTAACGATCTCTTTTGCAGGTGTTGTTAGATCTTTTCACTCACTTGCAGGTTGTGATGTGGAAGCTTTTGACAAAAGATCCCCGTGGAGTCCAATCAGGGACGAATGAATAGAAGAATGGTGAAAAGACGGCGAGACGTACGATGATCCTGGATGTTAATCAAGAAGACTCTTCAAAGTCTGAAGATTGGAAAGTCTGTATGAATCCCAGGAGTTCGTTCTCCGTAGAGTACGGAGAAGTCGGAAATACAAGGTGATGAATCAAAAAAGTCCAGACGAGTCTGAGAGTTCTCAAAATTGGGAAGTTGACAGTGGATTTGGATGGTGAATGCTCTGGTTCGACGAGTGGGTGGGTGTTCAGTACCAGGCTTTCCTGATTTCCCCAAGCAGAGTTAGGATCCTAATTCCCCAGCAGATTCAAGGTCTGTGACTTCCCTAGCAGGGTCGGTATGGTTATCTCCCCCAGCAGGTTGGAGATCGGTATTTCCTCGGTAGCCAGGCCCGAAGGCTGCTGTTTCCCAGCGGAGGTATCTGTTGGTAGTGGTTTCTCCAAGCAGAGTCGGGATTTTTACGTCCCCAACAAGTCAGAGACCGTTGTTTCCCCACTGAGTGCGTTGGTGGTTCTTTCCCCAGCGAAGTCCCCAAGCGGATTGGTTCCGGTGGAGGTTTTCCCCAGCAAGGGTGGCCTATTTCCCGGCAGCAGTGTTATTCCCCAGCAGGGTGGAGTTGGAGCAATGGCGAGTTCCTCAATAGAGTGCCTCGAGCTCCCCAGAAGAGTCCCTTGAGGGGGATACTTTTTATGCATTCATCATGTAGATAAGCATAGCATATTGCATAAATCGCGTGGCATTTCCATGATTATGGAGCATTACGCTAAAAAATATATCATGCATCAGCATTTCAAGCATAAGCTAGTCTCAAGCCGTGGTTATTGTTTGAGAGGTGGTTTCGCCAGAAGGTGAAGATGTTACTCCGAGGAGTTTGGCGTCGTGATTTTAATCCACAGTATTCCCCAGTAGTACGATATTGGAGGAAGAGTTTCTGTCAGGCAGAGATGGAAATGATAATCAGAGAAGTTTCGGGGTCCAAAAAGGAAAACAAGAAAGAGAATAATCCCCAGCGGAGCAAATTGTTCGTTGGCTAGGGTTGAATAAGAGGATAGCCGGTTCATGGCTTGTTATCCCCAGCATGGGTCGTTAGCATGCGTGTCGACTTATTTATCACTGCTTTTATCTTTGCCGATGCTGATAGGCATGAAGAGTTTTCCGGTATCCAGACCAAAGTGGCGTTCAGGCCAGTTGTTGGGCATTCAGGCCAGTTTCCGATTTTCAGATCGAAGAAGTTTCCGACGATCAGGTTGAAGTACTTGTGGCAGTCAGGCCAGTTATCCAGTGTTCAGACCGAGGCGAGTATTCAGACCGATGCGGCGCTTAGGCCAGTTTCCGATTTCCAGATCGAAGAAGTTTCCGACGATCAGGTTGAAGTACTTGTGGCAGTCAGGCCAGTTATCCGGTGTTCAGACCGAGGCGGGTATTCAGACCGATGCGGCGCTCAGGCCAGTTTCCAATTTCCAAATCGAAGAAGTTTCCGACGATCAGGTTGAAGTACTTGTGGCAGTCAGGCCAGTTATCCGGTGTTCAGACCGAGGCGGGTATTCAGACCGATGCGGCGCTCAGGCCAGTTTCCGATTTCCAGATCGAAGAAGTTTCCAACGATCAGGTTGAAGTCTTGTGGCACTCAGGCCGGTTCCGATATTCAGATCGAAGAAGCTTCCGAAATTCAGATCGATGCAGCTTGTGGCGTTCAGGCCAATTTTCCGGTATCCAGACCGAAGTGGTGTTCTGACCAAGGTGGTATTCAGACCAAGGTGGCATGCAGGCCAGTTGTTGGGCATTCAGGCCATTCTCCCGGTATTCAGACCGATATCAATACTTTCATACTAGGGTGTTTAGTATGCAGACTGATGAGCGGCGTTCAGGCCATGGTTATCTCTGTGCTACCATTTATTTTGATATCCAGACCAATATTCCTGTTGCGGTATTCAGGCCGATTTTCTCCGTACCAGACGGATTCTTCTTTCGAGAGTGCTTCTTTGCCGAGTCTGACAGGCATTGTTAATTATTTTCCCATCAGAGTGCAAATTGTTCGTCTGTTCTTGGTATTCAATCACTCTTCACCCTGATCATCTGAAAGCCGAGGCCATTCATATTTACAGGTTCACAGTGGATTGAATAGGGGCAGCTGTAACACCTCAAAATTTGCCCTCCTCTCTTGGGAATAGCTTAGCATATTGCATTTCATTTTGTAGGTCATTAGTCATTGCATTTTTGCATATCATGTGGAGACAATAAGCAAGTCATCCTCCTAAGTCTTGCTCAGAAGAACAAGAGGTTAAAAGATTCAAGCTAGAGGGTCTCATGAATTGATCACTAATCATCTGTGGGTTGGTGCTTCAAATTAGGGTTTCTTGGTTCCTCAAGGAGGTTGGATATTATCTTGGTTGAAGTGGTGCATCATCATCATCATTGGTCTTATCGTCACCAAGAGGTTCATTATGCCTAATCATGTTCCTTGGGATTAGGGTTTTGACCTCTGGTCAACCCTAATCAGCTGCATTGTGCCAATCAGGGTTTTGCAAGGAGATGAGGTCTTTCATGGAGATGGGGATCATCATATGGTTTTAATGATCTTATGAAATCTAGGGTTTCATTTTGGAGCCATGTCATCAAGAGATTGAGGCTCAAGCTCAACAGTCAAGCTGAAATTCATCTGAAACCCTAGAAAGTCAACTGTGCATTCAATCATGGATTTGGAGGTGGGAGATGGTTAGAGAGGCTTCATTAATGTTCAAACAAGTCTCATTTGAAATTTCAAACATCAACGTTGAAGGAAATAAAGTCAGGATAAAACTTTCCAAAAATAGAAAGTGACTTGTAATTCAAAATTGCCAAAAATGGAAAGGTTTTCTCCTCAAGATTACATCATCAAAAATGCTTCAAATAAAATTTTGTCCAACATGAAAGTTGTAGATCTTGTTCTCCCATTTCCAAAAATTCCAAGAACATGAATTTCTCATGTATGGTTGAGAAATTATGGATCAATCATTGTCAAGCAAATTTGAACTTCACAAGTGCATAACTTTTGAACCATAAGGCCAAATGAAGTGGTTCTTTTTGCAACATTCTAGTTTTGACTTGTACTATCCAAATTATACATCATAAGCCATGCATTTTGATCACAAATTTTTTTGACTTTCCATTTGAATTTTGGAGGGAAAATGGCAATTTGAAAAATATGCATTACTTTCACTTCCAATCACTTGCCTTGGCTCCAAAACCACATTTCAAGTGGATTTCAAGTGAATTTCGTGTACTGTAGCAATCCATGCATGCACATGAGGTGAATTGCAAATTTGCACTTACACTTGGTTTTCACTTAATCCATTTGCATTTACCCTAATTGTGATTACCAATATCATTAACAGACCATATATAAACATAATCATAACTGTTTTCATAATTAACATTGCATAATTCTCAGATCTAGATCTAGTTTCACAAATCTTCACAACTTTTCCTCTAACTTTTTCATCAAAAATCTTCACAAACATTGCTTTGTTCTTGATCAATCCTTGATCTACAAGCATAATTGAGTGTGTGGGAAGCAAGATCCATCCATTTTCGAGCTGTCTTGGGAACTGTTGAAGCAAGCATTCATCAATGGCAGTTGAGGATTTAAGCTGCATCAAGCACAATTGAGCTATCAACATTCATCCATTCATCCACATGAGCATTGGAGAACACCTGTTTGGACATTACAAGGCCTGAAATCCACGAATCCAGTTCTGCAATTGCTTGAAGGTAAGATTTCGAATGTCACCATTCTTGAAATTATGATATGCATGTGATAGATCTTCCAACACTGAGTAGTTTGAGCTTTGTTTCATTGAATTTCATCAAGAAATGAACAAGTTGTGTTGAATTTAAGTTTGATGATTGAAATTTCTTTTGATCGAACCTTGTGATATAATGAGAATTAGGTTAATCCAAGCTTAGATTTGTGTTGTACACTGAAAGATGAAGCCATTGATGTAACTCTTGTCAATTTTTGTGCAAATTTGTTCTTGACCTATGAACACGTTGATGGACATGAAGAACCCTAGGACTTTTATTTCCAGAACTGGTTTGATCTTGTAGCGCGCTGGTTGCATGTGTTTCATTGTTAATTGCCATGCATTGGTTGCCTTAGATCCAGCGTGGCGTTATGATTGGATCTCGCTCGTTTGCGCTGCCATGTAGACTTAAGTGAAACGCAGAGTTTCACTTAAGCGCGCCTCAGTTTAAATTTCCACACAGTTCGATACTTGGCTTGGACATTTCCACATTTTGCCTTTACATTTTATTCCTTTCCATCCATGTTCATCCATATGCCTTGTTCATGTGATTTTTAATTTTTCATTCATTTCAAAAATGCATATCTCCATGATTAATTGTCCAAATGAGATGAGGTTTTTTGCACTTTGTTCCTCATGATGTCTAGTATTTTATGAGATTTTTTCCAGAAATTGTGCACGGATGGATTTTATTTTGGCTTAGGGTTTGTTCATGTGTATCCAATTTGAACCTTGCTTGCCATTTTGATTGTGAAATGATGAGTTTTAATCCAATGATTGTGAAATTTTGCATGATTAAAATAGATACCTTGTTGGTCATTTTGGTATAGAGTTTGCATTTTTCCCATTTCTGGTTGATGAGATATGATCTTTTGAATGTAGGTGTGACAATGTGTGTCACACCTTTGCTTGCTCAACTTGTGGATTTTATTTACCATGCCAATTTAATGCCAAATAATGTGAATATTTGCATGATGCTACTTCTGGATGTTAGGATTGCTTGTGAATTTTTATGGAAGTTTTGGATTCAATTTGGATTTGTTTGAGATTTTTCCTTCTGGCTTGTCATTTGTGGACTTTTGGATAGTCATGAACTTCAATGATTTGTGAAATGCTTGATGTTTATCAAATGAACTTGAAATTTTGCACATTTATTCTAGACACTTTGAAGTTTATTGTGGCTTTGGTTTGAGACATTTATCATGTTTGGATTCTGTTTTAGGCTTGTGTTAAGATGATGAATCTAATTGTACCCTAATTGAGCTTGTTTTTCCTTACCTTGCCTTATGGAATTTATTTGCCATGCTTAAACTTGTCCAAATGCCTTGATTTTTGGTATGATGATCATGTGATGAATGATGTTTAGCCATGATTTTTCTTGGGATTTATTGAATCATTTTTGAGTTAATGTGGATTGGTTCATTCTGTTTGCTTCAATGAGCTTTCAATTTGCCTGCCTTGCCTTATGTGCTTTGTGAAATGAAATTGGTTGATGATATTGATATGAGACCACTTGGATATTGTTCTTAATTGATTAAGCTTGATTTATGCCAATTTTCATGTTCTGTTTTGAATTATTTCTCCCTCTTTGACCCTAGGCCTTGTCCTAGTGGTTTGATTCTCATGTTTGAGCTTGATTTTCAGGATAAGAAGCATATGGCCATGAGAAGAATGATTCACTTGCTTGAGTTGACTAATTGGTCAATGTTGAACTAATCTTGAGTTTGTTTTATAGGTGGTTTCTAAGTCATTTGTGTTGAGCACATTGGCTTGTGACTTGCATTGTTGTTTGACTGTGTACAGCTGTTGACTATTAACTGTCTGTTTGACTTTTTGAGCTGTGTACTGACTGAGTTAGATTGTTTTCAGGTACATTAGTTGCTATAGTTCATTGTGAACTTGCTTTTGCTGTTGCTTGGTTGCTTAACCAATTGAGGTATAACTCACTGACTCCATGTAGTCTGGAAGACCTGTCCTGTTACTTGGGCAGGCACCTGTCTGAAGCCCTCCTTAAGAGGCAATGCTTGTGTTTGTTTATGTTTGTGCCAAGCAGGAAAAGACCTTTGATAAGGCAATTGGCAGATAAAAGAGATGTGCAATCCATCTCCTGCTATTCAGTTGAGTCATCCCTTTGCTCACACACCTTGTGTTGATGCATTGTGGATATTAACCCAAGATCTATGTTGAGTCAGTCATATGTGTAGAAGGGTTCCAACTTTCTGAACCCACACTTTCATTTGTCTGAAGCTCTCCCAGGCCAGGGATAAGAGCTGTGAGACACACCCCTCACTTCCCATTTCATCTGCTTCACCCTAACTCTCAATGTTAAGGTTAAGAGCTAACATCACCCGATTCCAGTTGGCTTGTGTTTCACAGCCTAACCTTGTGTGAGCCCACTTAGTTTGTATATAGTGTGTGCTAATTGTGTGTATGTTTGCTTTGTTTTGATTGTGCTGATTAAGATAGCTTGCTGCCTGTGCAAGTTAGATAGAAAACTCAACCTAGGACCATTGTGGAATACATGATAACTATTAGGCTCGAGTTAGTCTCCCTTCTAGTTTGTCATTTCCCAGTCTCTGGTTAGGAGAAAGTTTCTCCCCTGTTAAGGGGAACTACGTTGCCCTGATCCTCATACCAGATGAGGTACGTAGGCAGGAGGTCGTACGAGATCTCTCCGGGCACCCTTTTTCTTTTTGTGTGTGTTTGTCTGACAGTTGCTAGGCTCGAGTGCTAGACTCCTTAATAACTTGTTGTTTGTTATCCTTCTTGTGTGTGTTAGGAGACGGATGTAAGCCCAGCGATTGGCATTCCGTATCCTATTGTTGTGTGCTTGGAGTCCGATATAAGTCCAGCAATTGGCATTTGGTTTCCAGTGTGGGTTTGTTGGTTCGGAGTCTGATGTAAGTCCAGCGATTGGCATTCGGTTTCCATGTTTGCCTGTTTGTGTGTGTTTTGTTTCAGCGTGCGTGAGCCGAACTACGGTAGCTCTGATTCTCATTCCAGATGAGATACGTAGGCATAGGATGCGATATCCTAGCGAGCCCTTTCCCCTCTTTCTCCACCTGTGTTGTTTCCAGTGTGTGCGTGTGATGTTTGTGAGCAACTTCTGTTTTAGCAACCTTCTTCTATCCTTTTGAGCGTGGATCCCGTCGAGTACGACGGATGCGTAGGGGTGCTAATACCTTCCCTTCACATAACTGACTCCCGATCCTATCTCTCTTTGGTCGCGAGACCATGTCTTTTCCAGGTTTACTTCGAGCGTTTCCTTTCCCTCTTTTGGGATAAATAACGCACGGTGGCGGCTCTGTATTGTTTTGTTTTAGCCCGCCGGTTGTTTTTCGCGGATGCGACAGCGTGCTATGGTGGTTTTGTTCCATGATATGATCCATCATGAAATAGAGGTTTATGTGGATGACATGATAACCAGATCTCATACTGAAGAAGAACATCTCGATCATTTATACAAACTGTTTGAGAGGTTGAAGAAATACAAGTTGAGATTGAACCCGAACAAATGCACCTTTGGAGTAAGATCCGGTAAACTCTTGGGCTTTATTGTCAGTGGTAAAGGAATTGAGGTTGACCCGGCTAAGGTGAGAGCTATTCAAGAAATGCTAGTTCCCCGTACAGATAAAGAAGTCAGAGGTTTCTTGGGACGCTTGAATTACATTGCCCGATTTATCTCCCATTTGACTGCTACTTGCAAACCCATCTTCAAATTACTGAGGAAAAATCAAGAGATAATATGGAATGATGAATGTCAAGAAGCTTTTGACAAAATCAAGAAGTATCTCCAAGAACCTCCAGTTCTGATGCCACCAGTTGAAGGAAGACCTCTAATCATGTATTTGACCGTGTTAGAAATTTCAATGGGGTGTGTGTTGGGGCAACATGACGAGTCTGGTCGAAAAGAGCATGAAATATACTACCTTAGCAAAAAGTTTACCGACTGTGAAACAAGATACTCACTGCTTGAGAAAACTTGCTGCGCTTTGGCTTGGGCTGCTCGCCGACTAAGACAGTATATGTTGAATCATACCACTTTATTGATTTCTAAGATGGATCCTATCAAATATATATTTGAGAAACCTGCTCTCTCCGGAAGAATAGCAAGATGGCAGATGATTTTAACAGAGTATGATATCCAGTATACTACCCAGAAAGCAGTCAAAGGAAGCGTGTTAGCTGATCATTTGGCTCATCAAGCAGTTGATGATTACCAATCTATGAATTTTGAGTTCCCTGATGAGGATGTTATGCTTGTTACTGATTATGAAGAACCTGGACCGGATGAAGGACCTGAACTGGGATCCCGATGGACTATGGTTTTTGATGGATCTTCTAATGCATTGGGCAATGGTGTTGGTGTTGTAATTATTTCTCCCAAGGGTTGCCATACACCTTTCACTGCTAGACTATGTTTTGATTGTACCAATAATATGGCTGAGTATGAAGCATGTATTTTGGGACTCAGAGCTGCTATAGACCTGAGAATCAAGTTTTTGAGTGTGTACGGAGATTCAGCCTTAGTAATCAGTCAGATCAAAGGAGAATGGGACACTAAACATTCGATTCTCATCCCTTATCGAGAGCGGGTGTTGACATTAATCCCATACTTTGAAGAGATTACATTCGAACATATTCCACGAGAAGAGAATCAGTTGGCAGACGCATTGGCTACCATGTCATCTATGTTCAGAGTCAGATGGGACAATGAAGCTCCCATGATCACCATTGAACGATTAGATGAACCAGCATATTGTTATGAACTTAATGCTGATGAAGTAGAAGAGAAACCTTGGTTCCACGAAGTAAAAAGATATTTAGAAACTCAGGAATACCCTGAAGGGGCATCCATCAATGACAGAAAATTTCTGAGGAAGTTCTCCGCTAAATTCTTTTTGAGTAATGGAGTATTATACAAACGTAATCATGATTCGACTTTGCTTCGCTGTGTGGATAAAAAGGAAGCAGAAAAGATTATGGAAGACATGCATGACGGTATTTTTGGGACTCATTCTAGTGGACATACGATGGCCAAGAAGATTCTGAGATCAGGGTATTATTGGTCTACCATGGAAGCTGATTGCCACCATCACTCCAGAACTTGTCACAAGTGCCAGATCTATGCGGACAAAGTACATGTACCTCCTGCTCCATTGAACATGTTGACAGCCCCTTGGCCCTTTGCAATGTGGGGCATTGATATGATTGGAGAGATTAAACCTACTGCTTCTAATGGACATCGTTTCATTCTTGTTGCTATTGATTCCTTTACGAAGTGGGTAGAGGCAGCCTCATTTGCTTCTGTCACCAAGAATGTGGTGGCACGGTTCATCAAGAATAGTCTTATTTGTCGGTATGGCATCCCTGAAAGAGTTATCACTGATAATGGTACTAATTTGAACAACAAGATGATTACTGAACTCTGCACGCAGTTCAAAATAAAACACCATAACTCTTCTCCGTACCGGCCAAAGATGAATGGCGCCGTAGAAGCTGCTAATAAGAATATTAAGAAGATTATACAAAAGATGACAGTAACATACAAAGACTGGCATGAGATGTTACCATTTGCTCTTCATGGTTATCGCACTTCAGTACGCACTTCGACAGGGGCAACTCCTTTCTCTTTAGTCTACGGAATGAAAGCCGTTTTACCCGTGGAAGTTCAGATTCCCTCTCTAAGAATTATGAAAGATGCAGACTTAGATGAAGACAAATGGATTCAGACTCGACTCGATCAGATAAATTTGATTGATGAAAAGAGACTTGCGACTGTTTGTCATGGGCAGATATATCAGAAGCGCATGACCCAGGCATTTAATAAAAAAGTCAAGAGACAGGTGTATCAAATTGGCGACTTGGTGATAAAGCGTATCATTCTACCACAAGGTGATCCTAGAGGCAAATGGACTCCCACATACGAAGGGCCATTTGTAGTTAAGAAGGTATTCTCTGGTAGAGCCATGATGCTTGCTACAATGGATGGCGAAGATTTCCCGCATCCCGTGAACGCGGACATAGTTAAAAAACACTACGCATAAAAGAGACCCGCTAGGTCGACATATCTAGGAAAAAGTAAGGGCATCCCGGCGAACCAAAAGGGTTCGGGCAAAAATTAGGGATAAACATACAAAAATGTACACCCGGCAAGTCGAAAACCTGAAAAGGTGGCTTGGGCAAAAAAGGGTATCCTGGTGGACTGAAAACCTGAGAAGGCGGTCCAGGAAAAAATTAGGGATTAAAGCGTATGACTATGTCCCGTTCTCGGTTAGCTTCACCAAAGTCAAAGAGACTGAACAAGCCAATCACTTCTATCCGACAACAAGAGATGAGATGCTTGAGGACATAATAGCAGTAGTAGAATTAAAATCAGTAGGACTTTTTTTTCATAGCTGTTTTTTCTTTGCTTTCTTGACAATTTCCTCTTACTAGGATTTCTGTCTCCTTGTATTAAAATTGCTTGTTTATAGGCCCTCTTTCAAAATCAATACAATTTTATTTCCAAAAAGATACTTTTGTTTTACTTTCTCCGTTTTGTTTGCATAAACGTCCATTGATTTAATTCGAATTAATATATGCATTTGAATATGATTGATGTTTACCGAAAATACATGCATAAAATAGAAATAGCAATTACTAAAAGACTTTAGGATCAAGGATAAGGTTTAACCATGCGTTCTAACAAATCCGGTTGCAAATCCTATTCCCCAGCAAAACTAGTTATTCCCAAAGAAATTGGCACTACTAGACAGACTGGTCATCTCTTTTATCCCCAGTCATGTTCTATTGAATATTTCTACCATCAGACAGAAATCAAATATCCCCAGCTAAGAAAGGGTCATCAATACAAATATCTCCAACCAGAATATCGGGATTTATTTTCCCATGGAAAAAAATTTCAGACGCATAATTCAATCATGCATCATTTCACAGCATATACATGCATGCAATGTTCGCATTTATTTTCAAGAGCATAAAACATCTCATGCATCATGACATGGCATGAGGCTAACTCTTTTTTTTCCAGGTTAATTATCCTCCTGATACAGTCAAAATAAAGATTCATTCAGACGGATATCTTTATCGATTACATTCAAGATTCAGATACATCTTTCAGATATAATCCATATGAATATTCATTCTGACAAACATTCTGATATCTTCCTAATGATGGCATCTTTAAGCCCATCCCAGACATTTATTGCAAATACAACATATACAAATATTCTCAGATGTAGCCTAACGTACGACTCATTCTGATTCAGCCTAACGTATGGTTCCTTCAACTGTTCCAATACGGTCTAGCGTACGACCCGTTTGGATATTCATCCCCTCAGATACTACCTAGCGTACGGTACATTCTGAAATGTAGTCTAGCGTATGACTACCCCTTTTTTCATCAGATACAACCTAATGGACGGCTCATTCTGCTGCTCATATACGATCTAGCGTATGATCCATTCTGATCTTTTATCCTCAGATACAGCCTACTCGACGGCTCATTCTGCAACTCAGATACGGTCTAGTGTATGACCCAGTCTGGCTCTTCTTATCATATACTACCTAGCGTACGGTACATTCTGAAATGTAGTCTAGCGTACGACTACTTTTTATCGCCAGATACAGCCTAACGGACGGCTCATTCTACTACTCAGATACGATCTAACGTACGATCCATTCTGATCTTTATTTCTCCAGATACAGCCTAACAGACGGCTCACTCTGCTACTCAGATACGGTCTAGCATATGACCCATTCTGATCCTTATCTCATCAGGTTCAGCTCACCCTAATATCACTTAATGGATGACTCATTATACGGTCTAGCGTACGACCCAGTGTGACACCCATGTCTTCAGATATGGTCTAATGTACGACGCACTCTGAAGCTCTCATCATCAAACTTTCTGGATGGCATCTTTAAGCCCATCTCCATCAAGACTATCTTTTAATTAACAAGTGCAAATTTTTGGGGCATTCTAAGTGTTCAATAATCTTCCACCTCTAGATCACGAATGGCGTACATACCATTCTAATTCTCTCGGTTTAAGAATATTGAACAGGGACAGCTGTCATACCCCAATATTTGCCTGTTAATTTTTATGATAAATTGACTCATGCATGGCATTCATTTCACATTTGCATTCATTCATTAGCATACATTCTCATATAAATTATAAATTTTACTTTATTTATTATGTGATACAGATATAAAAAATAATAATAATTTTGGTTATCTGTATGATATAAATAAATTTTATATATATAAATAAAATAGTTTTAATTTAATGATAAATAAAAATAGATTTGAATTTTAATTGTATAATTAAATTTTTAAATTAATTTTATATGTTAAAGCTCATTAAATTATAATAACTATTTTTTATAATTTAGTAACTCATGTTCCATTTATTCATTATTTATAAATAGTATTTATTTAGTAATTCACGTTTTTTACTTAATAAAATTTATTTATAAGAGTAACATTTTTTAAAAGCCCATAAATTATAAAATAATTTTGGTTGATATAAGTAAGAATAATTTTGATTTTTCTTTTTTAAATGATGAAAGTAAAAATAGAAATAGGTTTAAATTTTAATTCAATTATGTAACTAAAATTTAAATTAATTTTTATTTGTTAAAAGTCATTTAAATTATTCATTATTTATAATAATATTTGTATTTAATAAATATTTAGCAAGGTTAAACCCTAACTCTCCTAAAGTATAGGAAGGGATCCAAATATTTAGCAAGGTTAAACCCTAAAGTATAGGAAGAGATCTAAATATTTAGCAAGGTTAAACCCTAAAGTATAGGAAGGGATCCAAATATTTAGCAAAGTTAAACCCTGATCCACACCATTATAAATACTTTATATGGCTGCAGCAAGAGAGGGAAGAAAAAAAAGAGGAGAGATACAGCAAAAGAAGATACACAAGGCAAGGCAGAAGCAAGAAGATTCACGGGCAGGGAAAAGAGAAGCAACCATAAAGCACTCATAGCCTGAATAAGAACAACACACATACAGTGAGCAAGTTAGAAGAATCAAATCCCCAGTAAGTGTTCATTATGGAATTTGCATCCAGCATGATTACCTTGCAATACTCCTTAATTCATGCATGAATAATATTGGTTTAATATATATATTAAGATGATGTATTCATGGTTTGATGGATGTTGATATTGCTTTATTCAAGTATGCATCTGTTCTTGATATGTCATAGCATGTTGGAGAAATTCAGTTTGCATGATTAAAGAATTATATCTGTCATTTAATTATTATTATATGAGTGTTGTTTCTAGCATGATTATGTTTATTTCACATGCTGTTATTACATAATAATGATGATGATGATATAATGGTGATAATATAAATCCTTGGTTGTCTTTAACATGTATGTGTAAGGTTTGTTTTATCATGATCACTTGCAGTAAAGAGAACTAATACATGAGTAAAATAATATAAGCTTCTTGATTTATGCATGGCTATTTTTTTTATTGCATGATGATTACATATGATCTTATTTTATGTGTGTGGTTTGATATAAGATGAAGTTACAGGTTTGTTGTATTCACATGAAAGAAACAGCATGAGAAAAAATAAAGTAGCTTGCCGTAAGAGAGAAAGTTGTAACATGCATGGTGGTGTTGTGTCAAAATAGAAAAATCCATGTAGAATTAATATATATTTTAACGAAGGCGAATAAATAACGAATGGACCAACATGGCTCATTGGTAGCTCCCCCCTCACTGCAACGTAGAGAAAACTGTCCTTACTATTTTTAGCTTTTCACTGTTTTTACTATGTTTACTCCCTTTCCACTATAATTAGTTCACCACTATTTTTCTATTATTAAAATAAAACCCATTAATTAATTTTCTAATTAATATATTATATTAGTTATTTAAACTAGGATATAATTTAATCTAGTTTATTAATTAAATTTTCATATATCACTTAATTAATTAAAATGGGCTATTTTGAATAATAAAAATCTAATTATATTTTTTTTTCTCTTTTCTTTTAAAATTTCTATCAATTTAGTCTAAGTTTTTCCATAAATTCATAAAAAAAAGTTTCTATTATTATAGACTAAAAATATTCTTAATTCATTCTTAAATTTAGTTTATTTATTTCATTTGTCATGAACTTTCTATGCCCTTTTAATTTTGTACTCGTTAATTAAGATTTAGATATTTTATATCCCCTTTTAAATTATGTACCCCCATCCCGAAGCCATGTAATAGCGTAGTCTTATTTTTCGCACTTTAATTTTTCCATACTGTGAATATAACTGTCTACATGTATGCTAATAGGATTGCATGGAAAGATAAATAATCGAACTTAGATAAATTAATTCAAGATAATATATCTGAATCCAATCATTTCCACACTTGCACCTCTAGGGTAACCCTCTCTTTGTTGCCTTACGATATTACGGTCATGTCCCGCAAATGTGGGGATAACCTTAGCAAAGACCCTTTTCGATTAAATCATCATCATCCCTAAACAGATAAGTCATAGTCCCTTCGATCAAAAGGTCAATGTCCCTACAAGATAAATCATAGTCCCTCGAACGTTGCCTTCGAATATATGACCTTGTCCCTCGAATGTTGCCTTCGAATATATGACTTTGTCCCTCGATGACCCTTCGTTGTAGCCTACGATTAAATGATGATCGTCCCTTCGAATGCTAAGGTATCCTTACAAATGTTGCCTTCAATGACCAATCGACGACCCTACGATGTCCCTTTACATCCAAAGGATAAGACTACTTACTTCTCAATATTAAGGACAGTTTTACCCTCCTAAGGATAGGAAATACCTATAAATACCTTGGTTAGGTATAACTCTTAAATGCTTGCTCACAACTTAAAATACTTTTCACACCTCACACTTTTCAAAACATCTTTTAGAAAATCACCACTTGATATACATTCGCACCAGAATCATCGCCGAGTTATATTTTTCTAAACACCTTTCAAAATCAAACGAGATGAACACTTTGTATACATTCGTACAAGAATCATTACAAAGTTAAACTCTCCTTTCAAAATATTTTCTAAACACACCACATTTCTCAAACACTTTCTCAAACAAGGAAAACATAAGTGAGTTAAGCAATTAAGAGCCCATGGATAACCATGGATACAAAGGGTGCTAACACCTTCCCTTTGTATAATTTACCTCCCGAACTCAAAATCTAATCAAAGTCTTTCCTGTTCTTTTCCGCCTTTCCTTATTGGATAAAAGAAAAGTCGGTGGCGACTCTTGCTATCCGCAACATTGCTTTTCAAAGCAAAAACACAAAGTCAGTTCACCGTATCACACTTACAATAAAAGATTACAAGTTAAAAAGGAAAATCCAAGTTAGAGCAATGGGTCAAGAGTTAGGGCAAGGTCCAAATGAAAAGGTCCTAATGAATCTTATAAGTCCAACAGTGGGTCACAACTGAATCCATTTTTTGTCTTTTGATTGTATCATGTTTTTGTTTTTTATTTATTATGCAATGATAATAAGTAAATGACAATGAAGTAAAGATGCATGAGGTATATATACAATGATGATAAGTATGATGATGAGTGCTTGATAATAAATGACAATAAATTAAAAAGAAAGATAAATGACAATAAGGTGAATTAGGTAAACAAGAGTAATGGTTAGTGATGAAAGTTAGTGGATAGTAATCAAATTGTACAAGGTAACTAACTAGAGATTATCTATCCACAAGTCAAAGGACTCAAAATACGGCGTATCGAGGGATAACCTGTCATTGATGCAAAGTATTGAGGATGATTCAAGATCATCCATCAATAAATTTGGATCAAAGAAGGTTATAACAATCTCAAGTCCATCTATCAATGATTTGAAGAGTGGAAGATGTTGGTGTAAGCCCTAGAGGTCAATACTTTTGGTACTTGTATCGAATTATTTATTAATAATAAAAGACTTTTTCTTTATTACATTTGTTTAATAAAGTCCCTAGTGTCGCATCGCGCGAAAAACCGGCGGGAAAACAAGAACAACAGAGCCGCCACCGTGCGTTATTTATCCCAAAAGAGGGAAAGGAAACACTCAGAGTAAACCTGGGAAAGAACATGGTCTCGCGACCAAAGAGTATGGGTTCGGGAGTCGGTTATGCGAAGGGAAGGTATTAGCACCCCTACGCATCCGTAGTACTCTACGGGATCCACGCACAATAGGAAGGAAAATTGGTTGCTAAACACTGCTCAAACTCACACACACACTGGCTGAAAGAGACACAAGAAAACAAGACTGAAACTGACTCGGCAGGATATCGCATCCTGGGCCTACTTAGTCTATCAGGCATAGACATCAGAGTCGAAGTAGTTCGGACTGGGGAAACGACACATGCTCGCTAGGATATCGCATCCTATGCATACGTATCTTCTCGGACGAGAGAAGAATCAGAGCATTCGTAGCTCGGCTGACACGCACACAAACAAACAAAACACAGGCAAACGTGGAGCCCGACTGCCAATCACTGGACTTATGTCAGCATCCGAACCTAAAACACACGCAAAGAGGCAAACGTGGAGCCCAAATGCCAATCACTGGACTTACATTGACATCCGAACCTAAACACACACACACTGGAATCCAAATACCACTCGATGGACTTACATCGGCTTCCAAGCACATAACAACACAACAGGTTAATAGGGAGTCGGAGACTCGAGCCTATAACTGTCAAGCACACACTCAAACAAACAGACAACAAATTTGCTAAGGAGTCAGGCACTCGAGCCTAGCAATTGTCAGACAACACACACAAAAAAGAAAAAGGGCGCCCGGAGAGATCAGCTCAATCTCCTGCCTACATACTTCATCTGGTATGAAGATCAGGGCGATGTAGTTCCCCTACGCAGGGATAAAGGATTAGCCTAACCAGATAACAGAGGGAGACACAACACTAGGGAGACTACGACTCGAGCCTAGATGTTATCATGCAAATCATCCCTAAGTTAAGGTTTCTAGCTAAATGGCACAAGGGCCAACCTATCTTAAGCATGACTCACACAGGAAGCAAGCCACACACACTTAACTTGCACAGGAAGCAAGCCAAGCAAAACCTAACTTGCACAGGAAGCAAGTCTAAACTAATCCTAACTTGCACAGGAAGCAAGTCAAACAATCCTATCTTGCACAGGAAGCAAGTCAAACAATCCTATCTTGCACAGGAAGCAAGTCAAACAATCCTACAAGCACAGATAGCACACGCTATACACAAACAAGTGGCTCAAACAAGGGTTAGGTTTTAGTCAAGGGGTCATATCAACCTCGACAAACAAACCTCTGGAACTGGGTGAATGTGCTCTTAACCTTGCCATTGAGGGGCTAAGGTGAAGCAGATGAAAGGATGAAGTGAGGATGAGACCTCACAGCTCTTATCCCTGGCCTGGGAGAGCTCAATACAAGAATGTGTGGGTTCAGAAAGTGGGAACCCTTCTACACATTTAAAACTGACTCAACTGTACAATTGTACAAGATCTTGGGTTTGTATCTGAAATGCATCAACACAGTGGTGTGAGCAAAGCAGATGACACACTGAGTAGTGGGGGATAGATTGCATATCCCTACCTTCCACCAATTGCCTCTTCACTTAGGAGGTCTTTGACTCTATGCAAGGACAAAAGTAAACAGTCACAAACATTGCCTCTTAAGGAGGACTTCAGACAGTTGCCTGGCCAAGTAACAGGCCAGGTCTTCCAGACTACATGAAGTAAAGGAGACATACCTCAATGCAAATTGCTTATACAAGCAAAGCAAAGCAAAAAGTTCTCAAGGAACTAAGCAACTAAAGCACCTGAAACAGTCAAGCAGATGTTAGCATGCAACTTCAAACAAAACAAACAGAAACAGACACCAACAGTCAATTAGAGGCACATGGATGTGCAAGGCACAAGGCTTAGGGCATGAGAGCCAAGCCACCTGCAAAACACACGAGTTAGACAATGATGTTTAAGCAAGCTCAATCAAAAGAATTGGTCTTAATGGCCATTTGATGATCAACCTGAAAACACAAGCTCAAAGGTGAGTAGTAGGACCACTAGGACAAGCCTAGGGTAAAAAATGAATGGAAAAGTCAAAACAGCAAAGGATGAGTATCCAAAATCAAGTTCAAACATTTAAGAAACAAACCCAATTGGTTGCACATTCATATCAATCATCATCATCATTTCATGAACCATTTAGGTCAAAGTATGGCAAACAGAAGCTCATAGAAGTCAACAGCAAGACTTGCATCAAAAGCAAACTAAAATATTTCCAAAAATCACCAAATAAATCATGGTCACTCCTAACACATAGCATGGTAAGCATGTCAAATTTCATCTCATTTGGACAAGTGGAAGGCAGTCAATGAAAATCAGAAAGTCAAAGCAATTTTGAACATGCTCATAGAAGTCAACCAAACATGCATCAACTTAGAAAAATCATAAGTCAAAGATGGTGTATGATAAATGAATGGGATCAAAACCATGGCAAAGATGAGGATGTCTAGTTATCTCATGCAAATTTTCATGTCCATCTAATAAAGTATGAGAATTTCACAAATGAAATGGGAACATGTGTCACACAAAGTCAACAATTGACTAGGCAGGGAGGAAAAATCTCAAACAAATGGAAAATAGTTCAATTAAATCCAAGAAAATTCACAAGTCAACTAGACATACAAGAGTAGGCTCATGCAAAATATCAAGTCATTTGGAAGTCAAGAAGCATGGTAATGAAAATCATGAAGTTGGACATCAATGGTGTGACACAAATTGTCACACCCTAATTCAAAAAATCATAACTCACAAACCACAAATGATAAATTCACAAACTCCACACCAAAATCACCATGAGTGTGTCTAGTTTAAGCACAAAAAATTTGGGAACCATTGGATACATTCTCATCATTTCACAATTGATTTGGCAAAGTGTACAAAATTTGGTCACATGTCACAAACCCTAAAGCCATTTAAAAAACCATCCATCCAAAAATTCTGGAAAAATAATGATAAAAAAGTAGAGATCATGATGAACACAACACAAAAAATCCCATTGAATTTGGATCAAAAATGAGCAAGTTATGAATTTTGGAAGATTGGATATCAAAATGAAATAACATGAAGAGATAAATTGAAATAAAATTGAAAGAATGGCGTTTTTGTAAATAACCCTGCCACTTATCAAAACGACCGTGTTTTGGTCCAGAAAAATGAAATATTTTCATTGGCTCGTGGGGGGATGGTACAGTAACAGCATACAAAACACGTTCAAATGCAGAAAATCTGGGCTTCTAGGGTTTGTGAACAGTGCTTCATCCCTCCCAAAATCGAATTTCCCAATTTCTCCCAAAAATGTCAATTGAGCATACCATTGTAATCATCAAACAACATACAACAACAATCCAAACCCTATTTTCATTAATTTGAACTACACGACAAGAAATTAAAGGAAACATTTTCAAGCATCAAACTTTATCTCATCATATCTTCATGAATAAGCAACCATTCCAAAAAGTGAAAGCATCACTAAACTCAGCATTGAAAGATCTTTCAAAATCATGTATCAATTTGACAAAAGGAGAGGGTCGAATCCATACCTATTTTTGAAGGGCAATTGTGCACAGATGCTTTTGGATGTTATTGAAGTGCAACAGCTGCACCTTAGGGTCCCAGATGATGATTGATGAAGTTGGCCTTGGCTCAAACTTGTGTAGACTGATGAAATGGTCTCAAACTTGGATGTTATGAACCAATCTGCTCCTTCCTATTGCTTATGCAAGGCAGGGTTTTTGGTGCTCCTTTGTTTTGGTCAGAAGAAGATGAGATGCAAAATAGCAGGTTTTTGAAGATGCAATGTAGGGTTGGACTGGCTTGTGGCAGGTTTGTCACTTTGATGCTTTTTGACAGACCAAATGCAAATGGCATGGCAAGTTAGGTTTAGGTGCTTTTGTTTGTTTTGTTATGACAGTCAATGATCCATGCCAAGCAAGCAAGGATGAGGTTTTGAGAGGAGTGTGAACAATGGCCTCTTTGCTGTTGTGTTATGTGCTTGTTGGTTGCAGATTTTTTAATGAATGCAAGGCAAGGCAAGGTTGGGTTTGGAGCTTTTGTTTTGGACAGAAGATGTGGGATGCAAAATAGCAGGGTTAGTGCAGTTGGAGTGAAGTCTTTTGTTTTTCATGGTTTTGGTTCTTGGGAATTCTTCTTGACAGCAAAACAGAAATGCATAGCAAGGCTTAGTTTTTTGTGTCTTTTGACAGAGAAATAGCCAAGTGAGGGCCAGGTCAATCCAGGATTTTTGCTGCAGTGTTATGACAGGTTTTTTAAGAGAAAAAATGCCAAGGGTGTGTGGTTTGTGTTTGTTAGTTTCAAGATGGTGAGCCCCTTGGGAAGTGACAATGGCCAGGTTTTGTGTAAACTTGGACAGAAGGAAGCAAGGTGAGGGCAAGGTGAAACAAAACTTCTGCTGCAGTGTTATGACAGGTTTTTTTTTAAGAGAAAAAATGCCAAGGGTTTTGTGGTAATGAGTGTAAGGTGGTTGTATTGGCAAGGCAGGTTTTTTTTTCTGAATAGGCAAAGCAAATAGCAAGGGTGAGGTTTGAGAATGTTACTGGTTTTTCATGGCAGAAAAATATGATGGAAGTGGTTGGTCAAGCTACCTTAGTTTGTGTTGTATCTTTGATGCTTTTTGACAGCAACAGAAAATGCAAAGCAAGGGTTTTGGTTGGAAAAATGAGTGAAGGTTCTTTGTGGTATGCTGGACAAGGTTTGGTCAAATGCCAAGAGTGAGGCTTGAGAGAATGTCAAGTTATGTTGGTTCTCTTGCAGCTAGCAGGGTTCATCATGACAGGAAAGTGCAGTTTTTGATTGAAAAATAGAAATGCCAAGCCAAGTCAATGGATGAGTGAAGCTCTTGGTCTTGCTGGTTTTGTTGCTCAAGTCTGCTGTGGGATGTTGCTGCTGTTTGGGACTGCCTCTGCTCTCTTTTAGAAAAATGCTAAGATGTGATCTTTTTTCTTCAGTGAGGTTGGTTGGTTCTATGTGGCTGCTACTTCTGTTTACAGTAGCAGGAAATCATGCTCCTGTATGCTGTTTGCTGTTGCCTCTATTCTTAACAGGATCTTCCAATTTTGTGGAGGGAAATGCCAAGTGAAAATGAATGAAGTCTCCCTGGTTTTTTTGCTGCAACATGTTACTCATGACAGGAAAAAGAGATGGAAAGCCATGCTGTTACTGTTTGGTTTTGACAGAAAATCATGGGCAAAAAATCTGCAATGTGATGTGGTACAAGTATGGTTCATGAATTGGATTTGTTGTAAACATGTCCTTTTGCCAATGTTCAAGTAAACTAGTAAGGCCATATGTACTTGTTGGTTATTTGGCTGCATAATGAGGCTCACCATGACAGAAAAATTGCTGCATAATGATGCTAGTACAAGGCATGGTTGTGGAAGCATGGACAAGTATGGGGAATTTGTACCTTTCTTACAATTCAAGCAACCAAGCAATGGCTTCATGTACTGCATATTTTGACTTTGCAAACACATTCTAAATGACATTTCTGAGCTTTCCCAATTAGCCAAATGGTAGAAAAAGGTTTATATAAAAAAGTCAACTCTTGGTCAAACTTGCATTTAAATGAAATAGGTCAAAAAATGCCATTTTGATTGGTGAAGTTTTGGCTCATGAAATTTATATTTTTGGAAAGAGGGGATCAAATGTGACTTGTAGGAAAAAACCCCACCAAAATTGGCCAAACGGTTTGGGAGATATGGCCCTTTGAAGTTCAAGATTTTCTGAAATCGACTCGATCATAACTTGCCAACCACACATGGGAATTGAGAGTTCTAGGACTTTTTGGAAATGGGAGAACAAGATCTTCAACTTTCATGTTGGGCAAAAATTCATTTGAGGCTTGTATCAAAATGTAAGTTTGAGGATCAAGACTTTCCATTTATGGCAAGTTTCAGTTACAGGCCCAATTTCCATTTTGGGAAATTTATGATCTGGCTTCAAATTCTTCCATGATGGTGTTTGGCATGATATATGATGACTATTTGGACATGAATGAGCTCTCACAAACCAATTCCAATCATCAAATCACTGATTAAATGGACAGTTGACCAACAGTTGACTTTTAGGGTTTCTGGCTGACTGAACCTCTTCTGATGAATTCCAAACCCTAATTCCTTGAGGACTTGACTTCAAATGATGTCCCAAGTTGTATGAACTCTTGATTATTAACCATGGTGCCCAAATTCCACAAGAATGACCACCATCCACTGCTTTGACTGACAGTTGACTTTCTTTGACTTTTGACTGTCTGTGTATGACTGCTGACCTCTGAGTCTTCAATCCTTGACCAAAATACTTCAAATAGACCTCCAAGCCATGTGAACTTGTTGGACAAACCCCAAGGCCTTGGTTCAATGAGAAATTCCTTTGCTTGCTTGGTTGACTGATCAGGAGATCAATTTGACCTAATTCTTGATTGCTTGTTCTTGAGGCAACTGGGGACAATGCAAATGATATGCAATGGATCATGATATGCTATGACCTAATATGAAAATGTATGCATAATGATAGGTGCAAATTTGAGGTGCTACAGCTGCCCCTATTCAATCAGCTGGGAACCCGAACGGATGATAGCAACGGCTGTCAGACTTTCAGGGTAAACAGGGACTGAATACCAAAGGACCGTAGAATTTGCACAGACTGGATATGATACAAGAAGAACCACGTCATTTACCGATGACAAACTGCAATTGACAGCTTCAGAAAAGCAAAACCATTTACCGATGGTTGAAGAACTGGAACCTTGATATTTACCGATATCAACTTTAGCACGACCATTTACCGATGGCGGCTGGGAAAACAAACTTCTGAAAAGCAAAACCATTTACCGATGGTTAAAATTGGGAACTTTGATATTTACCGATATCAACTTCAGCACGACCATTTACCGATGGCTGCTGGGAAACAGATTTTGATGTAGAAAGGAAGCAAGACCATTTACCGATGGTGGCTTCAAAGAATTTTGACATTTACCGATGTCAAACTTAGCAAGACCATTTACCGATGGCTGCTGCAACTGGGAATTCGATATTTACCGATATCGAAGAAAACTGGGGCCATTTACCGATGGCGTCTCCACTTGGGGAGGAACAAAATCTTTGTGGTGATACCAGACAAAACGTTTACCGACGACTTCTGGGGATTTTGATTTTATTGACCAGACATTTACCGATTACTGGGATGAGACTCGATGTTTACCGACATCGAAAGATGATGTTTACCGACATCAAAAGAAATGACCAGACATTTACCGATGACTGGGATGAGACTCGATGTTTACCGACATCGAAAGATGATGTTTACCGACATCCAAAGAAATGACCAGACATTTACCGATGACTGGGATGAGACTCGATGTTTACCGACATCGAAAGATGATGTTTACCGACATCCAAAGAAATGACCAGACATTTACCGATGACTGGGATGAGAAATTAATTGGGGAGATACAAAGATTTGCAACTGGAAACCAGATGGGACATTTACAGATGACTCTACTGGGGATTTCTAGTTGGGGATTATCAGACATTTACCGATGACTGAGGAAAAGACTCGATGTTTACCGACATCGGAAGATGATGTTTACCGACATCAAAAATGACCAGACATTTACCGATGACTGGAGAAAATACTCGATGTTTACAGACACCGAAACAATGGTGTTTACCGACACCAAAAATGATGACCAGACATTTACCGATGACTGGAGAGAAGACTCGATGTTTACGGACACCGAAACAATGGTGTTTACCGACACCAAACAAAGAAACACACGCGGGTGTTGATATGACACTTACTGGTATCACAAGAACGACATCTTTGATATGTCCAAGCAAGGTTGACCACCTGCTGGGGGTTTCTCTGAGGAGAAACAAACCTTCTGTCACCATCGGGTGAGGAAATAAACCTCTGTCACCATCGGGTGAGGAAATAAACCTCTGTGGGGATAAACAATTCTGAATGCCGTCAAGAGCAACTGTAGCAGTCTTGTTGTGCTGATGTTGAATGAAATGATCCGCCTCTGCCGGGGATACGGTCTGGTGAAGTTAACACATGAATGCATATGTTTGAATTTTTCTATGGCGTAATGCTCCATATTGAATGGGAATGCTACGCAATTTTTGAGGATGCAATGATTACTACATGCAAAATGCAAAATGATGAAAAACTCCGGCCGGGGAGCCGAAATGATCAGATACTCTGACTCCGTGGGGAGACTCTTCTTGGGGAAATATTCTGCGGGGAATTCTGCTTGAGGAATACTCCGCGGGGAGAGCGACGACTTCTCACTTATGTAGGAGAATAGCACTTGCTGCTGGGGAAGGGTAAACTTTGCTGGGGATATCCTTCAGTCCACAGATAGAATAAGTGTTGAACCTGCCTCACTTGGGGAGGAAATCGGCAAGTACAGGCCTGCTGGGGACAGGCAATCCTTAGATCTGTTGGGGAATAGAAGGCACTATCCACAGACGTCTTCGCGGGGGAGCATAACTCTGATAGCTTCCAAACTTGCTTGGGGAGAATATCTGTTGAGGAAACGTCCTCACAGATGCCAACCTGAAAATCAGCACAACAAAATGCCCCCAGGGGATACATGGACAAGATACGCTCAAGTGTCCTCAACATTCAAAATGATTTTCAAATGTTTTATCTTTCTGCATGTTATTGCGTAGCCTTCATGTTTTTTATATGCAATGCTTATCAAAAATTCGGACATTTTGCAAACAAAACAGTAAAAATAAAAACAAGAGCTATTTATCTGAATAACAATTTTTATTGATTGAACATGTGCCTGAAGAGGCAAATACATCGGGAAGCAATTCCTAGAAAGAGGTAATTGCGCACAAAAGGAAAAATCTATCCTAATGGCAACGTGAACACGGCATCCACTATTTCCCAATTCTGTTATAACTCACAGATCATCAGTTTCCCTCCCAACTCCTTGCTTTTTGAGAAGAATGACTGGACGGATCACATCTTTCGAGATGGCAGACGACAAAGCTTGATGAAGTACAGACAACTCAGACTGTAGTCTTCGCTTTAATCCCTAACTTTTGCCTGGATCGCCCTTTCGGGTTTTCAATCCACCGGGATACCCATTTTTGCCTAAGCCGCCCTTGCGGGTTTTCGACTTACCGGGTGTACAATTTTTTTATTTTATCCCTAATTTTTGCCCGAACCTTTTCTTTCTGTTTTTTGGTTCGTCGGGATGCCCTTTTTTGCCTGGACTCTTTCTTTTTTTCTTTTTGTCCAGCGGGTCAATTTATGCGAAGTATTTTTTGACTACATCTGAGTTGACAGGAGACGGAAAATCTTCACCATCCATAGTTGTAAGCATCAAGGCTCCACCGGAGAAGACCTTCTTCACAACATACGGACCTTCATAATTAGGAGTCCACTTGCCCCTGTTATCTGTACCGGGAGGGAGAATCCTCTTCAAAACTAGATCACCGATCTGATAGCTTTGAGGGCGCACTTTCTGATCAAAGGCTCGCTTCATCCTTCGCTGATACAACTGTCCATGGCATACAGCTGCTAGCCGTCTCTCCTCGATAAGGCTCAACTCGTTAAACCTTGTTCGAATCCACTCGGCTTCATCCAGCTTGACATCCAATAAAACTCTCAGAGAAGGAATTTCCACTTCAACAGGTAGGACAGCTTCCATACCATACACAAGGGAGTAAGGGGTTGCCCCGGTCGACGTACGTACTGAGGTGCGGTACCCATGCAAAGCGAAAGGCAGCATCTCATGCCAATCCTTGTATGTAACGACCATCTTCTGCACAATCTTCTTGATATTCTTGTTTGCCGCTTCTACAGCACCATTCATCTTCGGTCTGTAAGGAGAAGAATTGTGATGTTCAATCTTGAAATCTTTACAAAGTTCTTTCATCATCTTGTTGTTGAGATTCGAACCATTGTCAGTGATGATTCTCTCAGGAACTCCATAACGACATATGATCTCTTTCTTGATGAACCGGGTAACCACTTGTTTGGTAACGTTAGCATAGGAAGCTGCTTCCACCCATTTGGTGAAATAGTCAATCGCAACCAAGATGAAGCGATGTCCATTCGAAGCAGTAGGCTCAATCTTCCCAATCATATCAATGCCCCACATGGCAAACGGCCAAGGCGAATTCATGATATTCAGAGGGCTTGGTGGTACATGCACCTTATCAGCATAGATTTGACACTTATGGCACTTCCGAGCATACTTGAAACAATCGGATTCCATAGTCATCCAGTAATAACCCGCTCTCAACAATTTCTTAGCCATTGCATGTCCGCCGGCATGAGTACCGAAGGAACCTTCATGAACTTCCTGCATTAACATGTCTGCTTCGGATCTGTCCACGCATCTGAGCAAGACCATGTCAAAGTTTCTCTTATACAACACATCATCCTGATTCAAATAGAAGCTTCCAGCTAGCCTCCTCAGGGTTTTCTTGTCATTCTTAGACGCACCTTCAGGATACTCCTGAGTCTTGAGGAAGTTTTTGATGTCATAATACCACGGCTTCTCATCAATCACAACAGACTCGGCTGCAAACACGTACGCAGGCCTCTCAAGTCGATTCACCGCAACATGTGGCACATGATTCCACCAATGAACTTTGATCATAGATGACAAAGTAGCAAGGGCGTCAGCCATCTGATTCTCATCCCGGGGGACATGATACAACTTCACTTTCTTGAAGAACGTCAGTATTCTTCTGGTGTAATCTCTATACGGAATCAAATGCGGCTGATTCGTATTCCAATCTCCGTTGACTTGATTGACCACTAGAGCTGAATCTCCAAATATGTCGAGTGTTTTGATCCTCAAATCAATGGCTTCTTCTATCCCCATGATACAAGCCTCATACTCAGCTTCATTGTTGGTGACGTCAAACGTCAGTCTGGCAGAAAAAGGTATATGAGCACCTTTAGGATTGATCAATACTGCCCCAACACCGTTACCGTTCATATTCACAGCCCCATCAAACATCAGTGTCCATTTGTCATCAGGGTCGGGTCCTTCCTCGACAAGAGGCTCTTCGCAATCTTTCATCTTAAGATACATGATGTCTTCATCAGGGAATTCAAACATCATAGGCTGGTAATCTTCAATCGGTTGTTCGGCGAGGTAGTCCGACAGAATACTACCCTTGATGGCCTTCTGTGACGTGTACTGGATATCATACTCAGTTAAGATCATCTGCCAACGGGCAACACGTCCGGTGAGAGCTGGCTTCTCAAAGATGTACTTCACTGGATCCATCTTAGAAATCAATAAAGTAGTATGGTTCAACATATACTGTCTCAGTCGGCGAGCAGCCCAGGCCAAAGCACAGCAAGTTTTCTCGAGCAGTGAATATCTTGTTTCACAGTCGGTAAACTTTTTGCTAAGGTAGTATATGGCATGCTCTTTTCGACCAGACTCGTCATGCTGTCCCAATACACACCCCATCGAGTTCTCAGTCACCGACAGGTACATTATCAGAGGTCTCCCAGGAACTGGAGGTATAAGGATTGGAGGTTTCTGTAAATACTCTTTAATCTTGTCAAAAGCTTTCTGACAGTCATCATTCCACTTGATCGCTTGATTCTTTCTAAGCATTTTGAAAATTGGTTCACATGTAGCAGTTAGATGAGATATGAACCTTGCAATGTAGTTCAACCTCCCCAAAAACCCACGGACTTGCTTTTCCGTCTTCGGTTCAGGCATCCCTTGAATAGCTTTGACTTTTGCTGGATCAACCTCAATCCCTTTCTCGCTGACAATGAAGCCTAGAAGCTTCCCTGATCTCACCCCAAATGTACACTTGTTCGGATTCAACCTCAGCTTGAACTTTCTCAACCGGTCAAACAGCTTCTGTAAATTAACCAAGTGCTCCTCTTCTGTCTGCGACTTCGCAATCATATCATCTACGTACACTTCAATTTCTTTGTGCATCATGTCATGAAAGAGAGTCGTCATTGCCCTCTGATAGGTAGCACCAGCATTCTTCAGCCCAAATGGCATCACCTTATAGCAAAACGTGCCCCAAGGTGTAATGAATGTCGTCTTTTCCATGTCCTCTGGCGCCATCTTGATCTGATTATACCCAGAAAAACCATCCATGAAAGAGAATACCGAGGATTGAGCCGTATTATCAACCAATACATCAATGTGAGGTAATGGGAAATCATCTTTCGGACTCGCTCTATTCAAATCCCGGTAATCGACACACATTCTGACTTTACCATCCTTCTTCGGCACAGGAACGATGTTGGCCACCCACGGTGGATAACTGGTAACAGCCAGAAAACCTGCATCCCACTGCTTCTGAACCTCTTCCTTGATCTTAGTTGCCATGTCAGGACTCGTTCTACGAAGCTTCTGCTTGACCGAAGGACATCCTTCCCTAAGAGGTAATCGATGCATCACAATGTCTGTATCTAAACCAGGCATATCTTGATACGACCAGGCGAACACTTCCACATATTCTCTCAGCATCTCAATCAGCCTCCTCTTGACAGAGTCCTCTAAAACAGCCCCAATCTTGATTTCTCTTTTGGCGTCCTCAGTACCCAAATTAATAGTTTCCAACTCCTCCTGATGAGGTTGGATGACCCTTTCCTCCTGCTTCAGTAATCTGGCCAATTCTGCAGGGAGTTCACAGTCTTCCTCACTCTCCTCTTCAGCTTGGTAGATGGGATTGTCGAAATCATACTGAGCCATAACAGAACTGTTCATAGTGAATGCCATAAGATCGCTTCTGCATGTTTAATGCTTTGTTTTAGAAAAAGAGTTCAAAAAAGTCACAAAAAAAACAAAAACATTGCCATTTTTATTGTTTTTGAAAAAGAAAATGAAAACAGAAAACATAGAAAAACAGGGATCACAAAATTTGTTCAAAAAATGTCCTTCATTAATGATAATCATTAAAACATGATGAGGCCCTACAAAATGAATCACTACGCCTTGGGCAGAACGTAGGATTTTCATGCAAAATGACAAAACAACAGAAAATTACTCTGTCAGAAGAGTAACTTGAACCACTTCTTCAGCCGTCCAGTTGTTGATAGACCCCCCTGGTGCACACGGGCGAACCCAGTTGTCCAAATCACAATCACTGTCACAGTCTTCACTACCGGTTGCAGAGACGTCGCCATGATTCATCAGCCCAGCGCTGGTAAAGGTACTCGGACCCGCTTGACCATTCTGCTCTGCTCGGAGAGGCTCATAACCAACGCCAAATTTGTCTTCTTTAACAGGCAAGTCCACCATCTTGCCCCAGCCTTCAGCTTTGCCAGAATCAACAACCTCCTTAGCCTGCTTATAAGAAGTAATTGAAACACCTGGCTTCCTCTGCTCAGCGTACGCCACTTTCTCAAGAGCCACAGTCTCAAACGCCTGGCATAAGGTTTCATGGATCTCGCCATCCACCTCAACATATTTGAACGAGGATAGATGACTCACCAGAATCTCTTCTTCACCGCACACAGTCACAATCTGACCGTTCCAGACATACTTGAGCTTTTGATGGAGAGTCGACGAGACTGCCCCTGCTGCATGAATCCATGGACGCCCCAACAAACAGCTATAGGCGGGCTGGATGTCCATAACATAGAAGATGATATCAAAAACCTCAGGGCCTATCTTCACAGGCAAGGTAACTTCCCCACACACCGAACGTTTGGATCCGTCGAAAGCACGAACGATCAGGTCGCTGGGATTAAGCACGAACCCTTCCGCATCAATCTTCCTCAGAATCTGCTTAGGCAACACATTTAGCGACGACCCGGTGTCTACCAATACGTGAGACAACACTGCCCCCTTGCACTCCATGGTGATGTGCAAGGCTTTGTTATGGTTTCGCCCTTCAGGCGGTAAGTCTAAATTGGTGAAACCTACACCATGCCTGGTGCTCACATTGGCCATCACACCCTCCAGTTGATTGACAGAAATCTCCTGAGGCACATAAGCCAGATTCAACATCTTCAGCAATGCATTACGGTGTGCCTCAGAGCACATCAACAGCGAAAGTATAGAAATCTTGGACGGAGTTTGATTCAACTGGTCTACAATCTTGTAGTCACTTTTCTTGATTATCTTCATAAACTCCTCCACGTCTTTCTCAAATGAGCCCTCGGGCGCTTCCTTCTGAACAGGCTCTTCCTCAACCACAGCTTGTTTACCCTTTGCTCTGGCGAGAGCCTCAGCATTATTGTCCCTCAAAGGCTGCGGTGCGAACAGACGACCGCTTCTGGTAAAACCTCCTGGACCCCCTACATTATCCACAGCCGGACCAATAGTTGCAGGAACTCTATTCGGTAAACCAATTGTCACTGGAGTTTGACTCACTGGTCTTGTCTGACTTTCAGCCCTTCTGTAATTGCGGTGAGTGTTATCATACTTCCACGACACAGCTCTACTATTCTCAACAGCCCTTCTTTCAGACGCAACGATAGTAGTTGGAACACTGATGGTTACAGGCACGGGAATGGTAACTGGGGTACCATTTGCTGCAGGTGCACTGACGACCCTTTGTCCACGTTCTTCAGACGGTTTAAAGTAAATGGTGATAGTTGACGTTGTTCCACGATCCTTTACAGCCCTACTGAATTGCAAACAACCTTCATCCATCATACCCTGGATACCGGTCCTCAACTGGTCGCAACCATTCTCAGATTCTGCACAGCCCAAACAATTCTCATCACAGCCCGGGTAGACACCCCCATTCAGCAGACGGCACTTCACAACTAGCAGAGAAGTCTGAACATCATCAACATTAACAACCAGATCTTCAGCTTCTTTCCCTTCAATATTGTTCACTCTATGCCCACCATGCTGAGGCATAGGGTTGTTTACGACGTTAGGCACTGGTGCGAAGTTGATTGCCTTGGCATCGATCAAATCTTGAACCTTGTGCTGGAGAGCTCGACACTTCTCAGTATGGTGGCCTGGTGCCCCAGAATGAAAGTCACATCTAACATTAGCATCATAGCCGGGCGGCAGCACTGTCGGAGTAGCCATCGTACGCAGCTCTACAAACCCTAACCGGAGTAGTTCGGGTAGTAACTCTGCGTAGGACATAGGCAGAGGATCAAATCTTCTATCAGCCTGCAACTTCTGCCTAGGCTGGAAAGGACGTTGCTGTTGTTGTTGTTGTTGCGGTTGTTGAACTCTTTGTTGTTGTTGCTGACGAGGTTGAGGTGTCGGAATGGTTACTGCAGCAGCTTGACGGTATTCAATTCTGTTCTGATCTCTGCGGTGTTGAACAGCATTAGTTTCACCCTCTCTTCGACGAGGTGCCCCAACAAACGGCTTCCTAGAAGAAGAGGAACCAGCATCTTGAATCTTCCCAGTTTTAATCAAACTCTCAGTCCTCTCTCCACAAATGACAACATCAGAAAAACTACCGAATGGGCAGCTCCCCATCCGGTCCATAAACACACCCTGAAGAGTACCGATAAACATGTCTGTCAACTCCCTCTCCAGCATAGGGGGTTGAACTCTAGCAGCTAGTTCACGCCACCTCTGGGCATACTCCTTGAAGCTTTCTCCGGATTTCTGACATAGACTCTGCAGCTGAGTCCGGCTAGGCGCCATGTCCATGTTATGCTTGTATTGCCTCAAAAAGGCCTCACCCAGATCCCTCCAACAGCGGATAGAATCTCTCTTCAATTCCATGTACCAGTCCAAAGAAGCCCCAGATAGACTATCTTGGAAAAAATACATCCACATCTTTTCATCATCGGTATACGCAGAGATCTTTCGATAATAAGCCTGCACATGGGTGCGAGGGCAAGAAGTACCGTTGTATTTGTCAAAGGACGGTGCTTTGAACTTGTGAGGGATTCTTAAACCTTCAACCAATCCCATATTAGTAACATCAAAACCAAGGGAATTTTGACTTTCCATAGCACGGATCTTCTCAGCAAGAGCCTCAACTTTGCGGTCTCTCTCATTAACCCTCCCCAGAACGTCTTCGTCTTCACTGGGCAGAGAGAACATGTCTTCTTGTCTGTCAACAATCGGAACAGGATTACGGGCCGGAGCACGGACTACTCTGGCATTAGTGACATCTGGAACAATAGGTTGACCGTTGATTCGAATACCCCCCAACTCATCACCTACAGCATAGTTGTTGACGGGTACAGCAGCAGCAACATTGTTATCATTGACCGGGCCTCCCTCTGGCGGAGCATGGTTGACCGGTGGATTTGCAGCCTCTTGTCTCTGAACCATAGCTCGAAGTTCTTCTTGACCTTGCGCAACCCCTTGCATCATATTCATAAACTGGGCCATGCTAGCCTTCATCTCAGCCAACTCAGCTTGAAATTGATCCATACTTCTCTGTTGATTCAGTCTTGTTGAGTAGCGGTGCGGACGTTGATCAGCTATCCTGCCTAAAACAGGAACCAGAGTGAGAAGTCACGACCAAGAACACCTGTTATGCGAAATGATATGAGTATGATGCTAATGATGCGTATGATGCACATGATATGCTCATTTCTCAGGCATTCAAAGAGCCTGACCCATCCTGAAAAGATGGCAACCTGCAGCAGCAAGAGAGCAAAACAGATACAAGGAAATGCTGACATCCTTATATACACATAAGGGTAAAAAGGCATACAACCAATGTCAACAGAATATCTGAATAAACAACGTACAAAGAAAAAGAATCCCATCCAACAAGCCTGGAGGTGATTCTTAACAAACGATCCAAGAGATGGCTTACACGCAAATGAATCCCATCCAACAAGCCTGGAGGTGATTCTCAACAAAATACAATCAGAGATACAAACTAAGACAGACGGTCTTTCGGAATGAGGGTCTTCAGGTAATGGCACTGGTCTATCAACAGTGAGCATTCTGAGCATTCTGGTAGAGGGGTAATCTTCTCCTTCAACTGTCTTCTAAGCTCTAAGACTTCTCCTCCAAGACGGTTCTCTGATGCCTGTCTCAAGTCTACTTCCTTCTTCAACTGGACGTCTTTATCTCTGAGTTGCTTCTCCAAGTCTCTGATCTTCTTCTGATAGTTGGCTTCTGCTCTCTGCAGTCTCAAGCGCTCCCGGTGTTCTGCGTCTAACATGCTCTCCATCTCCTCGTAGGATCTCTTCTTGCTTCTCAGTCTGCTAGCATCTTCTCCTTGCACTTCCCTGAGTTGATGGGCCAAGTGCAGCTTATCAACCTGAGCTTTGTACAACTCCATCTGAGTGTCTTGCTCCTTCTCTCTCAGACGACGACTTTCCATCAAGGCTTGCTTATAGTGCTCAGTAGGCACACTATCAGCAAGAACCAAAGGTGGTTGCTCCTGCAACGGCTCCATCCTATCGTAGGGTAACAACAAAATTTCTACTCTCTTCTTGACCCAATCAGTGTAATCGGGCATAGCAATGGCAAACTTCTTCCCCAAGACGGATCCATCTCTGACGCCAATGGACTTCCAAGCTCTCCCAATCTGCTCCAACCTAACAGGGTCATCCTTCTTCTCAAAGTACACACTCTCAGCTATCTCAGCTTCACGTGGTCTTCTACTCATAACAAAACCTAACTGGCGAAGAGAAAGAACTGGATTATAATTTATACAACCCTTGGTCCCCACGAGTGGCACATTCCGGAATTCTCCACAACTCATAATGACGTTACGCACATCCATCCGGTAAGATTGCCATCTGATGTCATAAGATGTGAGCGACATGATCCTCTGAGTCCACTTCAGAGTGCTCTGGGTATCCACAAACGGTCCACTGGCTGGCAGAAGAGACATGAACCATTTGGATAGGAGAGGTAGACAGCACCTGATGGCTCCACCCCTACCATGCCTACTGTGGATGGCATAGTAAGTATCAGCTAGAAGAGTAGGGATTGGATTCCCTCTGATGAAAATGCTGATAGCAGTGAAGTCAATGAAATTTGGCATACTGGGAAATAGGATGATTCCATATATCAAGGCGGCAAGCTGCGCGTGAAAAGCTTCCCAATTTCCCTTCTCTGCTTCATCTCTGGCTATTCTCAGAAGAAACTTCAACGGCAGACCCACAACTCCCCCACTGGGCTTCCAATTATCACAAACTTCCTTAACACTCAACCGGAGAGCTCTGGCAACAACCTTAAAGTCAACCTCCTTTGGTACGTCCGAGAAAGGAACCTGATGCTGAATCGGGATGCTCAACAATATAGAATACTCCTCGAGAGTAGGTGCTAACTGGTAATCTTGGAACGTGAAACATCTAAGCTCCGGGTCATAGAACTGAAGAAGTGTCTGCAACGGCACCGGGTCAACTACTGTCTTCAACACTGTCAGGATATCCCCATACTGATTCACGAACCCCCCCAGACGATCACTGGTCACAAGACTGCCCAACTCAATCAGAGGCGTCAAAGGCTCCCGGTGAAAAACGTAGATACAAGTCTTCCGCTTCAACTCTGGGACTGTTGCCATCTCTATCAGTGAACAAGCTCTGGAATGTACCTGAGAAATGATATGCATGCAGGGATTAGTTTTTTTCTTTTTTTTCTTTTTTTTTTTTTCTCTTTTTTTTTTTGCGTTTCTTTTTGAAAATAAATATGCTATGATGCACATGATGCAGACACAACTGGCTGGCGGTGCATCTCTGATCACAAAGTCGAAGCTTCGGTCTAAACTCAGAACCCAAATCCAACTTGAAAACCCAAGGTCAACTGAATATACTGTTGTCTGAACCCAAAGTCACCAACAGAACCATAAGTCACCAACAGTACCTGTAATGATGAACCCTTCCCCACTCACGGGTGTAGTCTAGGCCAGGGTAAGGTCAAGAGAAACGCAGGATAAACAACCCTTTCAAGAATATCATCCTGTGCACACCCGATGTATGCACCGATAATACCCCATCAGAGTCTGAACTGCTCGTGATATCAATGTTCCGCTAAGTGGCGTACACCACCCGCTTCCCATGAATCACTCTATTCCTAGGTTTCCTAGATTTCACTCATAGCCTGGGTATTGGGCCTTTTACCTCATAGAACTCCCACCCCAACAGAGAGAAACAGACAACCAGCCAGGTGAACAGATGAATATGAATGCAAACATAATTACAAACATAAATGCAAACAACAGACAATGAATGCAAACAGTAAATAATGAATGCAACAAATAAACACAGCACAAAGCAACCAAACCCTAACCTAGAGAGCGCTAGGAGAGACTCGCTTAGGGAAGACGGACCAGCACAGGTCAACTTCTCTATATATCCCCAGCAGAGTCGCCAGCTGTCGCATCGCGCGAAAAACCGGCGGGAAAACAAGAACAACAGAGCCGCCACCGTGCGTTATTTATCCCAAAAGAGGGAAAGGAAACGCTCAGAGTAAACCTGGGAAAGAACATGGTCTCGCGACCAAAGAGTATGGGTTCGGGAGTCGGTTATGCGAAGGGAAGGTATTAGCACCCCTACGCATCCGTAGTACTCTACGGGATCCACGCACAATAGGAAGGAAAATTGGTTGCTAAACACTGCTCAAACTCACACACACACTGGCTGAAAGAGACACAAGAAAACAAGACTGAAACTGACTCGGCAGGATATCGCATCCTGGGCCTACTTAGTCTATCAGGCATAGACATCAGAGTCGAAGTAGTTCGGACTGGGGAAACGACACATGCTCGCTAGGATATCGCATCCTATGCATACGTATCTTCTCGGACGAGAGAAGAATCAGAGCATTCGTAGCTCGGCTGACACGCACACAAACAAACAAAACACAGGCAAACGTGGAGCCCGACTGCCAATCACTGGACTTATGTCAGCATCCGAACCTAAAACACACGCAAAGAGGCAAACGTGGAGCCCAAATGCCAATCACTGGACTTACATTGACATCCGAACCTAAACACACACACACTGGAATCCAAATACCACTCGATGGACTTACATCGGCTTCCAAGCACATAACAACACAACAGGTTAATAGGGAGTCGGAGACTCGAGCCTATAACTGTCAAGCACACACTCAAACAAACAGACAACAAATTTGCTAAGGAGTCAGGCACTCGAGCCTAGCAATTGTCAGACAACACACACAAAAAAGAAAAAGGGCGCCCGGAGAGATCAGCTCAATCTCCTGCCTACATACTTCATCTGGTATGAAGATCAGGGCGATGTAGTTCCCCTACGCAGGGATAAAGGATTAGCCTAACCAGATAACAGAGGGAGACACAACACTAGGGAGACTACGACTCGAGCCTAGATGTTATCATGCAAATCATCCCTAAGTTAAGGTTTCTAGCTAAATGGCACAAGGGCCAACCTATCTTAAGCATGACTCACACAGGAAGCAAGCCACACACACTTAACTTGCACAGGAAGCAAGCCAAGCAAAACCTAACTTGCACAGGAAGCAAGTCTAAACTAATCCTAACTTGCACAGGAAGCAAGTCAAACAATCCTATCTTGCACAGGAAGCAAGTCAAACAATCCTATCTTGCACAGGAAGCAAGTCAAACAATCCTACAAGCACAGATAGCACACGCTATACACAAACAAGTGGCTCAAACAAGGGTTAGGTTTTAGTCAAGGGGTCATATCAACCTCGACAAACAAACCTCTGGAACTGGGTGAATGTGCTCTTAACCTTGCCATTGAGGGGCTAAGGTGAAGCAGATGAAAGGATGAAGTGAGGATGAGACCTCACAGCTCTTATCCCTGGCCTGGGAGAGCTCAAGACAAGAATGTGTGGGTTCAGAAAGTGGGAACCCTTCTACACATTTAAAACTGACTCAACTGTACAATTGTACAAGATCTTGGGTTTGTATCTGAAATGCATCAACACAGTGGTGTGAGCAAAGCAGATGACACACTGAGTAGTGGGGGATAGATTGCATATCCCTACCTTCCACCAATTGCCTCTTCACTTAGGAGGTCTTTGACTCTATGCAAGGACAAAAGTAAACAGTCACAAACATTGCCTCTTAAGGAGGACTTCAGACAGTTGCCTGGCCAAGTAACAGGCCAGGTCTTCCAGACTACATGAAGTAAAGGAGACATACCTCAATGCAAATTGCTTATACAAGCAAAGCAAAGCAAAAAGTTCTCAAGGAACTAAGCAACTAAAGCACCTGAAACAGTCAAGCAGATGTTAGCATGCAACTTCAAACAAAACAAACAGAAACAGACACCAACAGTCAATTAGAGGCACATGGATGTGCAAGGCACAAGGCTTAGGGCATGAGAGCCAAGCCACCTGCAAAACACACGAGTTAGACAATGATGTTTAAGCAAGCTCAATCAAAAGAATTGGTCTTAATGGCCATTTGATGATCAACCTGAAAACACAAGCTCAAAGGTGAGTAGTAGGACCACTAGGACAAGCCTAGGGTAAAAAATGAATGGAAAAGTCAAAACAGCAAAGGATGAGTATCCAAAATCAAGTTCAAACATTTAAGAAACAAACCCAATTGGTTGCACATTCATATCAATCATCATCATCATTTCATGAACCATTTAGGTCAAAGTATGGCAAACAGAAGCTCATAGAAGTCAACAGCAAGACTTGCATCAAAAGCAAACTAAAATATTTCCAAAAATCACCAAATAAATCATGGTCACTCCTAACACATAGCATGGTAAGCATGTCAAATTTCATCTCATTTGGACAAGTGGAAGGCAGTCAATGAAAATCAGAAAGTCAAAGCAATTTTGAACATGCTCATAGAAGTCAACCAAACATGCATCAACTTAGAAAAATCATAAGTCAAAGATGGTGTATGATAAATGAATGGGATCAAAACCATGGCAAAGATGAGGATGTCTAGTTATCTCATGCAAATTTTCATGTCCATCTAATAAAGTATGAGAATTTCACAAATGAAATGGGAACATGTGTCACACAAAGTCAACAATTGACTAGGCAGGGAGGAAAAATCTCAAACAAATGGAAAATAGTTCAATTAAATCCAAGAAAATTCACAAGTCAACTAGACATACAAGAGTAGGCTCATGCAAAATATCAAGTCATTTGGAAGTCAAGAAGCATGGTAATGAAAATCATGAAGTTGGACATCAATGGTGTGACACAAATTGTCACACCCTAATTCAAAAAATCATAACTCACAAACCACAAATGATAAATTCACAAACTCCACACCAAAATCACCATGAGTGTGTCTAGTTTAAGCACAAAAAATTTGGGAACCATTGGATACATTCTCATCATTTCACAATTGATTTGGCAAAGTGTACAAAATTTGGTCACATGTCACAAACCCTAAAGCCATTTAAAAAACCATCCATCCAAAAATTCTGGAAAAATAATGATAAAAAAGTAGAGATCATGATGAACACAACACAAAAAATCCCATTGAATTTGGATCAAAAATGAGCAAGTTATGAATTTTGGAAGATTGGATATCAAAATGAAATAACATGAAGAGATAAATTGAAATAAAATTGAAAGAATGGCGTTTTTGTAAATAACCCTGCCACTTATCAAAACGACCGTGTTTTGGTCCAGAAAAATGAAATATTTTCATTGGCTCGTGGGGGGATGGTACAGTAACAGCATACAAAACACGTTCAAATGCAGAAAATCTGGGCTTCTAGGGTTTGTGAACAGTGCTTCATCCCTCCCAAAATCGAATTTCCCAATTTCTCCCAAAAATGTCAATTGAGCATACCATTGTAATCATCAAACAACATACAACAACAATCCAAACCCTATTTTCATTAATTTGAACTACACGACAAGAAATTAAAGGAAACATTTTCAAGCATCAAACTTTATCTCATCATATCTTCATGAATAAGCAACCATTCCAAAAAGTGAAAGCATCACTAAACTCAGCATTGAAAGATCTTTCAAAATCATGTATCAATTTGACAAAAGGAGAGGGTCGAATCCATACCTATTTTTGAAGGGCAATTGTGCACAGATGCTTTTGGATGTTATTGAAGTGCAACAGCTGCACCTTAGGGTCCCAGATGATGATTGATGAAGTTGGCCTTGGCTCAAACTTGTGTAGACTGATGAAATGGTCTCAAACTTGGATGTTATGAACCAATCTGCTCCTTCCTATTGCTTATGCAAGGCAGGGTTTTTGGTGCTCCTTTGTTTTGGTCAGAAGAAGATGAGATGCAAAATAGCAGGTTTTTGAAGATGCAATGTAGGGTTGGACTGGCTTGTGGCAGGTTTGTCACTTTGATGCTTTTTGACAGACCAAATGCAAATGGCATGGCAAGTTAGGTTTAGGTGCTTTTGTTTGTTTTGTTATGACAGTCAATGATCCATGCCAAGCAAGCAAGGATGAGGTTTTGAGAGGAGTGTGAACAATGGCCTCTTTGCTGTTGTGTTATGTGCTTGTTGGTTGCAGATTTTTTAATGAATGCAAGGCAAGGCAAGGTTGGGTTTGGAGCTTTTGTTTTGGACAGAAGATGTGGGATGCAAAATAGCAGGGTTAGTGCAGTTGGAGTGAAGTCTTTTGTTTTTCATGGTTTTGGTTCTTGGGAATTCTTCTTGACAGCAAAACAGAAATGCATAGCAAGGCTTAGTTTTTTGTGTCTTTTGACAGAGAAATAGCCAAGTGAGGGCCAGGTCAATCCAGGATTTTTGCTGCAGTGTTATGACAGGTTTTTTAAGAGAAAAAATGCCAAGGGTGTGTGGTTTGTGTTTGTTAGTTTCAAGATGGTGAGCCCCTTGGGAAGTGACAATGGCCAGGTTTTGTGTAAACTTGGACAGAAGGAAGCAAGGTGAGGGCAAGGTGAAACAAAACTTCTGCTGCAGTGTTATGACAGGTTTTTTTTTAAGAGAAAAAATGCCAAGGGTTTTGTGGTAATGAGTGTAAGGTGGTTGTATTGGCAAGGCAGGTTTTTTTTTCTGAATAGGCAAAGCAAATAGCAAGGGTGAGGTTTGAGAATGTTACTGGTTTTTCATGGCAGAAAAATATGATGGAAGTGGTTGGTCAAGCTACCTTAGTTTGTGTTGTATCTTTGATGCTTTTTGACAGCAACAGAAAATGCAAAGCAAGGGTTTTGGTTGGAAAAATGAGTGAAGGTTCTTTGTGGTATGCTGGACAAGGTTTGGTCAAATGCCAAGAGTGAGGCTTGAGAGAATGTCAAGTTATGTTGGTTCTCTTGCAGCTAGCAGGGTTCATCATGACAGGAAAGTGCAGTTTTTGATTGAAAAATAGAAATGCCAAGCCAAGTCAATGGATGAGTGAAGCTCTTGGTCTTGCTGGTTTTGTTGCTCAAGTCTGCTGTGGGATGTTGCTGCTGTTTGGGACTGCCTCTGCTCTCTTTTAGAAAAATGCTAAGATGTGATCTTTTTTCTTCAGTGAGGTTGGTTGGTTCTATGTGGCTGCTACTTCTGTTTACAGTAGCAGGAAATCATGCTCCTGTATGCTGTTTGCTGTTGCCTCTATTCTTAACAGGATCTTCCAATTTTGTGGAGGGAAATGCCAAGTGAAAATGAATGAAGTCTCCCTGGTTTTTTTGCTGCAACATGTTACTCATGACAGGAAAAAGAGATGGAAAGCCATGCTGTTACTGTTTGGTTTTGACAGAAAATCATGGGCAAAAAATCTGCAATGTGATGTGGTACAAGTATGGTTCATGAATTGGATTTGTTGTAAACATGTCCTTTTGCCAATGTTCAAGTAAACTAGTAAGGCCATATGTACTTGTTGGTTATTTGGCTGCATAATGAGGCTCACCATGACAGAAAAATTGCTGCATAATGATGCTAGTACAAGGCATGGTTGTGGAAGCATGGACAAGTATGGGGAATTTGTACCTTTCTTACAATTCAAGCAACCAAGCAATGGCTTCATGTACTGCATATTTTGACTTTGCAAACACATTCTAAATGACATTTCTGAGCTTTCCCAATTAGCCAAATGGTAGAAAAAGGTTTATATAAAAAAGTCAACTCTTGGTCAAACTTGCATTTAAATGAAATAGGTCAAAAAATGCCATTTTGATTGGTGAAGTTTTGGCTCATGAAATTTATATTTTTGGAAAGAGGGGATCAAATGTGACTTGTAGGAAAAAACCCCACCAAAATTGGCCAAACGGTTTGGGAGATATGGCCCTTTGAAGTTCAAGATTTTCTGAAATCGACTCGATCATAACTTGCCAACCACACATGGGAATTGAGAGTTCTAGGACTTTTTGGAAATGGGAGAACAAGATCTTCAACTTTCATGTTGGGCAAAAATTCATTTGAGGCTTGTATCAAAATGTAAGTTTGAGGATCAAGACTTTCCATTTATGGCAAGTTTCAGTTACAGGCCCAATTTCCATTTTGGGAAATTTATGATCTGGCTTCAAATTCTTCCATGATGGTGTTTGGCATGATATATGATGACTATTTGGACATGAATGAGCTCTCACAAACCAATTCCAATCATCAAATCACTGATTAAATGGACAGTTGACCAACAGTTGACTTTTAGGGTTTCTGGCTGACTGAACCTCTTCTGATGAATTCCAAACCCTAATTCCTTGAGGACTTGACTTCAAATGATGTCCCAAGTTGTATGAACTCTTGATTATTAACCATGGTGCCCAAATTCCACAAGAATGACCACCATCCACTGCTTTGACTGACAGTTGACTTTCTTTGACTTTTGACTGTCTGTGTATGACTGCTGACCTCTGAGTCTTCAATCCTTGACCAAAATACTTCAAATAGACCTCCAAGCCATGTGAACTTGTTGGACAAACCCCAAGGCCTTGGTTCAATGAGAAATTCCTTTGCTTGCTTGGTTGACTGATCAGGAGATCAATTTGACCTAATTCTTGATTGCTTGTTCTTGAGGCAACTGGGGACAATGCAAATGATATGCAATGGATCATGATATGCTATGACCTAATATGAAAATGTATGCATAATGATAGGTGCAAATTTGAGGTGCTACACCTAGAATAGCTAGTCTGTTTAATGTATCAAGTATGACTTAATCATGAGATCACATTAAACATAAGGACACTATTCTTAAAGTATCCGTAGTCGAGCTTTAGTGTGAAGTGGGATAACATTAAAGCATTAAGACTATTATGTTTGTAGACTGATGATCACATCTCATGGATCATGGATAAAGAGTTATCAAGTCTTAAACATAGGTATGAATATTAAGAGTAATATTTATACTGGATTGACCCGCTATGAGAATACTATATATAAAGTTATGCAAAGTGTCATAAGTTATTCTCATGGTGATAATAGTGTATTCCACTCTTCGACCTGAAACCACTATGGATCCTAGATGTAGAGTCGAGTGCTTTATTGCTGATCAAACGTTGTCCGTAACTGGATAACCATAAAGACAGTTGATGGGTACTCCACGAAGCATGCTGAGGGACATGAGTGACCTAGATGGAATTTGCCCATCCTGCATAACAAGATAAATGTCTATGGGCCCAATATTGAACTGGACAAGGATGACACGGTTTATGCCTTGTGTTCAATATAGACATAAGGACAAAAGGGTAATTATACACATAAGTATTATCACAGAAGGTTTTGTCAGATCACATGACATTTTCGTGTCTTGGGTAGCAGTGATGTGTTGCTAGATACCGCTCACTGTTTATTATGTTAAATGCGTGATTTAATATAATTGCCAACGTCACGAAAACCTACAGGGTCACACACAAAGGACGGATTGATGAGAGATAGAGTAACTAAGGAATACCGTAAGGTACGGTGCCCTTAAGTGAATTATAGAACATCGTAAGGTACGGTGTACTTGAGTAGAATACGAAATATGGTAAGGTACCATGGGCTTAAGTGAATTTGGGCATATTATAAGATATGGGCCAAAATACACTTAAGTGGGCCTTTTAGCTTGAAGCCCACACAAGTGGTTCTATAAATAGAACCCTTGTGCATAAGCATATGTTGCGGTTGCATTATTTTCGTTTTCTCTCTCTCTCTCACTCAAAGCCTTCACTCGTACCAGCTAGCACTGAGATTGAAGGAATCCGTTCGTGTGGACTGAGTAGAGACGTTGTCATCGTTCAACGTTCGTGATCGCTCCGTGGATCTGCATCAAAGGTTTTGATTGTCACAAGAGATCTGCACCAAAGGTTTCAGTCGTCACAAGAGGTAAATATTCTATCACTGATCATGACCATTCGTAAGGATCTCTAAAGGAAAAAATTTTAATTTCCGCTGCGTTTTGGACCGCAATTCTCCTTCAGAAGACTATATCACCCAAATAATTACAAGTTTAAAAGTTAAATAATGTGCAAGTTAGACATCTAAGTTAAAGTGTTAGCGGTTAATGATCAATGGATACAACACAACCAAATAGAATCAAAAGCAAGTCTTAAACAAGTGAAGGTCTCCTCTAAGCATCAAAAGGTTCAAACATGATCAAACTAGGGGAAATCTATCAACACCTTAAAGTATCAAGAATGATCCATTGATCATTCATCAATATCTTTGAAGTGTTAAAGATTAAATCAACTCTAAGACCAATTACCATGACCAATAGAATATCATTGACCAATGATTAAACACGAGGGTAAAAAGGGTCAAACAAAAAATGATAAAAAAAAAATAATTAATGGATAAAAAAAATATATTGATGAAAATGAAATATTTGGTTAGGAGAAATAAACAAGGAAAAAAGAAATAAAAAATTCTAAGGTTGAAATTAAATAAAAAGAAGAAAAGAAAATTAAGAAAGAAAATAAAAGAAAAGAAAAAGGGTGAGAAAATTGTTCAAAGGGGCGCGCCAGGGTTGAACAATTTTCTGGTGAGTTTGGTTGGTGAGTAACGCACCGATGAAAATAAATAATATAAACCAAATGGAAATAACACCTGGACTAACCAAAGCCACAAGATTTGATCACTTAAAAAAGGTATGCAAAATGGAGCGCCCTGATCATGGGGAACACAAATACACGCGTTGACTCCCACACTCAGAAGCCAAGTCAAACAAATCAACCAATAGAAATGTGCCAAAACAAATTTTTAAATTGAAATGAAAAGAAAAACGCGGGTAACAACGCATGCGAGTTCATCTTCAACCTTAGGCAAGTGAAAATCTAAACTCTACAACTCGATGTTTTTAGTGGAATCAACCATGGATTCCACATAACCTTTGATCCTTGTTGCCTTCCCCATACTCATGAGCCAATAATTAGATATGAATGTGGAGTATTTCAAATAAATTCGAACGATAACTCAACCCTAAAATAAAAATTAAATTATGTTGGTGCAAGGATTGAAGCTCAAAACATGGGGCTTAACTTCAGTGGATCAAGAGAAGTAAAGTGGTAACTTGTTTGGATGGAAATAAAGGTGTCAATTACCTTGTCAGAATCGGTTTCACATGGTTGTTCCGATGGATATGGAGAACACATGTGAAGGTTGCTCAGTCACTTCTAGGGAACTGGTTAGCTTCAGGAAGGTTCAATGAGGGTGTTTGAGTGATTTTGTGGTGTTGGAAATGGCTCAAAGGTTGAAACTGACTACTCTATTTTTGAAGGAGGTGGAGTATGATTCTTGCAGGGATTCAATGGCTCTATAGCTTGGTTATTGAATGGATCATGGTCCTCTATTTATAGGGAAGCATGGAGTGATTAGGTTGGAGTTTTGGGGTGGGAAACTCTGATTTAGCATGAGCCTGAAAATGAGACAAAAGAAAGACTTGCAGGCTAAGGGTGTGTGATCAGCCACCTGCAATTACTATTTCATTCACCTTATTATGTAGAAATGGCACTTTTGGGGAGACAAAAGTGGTCCCTACACATGCTGAGGTGATTTTGGTTTGTATCCAATTTGGGCAATTTTGTGCTTTTGACTTTTTCGGTTTTGCCTCACATGTGCCTTTGCTACACTCATTCAGGTTTGAATTTTAGTGCCCTTGGTTGTTTGCAGCACATGCCTTGTTCATATGGAAAAGGGGACACATGGATTGATGACTTGGTGAATGAGATAGGTCAATTGGCTGGTCTGGTTTTGCTACATGCAGCATGATGAAACATGAAGTTTTCACTGGGGCCATTTAAAATTGGCTCGTGTATTTTGAGTAAAAATTAGGCCAAATTAACTATGTCATACCCTTAACATGATTAAAAAATAATTAGTTCAAAAGGTGTTGTGATGTGAAAATTCCAATGGTGCAAAGTGGAGGTCATGGCATGTTTTTTGGCCTGACTTGGCCAATCCCCATTTTGAGGTCCTTATGTATTGAATTAGGTTTGGGGCCTTGACACAAAGTTGAAGAGGAGTTCATTTAGTAAATTTGGATCTAAGTAGATCCTTAAAAGGTTAAAATATGAAAAATTTATGAGGCTTGGACCAAATGGTAGGCCAAACTTGTCAAACGTTGACCAACCAACATGCCCTAAATTGCAATTTTTATGTTTCTTGAATTCCAAGGCACAATTATGATTGTTTGAAGACCAAATGGGCAAAACTTGATAGAAACCAAGCCTTGATGCTTTGTGGGATGTTTATGGGCATGTTTATGGATGAAACCATGTGACTTTAAGTTGGTGATTCAAAAGTTCAAACCAAAAACTTACACGTGTAATGCCATGTATGAATGAGGTGGATGGATATTTAACGAATGAGAATTGAAGTTGGGGAAATTAGGGTTTTGAAAAGATGTATTGACTTTGGTCAAGGTTGACGAAAAAGTCAAATATTGACCAAAGTCAAACTTTAGCCACAATTGATATCTTGGGTTCTTTGGGTGAATGATGAATGGAATGAGCTTGAATTGGATGTTAATAGACTAATGAGTGATATGGTTTCAATAAAAAAGACAAGACATTTAAGCAAAAGGGCACAATTAGGGTTTCTTGGACCAAAATGTTCCTCAAAGGCCAAGGTCAAACAAACTAGGGTTTGGATGCATGAGGTATCTTGGTGTAGTCTCACGAGGTTGTTATATAACCAATGGTTGGATACTAGGGTTTCCTCGAGGTCAAAGCCAAAGCACAAAGTCAAATGGTGACTTGTACAAGCCACAAAGAATGCTTGAAGATGAACAAGCAAAACTTTCAACAAAGGCTCAACCTTCAGTTAGGGTTTTAAAAGTGAGTGGGGTGACTTGTGTAGCCCTTCAAGGTCAAAGAATGCTTGAAGATGAAAGAACACGAACAAGAGAGAACATAATTTGTACATCATATGTCCGAGAAGAATTATATCTTGCGATTCTGAGATGTGAGAGAAGAATAACGATGACATTCAAAGGTTTGGTAATTTCATGAAAAATGGAATAAGATTTAAAATTTGAGGGAAATAGATAAGGGCTTAAAATTTCAGATATTAAAATTGAGGGTAAAAACAAGGTTTTAAGAGAACATGAAGAGCAAAAATATGAGGATTTCAAAGGGAAGCTGATTGAAAAGAATAAATGGCTAATAGTAAAAAATTTGAGCGCTCTTTGGAATTGAGAAGAAACATAGAGGAGGTCATGTAACTGTCGCAGAACCCATTGAAGATTCACTCATTCTTCCATTTATGAAGGAACATCTCAAATTTTGTTTGAGAATTTAAAAAAAGTATTGGAATGACGCACAATGGTTGGACAAAACGGTTGTAGGAGCCGCCACAGACATAAAGTAAAGGCAGTTTTTCTTTAACTGTTGTAACCCAAGTGACACAAAGTTGCTTTTTTCTTGTAGTGTAATAGTAAACTAGTAATTCCGCTTGATACATCATTTAAAATAATTTATCTTTTGGAACAAAGTGCAACATAAAGTGTGATCCATATAAACGTTTTACCTGCCAAATAGATAAAGAATCATTACACTTGTCATTGATTTCAAGTAATATGAATTTAAAAGTTTAGTAGTGAAGCTACATGAATTATACTCGAGCGCATCGCACGCTTGTAGCAGTAAATTCATGACCATTAAGCTATGGATAAACTTAACGTCAATAAAACCAGAGTCGCCACCGCGCTTTTATTGTTTCCAATGGAAAAGGGAAAACTACGAACAAAACCCAAAGATAAGAAGTTTTCAAATCAAAACTAATAAAATGTCAGAGATTACAGGTAAGGGGGTTGGTTACACAGAGGGAAGGTGTTAGAACCCAAAGTGTCCTAGGTACTCCTAGGGAGCCCTTTTTATGTGTGTATGTGTTTTGGTATAAAATGATGTTCACAATAAATAGAGTGTGGGGATGAGAAAAGAATTCATGAATTAATTTTTTGTGTTTGACAAGACCTTCAGATTTGTGCCTACGTACCAACATAAAATGAGGGATCAAAACCTCGTAGTTTGTGGTATCAATTTCAAAGTGAGTGAATTGCTTTTAACAAAAATGTAAGTTTAAGAGAGGCACAAAAAGGCCTAAATGAGTTTGAATGAGTGTTAGTTCTTTTTATCTTTTGAAATTTTAAGTCAATATGATTAGATTCATTTACAAGTTTGATTTAAGAAAAGAGTTTAAAAAAATGCAATGGCATAAGGCCAAAGTTTCTAATTTGCAATCAAGTCTAAGTTTAGAAATCACAAGAAAAGAAGATTTTTGAAAGGGGGAGAGATTTGAGATTTAAGAAAATGGGAGGAGATGAAGAGACTAATCCTAAGCAAAAATTTAAAGTTAAGAGTTGAAAAGATCTGACCAATGGGATGCAATCCAATAGACAAGAATGTCATATAGAAATCCATTTTTCCCTTGGACTTTAGAATCAAGCAAGCAAGATGAAGAGCAAGGCATCAAATAAAGATAGCCATATCCAAGCAAGCAACTTCATAGTCTTCTTCAATCTTCCCATGTATCAGATGACATACTCCTTGAATGGCTCAGAATAATGCATTAGACACAGGTTCAGTAACATTTGCATCAAGACCATGTAGCAGATGAACTCAAATGAATCTTTAACACTTGTATCAGATGAAAGTTCAATTCACAATGACTTGGTTTCAAAAATGTTGGCATTAGCCAAGTCCTTTTGCATAGGGAATGTTGCTTAATTCTAAGTCCAAGTCTCAGATCAAATCCACAGTCCACACAAATATTTTTAGGGTTTTTATTTTTTATTAAGTATCTTAAGGTCAAAAGACCACAAACACAAACAAAATACACAAACAAGTACATACAATCACAATATATGGCTCAAGTGAGAAAAGTGAAAATGACATTAAAATAAACAAGTTAAATGGTATGTATAATGGCAAATGATAAATGGATTGAATTTAAAATGCATAAACATAAATGACTTGAAATTAAAAGTTAGTCGAATGTTAGTTGATTAGGATTTAGTGGAGGTTTGATTTTTTATTGTTTAAGTCATTCTTTGGAGAACACTCAATCCTCTATTCACAAGCATGGATCCTTGAACCAAGACATCTTCCGAAGGAAGGAAAAAATGCCAAGTTTCCATACAATACCATGAAAAGGGAGAGACTTACAATCTCACTTACTAGAATGCCATGCCTTTGTGTCAAAATTTAGCGCTATGTTAAGCAATCGTAATTAGACTTATGTAGAAGTCACAACTATCTGAGGTCGGGCAATAAAATTTTGGGTGTTAATGCATGTTAGAGATGTGGTATAATGAACCATACTCCTAAAAAATACCACACACAAAAAGAAAATGATCAAAGGGTGGACCTAATCTCATCCATACTTGTATTGGTTTATGAACCAATTAGCCTTAGGATATTGAGATGTCATTGGCCAATGAGAGGAAAAGGGATAGAAAGGGATTGAAGATGAAGAGTGAGGGGAAATGAGACAAAGACTGATTGGTCATGGGAGGAAATTTATCAAATTAAAATCATTCATTCATTTTGGGAGATGAAATGTACATTTCATTAATCCCCTAAATCCAATGATTTTAATCCAACATAAGTCAAACCAACCTTGACCAAGGTCCAAACACAATAGTCAAACTTCACAAGTCAATAAAAATGGCTCAACACAATTTATTTCAATTAAACAAATTAAAAATCAATTAAAAATGTATTAAATTAAATTATGTTTGATCTAAAACCTAAAATCTCTTCAAATCACCAAATAAATGGCTAAGAGATTTATCATAGGTCAAACAAGGTCAAAGGATCTTGGAGAAAATATTCACTATTTTTGAAAAGTCATAAGTATTTTTAAACAATTAAAAATATGCACAAAAACAATTAAATCATGAAAAATATCAATATTGATCTAAAAAATAATTTTAATTCAAAAATGAAAGGGAAAAATATTTGTAATTTTTTTTTGTGAAAGTCCCATATTTTTTGGATCAATATTAAAACTAATATGAATTAATGAAAATAAAGCAATTAAAATTAAAATTCAGAAATTACAAAATACATGGACCATCTGATCTCCCTCATTAATTGAGGTGGCGGATCAGATGGTCCAAAGCGCACGTTCCATGTGGTACAAAATATGTGGACCATCTGATCTCCCTCATTAAATGAGTAATTTGAGAGAATTGTGATTTTTTTGTTCTCCCCTTGATTTGATGAGAGTGATGAGTTTATATAAATTATAGGTTTGGATCAAATGGAGGTTTGGAGTTTGTTATGATGTAGCTTGGAGTTTGTTAAAATGGTTTGGAATTAGTTTGAAGAGGTTTGGAGTTTGTTGAAGTGGTTTGGAATTTTGTTCGGGACTGTTATGAATAACTCACAAATGTTGAGAAATTTGGTGAATTAAAATGTTAAGAGTCTGGTTCAATGCATGAATGATATGGTTGGTTGCTGCATAATTATGTAAAGATTTCAATGTGTATTTATGCAAGCATTGAGATTGGTTTGGAGTGCAAAGGATACCGTATTACTGCTGAAAATGCAGCGTTTTGGCTATTGGCAGCAGGTGTAATCGATTAGCCTAGACATGGTAATCGATTACCATAAAAAATGGGTTTTTTAGGCTACTGGAAGCAGCGTAATCAATCACCCAAACATGGTAATCGATTACCATCATGAAAAAATGGTTTTTTTGGCTACTGGAAGCATGGTAATCAATTACCCAAAGATGGTAATCGATTACCATCATGAAAAAAATGGGTTTTTTGCTTGTTTTTGATGCATTGGCTCATGCGTGAGGCATAATGGCTTGGATTTCTTGGATTGAAAGAATGAAATAGAATTAATGGGTCATGGGATGACTTGATCAAATGGACAATGAACTTATATCAATGGGACTATAAATCAAAGCATGAATGAATCTTGACATTTTAATAAAACCATGAAAGTAATGGATGAAGTGGGAATGAAATAAGACTCGGATCAAATGGATCATGAGACTATGAAGTCAATGAAGCATGAATGCAAACATGCCTTGAATCAATCACATAACATTGTGCATTAGGGTTTACTAGGTCAAAGTTCAAAGTTATGTATCTGTCATACCCCAAAATTTGTCTGTTAATTTTTATGATAAATTGATTCATGCATGGCATTCATTTCACATTTGCATTCATTCATTAGCATACATTCTCATATAAATTATAAATTTTAATTTATTTATTATGTGATACAGATATAAAAAATAATAATAATTTTGGTTATCTGTATGATATAAATAAATTTTATATATATAAATAAAATAGTTTTAATTTAATGATAAATAAAAATAGATTTGAATTTTAATTGTATAATTAAAATTTTAAATTAATTTTATTTGTTAAAGCTCATTAAATTATAATAACTATTTTTTATAATTTAGTGACTCATGTTCCATTTATTCATTATTTATAAATAGTATTTATTTAGTAATTCACGTTTTTTACTTAATAAAATTTATTTATAAGAGTAACATTTTTTTAAAAGCCCATAAATTATAAACTAATTTTGCTCGATATAAGTAAGAATAATTTTGATTTTTTTTTAAATGATGAAAGTAAAAATAGAAATAGGTTTAAATTTTAATTCAATTATGTAACTAAAATTTAAATTAATTTTTATTTGTTAAAAGTAATTTGAATTATTAATTATTTGTATTTAATAAATATTTAGCAAGGTTAAACCCTAACTCTCCTAAAGTATAGGAAGGGATCCAAATATTTAGCAAGGTTAAACCCTAACTCTCCTAAAGTATAGGAAGGGATCCAAATATTTAGCAAGGTTAAACCCTAAAGTATAGGAAGGGATCCAAATATTTAGCAAGGTTAAACCCTAATCCACACTATTATAAATATTTTATAGGGCTGCAGCGAGAGGGGGAAGACGGAAAAAGAGGAGAGATACAGCAGAAGAAGATACACAAGGCAAGGCAGAAGCAAGAAGATTCACGGGCAGGGAAAAGAGAAGCAACCATAAAGCACTCAAATCTCTAGTAAGTGTTCATTATGGAATTTGCATCCAGCATGATTACCTTGCAATACTCCTTAATTCATGCATGAATAATATTGGTTTAATAATTAATTTATCTAATTATTATTATATGAGTGTTGTTTCTAGCATGATTATGCTTATTTCACATGCTGTTATTACATAATAATGATGATAATGATATAATGGTGATAATATAAATCCTTGGTTGTCTTTAACATGTATGTGTAAGGTTTGTTTTATCATTATCACTTGCAGTAAAGAGAACTAATACATGAGTAAAATAACATAAGCTTCTTGATTTATGCATGGCTATTTTTATTATTGCATGATGATTACATATGATCTTATTTTATGTGTGTGGTTTGATATAAGATGAAGTTACAAGTTTGTTGTATTCACATGAAAGAAACAGCATGAGAAAAATAAAGTAGCTTGCCGTAAGAGAGAAAGCTGTAACATGCATGGTGGTGTTGTGTCAAAATGGAAAAATCCATGTAGAATTAATATATATTTTAATGAAGGCGAATAAATAACGAATGGACCAACATGGCTTGTTGGTAGCTTCCCCCTCATTGCAATGTAGAGGTTTTGGGTCTTTTCAGTGTTTTTACTATGTTTACTCCCTTTCCACTATAATTAATTCACCACTATTTTTCTATTATCAAAATAAAATCCATTAATTAATTTTCTAATTAATATATTATATTAGTTATTTAAACTAGGATATAATTTAATCTAGTTTATTAATTAAATTTTCATATATCACTTAATTAATTAAAATGGGTTATTTTGAATAATAAAAATCTAATTATATTTTTTCTCTCTTTTCTTTTAAAATTTCTATCAATTTAGTCTAAGTTTTCCCATAAATTCATAAAAAAAAAAGTTTCTATTATTTTAGACTAAAAATATTCTTAATTCATTCTTGATTTTTTTTTCTTTCTTTTTAGTTTAATTAGGTTTTATTATTTTGTATGCCCTTTTAATTTTGTACTCGTTAATTAAGATTTAGATATTTTATATCCCCTTTTAAATTATGTACCCCCATCCCGAAGCCATGTAATATCGTAGTCTTATTCTTCGCACTTTAATTTTTCCATACTGTGAATATAACTGTCTAGATGTATGCTAATAGGATTGCATGGAAAGATAAATAATCGAACTTAGATAAATTAATTCAAGATAATATATCCGAATCCAATCATTTCCGCACTTGCACCTCTAGGGTAACCCTCTCTTTCTTGCCTTACGATATTACGGTCACGTCCCGCGAATGTGGGGATACCCTTAGCAAAGACCCTTTCGATTAAATCATCATCATCCCTAAACAGATAAGTCATAGTCCCTTCGATCAAAAGGTCAATGTCCCTACAAGATAAACCATAGTCCCTCGAACGTTGCCTTCGAATATATGACCTTGTCCCTCGAATGTTGCCTTCGAATATATGACTTTGTCCCTCGATGACCCTTCGTTGTAGCCTACGATTAAATGATGATCGTCTCTTCGAATGCTAAGGTATCCTTACAAATGTTGCCTTCAATGACCAATCGACGACCCCACGATGTCCATTTACATCCAAAGGATAAGACTACTTACTTCTCAATAGTAAGGACAATTTTACCCTCCTAAGGATAGGAAATACCTATAAAGACCTTGGTTAGGTATAAATCTTAAATGCTTGCTCACAGCTTAAAATACTTTTCACACCTCACACTTTTCAAAACATCTTTTAGAAAATCACCACTTGGTATACATTCGCACCAGAATCATGGCCGAGTTATATTTTTCTAAACATCTTTCAAAATCAAACGAGATAAACACTTTGTATACATTCATACAAGAATCATTACAAAGTTAAACTCTCCTTTCAAAATATTTTCTAAACACACCACATTTCTCAAACCAGGAAAACATAAGTGAGTTAAGCAATTAAGAGCCCATGGATAACCATGGATACAAAGGGTGCTAACACCTTCCCTTTGTATAATGTACCTCCCGAACTCAAAATCTAATCAAGGTTTTTCCTGTTCTTTTCCGCCTTTCCTTATTGGATAAAAGAAAAGTCGGTGGCGACTCTTGCTATCCGCAACATAGCTTTTCAAAGCAAAAACACAAAGTCAGTTCACCGTATCACAGAATTGGCGACTCTGCTGGGGATTCTTGAAAAGAGAAGTTACCTTAAAGATAAGATCACTTATGTTTTCAAATTGTTTCTTTGTCTGATTTACTTTTAAGGGATTGTTTGGGTATTCTATGCTTGAGTGAAAGATCCTACACCCGGATCTAGTGTACCTTAGGTAAGTAGCAAGAGATCATCGCGACTGTCCGACGTATACTGGAATGGTTAAAATGATGGCTACGGTTAATGTGACACTTTGGATGTCCTGATTGTCATACGGTGAACTGGACTTTTTTGTGGTTTTAATCGCAATGTCGCGGATAGCAAGAGTCGCCACCGACTTTTCTTTTATCCAATAAGGAAAGGTGGAAAAGAACAGGAAAGACCTTAATTTAGATTTTGGGTTCGGGAGGTACATTATACAAAGGGAAGGTGTTAGCACCCTTTGTATCCATGGTTATCCATGGGCTCTTAATTGCTCGATCACTTATATTATTTTTAAAAAAAAAATGTTTGTGAATTGTTTAGAAAAATTGTTTTGAAAAGAGAATTTAACTTTGTAATGATTCTTGTATGAATGTATACAAAGTGATTATCTCGTTTAGTTTTGAAAATTGTTTAGAAAAATATAACTCGGTAATGATTCTAGTATGAATGTATACCAAGTGGTGATTTTCTGAAGGTATTTTGAAAGGTGTGAGGTGCAAAAAAAATGTTTTAAGTTGTGAGCCAGCAATTAAGAGTTATACCGACCCAAGGTCTTTACGGGCATTTCCTATCTTTATGAGGGTAAAACTGTCCTTATTATTGAGAAATAAGTAGTTTTATCCTTTGGATGTAAAAGGGTCATCGTAGGGTCATCGATTGGTCATTGAAGGCAACAGTTATGAGGATACCTTAGCATTCGAAGGGACTATCATCATTTAACCGTAGGCAACATCGGAGGGTCATCGAGGGACAAAGTTGTATATTCGAAGGCAACATCCGAGGGACTATAATTTATTTTATGATGATTTAACCGAAGGGTCTTTGCTAAGGGTATCCCCACGTTCGCGGGACATGACCGTAATATCGTAATCGTAAGGCAACAAAGCGAGGTCCAAGATCACTTATTCAAAGGCAAAGTTTTACAATTAATTATATAATTAGGATGAAACTCCACATTAAAATTATTAAAAAATAATATATTAAAAAATTAATACATTAGAAATTAATACATTAAAAAATTAATTTAGGGTGAAACTCCACAAGGGTATCCCACAAATAAAGTGGAATACCTAGCCAATAACCTTTTCCTGGGATATGTGAACCTTTACGAAACTCAAAAAAAAGAAACATGTCAGAACACCAAATCAGGGTGCAATCGAAGATTACACCGGAGAAATATCACAACAATAAATAGGATAGGATAAATAATGCATGGCTATGATAAAAACATAAAAAAAACAGACTAGAAGAATCAGGTACTGTCTCGTTCGCCTCTGCCTCGCCTAGCGAAGGCCACGGATTTTGAATTTGAAAACAGCCCCATGTTAGGAACTTTGAATTTTATGGCATTTTATCACAGGAATAACATGGTCAAACATTCAGGGTATTCAGGCATATTTAAATTCCCATACGAAAGCAAATTATATATCAACATTTAATCATGATGCATTATATATGTAGATATGGCCAATTGAAAGTATAAACAATAGAGATACGCAAACCTGTTTGCCAATTCAAGGTTGAAGGGATTGACCACTTGTAGTATCGGAATAAGTTAGGCAGCGGGAATTGGACGGCGATGGCTTCGGTGCAGATGGGCTGCCTTCAGGGTTTCTTTACTCTGAATTCTCCGGGTAGGCAGGGTTCTTATGCCAAAGTTTCTATCCGTCCTTCTCTGTTCTCTCTCTTTCTTTTTCCTCAAGGTTTTGTTCCAAGGAAACCTCAGAGTGTTTTGCTTCTCTTCCTTCTTTCTCCAGTAAATCTCCCAGTGTAAACTCTAAGTGTCCCTACTGAAACTTCAGTATTTATAGACTAATTTCGTGGGTAATGGGCTTGGAATGAGGGAGACCCAAGTCCAAAATAATTTGTTATATTTTATTTATTTATTTATTTTAATTATTTAATTAATTAATTAATTAATTAATTTAAAAAAAAAATTCTCTTTTTTTTTCTTTTTTTTTTCGTTTTTTTCGTTTTTTTTTTTTTTTTTTTTTTTTTTTTTTTTTTTTTTAGGAAAAATGATGGGTAATTTTTGGGGTATGACAGCTGCCCCTGTTCAATATTCTTGAACCGAGAGAGTTAGGATGGCGTGTATGCCATTCGTGGTCTGGAGGTGGAAGATTATTGAACACTAGAATGCCCCAAAAATTTGCACTTGAGAATCGACAGTTGGTCTTGATGGAGATGGGCTTAAAGATGCCATCCGGGAGGTTTGATGACGAAAGCTTCAGATCGCGCCGTATATTAGGCCAATTTGAAGACATGGGTGCCACACTGGGTCGTACGTTAGACCGTATAATGAGTCATCCATTAGGCTGCCGACTTCGCTGGGGAGTCGGAGTGTGTCATATGCTGTTGGGGATAAAGGATCAGAATGGACCATACGCTAGATCGTATCTGAGTTGCAGAATGAGTCGTACGTTAGGCTGAATCTGATGACGAAAGGGGTAGTCGTACGTTAGACTACACTTCAGAAATGTACCGTATGTTAGGTAGGATCTGATGATGAAAGGGGTAGTCGTACGTTAGACTACACTTCAGAAATGTACCGTATGTTAGGTAGCATCTGAGGGGATGGACATCCGAACGGGTCGTACGTTAGACCGTCGCAGAATGAGTCGTCTGTTAGGCCGCATCTGATGATGAAAGCGGTAGTCGTACGCCAGACTACACTTCAGAAATGTACCGTACGTTAGGTAGCATCTGAGGGTTGTAAGATCCAAACGGGTCGTACGTTAGACCGCGTTGGGGTTGTTTGAAGTTCAGAATGGATCGTACGTTAGATCGTATCCGAGTTGTAGAATGAGCCGTCCGTTAGGCTGCATCTGAAAAAGAAAGTAGTCGTACGCTAGACTACACCCTGAATGTACCGTACGCTAGGCAGCATCTGAGGATTTGAAGGTCCAAATGGGTCGTACGTTAGACCGCATTGGAGTTGCTGAAGAAGTCATATGTTGGGCTGAATCAGAATGAACCGTACGTTAGGCTGTATCTGATAACCTGTATATGTTGTACTTGCAATAAATGTCTGGGATGGGCTTAAAGATGCCATCGTTAGGAGGATATCGAAGTGTTGTCAGAATGAATGTTCCCATGAACTGTATTTGAAATATGTATCTGAATCTTGAATGTGATTGATAAAGGTGTCTGTCTGAATGAACCTTTTATTTTGACTATATCAGGAGGATAAATAACCTGCAAAGAAAAGTTAGCTTCATGCTATGTCATGATGTATGAGATGTTTCGTGTTATGCTAAAATAAATGCGAATGTTGTATGCATGCGTATGCTGTGAAATGATGTAATGAATGAGTTATGCGTATGAGAAGTTCTGCTTAGGGACTCTACTGGGGAAAATAAATCCCCATCTACTGATTGGAGATATTTGTAACGATGACCCTTTCTCGGCAGGGGGTTCTTGATTCTGTCTGATGGTAGAAATATTCCACAGATCTTGGCTGAGGATGGATGAGATGATCAATCTGTTTGATGATGCCGACCTCTGTTGGGGAGTAACTGGCTGTGCCGGGGAATACTGCTAATTTCTTCTGAGGAATAACAGACTTGCTGGGGGAATAGAATTGGTAGCGGATTCATTGGAAGCATGGTTAGACCTTCTCCTCGATCCTGAAGTCGGGTAGTAATTGCTATTGCTATTCTACGCATATATTTTGGTAAACATTTATCATATTCAAATGCACATATTAATTCAAATTAAATCAATGGACATTTACGCAACCAAAACAGAAAAGTAAAAACAAAAGCATCTTTTTTTTGAAAGAGGGTTGTATTGATTTTGAAAGGAGGCCTATAAACAGGCAATTTGTGTACAAGGAGACAGAAATCCTAGTAAGAGGAAATTGTCGAAAACAAAGAGAAAGCTATGTGGAAGAAGTCCTATTGATTTTAAGTCTACTACTGTCATTATGTCTTCAAGCATCTCATCCCCTGCTGTCGGATGGAAGTGATTGGCTTGTTCAGTCCCTTGAACTTGGATGAAGTTGACTAAGAACGGGACATAGTCATACGCTTTAATCCCTAATTTTTGTCTGGACCGCCTTTTCAGGTTTTCAGTCCACCAGGATACCCTTTTTTGCCCAAGCCGCCTTTTCAGGTTTTCGACTTGCCGGGTGTACATTTTTTTTTATATATCCCTAATTTTTGCCCGAACCCTTTTGGTTCGCCGGGATGCCCTTACTTTTGCCTAGATACGTCGATCTAGCGGGACTCTTTTATGCGTAGTATTTTTTAACTATGTCCGCGTTCACGGGATGTGGGAAGTCTTCACCATCCATAGTAGCGAGTATCATGGCTCCACCAGAGAATACCTTCTTAACCACAAATGGCCCTTCGTATGTGGGAGTCCATTTGCCTCTGGGATCACCTTGTGGTAGAATGATACGCTTGATCACCAAGTCGCCAAGTTGGTACACCTGTCTCTTAACTCTTTTGTTAAATGCCTGGGTCATGCATTTCTGATATATCTGCCCATGACAAACAGCCGCAAGTCTCTTCTCATCAATCAGATTTATCTGATCGAGTCGAGTCTGAATCCATTCATCTTCATCTAAGCCCGCCTCTTTCATGATTCTTAGAGAGGGAATCTGAACTTCCACTAGTAAGATGGCTTCCATTCCATAGACTAAAGAGAACGGAGTTGCCCCTGTCGTAGTGCGCACTGAAGTGCGATAATCGTAAAGAGTAAAGGGTAACATCTCATGCCAGTCTTTGTATGTTACTGTCATTTCTCGCATGACCTTCTTGATATTGTTAGCAGTCCCCACGGCGCCGTTCATCTTTGGCCGGTACGGAGAAGAGTTATGGTGTTTTATTTTGAACTGCGTGCAGAGTTCAGTAATCATCTTGTTGTTCAAATTAGTACCATTGTCAGTGATAACTCTTTCAGGAGACAGCAGGTTTCTCAAATAGGTATTTGATAGAATCCATCTTAGAAGTCAATAAGGTGGTATGATTAAACATATACTGTCTTAGTCGGCGAGCAGCCCAGGCCAAAGCACAGCAAGCTTTCTCGGGCTGTGAGTATCTTGTTTCACAGTCGGTACCTTTTGCTAAGGCAGTATATGGCATGCTCTTTTCGACCAGACTCGTCATGTTGCCCCAACACACCTCATTGAATTTTCTAACACGGTCAAATACGTAATTAAAGGCCTTCCTTCAACTGGTGGCATCGGAACTGGAGGTTCTTGGCGATATTTCCTGATTTTGTCATAAGCTTCTTGGCATTCATCATTCCATACCATCTCTTGATTTTGTCTCAGTAATTTGAAGATGGGTTTGCAGGTAGCAGTCAAGTGTGGAATGAATCGGGCAATGTAATTCGAGTGCCCCAAGAAACCTCTGACTTCTTTCTTGTTTATTTCAGTACCCAGATTTACAATTTCAATTGATTCCTCATGCGGCTGTATAGTCTTTTCTTCTTGCAGTAGTCGGGCAAGTTCTCCAGGGACTTCACAATCTTCCTCGCTTCCATCCTCGGCTTGGTAGATCGGATTTTCAAAGTCATAATGAACAGTAGCAGAGTCATTACCAACAGGATCCAGAGTGGATATGGATCGGCAAATTGTTACGTGAGTGTGTGCAAGAAACATAGCTTGTTTGAAAAATGACAGGAAAGATAAAGAGCGCAATATTTGAATGCAAAAAGTCCATTGATCTATTGAATATGAATATGCTTATGAAAATGACAAACCCCTAACAAATTAGCCATTGTGCCTCGGGCATAGACACAATGCTTTAAGAAGTTTGATTGTAAAAGAAAATTAAAATTTGCAATTCTAGAATAAACAATAACAATTACTCCTGACTAAAGGAAATCGGGATAATGTCTTCAGTCTTCCAATTGTTGAGTCCGTCACCAATTGTTGGGAAAATCCAGCTATCCAAGTCGCAATCACTATCAGCATCTTCCATAGCATTAATCTGATTTTTGACTATCTTTCCAGAGTTAAACCCCAGGCCAGCTTTATCAGACTTGTACGGTACATTGATCAGTTGACCCCAACCAGCACGATCACCATTTTCAATCGCGGCTTGAGCATCTTTCAGAGAGATCATGACAGGGGGAGCACGAACAACCTTGGGCACAAGGGGAGTTGGCTTAAGGACAGGACTGGGTGGAGGAACCACTTCAAATGACTGAGAAGGAGTCTCAAAGAATTCACCATCCATCTCGACGTATTTGAAGGCTTGCACACTACTGACAATATACTCTTCTTCTCCACATACAGTGACAACCATGCCTGCTATTGGATACTTCAGCTTTTGATGAAGCGACGAAGCTACCGCACCTGCCCCATGGATCCAAGGGCGCCCCAACAAGCAGGAGTAGGCGGGACGAATGTCCATCACGTGAAAGGTAGTGTTGAAGACTTGAGGTCCTATCTTGATAGGGAGAACCACTTCACCATAGACAACACTCTTCGCACCATCGTAAGCACGCACCACAACATCACTAGGTTTCAGTTCAATGCCTTTGTAGTCAAATTTATCGAGTACAGCTTTCGGGAGCACATTCAAGGAAGAGCCGTTGTCGATCAACACGTGAGCCAGGGTGATCCCCTCACACTCGATGGAGATATGCAGAGCTTTATTGTGATTCTTTCCTGCTGGCGTCAGGTCAGCATCGGAAAAGCCTAGGCCATTGTCAACAGTCAAATTAGCAACATAATGTTCGAATTGATCGACGGATGTTTCTTGAGGCACATGAGCGGTCTTCAAGAATTTCATCAATGCATTGGCATGGGATTCAGAGGATAACAACAAGGACAACATTGAGATTTTAGACGGAGTATGCCCCAATTGTTCCACTACATCAAAATCGCTCTTACGGATGATTTTCAGCATCTCTTCCATTTCCTGTTTGGCAACATCTTCAGAAGTAACTTCGACCGATGTCTCTGACTGAGGAGGATTGACTGGTCTTTTTCCTCGAATTTCGGGAGCGGGAGGTGAGATTTCTGGGGAGTAGATCCTTCCACTTCGAGTAACTTTACTAGTCCCCACAATATCATTAGGATTAGCAGAACTACCAACTTGCTTTATGCCATGGATGTAAACGTCGCCTCCATAGTTCCACGGAATAGCTTTGCTGGAGGAATATGGCACGGGGCCAGGTGCGGTAATAATCAGGGGAGCCACTTTGGGCTCAGCGGTAATCTTCACAGGCACTCTAGTAGCGGTAATTTCACTGGAGCTTTGGACCTAGCAATCACAGATACCTCTTCAATAGAGTTGTCCACCTTAGGAACCCTTTCAAATAGAATTGTACGATCATCCATCAGCCGTTGAATGCCGTTCTTCAACTTCAAACAATCATTGGGTCGGAGTACACAGAGATCGCAATCTTCAGCACAACCTGGAAATAAACCAGCTTGCAATAAATTCTTCTTAACGATCAGGAGAGGAGATGCTAAATCAGCAACGTCAGTAACGTGAGAATTGTCGTCCACAACATTAACATTCTGGTCATGATTAGGCATAGGTGCTGTGATGACATTGGGGGTCGCCGGAGGATCAAATTCAATTTCTCCAGCGTCGATCATATCCTGAATCTTGTTCTTCAACAACCAGCAATCATTCGTATCATGCCCGGGGCTATCGGAGTGATAGGCACACCTGGCGTTGGGATTATAACGAGGAGAAGTAGTGTTGGGATTTGCAGGAGGGCCTCTGAGGGTAATCAAATTGGCCTTTAACATACTCTGCAGTGCTTGGGTTAAAGTCATATTGATCTTGGTAAACTGTCTTCTCGATCTGTCTTGTCTGTGTTGGAAGTTCTGAGATGGCGGTGCGGCAATTGTAACTGCCCCAACAGTATGGTCACGATTCTTCTTGTTATGCTTCCTCTCACTGTACACAACATTTGATTCATTCTTTCCCTGATAGGACTTTTTGGTGCTTGCAGAAGTAGCTGCCTGTATCTTTCCACTTCGAATGCCGCTTTCAACCCGTTCACCTGTCAAGATAAGTTCAGTGAAACCTGACGAGGAACTTCCCAGTAGATGGCTGTAGAATGGGCCAGTCAGTGTACCCATGAACATGTCCACTAACTCTCGATCAGTCATAGGGGGTTTGACTCTGCCAGCCAAATCTCTCCACTTTTGAGCATATTCTTTGAAACTTTCTTTAGAGCCCATAGTCATATTTTGTAGCTGTAGCCGAGTAGGCGCTAACTCAGAATTATACTGGTAGTGCTTGTAGAAAGCTGTTGCTAAATCAGTCCATGTGCGGATGTTAGAGCTCTCAAGCTGATAATACCACTCTAACTGTGTGCCAGACAGACTCTCTTGGAAGAAATGGATCTACAGTTTCTTATCAGTAGTGTGCGGCTGAATCTTTCTCACATAAGCCCTTAGATGCATCTGAGGACAAGAGGCACCATCATACTTAGTGAAAATGGGAACCTTGAATTTGCGGGGAATGACCACATCAGAGACCAGACCCAAGTTTTCGAAATCCAGACCGGGCACTTTCTGCCCCTCCATAGCTAGCATACGTTCTTCCAGCAACTTGTACTTATCATCCTTCGGAGAGTACTGTTCATGTTCATAATCTTCATCGTCGTCCTCAGAATTGACGAGATTAGGATTCTCATCTTCCGAATCATTCTCGGTCTCTTCTTCTGAATCCTTCGGAATTCTAATCTTGACTCCTGTAACCTGTCCCTTAAGCCTTCTCCCCGGGTTGATGTAACCCACAGGTTTCTGGTCCTTCTTCTTCTCCATCAAAAGAGCTTTCAGTTCTTCCTGCCCCTTAGATAAGCTCAGCATCATTTCCTGGAATTGAGCATTTTGGGCCTGGAGATCTTTGACAGTTTGTTCGAGAGCCATTGTTCAATCTGTTTGAATCTGCTGGAATCTGTTTGATAGGAAAATCGTGAGAACACTGATCCTTTAGAATACCTGTTATGCGATGCAATGCAATGTATGAAATGTTTTCAAGGACTTTCGGGATTTAACTTTGCATAAACTACCAAAAAGAGCTTTTTTTTCTTTTCTCTTTTGTTTTTGCTTTTGTTTTCGTTTTTTCTGTTTTTTTTTTAGCAGAGTTAAATCCCTAAATCCTTGAAATGGTTAGTACAATGCCATGATGTTATGATGTTATGTTGTTATGATGTCATGTTGTTAGATAAATAACAAGCACAAGCAAGTCACACAACAATCATTCCTAGGTTTTAAGGCTTGCGTGAGTTCCATAGGTAAATACCCTCCCCACTGAAGTTTGGTTGGTTCAACCTGTCTTAGAATAGTAACCGGGTTCTAGAAGGATCTCAAATCATTGACCTTTCCTTAAGTCCACTTCAGTGCAACACCAAGTGGTTGACCGAAGCTTCCCTAAAGTCCAATCTCAAAGAGTGTAGTATCGAGTCTCAACCAACTCCAGTCGGAACCGAAGCCAGTTATCTCACTACTTTCTAATGGCCAGGATGAATCAATTAGGGTTCTAAAGGTCTGGTTAATGCTTTTATGACACCACGCGAATGCCAAATATTTCCTCAACTAACATGAGGAACATCAGGACATCCAAAGTGCCACATTAACCGTAGCCATCATTTTGACCATTCCATTATACGCCGGACAGTCGCGATGATCTCTTGCTACTTACCTAAGGTACACTAGATCCGGGTGTAGGATCTTTCACTCAAGCATAACATACCCAAGCAATCCCTTAAAAATAAATCAGACAAATTGAATAAGTGATCTTGTTTTTAAGGTAACCTCTCTTTTTAAATATTTAGGGTCCCCAGCAGAGTCGCCAGTTCTGTCATACGGTGAACTGGACTTTTTTGTGGTTTTAATCGCAATGTCGCGGATAGCAAGAGTCGCCACCGACTTTTCTTTTATCCAATAAGGAAAGGTGGAAAAGAACAGGAAAGACCTTAATTTAGATTTTGGGTTCGGGAGGTACATTATACAAAGGGAAGGTGTTAGCACCCTTTGTATCCATGGTTATCCATGGGCTCTTAATTGCTCGATCACTTATATTATTTTTAAAAAAAAAATGTTTGTGAATTGTTTAGAAAAATTGTTTTGAAAAGAGAATTTAACTTTGTAATGATTCTTGTATGAATGTATACAAAGTGATTATCTCGTTTAGTTTTGAAAATTGTTTAGAAAAATATAACTCGGTAATGATTCTAGTATGAATGTATACCAGGTGGTGATTTTCTGAAGGTATTTTGAAAGGTGTGAGGTGCAAAAAAAATGTTTTAAGTTGTGAGCCAGCAATTAAGAGTTATACCGACCCAAGGTCTTTACGGGCATTCCTATCTTTATGAGGGTAAAACTGTCCTTATTATTGAGAAATAAGTAGTTTTATCCTTTGGATGTAAAAGGGTCATCGTAGGGTCATCGATTGGTCATTGAAGGCAACAGTTATGAGGATACCTTAGCATTCGAAGGGACTATCATCATTTAACCGTAGGCAACATCGGAGGGTCATCGAGGGACAAAGTTGTATATTCGAAGGCAACATCCGAGGGACTATAATTTATTTTATGATGATTTAACCGAAGGGTCTTTGCTAAGGGTATCCCCACGTTCGCGGGACATGACCGTAATATCGTAATCGTAAGGCAACAAAGAGAGGTCCAAGATCACTTATTCAAAGGCAAAGTTTTACAATTAATTATATAATTAGGATGAAACTCCACATTAAAATTATTAAAAAATAATATATTAAAAAAATTAATACATTAGAAATTAATACATTAAAAAATTAATTTAGGGTGAAACTCCACAAGGGTATCCCACAAATAAAGTGGAATACCTAGCCAATAACCTTTTCCTGGGATATGTGAACCTTTACGAAACTCAAAAAAAAGAAACATGTCAGAACACCAAATCAGGGTGCAATCGAAGATTACACCGGAGAAATATCACAACAATAAATAGGATAGGATAAATAATGCATGGCTATGATAAAAACATAAAAAAAACAGACTAGAAGAATCAGGTACTGTCTCGTTCGCCTCTGCCTCGCCTAGCGAAGGCCACGGATTTTGAATTTGAAAACAGCCCCATGTTAGGAACTTTGAATTTTATGGCATTTTATCACAGGAATAACATGGTCAAACATTCAGGGTATTCAGGCATATTTAAATTCCCATACGAAAGCAAATTATATATCAACATTTAATCATGATGCATTATATATGTAGATATGGCCAATTGAAAGTATAAACAATAGAGATACGCAAACCTGTTTGCCAATTCAAGGTTGAAGGGATTGACCACTTGTAGTATCGGAATAAGTTAGGCAGCGGGAATTGGACGGCGATGGCTTCGGTGCAGATGGGCTGCCTTCAGGGTTTCTTTACTCTGAATTCTCCGGGTAGGCAGGGTTCTTATGCCAAAGTTTCTATCCGTCCTTCTCTGTTCTCTCTCTTTCTTTTTCCTCAAGGTTTTGTTCCAAGGAAACCTCAGAGTGTTTTGCTTCTCTTCCTTCTTTCTCCAGTAAATCTCCCAGTGTAAACTCTAAGTGTCCCTACTGAAACTTCAGTATTTATAGACTAATTTCGTGGGTAATGGGCTTGGAATGAGGGAGACCCAAGTCCAAAATAATTTGTTATATTTTATTTATTTATTTATTTTAATTATTTAATTAATTAATTAATTAATTAATTAATTAATTAATTAATTAATTAATTAATTAAAAAAAAATTCTCTTTTTTTTTCTTTTTTTTTTTTTTTCGTTTTTTTTTTTTTTTTTTTTTTTTTTTTTTATAGGAAAAATGATGGGTAATTTTTGGGGTATGACACTGATGTTCCTCATGTTTACTTGAGGAAAAATTTGGCGTCTGCGTGGTGTCATCAAAGCATTAACCAGACCTTTAGAACCCTAATTGACTCATCCTAGCCATTAGAAAGTAGTGAGATAACTGACTTCGGTTCCGACTGGGGTTGGTTGATACTCGATACTACACTCTTTGAGATTGGACTTTAGGGAAATTTTGGTCAACCGCTTGGTGTTGCACTGAAGTGGACTTAAGGAAAGGTCAATGATTTGAGATCCTTCTAGAACCCGGTTACTATTCTAGGACAGGTTGAACCAACCAAACTTCAGTGGGGAGGGTACTTACCTATGGAACTCATGCAAGCCTTAAAACCTAGGAATGATTGTGGTGTGACTTGTTTGTGCTTGTTGCTTACTTGACATCATAACATCATAACATCATGACATCATGACATCATGACATCATGGCATTGTACTAACCATTTCGAGGACTTAGGGATTTAACTTTGCTCTATTTTGTAGGGCTATGGCTTCCAGGAAGACCATCCGGATCAATTTTGTAGCGACCTCTCCTCAACTCAAGGATTTAGTGTCAGAACTTACCGATCATGCTCAGTTCATCAAGAAACATGGTTATCTCCTCAATTTAGTTACCACCGGTTTCAAGGAAGATATGATGAGAGTTCTATTCCAGTTCTTCGATCCTAAACATCATTGCTTCACCTTCCCAGATTATCAGTTGGTACCCACATTAGAAGAATTTTCCAGGTTGCTTGGGATACCTATCCTTGATCAAACACCTTTCAGTGGTTTAGAAAAGATTTCGAGGTCTGAAGAGGTTGCCGCGGCTTTACACATGACAAAGTCCGACATTGAAACTAATTGGGTAACAAGAAGTGAAGTTAAGGGTTTACTTGCCAAATTTCTGATAAATAAGGCCCGAGAATTCCTAAAAGCTATGAGTGTCCACGCTTTCGAAGATGTTCTAGCATTACTAATCTATGGTCTGGTGCTATTTCCTAATCCGAATCAATTCATAGACATGAATGCTGTTAAGATATTTCTCACTCATAACCCTGTTCCCACCTTGCTTGGAGACATTTTGCATTCCCTTCACACTCGTACTATGAAAAGGCAAGGGACTCTCATGTGATGCGTACCTTTATTATCTAGGTGGTTTATTTCGCACCTTCCTCAATCAGTCTTGAAGAATGAGAAAATTTTGAAATGGTCTCAAAGGATAATGTCGCTCTCCCATTCAGACATCCATTGGTGTCCCAACCCCAAAGAAAATGTTATCATCATTGACCATTGTGGAGAATTCTCTAACGTACCACTCCTGGGGATAAGAGGAGGTATTACTTATAATCCTGCTTTAGCCCTACGTCAGTTTGGTTATGCTCGAAGAGATGGTCCACATGAAATAATTATCCAAGGCATTGTGTTTGACTATGACAACGATTCTCAAGGTCTCCGTCAAAGGTTTGTACGAGCTTGGGGCATGGTGAAAAGAAGTACTTTAGGACAGAAAAACTCTATTCCTACGGAACCTTATCTCAGATGGGTACGCGCCAGAGCTCGTGAGCTTATCATGCCATATCTTGCAATCGGACCTCTGATTGTTGAACCAAAAGTTGAAGGAGGTACCCCTCAGATCATTCCTTTTCCAGATATGCCTACCAATGTTGAAGAATTGAAGAAATCTTGGATCCAGTTGAGAGAGGAAAGGGATACTTTTGAAGCTCAGTTCTGTGCTGAAAGGAAGAAAGTATTAGAGCTCACCAGCCAGCTTAATGAGGAACGAAGTCTCAATGCATATCTCCGTCCAAAAAGAAGCCGTCCCTGGGAGACTTGAGCTTTCATTTTTTCTTGTAATGAACATTGATTAAAGAAATTATTAATAAAAGTTCCCCTTTTTGGTGGTTTACGCAAAGTTAAATTCCAAAAGTCCTTGAAAACATTTCATACATTGCATAGCATAACATAACATTGCATAACAGGTACTCTAAAGGATCAATGTTCTCACGGTCTTCCTCTCAAACAGAAAAAATGGCCCTCAAACAAACTGTCAAGGATCTCCAGGCTCAGAATGCTCAATTCCAGGAGATGATCTTGAACTTATCCAAGGGGCAGAAGGAACTGAAGACTCTATTGCTCGAGAAGAAGAAGGATAAGAAATCTGTGAGTTACATTAACCTGGCAAGAAGGCTTAAAGGACAGGCTCCAGGAGTCAAGATTGGAATTCCGAAGGATAAAGATGAGACAGAAAATGATACGAAAGATGAGAATGTTGATTCCTTCAACCCTGAGGACGACTATGAAAATTATGAAAATGAACAGTACTCTCCGAAAGATGATAAGTATAAGTTGCTAGAAGAACGTATGCTAGCTATGGAGGGTCAGAAGGCGCCCGGTCTGGATTTCGAAAGCTTAGGTCTGGTCTCTGATGTGGTCATTCCTCGCAAATTCAAGGTCCCCGCTTTCACTAAGTATGATGGTGCGTCTTGTCCTCAGATGCATCTGAGAGCTTATGTGAGAAAGATCCAGTCGTATACCACTGATAGGAAGCTATGGATCCATTTCTTCCAAGAGAGACTGTCTGGCACACAGTTAGAGTGGTATTATCAGCTCGAGAGCTCTAACATCTGCACCTGGACTGATTTAGCGACAACTTTTTACAAGCACTACCAGTATAATTCTGAATTAGCGCCTACTCGGCTACAGCTGCAGAATATGACTATGGGCTCTAAAGAAAGCTTCAAAGAATATGCTCAAAAATGGAGAGACTTGGCTGGTAGAGTCAAACCCCCTATGACTGATCGAGAATTAGTGGACATGTTCATGGGTACACTGACTGGAGAGGGTTCCACCTTTCTGAATCCCCACTTTTTGTCATGAGCTCACCCTGTCCAGGGTTAAGAGCTATGAGGTCGTATCCTCATTACCCTTTTGATCTGCTCACCCTGACGTTCAATGTCAATGGTTAAGAGCCCATTTGATTACCTTTCCATGGCTTGTTTGTCAAGGTTGATATGACCCCTCTTGACTAAAGCCCTACCCACGTATGTTTGAGCCCCCTTGTTGGCGTGTTTACTTTATGCATGTTTGTTTTGTATGGTGTGATCGTCTCCTCATAGGATTGCTAGGCTTCGTATAGTCTCTCGTTTGCATGTCAATTAAGGTAGCACGGTTCCTTCGTTTAGGACTTCCTTTTTGCATGAGTGTCATACCCCAAAATTTGCCCGTTAATATTACAAGGCATTTTTCAGGACACTCCAACTTATTTTTCAAGGCACTGATCCCAAAAGAACAAAGGCCCAGCACACAGATGGCCAAATCCAGAAAATGGCCCAAACTGGCTTGCTCGCTAGGCGAGCAAAACCTTCGCCTAGCGAATCCCTCGCTATGCCACTCGCCTAGCGAAGCTTGCGAATACCAGAAAATTCGGGGCTTCATTCTGAGTTCATTAGGTCACGAAAAAGCATTATAAATACCAACACTTCAGTCAGAAAAAGAGGAAAAAAGCATAACGAAAACGGAGAAAGGAGAACCCTAACAAGCAAACCCTAACGCTCACAGACGGCAAACCCTGGAGGCAAACCCTGAAGGAACTCAGCGGCATCAAGGTTACCTCTGCCCAATTCAATCTGATTTGCCAATCCAAGGTCGCAATTCAATTTGCAAACAGGTTTGCATTGCTATTACCGCCTTATGTTCTTAATTTGCATATGGCATTATGATTAAATTTATGAAAATATCTTAAGTTTGGCATATGAATTTCTAGTATGTATCTGAATACCTTAAATGATTAACCATGTAATTGCTGTAAATGAAAGCCATAAGGCATAAAATTGGCTGAAATTGTACTGTTATCAAAACCGGAATCCGCAGTCGCTCGCTAGCACATCGCTAAGCGAGCATGCAGCGAGTATTCGCTAAGCCTTCGCTAGGCGAAGAAGGAGCGAACGTGACAGTAGCTGACTTTTCTGTTCTGATTTTTTTTTGCTCATCTGACATGTTTTATCATAGCCATACATTGTTTATCTGATCCTATTACTGTTGTGATTTCTTTTGTGGTGTAACTCTCGATTGCACCCTGATTTGGTATTCTGACATGTTTGCTGAGTTTTGGTAAAGGTTCACATATCCCCGAAAAAGATAGCTTGGTAGGTGTTCCACTTTATTTGTGGGATACCCTTGTGGAGATTCACCCTAAATCACTTAACTGATTTTAATGTATTAATTTTAATGTGGAGATCCACCCTAAATTACCTAGCTGATTTTAATGTATTGATTTCATTGTGGAGATTCATCCTAATTACCTAATTGATTGTAAAATATGGCCTTTGAATATGTGATCTTGGACCTCTCTTTGTTGCCCTACGGTATAACGGTCATGTCCCGCGAATGTGGGGATATACTTAGCAAAGACCCTTCGATTAAATCATCATAAAATAAATCATAGTCCCTCGGATGTTGCCTTCGAATATATGATTTTGTCCCTCGATGACCCTTCAGTGTAGCCTACGGTTAAATGATGAGTGTCCCTTCGAATGCTAAGGTATCTTTACAAATGTTGCCTTCAATGACCAATCGATGACCCTACGATGTCCCTTTTACATCCAAAGGATGAAACTACTTACTTCTCAATAGTAAGGACAGTTTTATCCTCATAAGGATAGGAAATGCCCATAAAGACCTTGGGTAGGTATAACTCTTAATTGCTGACTCACAACCTAGAACATTTTTCATACGTCACACTTGGCAAAACATCTACTAAGAAAATCACCACTTGGTATACATTCATACTAGAATCATTACCAAGTTATATTTTTCCAAACCGCTTTCAAAATTAAATGAGATAAATACTTTGTATACATTCGTACAAGAATCATTACAAAGTTAAACTCTCTTTTCAAAAACATTTTTAAGCAATTCACAAACACTTTTTCAGACAAACATAAGTGATCCAGCAATTAAGAGCCCATGGATAACCATGGATACAAAGGGTGCTAATACCTTCCCTTTGTATAATGTACCTCCCAAACCCAAAATCTAATTAAGGTCTTTCCTGTTCTTTTCCACCTTTCCTTATGGGATAAAAGAAAAGTCGGTGGCGACTCTTGCTAACCGCGACATTTGCTTTCCAAAGCAAAAACACACCAAGTCAGTTCACCGTATGACAATGAGCATTCCTAAAACACAAACAAACTCATTGATTTTTCTTCTCCTAAGAACACGTTAACTCCTTCTACTACAGGTGAGTAAGTCTCCAAAGGTCGAGCATCCGGTAGATTGTGTAGTAAGGTCATTCATCACAAAAAACAAACAAAAATAGGTTAGCCGAGCTACGGTGCTCTGATTCTCAATCCTTCTTGAGATACGTATGCAGCAGGGTAGGGCCTGTGCGAGCAATAACTCTTTCTTTTCCCTACTTTGATTTTCTCTCTTTCGCATCGCATATAGGACTTTTTATACACACACTTTAGACATAAATAGCGAGCGTGGATCCTGTGGAGTACCACAGACGTGAAGGGGTGCGATAACCTTCCCTTCACGTAACCGGCCCCCTTACTCAGTTTTCTTTGGTTCGAGACTTTGTTTTATCCGTTCCCTCTTGGTTATGCAGTACTACCTTTCCCTCCTCTTGGGATAAAAGTACATAGCTGGCGACTCTACTCTTTTTCCTCGCCACCTCTTTTCGCGTTTGTACTTGGATTTGGGAAATCCGGGGAGCGACAGCTGGCGACTCTGCTGGGGATATATTTTCCCTAGTGGGCCTTTCCTAGCGTTGTTTGTCTATTGTCTATTGGGTGTTATTTATTTATTGCTTTGCATACTTGTCTGCTTGCATTGCATCCTATGTGCGCTTTACTGTTTCATGCATACTGTGCTGGCTGTGTATCTGTTTTGGCTGTTGGGTGGGAGTCACAAGAGGTAAAAGGCCCAATACACAGGCTATGAGTGAACTTTAGGACACCTAGGAATAGAGTGATTCATGGGAAGCGGGTGGTATGGCGCCACTTAGCGGAACATGGTATCACGAGCAGTTCAGATTCTGATGGGGTATTATCGTTGCATACACCTGGTGTGCATATGATGATATTCTTGAAAGGATTGTTTATCCTGCGTTTCTCTTGACCTTACCCTGGCCTAGATTACACCCGTGAGTGGGGCGGGAATGAATCATTTACAGGTACTGATGGTGACTTGTTCTGTTGGTGACCGTGTCCTGTTGGTGACTTTTGTTTGGTTCTTGTTGGTGACCGTTGGTTCTGAAGTATGGGTTCTAAGTTGATGACTGTGTTCTATGGTTCCCGGTTCCGAATTCATGCTGAAGTTCCGATCCTGTGCCTTGTGATACACAGCCAACCATCCATTGTTTCATCATTTTGCATCATATCATGTTTACTTTCAAAAAATAATGCATAAAAAAGAAAAAAAGTTAACCCGCATATGCATATCATTTTTCAGGTTTATTCAGGAGTCTGTTCACGCCGAGAGATGGCTGCCATTCCAGAGTTGAAGAGGAAGACTTGCACCTAAAGCTTCTACCGTGAGCCGTTGACATCTTTGGAAGAATTGGGTAATCTCGTGATCGACCGTAATCAGAAAGTTTTTGATGATCAGTATGGGGATATCTTGGCATTGTTGAAGATGGTGGTTGATCCGGTACCTCTGCAGACTCTCTTACAGTTCTATGATCCGGAGCTTCGTTGCTTTACTTTTCAGAACTACCAGTTAGCACCCACTCTTGAAGAGTATTCCATCCTTATGAATGTCCGAATCAAAAACCGAGTACCTTTCCTGGATGTGCCAAAGGAGGTGGATTTAAAAGTTGTCGCTAAGGCTCTTTATTTGAGCATCAAGGAAGTGAGTGATAATTGGAAACCCAGCGGTGATGTTGTGGGCTTATCCTTGAAGTTCTTAGTAAGGATGGCTAAGGAAGAAGTGAAGAAAGGAAATTGGGTAGCTTTCAATGCTCAGTTGGCTGTCATGATTTATGGAGTTATTTTGTTCCCTAGTATGCCTAGTTTCGTGGACCTGGCAGCAATCACTATTTTCATTGGAGGAAATCCGGTGCCTACCTTGTTAGCTGACACCTATTATGCGATACACAATAGGCATGGTAAGTGTGGAGCTATCAGGTGTTGTCTCCCGTTGCTACTCAAGTGGTTCTTGTCTTTTCTACCAACCAATGGACCGTTTGTGGATACTCATAATACTCACAAATGGACTCAGAGGATCATGTCGCTTAGATCTTATGATATCAAGTGGCAAGCTTATAGGATTAATGTACGCAACGTCATTATGAGTTGTGGAGATTTTCGCAATGTTCCACTCATAGGGACTAGGGGTTGCATCAACTACAACCCGATTCTTTCTCTCCGTCAGTTGGGTTTTGTCATGAATGGAAGGCCGCAAGATGTCGAGATAGCTGAAAACGTGTACTTTGAGAAGCGGAGCGATCCAGCAAGATTGGAGCAAGTGGGAAAAGCTTGGGAGAATATTGGTATAAAAGATGGATCTGTTTTAGGGAGGAAGTTTGCAATTGCTATGCCTGCTTACACTGAGTGGGTCAAGGAAAGAGTTGGAACTTTGTTGCTACCATGTGACCGGATGGAACCATTACAGGAGCAACCGCCTTTGATCCTTTCTGAGAGTGTGCCTGCTGAGTATTACAAACAAGCCTTAATGGAGAATCGCCAGTTGAAAGAAAATGAACAAGAGATCCAAATGGAGCTTTACAAAGCAAAAGCTGATAGGCTGAATTTGGCTCATAAACTCAAAGGAGTGCAAGGTGAAAGTGCTAGTAGATCAAGAAACAAAAAGAGGTCCTATGATGAGATAGAAACAATGTTGGATGAAGAACACCTTGAACGCTTAAGATTACAAAAAGCGGAAGCCAATTACAAAAAGAAGATACGAGACTTAGAAAAACAGCTTAAGGACAAAGATACTAAGTTGAAGAAAGAGGTAGATCTGAGGCATGCAGTAGAGAGCCAGCTCCGAGGAAGTGACATTCGTGCATCTCATTTCCTAGAGGAAGTTGTTGAACTCAGGGTGCAACTGAAAGAGAAGCTCACCCCTCTACCTGAGTGTTCAGAGTGTGACCGATTGATGGATCAGTGCCAGTATTTGAAGACTCTCATTCCTGAAGGACGACTTCCCTAGTTTGTCTTGTTGTTTATTTTGAAGATCACCTCCAGGATTTTTGGATGGGATTCCTTGTTCTACACTGATGAACTGAATCTTTGCTTGAACTACATTTGTATGAATCTTATTTCTTATGCCTATGGATGAGATTATTGATGTCTCACTTTTGCTTGCCGTCTAGTGTATGTTGCTTCTTTGTTGTTTATGTTCCGCTTACGAGTACAGGTTGCCATTTTTCAAAGGTGGACGAGACTCTTGAATACCTGAGAAATGATAAAACATAGCATACACATCATACGCATCATACACATATCATTCTTGCATCATTACAGGTGTTCTGGAAGAGGATTTCTCATTCTGGTTCCCGTTTCAGGCAGGATTGCTGAGCATCGTCCGCACTGTTACGCAACAAGGCAGAATCAACAGAAGATCATGGATCAAGTTCAAGCAGAACTAGCAGAGATGAGGACCAACATGGCCCAATTCATGAATATGATGCAAGGGGTAGTGCAAGTTCAAGAGGAACTCCGAGCCTTGGTCCAGAGACAAGAAACTATGATTCCCCCTGTCGGTCAAAATCCTCCAGAAGGAGCCCCTGTCGATGACGCTGTTGTTACCAACCCTGTCAACAACCATGCTACTGGTGACGAACTGCGTGGTATTAGAATCAATGGACAACCCATCATTACAGAGGTTGCTAATGCTCGAGCGGCACGTGCCCCAGTTCACCATCCTTCTCATTTGGTTGACAAGCAAGAAGATATGTTCACTATTCCCAGTGATGATGATGAATTTGGAAAGGCGGAAGAGAGAGATAGAAAGGTTGACGCCCTTGCTGAAAAGATTTGCGCCATGGAGTGCCAGAATTCTCTGGGCTTTGATGTTACTAACATGGGTTTAGTTGATGGTTTGAGGATCCCATACAAGTTCAAAGCGCCATCTTTCGACAAGTACAATGGCACTTCTTGTCCCCGAACTCATGTGCAAGCTTACTACCGGAAGATATCCGCTTATACTGATGATGAAAAAATGTGGATGTACTTTTTCCAAGACAGCTTGTCTGGAGCCTCTTTGGATTGGTACATGGACTTGAGAAAAGAATCTTTCAGAAGCTGGAGAGAGTTAGGTGAAGCTTTTCTGAGGCAGTACAAGCATAACATGGACATGGCTCCGAGCAGAACCTAGTTGCAGAGTTTGTTTCAAAAGACTGGTGAGAGTTTCAAGGAATACGCCCAGAGGTGGCGCGAGCTAGCTGCAAGAGTACAACCTCCGATGTTGGAGAGAGAATTGATAGATATGTTCATTGGAACCCTGCAAGGTGTATTCATGGATCGTATGGGAAGTTGCCCGTTTGGTAGTTTTTCGGATGTTGTGATTTGCGGAGAAAGAACTGAAAGTCTTATCAAAGCGGGAAAAATCCAAGACCTTGGTTCTTCAAGTTCTTCAAGTGATAAGAAACCATTTTCAGGGGCACCCAGAAGGAGAGAGGGTGAGAAAAATGCTATATATAATCAGAGAAATGGAAACAGAGGACAACAATACCGTCAAGTTGCTGCTGTGACTATTCCAGCAACCCAACCTCAACAACCACAAAGAGGGCAACCACACCAACAACAGCAACGCCAATTCCAACCAAGACAAAGAATGCCAGATCGTCATTTTGATCCGTTGCCAATGACTTATGCTGAATTACTCCCTGAGCTGCTCAGGTTAAAGTTTGTCGGACTTCGCACTATGGCTCCATTAACAAGGATTCCCGCTGGTTATGATGCTAATGTCCGTTGTGACTTTCATTCTGGTGCGCCAGGGCACCACATCGAGAATTGTCGGGCTTTTCACCATAAAGTTCAAGATTTGATTGATGCCAAGACGATTAACTTTGCTCCTACTCCGAATGTGGTGAATAATCCTATGCCTCAGCATGGAGGGCCCAGAGTAAATGGTGTGGAAGATGGGGAAAATTTGAACTTGGTAGTCAATATTAATGATGTTCAGACTTCGTTGTTTGTGGTGAAGGAACGTCTGCTTAGAGGGGGAGTATTCCCGGGATGTGACCAGAATTGTTCAGACTGTGGTAATCATGAAAACGACCGTGTGAAGTTGAAAGAAGGTATCCAAGAATTGATGAATGAAGGTTGTTTACAGTTTGACCGAGTAGTTAAAGACCGTGAAGAGGTATCGACTGTTACCATTTACTTTACACCGTCAGAAGGTCCTGTACGTGCTCCAAGAACTACTAGTGCGCCTGTGACTATTGGTACTCCTGTGACCGTAGCTGCGCCTATGACCATATCTGCTCCGGTGACTGTTGGTGTTCCCGCGATTATTAATGCTCCAGTAACTATCAGTACTCCTACCACCATTGCTGCTTCTAGTGGAAGACTTTTTGAGAATAGTAGAGCAATTATGTGGCAATATGACAATGCTTCTTGCAGAAATAGAAGACCTGAGAATCAGACCAGATCAGTAAATCAGACTCCAGTAACAGTTGGTTCGACTGTGTGTAATGTGGGAGGACCCGGAGGATTTACGAGAAGTGGTCGTTTGTTTGCACCACAGGTTCCGAAGGATAACAATGCTGAGGCTCTTGCTAGAACAAACGGAAAATAAGTTGTGGTTGAAGAAGAACCAGTGCGAAAGGAAGTGCCTGAGAATTCTTTTGAGAAGGACGTGGAGGAATTTATGAGAACTATCAAGAAGAGTGATTACAAGATCGTGGATCAGTTGAACCAGACACCGTCAAAAATCTCTATTCTCTCTCTGTTAATGTGTTCTGAGGCACATCGTAACGCCCTGTTGAAAATGTTAAATATGGCTTATGTGCCTCAAGAGATTTCTGTTAACCAGCTTGAAGGTGTTATTGCAAATGTTAACACGAAACATGGTTTGGGATTCACGGATCTAGACCTGACACCCAAGGGTCGCAATCACAATAGAGCTCTACATATCACGATGGAATGCAAAGGCGCGGTTTTGTCGCATGTTTTGGTTAATATCGGTTCTTCTTTAAATGTGCTGCCCAAAAAGGCTCTGAGTAAGCTTGATGTCGAAGGGGTTGTTCTCACACCAAGTGATCTTGTTGTCCGGGCTTTTATCCAAGCGATCAGTTTGTGGTGAAGTCACGTTGCCTGTGAAGATCGGCCCGGAAGTGTTTAATATTGTCTTCTATGTGATGGATATTCAACCAGCATATAGTTGTCTGTTGGGGCGTCCCTGGATACACGGAGTCGGAGCAGTTTCTTCGACTCTCCACCAAAAGCTAAAATATGTGTGGGATGGTCAAGTTGTGACCGTGTGTGGCGAAGAGGACATCTTTGTGAGCCATTTATCCTCCTTCAAATATGTGGAAATGGATGGCGAAATTCATGAAATGCTATGTCAAGCTTTTGAGACTGTCAGTATTGAGAAGGTGGCTTTTGTTGAACAGAAGAAACCAGGTACCTCGATTGCGTCCTATAAACAAGCTCTGGAGGTCATTCATTCAGGTAACGCGGAAGGCTGGGGCAAGGTGATTGATGTGCCCGTAAAAGAAGACTTGTTTGGCAATGGTTATCAGCCTTTTCAATCATCAGAGCAGGGTGTCCAGAACCAGAAAGGGCCGTGTACTTTCACTAGTGCTGGATTGATGAATCACGGGGATGTCTTTGTAACAGGCAATGAAGATGGTGACAGTGATTGTGATATGGATAATTGGGTGCGCCCGTGTGCTCCAGGGGAGAAGATCAACAACTGGACTGCTGAAGAAATAGTCCAAGTTACTCTTCAGACAAAGTAATTTTCTTTTGTTTTTTCATTTTGCATGAAAGTCTTACGTTCCGCCCAGGGCGTAATGACTCATTGTAGGGCCACATCATGTTTTGAATTTTCAATGGTTATCATCAATAAAGGACGTTTTGCAATCAAATTTGTGCTCACTGTCTTTCTGTGACTTCCTTGAACTCTTTTCTAAAATAAAGCATGAAACATCGTTTGTGCAGAATTGATCTTGCGGATTCCATTGAAAACGGTTTTGTTATGACTCAGTATGACTTCGATAATCCCATTTACCAAGCCGAAGAGGAGAGTGAAGAAGATTGTGAACTCCCCAAAGAATTGGCCAGACTATTGAAACAAGAGGAAATGGTCATTCAACCTCATCAGGAAGAGTTGGAAGTCATTAACCTTGGTACTGAGGACGCAAAGAAAGAAATCAAGATAGGGGCTGCTTTAGAGGAAAAGGTCAAGAGAGGGATGATTGAAATGCTGCAGGAATATGTGGATGTATTCGCATGGTCGTATCAAGATATGCCTGGTTTGGATACAGATATTGTGGTGCACAGGCTACCTCTCAGAGAAGATTGTCCTGCGGTAAAGCAGAAGCTTCGCAGAACTAGTCTTGATATGGCTGTCAAGATTAAAGAGGAGGTTCAGAAACAGTTGGATGCAGGTTTTTTAGCAGTTACCAATTATCCCCCTTGGGTGGCCAACATCGTACTCGTGCCGAAGAAGGATGGTAAAGTCAGGATGTGTGTCGATTACCGAGATTTAAACAGAGTCAGTTCGAAAGATGACTTCCCATTACCTCACATTGATGTATTGGTCGATAACACTGCTCAGTCCTCGGTTTTCTCTTTCATGGATGAATTTTCTGGCTATAATCAGATTAAGATGGCACCAGAAGACATGGAGAAGACGACATTCATTACACCTTGGGGCATGTTCTGTTATAAGGTAATGCCATTTGGGTTGAAGAACGTCGGTGCTACCTACCAAAGAGTTATGACGACTCTCTTTCATGACATGATGCATAAAGAAATTGAAGTGTACGTGGATGATATGATTGCGAAGTCTCAGACAAAAGAGGAGCACTTGGTAAACTTGCAAAAGTTGTTCGAAAGATTGAGAAAGTTCAAACTGAGGCTGAATCCAAACAAGTGTACGTTTGGAGTGAGATCTGGAAAGCTGTTGGGTTTCATTGTCAGTGAGAAAGGGATTGAGGTTGATCCAGCGAAAGTAAAAGATATTCAAGAAATGCCTGAACCAAGAACGGAAAAGCAGGTTTGTGGGTTTTTAGGGAAGCTGAACTACATTGCACGGTTCATATCTCACCTAACAGCTACGTGCGAACCGATATTTAAATTGCTAAGAAAAGATCAAGCAATCAGGTGGAACAATGATTGTCAAAAAGCTTTTGATAAGATAAAAGAATATTTGCAGAAACCTCCAATTCTTATACCTCCAGTTCCTGGGAGGCCCCTGATAATGTACCTTTCAGTAACAGAGAATTCGATGGGGTGTGTATTGGGACAGCATGACAAGTCTGGTCGAAAAGAGCATGCAATATACTACCTTAGCAAAAAGTTTACCGACTGTGAAACAAGATATTCGTTGCTCGAGAAAACTTGTTGCGCTTTGGCATGGGCTGCTCGCCGACTAAGACAATATATGTTGAACCATACTACCTTGTTGATTTCTAAGATGGACCCAGTAAAGTATATCTTTGAAAAGCCGGCTCTTACCGGACGAGTGGCTCATTGGCAGATGATTTTGGCAGAGTATGATATCCAGTACACGTCGCAAAAGGCCATCAAGGGTAGTATTCTGTCTGATTACCTTGCCGAGCAACCAATTGATGACTATCAACCGATGATGTTTGAATTCCCCGATGAAGATATCATGTACTTAAAGATGAAAGATTGTGAAGAGCCTCTTGTCGAGGAAGGACTGGATCCCGATGACAAGTGGACACTGATGTTTGATGGGGCGGTAAATGTGAATGAAAATGGTGTTGGGGCAGTACTCATTAATCCTAAAGGTGCACACATACCTTTTTCCGCCAGATTGACTTTTGAAGTAACCAACAACGAAGTTGAGTACGAGGCCTGTATCATGGGGATTGAGGAAGCCATCGACCTAAGGATCAAAACTATGGACATTTATGGAGATTCTGCTCTAGTGATTAACCAAGTCAATGGAGACTGGAATACTCATCAGCCGCATTTGATTCCTTATAGAGATTACACCAGAAGGATCCTGACTTTCTTCAAGACAGTAAAGTTGTATCATGTACCCCAAGATGAAAATCAAATGGCTGATGCCTTAGCCACTTTGTCTTCCATGATTAAAGTTCATTGGCAGAATCATGTGCCACATGTTGCTGTGAATCGACTCGAGAGGCCTGCGTATGTGTTTGCAGCAGAGTCTGTTATTGATGAGAAGCCGTGGTTTTATGATATTAAGAATTTCCTCAAAAGCCAAGAGTATCCTGAAGGAGCGTCAAAGAATGACAAGAAGACATTGAGAAGGCTAGTTGGAAGTTTTTACTTGAACAAGGATGATGTGTTGTACAAGAGAAACTTTGACATGGTTCTGCTCAGATGCGTGGTTAGACACGAAGCAGACATGTTAATGCAGGAAGTACACGAGGGATCTTTCGGTACCCATGCGGGTGGTCATGCAATGGCCAAGAAGTTGTTAAGAGCCGATTATTACTGGATAACCATGGAATCTGATTGTTTCAAATACGCTCGGAAGTGCCACAAATGTCAGATCTATGCAGATAAAGTGAATGTACCACCAAACCCTCGGAATATTATGAATTCTCCTTGGCCATTCGCGATGTGGGGCATCGATATGATTGGAAAGATTGAACCTACTGCTTCTAATGGACATCGCTTCATCCTAGTCGCGATTGATTACTTTACCAAGTGGGTGGAAGCAACTTCCTATGCCAATGTTACCAGACAAGTGGTTGCTCGTTTCATTAAGAAAGAAATTATCTGTCGTTATGGGGTTCCTGAGAGAATCACCACTGATAATGGTTCGAATCTCAATAACAAGATGATGAAAGAGCTTTGCAAAGACTTTAAGATCGAACACCACAATTCTTCTCCTTACATACCAAAGATGAATGGTGCTGTAGAGGCGACAAACAAGAACATTAAGAAGATTGTGCAAAAGATGGTCGTGACGTACAAGGATTGGCATGAGATGTTGCCTTTCGCTTTGCATGGGTATCGTACCTCAGTGCGTATGTCAACCGGGGCAACTCCGTTTTCACTTGTGTATGGCATGGAGGCAGTCTTGCCAGTAGAAGTTGAAATCCCTTCTTTGAGGATGATGATGGATGTAAAACTTGACGAGGCTGAGTGGGTTCAAGCCAGGTTTGATGAGTTAAATTTAATTGAGGAAAAGCGATTAGCAGCTGTGTGCCATGGACAACTATATCAGAGAAGGATGAAGAAAGCCTTTGATCAAAAAGTGCGTCCTCGAAGCTATCAGATAGGTGACTTAGTTTTGAAGAGGATCCTTCCTCCCGGTACAGATAACAGGGGCAAGTGGACTCCGAATTATGAAGGTCCATATGTTGTTAAAAAGGTCTTTTCTGGTGGAGCTTTGATGCTTACAACTATGGATGGTGAATATTTTCCGTCTCCTGTGAATTCAGATGTAGTCAAAAAATACTTCGCATAAATTGACCCGCTGGACAAAAAAAAAATCCAGGCAAAAAAGGGCATCCCGGCGAACCAAGAGAAAAAGAAAAGAAAAAGGTTCGGGCAAAAGTTAGGGATAAAGAATAAAAAGAGGGATTAAAGCGAAGACTACAGTCTGAGTTATCTGTACTTCATCGCGTTTCAGTGTCTACCATCTTGAAGGATATGATCGGTCCAATCACTCTTCTCAGAAAGCGAAAAATTTGGGGGAAAGTGAAGATCTATGAGTCATAACAGAATTGGAAAATAGTGGAATATCGTGTTCACATTGCCAATAGGATAGTTTATTTTCTCTTTTGGCGCAATTACCTCTTACTAAGAATTGCTTCCTGATGTATTTGCCTTTATAGGTCATTTTCAATCAATAAAAGTCGTTATTCAGTCAAATTGCTCTCTTGTTTTTTATTTTTACTGTTTTGTTTGCAAAAAACGTCTGAATTTTTTATAAACATTGCATCTAAAAACATGAAGGCTAGACAATGACGTGCGGAAAGATAAAACATCTGAAAATCATTTTGAATGTTGAGTACACTTGAGTATATTTTGTCCATACGATCCCCTGGGGCATGTATGTCTTGCCGTTTTGCAGGCTACTATCTTTGATTGATGGCTAAAGCAGATGAGCCAAAGTTTGTTCGAAGGAAGACCCTGTCGTTTCAACACTGTCTAGTCGTGTAAGAAGTTGGGTCGTCTAAGTCGAGTTCGGAATTTGTTTCCCCAGCATGGTCGAGAGGTTGGTGTTTTCCCAACAAGTGACTCCCCAGTTGAGTTAGTTTCTCTACCGTTCCGAGAATGTTATCCTCAGCAGAATTGTTGTGTGTCCCCACAGAGTTAGAAGATCGAATCAGAAATTGCATGCTCAGTAAGGTGATCATTTGCTTTCCTAGCAGGAGTTTTCCTCCCTTTGCATCTTGCATGTAGTAATCATCATTTGCATTCGCATTCTCAAATCGCGTAGCATTTCCATTCAGTGTGGAGCATTACGCCATAGAAAACTCAAACATATGCATACATGTATTAAACCAGATTGGATCATATCTCCGGAAGAGACGGATCATTTTTCAACATCAATGTAGCACATTTGCAGCAGTTGCTCTTGGCAACATTCAGAATCGATGATCCCAGTGAGATTTATTTTCTCACCAGTTCGTGAAAGGAAAGCTTGATTCTCTTCCGATTTAGTCACCAGTAAGTGTCTGCCTTATTTTGACATATGTAGATGTCATCCTTGTGATATCGGTAAGTGTCGTGTTGATCCCCGTAAATGTCTGTGCTTTTCTTTGATGTCGGCAAACATCATCTTTCGATGTCGGTAAACGTCGAATTCCAATCGTTAGCGACCAATAAATGGCATGTCTCTCATGGTGTCTACAAAAAATCGTTCTGTCAACACCCGTGTGTGTCCTTTCCCTTTTTGGTATCGGTAAACATCATTGATTCGATGTCAGTAAACATCAGCCGCTTGTTAACCATCGTTAAATGGTTTGGTCGTTTAAGATTCCCCAGCAGATTCGCTATCCGTAAATATCGAGTGTTTCATTTTCGCCATCGGTAAATGGTTTCGTTTCATAAGTGTATTCTTTCTTTGACATCGGTAAATGTCTGGTCTTGTTTCACTTATAAACATCCTTGTTCGATGTCGGTAAACATCGAGTTCCATCCCAGTCACCGGTAAATGGCTGGTCTTGTTTCACTTATAAACATCCTTGTTCGATGTCGGTAAACATCGAGTTCCATCCCAGTCATCGGTAAATGTCTGGTCTTGTTTCACTTGCTCCTCCCCAGTGAAGCCGCCATCGGTAAATGGCCTCGCTTTCCTTGATATTGGTAAATATCATATTTTATTTTGAAGCCGCCATCGGTAAGTGGCCTCGCTTTCCTTGATATCGGTAAATATCGAATTTTGTTTTGAAGCCGCCATCGGTAAATGGCCTCGCTTTCCTTGATATCGATAAATATCAAATTTTGTTTTGAAGCCGCCATCGGTAAATGGCCTCGCTTTCCTTGATACCGGTAAATATCAAATTTTGTTTTGAAGCCGCCATCGGTAAATGGCCTCGCTTTCCTCGCTTCGTCACCTACAAAGTGCAAATTCTCCGGTTCTTTTGGTATTCAATCCCTGTTTACCTTGAAAGTCTGATAGCCACTACTTTCATCCGTTCAGGTTCACAGTTGATTGAATAGGGGCAGCTGTAGCACCTCAAATTTGCCCTCTTCATTCATGCATTCATTTTTTAGGTCATTTAACATTTCATATTACATTTCATCATGTCAATCAGAATTAGCTCCAAGAGGATGTCATCCAAGTCACTTTGTGGGCTCTATCTGAAGGATCAAGCTTAATGGGCTCAGTACAGTTCAAAATTCAACTATGATGCCAAAAGTCAACTGTTGGTCGACTGAAGGTGAAATGGCAAGGGAATGACTTGAGTTACTTCCAACATGTTCAAATAGGGTCTATTCATCATTCAAAACGTTAATCTTGAAGGAGCAAAAGTTTGTTCATGAGCTGTCATGCTCGCTAGGCGAGCAGAATGGGTCGCCTAGCGAGTCCCAAGAAAAGCCACCAGAATCACCTACGCTCAGAGGAATTTCCTGAACTGTCATGCTCGCTAGACGAAGCCCACGCATTTTGAAAATAAAAAAAAATAAAAAAAACAAAAAAAAAATAATAAATAAATAAATAAAATATAACAGAAAAATCTTGGACTTGGACCTCTCTCATTTGAGCCCACAAAGCCACGAAAATTAGGTTATAAATTCTAAAAAAAAAATTCAGTGGAAAAACCCTAGAGAGATTCTAACTAATTCAGAGCAACCTCCAGAGACTGAAGGGAACTCATCTGTAAAGAACCAATTCCCTCTCATATAAACCCTAAGATTGTTCTGCAAAGTCAACGGTGCAATTCAATTGCAATCGATCTCTCCAATCAGTAGGTATGTCATGTCTTGATGTGTGGATCCTTGCCCCTGACTTTGAGTTTTGATACCCTTTTGATGCATTTGTTTGACAAGGGGTTTAGGCCTCCTGTCCTTGGTTGCTTTTTGTGAGCTTTTTTATGAATTTTAATGGCATGATTCATGTGGTTATATTTTGATTCTGGTTTGGTGTAACTCTTGATTGCACCCCGTCTTGTTATTCTAACCTGTTTGTTGAGTTTTTTTGTGAGGGCTCACATGACTCTTGAAGAGATAGCTTGCTTGGTATTCCACTTTATTTGTGGGATACCATTTGGAGATTTATTCTGATTGCTTTGCTGACTTGTTTTCTTTGATGGTGCCGACCTGAGAGATCTTTGGGTTTCTTGTCTCTTTAGTTGTTGTTACTTCGGATCTTTATCCGTGTGGTAGATCTCTTGATCCCTTTTACATCTTTCCCGCATTTTTACCGCTTTCTTAGCTGGAAGACCTCAATAGGAGGCAATGTTTTCTTTTGTTTGTTTACTTTTGTGCCCAAAGACCTCCAAGGAAGAGGCGCCAATGCTAAAGACCTCCATGAAGAGGCAATTGACGGATAAAAGGGATTAGTAGTCAATCCCCCGTTATTCAGTGTGTCGTTCTTTATGCTCGCACTACGTGTCGATGCTTCAGAATAAAAGCCCAAGATCTTTTGTCCGGTCAGTCAGTGGAGAGGGTTCCACCTTTCTGAATCCCCACTTTTTGTCATGAGCTCACCCTGTCCAGGGTTAAGAGCTATGAGGTCGTATCCTCATTACCCTTTTGATCTGCTCACCCTGACGTTCAATGTCAGTGGTTAAGAGCCCATTTGATTACCTTTCCATGGCTTGTTTGTCGAGGTTGATATGACCCCTCTTGACTAAAGCCCTACCCATGTATGTTTGAGCCCCCTTATTGGCGTGTTTACTTTATGCATGTTTGTTTTGTATGGTGTGATCGTCTCCCCATAGGATTGCTAGGCTTCGTATAGTCTCTCGTTTGCATGTCAATTAAGGTAGCATGGTTCCTTCGTTTAGGACTTCCTTTTTGCATGAGCATTCCTAAAACACAAACAAACTCATTGATTTTTCTTCTCCTAAGAACACGTTAACTCCTTCTACTATAGGTGAGTAAGTCTCCAAAGGTCGAGCATCCGGTAGATTGTGTAGTAACGTCATTCATCACAAAAAACAAACAAAAATAGGTTAGCCGAGCTACGGTGCTCTGATTCTCAATCCTTCTTGAGATACGTATGTAGCAGGGTAGGGCCTGTGCGAGCAATTACTCTTTCTTTTCCCTACTTTGATTTTCTCTCTTTCGCATCGCATATAGGACTTTTTATACACACACTTTAGACATAAATAGCGAGTGTGGATCCTGTGGAGTACCACAGACGTGAAGGGGTGCGATAACCTTCCCTTCACGTAACCGGCCCCCTTACTCAGTTTTCTTTGGTTCGAGACTTTGTTTTATCCGTTTCCTCTTGGTTATGCAGTACTACTTTTCCCTCCTCTTGGGATAAAAGTACATAGCTGGCGACTCTACTCTTTTTCCTCGCCACCTCTTTTCGTGTTTGTACTTGGATTCGGGAAACCCGGGGAGCGACACAGTGCCAAAGAAGGATGGTAAGGTGCGAATGTGTGTAGATTACAGAGATTTGAATAAAGCAAGTCCCAAAGACGAATTTCCACTTCCGCACATTGATGTTCTGATAGATAACACCGCTCAACACAAGGTATTCTCATTCATGGATGGATTCTCAGGTTATAACCATATTAAGATGGCACCTGAAGACATGGAGAAAACTACGTTTCTGACGCAATGGGGCACTTTCTGTTACAAAGTAATGCCATTCGGTTTAAAGAATGCAGGGGCAACATACGAGCGTGCTATGGTGGTTTTGTTCCATGATATGATCCATCATGAAATAGAGGTATATGTGGATGACATGATAGCCAGATCTCATACTGAAGAAGAACATCTCGATCATTTATACAAACTGTTTGAGAGGTTGAAGAAATACAAGTTGAGATTGAACCCGAACAAATGCACCTTTGGAGTAAGATCCGATAAACTCTTGGGCTTTATTGTTAGTGGTAAAGGAATTGAGGTTGACCCGGCTAAGGTGAGAGTTATTCAAGAAATGCCAGTTCCCCGTACAGATAAAGAAGTCAGAGGTTTCTTGGGACGCTTGAATTACATTGCCCGATTTATCTCCCATTTGACTGCTACTTGCAAACCCATCTTCAAATTACTGAGGAAAAATCAAGAGATAATATGGAATGATGAGTGTCAAGAAGCTTTTGACAAAATCAAGAAGTATCTCCAAGAACCTCCAATTCTGATGCCACTAGTTGAAGGAAGACCTCTAATCATGTATTTGACCGTGTTAGAAAATTCAATGGGGTGTGTGATGGGGAAACATGACGAGTCTGGTCGAAAAGAGCATGCAATATACTACCTTAGCAAAAAGTTTACCGACTGTGAAACAAGATACTCACTGCTTGAGAAAACTTGTTGTGCTTTGGCTTGGGCTGCTCGTCGACTGAGACAGTATATGTTGAATCATACCACTTTATTGATTTCTAAGATGGATCCTATCAAATATATATTTGAGAAACCTGCTCTCTCCGGAAGAATAGCAAGATGGCAGATGATTTTAACAGAGTATGATATCCAGTATACTACCCAGAAAGCAATCAAAGGAAGCGTGTTAGCTGATCATTTGGCTCATCAAGCAGTTGATGATTACCAATCTATGAATTTTGAGTTCCCTGATGAGGATGTTATGCTTGTTACTGATTATGAAGAACCTGGACCGAATGAAGGACCCGAACTGGGATCCCGATGGACTATGGTTTTTTATGGATCTTCTAATGCATTGGGCAATGGTGTTGGTGTTGTAATTATTTCTCCCAAGGGTTGCCATACGCCTTTCACTGCTAGACTATGTTTTGATTGTACCAATAATATGGCTAAGTATGAAGCATGTATTTTGGGACTCAGAGCTGCTATAGACCTGAGAATCAAGTTTTTGAGTGTGTACGAAGACTCAGCCTTAGTAATCAGTCAGATCAAAGGAGAATGGGACACTAAACATCTGAATCTCATCCCTTATCGAGAGCGGGTGTTGACATTAATCCCATACTTTGAAGAGATTACATTCGAACATATTCCACGAGAAGAGAATCAGTTGGCAGACGCATTGGCTACCATGTCATCTATGTTCAGAGTCAGATGGGACAATGAAGCTCCCATGATCACCATTGAACGATTAGATGAACCAGCATATTATTATGAATTTAATGCTGATGAAGTAGAAGAGAAACCTTGGTTCCACGAAGTAAAAAGATATTTAGAAACTCAGGAACACCCTAAAGGGGCATCCATCAATGACAGAAATTTTTTGAGGAAGTTCTCTACTAAATTCTTTTTGAGTAATGGAGTATTATACAAACGTAATCATGATTCGACTTTGCTTCGCTGTGTGGATAAAAAGGAAGCAGAAAAGATTATGGAAGACATGCATGACGGTATTTTTGGGACTCATTTTAGTGGACATACGATGGCCAAGAAGATTCTGAGATCAGGGTATTATTGGTCTACCATGGAAGCTGATTGCCACCAGCACTCCAGAACTTGTCACAAGTGCCAGATCTATGCGGACAAAGTACATGTACCTCCTGCTCCATTGAACGTGCTGACAGCCCCTTGGCCCTTTGCAATGTGGGGCATTGATATGATTGGAGAGATTAAACCTACTGCTTCTAATGGACATCGTTTCATTCTTGTTGCTATTGATTACTTTGCAAAGTGGGTAGAGGCAGCCTCATTTGCTTCTGTCACCAAGAATGTGGTGGCACGGCTCATCAAGAATAGTCTTATTTGTCGGTATGGCATCCCTGAAAGAGTTATCACTGATAATGGTACTAATTTGAACAACAAGATGATTACTGAACTCTGCACACAGTTCAAAATAAAACACCATAACTCTTCTCCGTACCGGCCAAAGATGAATGGCGCCGTAGAAGCTGCTAATAAGAATATTAAGAAGATTATACAAAAGATGACAATAACATACAAAGACTGGCATGAGATGTTACCATTTGCTCTTCATGGTTATCGCACTTCAGTACGCACTTCGACAGGGGCAACTCCTTTCTCTTTAGTCTACAGAATGGAAGCCGTTTTACCAGTGGAAGTTCAGATTCCCTCTCTAAGAATTATGAAAGATGCAGGCTTAGATGAAGATGAATGGGTTCAGACTCGACTCGATCAGATAAATTTGATTGATGAAAAGAGACTTGCGGTTGTTTGTCATGGACATATATATCAGAAGCACATGACCCAGGCATTTAATAAAAAAGTCAAGAGACAGGTGTATCAAATTGGCGACTTGGTGATAAAGCGTATCATTCTACCACAAGGTGATCTTAGAGGCAAATGGACTCCCACATACGAAGGGCCATTTGTAGTTAAGAAGGTATTCTCTGGTGGAGCCATGATGCTTGCTAAATGGATGGCGAAGATTTCCCGCATCCCATGAACGCGGACATAGTTAAAAAATACTACGCATAAAAGAGACCCGCTAGGTCGACATATCTAGGCAAAAGTAAGGGTATCCCGGCGAACCAAAAGGGTTCGGGCAAAAATTAAGGATAAACATATAAAAATGTACACCCGACAAGTCGAAAACCTGAAAAGGCGGCTTGGGCAAAAAAGGGTATCCTGGTGGACTGAAAACCTGAAAAGGCGGTCCAGGCAAAAATTAGGGATTAAAGCGTATGACTATGTCCCGTTCTCGGTCAGCTTCACCAAAGTCAAAGAGACTGAACAAGCCAATCACTTCTATCCGACAGCAAGAGATGAGATGCTTGAAGACATAATAGCAGTAGTAGAATTAAAATCAATAGGACTTTTTTTTCATAGCTGTTTTTTCTTTGCTTTCTTGACAATTTCCTCTTACTAGGATTTCTGTCTCCTTGTATTAAAATTGCTTGTTTATAGGCCCTATTTCAAAATCAATACAATTTTATTTTCAAAAAGATACTTTTGTTTTACTTTCTCCGTTTTGTTCGCATAAACGTCCATTGATTTAATTCGAATTAATATATGCATTTTAATATGATTGATGTTTACCGAAAATACATGCATAAAATAGAAATAGCAATTACTAAAAGACTTTAGGATCAAGAATAAGGTTTAACCATGCGTTCTAACAAATCCGGTTGCAAATCCTATTCCCCAGCAAAACCAGTTATTCCCAGAAGAAATTGGCACTACTAGACAGACTGGTCATCTCTTTTATCCCCAGTCAGGTTCTGTTGAATATTTCTACCATCAGACAGAAATCAAATATCCCCAGCTAAGAAAGGGTCATCAATACAAATATCTCCAACCAGAATATCGGGATTTATTTTCCCATGGCAAAAAATTTCAGACGCATAATTCATTCATGCATCATTTCACAGCATATACATGCATGCAATATTCACATTTATTTTCAAGAGCATAAAACATCTCATGCATCATGACATGGCATGAGGCTAACTCTTTTTTTTTCCAGGTTAATTATCCTCCTGATACAGTCAAAATAAAGCTTCATTCAGACGGATATCTTTATCGATTACATTCAAGATTCAGATACATCTTTCAGATATAATCCATATGAATATTCATTCTAACAAGCATTCTGATATCTTCCTAATGATTCAGCCTAACGTATGGTTCCTTCAACTGTTCCATTACGGTCTAGCGTACGACCCATTTGGATATTCATCCCCTCAGATACTACCTAGCATACGGTACATTCTGAAATGTAGTCTAGCGTATGACTACCCCCTTTTATCATCAGATACAGCCTAAAGGACGGCTCATTCTGCTACTCAGATACGATCTAGTGTATGATCCATTCTGATCTTTTATCCTCAGATACAGCCTAATGGACGGCTCATTCTGCAACTCAGATACGGTCTAGTGTACGACCCAGTCTGGCTCTTCTCATCAGATACTACCTAGCGTACGATACATTCTGAAATGTAGTCTAGCGTACGACTACTTTTTATCGCCAGATACAACCTAACGGAAGGCTCATTCTACTACTCAGATACGATCTAGCGTACGATCCATTCTGATCTTTATTTCTCCAGATACAGCCTAACGGACGGCTCACTCTGCTACTCAGATACGGTCTAGCGTATGACCCATTCTGATCCTCATCTCATCAGGTTCAGCTCACCCTAATATCACCTAATGGATGACTCATTATACGGTCTAGCGTACGACCCAGTGTGACACCCATGTCTTCAGATATGGTCTAATGTACGACGCACTCTCAAGCTCTCATCATCAAACTTTCTGGATGGCATCTTTAAGCTCATCTCCATCAAGACTATCTTTTAATTAACAAGTGCAAATTTTTGGGGCATTCTAAGTGTTCAATAATCTTCCACCTCCAGATCACGAATGGCGTACATACCATTCTAATTCTCTCGGTTTAAGAATATTGAACAGGGGCAGCTGTCATACCCCAAAATTTGCCTGTTAATTTTTATGATAAATTGATTCATGCATGGCATTCATTTCACATTTGCATTCATTCATTAGCATACATTCTCATATAAATTATAAATTTTAATTTATTTATTATGTGATACAGATATAAAAAATAATAATAATTTTGGTTATCTGTATGATATAAATAAATTTTATATATATAAATAAAATAGTTTTAATTTAATGATAAATAAAAATAGATTTGAATTTTAATTGTATAATTAAAATTTTAAATTAATTTTATTTGTTAAACCTCATTAAATTATAATAACTATTTTTTATAATTTAGTGACTCATGTTCCATTTATTCATTATTTATAAATAGTATTTATTTAGTAATTCACGTTTTTTACTTAATAAAATTTATTTATAAGAGTAACATTTTTTTTAAAAGCCCATAAATTATAAAATAATTTTGGTTGATATAAGTAAGAATAATTTTGATTTTTTTTTAAATGATGAAAGTAAAAATAGAAATAGATTTAAATTTTAATTCAATTATGTAACTAAAATTTAAATTAATTTTTATTTGTTAAAAGTAATTTGAATTATTCATTATTTGTATTTAATAAATATTTAGCAAGGTTAAACCCTAACTCTCCTAAAGTATAGAAAGGGATCCAAATATTTAGCAAGGTTAAACCCTAACTCTCCTAAAGTATAGGAAGGGATCCAAATATTTAGCAAGGTTAAACCCTAAAGTATAGGAAGGGATCCAAATATTTAGCAAGGTTAAACCCTAAAGTATAGGAAGGGATCCAAATATTTAGCAAGGTTAAACCCTAATCCACATTATTATAAATATTTCATATGGCTGCAGCGAGAAGGGGAAGACGGAAAAAGAGGAGAGATACAGCAGAAGAAGATACACAAGGCAAGGCAGAAGCAAGAAGATTCACGGGCAGGAAAAAGAGAAGCAACCATAAAGCACTCAAATCCCCAGTAAGTGTTCATTATGGAATTTGCATCCAGCATGATTACCTTGCAATACTCCTTAATTCATGCATGAATAATATTGGTTTAATAATTAATTTATCTAATTATTATTATATGAGTGTTGTTTCTAGCATGATTATGCTTATTTCACATGTTGTTATTACATAATAATAATGATAATGATATAATGGTGATAATATAAATCCTTGGTTGTCTTTAACATGTATGTGTAAGATTTGTTTTATCATTATCACTTGCAGTAAAGAGAACTAATACATGAGTAAAATAATATAAGCTTCTTGATTTGTGCATGGCTATTTTTATTATTGCATGATGATTACATATGATCTTATTTTATGTGTGTGGTTTGATATAAGATGAAGTTACAGGTTTGTTGTATTCACATGAAAGAAACAACCTGAGAAAAATAAAGTAGCTTGCCGTAAGAGAGAAAGCTGTAACATGCATGGTGGTGTTTCAAAATGGAAAAATCCATGTAGAATTAATATATATTTTAATGAAGGCGAATAAATATCGAATGGACCAACATGGCTTGTTGGTAGCTTTCCCCTTATTGCAACCAAGAGGTCTTGGGTTCGAGCCCCTAGAACCTATTTTTTTGGCTTTTCAGTGTTTTTACTATGTTTACTCCCTTTCCACTGTAATTAATTCACCACTATGATATATTATATTAGTTATTTAAACTAGGATATAATTTAATCTAGTTTATTAATTAAATTTTCATTCTTTTAATATCCAACGTGTATAATTAAGTGATGGTGTAAAACCCTTTTACACTGACAGTGTATTTCAATTAATCTCAAAATCTAATTATATATTTTTTTCTCTTTTCTTTTAAAATTTCTATCAATTTAGTCTAAGTTTTCCCATAAATTCATAAAAGAAAAGTTTCTATTATTATAGACTAAAAATATTCTTAATTCATTCTTAATTTTTTTTTTATTTCTTTCTTTTTAGTTTAATTAGGTTTTATTATTTTGTATGCCCTTTTAATTTTGTACTCGTTAATTAAGATTTAGATATTTTATATCCCCTTTTAAATTATGTACCCCATCCCGAAGCCATGTAATAGCGTAGTCTTATTCTTCGCACTTTAAATTTTCGATACTGTGAATATAACTGTCTAGATGTATGCTAATAGGATTGCATGGAAAGATAAATAATCGAACTTAGATAAATTAATTCAAGATAATATATCTGAATCCAATCATTTCCACACTTGCACCTCTAGGGTAACCCTCTCTTTGTTGCCTTACGATATTACGGTCACGTCCCGCGAATGTGGGGATACCCTTAGCAAAGACCCTTTCGATTAAATCATCATCATCCCTAAACAGATAAGTCATAGTCCCTTCGATCAAAAGGTCAATGTCCCTACAAGATAAACCATAGTCCCTCGAACGTTGCCTTCGAATATATGACCTTGTCCCTCGAACGTTGCCTTCGAATATATGACTTTGTCCCTCGATGACCCTTCGTTGTAGCCTACGATTAAATGATGATCGTCTCTTCGAATGCTAAGGTATCCTTACAAATGTTGCCTTCAATGACCAATCGACGACCCCACGATGTCCCTTTACATCCAAAGGATAAGACTACTTACTTCTCAATAGTAAGGACAATTTTACCCTCCTAAGGATAGGAAATACCTATAAAGACCTTGGTTAGGTATAACTCTTAAATGCTTGCTCACAGCTTAAAATATTTTTCACACCTCACACTTTTCAAAACATCTTTTAGAAAATCACCACTTGGTATACATTCGCACCAGAATCATCGCCGAGTTATATTTTTCTAAACATCTTTCAAAATCAAACGAGATAAACACTTTGTATACATTCGTACAAGAATCATTATAAAGTTAAACTCTCCTTTCAAAATATTTTCTAAACACACCACATTTCTCAAACACTTTCTCAAACCAGGAAAACATAAGTGAGTTAAGCAATTAAGAGCCCATGGATAACCATGGATACAAAAGGTGCTAACACCTTCCCTTTGTATAATGTACCTCCCGAACTCAAAATCTAATCAAGGTTTTTCCTGTTCTTTTCCGCCTTTCCTTATTGGATAAAAGAAAAGTCGGTGGCGACTCTTGCTATCCGCAACATAGCTTTTCAAAGCAAAAACACAAAGTCAGTTCACCGTATCACAGTATCAACCAAGAATCTCGATCCATGTAAGAAGCCAACTCAAGTGGTGTATCAATGCCATGAACCACAACCAGGGTTTCCACTACCTCAATACAAACCATAAGGTTCATAAACCTCAAAGCCAGGGACTAGGGTTTTGTTGAACCGTAGATCAGAAAGCCAAACCAACAAAGCACCTAAATACCAATTTTCCCTGATTATGGTTTCAAATAAAGCCCAAAGCTCCACAGGCAACACCTCAAACCATGGACCCACGATTGGGGTTCAGAAGTCAGGTTAATTACACAGAAGGTCAAACATAAAATCTCATAGGATCAAAGTCAAGAATTAGGGTTGGGATGTACAAATGAATGTCAAAATGTAAGCCACAAGAGTTAAGGTTCCAAAGAATCAAGCCATTAGGGTTTCAACCCATATGATAAGGAAAACCATAATCCTCAAGCAAAGCCCTTGTTTTCATCAATAATAAGCATTGAACATATGATACTTGTTAGCAAATGTTGATCATGAATGAATGATGCACATGAGTGAGACATGAATGAGTCTAGATGGATCTTAAGTTATAGGATAGATGAAAAGCAAAAAGAGAAGGAAAATTTTGGGGTATGGCAAGTAGGTGATTTATAATAAAAGGATTAAATTATTAAAATAAAATTTAGGTTGAAAGAAAATTTATATCTAACTCATCATAAACATGACAACATGGTTTCCACATGTGTATGTTGAAACAGTTTATGGTGGGTAAGTATTTTATATCTCCTCCACATGGATTAGTGCGATATTACTGCCTTTCTACGGTTAACAATGTTTTAAGTAAGGCTTTCAAAGGGTTTTTGTTTTTGAAAAGTAACATTCATTAGAGTTTGTAAAAACGGTAAAAGATCCGGACTTTAACGGTTTAAAAAGCATGTCAAAATTAGAATTCATTAACATATTGCATATGTATTTGATTAATCTAGCATGTGAACTTCATTAATAATCAATATAATCATGTATCACTCCTCAACACCGCTTATGTCTAACCATTGTTGCGATTTTTTACCGTATTGTTTAATCGAAGATCTCTCAGCCTATTAACCAATACAATAACATTAAAACTTGATACAAGTGAATATCAAACTCCAAATTTATGTCTAGAATTTAGTCTTTGATAGATGAAAACTTAGGTCAACACTTGAAAGATATTTCTCAATAATGATTCAAACCATAAATATACATAAAAGAAAAGATAATCATCTATATTGATCATTAACTAATTCACATACAAAGGATCAAAATAAATACATATTATTTAGATTAATTACATCTAATCTTGACACAAGGACGTTTAGCTACACATCATGGTAGCTTGCTTCATAAGAGAGATGAAGAGATTCACAAGAATCAAAGATTGATGCTCCAAAGAATTAATTCTGAGTTCCTTTGATGTTTTTTTTATGTATTTTGCTCTCAAAATGGATACATAGTAACCTAAAAATATAAAGTACAAAAGTATATATACTAGGCTGAAAAAGCAGACCACGCCAAGCCCCAACAAAGAGCACTTAGCGCGGCTACATGATAAAAAGTATCAAACCGCGACACAAATCGCGTTGAGTGTCGCGCTGAGCATGTGCCCTTCTACCTAACCAACTTAAAATGCGCTTTGATCGTGCTTAGAGTGCAACCTCCTTCCTTGACTCCTCTAAGCATGCTTTGATCGCGCTGAGCCCAAGTTCAATTTCTTGATTTCCAACAAAAATGCACCTTGAAGCTTTTCTTTTGCCTTTTAAGTGCTCAATGCTTCAACTATGCAAGGAAACCTATAAAATAAAATGAATATGATTAAACTTTACAATATTTACACGATAAAACTAAAAACCAATTATCTATATTGAAGTTAATATTTTTCCATGAAATTCTAATTAAACCAAGTGAAAAGGGCCACAAAACACTCTTAATTATATATCAATTTTGGCCCTTATCAACTCTTCCAAACTTAGAGCTTTGTTTGTCCTCAAACAAGAGTCTCAAAAACCTAAAGAAACAATCGACTTCCAAAATTTTCAAGTTTAACAAGAATTGAGAAAATAAAACAAATGCATGGAATAATCACGTGCACCATCACGCACCATCGTGCACACGATAGGGCATTTAAAGTTGGATCGCGCATGCGATGCAAAGTATCACGCGTGTGATGTTCACTTTTCTGGGATTTTTCTGACACGTTCTGGTCCATTTTGAGGTCTTTAAAGGGGAATTTTCTGCACTTTCACAAGGGTTACAAAATTTGGAGTTTGGAGCATAATTTTGAGGGCATGTTCGCGAGATTATGAGTCTATCGAATTAACTAACTGCAAGTGTACAGTCTATCGCGTAGTTTTAAAAGATATCGATCTCAGAGAGACCAATAGTTAAATCTATCATTTCTAATTGTCACGGTGTTTATCTAAGGCGATATCAAAAAATGTTTGAAACGGAAACAAAATGAAAATAATAACGGTTAAACGAATTCAAAAGTGTAATACTGGAACGTGGATCACATCAATCAACAATACTCATATTATCTCTAATTAGAACTACCTATGGGGCGATGTTTTCTTCCTTGAAAAAGAGTTAATTAAGAAGGAACTGTCACTTTCGATTTTTCGGAACCATACTTTATCTTTAATTTATACTAGTCGCTCACGCTGCACTAGTCGCGTCTTGTGTTAAAGTAGAAAATCCTTTTTTATGTAACCACCTCTTTAACTCAGTTGAAAAGTAATTTTGATCGAAAACTTTAACTTAAAGATTGTATTAAAGTCAAAGCAGTCCCAAAAGCACTCTTATAGAGACAACATATGGAGTACCATTGATTCGACGGTCCTCACATTCCAGCACTAATGATTTAGCTGGACATGGTTATGGTAAACGATATATCATATGATTAAAAAGTGAGATATGACATATTAAAGTGATACGTGTGCAATTGAGTTTCAACAAGAACTTGCAAATAAATGTATAGCTTTGAAAATAGATTTTTGTACGAAAAGTAACAAGCGGAAAATAAAGTAAACAAAGTAAAGTGGTGCGATAAAAATAAAACAAAATAAAGCGTACGAGGAAATAAACAAAGTAAAGCGATGCGAGGAAATAAACAAAGTAAAGTGATGCGAGGAAAGTAAAATGAGAAAATTAAATAGACAATGCAATTAAAACGTAAATAAAGTTGAATTAAATAAGAACCTGCTCCAATCGGAGACTTGAATCTGGTACAATGCAAGTAGACGAAAATAAACTTCGACGGAATGTAAATGCGGGAAGATAAATAACTTCAAAATAATGGTGTTTCAAACTTGATACACGAACAAAATGTGATAACTCCTTGATGTAAAGAGTTAAAGCTCTAATAGTGCTAAACTTTATGGCTTATGTTTGTGCTAAGCTTGGGCAATCAAAACAATGAACTTTATGGCCTATTTATACTAGTACTAGACCCAGGGAAGCATGTAACTCCTTCATCATTTGTGTGACGAAAAAATGGTGGTCATGGGGGTCAATCTCCAACTACCTTTGACTGGAGCGCCAAAATCAAAGATGGAGACCTCCATGTAGGAATGGCGACCGCCATGTTCCCAAAATGGCCAGACCCAGTCTTTGTGACCGTTGGGACGTGTGACATGTCATCTTCCCCGCGGCTACCTCTATGGTGAACGCCATGTTGAACTCCATGTGTACATTTTACTCACTTTTCTCTGTTTTTCCTCCATTTTGCTTCTTTTCTTCGAGTAAGGCCTTTTCTAGGCCATGTACTTGAAAACAAGGAAAAGTACCAACATAATAATAGAAATGATAATAAAAGGATGGTAAAACATGTGCAATTTGAGTCGAATATGTAGTGTGTTTTGGTGTTATCAAAATCTCACACACTTAAACTTTTGCTTGTCCTCAAGCAAAACTTGTATTAAGAAGAAAAATAGTAACTCTCGGATAATTATTTTAGGCTATAGACTTTGCTCTGGTTATGATCGTGTCGATGGGTACTACCTCACAAACTAAAAATATCGTAACAACACATTCTGCATTTTCGGTCATAAGTCTCCTTCCTATACAAACCAATATGCAATATGTTATTATGCATAGGCCTTACTTAATCATCCTATTTTTCGTCCCTTTTCATTCAGGCGCAATCACATCAAGCCTATCATCTATACACACAATGAGGAGATTTGTTAGTAATTGTGATTTATTTTTTTCGAAGGGGGCTCTGGTATCAAAGAGGTTCGCCCATTTTCCAAATTGCAGCTGCGGGGGATCAGATCGTAATCCGCCCTACCAAGTCCAGAGCTAGATACTTCTGAACCCACCAATAGTAGGAACTTATTATTTTCCACTACTTGTTGGTGTTTATGCTTTAGAATTTATTCATTTTTGCTCAAAATCACTCACTTATTTGCATCAACCTTCCTACTTAGTGTGTGCTTAAGACGGTGCTAACTGCTAAAGTAAACTACTTAAGGACTTATTTAGGGGTGAGAGTTCAAGGCTATGACATAACAAGTATCTGGATCGATCTCTGTGATTAGGGGACTTACGTTGTTAAAACGATACCGATCTTAGGAGCTTTTCTAAGTCTATGCAACCTATCCTTAGCTTGTTTAATAGCCTAAAATTTCAAAAATAAACAGTGTTTTGTTCTTCAAAATTTTTGTTTTGGGTATGGCTCAAGAAATGAAAGAATTAATAAACAGCAGAAAACCACGCATAAATACTCGACAACACATGTAATGATAAAATCCTAACTAAGTGCATAAAATGATAAATCTAACTAGAAAGCGATAAAAATAACGATAAAAACGGTAAAGATCCCCTTTCACACTTAAACCAAACATTATCCTCAATGTTTCGATGTAAGGTGAAGAAGGAGAGAAATAACTTGTGTCCTAGCTCAAAAACGGCCTCGACCTCGACCATCATGTTTGCCTTGCCCATGCTGAGGGTGCGGAAGTCCCACATGTTGCACATACTCATGCAATCCATCCACCCCTACCCGTAATCCCTTCATCTCTTCGATCAGGTCCCCCATGTTTAGTTTGGTCCGTTCAATGTAATCAATTTGCTGGGCCTGAATCTGATGGATATGGGTTGCCATATCGGTTTGTTGCCTCTGTATGTCTCTGAGTAGCTGATCACATTCAATATCTGCATCGTGATGTTCTTGCAGCTGGCAGAGAATGTCATCCAAGGAAGTCCAGACACCGGCATAATCATACTTCTCACCGGACTGCTGTCCGGAAGAGGTACCTTGTTGGGATGATTTCCCGTTTCAGTAGAGCTTCAAACCTTTTACGGTGTTTCTGTCCATCTCTACCTTCTCGAAAAATTATTCCTTCAAAAGCAGCATTGCTTTCCTGAGCCATTGTTGAAATGCGAAGAATTTTAAAGTTTAGTGAGAAAGAAGAGGTGTGTAAGAATGGTGATAGTGATGGTTATGGAAGTGTGTTTAAATAGAAGTGAGAGGGAGAAGTGGAAGGTTAGAGGATTAATGAGGAAATATTTTGGAATATGTAGGAAGTGGGGTGGTTAGAGGTTGGGTAGGTGGGGAGGTGGGGAGGTAGAGTTAATAATGGGGAAAGGAAGTTTGAAAGGCAGAAAATGTAGCTTTTTCGTTTTTGTTCAGCGTGGCGACCTCCATGTATAGTGTGGTGAACACCACAAAATTAAATCATGGCGATCTCCATGTAGGTGTGGCGAACACCACACGTGTCAGGAACGGATTTTCTCCATTATACTCATGATTTTTGATGTTGGGCTTTTTCTCACGGGCTTCTTTCCTTATATTAATTTGTTTGGCCTGCATCATGGTTAGTGATGCAGAAATATTTTTTTTAGATGATAAAAATGGAAAATGTAATTCGTAGGAAATATATAGAAGTTCGACAACAATATATAGATAAACGACTAACAAAAAATATAATCAAGGGAAATTAAACAAACAGGCAAAAATTTACTGAATCCAGATGGTAAAAAACCATCATAGTAGTAAATGAATTTCATAAAGCAAAAACAACTATCAGAATGCAAATCAACATAAATGTCAAAACAGAAATAGAACAATAATAATAAAATGGGAGTATCACTAGAGGAGAGAGAAAGAGAACAATAATAAGGTTAGTAGAAATATGCTAAAGAGAGATGTAGCGTGCCTGAAAAGAATACATGAGAAAGTTAGTAAATAATCAGTAGAGGTTAAATTTCCCATTTATATATTCGTATAAGAAAAGAAAAGGAAACGATAAACAAAATTTCTGGGTTGCCTCTCACGCAACACTTTGTTTAATGTCGATAGCTCGATGGCTCATCAGTGTAAGTACTCATGGTGGTTCTTTTGAGGATGAATCCTCGATCAAACTTTTTATTATTCTCGATTTCCATCGCCACTTATCAATCCATCTCTCATATCCATTACCTTTTCTTTTCTTCCTTTTGCGAGGTGGTTTATCCTTCTGAACTTGTGGTGGTGGTCCTGGCTCTATCCCGAGAACTAGCTTTTCAGGTTTGGATTCAATTTTTTCATCCACCACCTCAAAGTCTAACTTGCCCCTCTTAATACTAATGAGTTCCCTAGTTTCATGGTCTTCTAGTTTTCTCTTCTTATTCAGGATCTCAAACAAAGGTGCATTGGTATGGATATTTTCCAATAGCTTCTCATACCTTTCGGATTTGAAGTCTACCTTAACTTCCACAGACCTTCGCGGGAAATGAATCAGTGATTTATAAGGAGGAGGAACAACATATTATGCTTTCTTCTATACCTCTTCGACAACCTCCCTTTTGGGTGGTGTCGGTGGGTCTTTCTCAACCTCTACTCTTTTCTTACCTGAAACCTCCTCATTATCACTCTCCTTAGGATTTTCGATAGATTTTTCACTAGTGGTTGTTACAACATCCACATGTTTCTCAGGGAAGGATCCTAGAGGTGTATGTGCAAGCAGGGAGATTTGAGTCTCCATTGCCTTGTTGTGAGCCGCTAGGGACTCGACCACAATGTTCAGCTGCCTAAGGGTTTCTTTAGTATTAAAAAGATGGCTCATAAACTCTTCATTTTGCATGGTTTGTGTTGCCATAAATTTTTGCATGGTGCATTCTAGTTTTGAGAGAGTTAGTGTTTCAACGTAATTATCCCATATAATCTTAAGATTAGGATTATGAGACTCATGCGGTACTTCATACTATTGAGAGAGGTAATTGTAAGAAAAAATTTGGCAATGCATAATGATAGAGACTAGGGTGCCTTAATCTAGATGGTGTTACAACAAGTTATGATATTTTGACGTAATTGGTCCCCGACAACGACGCCAAAAACTTGTTCGCGAGATTATGAGTCTATCGGATCAACTAACTACAAGTGTACAGTCTATTGTGTAGTTTTAAAAGATAACGATTCCACAGAGACCAATAGTCAAATCTATCATTTCTAATTGTCACGGTGTTCATCTAAGGCGATATCAAAAAATGTTTGGAATGGAAACAAAAGAAAAATAATAACATTTAAATGAATTCAAAAATGTAATATTGGAACGTGGATCACATCAATCAACAATACTAATATTAAATCTAATAAGAACTACCTATGGGGAGATGTTTTCTTATTGAAAAAGATTTAATTAAGAAGGAATCGTCAGTTTTGATATTTCGGAACCAGACTTTATCTTTAACATATACCATCCACTCACGCTGCACTGGTCGCGTCTTGCGTTAAAGTAGAAAATCATTTTTTATGTAACCACATCTTTAACTCAGTTGAAAAGTAATTTTGATTGAAAACTCTAACTTAAAGATTGTATTAAATTCAAAACAACTCTAAAAGCATTCTTAAAGAGACAACATATGGAGTATCGTTGATTCAACGGTCCTCACATTCTATTGATTCGACAGTCCTCACATTCCAGCACTAATGATTTAGATTGTATTAAATGAAAATAAATGTATAGCTTTGGAAATAGATTTTTGTACGAAAAGTAACAAGCGGGAAATAAAGTAAGCAAACTAAAGCGGTGCGATGAAAAAAAAACAAAGTAAAGTGGTGCGAGGAAATAAACAAAGTAAAGCGATGCGAGGAAATAAACAAAGTAAAGCGATTCGAGGAAAGTATAGTGAGGAAATTAAATAGACAAGGCAATCAAAACGTAAAAAAATCTGAATTAAATAAGAACCTGCTCCAATTGGAGACTTGAATCTGGTATAACGCAAGTAGAGGAAAATAAACTTCGACGGAATATAAATGCGGGAAGATAAATAACTTCAAAATAATGGTGTTCCAAACTTGATACACAAACAAAATGCGACAACCCCTTGATGTAAAGAGTTAAAGATCTAATAATACTAAACATTTTGGCTTATGTTTGTACTAAGCTTGGACAATCAAAACAATGAACTTTATGGCCTATTTATACTAGTACTAGACCTAGGGAAGGATGTAACTCCTTCAGCATTCGTGTGAGGAAAAAATGGTGGTCATGGGGGTGAATCTCCAACTTCCTTTGACTGGAGAGTCAAAATCAAAGATGGCGACCACCATGTAGGAATGGTGACCGCCATGTTCCCAAAATGGCTAGACCTAGTGTTTGTAACCGTTGGGACGTGGGACACATCATCTTCCATGTGTCTACCTCTATGGAGAACGCCATGTTGAATGCCATGTGTACATTTTACTCATTTTTCTCTGTTTTGCTTCGTTTCTTCGAGTAAGGCCTTTTCTAGGCCATGTACCTGAAAACAAGGAAAAGTACTAGCATAATAATAGAAATGATAATAAAAGGACGGTAAAACATGCGCAATCTGAGTCAAATATGTAGTGTGTTTTGGTGCTATCAGGGTACACGTGGAGATTTTTAGAGAATTTGAAGTCATTGGAGGCCATCACTTCAACGGACTTCTCATGTTATTTTTATCTACCAATTATGGTATTTTTAATTGCGCTATAAGTAGCTAAACTTTTCTAGGTTAGGTTGTGTTAGGATGAACTTATTTCTATATTGTTGGATTTATATTGATTTGACCATTGTGTGAACCTATTGATCTATAATCTTATTCAATTGCTTCTTGTTCGTAATGCTTTTTATGTGAGATACTCTTTTAATCTGATTTTGGGCACATAGGTAATACTGACCATTAGTTTATGTGTTGGATCTAGGGAAATTATTATACTTATGTTGGTTGAATAAGGATAGGAGACCCCAATTAGTGGCATAGAGAATTAACATTCTATACATTGCCTAACCCTGCTTACGCTGGAGGGCTAAGGATATAAATCTCCGAGTAGTGGTTAGTAAGTTATTTTGTGAGGCATCGACTATAACAGGATTGTTAATTCGTCGTAAGATTATAGTGATTAGATCATTCATACAGGGAATTAAACATCAACAATAGAGGAGTATGGGATTCTACAACACAACTTGACCAATTTCGTGACATTGTTTACTCGCTTATTTATTTTTCGCACTGAAACTCGAAACCCCATTTGCTTTTACTAGTTTTTATAAATTGCACACATTTTGTCTTGTTTGGAGGAAGTCCTTGTAGATTCAATCTTTTTATTACTTCGACATTATCAATACACTTGGCGAGAAGTCATCAGGCATATCTCAACAAAAGCCCCATGCAAGTCATGGCTAATGGTCTTATACCCGAAGCAACACACACCTGTAAGACCAAAGTACTGAAGGACACTTTGGAACTAATGATCCTTAAGTTGATAAAGCTTCAAAATGTTTTTGATGTGGTTAACAGGCTTCAAACAATCGCTCTCCTGCTAAAAAAAAATATCAGTAGCAGGGCAAGTTTTTAAAACATATAAATAAAGATTAATACATGGTTTAATCCTTTAGATTTATTTAATGTTTTGCTTTACTCCCTTAACTAAAAAACGTTACAAGTTAGTCCCTTAATTTCACTTCTGTTATCTTATTTTATTCCTTCCATCAATTTATGGAGAAAAAAACTTTAAGTTCTAGTGACGTGGCATGACAACAAGGACATTGGTACAAATCTGAGTCAACATATGTATTTAAAAACAGATACAATATTTAAACTGCAGGTTCCCCCGAAAACAAAACCTCTGCAGTTTAAATAGTGAATCGGTTTTTAACTGCATATGATGACTCAGATTTGTACCAATGGCCTTAATGTCATGACACGTCACAAAAACTTAACATTCTTTTGCCAGAAGTTGACGGAAGGGAACAAATAGGATAACAGGAGTGAAGTTAAGGAACAGACTTGTAACATTTTTTTAGTTAAAGGACTAAAGCAAAAGATTAAATCAAGTTAAGGGACTTGGTGACTAATTATATCTATAAATAACAATTGTTAACAAAAATACCAAATCATCCTAGACATGTCACACAACATGATCTCTATAGTATATCAGTAAAGAGGTGTCAGATGGCCCTCATGGAAAAGGGTTTGTGTTAGAACAAGATTTGGTTCTGCATCTATACCTTGAATTTTGATGATAACAATAGTGTATTTGTGTGAGAATAATTTTGGTACCCTAACAGTTTGTTATTGTGCAACTTTAACAACCAATTTTGATTTTGATTATATGATGTGCAACATCATCCGTTTCTGAACTTTGTGTTCTAAATCTGCTTATGCGCCTGCTATTAGAAGTTCAGAAAGACGTCAATATTGTTGCTGCAATGTTCTTTCTGATTTTGTGTTATTTCACTCATCAGAAGCTTCTGAGGAGACACTATGTTACTGCTGCAATATTCTCTTAGTTCGTGCCTCTGGACGAGACTCTGATCACCAAACTTCTGAAGAATGACAAGCTTTTGAAGTTGTATTATGAAGCTGAATATTCTAAAGATCTCAAGCCAGAAGATTGAAGATATCAAGGTTCTGACTGAGGATTCTGAAGACTCTGAAGATTCTGAAGATACTGAAGACCTCAAGCCAGACTACTGACGCTGTCAAGGTTCTGACTCAAGGTTATGAAGTTTCTGAATCCAACTCTCTATTTATTTACTTCATGCTTTATCAACTTTCATCTGAATCCAATGAATTTGAAGATAAGATCAAAATAGGAACGTGGTCAAATAGTACATGGTACAAAATGAACAACCTTTCCACCATCTGATTTCATGGGCAAGGACAGTACTATACATCACACATGTCACTGCTTTTGTGGGTGAAAGGACAGTATGTAGTATCAATCTTTTCACATCCAACAGTGGACAGCCACTCAAAGGAGTTTTCCCTATTTTTCCCTCCAACAGTCACATGTTTATGCTATATAAGCATACTTTGGAGACTCGAAGAAAATGATGGTTGCACAAATATTTTGACAAGTTATTTTCTTTATGAAAAGCTATCATTCTTTGTATACAGTTTTCCTTAAGTGTTTGTTATTCATTTTGTGTAAAATCTGTTGGTGTAAGCCCTAGAGGCCAATACTTTTGGTACTTGTATCGAATTATTTATTAATAATAAAAGGCTTTTTCTTTATTATGTTTGTCTAATAAAGTCCCTAGAATAGATAGTCCGTTTAATGTATCAAGTATGACTTAATCATGAGATCACATTAAACATAAGGACATTATTCTTAAAGTATCCATAGTCGAGCTTTCTTGTGAAGTGGGATAACATTAAAGCATTAAGACTATTATGTATATAGACTGATGATCACATCTCATGGATCATGGATAAAGAGTTATCAAGTCTTAAACATAGGTATGAATATTAATAGTAATATTTATACTGGATTGACCCGCTATGAGAATACTATATAGAATGTTATGCAAAGTGTCATAAGTTATTCTCATGGTGATAATGGTGTATACCACCCTTCGACCTGAAACCACTATGGACCCTAGATGTAGAGTCGAGTGCCTTATTGTTGATCAAACATTGTCTATAACTGGATGACCATAAAGACAGTTGATGGGTACTCCACGAAGCATGCTAAGGGACATGAGTGACCTATATGGAATTTGTCCATCCTGCATAACAGGATAAATGTCTATGGGCCCAATATTGAACTGAACAAGGATGACACGGTCTATGCCTTGTGTTCAATATAGACATAAGGGCAAAAGGGTAATTGTACACATAAGTATTATCACAAAAGGATTTGTCAGATCACATGACATTTTCGTGTCTTGGATAGCAGTGATGTGTTGCTAGATACTGCTCACTGTTTATTATGTTAAATACGTGACTTAATATAATTGTCAATGCCGCGAAAACCTACAGGGTCACACACAAAAGGACGGATTGATGAGAGATAGAGTAACTAAGGAATACCGTAATGTACGGTGCACTTAAGTGAATTGTAGAACATCGTAAGGTACGACGTACTTAAGTAGAATACGAAATATGGTAAGGTACCACACGCTTAAGTGATTTTGGCATATTATAAGATATGGGCCACATACACTTGAGTGGGCTTTTTAGCTTGCAACCCACACAAGTGGTTCTATAAATAGAACCCTAGTGTAGAAGCATTTTTGTAGTTGCAATTTCGTTTCTCTCTCTCTCTCTCTCTCTCTCTCTCTCTCTCTCTCTCTCTCTCTCTCTCACTCAAAGCCTTCATTCTTAGCAGCTAGCACTGAGATTGAAGGAATCTGTTTGTGTGGACTGAGTAGAGGCATTGTCATCATTCAACGTTCGTGATCACTCCGTAGATCTGCATCAAAGGTTACAATCGCCACAAGAGGTAACGATTCTATCACTGATCATGCCCATTCGTAAGGATCACTAAAGGAGAAATTTTAAATTCCGCTGTGTTTTGGATCGCTCTTCTCCTTCAAAATCTGCTTGTGTAGAAGCATCTTGTAACATACAAAATATTCTTCATACTATTTGTTTGAGTCCTTAAGGAGGTTATCCTTGAGAAGACAAAGAAAGTTGTTCTTTGTGAATCCTTGAAGAGACTAAGGTTTAGGTGGATCCTTGAGAAGACAAAGAAGGTTATTCTTTGTGTTTATTGTAATCGGTTGGACTGGATTAAGTCCTCGTGTATAAGGAAAATCACATTGGCGGGTGGACTAGATTAACTTTGAGTTTCAAGCGAACCAGGATAAAAATACTTGTGTGTTTCATCTCTTCATTATTAATTTGTTAGTGGTGTTCTTGTTTTAGAAAAATCTTTTGCTTGTAAAACCCAATTCAAACCCCTTTTTCTTGTATTTTTCACACCTTTAGTTTGCAAGTGGAGGAACACAATCATGTGAAGCACCAAAAGCTTCCTCCCGGTTTACGTGATCAGGGGAGACGTGCCCCTGGGATGAGGACCCATGTGACAGAAGGCTCCTAGAAGTCGATGGTTCCCCCTTATAAGGCCTAAGGACGGTTCCCTACCTAACTCTGGTATGCTCATTATGAAGCATATCCCTCTCACGTCTAACAGTCACGTGCTAGGTCTCACGGTTGAGTCTGAGTTTGTTATCGTTGTTTGCAACCATCAGTTCTGAGAATTTTAAGCTCTCGAACACTCTATTTTTCAACCTTCACCTTAAATTTCTGAAACTTGGCAAATACCTCATGCTAAACTTGATGAGTATTACTCATTTCATTCTTGTGAACTCATCCAAAAATGACACAAAATACTTGTTTCCTCCAAGTGAAGGTACTTCAAATGGTCCACATACATCAGAATGCACTACTCATAAACATGTTTTGCTCTTGGAGCTACTTCTGATGCGAATGGAAATCTAGGTTGCTTACCTTTCATGCATATCTAACATAACTCCTTAGGCTTCACAATCTTAGGAATGCCATGAACCAGCTTCTTAGAACTTATATTCCTTAAGATTCTGAAGTTCAAATGTCCCATTCTCTTATGCCATAACTCAGTGTCACCTTAGTACCTATTGCACTAAGGCATTTAGTTTTAGTTGTTTCCACATTCACCTTGAATGTTATGTTACTTCCCTGTTCAAACTTCATAATCAGCTTCTGATAAGAATCATACAACTTCAAGAGATTGTCTTTTATAGTAACTGAGAAGCCTTTCTCAATCAACTTACCTACACTCATCAGATTGCTCTTTATGCCAGGAACATACCAAACATTCTTGATCAGAACAGTTTTGTCATTCTTCACTCTAACCTTGACATTTCCCATTCCTTCAGCATTCAGATACTTATCTCCAGTACATCTGATATTTATCCTCTTTCTATAGTCAAAATTAATCAGCTATTGTTTATTTTCGGTTAGATGATTTGAGCAGCCAGTGTCCATATACCACCAGTCTATCAAACATCCACCATCAGACTCATAAGCCATCAATAGCACATGTTCATCATCAGATTCTCCTTTGGCTACAACACATTCACATCCAGTACCTTCTCAACACATTTTCCTTAGTATGTTCAATTGCTACAACAATGTAATTAAATTGAGAAGCAAGTGATCTCAATACCTTCTCAATGATTACTTGTTCAAAAAGAGTCTTTCCATAAGATTTCATCTCATTTGTGATCAGAATCACTTTGGAGATGTAATATGGTATCTTCTCATTGTTCTTCATGTTGAGATTTTCGTACTGCTTACATAGAGACTGAAGTTTCACCTTCTTCACTAATGCATCACATCCATAACAACGTACCAATATGTCTCATGCAGCCTTCATCATCGTCGAATCAGCAATCTTCTCAAACACATTCACATCCACACAATGATGGATGTATAACAGAGCTTTCTGATCTTTCTTTCTTAACTCTCTATACATGTTCCTTTGTGCTTCAGTTGCATCTGCTGCAACTGCTGCATAACCGTCGTTTCCAATTCTTTCCATCAAAATCTGGAAGCTTCTGAATCATCCATCGAATCCAATTTTTTCCATCAAAGACTGGAAGCTTCGTGTTCAAGCTACCGTTTCCACCGTTCATCTTCGACCTTGTACGAGAATTCACTCAGATCTCACTAAACACTTGTGTCTCTCAATCTAGCAGAATCGGAAAATGTGATTCTATTACGATTTCGATCGTAAATTCAACGTGAATTCAAGAAACAAAATCAATCGCACACGCCTCACGTTCATTAGTGTTTCCCGTGGTTCTAAACCAGAGCTCTAGATACCAATTATTAATTCAGAAGCGGAAGAAGATGAAAATGATGAAGAGAGAGAGAGAGAGAGAGAGAGAGAGAGAGAAGTTTCTAACAAACTCTAATAAAAAATTAAAATTTTGTTATGATCACAATTTCACATTACAAACTAAAATCACATTTGATTTATATACTATTTAAAGCAAAAAGTATAAATTAAAATACAAACTAAATCAAATTTAAATGCAACTGAAATAAATTATATCTAAAATACTTTACCACAAACTCAAACACCTCGATGACACCCTACTTTACCATCAACTCAAGTGCCTCCTCCGCCATTAGAGCTTTATGGGAAAGAGTTGTGTTGATAATTCGATGCAATGTTATAAGGATAGCTCCCTTGACATGCACATAAAGTTTCCTCTCTCAAATACTATTTTGGATCAAGTCAGCCGACATAGTAACCATTATAAAGATAAGTATTTTTTATTTTTGCTCTAGTTTTCTTCAAGTATTATTTTATTTATGCTCTAGTTTTATCTATGCTCTTAAATACTTTTTAATACTTCTAAACATCTTAATTTGGTACCAAATTCAAAATATATGACTCTTAATTGAACTAGTGACATGTTTGACATATGAGAAAGAAGTTGCCAATTTTCTAAAAACATATAATATTTTAAACGTATTAAGTCATCAACCAACTTTCTTAAAACATATATAATCGTTGGACGTATTAAGTCATCAACCAAGGCAACTTATGATCATTTATTTAACATCCAACATGTGAGGAACATCTATTATTGGCAAAGTTTCTTGTCCAAGAGAACAGTGAGTTAACATAAAAATTCTCAAAGTAAACACAGAGATTCTATGACAATGGTGAAATCAGCAAAGAAATAACTATCAATGTTGTGTAAGATGAAAAGCGCCAGTACACTATTGATACAGATCATCAAGATTTAATTTCGACAGAATATTAACCAACAGACATAAATTTGACAGAACTTCATGTGTCGACGACCAATTTTATAGTGTATTAACTTCTACTAGCACACAATTAATTAAGATAGCTCAACAACGTAATCGACACGATTGTGGTTTGTCATTGTTACTTAGGATCTATTGCTTATTAGAAACAAACTCAAACTTTTAAAATTTTAAATATACCTTCTACTATTTTTTAAATTCCTCTACAATTTTTACAATTTCAATTTAAAGTGCTTAACATTTTCAGCCAACTTGCCGCTCAAAACAATGTTTTTTTCAATTCCTTTTAATTTTCTCACATTTTATATTTTAGATTATTTATAATTTCATATCATTTAGGTTCTAGTCTTTTATTTTAAAAAATTTATTTTCATACTCTTTTAATTTATCAGTCACCTTATTCCAAATTATTTACTTCAACAAATTGATCTTAAAAATTTTTAAACCAATTTCGACCACAAAGTTTGAATTCAATTCAACTTATCAAATGTTACTTGTGTTTTGAATTAGTCTGGATAATAGTGTTGAATTAAAGTGTGCCATTATGTGAGTAAATGTTTTATTTTATGAACTTATGTGTTCAACATTATGATTTGTTGAATACATCATAGTAATATATGTTTTATTTTATGAACAAATGTGTTCAACATTATGATTTACTATGATTTACTGATTTCGTCGTAATTATATATGTTTGATTTTATGAAGTAATGTGTTTAACATTATGATTTGCTGATTTCGTCATTGTTAATTGAGATCAAGATTATGTGAATAAGTTGATAATAATATACATAAATCATAGAATTTGTATCATAAATTATATAACTTTCCCAAAATAAATCAATTAATCATCTTAAAAAATCAATTTATAGGATGATTAGTTTGAATAATCATTCTTTAATTAATAAAAATTGATTTATAGTGTTAAAAATACATAATTGCTCAAGTGATTGATGATCAGGACCATGGATTATAGATAAATGATGATAAGAAGTGACTAAAGTATGAATTGTAAAAATAAAATATTTCAAGAAACAATGACGGTGAAATGAAACACGAGGGGCCAAGTATACATAAATAAATAGTAATGTTTTAGTTACATCGAATTGCTACTTCCTCTCGTGAATATTATTAAACATGGAAATAAACTCATTATCAAATTTCCCATACTTTGTATTCATCTACATTTATTTATTCTTTCGTTCAACGTTATTGAAGATTTTCAACTAAAATAGTAGCTCAATTATAAAATACTCTAGAGTCTGGCATTACGTAGTTGTTGCCTAAGAATTGGTTGAACATACTGATGAAAGCCATCAGGAACAACTGAATCGTTCAAAGGATCTTTCCATGCCTCTTCATACAACTTAGGATACACATTTCCGTCATAGCGTCCAAGAGTCGAACCAAGCAAGTGATCAGAGTGATTAAATGCATCAACTAGCGCAATTGCATTAGGACGAACCTAATTAACCACAAATAAATCATCAGTCTTCTTACAATATAGTTAATATAAAGCAGAAAATGATATTTAACTAGAAATTGTTTAGGACAAACCTGTGAATACAAGGACCTCAAAAGCTCGTTCGCCAGTGATCCTTGTTTTTGATTGATGCAGCCAGTGGAAAGAAAATCTCCCAAATGCTTATGAAGAAGAAATAAAGCATAAATGCTGCAAAGAGCTTGTAATTGCTGTTTTACTCCTTTTCCAGGTATATCTTGCTGCAACTTCTCTATAAATCTAAAAAGCACAAGGTTTTGATCAACTTAAATGTATAACATTAAGATATCTCTCAAATTTGGGTATGTTTTTTGGACTAATTTCACTATGGTTGTCTCCAAGGGGACTAAATCTAGAGATCAAGAAGCTCGCGAGAATAAAAATCAGAAGAAACTTACTTGGAAACAACGATTAATTGGCAGTGAGCAGCTGCTGCCTCAACTAAGTCAGCTGAGAGTTCTTGAAAACCTATGGTTAGAAAAATCATTAGCAAATAACAATGATATCCGGATGCGTCACACAAATTACATCAATAAAAAAACACAAGCCTGTACTAAATGAAAATACAAAAAAAAAGTTGCAAAACAGAACTGTGGATTCAATTTATTCTTCAACCATGTGAGAAACCAAACCAGTATAATATCTGTAGGTGGGTGCTTTGTCACAAAAAACTAAAAAGTCAACACATATGTTCTCCAATAACACGTTAGTCAAGACAAATCAACTAGACAGACCAGCCAATATAGCTTGTGATTCAAACAATATATGATATGTTGAATCATTTACCCTCTTCAGGATTAGTGAACTTGCTGAGATTTTGAGCAACGGCGACATTCATTCTGGCAGCCCTAGCTTCAAATGCTTCAATCACTACATTAGGCTTCAACCAATCCTCAGCTGAAAGGAATAAAAAATAAGTATAAAACCACAAACCAAAGGACACATGTGTTCCTACTGATATTAAACGAACCTATACTTGACTAAGATATCAAAAGATTACAATTTCATTAATACCTCTTGTAACATCAGACTGATATTGCAACAATTGTTCCACTCGAGCCAAATAAGCTGTGGTACCAACAGGTTTTTTACCAGAGCCCAACTGAGAAATAGTCTTCACGAGATGCCTTGCCACCTACATGAGATTTTCTAGACGTCAAAAACATCCCAAGATAATTCCTAAAAAACATGCTAAATCAGATAGCTAGTGAGGCGCATAAAAGTAATAAGGAAACCAATAGGCATATATTAAACATAATGATTTTCGACGTGTCTGCATGGAAGCACGTAGGCAAATTAACAGAGATTATTAAACAATGCAAAATGAAATGATGTAGAAGATATTTAAAGATTAAAGAACCTGTAAAAGCAGCACAGTATTGTCTCCTTCATATGTGCAGGCAGGAACATAAACTGCAAATAACTCAGGTAGACCACTGCTAGTAAGATAACCATGACCACCACATAGTTTACGGCATTCCTCAATTCCATCCTACGAATGAAAGTTAATTAATTTTATTTGAACTTCAAAAAAGTTCACGGCTACAAAGTGAAGAACACATATATGACACAGTACACTTAAAGGGTAAAAACACAATGACAGCAACAAAAATATCCTAATCATTTAAAGGTGGGGAAGATTACTCATTCAGTCAGTTATCCCACAAATAAACAGATGCCATGAACAAAAAATTAATGGTAAGCAAAATATAATGACCTGCATTTCAGGACAAGTAACCTTTTCGAGATGAAAATCCAGACTATTAAGATAAAATTCTTATGTATAATTGATCTTGCAAAGTATATAAGTCAAACATGCTATGGTTAGTAGTGTTAATTTTTACAACTCTCAAATTAATAACAAGGAGGACGTGGGATTATATGCACAGTAAAACCCGGCAATGTCTTCAAAACATTCACATTTCAAAAAACAAAATGAACTGTATATGGTGGTAATATAGAAATGAGGAAATGAACTTTAACACAGAAAGATAGATTAAGGGAGGAAATGAACTTTAACACACAAAGATAGATTAAGGGAGGAAACCTGTCAGTAACATTTATGGAATCTCACTAAAGGATAGCACAACACAAAAAGAAAACAAAAATCCCACATATGAATCCATCAAAAAACAATGTTTAAATGAAATCTAAAGAAGTTAAAAAATAATAATTAAATTGAACAACTAAGACCAATCAGCATAGAAATGAACATAAGAACTAGTAAGTAGTAACATACAGCAGTTGCGGTAGTAGTCAAGGATTTCAACCCAGCAGTGCATGCATGGGCTTCAGGCAATGTTGAAAAATCATTAGCTTGTAATCTTTGAGTAACATCCGTGTAAAGCCATTTCAGCCACTCACTAACAAATCTGAAAGCATATGCAGAAGCTAGCAATGGGAAGAGTCTAGCCTGCTGTGTTTTGTAATCAATCACCTAAATCGAAACAGAGAGCATAAAATAAGACACGCATCAAAATTAAAAAGTCTACTCTAACCATTCAATTTTATTTTAGCCAACCAATATCAAATAATTATTGGAAAGATGAGGAAGAATCTCATCCACCTTCCTGCTACAAGATTTGCAACAAAAAAAATATATTGTTGGTGAAAAGAAAACCACCTAAATTTACACAACCAAATTAAAATGAATTGGCATATATTTTAATTGTAATTCATGATTTTTGGTCCAACCTTTTCTTTTCGCTTTCCAATAATTTATTTATTGAAAAAATTTCCATTAGCAAAATCTCTAATAACTATGAATTCTCTGACAAGCAACATACTTGCATCCATATGTTTCAAACCTTACCTGTGTTTCAAGACCACCATTCTGAGATCCAAACTGTCTTCGAACAGCACTATATCTAGTAGCAATGCAAACTGCTCGTGACAAAGCAGTCGATGCATCGGCTACAATTGCCTGCCTCACATATACCATAGTACCATAAATTAATTGTCTTGGAACACTGGATTGTACATATTTTCCTTCTCTGGTGACCTGTGAAACCCTGGTAAATTGGAAAAACAGGAATCGTCTGAATTATATATTATATTGACAAAAAATTGGAAGAAAAAAAACACGGATATTGAAAATGATTAGAAAAGGTCAATCTAAAGACATGCGTGCGGTCACAGACCTTCCCCCCAAACAGAGGAATCGTCTGAATTATTATATTTGACAAAAACTGAAAAAAGCACTGATACTGAAAATGATTAGAAAAGATCTAAAGACATGCTTGCGGTCACAGACCTTCTCCCCAAACAGAGGAATCGTCTGATTTATTATATTGACAAAAACTGAAAAAATAAAACACTGATATTGAAAATGATTAGAAAAGGTCAATCTAAAGACATGCTTGTGGTCACAAACCTTCCCCCCAAACAGAGGAATCATCTGAATTATTATATTGACAAAAACTGGAGAAAAAAAAACACTGATATTGAAAATGATTAGAAAAGGTCAATCTAAAGACATGCTTGCGGTCACAGAAGATACTGAGATTGAAAATGCACTTAATTGATACATGCAACACCATAAATAACCTAGCTACCAATATTCACTGAAGATACGGACAAAATGGTCCTAAGGATTTAACTGCTTGCCTGGTTTAAAGAGTAAGTGTCAGAGAAATGCACTTAATTGATACACACAGTACCATAAATAACCTAGCTACCAGTATTCACTGAAGATACTGACTAAAATTATTTTTATTCATGTATTAGTTAATACTATTCGAGTTTGAGTCAGTGTCCCATATTTTGGATTCACCCACATAGACATTGCCCAGTGGCTTGGACTGTAGTCACTTGGCCCCTACAGATCACTTAAGTTTATGTAGTAAAAATTTATACACCATTAAACCTACAGCTAAGATATTAGATTTTTGTTTGGTGAAGCCAGAGAAGGCAAATAAGTAAAATTGAACTACCTCATTAACATTTGATTCCTTGGAATTCGTACATGGTCAAAACTTAGAACTCCGTTATCCATGCTGTTATATGCTGCATTTCCAAATTTCATTCCAATATCTCCAACAGTTATGCCTGAAAGAGGCAAGTGATCATCCAAGCTCCGCAGCTGGACAATGAAACCTTCAAAAAGGACATAAATCATATAGTTAATAAATTTATGTTTGTTTAACACCAGAAATTTGGATGATTAAGTTCGGTAATTACCATGCACTCCTTGGTCTTGACCATCAGTAATAAGACGGGCATAAACAATAGCATGCGTGGATATTTTACCCAACCCACCAGGCCACCACTGTTTAAATCAACAATAACGAGTGAGATATATCCAATACAGACAAACACACTCCTCCTCGAATGCCGGGGAGAATTTTAGGATATAGAATAATGGCTAATTAGAGTAGTTATTACTTAATGTAGTTAAGAGGTGTTATAGTTAATGTGTGTATAAATAGGATAACACAAAGGTTAGCTAGTATCTTTTGAATATTGTACTAGTTTGTGAATAGAGACTAGAGTACACATACTCTCTAACTAATCTAAATCAACAAGTAATTAACTATAACTATTCTTTTTTTCTGATAAGCATATAACTATTCTTCTTCTTTTTTTGAAAGCTTGGTGTCTGGCTTTGTGACTGACTAATTCAAAGGGACCAATCCCACTGTCCACTTGCAGGGATCCATTTAAAGCCAGAGCTAAGCACTGTATGGACTGGCCCATCACAGGAATTGTTAGCAATTAGTAGGATTCTGAGAACTTGTGAGGAGCAAAGTCTCAGGACCCAAACCTTCACCAACACGCCAATCTCTGGGGTTTAGCATATAACTATTCTAATTAGCCATTGTTCTATTTTGTCCTGGTTGTAGTTGCCAATACACTAAATAACATTGTAAGATTGTAAAATCCAATCAGCATAATAATTGTAAACGACTAGAACAGACTCTAAGGAGACATCACCCAATTCACTCACTTTGCTGGAAGTCAACGTGGGGCTGTGAATAACAAACTCATCTGTCTGTGGATCAAATGTTGCAGTTGTTTCAAGCCCTTGAACATTGGATCCATGACCAAGTTCGGTTTGGGCATAGCAACCAATTATTTGCATCTTATTAGCAAGAGGCAACCACTTTGCCTGCTGCTCATCAGTTCCTTGTCCTTTGATAGCAGGCACAAACATCCCCTGCAAAAGAATATGAATAACTAAAATTACCACTATAACATAATAACACTAACACACTAACATATTCCATTGCAAAAACAAAACAAAAAGGAACATAACATAATTTGAATTATACCCAATGAAGATCCGTAAAAGCAGGCTGATCCACAAAGGTTCTAAGCTTATTAGCTTCCTGTTCTGTAAGACGGAGTTCAATAATCTTTTTCCAAGCATAAGCTGCTTTTCTCAAAGTATTCTTAAACAACTCCTTCCTATCAAGACTAGCTCTATCATCCTTTCGGAATACCTAGAAATGACAAAGAATCAATCAAGTCAAACTCATCATCATGCAGAAACCATAAAAGCTAGCTAGAAAACAGAGAAGGATAAAACAGTAAATTGACCGGATCGTTAGCAACGAGGCGAGAAATCCGATCGGAAAGTTCGAACTCTTCACGAGAACCAGCCCAAACGATCTTCAATTCGTTGACATCGAATTGTGCTTTGATTCTCTCGAAAGCTAAATAATCAACGCCGGCCATTTTTTCCGATCGAGAATTGAAGTGTGACCTAACAATGTATTCTGAATTGTGTAGAACCTTTTCTATATAGTAGTGATGACGATAGGAATTAGAGTATACTAATAATATTGGACGTTGATTTTCAAAGTTAAGTCAAATTTAGATTGATTAGTAAAACGTGGCGGTTCATTGGATTGGTCCATTTTGGTTTCAAAGTGGTATCGTTTTCTTGTATTCATTTACCGTTGGCTTTTTTTCTGTACACGTGGTTTTACTTTCCTTTCATACACATTTTTTTAGATTAATTTCATTATGTTATGTATTCTGTTTGTCTTATTCAGGTGTCACATATTTGATTTTGGCACCTCTTTAGATAATTACTAATTTTCTTTATTTTAATGATAAGATTGTTTCATTCATCCAAATATTTTTAGGGTAATGCTAAGTTGTGCCCCAAGGACACAAGTTAAGAAATCCACAAATAAAAAAAATTTATTAAAAAAAATAATATAATTATTAATTATGGCTTTGTATTAAATTTACCGTGCAAATTTCAAGACTTTTTTACTTTATTTATCTCTTAACTTGTGTCATTGGGACACAAGTTAGAATTACCCATATTTTTATTACCAATCAATTAATTATCCGTTTTGATTTTTATGGTATTAAATTTTTTTTTCTTTTGGAATTTTAGTATAATATTTATTATTCTTTTTACTACTATATTTTAATTTATCTAACTACTTTCTTATCAAATTAGCTGTTTTCGTTGAATTTACAAAGTTTTTAAGATAACAATTAATTATATCCATTTTATTCACTAAAATATCTTCATTATTTATTGGAATTTGGAATAGTTAGGTAATAAAACATAATAAATAAATAGAAAAAAAATTAAGTGTTAATTAAGGAATTTATAACACTTATTCTCTATTAAGTGTTAATTAAGTTAATAAATGTAAACTCATCACTACAATTTAATTCTTTACGATAATATTTATAAATTAATAAATTCAAAAAAATTATAAAAGTTACAACATTTATGAAAACACCACTTTTAGTAGTGGTGAGTACTGTATTATGTCAACTATATTGAACTTGACACCTTTTTCTTGTTGCTGCTTACAAGTGTTGGCTCTATTAGAGTATTGCTTAAACAAATTTAGGTAGAGAATAAGCTACAAGACATGAAGCAGCAATGAGAAACAAGAAGTTCAAGTCCAACATCGATTTTTTTTAGAAAATACTCTTATGTTTATAAATCTTATTCATGTATGGGACTTCATATTGAGAAGATACCATGGATGTAGGCCAAATTGGTTGGGCCAAAATATGTTTGATTATTAACTGTTAATTAATTATTAAAACAAAAACATACTTAAAAATTGTAATATTTTAAAAATTAAATATTATAAATTAAAATATTAATTAAATATGATGTGGAGGTATTGTACATATGTCATGTGTTTAATGAGATTGCCAAATGGAGGGGAAGAGGAAGAAAATGTTTTATGAAACGAAAAGAGGACAAAAATATATTGACAAGTCTATTTTTCACCCCTTTTATAATTTAGGGTTTACTGGACTTTTATTTTTCACCCCTTTCTAATTTAGGATTTACTGGGTTTAATGTGTGGGGTTTAACATATAATATTCGTTTTAGGGTTTTCTCATGGTTTATGGTATAATCTCTGTATTAGGGTTTTCTCATGATTTTATGAATTTGTGTTGGTTTTGTTCTAAATTTTAATATGACTGTATGAACTTGTGTTGGTTTTAGGAGTTTGTCTTCTTTCTGATTCTAAATGTTAGTATCATTGTATGAATTTGTGTTCGTTTTAGGAATTTGTATTGGTTATGATTCTAAATGTTAATTTGTGTTGGTTATTATTAAGTTGTGCCATTTTTCTTTTAGGTAAATAATGGATGAATTTGTTCATGCTTTTATCTACCATGAAGGTTCATTTGTAGATGATGAGTTTTCTAGTTACGAAGGATTAGTTTTAGGGCTGAGATGTGATGTATATAAGTGGAGCAATTTTTGGGTGGTGGGGATAATTAAAGATTTGGGATATAAGGAACTTGGAACAATATTATACAAGGACTCCACATTTTGGTATGTTTAATTTGAGTAATGACAAAGGTGACCAAGATATAGTTGATTTATGTAAGGTACATTTGAGTGTTCACATGTATGTACAACATCCACTTTCTCAACTTGAGTATTATGACGGTCCTATAAAGGATGCAACTATAAACTCGTATGATGTTGTTATTCTTGATGAAGAATATGAGATTGGAAAAATGCATGAGGAAGTTGTCAAAGGTACAACGTGTGTTGTAATTGAGTTGAATGGGGTTGAGGTGAATAAGGGTGTAATTGAGAGGAATGGAGTTGGAATTAATGAGGTGAATAAAGGTGAGATTAGTGAGGGTGTAGTTGGAAGTAATCATGTTGAGATGAATGAGGTTGAGATAAGTGATGGTGTAGTTGGAGACAATCATGTTGAGGTGAATGTGGTTGAGATGAGTGATGGTGTAATTGGAGGCAATCATGTTGAGGTGAATGGGGATGAGATGAATGATGGTGTAGTTGGAGATAATCATTTTGAGGTGAATGTGGTTGAGATGAATGATGGTGCAGTTAGAGGAAATTATATTAAGGCAAATGAGGTTGATATGAACAAGGGTGATATGAATGATGGTGAGGTTAATGATATTGAGTTGACAAATACTAAGGTATATGATGTTGGAATCATTGGTACGAAAACAAATAATGATAGTGATGATGTGAACTTTCATTATAAAAGTGTCTTAGATGTAAGAAAAATGGTCATAATAAGGTAAATTATAAGGTTTCACTTCAAACAAGTCATTAACAGTATACGCATGCATCTCAAGCTCAACCTCAACCACGACAATCACATGCAACTCAAGCTCAACCTCAGCCTAGTCAACATTAGACAACTCAAGCTCAACCTCAACTTATTCCATCTCACGCAACTCAAGCAAGTGGATCAAGATCTGTCAAAAAAATAACACAGACTCCAACAAGTGGATCAAGAACTGGTGTTAAGAAGTTGAGCATAAGCAGACCAACAATAGGTATTGGATCACAAGGTCCTACAACAGGTTAAGTTCAACAAGGAATGTCTCATACCCTACCACAAGGCTCATTTCATCTCAAATAAGCAAGAAGACAATTAGATTTCTTTTGGAACTCTTTTTTGGTTTAGGATAGTTTCATTTCATTTCAAGAACACTTGTATAATTACTGTGAGATTTGAGTGTTACAAAGAAGAAGATCAATTATTTAATTGATATACTTCAATTTTCATCTATCTCATCTTATACAAATTATTCAGAATTATATTCTTTGATTACCACTATACATCGTTGTGTCCTTTACTTTCCGCACTTTACCGCTTTTCATCACTTAAGCATTTCTAGAAAGTAAAAGTCATAAACCGTTGAAAATCCAGAAAATAGTCTAAGTGCCTCATTCACCCCCCACCACCCAGCCCCCCCCCCCCCCCCCCCCCCCCCCCCCCCCCCCCCACCCCCCCTCTAAGGCACTCCTTAAACTTACACTCACTTCATCTTAAATAAGCAAGAAGACAATTAGATTTCTTTTGGAACTCTTTTTTGGTTTAGGATAGATGTTATGTAAAGTTATATGCCTTTTGGAACTCTGTTTTGGTTCAGGATAATTGTAATGTTAAGTTAGATATCTTTTGGAACTCTGTTATGACTTAGTGTATCACTTTGATGTATTGGGTTATCTTTTGGCACTCTGTCCTTGATGAGGTTGTTAATTAATGAATCGAGATTAACGTTTTGTTATTCTATGTTTAATTGTTGTTTTTGTTGATTGACTGCATTTTGAAAAACAACATGGAGTGTACAAGATGTTTTGGTGAAGGAAATGACACATGTGGGACACAATGTTGCAGCACGTGTGCAACATATGGCCTTTGTCAGCAGGTCATGGTTGTTGTTCTGAGCGAAAATTTTGGTTGTGTTTCAATCAAATTTATTGCTATCTTTTAGCAATGTGTTAATTAGATTTGTTTGACAGATTGAATAAGATCAAATCTAATTATTTAGAGATTTAAATTTGAATTAAAAGAAACCAAATCTTTTTTGTTGGAGGTTTTTTGAAAAACAAATTAAAACAGAATCCTCTATAATTCTGCACGTGATCAAATCTTATGCCCATCGGAGAAAATCCCATAAGTTGTATTGTTATTTAAGGAGACTCAAACCTAACTTTTGAAATGTGTGCAAGTATTGAAAAGTCTTTGTGTTAGGGTTTCTAATTTGAGTCATTTGTTTGTGTTATTATTTTTGCACCTCTCTAGATACTAAGTTACATATCTAAAGGCATATAAACTGGTTTAATAGTTGAGTTGTAATTCAAACAATCAATATTCTGATTATTATATTGTTCACTATGGTTAATGATTGAGAGAAAGTGAGAATGGTCTCATATTTAGGGGGAGTCCTAAATAGAAAGACATGAGTAGTATTAGTAAGAGGGGGATTGAATAATGGTTGTTTATCTAAAACACTTTGTACTAAGTGGATTTCCTTTCTTGAGTTGGAAGCCCCTCATACGTAGGTGACATTGCACCAATCTGGATTAACAATTCTCTTGTGTTCTTTATTTCTATTTGTTTTATTTCATAGTTGTTGTCAAACTGTTATCATCAAGTTGTGCACAATTGTCCCAGGCATTGTGTCCAACATATGTCCCCTTAAGAACATAACTCCAATTGACATCATAGCAGGCACCCTGTTCTTTTTCGGTGAGCTCCAAGAAAGATATTTTTTGTTTAAATAGACAACACTAAGGATAGATGATCAGTCAATAAACCACGTGTATTAGATGGCGCCAACTATGATTATTAGAAATCTAAAATGGTTGTTTTACTTAAATCCATGGGCAAAAAAAACATGGAAGGTTGTAATAAAAGGTTGGAAACACCCTATGATTACATCTGAAGATGGAACACCAATCTTAAATCCTGAAGCTGATAGAACAAGTGTTAAAGATGATGAAGCTCTTGGAAACTCCAAAGACTTGAATGTTATTTTCAATGGTATAGACAAGAACATGTTTAGGTTGATCAACACATGTATTGAAGCCAAAGAAGCATGTGAGATTCTCAAGAATACACATGAAGGCACATCCAAAGTTCGTATGTCAAGGTTGCAGCTCCTCACAACAAAGTTTGAGAATCTTAGATTGAATGAAGATGAATCTATATCGGACTTCAATATCAGACTATGTGACATTGCCATCACTTTTTTGCCTTGTGAGAGAAGATGTCTGAAGAAAAGATGGCCAGGAAAATTCTCAAATCACTACCTAAGAAGTTTGATGTGATGGTTATAAATATTGAAGAAGCTCAAGACTTAAGCATCATCAAAGTAGATGAACTCATTGGATCTTTGCAAGCCTTTGAGATGGAAATAAATGATAGAACTGAAAAGAAAAACAAGAGCATTGCCTTTGTATCCAACACTATAGAGGGTGAAGATCAAGGTGAAAGTCTATCAGATGTTATGGCTCTTGTTGGTAGAAAGTTTAACAGAGACTTAAAGAGATTGGACATAAAATGGATGGCAAATGTTGAATACAATATGTCAGACAACCTTAAGAATATTGGTCCCCAAAGTAAGAGCAAATTTGAAGACGATCCAAAAAAAGGCAAAGGAGTTCAATGTTATGAATGTGGAGGTTTTGGCCACATTAAATTTGAATGTCCTACGTTTTTAAAGAAGCAGAAAAATGGAATGTTAATCACTTGGTTTGATTCTGATAATGAGAGTGAAGAAGAAACAACTAACAAAGTGATGGTTTTCACTAAAAAATATGAATCTTGTAGTACGTCTAGTGATGAAGAAATCATTGATGAAGAGTTGGGTGAAACACACATACTTTTGCTCACTCAGTGGAAGAAAGTGTAACGCCCCAGATTTTCATCCAAGACATGACTCAAAAATTATTATTAATACTTGTTTAAACAAGAATAAAAGTTTTGAACATTAATCAAACTTGATGACAATTCAAAATCATAAGCGGAAAATCATCGCATTTCCAATTCATTCGAATTAAATAACTAAATAACTTAAAATATAATGCTATCAATTTATAAATTACTAAAATCTTTTTATTTTGAAAACCCCTTTTTCTCCACGACCACGCGACAAGCAAACACCAGTCAATCTTGAAACTCCACACTTGTACCTTGAATGTTGTTGTAAGAGGTAAGTTGCCATTAACCATAATTCATGTCAAACTAAATAAAACGAGAGTTAAAAATCATATAAATATAAATATACATATCATGTCCAAGAGAATTAAATAAAAGTATACACCCAAAATTATTAACAACATAATTGTAAGCTTAAAACGGAATACATGTAAAAGTTAATCAAATTTATCAATAATCAATTAGACAACTTATGAAACTGTAACTGTAACGTCATACTCATATACATAAAGTAATCAACTCAAGATTAATAATAACAATAACCACAAGGTGTTATATGTAAAAATATGCATGTTCTTAATACTACATAATCCGGATATAATCAACCCACCACAAAGGCACCATATAGAGTTTATCTCATATCAATGAGAAAAATAACTTGTCACTAAGGCACCACACAAAAATGGATATGTCATATCATGATGAAGTAAATACAAACACACCACTTAAACAAATCTCATCACCCAGTCAATCATACAGAAATTGTATACATTTCATTCATGATAAAAACTAACAATATAATTTCGCCACCTAAACAACAACGAAGTACAAATAATATTTATTATTACTCTCCTAAATTTAAAAGCACAATTTATTTATATACTTAAGAGTAATAGAACATATGCCTTATAATTCTTTTCTTAAAAATCATTTAAATAAAAATGAGAGAAGTTGCCACTAACTGAGTAAGCTAATAAAGTACTCATCACTCAAATATGTTCTTCATCCATTTTATTATTCCACTAACTAATCAAATAATTTATTATTAATGACTAATACCCATTATCAACTTTTAGTATTTCCATATGATAATAGAGAGCTTAAAATATCATTGTATCACACAAGAGAATAATGAATGCATATGATCTAATTTCATACCAGAATAATCTAATGCAGTTGTTTAACATGTGAGATAAATTCTTGAACTCTTTTAAGGCATTTATATTAATAATTCTCATGAAGCAATCCAAAATTTAATGCATTTCTTAGATTTATTATTATAGAAAGTATTTCAGTGTGTACACGTATTCTCAGTATCGCCAAGCATGCAAGTACTGACACTCACTAGTCTAAAACAATGACTAGTCTGTTAATGCTAAAAGCATTTACAATAACATTTCAAGCTAATACAGACAAGACATTTGAATAATAAAGTTTGTTACTCACAGTGATCATTTAACCATTAAAAAATGTAATTAGGTTTGTTTACATAAAAATTATAGAACAAGTCCCCTTACATATAACTTTGAGTTTAGTTTTCAATTATCTACATTATAGGGGATTTTGTGTTCATAATTTTATGATTAACAAATTTTAATTTTTTCTCTAAAACATTAAAATATACATATAATATTTAACCAATCTCAAATTCAGGTCTAGTTTATAATTTAATGGGAAAAAACTCTTATCTATGAATACTCTCCCAAAATACACCGTAATGAAAAAGTGGGTGGTTGATGATGAAGAATGAGAGCCGGGAAAATATATGTTTGTTTTTGATATGCGAAAAGTTTGTAGATAGAATATGTGAGGAGATTAAAATGCAAGGAATGAGTAGAAAGGAGAGGAAATTGTGGAACTAAGTGGGTGTTGACCTCACCACACACAAAGGCACCCGTACTCCCTCTATTTTCTCTCACCAATAAGTGGTCTACCTATTATTCATTTGTACTACTACTTCTATTATTAGTAGTACTATTATACTCTCTTGTAACTATTAATATCAATAAGTTAATTATAACCAGGTCATTATTAACTTAATTATTAGGGGTGGACATCGGTTGGGTTGGATCGGTTTTCGGGCCCAAATTCCCAATCCGACCTAACCATCGGTTGGAAAAAACATAACCAAAACCGACCGGTTTGCAATTCGGTTATTTTCGGTTTCGGTTTTGTTCGGTTCGGTTTCATAATGCGGTTTATTCGGTTTTAAAAATAATTGAGCTCATTCCAAAATAAACCCAACACAAGTGGATTTTATCTAGGAAATAATGTACCATTCCTAGTGAAAACATTGAAATCGCAAACTCGCTCCAACCGATTTCTGTCGCAACTTGAGCCGCCACCAAGTTTCCTATAACAGAAACAAGGTTAACAGGGTTTGCTACCACTGATAGAAACCTCTTTTCAGTAGGTAAACTTTGAGAACAATGGTCTTGTACTCACCAAAAACAAACATGGTAGCTCTGAATCCACCTTTCTTTCTCTTCCATTCAGCAAGAAGCTTGAGCTATTCAGTCTCCTCTTGATATGCCTGCAAAACAAAAAAATTTGAATTGTAGCTCTGAATCCACCTTTCGTGAGAACTGTAGACACTGCTGTGTCCAGGTCTTACTCCTTCATTAAGATTTGCTAGTGACACGTCTCCTTCTAAGGCACGCACAACCTACGGTTTGTTCCATTATTAGACCCAAAAAGATGCTTACATATACAAGGAACTCAGAATGGAAAGTAAGACCTAGGTTTGATTTTACAGTAGCAGCACAACGAATGATAGTTTTTCTTCTTAAAAAGACAGTTCAAAAGGAATGGAGTGCAGTAATAAATGATAGAACAAATTATTCACTTTACCTGGCTCATCCTTGGTCGATGCTTTGCTGAGTGGCGTGTGCAAGCTGCAGCACATGCTACCATACGCGTCATCTCACTAGGGTCAAATTCATTCTGAAGTCTTGGATCAATCAGAGAATCTAAATTATTTTCTTCTAAAGCACGCATGAGCAAAGGCCTAGCCTGTGATGACAATGAAAGATGAATAAAGTTAAGGGCCACTCTATGTCATCTTGTTCTCTTCCAATAAAAGAAATATTACACAGAAAACTCTTTATTTCATAATATATTATAAATGACTGAATTTTCAGTTGCAAATTATATTTAGCCCTCAAGAAAAGAGGAGGATGGTAACATGACACTTACCCATTCCACCAAACTATCATCCATGTAAGTCTGATTTTTATCAACCGGTCGACGTCCAGTTAATAGCTCAAGGAGCATGACTCCATAAGAGAAAACATCTGATTTGTCTGTAAGTTTTCCACTTGCTGCATATTCTGGAGCCAGATACCTGTAAGAAAGCAGTAATTGATAATTCATGAGTTTAGCATATCAGAACTGATATTTTGACACAAATTTAACAACTAATTTCAACAACAATTTGATTGGTTAACGCAGTTCTAAACCACCATATAGCACATTTCATGCCCTTTAATGCATTAATTCAATCTACCATAAACAATAGCAGATTAGAAAATACATTTCTTGCAATATCCAAATTTTGAGAGGAAGGGAATAAATTAGTTCTTACCCAAAAGTCCCCATCACTCGAGTAGAAACATGAGTGTTGAGATCGGAAGCAATCTTTGCAAGACCAAAATCAGCAACCTGTTAATAGAAATTTGACACTAAATTATAACTAAAATCCACACTTCATATTAAACAATTATTGCACAGAACTTCTTAGGGCATTTTAAATGGAGCATCACCACTGCTGCAAGGAAGATATATTAAAGAGCATACCTTTGCTTCAAACTTAAAATCGAGAAGGATGTTAGCAGCTTTAATATCACGATGAATGATCTTAGGATGACCTACACAAACAAATAATTACAATAAACATTGAGTTTGACAAAAACTAGCTTTGCTGAAAAAATTACAGTCAAGTACAGAGCATACAATCTTCATGAAGATAAGCAAGTCCTTTTGCAGATCCTAAAGCAATTCGCAATCTTGTTGGCCAATCCATCGTTGGTCGTCCATTTCCTGCCGTTAAAAAATAATCATAAGAATTAAGAACACTTCTGGCATAAGCATTGTGCTACACAAAAGAATGACAAAAAAAAAATACCATGTAAATGAAATTCCAATGTATTGTTGGGAACAAACTCATAAACAAGTAGCCTCTGAAACCCGGTGCTGCAGTATCCAACAAGAGAAACAAGATGTTTATGATGAACACGGCTAATATCAAGGAAAGAAACAGATCTTAATTCACCCAAATGAAATAAAACAAACAAAAGCATGTACTATATCAAGAGCTCAATATTCATTCATATTAACTGTTCCTACATGATATATAACAGTGTGCTTTATGATTAAATGAGAAACAACATGCTAGTTTAAGACAACCGAGCCCCTTTCTATCCCTATTTCATTCATTTCTATCATTCTTGCATCATATTTTCAAATCATGAATTGAGTGGCATCTTAAACTAGTGGAAATAATGCATCATGCTTGTGAAAACAGAAAACAGAAAGTTACCTGCATATGTGGGCCAAGGGATGCTTCCACAACCTCTGGCAGTACAGTGTAGTTCCCATCAATATAATGCAAACGAACCTGAATGTTGCTGCTCCCCACCTGAGAAACTGGCAAGGGGTGTTGCAGACCAGAAGTTCGACGACAGAGGTCCATAACTACTAGAAAAAGAACCTTGACCTGCATTACTAGTGCTTTAAAACCTCAAGTGAAATAACAGTTCAACTGCTGTAAGCAAAGGAATGAATTGCCATGGTTTCCAAACATTTATGTCAGTCACAAATAACAAAAATAAGATATTTTAGGCAAGTTGTAACTAAGTTATACCTCTTCAAAAGTATACCCCTGACCTGCATTTCCAGTACCAAATCTTGAACGCCCTAGAGACTGTTCTTCACCTCCTCTTGACCTAGGCACAAGCTGAACTCGTCCTGTCTGATTGTCATCTCCAGGATGTCACTGTCCTTCAAGACTTGAGCAATCTTTGAATAAATAAAACTTCAACCAAACACATGCATGATCCATCAAGCATACATGACATGAAAATGTGCAGAAATGCACATGCACGCAGATTATGAACAGTTAACTAATCTTATAAAAAGTTTACTAATCTTAAATCATACCTTGGTGCGAACCCAACACACTCAATGGAACTTGAATGAGAAGGCACAGAACTAACAACCTACCAATAGGATATAAGGTTTCTTAGAAATCAGGCAGAAAGCTAAATTTATATGCTCAAACGTCTTGGTTAGTGGTATTACACAGGCAAGAGAACATTACACAGGCCATCTCCTCAAGTAACATCATCCCAGTATACTGCACCACCAAAAACAGATTAGCATAACATGCAGTATTCAAACTCAGTTTGTAAGCTTGAGCACAAATGCAAAAGAAATACAAGTGACATTATGTTTGTGTACTTCGGTAAGAACAATTGCATAAGCCCAAGACAACGTGCCTGATGACCAGCAAACGCAGTAGCTACTGAAACGGTTCCATCCTTAGTTTCAAAAAATGACTCCAAAAAAGAAAGGCTTGTCTTATTGAATCACAAAGTGACTCCAAAATATTCAAAAATTCGCAGCTGCAAATCAAATCAAATCAGTATAGTTAAACCAATGTAAGACATAAAACAAAACTATATTTTTCATACCTAGGCGAGAATTAAACAGGCCCAGCCTGTGTAGGAGCAGCTGCTCCACCAGTAGCTACTTGAAACTCTACAAGTTGTTTAAACATACGTTAAACATATAGCAAGAGGCTTAATTTTAACAAATATTTAAAATAATGTTAAAAAAGACAAAGTTTTCATTAATAACGTACCTGAAACAATTGATTCACTAATCTCATATTCTTCAGTCATATTAAGGACATTTAGATCATTGTCAGAAGGCTTCAACCAGTTTTGAGTACATATAAGCGCTTCGACCATATCTGGACTCAAAGAGCTCCTATAGATATCTAAAATCCTCCCCCCCGTGCTAAAAGCACTTTCTGAGGCTACACTAGAAACAGGTGTTGCCAACACATCCCGAACCAAGGTTGCTAATATAGGATAACGGGTGCAATTTTCCTTCCACCAATTAAGAATACTAAAATTTTCCCCCTCCCCGCAACAAGGGTCACCTAAGTACTTCTCTAGTTCATTTTCATTTTCAATTGTGTCTTTTTCCTTCAGATGTTTCTTAAAAGCATTAGCCCTTGTAAAAGGTGATGGTTCTTTTGGTTGGGAAGATGCTTCTCCAAGGGAAGTGCTCCCTGGTGCACTTAAAGGACTAGCCCCAACATTTTTATCATGATCAGATTTATGCCAATTATATAGTTTAAACAAACTAGTTTTGACACATTCAATATTTTTCTTGGCAAGGTCACTAGAATGCCCATACATATCATTAAAAGACCACTCAATATAGTTAAACTTAAACCTAGGATCAAAGATCACTCCATAGTAAAGAAAATGATTCACTTTTCCCACATCCCCCCAATACTTATCATATTTAACCTTCATATGTGAAATCATTGGAGCCACATAAGAATTCAAGTTAAATGAAGCTTCTTGAAGCTCACACAAAATTGAAGACAAGTTATGAAAAGCTAAATGCAAGGACACTTCTTGCGAAGTTGACAACACTTTGGTTGCCTCATAGAAGGTTTGTAAGAAAACCACAAAAGCCCTAACTTTTTTCCAATCCTGAGAACCGGGTGGACCGGTAAGGAGGTCAAAATATTCGATGTATCCAGGATCCTCATCAATCATATTGTCAAATGCAGCTTCAAACTTTTCAGCAGCATCCAACATTAGGTAAGTGGAATTCCACCTTGTAGAAACATCAAGACAAAGTTTTTTTTTACAAGTTATGCCCGCAAGTTCAACACACTCCTTAAACTTCATAGCTCTTTGTGGAGAAGACCTTACAAACCTAACAGCAGTGCGAACTGATTCAATAGACCCTTCATGTTCTTTTTCACCATCTCTCACTACCAAGTTCAAGACATGGGCAACACACCTCATATGCAAATAATCACCTACACCCAGTAAAGCATTCTTGCTCTTAAGTCTTCTATCCAAATAACTCACAGCCACATCATTTGCTGTTGCGTTATCCAGGGTAATTGTAGACACTTTCCTAAGCCCCCATTCCCTCAAAACGTCCTCGACTTTCATGCCAATGGTATCACCTTTGTGATTTGGAACTAAAGAGAAACTAATAATTTTTTTTGGGTACTTCCAAGCAGTGTCAATGAAGTGTGCAGTGGTGGCCATATAACTAAGGTTTTGTATCGAAGTCCAACAGTCTGTGGTTAGCGCAACCCTAGTACAATCAGATTTAAAAAAGGCTTTAAGACGTGACTTTTCAGCTAGGTAAAGCTGAAAACAATCCATAGCAACGGTCCTCCTAGTAGGGATAGCCATTTGGGGTTGCAATTGTTTACACATTTGCTTAAAACCAACACCCTCAACCACTCTAAAGGAATGTTCATCAAGGATAACAAAGGTATTAATGGCCTTCCTACAGGCTGCAGCATTAAACCTTTGACTAGTTGGAACTAAAAACCCACCCTCGCCGCTTACAAGGTTTGTCTGATTGGGGTCTTTCAACAAAAAGGCAGGGTTTTTGTAACACACTTTCGAGTGAGCTAGCATGTTAGAAGTACCATGTGTTTTAGGGTCACATCGGTACCTTTTATGACAGTGTTTACACGCGGCTATAGGTTCAGGCTCATCCGGTAAAATGTTAAACTCTTCCCAAACCGTAGAAGTTTTTCTACTACCACTAGCATTAAGTTTCCTTTTTCGAAGTGGAGGGAGTGCAGTACCAGCAGCTGCTCCTATAATTCATACATTTAAAAATGACAGCATAACATGTATCACTTATTAAACAAACACTCAGTATAAAAATGACAGGTGATGGCATTACCTTGACTCACTCCTTGATCTACAACTCCGCTAGGAACTCCAACTCCTTGCAAGCTAGGAACTCCAACTCCTTGCAAGCTACTTTTGCCGCGCTCCATTGGCGGCAGGACTCATCCAACTCCTTGATCTAACAAGCTCGGTGGTGATTTGTGGTTGAATAATGGACGGCGACGGTTCTTCGTTAAACGATGAAACCACGAACTAGCATCAACCGAAAAATTGGAAGGTAGAAAGAGTTAGTTCTTAAACGATGAAACCACGAACTGGAAATTGAAAGGATGAACCCTAGAATCAACCGATTACCTGAGAGAATGATGAACCCTAGCGGAGTAACGTTGCTGTTTGTGCGTATGAATCTCACGAAGAAGTGGAACTAATGAATTGAGATTTGAGACTGAGAGAGAGTCTTGGTTTTTTGTTAGTTCTCTGTGGATACATCGAATATTTTGTGCGTATGAAAAAGTGAGATTCATACCACATCTCTAACTATAGGATTAGGAATGAACCTTAGATTTCTGTTTAGACTGGGCCTAGCCATAAAAATAACCTTAGATTCGGTCGGATTCGGTTTCCGACGGGCCCAAAACCAATCTCCGAATCCGACCGCACAAACCCGTAAAAACCTCTTGCTACTTTCCAACCTAACCCACCAACCGACTAAACCCGAACGGTGTCTCAAATTTTGGATCGGAACGGTCGGATACCGTCGGGTGGTTGCATTATGTCCACCCCTATTAATTATCAACTAACATACACATATTAATTTAAATAAATAATTAAACACAAGAAAAAAGAGGTGTTACAAGAAGCATGTGTGATAGTAGAGAAACAAAATAAAATTATAAGTGTTATATTTTTGGAAAAAGAGAAATTTGGCTCAACCATTACAGGTCTGGAAGAGGAAGTTACCTTGTTAAAGTTCAAATTTGATAATATTTTTAAAATTTGTGCAGATGTTGAACAATGATTCTAAGGCTCTTGTTGAAATCCTAGAAGTTGGAAAATTGCTAATGATGTGAAAGGAATAAGATTTGACTAGAGTTCCATGAAAAAGGAAGAAAAATATTCCACTAAGAAGTTTGTCCCCCCTGAGGAGAAAATCGAGGTTCTGATGTTGGACCACCTATATTAACACTCTGTTCAACATAAGTACCCTCAGTACAGAAGAAACGAGATATCTTAATGGAGATGCACCATTGTGGAATTATGGTCATATAAGCCCCTTTTGTTATAAGCTATATGGATACCCTTGGTCTTATAATCATCCAAGGTTCAACAAAAAAGGAGGCAAGAACATTCAAGTTAGGAAAGTGTGGAAATCCAAAGAAATTGTCACATGTCTCATAACTCACACATATCTTAGAGTTTCCTCAAAAGAAGATTGGTATTTTGATAGTGGATGTTTAAGGAATATGACTGGAGAAAAGAACTATCTTGAAGAGAAAAAGCCATATTTTAATAGTTATGTTACTTTTGGTGATGGTGCTAGAGGAAAAATCAATGGTATATGCAAATTGGTTTATCCAGGTTTCCCTAGCCTTGATAATGTGTTGCTGGTAGAAGGATTGACTGCAAACTTGATCAGTATAAGTCAACCATGTGATCAAGGTCTGAATGTGAGCTTTAACAAATCAGAATGCATAGTTTTCAACAAAGATCAAGAAGTGTTAATGAAAGGTTCGAGGTTTAAAGACAATTGTTATTTATGGATATCTCAAGACAGATGTCAGCCCTTAACATGTTTGATATTCAACGAAGATGAGACCAAATTATGGCATCAAAAACATGGTCACCTCAATCTCAAGAGTATGAAAATATCATATTTGAAGATGTTATAAACGGATTTCCAAAGCTCATGAGCTTTGCAATCCCTTATTAGTGAAGACATTGATTATAGGGGGGAGGGTGGGATAAAATGCAACTATGTATATAAGTCTGATAATCAGTTAGTTATCATAAAGTCAGAAATGAATGATATCTATTTTCCTCCTTAGTTTTTACGAAATTTGGATATCCTCTCTCATTCCCATATAGGTACCATTTGAAGATGTTATGGAACTTGTGGTTGGGCGTAGAGTGTTGTTAAGTCAAAGATATGCTTATATTTCAATGAATAAGGATGGCTAGTGTAATTTCTTTCAACTTATATATATATATATATATATATATATATATATATATATATATATATATATATATATATATATATATATATATATATATATATATATATATATATATATATATATATATATATATATATATATATATATATATATATATATATATTGGTTATAGTAAATCCTTATCATATTTAAATTATGATCCCCTCCCAAGTTGTTTCACTTGTAACCACTCTATTCCACAGTCAGTTGTCAAAGACATTCATCCATACAAACAGGTTTTGTTGGTCATTTGGATCTCAATAATTGCGGTGGTAGTAAAGAAAATGTTAGTGGTAGTATTTATGAAGCATACACATACTATGGTCTCTGTATGATAAATGGAAACTACAGTGTCAAGCTTCACTTTGTAGAGATTATTTTCATCAATGATAGGTCATTTAACAGTATTGGGAAGCGGATATTCGATGTCTATATCCAGGTAACTATTACTTTATATGTTTGGGATGAAAAATAGTTTACTTTTGTTGAACCATGTATTGATATAGATGGAATGTATTGTTTTGTCATGTAATTAAGGGGAATTTGGTGTTGAGAGACTTCGATATTGAATGAGAAACAGGTGGTACTCTTGTTAGTTTTTGGCCTTCATTTCTACGAAAGTTATAAATAGATGTTTTTTTTCCTTTCACAAAGTTTAAACCTCCATTAGAGCACGACGATAAAACTTATGTCATACTACTGATAGTTGGCATAGTCAATGGTGTTTTAGTTGTTGTCCTTATCATGTTGGTGATAGTCAAAATTAGTTATTTACTTTATTCACGTCATCAATAAATCCCTAGTCTTATGGATTTCCCTATTATCTAGGATTAGTTGCTTTTGAATTTCCTTATAACTTGCCATAAAAATTGGTCTTTCTGTTTTACTTCAGTACGTGTAAAAGGCTATAAAATGCCTTAGATTCATTTCAATAAATACACAATTAAGTTTCCTTCCAATTTTAAGTGTTATTTCACTTTTGTCTCTACATTTGGTATCAAAGCTCCGCAAGGGGCCTGATTGGGAGTGAAAAGTGTGTGTGAGTCTACAAACAAAATGTTAGAAAAGTTCGTGCAACCAGCTATTCCAAAATTTGACGGTCATTATGATCATTGGTCAATGATGATGGAAAATTTTCTGAGAAGCAAAGAGATGTGGAGTCTTGTAGACGAAGGAATACCGGCGCCGGCGATTGGAACCTCAACAACGAGTGAAGCACAGAGAAAAGGTGTGGAGGAAACCAAGCTCAAGGATTTGAAGGTTAAGAATTTTTTATTCCAGGCTATTGATAGAGAAATTCTGGAAACTATTCTTGACAAAGGGACATCAAAGGCAATCTGGGTATCGATGCGGCAAAAGTACCAAGGTTCCACAAAGGTAAAGAGGGCACAACTTCAGGCTCTGAGAAGAGAGTTTGAATTGCTTGCTATGAAAGAAGGAGAGAAGGTGGACAACTTTCTAGGAAGAACCCTCAGTGTGGTGAACAAGATGAAATCAAATGGTGAAGACATGGGGCAAAGCACGGTGGTCAGTAAGATACTTAGATCATTGACTTCTAAATTCAATTATGTCGTATGTTCGATAGAGGAGTCAAATGATTTAAGCATCTTAACCATTGATGAACTCCATGGAAGTCTTCTTGTTCATGAACAAAGGATGCAGGAACATCAAGTGGAGGAACAGGTGTTGAAAGTTGCTCATGATGACAGATTTGGAAGAGGAAGAGGAGGAAGAGCCTTTTTTAGAGGTGGAAGAGGAAGAGGACGTGAAAGACGGGCCCTAAACAAATCAATTATTGAATGCTTCAAGTGTCATAAGCTTGGTCATTTTCAATATGAATGTCCAGAATGGGAGAAAAGGGCAAACTATGCAGAGATGGAAGAAGAAGAGGATCTCTTGCTGATGTCACACATGGATCTGCACCAAACAAGGTAAGAGGAGGTATGGTTCTTGGATTCAGGATGTAGCAACCACATGACAGGAAACAAAGGTTGGTTCTCTAATTTAGAAGAAGGTATTTCTCAAACTGTGAAATTGGGGAATGACATGACAATGGATGTGGTAGCAAAAGGAAATGTAAGAATGCAAGTTAATGGTGTCACTCAAGTAATCTCAGATGTCTACTTTGTTCCTGAGCTTAAGAATAATCTGCTTAGCTTAGGACAGCTTCAACAAAAAGGGCTGGCAATATTGATTCAAAATGGAATATGTAAAGTATTTCACTCTAGGAAGGGTTTAATCATGCAAAGTAATATGAGTAGAAATAGAATGTTTCATGTGGCAGCCACTGCAGCACCAAAGGAGACCATGTGTCTACAAACAGGGCTAGAGACAGAAAAAGAAGTTCACCTGTGACACTGCAGGTTTGGGCACCTTAATCACAAGGGTCTCAATACATTATCACAAAAACACTTGGTAGATGGCTTACCAAATCTGAAGATCCCAAAGAAGACCTGCATCACCTGCTTAATTGGAAAACAACACAGAAGATCAATTCCAAAGAAAAGCATGTGGAGAGCCTCAAGGAAACTACAACTCGTACATGCCGACATATGCGGTCCTCTCAAGCCTTCTTCAAACAGCAACAAGAGGTATATTTTAAGCTTTATAGATGATTTCTCACGTAAAACTTGGGTTTATTTCTTACATGAGAAATCCGAAGCATTCCAAAACTTCAAGAACTACAAAATTAGTGTTGAAAAAGAAGTTGGTGAACACATTGCTTGCTTGAGAACAGATAGAGGTGGTGAATTCACCTCACATGAATTTGACGAATTCTGCAAAACTCAAGGCATTAGAAGGCAATTAACAGCGGCTTATACTCCTCAGCAAAACGGAGTCGCTGAGAGGAAAAATAGGACGATCATGAATGGTGTGAGGGCTGTATTGAACGAAAGGCAAGTTCCGAAGGTATTTTGGCCAGAAGCTGTGAGATGGTGTGTGCACGTACAAAATCGAAGTCCAACTTCAGCAATAGAAAATACAACTCCCGAAGAAGCATGGAGCAATGTGAGGCCTACGGTGGCATATTTTTGAGTCTTCGGGTGTGTGGCTCATGTTCATATACCAGATCAAAGAAGAACCAAGCTTGAGGATAAGAGTAAGATGTGTGTTTTCTTAGGAATCAGTGATGGATCAAAAGCTTACAAATTATTTGATCCTGTTTCCAAGAAAATCATTGTAAGCAAAGATGTGGTGTTTGAAGAAGAGAAAAGCTGGGATTGGGGTAGAACCGATGAAGAAAGGAAAGCTGATGTGTTAGTATGTGAAGATGAAGATGGCAATCTTGAAGAAGAAGAAGTTGAGCAAGAAGAAGAAGTTGAACAAGAAGAAAATGAAGATGGTGGTGGCAACTCAAGTGAAATCATATCACCTGCAAGTGAGGACAACAACACTGCTCCAGAAAATCTAGTTCAAGGGAGGGACATAAGAGCTAGAAGAAAACCAATATGGATGACAAACTATGTGACAGGGGCTGATTTGGCTGAAGAAGAAGAAAATCTCATGATGCTGATCGCCGAAAGCAAAAATGATCCATGCTCATTCGAAGAAGCACATCGATGCATAAAGTGGCAAGAGGCAATGAAAGCTGAGATGGAGGCTATAGAGAAGAACAACACATGGGAGCTAACCGATCTACCGACGGGAATCAAGCCAATTGGAGTCAAGTGGGTTTTCAAAACCAAACTCAACGAAAGTGGAGAAGTAGAAAAGCACAAAGCAAGATTGGTGGCAAAAGGATATGCACAACGATATGGAATCGATTACATGGAAGTTTTTGCACCAGTAGCCAGACTTGATACGGTACGTCTAATTCTTGCACTTGCAGCTCAATATGAATGGGAAATATTTCAACTTGATGTGAAGAGTGCATTCCTTCATGGAAAACTTGAAGAAGAGGTTTTCGTTGAACAGCCAGAAGGGTTTATCAAAAAGGGGAAAGAAGACCAGGTTTACAGATTGAAGAAGGCGTTGTATGGCCTTAAACAGGCGCCAAGGGCTTGGTACAGCAAAATAGAAGCTTTTTTTATACGTGAAGGGTTTGAAAAATGTTCCAGCGAGCACACCTTATTTACCAAGAAAGAAGGAGGTAACATGCTTATTGTTAGTCTTTATGTAGATGATCTCATCTTTACTGGAGGCAATAAGAGTATGTGTGATAAATTCAAAAGCTCAATGATGAGAGAATTTGATATGTCTGACTTAGGAATGATGAGATATTTTCTGGGAATTGAAGTGATACAGAATGAAGCTGGAATATTTATCTGCCAGAGAAGATATGCTCGAGAAATTCTTGAAAGATTCGGCATGGGGAGCAGCAATTCCGTGAAGAATCCCATCATTCCGGGAACACGATTATCAAAAGATGAGGCTGGAGATGGAATAGATACTACCATGTTTAAACAAGCAGTTGGAAGCCTCATGTACCTCACAGCCACTCGACCAGATCTAATGTATGGAGTAAGCTTGATTAGTAGGTTCATGGCAAATCCAAAGTCATCTCATTGGTTTGCAGCAAAAAGGATTTTAAGGTATGTAAAAGGAACCACTGAATTTGGCATACTCTACAAAAGAGGCAGAAGAAATGCAGGTCTCACATCCTATACAGATAGCAACTATGCTGGAGATTTAGATGACCGGAAGAGCACATCAGGTTTTGCTTTCATTATGGGGTCTGGAGCAATTTCATGGGCTTCGAAAAAGCAGCCTGTAGTGAGCCTATCAACTACAGAAGCTGAATACATTGCTGCTGCACTTTGTGCTTGTCAATGTATTTGGCTTAGGAGATTATTGGAGCAACTTGGAGCTGAAGAAAGAGGAAGCACGGAAATTTATTGTGACAACAGCTCTACAATTCAGCTGTCCAAAAATTCTGTCTTTCATGGACGAAGCAAGCATATTGGAGTAAGATTTCATTTTCTCCGAGACTTGGTAAATGATGGAGTTGTGAAGTTGAGTTTTTGTAGCTCTGAAGAACAGATTGCCGACATAATGACAAAGCCTCTCAAATTGGAGCAATTTGTGAAGCTCCGTGGAATGCTTGGAGTAATTGATGCAGTTGAAGTTTAAGCTCAATGCAGATGCATTAGCTTAAGGGAGGGAATGATAGTCAAAATTAGTTATTTACTTTATTCACGTCATCAATAAATCCCTAGTCTTATGGATTTCCCTATTATCTAGGATTAGTTGCTTTTGAATTTCCTTATAACTTGCCATAAAAATTGGTCTTTCTGTTTTACTTCAGTACGTGTAAAAGGCTATAAAATGCCTTAGATTCATTTCAATAAATACACAATTAAGTTTCCTTCCAATTTTAAGTGTTATTTCACTTTTGTCTCTACAGTTGGCCATCATTAGGAGAAGGGATTGTTAAGAGGAAAAGATCTAGTTTATAAAGGTATCAAATGTTTCACTATGTTTCTCCAGTTCGTTTGTTTATAATAAATACTTCATTTTGAATTTTCCATTTTTTCAAGAGATTCAGGGTATATATCTGCAAAAATATTATTCACTTTAAAACAACTAAAAACTTCTATGTAGAAAATAAACTCGACGAATGTGGCTTTGGTTCTGTTTATAATTTTGATGCATACTAACTAAAGTGTGATGGAGATTCATTAGATCAATCATAGTATATCCACATTTAAGGCACATTGTAATAATGCAAGAAAAAATAATACCTTAATCATGTTGTAGGGGCTACTATCGGTACAGTAATTGCAGTAAAGTAGCTATCATCAAAATCTAAGCAAGGAAACTGCGAGTTTATGAATGAGATAGGAATGATATATGCACTTCAACATCCTTATCTTGTTAAGACATGAATATTATATTGTACTCTTCTAGCTCATATTTTGAATATTATGAAAACATTTATTAAGTTGAGTTTGTAACTTATTTTATTTTATTTTCAACATGCTAGAAATGCTTCTAGTGCCCTAAACCAGACAAATTCTCGAAGTCCATGCACTTATGAAGATGGAAGAGAGGAATATTAGAAACCGCTTTTATCTTAGATATGTTATTATGTTTTTTTTTATGTCTTAGCATCTATTTTGGTGGTTGTTATTATAATTGACATTACTGTGTTACTTTGATATATTTGTAAGACTTGCTATTTCTACAATATAATTGAAAATTCCTTTGATGTTTCTTTAAATTGTGTGGTGCATATAGAAAGTATTATTAAAAAATATTAATTATAGGAAAGAAATATTTGTAAAAAAAAATACATTTACCAACGGTTAGTTTCTTCATATACCAACAGAAATACGTGGTGGATAAAGTTATTAAATAGTGTAGTCGTTGCTATAGCCCCAAAAAACTTTTGAACCCTTGAAAATTGTCGTTGGTATAAGATATTGGGACGAAAATTTGTCGTTGGTATAGGGAGTTATAGTTAACGGAAGCAAACGTCCGTTGGTTTAGGTTTTTGGACCTTTACCAATGGATTTTTGCTATTGGTAAACAAACAGACCAAAATGTCCCACAAGAAGCTCCAACATCTTGCCACCATAAACTTTGTAGAGTTATTTCATAGGAATCTTATGGGGCCTATGCAAGTAGAGGTTTGAGTGGAAAAAGATATGTATTTGTGTTTGTGGATGATTTTTCAAGGTACACTTGTGTCAATTTTACAAAAGAAAAATATGACATGTGTGATGTTATCAAGATGGTGGAACATTGTGTTCAAAATTTGCAGTGTAAAATTGAGAGGAGTCATGTAGGAAGTTTCACCTACTTTGTTGGTCTACAAGTTAACCAATTAAGAGATAGTTTTGCTAAGGCCTTAGATAATGTTCAATTTAAAAAGCTAAATGGTGTAATTGATATTTGCAAGTGGGAAATCTTAGAGAAGTTAATACAAGAAATGTGTGCAAAAATAAGAGGAAAGTTTCTCGCTCTCATGATCATTGCAGCGCATAAAATAAGCAAAATCTCTTCAAATTCAAAAATTTCGCATAGCTACTCTTTCCTCGTACGTAAACACTACATCTCTCTCTCTCTCTCTCTCTCTCTCTCTCTCTCTCTCTCTATATATATATATATATATATATATATATATATATATATATATATATATTATCCTAGCACATCTGTCCACCTTCATCTCTCTCAAAACCCTCAAACTTATTCAAAAATGAGCCATAAAGTTTCTGAACCCAAACATGTTACCAACTCTTATGGAGTAAAAATTCTAGGAGTAAAGACGGGGGAGAAAGTAACATCAAAGGAAACTATGGTTTCTAGATCTAGCAACAATATTGATGAATCTGGTGTGATTCTTAATCGTGTACCACTGCAAATGATTGTTCTAATTGACATTTCAATAGATAAATCAAAGCGTGTTGCCATCAAGAAGAAGAAAACATCTGAAAAGGTTAGTACCTCTAAAAAGGAATAATTTGTGCATGTTCATGATCCTGTTGAAAATGTGAACATTGCTATGGAAGTTGATTCCAACCTCATTAAGAAAGTCATTGATAATCCACTATTGATGGACCACGCATGAAACCACATGTTGAATCACATGTTGGTCCACATGTTGAAACATCTATTCCAACATCTGGTTAACCTCAGGCTAATCCTTCTACTAAACCCACTACAGATAATCTTGTTTTTTTTATACATATTTGGATAATATCTTGAATGAAGAGTTGAGTGATAAGGATCCTCAAAATGAAGAGCCTAATGTTCAAGGTAAAAGAAATGAAGAATAAAAAGAGGATGATAATATTCTCATTTCCAAAATCATGAAGAGGATTGTTGAAAGTGTATCAAAGTCTTAAGACAAAGATACTCAAGAAAAGGCTAGAAAAGTGGTGTATGTATACGAAGAGACTAAAACTGATGAAGAACCTAATATTAAAGTTATGAAGAGTATAGTTAGGTGTATGGATGATAGGTTGAAAGAGAAGAAGAAATATATTCCTCCCAAAACCTCCATAAAGAACACTAAAATTGTGAAGAAGAAAACTCCTCAATGAACGCATGTGAGTAAGAATAGAAAGGTTAAAGAGAAAGTTATTGAGAAGAAGTCTCTAAAGAGAAAGATTATTCAATCGAGTGACTCTGAGATAAATGTTGAAGAAGATGTCCAGGAAATTGTCATGAATGTTGTTGCTACTCCTCTGGATAATGTTCCATTCCATTCTGAAACAAGTGTTCAGAAGTGTAAATATGTTTAACCAAGAAGGATTGCTTGTGAAAGAGAGTTAGGCACATAAGCTCTTGATCGTAAAGAGATTGTAGACTTGATAAAAGTTATTGGTTTGATGAAGAATGTAACTGATATTGGTCCTTGATATGAAAAGTTGGTCAAAGAGTTTATTGTGAACATATCACTTGATTGAAATGTTGAAGGAAGCCGTGAGTATAAGAAGTTTTATGTTAGAGGAAAATGTGTGAAGTTTTTACCCTTAATTATTAATGATTATTTTGGCAAAAGCAAGTTTGCAGGGTCTGATAAGGCTTCATCCATTGACAAGATTGTTAAGGAAATAACCGATGGGCAAGTAAAGCAATGGTCCAACAAAGGGTTACTCTCTAGTGGAAGATTGAGTGTAGAGTATGTCACTTTGAATAGGATTGATGCATCTAATTGGGCCCCCATAAATCACAGTTAAAGTATAACCTTTTCATTGGTCAAACTTGTATTCCAAATAGGCATAAAAGTAAAGCTGAATTTTAGAGATAATGTGTTTGAGAAAACTATGAAGCATGTTGACTCCTTTGTTATGAGGCTACCCATAAAATTCCTTTGTTTGATAACTAGAATTATTCTAAATAAATATCCTTAGATTATGTATCCTCAAGAAGCTCCAAACAAAAAGGCAGAGCCACTGACCCTTGATTATAAGCTATTTGTCAGGACATATGTCCCATACATTGTGGTAACAAACCACCAAGGTCAAGCTGCTGGTGGGAATCCTTATCCATTTTCCAAAGCCACCAGAAAGGATGCGTTTCTTAAGCTAATGGAAATGTTAAAGACTCTGTAAGAGAAAATTATTGCAAGTACCATCAGAAAGAGGAATATGGATGGATTGATCAAAATGTTGACCAAGGAGAAGGAAGTTATGGATGAAGAAAAAGTTGGCAATGAAGAAGAAGATCAATCTGCTAGTGATGAAGAAGTTGGAAGCTCAGAATCTGTATGTGAATAAGAAGAATCTAGATCTGAATATTGAACTCATCAAGCTGGAGATATTTCTGAAGAAATTTGTTTTGAATTTTTGATGTTTTGGTTTTGCTCATATTGTAGTTGTTTCGGGTTTTTTTTGTCCTTTTGGGATGTGTATTCCTTATTCTATAATGATCCTTTAAAATAATCCTTCTCCATTATAATCATGATTTAGTACTAGGATGCTCTGGTTTTTCATTTTTAAACCTTTTTCAAATTGTGGAAAAAAATGGGAGAAATATGATGTGTGCATACATCATGTCTGATATATGTGTGCTTTGATGTGCCTGTCTAATATGATCTCTTTGTTTGTGAGCTATGGTCTATTTTGATGTGTCTGTAGAATATTGTTTAGTTGTGTGCTATCATGCTGGAGCATATGGCTTGACATCTAACCTTTAACTATGTGAGCATGTGCATCTGCTTATTTTGATGGTAGCAACCATAGTGGTAGAAGTGTGTTATGAGTGGCCTAACTACTAACTTTGTTTTGCAAATACAATGATTGATTGTGTGCATGATTGTGGGAGTATTGTGATTCTAATTTGAGTGTGTAGAAACCAATTTACTTATGTGATGCTTTTGTTATTGTTTTTGTTCTGTTTTTTGTATGCTTACGATGCTGAGTTTGTGTTATTTTCGAAGACTTGCCCATGCACATCTTATAAGTTTTGCAAGAGTTGATTTTGCCAAAAATTTCCAAATGGGAGATTGGTGTTCCTGTTGATTTGATGCATTTTGAAAATAACAAGTGTCGCATCCGCGAAAAACAACCGGCGGGCTAAAACAAAAAACAAACAGAGTCGCCACTGCGCGTTATTTATCCCAAGATAGGGAAAGGAAACGCTCAGAGAAACCTAGAAAAAGCATGGTCTCGCGACCAAAGAGAAAGGGTAAGGGAGTCGGTTACGCAAGGGGAAGGTATTAGCACCCCTCACGTCCGTCGTACTCGACGGGATCCACGCTCTAAGAAAAGAAAAGGTTGCTAAAACACCACACACACACGCACCGAAGACAACACAGATGGGGTTAAGAGAAAGAGAGCTCGATAGGACATCGCATCCTATGCCTACGTATCTCGTCTGGAACGAGAATCAGAGCTGCCGTAGTTCGGCTCACGCACGCCAAACAAGCAAACACAAACACAGGCAAACATGGAGCCTGAATGCCAATCACTGGACTTACATCAGCATCCGAACCAAAACGCACACAAGAAGGCAAACGTGGAGCCCGAAAGCCAATCACTGGACTTACATCGGCATCCGAACCAAACAAACACACACTGGAACCCGAATGCCACTCGATGGACTTACATCGGCTTCCAAGCACACAACTACCAAACAAGTTAATAGGGAGTCGGGAACTCGAGCCTATAACCGTCAAGCACACACACAAAAAGAAAGAAAAGTGCCCAGAGAGACCTCGCACGGTCTCCTGCCTACATACCTCGTCTGGAACAAGGATCAGGGCGATGTAGTTCCCCTGAAAGGGAAAGAAATTCTAGCCAGAAACCAAGGGGAGACACACTACCAGGGAGCTGTACTCGAGCCTAGTGTTATCATGCATCATTGCCCTATGTTAAGGTCTCTATCTACTTGCACAACAGCAATCTAATCCTATCCAGGAAGAAAGCAAGCATGCAAGCATCAATCACAATAAAACAAACATTTCACATAGCACACACTATATCCAGTCAAGTGAGGCTCAAACAAAGGGTTCGACTGCCGAGGCAAGTCATCTGTGTAAGGTAGAGTTAGCTCTTAACCTTGCCATTGAGAGGCTAAGGTGAAGCTGATGAGAGGTGAGCGAAGATTAGACTTCACAGCTCTTATCCCTGATCAGGGAGAGCTTCAGACAAAGGAGCGTGGGTCCAGAATGGAGGGACCCTTCTACGCTCAAGACTCTGACACAACTGTACAAAGTACAAGATCTTGGGTTTGTGTCCCAATGCATCAACACAGTGGTGTGAGCAGAGGGACGACTCAACAGAATAGCGGGGGATAGATTGCATATCCCTTGGGTTCCGCCAATTGCCTCATAGAGGTCTTTACCTGCTTGGCACAAAAGTAAACAATCACAAACATCGCCTCTTAAGGAGGACTTCAGACAGTTGCCTGGCCAAGTAACAGGCCAGGTCTTCCAGACTACATGAAGACGAGGGAGTCTACCTTAACTGGTTTATACAACCAAGCAGCAGCAAGCAAGTTCTTAAAGAACTGTAAGCGACTAAATGTACCTGAAATCAATCAAGTATCATCAGTACTCAGACAAACCAACAATAAACAGCAAAAGTCAATCTATACAGACAACACAAGTTAATGCACATAAGTGCAAGCCATGAGCTCAAGCTCAAGCATCAAACCTACAACACAAAGTCAATGTTAGTCAAAAACAATTCAATAAGTCAACTCAAATTGACTTGAAGCAATCTCCTTAAGCATTGTGCATTTCAACCTGAAAATCCAAACCAAATGTGAGAAACTAGACCACTAGGCCAAGCCTAGGGTCCAAAGGGGATAAAAAAATCAAAACAGCAAGTGAAATTTATCCAAAATCACATTCAAACAAATAAAAAACAAATGCAATTGTTCCCATGCTCATATCAATCACCATTATCATTTCATGCACAATTTAACATCAATCATGCAATTTGCAACTTCAAAAGTCCAAACAGAACTATCTCAATCAAAAGCATATCAAAACAATTCAATTAATTCCACAAAAATTCACACCTAAACAGGACACATTCAAGGTATAGCATGTCAATTTTCAGCTCAATTGGACAAAAGAAAGTAGGTCAATGAAAATCAAGAAGTCCAGACACATTTATACAAGCCAATTCAAGGCATCAACACAAGCATCCATTTCAATAATTCATAAAACAGTGACAACATATTAGAAATGAATGGGATTAAAACCATGATGTCCTATAATGTGTCTAGAATGCTCACACCAAATTTCATCTTCATCCAATACAATATGAGAATTTCATAAACAAAATGCCAACATGTGTCACACAATGTCACAAAATGAGCACACAGAGAAGAAAATTATCAATCAATTAGAAAATGACATCAATAATTCCAGCAAAAATCATGTGTTATCTTGACATATCAATGATCATTCACACAAAAAATTGGAGCAATTCAACATTCCTAAGCCAGGCAAATAAAATCATGAAGTCAGCAGAAATCCAAACAAGTCAACACATGGTAGCAAAATGAGCATCAACTTCAATCAAATGCCAAACAGTGAAAACAATTAAGAAATGAATGGGACCAAATCCAAACTACATCTAAACATGTTATGAATCACTCCATCAAATTTCACATTCATATGATATGGTATGAGCATTTCACAAGACTTGGAAGACAAACACTCAAACAAAGCCCTAAAAATGCTAAACAGCAATCAAAAATCTCAATTAAATGGAAAATGAATCAACAATTCATACAAAAAATCATGGTGAAACTAGACATATACAAGACACAGCATGCAAAATTTAAGATCAATTGGAAAAGCATAGGCATGTCAAATAAATTCATGAAATTGACCTAACCTAGTGTGACACAAATTGTTACACTCAACTTGCACACATCATATCTACCAAACCAGAGATCCAAAATTCACAAACTATACATCAAAATAACCAGCAAGGAGTCAAGAATTATCATGTGAAATTTCATCAAATTTGGACAATGTATGAGTATTTCATGTTAAAAATGGTGAAACATATAAAAAATGCACACAAGTCAAAGATCCATAGGCAAAGTCAGAAATTCTCCAAGCACAACTTCTGTTATCATACCTATAAAAAACTAGAGAAAATTTGGAACCTAACAAAAAAACTCTCACTAAATTTGGACTAAAAATGGATTTTATATGATTTTTTTGAAGATTTATTAAATAATGAAATAATTATTTAGTTTTAATATGGAATTAATTTAGACCGAGTGGCACAACTGTAATTATCTAAGCCAAGCCAAAAACGACACAGTTTCATTTATTCGGTGTCACGCTGTGATTGGACGAGCTCGGCGGGAAACAAAAGTTTGAAATGGAAGTGCATGCAGATGGATTAAACGCGGTATTTTCCAGAAAACCTGAAGCTGTTCTTGCGTTCATCATCCTTCATCTTTCCAGAATTCGGTTACGAGCATTTGGCCACGAAAATGCACAAGTGATATACCGTTGGAACCGTATTCTAACAAGGATCATGAATATGTAACTTATTTGCCCTAACTCTAACCATACAACTCGGATCGATCAATTAAAGTTAAGCACATAAAACCTAAAATCACGATAACTTTCTCTACAGTTAACCAATTCACAAACCAAGCATAGCATGTTACTCTACACTACAAGATCTATAAAAACCACCTATTAATTTAAGCAATGGTGAGATTCGAATTTATGTACCTTGGAGATGGCAGTGATGAATCTTGATGTTATCTCGAGTAAAAACCAAAAACAGATGGAGATTAAGGTTGAGGAAGATGAATGCCACGCCTAGCTTGATCCAAAACAGCTCCAAGTGTGAGAAATCTCAAAATGCCATTGATGAGCTCATGATGAACAGTCTTGATTCTTGATGGTTCTTGTACCAATTCACCAAAACAGTTGGAGATGAAGGTTCAAGGAGCACGAATCAAAAAGAATTTTGCAATTTGGTTGAGATTTGATGGAGTTTTGATCAAAAATGTTTGATGAAGATTGAAGAGAATTTGCACTTTTGGAGGGAAAGTTAGTTATGGATCTTGAAAATTGTGATTGTGATTTGCAATTCAGTTATGATTAGCATCTTATACTTCACCTTAATCACTCTCTTAATCCAAATTTAGCAAAAATGAGTTTAATTAGTGTAATGTGAAACTTAAGTGCAAGTCCAAAAATGCCCTTGCCAAATATTACACCATGACAGCTCATGACAGCTCAAACATCTTCTAAATGTCATTTGGAGTGTGTTGCAAAAATCCTCATCTCAAAATTCCATGTATTTCTCAACTTGGACCATTTTGCCCTTGGATTTTATTTGTTGCACTTGAAAATTGACCTTTTGCATTGACCATTTTTGATGAATTTTGATTATGCACCATGAAAGTACATGTGAAATGGAGTTTGCTCATAAAAAGATCATCCATTTTGGACATTCCATGTGGAAGTTATGCCACTTTGATTATAGGCATTTTTGGAAAATGAATGGACCATAACTTGCCAACCATACATGAGAATTTCAAGTTCTTGGACTTTTTGGAAAGGTGAGAGCAAGATCTACAACTTTCATGTTGAACAAATTTTCATTTTAAGCTTTTTTGGACATGTAATTTTGAGATGAAAATCTTTCCATTTTTGGAAACTTCCATTACAATTCACTTTCCATTTTTGGCAATTTTTGTCCTGACTTTATTTTCTTCATTCTTGAGCTTTGACATGTCAAATGAAACTTGTTTCAACATGAATGAAGTGTATCCAACTCTCTCCCACCTTCAAATCCATAAAATCAAGCACAGTTGACCACAGTTGACTTTTTCAACTGATAGATGAATTTGGCAATGCACTGATCAATCTGAGCCCCAATCTTCTGATGAAATGGCTCAAGGATGAAACCCTAGCATCCATAAGCTCAATACAATCATGAAATGATCCCCATATCCATTGTAGACCCCATCTCCTGCACAAACCCTGATTGGCCCAATGCAACTGATTAGGGTTGACCAGTGGTCAAAACCCTAATCTCAAGGTATCTGATCAATCTTCTGAACCTCTGGATGATATCAAGACCATGACGATGATGATGTATCATTTCAACCAAGATCAAGACCAATCTCCTTGAGAAATCAAAAACCCTAATTTGAACCACCCTCGGACAGTTAGTGATCCAGTCCAATGAAACCTTAATTTGCATCATGACCTCTTCATCTTCTGATCAAGACTTATGAGGATGACTTGCACAATGTAACCACATGATATGCAATATGCAATAACTAATGACCTAAAATGATATGCAATATGTTAAGCTAGTCCCAAGAGAGGAGGGCAAATTTTGAGGTGTTACAACAAGGAGTGTACAAGATGTTTTAGTGAAGGAAAGGACACATGTGGGACACGATGTTATAACATGTGTGCAACATCTGACCTTTATCAGCATGCCATGGTTGTTGTTGTTCTGGGCGAAAATTTTGGTTGTGTTTCAATCACATTTGTTTCAACCTTTTAGAAATGTGTTAATTATATTTGTTTAGCATATTGAATAATATCAAATTTAATTATTTAGAGATTTAAATTTAAATCAAATCAATTTTTTTTGTTGAAGATTTTTTGAAATTAAAAAAAAATCCTCTATAAATCTGGACTTGATCAAATCTTATGCCTATTAGAGAAAAGCCTAGAAGTTGCATTGTTATTTAAGGAAACTTAAACCTAAAGTTTAAAGTGCGTGCAAGTATTGAAGAATCTTTGTGTTAGGGTTTCTAGTTTGAGTCATTTGTTTGTGTTATTGTTTGCGTACCTTTCTAGAACCTAAGTTACATATCTAAAGGCATATAGATTGGTTTCATAGTTGAGTTATAATTCAAACAATCAATATTATGATTATTGTATTGTTCACTAGGGTTAGTGATTGAGATAAAGAGAGAGGGGTCTTATATTTAGGGGGAGTCCTAAATAGAAATACATGGGTAGTTGTCGCATCTCGAAAAATACAATACTTCGTAAAGGCATTTGCACGCTCGCAGAAAATGATTCGAACAGAGTCGCCACCGAACTTTATTTATTCCAAAGAAGGAAAGGGAAAATACCGATAAAATCATTAAAAGGGAATGAAAATGGTCGTCGCAACCATATTCGGGTTCGGGAGTCGTTTACGCAATGGGAAGGTATTAGCACCCCCCACATCTCTTGTATTCAATGGGAACCTTTTAGTTAAGCTTATGATTAAATGTTAGCTATGTTAGATGTTTTCTTCTACTTATTGAGCGAGAAAAAAGAAATATTTTTTTAGGTTTTTTATTAATGTGTCTGACAAGATTTTAAAATCATACTCCTACGTATCTCTAGGTGCGATAGAGATCTCAAGGCTACGTAGTTATTTGTAGAAAAGAATTGTTTGTTGGTTTCTTTTAAGGAGTAATTCTTTAGAGATATCGAGCGGTTAAACATTTGCTTATTTTCTCGCTCTTGAAGACTGAAACCTTTGTTTCTTTCACATCGATATGGATAAAGGATACTCGCTTCTGAAAATGGTTTTCGAAGTCGCGCAAGGGAAAAAAACAAGTTTCATCAGTTTTAGTATGTTTTAGGCTTTGGAAGACGAATATTCATGACTTGCAAGCAATTACTACTTGGGTATAATATCAGGACTATGACTGGAACTTTCACCCAGGTAGTCTTTTCGTTTCAAATTTGTTTGCGAAAAGGTTTGGATATTTATAAGTGTTTTAAATGAAAAACAAACACTTGAGCTTGCAAGCAATTACTACTTGGGCTTAATGTTCGGGACTATGACTGGACATTTCACTCAGGTAGTCTTTTTCTTTCCATTTATTGCGAAAAGGAAACACATTTGGATTTTTGGCGAAAGATGAAGTATTTATGACTTACAAGTGATTATCACTTGGGCCTAATACTCGAGGCTATGGATGAACCTTTCACCCAGGAAGCCTTTCTTCATTCATTATTGTTTGAAATGGTCAAAGTATGAATTAATCATTTTGAGTTTTATTATGAAAAGGGTTTGATATTTGATCAAACGTTTATTTGCATTTGCTGATGAAATAAATTAGAAATGGTTTTGAAGTGATTTGATTTGGAAAAATACTTGACGTTGGATCAAGCATATTTTTGTTCTTTCTTTTGAAAATGGTTCTTTTTACGTTATCTTTGATTAATTCTAAACTAAGAGGCAAATAAAACAAAATGGTAAAATTAATACAAACTATGGGGGAGAGGGGTACATTTTTATCAAATGGGAATAATGTGATAAATGTATAAGTATCAAGATCACATAGCCATGTGAAGCAAAAATAGAAAGAAAGAAAAACATAAAGTCTAGTAAGCAAGGTAATTCAACAAATTAAGCCAAGTAATTAATCAATTTAATAAAAATTAATTAAAGAATAATTAATTAAAATAATTTAATCAAACAATTAATTAATTAAACCTTATTAAAAAAGGTTAATTATATATTGATTTAAAATTGGTCAAAACAAACAAAAATAAAATTAAAACAAAGAAAAACAAAATAAAAAAAGAAGAGAAAGGACCAAGAATAGCACAGCAAAGCAAAGAGCCCACCAAAGAGGGCGCTTGGCGCAATAGAAAGGGGGGTGCGGTCAGTGATTTGGGTGAAGCCCACTTGCTGGGAGGCATACTCTAAATTTCCACTAAAACCTAGCAGAAACTACACAAAAGAAAGAAGAATCAAAGGGCAATCGTCCCACTCCGATGCCCCTTCAAATCTCATTCAAATCTCCAATCAATGCTCTGGTTGACACATCAAACAAGGGAAAAGGAATCACTACTTTCCATAACAACACTAATTCACAAAATTTTGATTATTCAACCCAATGAATGACCGATGCATGTCAGAATTAATATAATGAAAAGAATTTTTTTTTTAAAAAGTTAACGTAACAAAATCTGCCAAGAAAAAAAACAAAGTGTATCCTCTCTCTTCTTAATACCACGATCTCCTCTTCTTCTAAAAGACTCAATCGAGTTCTCTCTCCATCTAAAAACTCAACTGAGTTCTCTCTTCTTCTCCCTCATGCTTCTCTCAAAAAACACATCTCACTCAGCAACCTTGAACATGAAAAATACTTAAACAAACACCCTAACCCCCCCCCCCCCCCAATCAATTTTAGCAAACAAACAACAATTTCTTATAGATCTAGACTATACCAAATCGAAACCTAGCTTCTCAAATCCAACATTAATCAGCAATAAATGTCAACAATCATCAAATTACAACAAGCAAGCAAACACATGCATGGAGTTTCAGCATTTTAACAGTTCAAAGTAAAGGAAAAAAGGTCTTGCCAGAGTTTTACATCTCCAGCGAGACTTCAACGGCCAGGTTTACCTCATGTAGTTTTTGTTTTCTACACTTTATACTCCTTCCTTTACTCTTTTCTACTCGAATGTTCCTTTATACTTTTGTTGTTATCGTGTGGTCTATTGTGACTGTTGGTTGGGGTTTAGCTCGATTACTTTAGAATTTCAGTGAGAAATTTTAAGTAATTTTTAGGGTTAGAGCTCTTAGTGTAGGTATTTCATGATAGGGAGTTAGGGTGAAACAACTCAACAGAAAATATGTAGCTTTAAGTTAACGTAGATTAATTCATATAAGGAAATAATTTATAAGCGAACCGAGCTGAATGCGATTTCTGCAGAGTTACTCTAATGGAAAATGTGTGTTCTTGAATGAAAATGTTGCTTGATTTATATAGGGTAGCTGACACGTATAAAATATTTGGAAGTGTGTGAATGAAATTATGTTGTACTTTATTCATCCTTGCTGTGAATTACTGAAATTGGTGAATTTGTTTTACCACTGCCGCATGTAAAAGAAATTATTGTGGTCCCTGATCGATTTGCTCACTAAGGGAAATATTATTTGTTTTTGTCTTATGCATATGCACATGTGAGATGATAGAGTGTGGCTTGGTGTCTTGAGCTTATGGCTTGGTGTGGAGATGAAATTGATGCGCATAGGATGATGATGTTGGGCGCTTGTATTTTTGGTACTCTTGAACCCGTCCAATTTTTACCTTCCTTTTTTTTTCTATTTTCTTTTGTATCAAAAAAAGTGTACATAAAACTCCGCATAATTTTATATATTGTAATTCAATTGGAATAGAAATACAATAAGAAATATCTTGTACCTTACTGCAAAATGAGTATAATTTACAAAATCTATTATTATTGCTTATACCAAACTTGTATCAAAATCCAAATAATACATACACGTATACCACTTAGACCTTAATAAGATGTTTAGAATGAATATAATAATAGAAAAGTGTATCACTTAAAGAGAAACAAAGTCAAGGATTTCCTCATTGAATTTAATCATTTTTAGGTAAAAATGGAATGAAATACAAAGGAGAAATAAGATTCAAACCCAAAGTCAAAGGTAAAAGTCAACATTTGGATTTTTTGGCTTAAACTTAAATAATAATTCAAAAGAAACAAAATTTAATTCAAATAAAATTTCATCAAAAGTCCAATTGTTGACTTTTTACTCTTATCCAAAAGTTGGCATGTTGCTAAGGTGCAGATGAATAGTTTACAGAGAGTTAAATGCAAAAGAGTCAACTTTTAGATCAAATGCAACTAATACCTGATCCTAGAGACAGTCAAAACTCACAAAGATTCATATGATAGGCAATGCTCTTCACTATCATCAATCTAAATTCTGAGCCTGATGCAAATGAAATGAATAATGTTCTGAGACTAGAAGATACTCTTGATTCCTCAGTTTATAGATGAATGAATGCATGCTAATAAGATCAGATGAAATGTCAGGATCCCTAATGAATGTCTATGATTAATGGTATGAATGATCAAATGGAATGATCATGCTATGCTAGTGTTGATAAAAAATTTATGATAAAATTTAGGGTATGACAATAGTATTAAGAAGAGGGGAAATAAATAAGGGTTGTTCATCTAAGACACTTTGTACTAATACTATTTATAGTGGATTTCCTTTCTTGCACTACTATAAATAGACCTTTTGTAACACCATATTACAATGACCTTCTTGTTAATCGTGGTAATAACTCTTTCTTGGGCGTTTTTTTTGTATTTACTAAAAGACCTTTCACTACGCTCATAGTTAACAATTGTAGTGAAATGTATTTGGAGTGAAAGAGTTTGAATCTCAGCACCAACAATTTTCTATTTATCATGACATAATGGGTTTTACCTTGTATATCACCACAATTCTTATAATCTATCATGGTGTAAGGTGCAATCATTTCATCACGGGTCATATTATCAACCATGGTGAAAGGTGTTGCATTTTTATATATAAGCGAAATTATCTCTCGCTTCAGTATATAACAATCGATTATCTCAAAACAAAACCCTAACATCACTTTCACTAGTTTGTCTTAAAACAAAATCCTTACATCTCTCTCACTCGTCTCTCTCATATGGAAACCCCAAACTTATGCAGCGAACTCATCTTCTTCGAAAGGTTACCTTTGTTGCATCAAATCTTAGGAAATGACTATCTTATAGGTGCGTCTTCATAATAGTTTGCGTTTCAAAATTTATTTATGTATTATTGTTTACGTTTCAATAGTTTGTTTCATAATGTTTGACCTTTATGCTTATTTTGACTTGTAGATAGGGATGGTGAATGAAAAAAATTAACGAGGATGAAACTAAAGTGAACGCTGCAAACTTATGTGAAAGACCCGGAATGACATCCATTTAAAATTAACACAAGTTTGCAGCTCTCACTTCAGCTTCATCCTCCTTTCATTGTGGATGCCTACGGACATGTGTGTTTCTAAAACATTTTATGAGTTGATATGTTATTGTGGTTGTTATTAATAAAAGTTGTATGTTTTATGTAGTTTGTGCTATGTGTTGATGATTTTGTTATTTTTAATAAGAGTTGTTTGTTGTATCTTGTATGTTGTTTAAGGTTTGTTGTTGATGAATGTTGTTGTTAATGTTTATTTAAAAGATGATTTTATTATACCTTATGTGGTTTGAGTATTTTTCGAACCTCTTATCGAATATATAAATTTGTAGATTGCATTAGAAAATCATAATATGATAGATAAATTTATATTAGAAAACAAGTTACACGTTCAATTCTAGACAAGAATTCTTCAACATGTTATCTGTATTTCGCTCTTTAATCATTACAACTTGGTTTAATGCTTCTAGTTCTTGAACTGCCCGTTTCTCCACCTCTAATTTTGTTTGCAAAGTAAATTGTATTTTTCAAAATGAACTAGAGGTGAATGAAGGGGAGGTTGAAGAACTAGGAGCATTAAACCAAATTCTAATGATAAAAGAGCAAAATGAAGATAACAGTCTGAAGAATTTTTGTCTAGCATTGAACGTGTAACTTGTTCTTCTAATATAACTTAATTTGTCATATTATAATGTTCTATATCATATTGAAAGATTATATGTTTAGAGAGCATTGAAGAAATAAACATTCCACATAATTTATAATAAACTCAATATATATATATATATATATATATATATATCACAACGGTTGTTTAGAACAATTGTTGTTCAATGTTATGCATTAAAAAATATCACAACGGTTGTTTGAAGTAACTATTGTGATAGGTAGTGCACTACATAGCTTATAATCACGATCGCATGATCCTGGTGAAAAACATCATACATACAGCCAGGCGTGGTGGTATCCATTTCCAACCGTTGTGAAATGGCTTTTACGTAGTAGTGTTGGGTTAGAAGCCCCCTGGACGTAGATGGCATTACATCGAACTGAGTTAACAATTCTCTTGTGTTCTTCATTGATGTTTGTTTTATTTCCTAGTTGCTGTCAAACTGTTATCGTCAAGTTATGTACAATTGTCACAAACATTGTGTCCAACATCTCTCCCCTTAAGAACAAAATTTCATTAATGATTATTGTTTACTGATACAATAATGCTTTTTATTATTGGTTACTGATACAAGAATGATGCATCCAATAAAATATGGATGCATCCAATTCAACTAAAATGATGTCAAACTGATGTCTAATTTATTAATGTCTATTTTATGTAAAAAAACACAGTATACTGTAAACATATTTACTTGGTCAGTCAATTTGATGTTCAAAAAATCTAGATGTATACTTAAAACATATTTACTTGTTATCATGAAGAGATTTCATCTCATCATCCATGACTTTCAGCCATTCCTTCTTGTTTTTACTCCTCATAGCTTCCTTGTAATCTCTAGGTTCTTCATCAAGAACCTCACTTGTAGAGATTAAGGCGAATGATATGAGATCTGCATAACCAAGTCTCTGGGGTGGCTTGATGACTCTTCTCGGTGTAACACCTCAAAATTTGCCCTTCTCTCTGGAGACTAGTTTGATGCATTGCATTTCATATTTTAGGGCATTAGGCATTGCATTTTGCATATCATCTGAAAATAAGAAAGTCATCCTCCAAAGTCTTTTCAGAGGATGGAGAAGTTATATGATTCAAGTCTGAGGGTCTCTATGAATCGATTGTCAACCATCTGAGGGTTTGCACTTCAATCAGGGTTTCTTGATTCTTCTAAGGTCTTGAGCATCATCTGGTTTGCAAGGATATATTACCATCAACATGGCTCTATCATCATCTAGGGTTTCATGATTCATTCTCAAGTTCCTTTGGATTAGGGTTCTGACCTCTGGTCAACCCTAATCAATGTCTTTCTTCCAGCCAGGGTTTCTCAAGGAGATGAGGTATTTTTATGGGATGAGGATCACATGAGTGTCATAAGGAGCTTACATGATCTAGGGTTTCATTTTTGAGCAATTTCCCCAAGTGGTAGAGGCTCAAGCTGATCAGGGCATGTCAAGGTCATCTGAGGACCAGAAAGTCAACTGTGCAGTCAACTGAGGGCTATGAGGTGGGGAAATGAGTTGAGACACCTTAATCATGTTCAAAAGAGGTCCATTTGTCATTTAAAGCATCTATCTTGAAGATTTTGAAGTCATGGAAAGAGTTTCCAAAAATGGAAAGTGACTTGTAATTAAAAGTTTCCAAAAATGGCAAGTTTCTGGTCCACATTCAGCTTGATTTTTCAACATCAAAGAAGTTTCAAATGGATTTTTGGTGAACATTAAAGTTGAAGATCTTTCTCTCCCCTTTTCAAAAAGTCCTAGATCACGTCCATCTGATGATTGGTTGGAAAGTTATGGCCAAATGATCACAAAGTATACATGGAATTTTAGAGTGGCATAACTTTTGATACAAAACTCCAAATTGGTCCATCCTTTTTGCAAAATGCTTGTCACGACCAAGAGATTCCAAATCAACCATTACCTTGCAAGGAAGAATCTCACATGATCATTTGTTCATACATGTGCATTTTGGAAGGAATTTTGATAATTCAAATTTGGTTGATGCTACAAGTTAAATACCACTTCAATCTTGTCTTTTGGTTGATTTTAAGTGAAGTCATACCCTTGCATGGTACTGTTCACGTGCACATGGCCACATTCTAGCTCACATTTGTAATTTTGCACTTTGCTTCATATTTCACTAATCATGTTTAACAAGGCCTAAATTGGATTAACATTGTGATTAGTGAACCATATAAAAGCCAAACCCTAACTGTTTTTGCTCATAACAGAATTTGAGATCTAGAATTTTCCATTTTCCCTCCAATTTTCTCTCTCTTCAATTTTCATTTTTCTTCACATAATTCTTCAATCTCTTTACATATTCTTGATTATGGAGTGATTCTAAGCAAGATTCATCCCTTGGTTTGGACAATTGAGCAAAATTCGTGCAGGTTCATGAGCTTGAACATGTTAATGGAAGTTTGAAATTGAGCAAGATCTAAGAGGATTCAAGTGTTGCTTCTTATTCAAAGCTTCAAAAGAGGTACAAGGGAGAAGATCTGGAGCATATGAGAGCATGAGGACACGTGTACATCCACTGCCATTTCCAAGTAGGTTGAATTTGATCCTCACCTTTTGATGTTTTATGTGCATATTTGTGTAGATCTCACTTAGGTGATCATGCTGATATGTTTAGAATTGATTTTGGTGAAGAAATGAGCATGTATGATTGAATTAAAGTTTTGATTGCAAAAATGTTTGCCTTCGATCCAGGAAATATATGAGGAATTAGATGAATTTGACATGATATTCATGATCCTTGTTGAAAGACCTTTCCAACCATATGCATTTTTGCTGGATTCTGGAAAAAATGTTTGAATCTCCGCCGCCTGGTTGGCCGGAGAAGACGGTTGTTACAACCGTCGCTGCCGTCTGGTTCTATCTTAGGGTTTAGTTGAGGTGTCATCCACATATGCACCTCGTGTCCATTTCATTGGCTGGCATTTGTTTGAATAGCTTGCGTGTTACTTGACCTGATGAGTTGTACTGCCAACTCATTAATGAAACACTGCGTTTCATAGGCGCTTGTGGTCCGTGGATGCGTGAGTTCGAGTCCTGGCTATGGCGTGTTTTGAATTTTATTTGATTTCTCATTTCCCTGGCCTGGCGTGAGTTCGATTCCTGGTGAATGCACATGCTGGTTTATTTTCAAACTTCATTTTCTTTTATTATTTCATAATATTTCACATTATTCCATTTTATTTGTTCAACTTTCAAAAATCACAAAAAAAATAGTAGAATAATCCAAGTTGACTCCAGTTTTTTTTCACATGCTTGTTTTAATGTCTAGTTTTTTTTGATATTATTTTCATGAATTGTTTGTTTCTGGATTTTTATTTGTTATTTTTTGATTGAACCTTGTGTCATTTTGATATGTTACATTCATTTGTTTGTGAAATGCTCATCTTTAATCCAATTGATCTGAAATTTGGTGTGCTTGATCCTCACATGTGATATGATTTTTGAGCTTTGATTGGGAATTTTTATCATATGCTATCACTGTTTTGGACACATGAAGATATGTTGTGACAATTTGTGTCACATTTAGTGCCTTGCATTTGTGCATTTTTGATCACCTATCATTTGAGCTCTTCTGGATCTAATTTTTTGCACATTGTTTTTTCATGACATGATAAGTTCACATAAAACATTTCATGTTCATTGGATGCTTTTCTGTTTTGATTTGGATTTTCTAATTTGGATGTCCAATTTGTGCACCTTTGCTTGTCTTTGCTTTACATGAATCATTTGAGCCACTTGCCTTATGAATTGATCTTGGTCCTTTTGAGGACATTTTCTTGATTGCTTGAATGTGCATTAGGCAAAAGATTGACTTCTGTTTTGATCATTTGGGTTGGTTTTGGACCTAGTTGTAACACCTCAAAATTTGCCCTCCTCTCTTGGGACTAGCATAACATATTTGCATATCATTTTAGGTCATTAGGCATTGCATATTGCATATCATGTGGTTACATGGTGCAAGTCATCCTCATAAGTCTTGATCAGGAGATGAAGAGGTTAATGTGCAAGCTAGGGTTTCATTGGATTGGATCACTAATCATCTGAGGATATGGTGGTTCAAATTAGGGTTTTGATTCTCAAGGAGATTGAGCTTCATCTTGGTTGCAATGATACATCATCATCATCATGGTCTTGATATCATCCAGAGATTCAGAAGATTGATCAGATACCTTGAGATTAGGGTTTTGACCACTGGTCAACCCTAATCAGTTGTATTGGGTCAATCAGGGCATAGCAAGGAGATGGGGTCTACGATGGATATGGGGATCATTTCATGATTGTATTGAGCTTATGGAGGCTAGGGTTTCACCATTGAGCCATTTCATTAGAGAATTGGGGCTCAGCTTGATCAGTGCATTGCCAAATTCATCTATCAGCTGAAAAAGTCAATTGTGGTCAACTGTGCTTGATTTTATGGATTTGGAGGTGGGAGAGAGTTGGATACACTTCATTCATGTTGAAACAAGTCTCATTTGACATATCAAAGACCAAGGTTGAAGATTTGGAGGTCAGATCAGAAGTTTCCAAAAATGGCAGGTGACCTGTAATTTCAGCTGCCCAAAATGGAAAGTTTTTCTCCCCAAAATTACTTCATCATAAAAGCTTCAAATGAAAATTTGTCCAACATGAAAGTACATGTGAAATGGAGTTTGCTCATAAAAAGATCATCCATTTTGGACATTCCATGTGGAAGTTATGCCACTTTGATTATAGGCATTTTTGGAAAATGAATGGACCATAACTTGCCAACCATACATGAGAATTTCAAGTTCTTGGACTTTTTGGAAAGGTGAGAGCAAGATCTACAACTTTCATGTTGAACAAATTTTCATTTTAAGCTTTTTTGGACATGTAATTTTGAGATGAAAATCTTTCCATTTTTGGAAACTTCCATTACAATTCACTTTCCATTTTTGGCAATTTTTGTCCTGACTTTATTTTCTTCATTCTTGAGCTTTGACATGTCAAATGAAACTTGTTTCAACATGAATGAAGTGTATCCAACTCTCTCCCACCTTCAAATCCATAAAATCAAGCACAGTTGACCACAGTTGACTTTTTCAACTGATAGATGAATTTGGCAATGCACTGATCAATCTGAGCCCCAATCTTCTGATGAAATGGCTCAAGGATGAAACCCTAGCATCCATAAGCTCAATACAATCATGAAATGATCCCCATATCCATTGTAGACCCCATCTCCTGCACAAACCCTGATTGGCCCAATGCAACTGATTAGGGTTGACCAGTGGTCAAAACCCTAATCTCAAGGTATCTGATCAATCTTCTGAACCTCTGGATGATATCAAGACCATGACGATGATGATGTATCATTTCAACCAAGATCAAGACCAATCTCCTTGAGAAATCAAAAACCCTAATTTGAACCACCCTCGGACAGTTAGTGATCCAGTCCAATGAAACCTTAATTTGCATCATGACCTCTTCATCTTCTGATCAAGACTTATGAGGATGACTTGCACAATGTAACCACATGATATGCAATATGCAATAACTAATGACCTAAAATGATATGCAATATGTTAAGCTAGTCCCAAGAGAGGAGGGCAAATTTTGAGGTGTTACAACAAGGAGTGTACAAGATGTTTTAGTGAAGGAAAGGACACATGTGGGACACGATGTTATAACATGTGTGCAACATCTGACCTTTATCAGCATGCCATGGTTGTTGTTGTTCTGGGCGAAAATTTTGGTTGTGTTTCAATCACATTTGTTTCAACCTTTTAGAAATGTGTTAATTATATTTGTTTAGCATATTGAATAATATCAAATTTAATTATTTAGAGATTTAAATTTAAATCAAATCAATTTTTTTTGTTGAAGATTTTTTGAAATTAAAAAAAAATCCTCTATAAATCTGGACTTGATCAAATCTTATGCCTATTAGAGAAAAGCCTAGAAGTTGCATTGTTATTTAAGGAAACTTAAACCTAAAGTTTAAAGTGCGCGCAAGTATTGAAGAATCTTTGTGTTAGGGTTTCTAGTTTGAGTCATTTGTTTGTGTTATTGTTTGCGTACCTTTCTAGAACCTAAGTTACATATCTAAAGGCATATAGATTGGTTTCATAGTTGAGTTATAATTCAAACAATCAATATTATGATTATTGTATTGTTCACTAGGGTTAGTGATTGAGATAAAGAGAGAGGGGTCTTATATTTAGGGGGAGTCCTAAATAGAAATACATGGGTAGTTGTCGCATCTCGAAAAATACAATACTTCGTAAAGGCATTTGCACGCTCGCAGAAAATGATTCGAACAGAGTCGCCACCGAACTTTATTTATTCCAAAGAAGGAAAGGGAAAATACCGATAAAATCATTAAAAGGGAATGAAAATGGTCGTCGCAACCATATTCGGGTTCGGGAGTCGTTTACGCAATGGGAAGGTATTAGCACCCCCCACATCTCTTGTATTCAATGGGAACCTTTTAGTTAAGCTTATGATTAAATGTTAGCTATGTTAGATGTTTTCTTCTACTTATTGAGCGAGAAAAAAGAAATATTTTTTTAGGTTTTTTATTAATGTGTCTGACAAGATTTTAAAATCATACTCCTACGTATCTCTAGGTGCGATAGAGATCTCAAGGCTACGTAGTTATTTGTAGAAAAGAATTGTTTGTTGGTTTCTTTTAAGGAGTAATTCTTTAGAGATATCGAGCGGTTAAACATTTGCTTATTTTCTCGCTCTTGAAGACTGAAACCTTTGTTTCTTTCACATCGATATGGATAAAGGATACTCGCTTCTGAAAATGGTTTTCGAAGTCGCGCAAGGGAAAAAAACAAGTTTCATCAGTTTTAGTATGTTTTAGGCTTTGGAAGACGAATATTCATGACTTGCAAGCAATTACTACTTGGGTATAATATCAGGACTATGACTGGAACTTTCACCCAGGTAGTCTTTTCGTTTCAAATTTGTTTGCGAAAAGGTTTGGATATTTATAAGTGTTTTAAATGAAAAACAAACACTTGAGCTTGCAAGCAATTACTACTTGGGCTTAATGTTCGGGACTATGACTGGACATTTCACTCAGGTAGTCTTTTTCTTTCCATTTATTGCGAAAAGGAAACACATTTGGATTTTTGGCGAAAGATGAAGTATTTATGACTTACAAGTGATTATCACTTGGGCCTAATACTCGAGGCTATGGATGAACCTTTCACCCAGGAAGCCTTTCTTCATTCATTATTGTTTGAAATGGTCAAAGTATGAATTAATCATTTTGAGTTTTATTATGAAAAGGGTTTGATATTTGATCAAACGTTTATTTGCATTTGCTGATGAAATAAATTAGAAATGGTTTTGAAGTGATTTGATTTGGAAAAATACTTGACGTTGGATCAAGCATATTTTTGTTCTTTCTTTTGAAAATGGTTCTTTTTACGTTATCTTTGATTAATTCTAAACTAAGAGGCAAATAAAACAAAATGGTAAAATTAATACAAACTATGGGGGAGAGGGGTACATTTTTATCAAATGGGAATAATGTGATAAATGTATAAGTATCAAGATCACATAGCCATGTGAAGCAAAAATAGAAAGAAAGAAAAACATAAAGTCTAGTAAGCAAGGTAATTCAACAAATTAAGCCAAGTAATTAATCAATTTAATAAAAATTAATTAAAGAATAATTAATTAAAATAATTTAATCAAACAATTAATTAATTAAACCTTATTAAAAAAGGTTAATTATATATTGATTTAAAATTGGTCAAAACAAACAAAAATAAAATTAAAACAAAGAAAAACAAAATAAAAAAAGAAGAGAAAGGACCAAGAATAGCACAGCAAAGCAAAGAGCCCACCAAAGAGGGCGCTTGGCGCAATAGAAAGGGGGGTGCGGTCAGTGATTTGGGTGAAGCCCACTTGCTGGGAGGCATACTCTAAATTTCCACTAAAACCTAGCAGAAACTACACAAAAGAAAGAAGAATCAAAGGGCAATCGTCCCACTCCGATGCCCCTTCAAATCTCATTCAAATCTCCAATCAATGCTCTGGTTGACACATCAAACAAGGGAAAAGGAATCACTACTTTCCATAACAACACTAATTCACAAAATTTTGATTATTCAACCCAATGAATGACCGATGCATGTCAGAATTAATATAATGAAAAGAATTTTTTTTTTAAAAAGTTAACGTAACAAAATCTGCCAAGAAAAAAAACAAAGTGTATCCTCTCTCTTCTTAATACCACGATCTCCTCTTCTTCTAAAAGACTCAATCGAGTTCTCTCTCCATCTAAAAACTCAACTGAGTTCTCTCTTCTTCTCCCTCATGCTTCTCTCAAAAAACACATCTCACTCAGCAACCTTGAACATGAAAAATACTTAAACAAACACCCTAACCCCCCCCCCCCCCCCCAATCAATTTTAGCAAACAAACAACAATTTCTTATAGATCTAGACTATACCAAATCGAAACCTAGCTTCTCAAATCCAACATTAATCAGCAATAAATGTCAACAATCATCAAATTACAACAAGCAAGCAAACACATGCATGGAGTTTCAGCATTTTAACAGTTCAAAGTAAAGGAAAAAAGGTCTTGCCAGAGTTTTACATCTCCAGCGAGACTTCAACGGCCAGGTTTACCTCATGTAGTTTTTGTTTTCTACACTTTATACTCCTTCCTTTACTCTTTTCTACTCGAATGTTCCTTTATACTTTTGTTGTTATCGTGTGGTCTATTGTGACTGTTGGTTGGGGTTTAGCTCGATTACTTTAGAATTTCAGTGAGAAATTTTAAGTAATTTTTAGGGTTAGAGCTCTTAGTGTAGGTATTTCATGATAGGGAGTTAGGGTGAAACAACTCAACAGAAAATATGTAGCTTTAAGTTAACGTAGATTAATTCATATAAGGAAATAATTTATAAGCGAACCGAGCTGAATGCGATTTCTGCAGAGTTACTCTAATGGAAAATGTGTGTTCTTGAATGAAAATGTTGCTTGATTTATATAGGGTAGCTGACACGTATAAAATATTTGGAAGTGTGTGAATGAAATTATGTTGTACTTTATTCATCCTTGCTGTGAATTACTGAAATTGGTGAATTTGTTTTACCACTGCCGCATGTAAAAGAAATTATTGTGGTCCCTGATCGATTTGCTCACTAAGGGAAATATTATTTGTTTTTGTCTTATGCATATGCACATGTGAGATGATAGAGTGTGGCTTGGTGTCTTGAGCTTATGGCTTGGTGTGGAGATGAAATTGATGCGCATAGGATGATGATGTTGGGCGCTTGTATTTTTGGTACTCTTGAACCCGTCCAATTTTTACCTTCCTTTTTTTTTCTATTTTCTTTTGTATCAAAAAAAGTGTACATAAAACTCCGCATAATTTTATATATTGTAATTCAATTGGAATAGAAATACAATAAGAAATATCTTGTACCTTACTGCAAAATGAGTATAATTTACAAAATCTATTATTATTGCTTATACCAAACTTGTATCAAAATCCAAATAATACATACACGTATACCACTTAGACCTTAATAAGATGTTTAGAATGAATATAATAATAGAAAAGTGTATCACTTAAAGAGAAACAAAGTCAAGGATTTCCTCATTGAATTTAATCATTTTTAGGTAAAAATGGAATGAAATACAAAGGAGAAATAAGATTCAAACCCAAAGTCAAAGGTAAAAGTCAACATTTGGATTTTTTGGCTTAAACTTAAATAATAATTCAAAAGAAACAAAATTTAATTCAAATAAAATTTCATCAAAAGTCCAATTGTTGACTTTTTACTCTTATCCAAAAGTTGGCATGTTGCTAAGGTGCAGATGAATAGTTTACAGAGAGTTAAATGCAAAAGAGTCAACTTTTAGATCAAATGCAACTAATACCTGATCCTAGAGACAGTCAAAACTCACAAAGATTCATATGATAGGCAATGCTCTTCACTATCATCAATCTAAATTCTGAGCCTGATGCAAATGAAATGAATAATGTTCTGAGACTAGAAGATACTCTTGATTCCTCAGTTTATAGATGAATGAATGCATGCTAATAAGATCAGATGAAATGTCAGGATCCCTAATGAATGTCTATGATTAATGGTATGAATGATCAAATGGAATGATCATGCTATGCTAGTGTTGATAAAAAATTTATGATAAAATTTAGGGTATGACAATAGTATTAAGAAGAGGGGAAATAAATAAGGGTTGTTCATCTAAGACACTTTGTACTAATACTATTTATAGTGGATTTCCTTTCTTGCACTACTATAAATAGACCTTTTGTAACACCATATTACAATGACCTTCTTGTTAATCGTGGTAATAACTCTTTCTTGGGCGTTTTTTTTGTATTTACTAAAAGACCTTTCACTACGCTCATAGTTAACAATTGTAGTGAAATGTATTTGGAGTGAAAGAGTTTGAATCTCAGCACCAACAATTTTCTATTTATCATGACATAATGGGTTTTACCTTGTATATCACCACAATTCTTATAATCTATCATGGTGTAAGGTGCAATCATTTCATCACGGGTCATATTATCAACCATGGTGAAAGGTGTTGCATTTTTATATATAAGCGAAATTATCTCTCGCTTCAGTATATAACAATCGATTATCTCAAAACAAAACCCTAACATCACTTTCACTAGTTTGTCTTAAAACAAAATCCTTACATCTCTCTCACTCGTCTCTCTCATATGGAAACCCCAAACTTATGCAGCGAACTCATCTTCTTCGAAAGGTTACCTTTGTTGCATCAAATCTTAGGAAATGACTATCTTATAGGTGCGTCTTCATAATAGTTTGCGTTTCAAAATTTATTTATGTATTATTGTTTACGTTTCAATAGTTTGTTTCATAATGTTTGACCTTTATGCTTATTTTGACTTGTAGATAGGGATGGTGAATGAAAAAAATTAACGAGGATGAAACTAAAGTGAACGCTGCAAACTTATGTGAAAGACCCGGAATGACATCCATTTAAAATTAACACAAGTTTGCAGCTCTCACTTCAGCTTCATCCTCCTTTCATTGTGGATGCCTACGGACATGTGTGTTTCTAAAACATTTTATGAGTTGATATGTTATTGTGGTTGTTATTAATAAAAGTTGTATGTTTTATGTAGTTTGTGCTATGTGTTGATGATTTTGTTATTTTTAATAAGAGTTGTTTGTTGTATCTTGTATGTTGTTTAAGGTTTGTTGTTGATGAATGTTGTTGTTAATGTTTATTTAAAAGATGATTTTATTATACCTTATGTGGTTTGAGTATTTTTCGAACCTCTTATCGAATATATAAATTTGTAGATTGCATTAGAAAATCATAATATGATAGATAAATTTATATTAGAAAACAAGTTACACGTTCAATTCTAGACAAGAATTCTTCAACATGTTATCTGTATTTCGCTCTTTAATCATTACAACTTGGTTTAATGCTTCTAGTTCTTGAACTGCCCGTTTCTCCACCTCTAATTTTGTTTGCAAAGTAAATTGTATTTTTCAAAATGAACTAGAGGTGAATGAAGGGGAGGTTGAAGAACTAGGAGCATTAAACCAAATTCTAATGATAAAAGAGCAAAATGAAGATAACAGTCTGAAGAATTTTTGTCTAGCATTGAACGTGTAACTTGTTCTTCTAATATAACTTAATTTGTCATATTATAATGTTCTATATCATATTGAAAGATTATATGTTTAGAGAGCATTGAAGAAATAAACATTCCACATAATTTATAATAAACTCAATATATATATATATATATATATATATATATCACAACGGTTGTTTAGAACAATTGTTGTTCAATGTTATGCATTAAAAAATATCACAACGGTTGTTTGAAGTAACTATTGTGATAGGTAGTGCACTACATAGCTTATAATCACGATCGCATGATCCTGGTGAAAAACATCATACATACAGCCAGGCGTGGTGGTATCCATTTCCAACCGTTGTGAAATGGCTTTTACGTAGTAGTGTTGGGTTAGAAGCCCCCTGGACGTAGATGGCATTACATCGAACTGAGTTAACAATTCTCTTGTGTTCTTCATTGATGTTTGTTTTATTTCCTAGTTGCTGTCAAACTGTTATCGTCAAGTTATGTACAATTGTCACAAACATTGTGTCCAACATCTCTCCCCTTAAGAACAAAATTTCATTAATGATTATTGTTTACTGATACAATAATGCTTTTTATTATTGGTTACTGATACAAGAATGATGCATCCAATAAAATATGGATGCATCCAATTCAACTAAAATGATGTCAAACTGATGTCTAATTTATTAATGTCTATTTTATGTAAAAAAACACAGTATACTGTAAACATATTTACTTGGTCAGTCAATTTGATGTTCAAAAAATCTAGATGTATACTTAAAACATATTTACTTGTTATCATGAAGAGATTTCATCTCATCATCCATGACTTTCAGCCATTCCTTCTTGTTTTTACTCCTCATAGCTTCCTTGTAATCTCTAGGTTCTTCATCAAGAACCTCACTTGTAGAGATTAAGGCGAATGATATGAGATCTGCATAACCAAGTCTCTGGGGTGGCTTGATGACTCTTCTCGGTGTAACACCTCAAAATTTGCCCTTCTCTCTGGAGACTAGTTTGATGCATTGCATTTCATATTTTAGGGCATTAGGCATTGCATTTTGCATATCATCTGAAAATAAGAAAGTCATCCTCCAAAGTCTTTTCAGAGGATGGAGAAGTTATATGATTCAAGTCTGAGGGTCTCTATGAATCGATTGTCAACCATCTGAGGGTTTGCACTTCAATCAGGGTTTCTTGATTCTTCTAAGGTCTTGAGCATCATCTGGTTTGCAAGGATATATTACCATCAACATGGCTCTATCATCATCTAGGGTTTCATGATTCATTCTCAAGTTCCTTTGGATTAGGGTTCTGACCTCTGGTCAACCCTAATCAATGTCTTTCTTCCAGCCAGGGTTTCTCAAGGAGATGAGGTATTTTTATGGGATGAGGATCACATGAGTGTCATAAGGAGCTTACATGATCTAGGGTTTCATTTTTGAGCAATTTCCCCAAGTGGTAGAGGCTCAAGCTGATCAGGGCATGTCAAGGTCATCTGAGGACCAGAAAGTCAACTGTGCAGTCAACTGAGGGCTATGAGGTGGGGAAATGAGTTGAGACACCTTAATCATGTTCAAAAGAGGTCCATTTGTCATTTAAAGCATCTATCTTGAAGATTTTGAAGTCATGGAAAGAGTTTCCAAAAATGGAAAGTGACTTGTAATTAAAAGTTTCCAAAAATGGCAAGTTTCTGGTCCACATTCAGCTTGATTTTTCAACATCAAAGAAGTTTCAAATGGATTTTTGGTGAACATTAAAGTTGAAGATCTTTCTCTCCCCTTTTCAAAAAGTCCTAGATCACGTCCATCTGATGATTGGTTGGAAAGTTATGGCCAAATGATCACAAAGTATACATGGAATTTTAGAGTGGCATAACTTTTGATACAAAACTCCAAATTGGTCCATCCTTTTTGCAAAATGCTTGTCACGACCAAGAGATTCCAAATCAACCATTACCTTGCAAGGAAGAATCTCACATGATCATTTGTTCATACATGTGCATTTTGGAAGGAATTTTGATAATTCAAATTTGGTTGATGCTACAAGTTAAATACCACTTCAATCTTGTCTTTTGGTTGATTTTAAGTGAAGTCATACCCTTGCATGGTACTGTTCACGTGCACATGGCCACATTCTAGCTCACATTTGTAATTTTGCACTTTGCTTCATATTTCACTAATCATGTTTAACAAGGCCTAAATTGGATTAACATTGTGATTAGTGAACCATATAAAAGCCAAACCCTAACTGTTTTTGCTCATAACAGAATTTGAGATCTAGAATTTTCCATTTTCCCTCCAATTTTCTCTCTCTTCAATTTTCATTTTTCTTCACATAATTCTTCAATCTCTTTACATATTCTTGATTATGGAGTGATTCTAAGCAAGATTCATCCCTTGGTTTGGACAATTGAGCAAAATTCGTGCAGGTTCATGAGCTTGAACATGTTAATGGAAGTTTGAAATTGAGCAAGATCTAAGAGGATTCAAGTGTTGCTTCTTATTCAAAGCTTCAAAAGAGGTACAAGGGAGAAGATCTGGAGCATATGAGAGCATGAGGACACGTGTACATCCACTGCCATTTCCAAGTAGGTTGAATTTGATCCTCACCTTTTGATGTTTTATGTGCATATTTGTGTAGATCTCACTTAGGTGATCATGCTGATATGTTTAGAATTGATTTTGGTGAAGAAATGAGCATGTATGATTGAATTAAAGTTTTGATTGCAAAAATGTTTGCCTTCGATCCAGGAAATATATGAGGAATTAGATGAATTTGACATGATATTCATGATCCTTGTTGAAAGACCTTTCCAACCATATGCATTTTTGCTGGATTCTGGAAAAAATGTTTGAATCTCCGCCGCCTGGTTGGCCGGAGAAGACGGTTGTTACAACCGTCGCTGCCGTCTGGTTCTATCTTAGGGTTTAGTTGAGGTGTCATCCACATATGCACCTCGTGTCCATTTCATTGGCTGGCATTTGTTTGAATAGCTTGCGTGTTACTTGACCTGATGAGTTGTACTGCCAACTCATTAATGAAACACTGCGTTTCATAGGCGCTTGTGGTCCGTGGATGCGTGAGTTCGAGTCCTGGCTATGGCGTGTTTTGAATTTTATTTGATTTCTCATTTCCCTGGCCTGGCGTGAGTTCGATTCCTGGTGAATGCACATGCTGGTTTATTTTCAAACTTCATTTTCTTTTATTATTTCATAATATTTCACATTATTCCATTTTATTTGTTCAACTTTCAAAAATCACAAAAAAAATAGTAGAATAATCCAAGTTGACTCCAGTTTTTTTTCACATGCTTGTTTTAATGTCTAGTTTTTTTTGATATTATTTTCATGAATTGTTTGTTTCTGGATTTTTATTTGTTATTTTTTGATTGAACCTTGTGTCATTTTGATATGTTACATTCATTTGTTTGTGAAATGCTCATCTTTAATCCAATTGATCTGAAATTTGGTGTGCTTGATCCTCACATGTGATATGATTTTTGAGCTTTGATTGGGAATTTTTATCATATGCTATCACTGTTTTGGACACATGAAGATATGTTGTGACAATTTGTGTCACATTTAGTGCCTTGCATTTGTGCATTTTTGATCACCTATCATTTGAGCTCTTCTGGATCTAATTTTTTGCACATTGTTTTTTCATGACATGATAAGTTCACATAAAACATTTCATGTTCATTGGATGCTTTTCTGTTTTGATTTGGATTTTCTAATTTGGATGTCCAATTTGTGCACCTTTGCTTGTCTTTGCTTTACATGAATCATTTGAGCCACTTGCCTTATGAATTGATCTTGGTCCTTTTGAGGACATTTTCTTGATTGCTTGAATGTGCATTAGGCAAAAGATTGACTTCTGTTTTGATCATTTGGGTTGGTTTTGGACCTAGTTGTAACACCTCAAAATTTGCCCTCCTCTCTTGGGACTAGCATAACATATTTGCATATCATTTTAGGTCATTAGGCATTGCATATTGCATATCATGTGGTTACATGGTGCAAGTCATCCTCATAAGTCTTGATCAGGAGATGAAGAGGTTAATGTGCAAGCTAGGGTTTCATTGGATTGGATCACTAATCATCTGAGGATATGGTGGTTCAAATTAGGGTTTTGATTCTCAAGGAGATTGAGCTTCATCTTGGTTGCAATGATACATCATCATCATCATGGTCTTGATATCATCCAGAGATTCAGAAGATTGATCAGATACCTTGAGATTAGGGTTTTGACCACTGGTCAACCCTAATCAGTTGTATTGGGTCAATCAGGGCATAGCAAGGAGATGGGGTCTACGATGGATATGGGGATCATTTCATGATTGTATTGAGCTTATGGAGGCTAGGGTTTCACCATTGAGCCATTTCATTAGAGAATTGGGGCTCAGCTTGATCAGTGCATTGCCAAATTCATCTATCAGCTGAAAAAGTCAATTGTGGTCAACTGTGCTTGATTTTATGGATTTGGAGGTGGGAGAGAGTTGGATACACTTCATTCATGTTGAAACAAGTCTCATTTGACATATCAAAGACCAAGGTTGAAGATTTGGAGGTCAGATCAGAAGTTTCCAAAAATGGCAGGTGACCTGTAATTTCAGCTGCCCAAAATGGAAAGTTTTTCTCCCCAAAATTACTTCATCATAAAAGCTTCAAATGAAAATTTGTCCAACATGAAAGTACATGTGAAATGGAGTTTGCTCATAAAAAGATCATCCATTTTGGACATTCCATGTGGAAGTTATGCCACTTTGATTATAGGCATTTTTGGAAAATGAATGGACCATAACTTGCCAACCATACATGAGAATTTCAAGTTCTTGGACTTTTTGGAAAGGTGAGAGCAAGATCTACAACTTTCATGTTGAACAAATTTTCATTTTAAGCTTTTTTGGACATGTAATTTTGAGATGAAAATCTTTCCATTTTTGGAAACTTCCATTACAATTCACTTTCCATTTTTGGCAATTTTTGTCCTGACTTTATTTTCTTCATTCTTGAGCTTTGACATGTCAAATGAAACTTGTTTCAACATGAATGAAGTGTATCCAACTCTCTCCCACCTTCAAATCCATAAAATCAAGCACAGTTGACCACAGTTGACTTTTTCAACTGATAGATGAATTTGGCAATGCACTGATCAATCTGAGCCCCAATCTTCTGATGAAATGGCTCAAGGATGAAACCCTAGCATCCATAAGCTCAATACAATCATGAAATGATCCCCATATCCATTGTAGACCCCATCTCCTGCACAAACCCTGATTGGCCCAATGCAACTGATTAGGGTTGACCAGTGGTCAAAACCCTAATCTCAAGGTATCTGATCAATCTTCTGAACCTCTGGATGATATCAAGACCATGACGATGATGATGTATCATTTCAACCAAGATCAAGACCAATCTCCTTGAGAAATCAAAAACCCTAATTTGAACCACCCTCGGACAGTTAGTGATCCAGTCCAATGAAACCTTAATTTGCATCATGACCTCTTCATCTTCTGATCAAGACTTATGAGGATGACTTGCACAATGTAACCACATGATATGCAATATGCAATAACTAATGACCTAAAATGATATGCAATATGTTAAGCTAGTCCCAAGAGAGGAGGGCAAATTTTGAGGTGTTACAACAAGGAGTGTACAAGATGTTTTAGTGAAGGAAAGGACACATGTGGGACACGATGTTATAACATGTGTGCAACATCTGACCTTTATCAGCATGCCATGGTTGTTGTTGTTCTGGGCGAAAATTTTGGTTGTGTTTCAATCACATTTGTTTCAACCTTTTAGAAATGTGTTAATTATATTTGTTTAGCATATTGAATAATATCAAATTTAATTATTTAGAGATTTAAATTTAAATCAAATCAATTTTTTTTGTTGAAGATTTTTTGAAATTAAAAAAAAATCCTCTATAAATCTGGACTTGATCAAATCTTATGCCTATTAGAGAAAAGCCTAGAAGTTGCATTGTTATTTAAGGAAACTTAAACCTAAAGTTTAAAGTGCGCGCAAGTATTGAAGAATCTTTGTGTTAGGGTTTCTAGTTTGAGTCATTTGTTTGTGTTATTGTTTGCGTACCTTTCTAGAACCTAAGTTACATATCTAAAGGCATATAGATTGGTTTCATAGTTGAGTTATAATTCAAACAATCAATATTATGATTATTGTATTGTTCACTAGGGTTAGTGATTGAGATAAAGAGAGAGGGGTCTTATATTTAGGGGGAGTCCTAAATAGAAATACATGGGTAGTTGTCGCATCTCGAAAAATACAATACTTCGTAAAGGCATTTGCACGCTCGCAGAAAATGATTCGAACAGAGTCGCCACCGAACTTTATTTATTCCAAAGAAGGAAAGGGAAAATACCGATAAAATCATTAAAAGGGAATGAAAATGGTCGTCGCAACCATATTCGGGTTCGGGAGTCGTTTACGCAATGGGAAGGTATTAGCACCCCCCACATCTCTTGTATTCAATGGGAACCTTTTAGTTAAGCTTATGATTAAATGTTAGCTATGTTAGATGTTTTCTTCTACTTATTGAGCGAGAAAAAAGAAATATTTTTTTAGGTTTTTTATTAATGTGTCTGACAAGATTTTAAAATCATACTCCTACGTATCTCTAGGTGCGATAGAGATCTCAAGGCTACGTAGTTATTTGTAGAAAAGAATTGTTTGTTGGTTTCTTTTAAGGAGTAATTCTTTAGAGATATCGAGCGGTTAAACATTTGCTTATTTTCTCGCTCTTGAAGACTGAATGTTAATCCAACTCATTTTTGGTAATTATGATTAACAAAGTGATTAAGGATGGAGTATATATCATTAATTGTAACAGAATGTTAATCACAATTGCACATTCCAAGAAATCTAACAAACTTTCCCTCCATTTTCTCCCAAATTCTCCAAGAACCTCATCAACATTTTTCATCAAATCTTCATCAATTCTCAACCAAATTGGATAATTCTTTTTGATTCGTGCTCCATGGACCAAGATCTACAACTGTTTTGATATGCCATTGCCAAACACATCAAGATTCGTGACTGTCCAAAGCTTGTGCGACAATGGAGTTTTGAGATTTCTTCCAATTGAAGCATCCTTGAGCTAAGGCACGAGTCCTATTCAACTTCCTATACCTTGATGTCCATCTGTTTTGGAAAATTACACGCAAAAGCATTAAGATCAGGCACTGCCTTCATCATTAGGTATTTTTTCGAATCTCACCATTGCTTGCATTATTATAGGCGTTTTGAAGATCACTTAATGTAGATAAACATGATGTGTTTAGTTTGTGAATTGATTGAGTGAGGTGAGAGAAATCTGAGTTTGAATGTTTGGATGTGAAACTAAAATCGTTCGATCCGTGATGTGTGGTTAGAATTAGGTTGATTGAGTTACGTATTCGTCATGTACATGTTGAGACGGTTCTAGTGATATGTGGCACGAGGCATTTGGTTACGATTCATTGTTCATGATTTTCTGGAATTTTCTGGATTTGTGTTTGAAGAAGATGACGAGAAATGCGTTTGATCCATAATTTGCCTTGCCTCGTTTGAATTCGTGTTTCCCTCCAGCGCTATCCAATCAGCGCGCGCCATGGCTTCTTTTCAAAACGCCGTCGTTTTGGCCAGTGGCATTAGTATTACAAAAATGCCACTGGCGTATTTAATTTATATTATTTCAATTTCTTTTTTTCATTTTTATTTCATTTGATTACATGATCTTACAAAATTCATAGAGGCTTCAAAACTCATCCAAATTTTGTGAAATTTTTTGCATTGTTCTCATGATGATGTGTAGAATTTGATTATGATTTTTGTGGATTTTTTGCACGTGTGGAAATTTAATTGGCCTAAGGTTTGATTGTATGTGTCACATTTGCATATGTTTTGCCAAATCCTTCATGAAATGATGATACCGTTAAAGAAATGGATGAAATTTTTTGTGCTTGTTCTGGACTCATTGCTGGTGATTTTCATGTAGAGTTTGTGATTTTTGGATACTTGGTTGATTAGATATGAATTTTTGATTAGAGGTGTGACAATTTGTGTCACACCAAGCTAGGTCAACTTCATGATTTTATTTAAAATGCCTAGATATGTTGATTTAAGCTAAAATTTTGTGTGGATGATCATTGATATGTCAAGATTACATGAAAATTTTTCTGGAATTGTTGATGGCATTTTATAATTGATTGATAATTTTCTTCTCTGTTGGCTCATTTTGTGAGTTTGTGTGACACATGTTGGCATTTCATTTGTGAAATTCTCATATTGTATTGGATGAGGATGAAATTTGACATGTGCATTCTAGACACATTATAGGACATCATGGTTTTGATCCCATTCATTTCTTAATTGTTGTCACTGTTTTATGATTTATGGAATTTGATGCTTGTGTTGATGCCTTGAATTGGCTTGTATAAATGTGTCTGGACTTCTTGATTTTCATTGACCTACTTCCTTTTGTCCAATTGAGCTGAAAATTGACATGCTATTCCTTGAATGTGTCCTGTTTAGGTGTGAATTTTTGTGGAATTAATTGAATTGGTTTGGTATGCTTTTGGTTGAGATAGTTCTGTTTGGTCTTTTGAAGTTGCAAATTGCATGTTTGATGCTAAATTGTGCATAAAATGATAATGGTGAAGGGTATGAGCATGGGACCAATTGCATTTGTTTCTAATTTGTTTAAATGTGATTTTGGATAAATTTCACTTGCTGTTTTGATTTTTTCATCCCCTTTGGACCCTAGGCTTGGCCTAGTGGTCTAGTTTCTCATGTTTGGTTTGGATTTTCAGGTTGAAATGCAAAAGGCATAAGGAGAACAATGCAAGTTGTAAATTGAGTTTGTTTGATGTTGTCAACTAACATTGATTTTATGTTGTAGGATTTGATGCTTGAGCTTGGGCTCATGGCTTGCACTTGTGTGCATTAACTTGTGTTGTCTGTATAGATTGACTTTTGCTGTTTATTGTTGGTTTGTCTGAGTACTGATGATACTTGATTGATTTCAGGTACATTTAGTCGCTTACAGTTCTTTAAGAACTTGCTTGTTGCTGCTTGGTTTTTAAACCAATTGAGGTAGAATCTCTATACTCCATGTAGTCTGGAAGACCTGGCCTGTTACTTGGCCAGGCAACTGTCTGAAGTCCTCCTTAAGAGGCGATGTTTGTGATTGTTTACTTTTGTGCCAAGCAGGTAAAGACCTCTATGAGGCAATTGGCGGAACCCAAGGGATATGCAATCTATCCCCCGCTATTCTGTTGAGTCGTCCCTCTGCTCACACCACTGTGTTGACGCATTGGGACATTACCCCAAGATCTTGTGTTGTTGCACAGTCGAGTCAGAGTCTTGAGCGTAGAAGGGTCCCTCCATTCTGGACCCACGCTCCTTTGTCTGAAGCTCTCCCTGGCCCGGGATAAGAGCTGTGAAGTTTCATCTTCACTCACCTTTCATCAGCTTCACCTTAGCCTCTCAATGGCAAGGTTAAGAGCTAACTCTACCCTTGTACAGATGACTTGCCTTGGCAGTCCACCCTTGTTTGAGCCTCACTTGGCTGGATATAGTGTGTGCTATGTGAAATGTTTGTTTTATTTTGATTGATGCTTGCATGCTTGCTTTCTTCCTGGATAGGATTAGCTTGCTGTTGTGCAAGTAGGTAGAAACCACAACATAGGGCAATGATGCATGATAACACTAGGCTCGAGTACAGCTCCCTGGTAGTGTGTCTCCCCTTGGTTTCTGGCTAGATTTTCTTTCCCTTTTAGGGGAACTACATCGCCCTGATCCTCGTTCCAGACGAGGTATGTAGGCAGGAGACCGCGCGAGGTCTCTCTGGGCACTTTTTTTTCTTTTTGTGTGTGTGCTTGACGGTTATAGGCTCGAGTTCCCGACTCCCTATCAACTTGTTTGGTTGTTGTGTGCTTGGAAGCTGATGTAAGTCCATCGAGTGGCATTCGGGTTCCAGTGTGCGTGTGTTTGGTTCGGATGCCGATGTAAGTCCAGTGATGGGCTTTCGGGCTCCACGTTTGCCCTTTTGTGTGTGTTTTGGTTCGGATGCTGATGTAAGTCCAGTGATTGGCCTTCAGGCTCCATGTTTGCCGATGTGTTTGTTTGTTTGTTTGGCGTGCGTGAGCCGAACTACGGCAGCTCTGATTCTCGTTCCAGACGAGATACGTAGGCATAGGATGCGATGTCCTATCGAGCTCTCTTCCTCTTAACCCCACCTGTGTTGTCTTCGGTGTGTGTGTGTGTGTGGTGTTTTAGCAACCTTTTCTTTTCTTAGAGCGTGGATCCCGTCGAGTACGACGGACGTGAGGGGTGCTAATACCTTCCCCTTGCGTAACCGACTCCCTTACCCTTTCTCTTTGGTCGCGAGACCTTGCTTTGTCCAGGTTTACTCTGAGCGTTTCCTTTCCCTCTTTGGGATAAATAACGCACGGTGGCGGCTCTGTGTTGTTTTTGTTTCTGCCCGCCGGTTGTTTTTCGCGGATGCGACACTAGTCTTTGCACTAGTGTTTTTGTACATAACTAATTGTGCTTTGTGTTTCAGGTTTGGACATTTAGCATTAATGGTTGAATTTGCTCTCACTTTGTGAGATGCAAATGCTTTTGATTACTAACCCTTGTTGTTTTGTAGGTCAATTGATGTGATGAACTCATTTGAGTGCTTGCATTTGTGCCTTGCATTGAGTTGTAAATATTGGAAAGTTCCACTGTTTGTCTGTTGGTTTTCTGATTGAGATATTAACTGTTTAAGCTTTTGTACAGGTACATTAGTTGCTTGCTAGCTTTGCTTTTTCTTAAGCTTTGGATTGTGGTTGATACACCACTGAGGTAGTTTAGCCTTCTTACTCCATGTAGTCTGGAAGTCCTGTCACATTTTTGACAGGCATTTTGGCTGAAGTCCTCCTTAAGAGGCACTGTTTGTGATTGGTTACATTTGTGCCAAAGACCTCCAAGTGAGGCATGTCACTTGATAAGTCCTCCTAAGTGAAGAGGCAATTGACAGATAGAAGGGATTAGCAATCAATCCCCTGTTATTCAGTGAGTCGTTCTTTATGCTCGCACTACGTGCTGATGCTCTAGAACATGTACCCAAGATCTTTGTATAGAGTCAGTCAAGTGGAATAGGGTCCCTCTTTCTGGATCCCCATGCTTTCATTGTCATGAGCTCACCCAGGCCAGGGTTAAGAGCATGAGGTCTCATCCTCATTACCATTTTGATCTGCTCACCCTAACTCTCAATGTTAGTGGTTAAGAGCTCCTGTTTACCCTTACAGTTTGGCTTGTTTGTCGAGGTTGATATGACCCCTCTTGACTAAAGCCTACCCCTTGTTTGGGCCTTTTGTATGTATATAGAGTGTGATACTTGTTCACCTGTGTTGATGTGTTTATTTGCTTTCCTCTGAATTGACTTACTACCTGTGTGAGTTAGGTTCTGATTAGAGACCTCAACTTAGGGATTACTGATTGCATGACAACTTTTAGGCTCGAGTCTTAGTCTCCCTATTAGTTTGTTTGCTTCCCTGGTCTCTGGTTAGGAGAGAGTTTCTCCCCTGTTAAGGGGAACTACGTCGCCCTGATTCTCATACCATATGAGATACGTAGGCAGGAGATTGAGCGAGATCTCTCCGGGCACCCTTTTTCTTTCAACCTTTTTGTTTCTTTTGATGTCTCAGCGTCTCTTTGTGTTTGGGTAACAACTATTAGGCTCGAGTTCCAGACTCCCTATTAGTTTGTCAATATGATAACCTTTTTCTTTGGTATTCGCTGGTTAGCGTGTGCTTTTGTTTGGAGTCGGATGTAAGTCCATATATTGGCATTCTGTTTCCTTGTTTGTGTTGTCTGTTTGGAGTCGGATGTAAGTCCATGTATTGGTATTCTGTTTCCTTTTTGTTGTCAGGAGTCGGGTGTAAGTCCATGGATTGGCATCCCGTTTCCTGTTGAGTGTTTCTTTTGACGTCTCAGCGTCTCTTTTCGGTGTTTTGTTTCGGCGTGCGTTAGCCGAACTACGAGTGTTCTGATTCTTCCTTTGGATAGAGAAGATATGTAGGCATGGGATGCGATGTCCTAGCGAGCATGTTCCCCTTTTCCACGAACTATGTTGACTCTGATGTTTGTTTCTGACAAGCTACGTAGGCCCAGGATGCGACATCCTGCCGAGTCCACCTCCTCCATCTTCTTTCACCTGTTTACTATTCCAGTTTGTGCAATTTCTTTGAGCAGTTTATTAGCAACCTTTTTTCCTATTCTTTTGAGCGTGGATCCCGTCGAGTACGGCGGATGTGAGGGGTGCTAATACCTTCCCCTTGCGTAACCGACTCCCGTACCTTGCAATCTCTGGTCGTAAGACCGTTCCTTTTCCCTTTTTTAGGTTAGTCCTGCGCTTCCTTTCCATCATAGGATGAATAGCGTCGGTGGCGGCTCTGTAAACTTGTTTTTTTTTCCGTCGGTTGTTTTTCGCGTTGCGACACTCGGCCTGCCTCTTTTTCTAGCAGGTAGTCATTATCAGTCTCCTCATCTTCACAGTAACTTCTTATTCTTCTTCGAATTCATTTGGGTTATGCAATTCAGCATCAACATGCACCACCTCAATAAGAATCTCTTCATGCTCTAACTCTTATTCAGAGATCTTGGTACTTCGACCAATGTTATCAGTTTTCTTGAACGCCATTTCTACTTCATTGAAAATTACATCTCGACTTGTGATACACCTCCTGTGACCTGGCTCTAGGCACCACAACCTATAATCTTTGACTCCTTTATGGTATCCAAGGAACATACATCTCAGAGCTCTAGGTTTGACCTTGTATTGCCTAATGTGAGCATAGGATAAACAGCCAAATACTCTAAGTCTATCGAGATTAGATGGATGTATCGACCAGACTTCTTCATGTGTCTTCATCCTCAAAGTTATTGAGGGACACCTATTTATCAAGTAAGTTGCAATCATGACTGAATCATCCCTAAACACCTTTTTTAATCCAACACTAACCAGCATGCATCTAACCCTTTCTAAAATGTTCTGATAAAACCTTTTAGCCAAACAGTTTTGTTGGGGAGTTCCTACCGTAGTTTTGTGCCTTGCAATACCAGATGCAACATAATAGCTGTCGAAAGGCTCATTCCGAAATTTGAGACCATTATCGGTCCTCAAACTCTTGACCTTCCTACCAATTTGGTTTTCGACCAGAGTCTTCCAACTTTTGAAATTTTCAAAAGTTCCATCCTTAGTCTTCTGAATGAATATCCGTAACTTTCTGGAATAATCATCAACTATGGATAGAAAATACTTTGCACCTGAGTGTGAAAGATTCCTTATAGGCCCCCAAAGATCAACATAAATGTAATCAATGTATTCATGTGTTATTTATTTACCTTTGTTAAACTTCATTCTACATGATTTACCAAATACACAAGGTTCACAAAAATCTAGTTTTTTGACCTTGTCACCACACAACATATTTTGTTTCGACAATTAGACCAGGCCTCTTTCCCTGACATGGACAAGTCTCTTGTGCCATAACTCAGTCTCCGACACAGGTTTTGTGGATCCCACATATGCTGAAACCACTTATAACCTCATACTTAAGGGTATACAAGCCTTGTTTCTTCACGTCTCTCAAGACTTCCTTTGATCCCTTCATTTCCCTTAGGATACTTTTCTCTCCTTTGAAAATATATCCTTTCTTATTGAATTCACCAAGAGAAATCAAATTTCTCTTAAGATCAGGTACAAACCTGACATCAGTCAATAGTCTCATTGACTCATCATGGGGTTTGAATCTTGCAAATCCAATACCTTCAATTTTGCATACTTTGTTGTTTCCCAACAGGATTGATCCACCATCTTGATCACATAATTCCTCAAACACGTCCTTGTTTTGAGTCATATTCCAAATAGAACCTGAATCCATAATTCATTCCTTGCTAGATTCGTTGCTTGAAACCACCAGGACATCAGATGATTCATAACCATCTTCACAATAGATGTGTTACCATTATCCTTTCCGCCATGATTATTCAGTCGATTAGGGCATACTTTTCATGTATGGCCTTCTTTCTTACAATGATAACATTAATAGCAGGAGAGTTACCACCATAAGAATTATGTAGAACTTTACCATTCTTCTTCTTAAACCTACCATCTTTCTTCAAGAATTTCCCCTTAACGGATAAACCTTCACCAACTATCGAAGGCTTTTGCTCCTTTTGTTTGTTCAAGTCCTTAGAGTACAAGGCAGATTGAACATCTTCAAAGGTCAACAAATCGCTTCCATACAAGAGAGTTTCTTTGAAGTGAGAATGAGACTTAGGTAAAGAACACAACAACATCAACGCGTGATCTTCATCATCAATCTTGACCTTAATATTTTCAAGATCAAGAATTAACTTGTTAAACATATCGAGATGCTTAGCCAAGGCTTTGTCATCACTCATCTTGAATGAATATAAAGCTTGCTTCAGGTAGAGGCGGTTGACCAACAATTTCGTCATGTACAAATTTTCAAGTTTTGTCCACACATCAACTGTAGTTTTCTCCTTTGAAACCCGTCGGAGAACCTTATCACCAATGCTCAATACAATGGCGTTGTAGGTTTTTTTGACCATCATTGTCTTCTCCTTCTCTGATAGAGCAACATCCATCTTGTTCGCTCCTTTCAACGCTTATAACAAATCATACTGAACATGAAGGGCTTGCATATTCAAGCGCCACAAACCAAAATCATTCACACCAGTGAATTTATCAATCTCATACTTTATTGACGATATCTTCTCCTCCACGCTTACCGCACCAGTTTTTTGTGAATTGATGTCGTCAAGAACAAACCAAAATATGAGATAAAGATCGAGTTTCTTAAACAAACACAAGAAACCCTATTAGATTTTACAAATGAGAGAGAAAATGGGAGAAGAATAAATTAGAATTGGTTAAAACTATTTTACTATTCACTTTCTCAATAAGGGTTAAAGATTATAAGTGAATACCAACAACTAACCTCTCTCAACAACCTGAGAGAACTAGTTTATTTATAGACTACTAAGTTAACTTGAGCGACAAGTAAACTTAGATTATTGTGCTTAACACAAGGCCCAATTTTACATACTAACTTAAAATACAAGTTAACATATTTCGACAACATGCTTGAACAGACCTTGACTACAGCATGCATAACTCCTACCGAAATATCAAGTTATCCCTGTCGAGATTATAGTTTGATCCAAAATCTCACATAGTGAATAATATATAGTTTCTTCTGATTCAATATCAAAAATCTCGGCATACTCTTTGAAAGAAATGGTAGTTACAAGAATGCTTATAAATTTACGGTGTAGCTTTGAGTTTTTCTTTTGAGTAACATTCATAGAGAAAGCACCAAGAATATTTCTTTAGTGTCTTTATGATTAATATAGTCATCACATAATATCTTTCATAGTTCTAGATCTTGGGAGATAAAGAAACTATAAAGCTTATCCTTTCAATACTTAAATCTTTCTCCATTAAACATATGAGAATTGACTGAGTAAGATGTGTTGGTTCCTTCATCATTGTTATCAGTATTTTCATACATGTTTTTCTCAAAAATCTTTTACTTTTACATAATGAAGTATTTAAATAAGTTGGTGGTGCTTTAATGTCAACTAAAGGTGAAAAAAATACAAGAAATGGAAGTTTGAATTGTGTGGACTGTCATACCCCAATTTTGTCTGGGCATTTTAAAACTTTCAAACATATGACTTTATCTTTATCTTGCATCATCTGCATAGCATAACATGTTTCTTATCATGCATAGTGCCTAAAATATTGGCCCGAAAAACCTTTCGGATCTACAGTCAGACTGGTTGAACTGTTTCTCAAATATACGTAACATTATAGGGAAAACAACTAAAAGATCAGGCATGTAGACGTCAGTTTTATTTATCTATGTTTCGTGTAGTTTAACCTCGTGTGCTCGTTTTAATTTTTTGACTCCTTTTTCAGTCACATTTTAATCATCTTGAGCCTTTTCAACCGGACATTTTTTACTTCAAAGTTGAACAAAAACCTGTATGTTTCCGAGAAATTTATTTCGCGCTTATCATTTTATTGTATTCAGTTCAATTTTTCAGGCATTTTTGCGCCCGATTTTTATCCATTTTTATCCATTTTATTTTTACTCTTTTGCCAAAGTGTTCAAAATAATTAAATATAAGTTTATATCGTTTCATTTTATTTTTATCATGTTTATTTAAGAAGGATGTTAGTTGTTTTAATTGATTTAATCTCATTTAAATTAATTAAAGCTTCTAAAAGGGACAATTTTGACATTTTAAATTAATTGTGTTTCTTTGTATTGATCTTGACCATCAAATCCAAATTAATCAAGAGCTCACAATCATTATCCACACTTATTCCATTCATCCAATAAAAAAATAGGATTTAAATAAATAAATTAATAGTAAAAAATTAGAAAATCAAGAAATATCTCTCATATGACAACTACCAACAAAAACTGCTGAAAACAAAATATGCTCCCTCCACTAAGAGAAGATGCCACATGTTTCCTCTCTTTTGGATCCCCCATGATTCACGTGCCCATTCTCACACAACTATTATCTCTCCATGTTAATCATTCTCACTGATAGAAATATTAGAAAGTAGAAGGAAAAATGGATAAGAAGAAATAAGGAAGGTGGACATGCGGTGCATACAGAGAGGTGACTCTCATATTCTATCCATTTTTTCACTTCTTCTTGCACCCACTGAAAAAGCCAAACGCATACCCCATCTCCCTCACAAAGGGCATTCTTAAAACCTTATTCTGCAAAATACTCAACCTTGTATCTTAAACTAAATCTTGTATCTTCCATTTCAAAGGATCCAACAACAACCTCTCTCCTTCTCTGCATCACGACTGAACAACACAACTCTTCTTCATTTTTGCACCACTACATGCCTTACAACCACCACATCACGACACCATCACCACTTATGCTTTCCTGCGAAACAACCATAATCTCACAACAACCTTAACCACCGCACGATTCTTACTTCACGATTTGCAACCATTAACCACAACTAAACCTTAACCCACAACACAACCATATCAACCTCCCCCTTCAACAAACAACTTGTGTTCAAACTACAACCATCACCATTATAACTCTCTCAAACCATACCTTCTACAACCTCCATAAGCTTCGTCCATCTCTCACCACATCGCCATAAGATCCGGCCACCACCACAACTCACACAAATTCCCTTTGTTCACCTCTCTTCAATGAAAAACCCTTACAATTTCCCTCCCAACCGAAACACCCTACACATAATGTAACCACCGGATATCACCACCAACAAACAGTGAGAGAGAGAGGGGGGGGGGGAACCTTTTTTTCACCTCATAGAACCTCCCTCATCGTCTTCTTTATAATCCAGTCCACTATTCATTTCTTTTTTTCCTTCACTTTATTCTCTGATAAACCACCCTTATTCCACCACTCTCGTCATTACATCCGCGACTACCGAACACCCTCAAAGATTGTCGATCACGTTTCAACACGAAAGTAAACCTCATCGTAAAAGTTTTAAACAACAACATCGGTTCGTCAACACCTTACCATCATCTTCGACGTACATACAACCATGTTTTCTGGCGGAAAATCTACTATGTGTGCCATCCACACAACACCATCGTCTCGCCAAAATCCTGATCCGTTCAATCTTCGAACGCCGATATCATTTCGCATGTATATCCCTTCATGCATTTCTTCATTCTCACTCTTATTTTTTTACGTTTTTTATGATGAGCTGATGATATGTTTAAATGTTGAGTTTTAGTTTATTTTGATATTTGATTTTGTCTGAATTTGAGTTTTTGGCTTGAGCAAATAAATGCAAAACTCACAATAGAAAGAAGAGAGTTTGGTTTTTTTATTTCTCTTGATTTTGTTTCTTATTATTTATTGTATATTTTTTATCATTTAATTTAATAATAAAGGGACATGTGTTGCTTTTTTATTGGTTAGAGTTTATTTTATATTTTAATAAAAGTCAAAAATCCTTTAATATGTTTCCTTGCTTTCATCAGAGAAAAAAAAAATAGGAGAATTTGACAGATAGTGGAGGAGGTTCTTTCATGTATTTCTTCTTCTTCTTCTTCTTATTATTATTATTATTATTATTATTATTATTATTATTATTATTATTATTATTATTATTATTATTATTATTATTATTATTATTGTTACTAGTATTTAGGTGTTAGAAGAAATTTATATTTGGGCCATTTGGATGTGAGATGTTGGGCCCATTAATCATGACACCTCCATAATTTGTAATAAATTTGTTTTTTTTTTTGCTATTTGGTTTTTATTGCATTAAATCGGACTTTGACCCACGAATTAGGCAACCTTATGTCGTTATGTCGTTGAATCTTTGATACATCAATATGATATTTCGTCGCGTTATGACCTTTACATATGACATTTCACTCTTGTTGTCGTTACGCACATGCCGACTTTGAGCACATTACTTTAACCATGCCTTTTGATCATCTTGGTAATTAAATCCTTACCAATGCGAATTCAAATCTTTTTCCGATAAGCATAACATTATATAGTTTCTTAATCAAATACGAAAGAAGAAGGTTCTTGGAGTTTCGTATTCCTTGAATTTCCGAATAAACGCTCTCAAGGCACACGTCTTGGGTTAACCGTTCATTCACTCTTTCGTTTCTAAAACACATAAAAAACTTGGACGAAAGGAGGGGCCATTGGAGTCTAGCATTTTGGTGGAACCTTTGAACAATCTTTTAAATGTACATTGTCCATTAAATAATTTCTTAAATACCTTGAATGAAAAAGGTATTGTTAGAGTCTAGCATTTCGATAATATCCCAAATAATTGGTCCTGAGGCTCACGTATTGTTCTCATCAAATATTCGCCATTCACTTAAAAAATCATCAAACACTCTTCTCGCCCCTGTGCGATTAACAACTTCTCTTTCAAGAGTATATTTGTCAAATCCCTTATAACGTGTACAAACTTCTGCTTAAGCCTCTGTCGCGAGTAAGCAAGCCATGTTTTACCGTTAGAATACGATATAGACACGTGTTCACCATAACACATCTTTGATCAAACCTTTTTCTTGCCCCAGTGTGATAGAAACTTATTTCATAAGAGTACATTTATCTAATCCTTTCTAACGCGTACAAAGATGCGTTTAAGCCTCTGCCTTAAGTAAGCAAGCCATGTTTTATCGTTAGAATGCGATCTAGGCACGTGTTCAACCATAACACACCTATAATCAAACCCTTGTCTCTCCTTAGTGAGATCAACAACTCCTTTTTTAAGAGAATATTTGTCTAATCTCTTCTAATGCATACTGTCGCACCTCGAAAAACGTGGGGATACGACTTTAAAGCGAAGCGCAAATCGCACGCTCGCATGATGGACTGAACAGAGTCACCACCGAACTTTATTTATTCCTAAAAAGGAAAGGGGAAATATCGATAAAACCCAAAACAAAAGGACAATGATTATGGTCGTCGTAACAAATATCAGGGTTCGGGAGTCGATTACGCAAGGGGAAGGTATTAGCACCCCTCACGTCCGTTGTACTCAACGGGAACCATTAGGTTAGTTGTGTGCGTTAGTGTTAGTTGAAATATTAGGCTTTTCGAATTATTAGGTGGGAAAGAAAGAAAGGATGAAAAGAGAATGTTTTTGGATTTTTGACGAAGGACTAAATCTAAGTTTTTTATTAGTGGGCCTGACAAGATTTAAAAATCCTGCTCCTACGTATCTCAAAAGAGAAATCAAGGCTTACGTAGTTCTGGGTAGAAGAATGTTTGTTTGTTAGTCGATTTTAGCGGAAGCTATACTGTATTAATCGACGAAAACATTGTTTTACCCAAAACAGATGAGGAGTGGACGCATACCACACATCGAACGGATTTATAAATCTACATTCAGAAAAGCGTCACTTATCTTTACTCGACAATCGTGGCCGAAACATTGTTTTGCATCACCTTAAGGCAATATATCTTTCATTTATGAAAAAGGTTTTTTTGATTAGTCGTACGGCGGCGAGAAAGAGTTTGATTGGTTGGATGTATTTTGAGTGATGGTGAGAACTTGGATGAGCGAGATATCCATCTCGAATCCTAGTCTCAGGAGTGTACGGTATACACCATGTTCCATTTCCATATTTATTGGCAAAAGTGTTAAGGTAGGAATCAAGTGTTTTCGAGTTTGAAAGACAAGTACTTAGGACTTGCAAGCTCTTACAGCTTGAGTCTAACACTCGGGACTACGTCTGGACATTCCACCCAGACAGTCTGTTTCTTTCCAATATTGCTAAGAAAATGATTCGAATATTTACGAATGTTTTGGAGGGAAGATGAATATTTATGGCTTGCAAGCTCTTACAGCTTGAGCCTAATATTCGGGATTATAACTGGATATTCCATCCAGGATAATCTTTTTCTTCATGTTTTACTTAGAAAAAGATTTGAACATTAGAGTGTTAAAGAGAAGACGAATATTTACGGCTTGCAAGCTCTTATAGCTTGAGCCTAATATTCGGGATTATAACTGGATATTCCATCCAGAATAATCTTTTTCTTCACGTTTTATTAAGAAGGTGATTTGAGATATCTACGGATATTTTGGTGAGAAGACGAATATTTATGGCTTACAAGCTCTTACAGCTTGAGCCTAATATTCGGGATTATAACTGGGTATTCCACCTAGGATAATCTTTTTCTTCACATTTAAAATAAAAAAGATACGTTTGAATAGATGGATTAATGTGAAGGTTTGAGGTGTTGGTCAATTAAGTTGATATGGCATATGAGTTCACGGAGAATATGTCCAAAAGTAAACCGGACGAAATAAACAAATTATTCACAAAACATTAAAAAATTAAACCGGACGAAATGGTAAGATAAATAGTAAGAATATTATAAATTTTTTAAATAAAATAGTAAGTATAAAAATTAAACAAATAAAGATATGATATTCCCAAGTATCGAACCCCTCCCACTAAAGAGAGTGAAATTGCTCTCTCTCCACTAAGCCACTCATGGTTATTTGTTATCTTAATAATAATTTGAATATGTAAACCAGAATAGATTTAAAATTAAAATTTAAAATAACACTAAAATAAGATAGTCTGTTGGACTGCTAATTAAACGAAGGAGGAATCCCAAAAAATAAACCCTAGCCGCCTGACTGTTGGGTTTTCAAAAGAGAAATTAATTGGTGGAGATAAACATGAATATATCACTAATACCCATAGGCCAAAGTTAATGACCAACTGCAAAGAAAACTAAATGGTCACTTAAATGAATTTTAATTGTCTGTTTAAGAAATAATAAATAAAAGAGAAAAGAAAGAGTGAGGACGCAATGCAGAATCCAGAACTCATTCGTCTTTCTCCCAATCGCTCTCGCTCTCAAAATCTCTCTATTTCACACCTCTCTCAATCGCTCTCTCAATCGCGTCTCTCTTTTTCCCAATCTCTCATCATCTCTCAGCCGTCGTCTCTCAATCTTTCTCTCTACATGCAACAAGAAACAAAAGCTTTAACGAGATTCAAACGAAATAAACTCACCTTCGGCGGTGGTTCCTGCGGTGGTGGTGATCTTGCAACTGCCCCTCTTTGCTAGGTTTCAGGGTTTGCAGCCGTCGCCTGAAATTAGGTTTTTCTTTGTGATGTTTAGAACTAGGGTTTGCGTTTCGTCGCCTCTGATTTTTTCGTCCTCCTCAATCGTTTCCACCCTCACCCTTTATATTCAACAGGCTAGGGTTTCAAATTGGTCTATGGAGATCCAAAAGGGGCGTCTCTGCCAAATCCTTTCGGTGCTCAGAATTTTGGTCTGCCTCTTTGATGCTTGGATTTGGAAAAGGTAACATGAACCTATGCTTTTTCTTTGAATTTTGTCTCAACTCTCTTTTGGAATATTTTTTGAATTTCCGACGCCTTACTAATTGCTATGTTTTTACTGCAGTGAACTTGGTGAAAACATGAGTAATTTCGGTTCTTACATGGCTTTGGTTTTAAACTCAGTTTTGGATGGCTGTTAGGGAGGTTTGGTAATGAAATTCATGCCAATTATTTTCCTTGCTTGTGGCTGCATTCTCTTTGGTCTGCTATGAATGATATTGAATATGTAATGTAAACAGGTTTGCAATATTGGTTTGACTTACTATTTTCCTCAGTATACAATAGAATTAATTCCTCAAAGGCTGGTTCCTGCAGGACTGATTTTGAGAAAAGTATGGAAATGGAAGTTTTTAACATTTTCCAAGGATCATTTCCGCAGTACTTCCTTGTTGCAGGTCTCCATGTATCACTGAGTGATATCCTTGATAAAAAAGTAGGCCTTAGATAAGGTTCAGGAGATTCACCATCATTTTCAACCTGAAAAGATGTTTCTGATTTAAGGGGAATGAGTCCAATCCAAGAAAGCAATCTTCTCAAGAGCCTTTCACGAGGACCAACAGGTGACAAAATCCCTTCATATCGAGCTACTGCCCTCTGAGCTGCCAGCCAAATAGGGAGTTCTTTATTTGGTACTTGGTTTACACCTATTTGCTCATCCAAAGCATTGTCATTGTGGAGCAGTGACTTTTTAAATACTGACAGTTCCTTTAGCCAAAGCCTAAATCTTTCTGTCCAACTGTGCACTTCATGTTTCTGACTGAAATTTTCATAAAGCTCGTTGATCCTGGTGGCAAGTTTTGCAAGTGGTTTTGATATAAGAGAGAAGATTGTTTCTAGAAGCTTGGACTGTAAGTAATCCAGTTTTTCAACAATTAATAGGCCATTCTGCTTCTCAGTTGCATAACCCCGCCTAAATATTATGGCATTAGACCGATATGCTTTCTCCCAATCAACATATATTGGTAAGGTGAGGAGATAGTCTGTATTCAATGCAGATGTCAACATTAGATCTCGAGCTGATAGTTCTTCGAATTGTGCATCGGAAAGAAGTTGCATGAAAGAACGTTGGAAACGAGTAGCAATGGTAACTCTGGGGGCCCTGTGATAATCATTGTTGGGAGTAGGGTCGAGAGAACGCAAAAGAGTCCCAAGGTTGAGAGCATAATCAGAAAGCATGGAGTTTTGTGATTGAAGCTGCTGCATGTCCTCCTGATAGACATTCACGTTCCCATTATTGGCATAGTCTGAAGTGTGTTGATTGGTTACAAGAGTTTGTGGTGAATTGGAGAGGTGATAATCTGAACGCATCTCCTCCAAGATGGTTTTATGTTCAACATGAAGTATAGTGTCGAGACATGAGGTGAGAAGGCGAAAGTGATGAGCAGCATCTTGATGAAGCATGATAGAGAGGATGGCCTCTAGAAGTTGGGACTTGGAAACGTATTGAATTGTTAGACTGTGTATTGAAAGTTAATTGAATGAATGGGATTATGTAATGAATGTTTATTAAATTGTATTGAATGGAATTGGATATATTGAATGAAAGTTTGAAAGTTTGAATGAATTGTATGGTTATGGTTGTAGTTTGAACTTGATTGAATTGATTGTAAAGAATAAGAATGGTTGTAACTTGGTTTATGGAAATGGATATTTGGTTATAAAAATGGATATGGATTTTAGAAATAATCCAAGACTAATCTAAATGTCAATTTAAAATCAAAAAAACCAATAAAACCAATTAAAATCAAATTAATCTATAATTTGTTAAAATTACTTTGATATCAATTCTAACATTTATTGAAAATTAAAATCAATTAGAGTTTGAATCATTAGTAAAAACACAATTAAGATTAAATTGAAATTTGGAATTAGACTTAATTTGAAATTAAAATCAAATTGAAAATTAAAAAGTCAAATAATTAGAATCCATTTTATAATCAAAAGCACCATGATCAAAAAAAGCCTAGATAATGACCAATGTTTATCAAAATCAAGACAATATGGATTTGGGAACGGACGGTTGACTTTGGTCATGAATGTATGCAAATGAACTTTAGGCCAAGTGCCAAATGAAAAATGAAAAAAATGGAAAAAATTCAGGACCAAAATCAGGGTATGACACGTACAAACAAGCGCTTAAGTCTCCACCACGAGTAAACAAGCCATGTTTTACCGTTAGAATATGATCTAGACATGTGTTCACCCTAACAAACTTTAACCAATCAAACCTATCTTTTCTCGCCACGTGCAATTGAAAACCTTTTCACAAATGGACACTATTTCGTCCTTACTAGTGCATGTACAAACTAGTGCTTAAGTCTCCCATGCACGAGCATACAATTAAATGTTTAAACTGCTAGAACGCGATCAAACATGATTCTTTTTACTGTAAAACAAACAAATGCTAAGTCTCCCATCCGTAGGGCAAACAAACCAATGCTTAACCGTTAGAATGCGTCCTAAACATTCTTTCACTAAAATCAGTCAACCAACACTCTTGGTTACCAAGAACTATGTAACTTTAAATTCTCCATCATACCTGGAGATACGTAGGAGCGATATCCAAAGTCTCGTCAAGCACTATAATAAAAAACACCAAAAATATATTTTTGTCTTACATAGAACTACGTCACTTTGAGTTCTCCATCGCACCTGGAGATACGTAGGAGCAAGACTCGCAATCTTGTTAAGCACCATAATAAAAATATTTTGTGACCCCATTCTTTTTATTTTTCATTTTTATTACCCGAAGAAAATAATTAAGATAAGTTAATATTAAATCGCAAGTTTAACTAAAAGGTCCATGTTGAGTACAATGAACGTGAGGGGTATTAATACCTTCCCCTTGCAAAATCAACTCCCGAATCTGAATTTGGTTGCGATGAGCATTTTCTATTTTTTTAAGGTTTTATCGATATTTTCCTATTCCTTCTTTGGGATAAATAAAGTTCGGTGGCGACTATGTTCGAATCATTTTTTCTGCGACCATCATGAAGGATCGTATTTTTCGAGATGCGATAACTGGCGACTCTGTTGGGGACTAATTTCTCCATGCAAGAGAGAGTTAAGCCTAACTTAGTTAACCTTGCGATAAATGTTGGCTTTGCTTAATTGTTTTCTTTATGTTTGCTTGCTTATTTGTTTTTCTCATACTTTCTCTCTTATTATTTGTTTATCATCATGTTTATCTGTGGATTTTGGGGATGATACCATGAATAAAACTCTACACCGAGCTTTGGAAAAAGAAGAGGGAACACATAAGTTTAAAATTGGAAGTTGTGTAGTGTTAGTCTCCAAGGACTTCTCCTTGTGTGCCTAGCATGAATATTTCCCCTAGAGTAGACCTTTTCATAGATCTCATTGTAAGGCAACTAGTTTGCCGCATGACTTAATTCATGAAGGATTCATGACTCTAGGAACCAATTTTAGAACCATTTTTAGTTTTGGTGGTTATGTAGTATTAGACTCCAAGGACCTCTCCTTGTGTGCCTAAGATGAGGACCCCGCTCAGAATAGACCTTTCATCACTCTTATCATAAAACGGCTAGCTCGTTGCAAGACGTTGATACGATTAGCATCCATAACTCTAGGAACCTTATACAAAGCCTCAGAGCCAACCATGTGAGTGGTTTATGGGTAGAAAGCGTTGGACCGCCTGTTATAGATGGCCTATCTGATAGGTTGTTTTGTGATACTCATATTATCATGGATCATGACTATACATGCATCGTATTTTCTTTGCATACCAAAATACAAAAATTTCATGCATTCACATTTCATCAGCATACATTCATGTCATTTACCAAAAAAAACTCATCCCGCCTTTGTCCATAATTCGTAGATGATTTCTCGACACCCGTATTGGACTTGAAGCAGCTTTCAGAGGACCATGAATCTGTTGGAGCAAATCCATGTTGTGTTAAGAGGAGATGTTAACTTAATGAAAAACCATATATATCAACTTGTGATGGCCATGATAGTTTTGGCAAAGATAGAGGACAACATTCAACAAACTGCAGTTACTAAGAATGCCATCCCAATTGAGATGGGTGTTCCTCATATCATGATGTTGTGGAATATCCTAGCTTTGCATTCTTTGTACCAAATTCCTAAGGGACAATCCTGGTGGTGAAAATTGAACATTCACAAGATGATGAGATTGCTGAAAGATGTTGTGCGTTGGAGAAAAGACTTAAAGCCATAGAAGGGCAAGAAACTTTTGATTTAGATGCTTTAAACATGTGTTTGGTACCTCAAATAGCCAGAGTATTGAGAGTGAGTCCCTTATAAATCCACAAAAGGAAGAGGAGGATGAAGTTAATGCATTCTGGGAAGGTCCACAAGTCCATATCAGACACCATTCTCTCGACATGGTCAATATCCTACAAATCGAGGACCTCCTCAGTATCAAAAGTAGATTCCACATCAACAACTATACCAATGGAAATATACTCCACATCAGTAGCGTCAACACACTCGATAAAGGCCAAGAAATCCCAAGAGGTATTTTGATCCTCTTCTAATGCCATACAGTCAAGTACGGTCATATTTGATCAAAAGTGGGCTAATAGTGCCAAAGGAACTAAATCTGGTGCTTCCACCATACTCACCAGGCTTTAACGCCAACGCCTGATGTGACTTCCATGTTGGGGCACAAGAGCATTCAACTGAAGTGTAAGGTGCTCAAGAGCAAGTTATAGACTTTTCTTGACTCCAAGATGTTTTCATTTGCGCCTTAAGGCCTTCAAACCAACAATGCTCCTTCACCTAGTCACGCGGGTCCATCAGTCCATGCTATGGAAGAAATTGCCGAGAATAGGTTTGAAGATGATTATCATACCGGTCTTAATAAGCAGAATGACCTCAATCCTGAAGTAGGCTAGCCCAACAACGAATTAAGAAGGGAAACTCAGTTCCTCAATGCCAAAAATCTTTAGGTCATATCATTACTTTGCATGTGTAATTTCTTTTTTGTTAAATGCTACTTGTTGTTAGACATTGTTTTTTATTAATGGTATTATTAATAAAGTGATCATGCATGTTTTGAACAAATCCTTTCGTATTCACTGGTTTTCCATTTTATCAAATATATATATATATATATATATATATATATATATATATATATATATATATATATATATATATATCTCCATTTCACTTTCCTTATCAAAATTTGAGGGAGGATATGAAAACAAAATACTCAGATTGCTAACAGTATGCTTTCGGATAAAATCTTGTTGATGATGTATTGGCATTGTTTCAAATCCCCAAACACTAGAGAGATAAGGAGTTAGTCCATAGTTAACCACTTCGATCCTAGAAGTAGGTGTTTCTTACGGATCTAAAAACCCTTACGTTTAACTCGGGGCAGGGTAGTATTCCATTAATCTGACTCCGCATTTCAAATTACAAGATGAAACATCCTTTATGAGGATCAACCACATGATATTCTTTGCACACGTTCCGAAGTGTCGAAGGAACCAAGCAAAATCCAAAGGTTATGTCGGTTGTTCTTCAATGACCAATGACTTGGCAATCATAACCTTTCAACAAAATTAAAAAAAAAAGGAAAAAATTTCGCTAAGTTGAACTCTTAAAGAGGCGACTTAGGCAAAAATTAGAGTAATTTCGGTGGACCATGAGCTTCAGAAAAACATACAGGCAAAAGTTAGGGAAAAAACAAAAAAGAAATAAATAGTATCTAAATCCTCAGCAAAAACAAAACAAGATTCAGTGACCACCATGTCAAAATCAAAGGGCCACCGACATCCATGACAAAAACAAAATAAGGTGACTGTCATTTCAAGAGAATCTTGCATTATCATCTTCACCCTTACACTGTCAAACTCTCTTGGAAGATGAATGTGTGTGTTAAAATAACTAAACGTAGGACTGGAGAACCATCACGAAGAAAGGATGGTTTAAAATAAATTTTGAGCCTTATATCCTTTGTTTCAATAACCGTGAACCAAACCACGTTACAACCCTTAAAAGACCTAATTGAGACAGGGTTTATTCTGAAAGCATACTACAACAAGGTTGCGTAAACTGACTCCTAGAGATTTGCTAATTTTATGTATTATTATCATATTCTCGTTGTATCTTTCACACTAGCTAAATCAGCACTACATTTCGGACCAATGGTCCACTCGACACACACCATCACATCATTCCAATAAATGATTTTTTCGATCATTCGTTGGTGCTGACCCGAATCAAGATCACCTCGTAAACCTATGGATCAGGGGTATGGCATCCAATGTTTGTGTTGACCAAAGAATTGGTCAGACTAAAACAAATATCTAAACATCAGTTGATCAGGGAGGCAAAATTTTCAAAAAAAATACAGTCAATCAAAGGCAGGTCCCTCAAAGGCAGGTCCCTCAAAGGCTCGGGAAAGGGCAGAACACTGCAAGATTCAGACACTGGAGCAAATCATCTCATACCATGTCATGGTATAATCACCTCAAAGTTTCCTTTCAAAGGTTGGTTCCTTTACAGACCCTACATATTGGGGAAGAAAAGTTAAGAAGGGGTATGTCATCTCTAGGCTTTCAAGTTGGTCAAGCAGACCATGCCAGACACTAGTAACCTTTGAGTTCAAGATACATGTCGAATACAACATCATATCTTGATAAGAATCCTTGGGGCAGAGCAAAAGCATAATCATCATGTATTGATTACATCGCTACGCTCATAAAAACATTTGCAATCCATCATGGCATATCAGGCAAAGAAGTTGAGGTTCTCTCAGGAACAAACATGCAACTTATTAGGAATGGATCAAACTTACGACACCAAGAGTATCCGTATCTGTTTCCTGATCATCGCATCATTAAATACTGAGTGTCGAGAAGTAAAAATCCTTTAGCAGCCAAAAGTCCAATCCATATTGGCACCAACCTAAAAAACCAATAGTCCAATCCATATTGGCAACTACCAAAATAAAAGTCCACCTCGCTGGCATATCTTCATAAACTCAAATCCAATCAACATTGGTACCCAGAAAATCTCACCTTTGAAAAAATGGAGATCAATCAAAAATAAAGCATATGTTTGTGAAATTCTGGTATCAGATATGAGATGTCGAATGTAATGTCACGACACTAATATCTGAATTACACTAACAAAAGAAAGATATAGAAAGGTAATGCAAAAGATACACAAGCAATTGTTAACCCAGTTCGGTCCAACTCACCTACATCTGAGGGCTACCAAGCCAGGAAGGAAATTCACTAAAATAGAATCAGTTCAAAGACTCTCCGTACACTTCAACAAGTTACAGTCTTTCTCACCTAATCTCTACCCGTGCAATTTCTACCTAAGCACTCTTAGATATGAGAACCCACTCACTTCCCTACAATCACACCTGTGATCTTAAACAACAATCCCTTGAGAAAAGAAAACACTTTTCGATAACACACTCTTGATTTTACTTCACAGTTTCAATCAAGAAGACACATTCTTGATCTTGCTTCACAATTTTGATCAAGAAGACACACACTTGATCTTGCTTCACAACTTTGATCAAGTAGACACACACACTCTTGCTTAACAGCTTTAGAGTGACAAATTACAACCACAAATCAATCCAATTCAATCATCAAAAGATGACTTGAATGGCTTACAAGTCTTACGACTAAACAGACACAAACCCTAGCTCTCTCACTATATTTCGCTCAGTATTGGTTGTGTTGTAAAACAGGTTTTCTAAGTCCCTTTTTATAGAAGCTTTCAGTTGGGCTTGGACATCTTGAAAACCCTAAATCTATTTTCCAATCAAATCTTTTTATAACAGCTGGTTAGATCTCCTTGGAAAATAAGTAAATCAGGTTGTAATCCATGATTGAATGCGCCTGCAAATCAGATCTTCAATCATACATAGATTTCCATTAATTGTGCAATCACAAAACACCAGACATTCATACTGAATGTTCTGTGTACAGGATGTCATGACATCGGGTCTGACATCCTGGAAAAATCCTGCATAATTCCATAATTCCTTTTATAACTTCCAGCAGGTACAACCATATCAGATGCCATGACCTTGTGTATGACATCTTGAAACAATCCTGCATGAACATGTCTTTCATTTAGGCTCCAGCAGGTACATACATATCAGATGCCATGACCTTGTGTATGACATTCTGAAACAATCCTGCATGATCATGTTCCTTAAGCTCCAGCAGGTACATAGGATATCTTATGTTAAGACATCACACATAACATCTTGTGAACACTCTTTGTTTTACCAAAATTGCTGCCAACACTAAGAATCAACAGTTTGCACATGCATTGCATCTAACATTCATGAATAACTTTCTTGTCAAAACAGGAAGTTTCATATCAAAAACTCTCTCGCCGAAACGAAAAGTTTTCATTAAAATGCACCACATGCATACATAACACATCTCATTTGTCAACCTTTTAATGACGACAAAACCTTTCCCATCAACCCTTTGATGATGTCGTCAATCCTTTAATAATTAGACATCATTTATAATCATTTCCATCAACCCTTTGATGATGCCATCAACCCTTTGATGATCATATTCCAAATTATTCCTTTATGTCAACCCTTTGACGATGAAAAGTTCTTTTCCATCAATCCTTTGATGATGATACTACCTAAATTATTTATTTCCGTCAACCCTTTGACGATGACAAATTCTTTTCCATCAACCCTTTGATAATGACAATCTTTTATAATCCTTTTCATCAACCCTTTGACGATTATATTTACTAAATTCTTTCCTTTCTATCAAACCTTTGATGATGACATTCCATAATGTTTCTTTTCTATCAACCCTTTGATGGTGATATTCCCTAACTGTTTCTTTTCCGTCAACCATTTGACGATGATAATCATTTTCCATCAACCATTTGATGATGTCACTCATTAGTGAAGTTTTTTTTGTCAATCCTTTGATGATGACAAATTCCTTTCAATCAACTTTTTGACAATAATATTACCTAACAAAATCCTTTCCATCAATCCTTTGATGATGACAAATTATTTTTCATCAACTCTTTGATGATGACATAACATAATTATTCTTTTTCGTCAACCCTTTGACAATGACACATTCTTTTCCATCAACCATTTGACAATGACATTCACTATCTTCCATAAAACCTTTGATGATGATATTCCCCAACAATCTCTTATTGGCAACCAAAAATAAAACCCTTCAAAAAAATCAAATTACCTAGTTACACTCCCACATGCATCACATGCATTACTTCATGCATAACTTTCCTACCAAATAGGAAGATTCATCAAACGCAATCATATCAATCACCAGCATACATATGCATAACATTCCCTCAGAAACGAGGAGCTTCATCAATAATGAACAAAATTATTCGCATTCCTACATAAACCTAAAAAATCCCCAGCAATTGCATCCATACATGCATCTTCATGCATCATTCCATGCATGGTACTTCCATCCAAAATGGAGTTCCCTACAAAACATCATAACATACATGACATAATTCAAGATCCAGGGTCAATCATGAGTATCCAGGTCAGTCATTGCTCAAGTTGGTGGTACTTCTCTCAGAGAGTTCTTACCTCACATGTGCTCACGAAATTATTTCCCAGCAAGTCATTCTGCAACTTTGTGTTGATAATGATATCCCCCCCAGCATCTTTGTTATTTTCTCCCCAAGAAGAGGTTACCCTATAAAGTCTTTTATGAGATTTTCCCCTGCAGAGCTCTGCCAATCATCTTGTTCTTTTTTAATTTCATTATTTTCATTGCATTTCATCTCCACATTTCACCCTTACATCTCTATGGACAAAATTCGGGTCTTTTCATATTTAATCATATTCCACCATGAATGTATGAAAACCGCTATCATTCATACCTTTTGGTTCAAGGTAATTAAATAGGGGTGGCTGTCATACCCCAAATTTGTCCGGGCATTTTAAAACTTTCATACATCTGACTTTATATTTACCTTGCATAATTTGCATAGCATAATATGTCTCTTATCATGTATAATGCCTAAAATATCGGCTAGAATAAATTTTCGGATCTACAGACAGACCGGTTGAATCGTTTCTCAAATATATGTAAAATTAACGGGCGAAAAACTTAAAGATCGAGTAAGCAGACGTCAGTTTTATTAATCTACGTTTCGCATAGTTCAACTTGACATGCCCGTTTTATTTTTCGACTCCTTTTTCGGTCAAACTTTCATCCGAGCATTTTTTACTTCAAAGTTGAACAAAAACCTGTATGTTTTTGAAAAGTTTATTTTGCACTGATCGTTTTATTGCATTCAGTTCAATTTTTCGGGCACTTTTGTGCCCGATTTTTATCCATTTTTATTCCTTTTAATTTTATTCTTTTGTCATAGAGTTCGAAATAATTAAATAGAATTTTCTAGCCTTTCATTTTATTTTTATCATGATTATTTAAGAAGGTGTGAGTGTTAGTTGTTTTAATTGATTTAATCTCATTTAAATTAATTAAAGCTTCTAGAATGGGCAACTTTGCCATTTTAAATTAATTGTGTTTCTTTGTATTGATCTTGACCATCAGATCCAAATAAATCAAGAGCTCACAAGCATTATACACACTTATTCCATTCATCCAATAAAAAAAGGATTTAAATAAATGAATAGTAAAAAGTCAGAAAATAAAAAAAACATTTCTCTCATATGACAACTAGCAACGAAAAATGTTGAAAACAAAATATGCTCCCTTCACTAAGAGAAGATGCCACATGTTTCCTCTCTTTTGGACCCCCCATGATTCATGTGCCCATCCCCACACAAATATTATCTTTCCACGTTAATCACCCTCACTGATAGAAATATTGGAAAGTATAAGGAAAAGTGGACAAGAAGAAAGAGGAAAGGTGGACATACGGTGCACACAGAGATGTGACTCTCATATTCCATCAATTTTTCCAATTCTTATTGCACCCACTGAAAAAACCAAACGCAGATCTCATCTCTCTCACAAAGGGCATTCTCAAAACCTTGTTCTGCAAAATACTCACCCCTCCATATGCGGATCTTATTTTTCTTAAACTGAACCTTATATCTTCCATTTCAAAGGATCCAATAACAATCTCTCTTCTTCTCTACATTGTGACTAAACAACACTACTCTTCTTTTTTGTACCACTGCCGCATCTTGCAACCACCACATCACGACACCACTGTCACCTCTGTTTTTTTGGTGAAACAACCATTATCTCACAATAACCTAAGCCACCACATGATTCTCACTTCACGATCTTCAACCATTAACCACAACTAAACCTTAACTCACAACACAACCATAGCAAACTCCTCCCTTCAAAAAACAACTTGTGTTCAAACTACAACCATCACCATTATAACTCTCTTAAACCATACCGCCTATAACCTCTATAAGTTTAGTTCACCTCTCACCAAATTGCTATAAGATCCGACCACCACCATAACTCACACAAATTCCCTCCGTTTAAACCTCTCCGGTGAAACACCCTTGCAATTTCCCTCTCAACTGAAACACCCTCAACATAATGTAACCACCTGATATCACCACTAACACACAGTGGAAGGGGGGACCTTTCTGTAGAAAAGCTATTGTGCACGCCATCCACACAACACCATCGTCTCGCCAGAATCCTGATTCGTTCAACCTTCGAACCCTCGACATCATTTCACATGTATATCTCTTCACACATTTCTTCATTCTCTCTCTCGTTTTTCTTTACGTTTTTTATGATGAGTTGATGATATGTTTGAATGTTGAGTTTTAGTTTATTTTGATCTTTGATTTTGTCTGGATTGAGTTTTTGGCTTGAGCAAATAAACACAGAACTCATGATAGAAAGAAGAGAGTTTGGTTTTTTATTTCTCTTGATTTTGTTTCTTATTACTGATTGTGTAATTTTTTTATCATTTAATTTAATAATAATAGAACATGTGTTGTTTTTTTATTGGTTATAGTTTATTTTAGATTTTAATAAAAGTCAAAAACTCTTTAATATGTTTCCTTGCTTTCATCAAAGAAAAAAATGAATGGGAGAATTTGACAGATAGTGGAGGAGGTTCTTCCATGTATTGCTTATTATTATTATTATTATTATTATTATTATTATTATAACATTATTATTATTATTATTATATTATTATTATTGTTGTTGTTAGTAGTATTTAGATATTAGAAAAAATTTATATTTGGGCCATTTGGATGTGAGATGTTAGGCCCATTAATTATGACACCCCTTATAATTTGTAATAAATTTGTGTTGTTGCTATTTAGTTTTTATTGCATTAAATCGGACTTTGATATGTAGATTTGGCAATCTTATGTCATTATGTCGTTGAATCTTCGATACACCAATATGATATTTCACCACGTTATGACCTTTGCGTATGACATTCCACTCATGTTGTCATTACGCACATACCAACTTTGAGCACATTACTTTAACCATGCCTTTTAATCATCTTGGTAATTAAACCATCAATTAAGTAACAAGACAACTTAAAATTAACCTTTTCAAATAGCAAAAATCTTGGTTTAACTCCAAGTACTCTTTTCAAACTCGACTCAATCCTTACCAATATGAATTCAAATCTTTTTCCAATGAGCATAACATTATATATTTTATTAATCAAATACGAAAGAAGAAGGTTCTTGGAGTCTCACATTCCTTGAATTTCCTAATGAATGCTCTCTAGGCACACGTTTGGGTTAGCCGTTCATTCACTCTTTCGTTTATAAAACACATAAAAAACTTGGACGAAAGGAGGGGCGATTGGAGTCTAGCATTTCGGCGGAACCTTTAAACAATCTTTGAATGTTCATTGTTCATCAAACAATTTCTTAAATACAATGAACGAAAAATATATTGTTAGAGTCTAGCATTCCGGTAATATCTCGAATAATTGGTCCCGAGGCTCACGCCTCATTCTCATCAAACATCTCTCATTCACTTAAAAACCATCAAACTCTCTTCTTTCCCCCGTGTGATTAATAACTCCTCTTTCAAGAGTACATTTGTCTAATCCCTTCTAACGCGTACAAACTTCTGCTTAAGCCTTACCGCGAGTAAGCAAGCCATGTTTTACCGTTAGAATACGATCTAGACACGTGTTCACCATAACACATCTTTGATCAAACCCTTTTCTCGCCCCCGTGCGATCGAAACCTCTTTCACAAGAGTACATTTATCTAATCCTTTCTAACACTTATAAACTTGCGTTTAAGCCTCCACCGCGAGTAAGTAAGTCATGTTTTACCATTAAAATGTGATCTAGATATGTGTTCAATCATAACACACCTCTAATCAAACCCTTGTCTCTCCCATGTGCGATCAACAACTCCTTTTTTAAGAGAACATTTGTCTAATCTCTTCTAACGCATACAAACAAGCGCTTAAGCCTCCACCACGAGTAAATAAGTCATGTTTTACCGTTAGAATGCTTCTAGACATGTATTCACCCTAACAAACTTTAACCAATCAAACCTATATTTTCTCACCCCCATGTGATTGAAAATCTTTTCAGAAGCATACGTTGTTTAGTCCTTGCTAACGCATGTACAAACTAACGCTTATGTCTCTCATGTGCGAGCATATAACTAAATGTTTAAACTGTTAGAACGCGATCAAACATGATCCTTTCTACCGCAAAATAAACAAACATTAAGTCTCTCATCCGCAAGAAAACAAGCCAATGTTTAACCTTAGAATGTGACCTAAATATTTGTTCACTAAAACCAATCAACCAACACTCTTGGCTACTAAGAACTACATAGCTTTGAGTTCTCCATCGCACCTGGAGATACGTAGAAGCATGATTCAAAGTCTCGTTAAGCACTATAATAAAAAACACCAAAAATATATTTTTGTTTTGTACAGAACTACGTCGTTTTGTGTTCTCTGTCGCATTTGGAGATACGTAGGAGCAAGACTCGTAATCGTGTCAAGCACCCTAATAAAAATATTTTTGCGACTCCATTATTTTTCTTTTTCACTTTTATTACTCGAAGAAAACAATTAACATAAGCTAACATTCAATAGCAAGTTTAACCAAAAGGGTCCCGTTGATTATAACGGACGTGAGGGGTGCTAGTATTTTTCCCTTGCGTAATCGAGTTTCGCACCCGAATTTGGTTGCGATGGTCATTTTCTACTCTTTAAAGGTTTTATCAATATTTTCATATTCCTTCATTGGGATAAATAAAGTTCGGTAACGACTTTGTTCGGATTATTTTTTCCACAACCATCGCGAATGATCATATTTTTCGAGATGCGACACTGACCCACTAAATTTTTTTTTGAAAATTTAACTAAAGTTAAATTCAATCCCAAATACTGAAAGGTACTGAGATGAGGGAAGAAAGATTAACGACCCTAGTTTATCCTATTTTACCCCCTTAACTTAGCGTTACGTCTGGTCCCCTCACACAAAGAGATTTTTATTATAGCCAAATTAATTATAAATATCTACGTGTCCAACTTACCTATATTTTAGATTTCTCAATCACAAAAAACTAATCTCAACTAAATCTCTTTATTTTCTAAAAAAAACTTGGTTAACACTTAACCCTTTTAATATTACAATCATATAAATGTATAATTGATAAAGTATTTACACAATATCGTTCATAAATTACTTTTGATACAAATACAAGTATTTTTTTATCTTTAAAAAAAAAGTATTACGATGAAATTGCTTATTTATTTATATATTTACTTTCAATAAAGTTTCTTCTTTATATGGTCTTTTTTTTAATTTATTTTTTTCTTCTCAAGTTGATTATCTTAGAATCTTTTCACATAATTGTTTCAACGTTTATTGGAATGAATAAAACAGTGGGAAGTTTAGATTTTATTAGCTTCACTTTTTATGATTTTTTCCTTTAAGTAAATGAGTTGTTGAGATCTTGTACTTCTGCAACAGTTTTTTTTCTGTCCATAATATTCGGAGAATGTATTATCTCATATTGTGTTGTATTTTTTGTTATGCAAAGTTTGTACCATTTATACCTTATATAATATTTCTTATTTGATTCTCAAATTGAACATTTGAGAAGGAAAACAATTAGTTTTTTTAATGAGAATATTGGTTACAAGAGGAATGAACTCGAGAAGGATAGTAACTTGAACATCTACCAAAAGGATCAAATAAGTTGACATTAAAGCTTGGAGCTAACTAGAGGTGATAGATAGAGATTGAGTATTATATTTTGGAGAATTGAGTATTATTTGATTCTCTTATAATGTGTTATTATCAAAACTATAATATAAAACATACTTCTTCAGTTTAATTTTGTTTCAACAATCTCCTATTTTTTAAGGATGAAAAACAATCATATTTTAACGAACAAAATTATTTTTTAAGAGATGATAGTTATCACATAGAATCTTTGCAACAGGCTCCCGCGAGACTATGCCAATAAATTTAAATACTACAATTATATGTTATAGTTACATTTTTTTATGAGTACATTGAAGAAGTATAATTTCAAATGAGATGATGTTTAATTTCAATAAATTTAGCTCTTGAATGTAAAATTGTATTTTTTTAATAAATAAATTACATAAATATTATCACATAAAAGTATTATCACATAAGATAGGAATAATATTATTTTGTTTTATCTAATAATTTTATAGTTGATGTAGAAAAATCGAGTGCTACAAGTTGTTGTTAATATGCGCCTACTTCGATTGTTGATAATGTTATAATTGAATTTTTTTCTTGGCCAAAAGATTAAACTTTTATCAATGAATTTATGACTTCCACTAATTCTTTTTCTTTCAAATCTATCTCTAACCCAGTCAACATCACAAAATCTTATAACTTATAATCCATTCATTTCTTATAAAGCAATCTAAGATTATTAAAATTTATATGCAAAATTATACCAGGATCCTTTAAATTATTATTTTTGTAATAAATTGGTTTTTTATTAATTTTTTTTAACAATTTGATTTTTTAAAGTGATTTCTACATCATTTTCTCACATTTTGAATATTTAAAAATATATAACTGTTGGTGGTGCGCAATGGATCGTATAATACTTAGTGAATGAATAGGGTAAAAAAGAGTTTTTGAGCGTCATTTTAACCTCTCTTGTTTTTTCCTCGAACGATCTAAGTATTTTTTACTTCCTTCGTTGTGTTTTTCAAGAACTCTTTTGTTCAAGTATTTGATTAAGTTTGCATAATATTGTGTGATTGCTCCATCTTCTTTAAAACAAAATTCAACATTTTTTTATTTTGCTTTGCTCCCATTTTCTAAGGTTTTTGAAATCGTGAGAATTCGGCTTTTAACATTTTTTTTTTGAGATTTTCTTGACATTATTTAAACTTGCTTGCCACATTTTATCTACATTCATTTTTTCTTCTTCGTGGAAATTATATTAACCATGACCAGGGCACTAAGAATATCTCAAGTGAATGTAACCAAGACAAGTGACTTCTAACCTACTTTCTTGGGAGATTTTCTTAACATTGTTTGAACTTGTTTGCCACATTTTATCTATATTCATTTTCTTTTGTGGAGATTATATTAACCTTGACCACGAAGGGCAGTGGGCATATCTCAAGTGAAGGGGGCCAAGACATACTAAATGATTAGGGGACCAAGACATACCATAAACAGTTTATGAACCTGAAGAAATTAAACTATTCATGATCCAAGTTTAACTCATTTAGTTAACAAACTTAATCTTTTTTCATATTCAGCTTATTTGATTCTTAAAAGAAGTTCAAAAATTTATCAAATCAAATTTTGAATTATATACGAATTGATTCAATTTATTGTCAGCAACTTACATAACAAATATGTCAAAATTACTCTATTAAATTTGTCATTGCCAAACACAATCTAGTAAAACAATTCTATTAAAGGGATGTTGCGTAGTTATTCATCATCGTCATCATCATGAATATAAAGCTAGCTACTTAAAATCTCAGCTCCAAGAAGTGCAAAATAAATTACCAAAAATGTGAACTTAACCTTCCGCGCCTTCACAAAAGAAGAATATCAACACATATCAATACATACATCCCTTACTTCGCCTTTAAATTTTCTCAACATCATTTTATATAATATTCCTCCAAGAGAAGAAAATATAACAACCAGGATAAACACTGGACGAAAAGGACATAAAAATGCACCTTCTGATAAGTATTTCTGTCATCGAATTTTAGCTTTAATACCGAGACCGGTGTAAATGTGCAAGTAAAAGCTCGAATTTCCAAAAGGCAAAGCTCTCATCCTAAAAAAAACTGTTACATGTGCACTTTCTTGTTCCTTCTCGTGAAATTAACAGAATCATATTGCCAAACAAGTTGTGTTTTCATCTCCTGGCAACTCTGCTTCGTCTAATTTTCCTGGATGGAGTTGCATAATGAGCTATATCCATCACATTATCCCGACCTTGTTCTGCTTCCTCGTCACTAGTTTCATCAGATCTCCATCTTGGTCCACCATTGATGTTTACTTCAGCATTTAATTTCTTTTTCGTTTGGCTAAAGAAATGAAGTGCACATAAGGATTCAGTCTACACAATATTAAAGCAATATTGTACAGAGCAATTAATATCAAGGAAAGAAAAGAAACGAATAATAAAATTAAAGGGGTAACTAGATATTTACCTCAGAGAAACATCCATTGGATCATTAGTAGACATGACATTCCAACTATTATCATCTTTATGTGATTGTACATTCTTACTATTATACATATTTGGGAGGTCATTTGCAAATTCTTTAGGAGAGTTGAACGTGGATCTAGTAACAGAATTAGCTGTAGCCTTCCAGGAGAACATGGGACTGGTAGATTGATCATGGCCAAAAAGCAAGTTTCGTTCAACTCCAGGCAATATTTTGTCTCGCACATTTTCCTGGGAACTGCTTGCTGATCTGCTAAATGCTTTCGGTGGCGAGCCATTCATAAGACGGATCCTGTGATTCCTTGGAGTTGGAGTGTTATCATATCTGAGAATTTTGCCAATTTTAGCTTGGCGGCTTGAAACCCTCTCATTATTGGTAAGTAACCCCTCGTGAGGATGTGATGAGTTAATGAAATTACCAAGCTCAGGGCCAGTAGTTGGGAAAGGTGTGCCTATTTTAGCCGAAGTTGCTAAAGTTGAAGAGCCTAACAATGTGGGTGTGTGATCTTTATGTAGCATGAGAGAAGGATTAGCAGACGAAGGAATCAATAAACTGGTTGATGTTGAATCTTGAACCTGATGAACGTCAAATTTATTAGGAATTTCAGCTACCCCATGAGAAGTAGCAGCATCCTCAATCAAATTTCCGCTTTTCAGTTGTTCCCGCTCAACTTCTGGCAACAACTCCAAACTTCTGTTCTGTTTTATTCAAATGTAAAATTATTTTGAAGCTCAATGTAACAATGACAGTTTTCTAAACATGTGAAATATTTATAGATCCAGCACAATATATGCTGTGACTGCAAACCAGAAAAAAATAACTATTGCATGTTGTGGTTCGAGGATAAATCTGCCAGAAAATAAGTGTTAGGAAAAACTATATTTTAAATTACTTACAACTAAATTAGATCTCCATTGAATAGCTGTTTCTAATCTTGGTAGAAATTCTTGACTGATAGAACCTTTTGAAATGAAGTCTTGCTCCACCTTTTCAAGTTTAGTATGAACTTGATATGCTTCAGAGTATCTGTAGCGCTGAAACAGAGTATGAACTTGATAAGCCATAAATTCAGTCTCATTTTTTGTCAAAATTAATTAGCACACTCAGAAAGTTATGCTAAATTAATCTGACATTTAAGAAGCAAAAGAAAGTTAGAAGCTTATTTATGTCAGAATTATAACATAATATGAAAGTTAGGTATACAAAACCCACATCAAAACCAGGGTTGACAACAACACATATTATGATTCAATGATCATGCTTTAAAAGCGGCGTAAAAATCCAGGAAGGCAAAGACCATTTCCAAGGTCACATCCCTAAGTTGCATATTAAGCATATACAAGAAATAGATTAAGTAAGGAAAATAGAGACAATTTCGGGTGGCAAAGACCATTTCTCAGGATAAACCAGAGGGAACTGTATGTGCTCTGGGGTGGGGTATAAGTAATTGACAAGCAAGGGCTTGATGATAGTACATAGTACATACTAAAGAAATATGCATAACTGTTGTTACCAAGGATACGAAAAGCCAAATAGGTGGATAACAGTGCCATATGCAAGAAATATGCATAACTGTTGTTACCAAGATACGAAAAGTCAAATAGGTGGATAACAGTGCCATATGCAAGATATGGACCAGAATTGAACAAGGGGAGCAAAATTACATTTGCAAGATTCAAAAATTACAACTGCAAAGACCACCACAAGAAAAGCAACAAGATAAACGGACTAACAAGATCAAAAAATCAGTAGCATTAATGTTGTTAGAGGCGACAGCTATTGAAGTTGATTACCTGAATATAAAACACAGCGAGTAGACTTCCAGTTGTCCTTAGGGGGTCTTCGATAGCATATTCCAAAAGACACTTGTGTATATATTTTTCTTCATCAGAATTCCACGGCAATTCTAGCATTCGGTCCGCCAAGTTTCTCCGAATACAAAGGCAACAAATCTCTGTTACCAGGACCTCCACCCACTCAACCCCATTACTATTTTGGCCTTTTTGTTTCTCCTTGGTATCCCCAGACAATCCTCTATTGAAAGTCTTTTCTTTTGATTTGGTGCAGAGAACTCTCTGATGCATGAATGCCTCAGTCAGAAGCCCACACTCAATCCTTACCCGCACTGCGGTGACAGCATCCCTAAGTGAATTCATTTGCAGTCCACCATCACGCCCAGACCATCTCAAAACCATGAGAGCTGTATCAGGACTACCCCTTTCTAACAGTACTTCTGCAATTTTAGGATGGGAAGTTGGGCCAGATATCTCAGGAAGAATGCGACACGCTTCCTAACAGAGTAATAAATCACATTACTACTCTAAAAGGAAAAGAACGGGTCCACAATATATTATTACAATATGCAACATGTTTTACCACAACTATTCCGAGTTCAGTTTTTAGCTTACTTTAAATATTGGGAAGGGGGGATTTTATTTTCTAGCTTCTATTATTTAATAATAAACTAGCATGTTTCATATAATGATCAAACATAAGATTTCAATATAACAGTATATATACTGCTAGAGTGCCTAGATTCTTTTCCCTAGATGAATATATTCCTTATCATCAGCTAGTAGTTAAAAGAAATCAGTAAAGCAATCTTGATGTAAATATATATCTATCTTTAGTTTTTACTATGGTAAACAAGCACCGAAAATCATCAACCATAATTTTATATTGAAGTTACCTGTAAAGCTTCATCTGTATGATCATCAAGAAGGTAAAAAGTCAAAGACTCGAGTAAAGAGTGTCTGCTTATACTAAATGTAGCTGCAAAGTCCTCTAATATGTCTCTCCATTCTTCATCAGGAATGGTCCAGTGGCGATCGTACAAATAATACAGAAACTACAGAAGTTAAGGAAAGAAAGAAATATTGACAATAATAATCATTACCGACAGAAACATCCAGAGTTCCAAATCCACAAAAAGCAAGGATGGTAAAAGGATACAATTGCTTGTTTTGCAATCACCACATCAGAACTTCCATGCAAAAAGAGTAAGTCAGCAGCTGCTCGAAGATTTTTGAAGGGATAGCAACTCAGCACCTGATCAGTATTGGACCTGAAAATTGATGCTCCATCTTTCTGCAAGGCTGCAACTTCTAATCCATCTCCAATTTCAGGCATCATCTCCTCCTCCAAATCAAGATTATTCAATGCATCTTCAATAAATAGAGATCCATCATGTCCTTTTGACTCCGTTGATTCATTTATTGCATCTGGCCAAGCACGTCTAATTGCTTCTGATTTCCGTTTGCGAACAACTGAAGCCCATGATGAACTATTGGAAAAGCGAGATCTCACATTATCCAAAAATTCATGTCTGGTACACCAGATAACAATCTCCATATGCTGGGTACAACAATCAAATAAATTAATCAGCAGAATGAGGATCGCAGCGAGCTATTCTATACTTATAAGAACTTCATATCTCTGGGACAGTGGGAAACAGAAAGATATAGAAGGTAATCAAAATAGGGTATACAAACAATATAATTAAAGGGTATGGACTAATATCAGCCCCTTCCACTAAAAGCCTCCTAACACAACATATAACATCACTATGATTTTCTATACAAAGGTCGTGACATCCATACTTTCAAAATTAGGGTATAAATCATATACAACAAAAACATAACATCATTTAAACTTTAAACACGAATCCTAACGGAAATAGCTAGAAATACTATAAAAAGAAAGAGATATCTCCTTGTCCAGATGATTTTACACCAGGTGATCTAAGCAAGAAACATGTCAAATCAAATATCAATGCAATTGCAAAAACTGTAAATTGTTATAGGATTCTACATTGAGCTCAAACTCTTGCAAACTAAACCTGCTTTGTCTTTAATATGCTCTCTTGAAGATGGTGCAGATCATGAAGTTGTGCTGAAAGAGTACCCTTAAAAGATGACTCCAAAATGTCTAGCACATTTGATATGCCCTTCAAGTATGATGAAAATTTCAGAAGTAAACTTAATCTCTCTTTCATTCCTGAGATGTCAAGATTATCTAGTAAAAATTGTTAGGGAGACAAATATTAATGAGTCTGAAAAATAGGTCATACTACTGATTAGCTTTAGATACCAACAATTTAAAATGATTTGGGATACAAATTCCTTGTAGTTCAGTCATGATATTTTTGAATGTCCTCTTGCACCAATCCTTCACTACCACTTCATCCAACAAAAATGCTATGACAGGATCACTGGAAACAGCTGTTTCATCCATACATACATCTGTAATATCTGTAAAGTTTCTGGTCAAGAAAATGCAAAGTAGAGATAATATGTGACATTACAAGAAAATAAAACCAATATACGAAACATGGAGAGTGGAGAATTAATACAAACTATGAGTTTTTCTCCAACAATAAAATTAATATGAACACAATGTTCTAACATACCTTTCTTTAACAAATAATAGGTATTTTCTTTTTAAAAAACTATAATTGTGCTAAAAAAATGACTGCCATTGAAAGGATACAGTGGCAAATTAAGGAAACCAGGTTATTCTCAAATGCGACATCAAATAAAGAATAAAGGCGTTGGACGTCAGCAGTTAATTGTTTCTCCCCGTCTTCTATTTCTTGAAATCTCTCGTCACACCTTTTGGAAATAAGGCCAGCTTCCATACACTCGTAATAAAGTCGGTGACGCAGTTTAGTACCACTCTTCGGAATTGGGACTCTACAAATTGGACAGATGTCACACCGTTGACTACACTCTTCACATAATGAAGCATGCCCACATGAATTCAACACATGGTGGACATAACGACCACAGCTTCTCAAATCTCTAGTGGCTCGGCAGCGCTCAACTTTAGCTTCTTTGCACAACTCAATCAGATCAATTGCAGCCAAGTGCTCCAATGTTTCCTGAAATAAAACATCAAAGACCATTTTCCCCCTTTCCTCACACAGTATTTTGTTTGATAAATATGAAATGGTAACCTCTATTTACCGCAAAATACAGTTATTTCTTCGGCTAAATAGGCACAATAAGATTCAAACTAAAATTCTGTTTAAATAAAAAAAAAGGATTCGACATAGGTAAGATTAATGCACTATCCATAGAAATAAATAGTCGTGCTAACAGGTGCCTTTAGGACTTAAGGAAGCAACAAGAGAAAGCTTTGCATTGAAAAGAGTATCTTTAGGACTTCTAAAGAATTTCACAACACAATTGCAACATGACGGACTGGAGCAGCCAGTTACCACTACTGGAAGTATGTAACAGAGCAATCTGCTATAGTGGCATTAACACCCCCTACAAAGGCCGAAATTGCAGATGTTTGCAGTTGTGATAGCCTCTAAATGCTACATAATATAAAAAAAACTTGTTTTATTCGTCATTTTTTTACTTTGAAATTTAATGTTTAGTTACTTTAAGCATTAGATGCTTAAACTTGTTTGTTTTCTTGAGTTATTTTCTTGGTAATTACTTATATAATTTGCTTAATACCAGCAACATTTAATAGCTACTTCATTTATGCATATTTCATGAATAGTGAGTATTATTGAATGTTTTGGCATTTAAATATATATAGCATTAGTCAATTAATAGGTATACAGAAATTCAGCATAGCATTCATCCCATTATAGCTTTTTTTAAGTCAGCTACTAAGCACTTCTATTCTATCCAAGCTTGATAACTATGACTACCAATAGGTTCCACAAATGACATGAGCTCACTTTCTTTGATCAATTATTAGCTTGTTACCTCAACCTAGAAAATTTCCATGCCACAAAAACAAGATACATAACCCGGCCCAAACATGTTAGGTACTAAGACTAATGAACATGAAAATTGTAAAATCACGAATAACTCAATTTCTAAGTAGGTTTTCAAGAACTTCACATAGAGCAATAAAACAGTTACTACTCTAATGGTCTTCATTTGCAATATACTAGTAAACTATACAGTTCAAACGGTGCGTTACTGGAAGCTAGGGTTTACGAAGCTCAACGACAAAAAAAACACAGAAATCGAAATTAAGAGGGAATTAAGATTACCTGAACTAATCGGCTACTGTAGTTAGGTTGTATTGATGGGGAAAAAGATCTAACAATGTTGGCGGCGGCGCCACTGGAGCTCGATATAACGGCGGTGCCTCCGTTGAGCTTCCTATCCATTATAGTGAACTCCGTCAGATTTTTTTCCGAACACGAAATTGAAGGTGAGATTGGGTATTAGTGGTGATTACAGTTCACGGAAGGAACACATCAATGCTCAGAGAGAATAGAGGGAAACCTTTCACAGATTGGAGTTGCAGGGTTTTTGAAACACCGTTTTTTTTTTTTTTGCTTCTACAATTTTTCGTGACAACTAACACGGGCCGAAGAGTTACTGCCCGAATGTATTTGGGCCCACATTTTCTATTTTTATAAAACGGCCCATTTTCACTAATAATTCTTTATATTGAAAACTTTACCATACATACTCCAACAATTATTCCATCACCCCTTCAATTTAAAAAAAAATCCATTTTATTTTTTTACATATTAAATAATTTAACTTTCAATTTTTATATATTTTTTCTTCAAAATTAGTAAATCTGCACCCCTATACTAGTGTATTAGATTACTTTGTTTAAAGAGTTATAGTACATACATTTCTTTCGGTGGATAATATGCTTTCAATTTTGGTATAAAGATTTGTTCACTAGATTACTTACATCATTCTTATTTAGTATTATAATTTATATTCGATAATTTGGTTATCATTCTTTTTTAGTTCATGTTTGTTCAGCAGATAACTTACTTACAAGTAATCTGTAATCTGATATGCATATCTTTTTATATTTTTTATTATGTTTCACATATATGGATATTCCTTTATATATAAGCGAAAAAAATCAGATATGTGTAAATACCACTAATGCATTCTCAACTATACATAATTTTGATACATGAAAAAATGTGATAAGATAGATTAAGAAGGTTGGAATCAGACATAAAGTGAATGTTATCATTACTCGTTTAGGTAACAATACATGAAAGATTGGGAGAAACAACAAATTAATATTTAGTTAGGTTAAAGGTGAAAAATACAAGGAAGATGTTAGTGCAACACAGAGTGCTACTAAAAAATATGGTTGTCAATTCAAAATCAGATCAACATCATCTAAAGAAGCTTCACAATGGAAGATTGATGTAAAATATGGAGTTCACAACCATGTCTTACCTGATAAATTTGAAGATCGTATGTTTGTTGGTTGTCTAAGTGTATATAAGCGCAAACGTGTTGATTTAGCAAATCGTCATGTTCCACTCAAACAATTATTATTGTCCTTGCAAGAGCAAGATTGAGAGAATTTCACTCGAATTATGCAAATATATAAACATAAGAGTAAATTACAACTAGAGATCAAAGGTCCTAACACTGAAATACTATATTTTTAAGTTGATAGATGATGCATATTGTGTTTCTTAAAGTAGAAGAAAAAATTATTCATATGTTATGAATGAATTTTTTGGGTCCATCCAAATTTAGTTAATTTGTTGAATATTTTTTCTATTGTGTTTATTAAGGACAACATGTACAAGACAAAAAAATATAGGAAAATTTTGTTTAAAATTGTTGGTATAACGTCAAATGAGTTTATATTTGTTGTTGTATTTGTCTATATGGAATTTTAGTAGAAAAAGAACTTTGGTTGGGTATTGAATAAGCTGAAACAATTATTTAGTAAGGAAGAATTATGTTCGCAAGTGATTTTGACTGATAAAGATCTTGTTTTGTTGAAAACAATTGAAGTTATGTTTCAAAGGATAGTTATTTTGCTTTGTAGAATTCACATTATCAAAAATGTTCAAGCAATATGTTGAGACTTATGAATGATATGCAAGAGATGATAGAATTGTATGGGCTAGTAATTAGGTGTAGTATCATCAACAGTTGCAACAACTTAAGCAAGCTTGTATTGATCATAATTAACTCTTCATAGGCATAGATTTGTCAAAGTATGGATCAATTGAGTGTTGCATTTAGCCAACATCACGACTAAATAGGTATGCATTTTTCGTAGTTATTGTTTTATTGATTTGATGTGTTTTATCATGTTGAGGTTTTAGGATGCTCATTTGATTTTTTTTTCATTTTAGGATTGAGTATGTTCATTAAAAATTAAAGAAGATGTTGGGAAAAAAAGTATTAGTGACTTGTGTAAATGTTGAGAGGCTATGAATAACAACTTGAAGTTACAAATAAGAAACATTAAAGTTCCTTTTCAAAAGAGTTTTTATGAAGTTAAGCATGCGACACTAGTCCATTTTCTGGGAATCTGTGTGAATCGATAACAAAAGATGCTTTGAGACGCATTGTTGAAGAGTTAATGAGGATTGATTATGTGGAAATTGACATCCAAATTTCCGGGTGTACTCTTAGAACATCATATATGGATTGTCTTGTACTTGTGTGTTAGGAAGATACCAATGAAAAATGGATGACATTATCAAATATAGTTATGTGATAGTGAATTGGTAGAATGTCATTCTTATATGTTTAGTGTGTCCTATTCTAACTTTCTTTTCTACGAGAATTTCACATCACTTATTATTTTTAATGTATTGCACGAATTTTGCAAACCAAAATCATTGGGTTCAGGTAGTTATATATTTATGTTTGTTAAATTATTAACATATCTTTGATGTAAATATTAATTTTGACTTTATTTTTATAATCAAGGTAAAAATGAAACAAAGATTTTTGTTGTCATAAATTACATTGGATTGGAAGAAACTTTGTTCCTAGGAAACAACATCTTGGAAGTTAGAAGTTTCTGGACAGCTACCACATTGACAACAACTTATGTTTATAGTGTCAAACATTGTTAGCATAGAATAGTTTTATGTATGTAATATTTTGTTGGATTTTATTGACGTTATATTATATTGGATGTTATTAACTTAATACACAAGTTTAAAAATAATAATATACAAGTCGTAAAATAATAACACATAAGTCTCAAAATAAAAATAAATAAGTCTTAAAATAATAGTACACGTGTCTCAAAATAATAATACATAAGTCAACTAATCTAATAATTTGTCATAAGTTATGTGTAATGCTCAAAGTAAGTTTGTAAAGTAATGGTCGTCCTCCTTAACAAATATGGTACTAGATAAAACGATGAAGCAAATTTGCAATCAATGATAACCTCAAATTTAATTGATCTAAAGAGAAACAAATACTTCTATTCGTACATCATGAGGGATGATACCAACTGAATATGTGAAACTCTTTAATATCACTCCATATATCCAACAATAAAAAAATCCATATTTTTTTAAAACCACATATTTTTAAAATGAGATTAATTATTATACACTGTCAGTGTATTTCAATTAATCTCTATAATTAATCTCTTTTAAAATGAGATTAATTACTATACACTGTCAGTGTAAAAAGTTTTACACCGTCGGTTCATCACCTGTTTGTATTACTTTATAGATTTTTAAAACAAAAGTCAAACTTCTTTTAATATCCAACGTCTATAATTAACTGATGGTGTAAAACTCTTTTACACTGTCAGTGTATTTCAATTAATCTCTTTAAAAATTTCACAAAAAATTTCGTAATATATTTTCGTAGAAAAATAATTAAAATAAGAGATTAATTGGAATACATTGTCAGTGTAAAACCATTTTACACTATCATCCAATTAAAACTATTCATTTTGACATATAAGCATGTAATTAAAAATAAATATAATAATAATAATTAAATCATAATAATAACAATTTCTCCACATTTCTCTTTTTCTCTTTCTTCTTTCACGTTTCTCTCTCTCTTTCTTCTTCCACGTTTCTCTCACTCCCTTTATTTCTCATTTTAGTTACTTCTATTTTTCTTCCCCCACTCCATCCATCTATTCAAAAGTGATCTTTATACTTTCACAAATTTTATCTCACAAACTATATTTCACTACGCCAAAAATGACTTTTAACAGCGCATCTTAGACAGCGCTTTTAAAAGGAAGCGCTGTCTAAGGTTAAAATTAAAATAAAACACGGAAAATGTTCCAAGAAAATAGTGAAAGCGCTGTCTAAGGGGGGGTCTTAGACAGCGCTTTCTAAAAGTGCTACAAGGACGTGTCGGATATGGACGCTTAGAACAATCCATGGTAAGTATTTATAAATTGCGATAACAAATTTGTTCATCATATATTAGTTTTATCTGATCAAATTGTATGACATAATGTGTAGCTGCAGAAGGAGGAAAGTTCAGAAACATCTCTTCCTGCACATGTTTTGTGGAAGGAAGCCCGTGTGGGCAAATCTGGAGTTCCTCAAGAAGAAGTTTTACACGTATACCAGAAATGTGTAAGTATAACATTTTTTCATTAATTGAATAACATTTTTATACACAAATATTTGACAAGTATACGGTATTCATCTGATTTTTCAGGAGGAGCTATCTCAGTCTTTATCTCCCGATGATACTAAGGGCATACTTAGTCGAGCATTAGATGTCCCTGAGTATTCTGGTCGGGTGAGGGGTAAGGGATTTGGAGTCACTCCGACCTCCCTGAGTATTAAAAAAGGAAAGGCTCCTAGTAATCGGGAGCTTCATGCAAGATTGGAAGCCATGCAAGCTGAGCTTGATGCATTGAGGAGAGAAAGAGAGGCTAGCGCCTCAACAGTATACAGAGATGCTTCGGACAAAAACAGTATCAACTGTACCTTTCAGCCGAACATTCCAGAGGTAATTACATATAATTGTCTTAAATTGAACTATTTGCTTAAATTATGTATTTGACATATATACACATTAACGATTTCTTGTTATTATTGGTTTTAGGGCATTTCCCATTGTCAACTGTATTTGTCGTCACCATACTATCGGATGGTTGGCAAGGGAAAAGTGCATAACGTTAGCGGAGTATTACTCCACACTAGAGAGCTCCCTGCTGGATGTTTGAAGGTATCAGTTGATATTGCAGTTGAGCCGAATGCAGCATTACCATATCCTAGCGATGATTCGGATGCAACAACGGTGCACGAAGCAGTAGGTTCGTTTGTTGCATGGCCGACAAACCTCATATGCGTAGGATATGAGGTATGCTTAAAACTTATGTTAACTTTAATGTGTATATTCAAAGTTTAAAATTTATGCTTAAAATTTTACTTACATATTTTCCTTGGTTATGTTAAATAGACTCCCACAAAATCCAAATCAAAAGATAATGCGATTCCACGGCATACCGAGTCCACGGTTTCAAGAAAAGAGGTAATATACAATTATATGACATATATTCATGGAAGTTGTTACATTCTTAATTTGATCTAACTATTTATATGACATGTAGCTTCAAGAAAATGAGGTTAGCAATGCCTCCGCACAACAAAAAAAAGGAGGTTAGCAACGCCTCCGCACGGGTAAAAAGTTCTGGTGCTAAGAAGACCGTAGCTAGGAAAAAACCTACCACCAAGTATAGGTCGTGCCTCAGGACATTTCTAGAGATGACCGATATACCGACCGAAGGTGTTCGGAATGTACATATGGAGGTAGGGATTTTCGGCTTTGATTACGACCAAATGATTGGTAATGAAGACTTCATGCAAGTTTTTGGTCATGAAGAAATCGGCGTCAACGTTGTCAATACATATATTAGGTAAATCCGGTCTACTTTGTTTTATTAATTAAACAACTTATGTTAATGATGTTTACTTTATGTTAATCCGGTTTACTTTATGTTTCAAAAGAGGTGTTAATGATGTTTTTATATTAGGTTTTTGTATGACAAATTGATGCGCCCCAATGATTTGGACGAGTCATTCGGATTCTTAGCACCCGCGACCGTCAACTTAGGTTTAATCTTAAATAGACCGGATACCGTGACGGAGTACGTTCTTCGGATCCTCATGGACAATAAAGATGCGGAGAAGTTGTTTTTTATACCGTTTAATATCGGGTTAGCATTTCATTCTAAATTCATCTATTATAATTATTTTCCAAGTTACCATCTAACATTTGCCTAATCATTACAGTGGACATTGGTTGTTGCTCGCAATCAATCATATCCGAGAAATTGTGTATTATCTTGACTCGTTAGGAAATGATTGGACAACATACCCGGATATGAAGGTCCTAATTGACACGTAAGTGAGAATGTTCAAAATTTTTCTTAGTTTATGTGAATTGTTCTAATTGCTTCATTTTTATTTTATTAGCGTCCTACAAGCTTTTCGGGCCCAACGAGATATCCAAACCTCAAGGAGGGGCGCCAACTCCATTACATGGATTAAAGTGGCGGTATATTTTTAATTACCACATTTTTTATTATATTAGTGATGACACTTGATAAAACTTAGGATTTATAATCCATATTTTTTTTTCATATGTAGTGTCCTCAACAACGTAATCAAATAGATTGCGGGTATTTCATGTTGAGGTTTATGGGAGATACTCTTGCTTTGGGCCGATTAATGATTCCCACCGATGTATGTATTTCTAACTTATGAGTTATTTTTATATTTACACATATCTCATATAATTAAGTAGTTGGAATTAATTCAAAATATGTTATATTATTATGTAGTACTTTGAGGAATTCAAGTGTGCATTTTATACAAAGGATCAAGTGGACGAAATCAAAGAGGAGTGGTGTCAATTCATGATAGAGCTCAATGTTTTTTCATAAATTTGTGTAATTAATGTGTACATTTGTAGTATATGTAATGACTTGTAAATGTGTACATAAATTTGTATATATTTTGATACATTTAAGGCAAAATTGGTTTGAATTGGTATATATATATATTTGTTAGCCAAAAATTGGTAGAAAAAAGGCCAAAATGGCATGTATAAAATGTGATAATTGTCTGTCAAAATCTGGTTGAAAACAGGTAGAAATTCTGGTTTATAAACCTGGAAAAAATGTGGTTTAAAACAAAAGCTTCAAAAATTTTCGTATACCTTAGACAGCGCTTTTGTAAAAAGCGCTGTCTAAGGGGGGGATTAGAAAGCGCTTTAGGCAAAAGCGCTGTCTAAGGGGGGGGGGCTTAGACAGCGCTTTTTGAAAAGCGCTGTCTAAGGTATACCTAAAAAAATTAAAATAGGAGGGTCTTAGAAAGCGCTTTTGGCCAAAGCGCTGTCTAAGGGGGGGGGGGGGGCTTAGACAGCGCTTTTAAGATTTAAAAAAGCGCTGTCTAAACCTTTAGCAGCGGAGGTTTAAACAGCACTTTAAAGCGCTGTCTATGGCTAAAAAAAGCGCTGTCTAAGGTCTTGTTTGTTGTAGTGTTTGCAAATCTCTACATACATGAGGTTAAACCCTAAACTAATAATATTTTCTTCTTTTTTATGATTGTGTGACTTTCCAATTTTTTCTTGTTTTTTTTTCTTTTAATATTAAATTTAAATGAAATAATTTATGAACTTCTACTAATTGTTGAAACTTTATAAAATTTAAAGCAATGGTAGCTTGAATTTTAACAAATAATATGGGATTTGATTAAAAGAGAAAGATATAATAAATTGTCTCTATAGATTGAGCATGAAAAAGAAAATAAAATAAAAATTAACGATCTCTCTACATAAAAGCATCCAATATCAGACAAAATTTGAAAAAAATTCAAAAGTTAAGAATAAATGGATAAGCACATAACTTTATAAAGAATGAGAAATGTTTCTCTAATCCCTCGTAGACTCCAACATAAAAAAAATCAACAAAAGACCATTTAATCTAAACACAAAAATCACAGTAGAGTAAAATAGTAAGTGCAAAATGTCAACAATTTAAACAAGGCTATGATGAAGTCTCCAAAGAGCATAGAAGTACCTTATTGAATTTTCATGTTCTAAAAGACTTGAGAAGGCATGACTTGAATAAAAACCTTCAATTATAATATGAAGACAATTAATTATTAAAATTAACACTAGTATAAATATAAGCAAAAGTAGTAACATTAGAAAAAACTATTACCTCTTAATCAACCAACAATATAGAAGTTTCAAAATAAAGTTTGAAAATTGAATTTATCACCTAAAAATCATAACTATGTTGTTAGTGAATCAAATTAACATGATAAAAAAATGAGAAGACATGTACATGTAATTTTAAGATACCTTGTTTGATTTAAATTTGGACATTTAGGCTTAGTATGACCCTTTTTCATGCAATAACTATAAGTAGAGGAACCTTTTCTGACCATCTCCAAACTACTTTTTATTCGTAAAGTCCGCGGACGTCCTTTAGTTGCTATAAGTGGAGGGTCATGCAAGACTATATTAATATCAAATACTTTTGGCATATCTTCAGATGTTGAATCAACAAACTTCTTATTTGACTCTTCAATATCCAATAAATCAAGTTTTGCAATCCCATTTTGCAAACTTTGAATTGCAATATCGTGATATTTTTCGGATTGTGAACCTCTTTCTGATAGTTCGAGGGAGTGAACCATAATACTATTAAACAATGAAGTGTCAGAAGCATGGCTGCTTGCTTCTTAAAATTCTTCAATTGTCACTTCTTTTACCTTTTCTTTTTTAGCATTAATAGACCATCTATGTAAAACATAATGTGAAGGGAGACAATAAACCTTTTTCTTTATGAATACATATAATACATGTCTACAAAGAATACCTGAATATTCAAACATGTGACAACTACAATTTGCTTCTTTTGAAGTGACATAAAAATTCACAAAGTAGATAGACTTCTCTTTGTAAATTTCACGAACTTTATACGTTGAGACTTCAATAGAAAGAGAGTGAGAGATTTGCAATCATAAAAAAGAAGAAAATATTATTAGTTTAGGGTTTAACCTCATGTATGTAGAGATTTGCAAATATAGTTTGTGAGATAAAATTTGTGAAAGTATAAAGATCAATTTTGAATAAATGGATGGAGTGAGGAAAAAATAATAGAAGTAACTGAAATGAGAAATAAATGGAGTGAGAGAAAGGTGGAAGATGAAAGAGAAAGAGAGTGAGATAAATCGTGAAAGAAGAAAGAGAAAGAGAGAAACCCGGAGAAATTGTTATTATTATGATTTAATTATTATTATTATATTTATTTTTAGTTACATGCTTATATGTCAAAATGAATAGTTTTAATTGGATGATAGTGTAAAATGGTTGTATTTCAATTAATCTCTTAAAATAAATAACTAAAAAAATAAGAAAGGCTTGTCAATTTAATTGGTGGGTGCAATTAACATTTCAAAGAACTCTCCATTACATTTTGCAAATCTTTAGTGAGATTAATTGTTATGCACGGTCAGTGTAAAAAGTTTTACACTGTCAATACATCACAATCATCCGTTTGGGTTACTTTACATGTGATTATAGAAAAAGTCAAACTTCTCTAAAAAAATCAATGGTTGTGATTAACTGACAGTGTAAAATATCTTTACACTGTCAATGTATTTTAATTAAACTCATCTTTAGTAACAAAAAAAATATGATAGTATGAGAATTAATTTTAAAAGAGTGGTACTATAAGAATAAAAATAGAAAAATGTGGTAGATTGGAAAATAATTATAAAAAGGTTCAACTTATTGAACATAAATATAATTATGAGACAAAAAATATTTAATGTAAACTCGTAAACTTAAACTATTGAAAATATTATTAAAATTATAATTTAATAAAAAGATATAAAACTTAATATAATATTAATGGTAATAAAAATTATTCATATTTACTTAAATAAATCAGCGTAGTATATACTAAAGCATTTTTTATAATTTATAATAATATATTTTTTTGCTAAATATACATTTCTAAATTTCTTTAAATATTTTTTATTTTAAAAGAGTTTAATTTTATTTTCACTATAAAAAAATTTACACTGCACAATAATTATTCATATACATAGTTTTAAATTTTAAATATGAATATGATAAAAGAAAAAGCGAATAATTATAATTGAGTTACAATATAAAAATTCCTTAGATTAATAATATATAATTTTAATTAAATACTAGTCTAAAGACCTAAACCTTGGAGATTAATTTATGATTTTTAATCTCATGAGAGCATGTGGTGAGAAACATCATGTGATGCATCTTTAAGAAAAAAAACAGCACATCACTCTCCAAGAAAAGCAATTCTAAAGCGATTAAGAATATATTAATGCAAGTAGACCACGTTTTGCTCCAACAAAAAGCTTCCCTAATTGCTCATTAGATATGGACAGTAGGGGACACACCTGCAAATATGGCACTTGTTTATCCATTTTTTAAGGCATCAAGATGGCCCTCTCATGCTCACAACAAACACCAATATCTGTTTATTAATATCATGTAGGATTTGGGGTCCATGAATTATGGTTGAGTTTGAAGATGTGTTCAATGAAGAAAACAAGAAATCTTAGATGGGAAACGAAATTCGAACAGAATATAATATAATACTAATTGTTTCATGCTTCATATAATTACTTACAAACCTTTCATCATTTGAAGAATCATCAAACAAAATGATTGGATTAACGTGAGCCTACGTTGAAGGAATAAGATACCTCAACAACATGAAATTTATAAATAATCATTGCACCCATGTGACTTTTTTATACATAAACTTTACCATCCCAAAGAACTAAAATGGCAAAACATGCTTTAACCAAATAAAATATTCCAAATCCACCTATATCCATCATGGACAACTACTTAAGAATTGTTTCAATATCCTTTTCTAAATGATTAATGTAATTATCATGATACAAATTGAATCACCAACGGAATTCGGCTTTTCTTCTCGTGATATCGATTATTGAATTAGTAAAATAATAAATTGTTAAATAGATGTCAGGCATGTATGTATATTGTCTTTAAAATTTTATCTATCTCTTAAGCGTAAATTTTTTAAGGAATCATCGGTCTCTTTTTCAGATTTTGGGTATAACTTTGAGGTATCAAAATAACAAGAAAAGATCTCTAAGAAGAGTGAAAGATGTAACTAGTATTAGAATATGTAATTCATTGTTTCATAAAAAAATATGTGTTGAATTGTAATTCCTTATGTCGAAGCAGGTTGTTCGACAGAAACAAGGAAGTGTTGAACCACCTAATATGTTGAGTTGTGTTAGTATGTCGAAGTGTCGAAGCATGTTGTTTCACACAGGATTTCGACTTATGCCTATTTTAGTAGTGTTAGCTATTTTGGTCTTTTATAGTTTTGGGTTTTGGCTTGAGGTCCAAGTTAACCTAAATCTATAAATAGAAGGAGTAACCCTTGTTTTTGTAATGAAGTGAATAGAGTATTCATAACATTGTAATTCATAGTATTTTGCAGTTGCAAAGTGAAAAAGAAATTTTCCACAGTTTGTGGGCATAGAGAAACTCTGCAGAATTTAATTCTTATTCTCCTTCATTATTCTTTACTTTCTTTCTCCATTTTTCTTTTTTTTTTCATTGCTATTGTGTGGGTGATAACAATCTTGTTTATCAAGATTGATTGAAATTCTCCATAGATTTTGGGGGATTTCCAACATCTGGTATCAAGAGCTACGGTTTAATCGATTCGTGGGAAGAAAATTACCATGGCAACGAATCATCCAAACGGACATTTTCCAGCAAATCTTTTGATTCTCAAGAACAACAATTATGAGAATTTGTGCAAGCAGATAAAAATTGTGTTATGTTATCAAGATCTTTGGGATCTTGTGAAGGAAGAAGTAGCAACGCTTGTAGAAGACGCGACATATCAAGAAAAGGTTGCACATAAAGAATTGAAGAAGAAAGATTATAAAGCTCTCTTTATAATCAATCAATGTGTTGATACAGATAATTTTGAAAAAGTTAGTGATGCAGAGTCAGTGAAAGAAGCATGGGAAATTTTGGAGAAATCGTTTGAAGGCGCGGAGAAGGTGAAAGAGGTAAGGTTACAAACTCATAAAAGAACGTATGAATTGCTTCAGGTGGAAGATAATGAAAGCATAACTGATTTCTTCACCAAGGTTATGAAATTGGTGAATCAAATCAAGGTATGTGGAGAAGTGTTGACATCAAGATCTGTTGTTGGAAAGATCTTGAGGTCGTTGACTCCAAAGTTCGACCACGTGGTAGTAGCCATAGAAGAGTCAAAGGATTTGTCAAAATTGATAAAGGAAGAGCTTCAAGGGACGCTTGAATCTCATGAACAAAGAATGGTTGAAAGAGTTGTAGGAAAGTTGAAGAGTGATATGGCTTTGCAGGCTTAATCTGCAAAAGAAAGAAAAGGCAAAGGAAGTTGGAATGTCAACAAAGGCAGAGGAGGCTACAACAATTTGACTAGTCGAAATCAGCAAGACGGAAACTGGTCGAATTAGAGAAAACCCTGGAACCAAGGCAACCAAAGAGGTGGTGTTGCAGGTAGAGGAAAAGGTGGTAGTCAAAAGCAAGACAAGAGTCACATTCAGTGTTACAATTGTCAGAAGTATGGTCACTATTCTAGTGATTGTCCAGAAAAGAAGAAGAATCAAGAAACTTATGCAAAAATGGCGAAACATGAAGAAGAAGAAGAGACGTTGTTGATGGTTACAACAAGAGATGAAGAGAGATTCAATGACCAATGGTACTTGGACTCAAGATGCTCATCACACATGTATGGAAGGAAATATTGGTTTGTCAACATAAAACCCTCAATGAAGAACATGGTGAAATTTGCAAATGACAACACTCTAGCAGCTGAATGTGTTGGTGATGTTCTGATTATGAGGAAAGATGGCAAGAGGTCAGTAATTTCAAATGTGTTGTACATACCAGGCATGAAGAGTAATTTGCTCAACATAAGGCATATAGTCGAAAAGAACTACAAAGTGTCGATCAAAGACAAGATGATGAGAGTTCTCGACTCAAATGGAAGGTTGATCTTGAAGACTCCAATGTCTCAAAATAGAATCTTCAAGATTGAACTAAATGTGATGGAGCATAAGTATCTTGCAATAGCAGCCAACAGAGATGAATGAATATGGCATTATAGACTTGGTCATATCAATTTCAAAGACATCAGATATTTGAAGAGAAGAAATATGGTTTCAGGATTACCAGAAATCGATATTCCAAACGAAGTGTGTGAAGAATGTGTGCAGGCGAAGCAGCATAAGAACAACTTCAGTAAGGATGCAGGAAGCAGGTCGAAGGCAATTCTTGAAGTTATATACTTTGATGTATGTGGTCCTCTCCAGGTGGATTCGATTGGAGGTAACAAATACTTTGTTACATTCATAGATGATTTCAGTCGAAAATTATGGTCTTACCTGATCTAGAAGAAAAGTGAAGTGATCGAGGTATTTGCCAAGTTTAAATCTATGGTCAAAAGACAGACCGGTAGAAAGATCAAGATGTGATCGAGGTATTTGCCAAGTTTGAATTGCAATTCCTTGTGTCGAAGCAGGTTGCTCGACCAAAGCAAGAAAGTGTCAAACCACCTAGTATGTTGAGTTGTGTTAGTGTGTCGAAGTGTCGAAGCATGTTGTTTCACACAGGATTTCGACTTATTCCTATTTTAGTAGTGTAAGCTATTTTGGGCTTTTATAGTTTTGGATTTTGGCTTGAGGTCCAAGTTAACCTAAATCTATAAATAGAGGGAGTAACCCTTATTTTTGTAATGAAGTGAATATAATATTCATAAGATTGTAATTCACAGTATTTTACAGTTGCAAAGTGAATAAGAAGTTTTCCACAGTTTGTGGGCAGAGAGAAACTCTACAGCATTTAATTCTTCATCTCCTTCATTGTTCTTTACTTTCTTTCTCCATTGTTCTTTCTTTTCATTGTTATTGTGTGGGTGATAACAAACTTGTTCATCAAGATTGATTGAAATTCTCCATCGATTTTGTTGGATTTCCAACAGTATGTATTTAACATAGGTGTGCTCGACCTAGTCGAAATAGTGAGTCTAGTAGAAGTTAGTTGTATTTGATAAAGTCGAATACAACATGTAGTTTATAGATTGTATAAGCATGCATTCTACCTCGGTGGAATGCTGCAACTTGTAAGTTTGTATGTTTTGGTTGCCTATATATACAGGTGATGTTCTAAATAAATAAATAGTAACTTCACTTCAATAAATTCTCTTTTTTACAATATAGTTTCTCTTTCTCCCTTCTTCTTGAAACTCTAATTCTTCTAATAAATTGGAATCAGCGAGCCCGATTGCAATTTAGAGAGAATCTATAATGGCAAATGGTAACACAACATCAATGTAATTTTCAGCGAATCTACCAATTTTCAAAGGTGAGAACTGTAGCACCTCAAATTTGCACCTATCATTGTACATACATTCTCATATTAGGTCATAGCATAACATGGTCCACTGCATAGCATTGCATTGTCCCATTTGCCTCAAGTGCAAGCCAATCAAGAAATTAGGTCAAACTGATCAGGTGATCAGTCAACCAAGCAAGCAAATGTGTTTCTCATTGAGCCAAGGCCCTAGGGTTGGTCCAACATGTTCACATGACTTGGGGATCCATTTGAAGTGTTTAGGTCAAGGATTGGATGTTCAGAAGTCATCAGTCAATGCACAGTCAGTCAGAAACCCTAAAAAGTCAAACTTGGTCAACTGTGTCTGATTTTATGGTTTTGATGGTTGGATTTGGTTTGAGAGGTCTCATTCATGTCCATATAGTCCTCATATATCATGTCAAACACCATCATGGAAGAATTTGAAGCCAGATCAGAAATTTCCAAAAATGGAAACTGGACCTGTAATTGAAACCTGCCCAAAATGGAAAGTCTTGATCCTCAAACTTACATCATGATACAAGCTTCAAATGAATTTTTTCCCAACATGAAAGTTGAAGATCTTGTTCTCCCATTTCCAAAAAGTCCAAGAACACTCAATTCCCATGTATGGTTGGCAAGTTATGATCAAATCATTTTCACAAAATCTTGAACTTCAAAAGGCCATATCTCTCAAACCATTTGGCCAATTTGGGTGGGGTTTTTTCCCACAAGTCACATTTGATCCCCTCTTTCCAAAAATGTAACTTTCATGTACCAAAACTTCACCAATCAAAATGGCATTTTTGGACTTGCATGAATTGTTTTCAAGTGTGGTACAAAAGTGAATTTGTGAGATAATCATTTTTAACCAATTCTACCAATCAAACATGTTCTGAAAATGCATTTGTGACATGAACCAAGTCATTTTTGTGCAGTACATATAGCCATTCCTAACTTGCTTGAAAATTGGAAAAAAAGTACACTTCTCACCAATTCTACTCCACATTTTCATGAACCATTTAGCATTCCACAAGCAACATCAAACATCATATATATTCATCATTTTCTGTCACTAAAAAACCCTAGCAGCAGCTAAAGGATTAAAAACAGAAAATCCATTTCTCTTTTTTTTTTTCTCATGTTCTTCATTTTGAGATTTTATTGGAAAAGATTGCAAAGACCTCGAGCCAGCTTCGTTTGCTTCATGATATGCCACCATTTTTGAACCCTTTGAAGGCTTAATACCACAACTGTAAAGCAAATTTTACCAACTGTTATGCTTAGCTTTTTCCATGGCAGATCGTGGTTGGAGGAAAATGGAGCGCAACTGAGCTGAAATTGTTCAACCATCCATCAACTTGAACCTTGTAAAACTTCTGTTTCTACCGTTTGAAGCTCAAAACTCATTATTCCAAGTCTGCCATCATTGGAAGGTTAAAATTCGTTCCTCACCATTTTTGAAATTATGTTGTGCTTAGGATAGATCTTTGATTAAGGAGTGTGTTGCACTTGGTGGTTTTCAATTTCATTAAGATTTGAAGGAGTTATCATGATTTTAAGTTTGGTGTTCAAACCTTCTTGTGCTTGATTCGTGTTTAGTAGTGAGAGTTAGGCCAAACCATTGTTGTCTTGATGATGTATATGTTTAGATGAACATTTTGGTATATTTGTTTTTGATTTTGGTTGCAAAATTTTTTCTGCGGGAATTACAGTGATGAACGCATGAATACTGGGCATTTTTCTGCAACATGATACTGGGAATTTTGTTTTGCCAAGCCGTTAGATCCTTAGGGTTTTCTTTTCACGCGGTGCATGTGTTTTGAGGAAAAAGCATTCCAATTGGTCCAGCGAGGTACTATGCTTGCGCGCTATTGGTCCAGGAGGCATTGACCGGGCCCTTTGACTGGGTCACTTAACAAAACGCAGAGTTTTGTTTTCCAGCGAAGCAAGGCCATGCCTGGGGTACACGGTCCAATCCCGTGGTGTGCACTTGGCATTTTGTTTTTTATTTTCTCATATTTAATTTCCATCAATTGCTTTATTTAAATTTTTATTCCAATTTCTTTACAACTTTCAAAAATTCATAAATAATTAAAGGATGATCCGATTGAGATGGGACTTTTTGCATTGATCTCCATTCTTCATCTAGTTTTTTATGAGCATTTTTATTCAAATAGTGCACATGTGAATTTTAAAAGGTGCTAGGGTTTGTGACATGTGCTCATATTTTGTACCCTTTGCCAAAACATTTGTGAAATGATGATACTTTACCCAATGGTTCCCAATTTGTTTTGTGCTTAAACTAGACATATTCATGGTGATTTTGGTGTAGAGTTTGTGAATTTATCATTGCTGGTTTGTGAGTTATGATTTTTTGAATTAGGGTGTGACAATTTGTGTCACACCATTGATGTCCAACTTCATGATTTTCATTACCATGCTTCCTGACCTCCAATTGATGTGAAATTTTGCATGGACCTTCTCTTATATGTCTAGTTTATGTGTGAATTTTCTTGGATTTAATTATGCCATTCCCTATTTGTTTGAGATTTTTCTTCCCCGCCTAGTCAAATGTTGACTTTGTGTGATACATCTTGCCATTCCATTTGGGAAATTCTCATACTTTATTGGATGATCATGAAATTTTACATGTGCATACTAGACATCTTAAGCTTTGCATTGGTGTTAATCCCATTCATTTCTCATCTGTTTTCATTTAGTTATGATTTTTTGAAGTTGATACATGTTTGTTTGACTTCTTTGTGCTTGTTTGAATTGGTTTTGACTTTATGATTTTCATTGACTGCCTTCCACTTGTCCAAATAAGATGAAATTTGACATGCTTACCATGCTAGGTGTTAGGACTGATCATGATTTATTTGGGGATTTTTGGAAATGTTTGAGTTGACTTTTGATGCAAGTCATTCTGTTGACTTCCATGAGCACCAATTTGCCATGCTTTGCCTTCTTTTGTTTGTGAAATGATGATGATGCATGATATAAACTTGAGACCAATTGAGCTTGCTTCTTAAATGTTTGAACATGATTTGGGTTGCTTGCCCTTTGCTGTTTTGCCTTTTTCATTCTCTTTTGACCCTAGGCTTGCCCTAGTGGTCCAGTTACTCACTTTTGAGCTTGTGTTTTCAGGTTGAACACCCAGTGACCATTGAGATTAATTTCTTTTGTTTGAGCTTGCTTGAATGTCATTGAGCTAACCTTTGTTTTGTAGGTGGCTTGGCTCATGTGTTTGAGTCTTGTGCCCTGCACATCTGATTACCTGATTTGTCTGTGGATTCCATTCCCTTTGATTTGACTGTTGAACTGTATACTGATTGGTTTGACTATTTCAGGTACCCTTAGTTGCTTAAGTTCTTTGAACTTGCTTTAATTTGCTATTTAGCAACTTGCTTGAGGTATAATTCCTTTTTCTTCATGTAGTCTGGAAGACCTGGCCTGTTACTTGGCCAGGCAACTGTCTGAAGTCCTCCTTAAGAGGCGATGTTTGTGTATGTTTAATTTGTCCTTGCATAGAGTCAAAGACCTCCTAAGTGAAGAGGCAATTGGCAGAACCCAAGGGATATGCAATCTATCCCCTGCTATTCTGTGTGTCATCTGCTTTGCTCACACCACTGTGTTGATGCATTGCAGATACAAACCCAAGATCTTGTACAATTGTACAGTTGAGTCAGTTTTAAATGTGTAGAAGGGTTCCCACTTTCTGAACCCACACATTCTTGTCTTAAGCTCTCCCAGGCCAGGGATAAGAGCTGTGAAGTCTCATCTTCACTCACCCTTCATCTGCTTCACCTTAGCCCCTCAATGGCAAGGTTAAGAGCACATTCACCCAGTTCCAGAGGTTTGTTTGTTGAGGTTGATATGACCCCTCGACTAAAACCTAACCCTTGTGTGAGCCCCTTGTGTGTATATAGTGTGTGCTATCTGTGCTTGTATGTTTGTTTGACTTGCTTCCTGTGCAAGTTAGGTTTAGTTTAGACTAATCCTTGTTTGCTTTCGCCCTCGTTGCGATCCTTTCTCTCGCCCTCGTTGCGATCGAGCCTTTTCCTTTCTTTCGCCCTCGTTGCGATCCTTTCTCTCGCCCTCGTTGCGATCGAGCCTTTTCCTTTCTCTCGCCCTCGTTGCGATCGAGCCTTTTCCTTTCTCTCGCCCTCGTTGCGATCGAGCCTTTTCCTTTCTCTCGCCCTCGTTGCGATCGAGCCTTTTCCTTTCTCTCGCCCTCGTTGCGATCGAGCCTTTTCCTTTCTCTCGCCCTCGTTGCGATCGAGACTTTCCCTTTCTCTTGCCCTAGTTGCAATCGAGACCTTTGTCCCTCCGTAGCCGAACTACGGCAACTCTGATTCTCATATTCAGATGAGATACGTAGGCACGAGATGCGATGTCTTGTCGAGTTTGACTAACAACTAACACTAATTCTCTTCTCTCGCCCTCGTTGCGATTGAGACTTTCTCTTCTATCGCCCTCGTTGCGATTGAGACCTTTTTTTCTCTCGCCCTCGTTGCGATTGAGACCTCCCCTTTCTCTTGCCCTAGTTGCAATCGAGACCCTTGCTTCCTGTGCAAGTTTGGTGTGTGTGTGGCTTGCTTCCTGTGCAAGTCATGACTAGGATAGGTTGGCCCTTGTGCCAGTTAGCTAGAAACCTTAACTTAGGGTCGAATTTGCATGACAACATCTAGGCTCGAGTCGTAGTCTCCCTAGTGTTGTGTCTCCCTCTGTTATCTGGTTAGGCTAGTCCTTCTTTTTTCCCTGCGTAGGGGAACTACATCGCCCTGATCTTCATACCAGATGAAGTATGTAGGCAGGAGATTGAGCTGATCTCTCCGGGCGCCTTTTTTTTTCTTTTTGTGTGTTGTTTGACAGTTGCTAGGCTCGAGTGCCTGACTCCTTAGCAATTTGTTGTCTGTTTGTTTGAGTGTGTGCTTGACAGTTATAGGCTCGAGTCCTCGACTCCCTATTAACTTGTTGTGTTGTTGTGTGCTTGGAAGCTGATGTAAGACCATCGAGTGGCATTCGGGTTCCAGTGTGTGTGTGTTTTGGTTCGGATGCTGATGTAAGTCCAGTGATTGGCATTCAGGCTCCACGTTTGCCTTTGCCTGTGTTTTGTTTGTGTGTGTGTCAACCGAGCTACGAACGCTCTGATTCTCCTTCGTCAAAGGAGATACGTATGCATAGGATGCGACATCCTAGCGAGCATGTGTCGTTTCCCCATTCCGAACTACTTCGACTCTGATGTCTATGTCTGATAGACTAAGTAGGCCTAGGATACGATGTCCTGCCGAGTCAGTTTCAGTCTGTTTTCTTGTGTCTCCTTCAGCCAGTGTGTGTGTGTGTGAGCAGTGTTTTTAGCAACCATTTTCCCTTCCTTTTGTGCGTGGATCCCGTAGAGTACTACGGATGCGTAGGGGTGCTAATACCTTCCCTTCGCATAACCGACTCCCGAACCCATTCTCTTTGGTCGCGAGACCATGTTCTTTCCCAGGTTTACTTCGAGCGTTTCCTTTCCCTCTTTTGGGATAAATAACGCACGGTGGCGGCTCTGTTGTTCTTGTTTTCCCGCCGGTTTTTCGCGTGATGCGACAGCTGGTGACTCTGCTGGGGATATAAGAGAAGTTGACCTATGCTGGTCCATCTTCCCTAAGCGAGTCTCTCATAGCGCTCTCTAGGATGGGGTTTGGTTGCTTTTGCTGTTATTTATTGCATTCATTTATTTATTGTTTGCATTCATGTTTGCACTTATGTTTGCATTCATTCACATTCATTATTCATTTGGCTGGTTGTCTGTTTCTCTCTGTTGGGGTGGGAGTTACATGAGGTAAAAGGCCCAATGCCCAGGCTATGAGTGAAATCTAGGATACTTAGGAATAGAGTGATTCATGGGAAGCGGGTGGTATTGCGCCACTTAGCAGAACATTGATATCACGAGCAGTTCAGACCTTGGTGGGACATTATCGTTACATACTTCGGGTGTGTATATGATGATGTTCTGCGAAAGGTTATTTATGCTGCGTTTCTCTCGACCTTACCCTGGCCTAGATGACACCCGTGAGTGGGGAGGGAATGATCATTATTACAGGTACAGTTGGTGACTTGTTGGTGACTTGTGATCCTGTTGGTGACTATTGGTTCAGAATTTTGGGGTCTCAGATGACTTTGGGTTTCAGATGAATTTGTGGTTCCGAGTTCAAGCCGAAGTTTTGATCCTGTGTTCTGAGAGACACAGCCAACCAGTCGTGTCTGCATCATTTGCATCATAGCATATTTATTTTTCAAAAGAAACGCAATAAAAAAGATACAAAAAAAAAGAAAAGAGAAAAGAAAAAAAAAACTAATCCCTGCATGCATATCATTTCTCAGGTACATTCCAGAGCTTGTTCACTGATAGAGATGGCAACAGTCCCAGAGTTGAAGCGGAAGACTTGTTCCTACAGCTTTCACCGTGAACCTTTGACGTCTCTGATTGAGTTGAGCAACCTTATGACCAGTGGTAACCAGAAGGGGTTTGTCGACCAGTATGGAGATATTCTGACACTGTTGAAGATGGTAGTCGATCCGGTGCCGTTGCAGACTCTTCTGCAGTTCTACGACCCAGAGCTTCATTGTTTCACCTTTCAAGATTATCAGTTGGCGCCTACTCTTGAGGAGTACTCCATTCTGCTGAGTGTCCCGGTCCGGTATCAGGTTCCTTTCTTGGATGTGCCCAAGGAGGTTGATTTCAGAGTTGTTGCCAGAGCTCTCCATTTGGGTATCAAGGAAGTCAGTGATAGTTGGAAGTCCAGTGGGGATGTTGTAGGATTGCCTTTGAAGTTTCTGTTGAGGGTAGCTAGAGAAGAAGCAGAGAAGGGAAGTTGGGAAGCATTTCATGCTCAGTTGGCCGTCATGATCTACGGGATCGTCCTGTTTCCGAGTATGCCCAATTTTGTTGACTATGCTGCAGTCAGTATTTTCATTGGAGGAAATCCAGTTCCTACTCTATTAGCTGACACTTACTATGCTATTCACAGTAGGCATGGTAAGGGTGGGGCTATCAGGTGTTGTCTCCCGCTTTTGCTCAGATGGTTCTTGTCTCTCCTGCCAGTCAGTGGACCTTTTATGGATGCTCAGAGCACGCATAAGTGGACTCAGAGGGTTATGTCTCTTACTTCCTATGATATCAGGTGGAAATCTTACCGGATGGATGTGCGTAACGTCATTATGAGCTGTGGAGGATTCCGTAATGTGCCACTCGTAGGGACTAGGGGTTGCATCAATTACAACCCAGTTCTTTCTCTTCGCCAGTTGGGGTTTGTGATGAAGGGAAGACCACTTGAGGCTGAGGTAGCTAAAAGTGTGTATTTTGAGAAGCAGAGTGACCCGGCCAAATTGGAGCAGATAGGAAGAGCTTGGAAGTCTATTGGTATGAAGGATGGATCTGTCTTAGGGAAGAAGTTTGTCGTTGCTATGCCCGATTACACTGATTGGGTCAAGGAGAGAGTAGAAACTTTGTTGTTACCCTACGATAGGATGGAGCCGTTGCAGGAGCAACCACCTTTGATCCTTGCTGAGAGTGTGCCTGCGGAGCACTACAAGCAAGCCTTGATGAAGAATCGCCGTTTGAGAGAGAAGGAGCAAGATACCCAGATGGAGCTGTACAAAGCCAAAGTTGATAGTTTGAACTTGGCTCATCAACTCAGAGGAGTGCGAGAAGAAGATACTAGCAGACTGAGAAACAAGAAGAGATCCTACGAGGAGGTGGAGAGCATGTTAGATGCAGAACACCGGGAGTGCTTGAGGCTGCAGAGGGTTGAGGCCAGCTATCAGAAGAAGATCAGAGACTTGGAGAAGCAACTCAGAGATAAAGACATCCAGTTGAAGAAGGAAGTAGACTTGAGACAGGCATCAGAGAACCACCTTGGAAGAGAAGTGGTAGAGCTTAGACGACAACTGAAGGAGAAGATCACTCTTTTGCCAGAATGTTCAGAATGTGACCTGTTGATAGACCAGTGTCAGTACTTGAAGACTCTCATTCCGGGAGGCCGTTTGTCGTAACTTGTATCTTTGATATGTATGTTGAGAATCACCTCCAGGCTTGTTGGATGGGATTCATTGTTGTACTCCGATTGTTTGGATTTTCTTTGTCGACTTTGTTGTATGATCCTGTTACTCATATAGATGAGGTTGTTGGTTTCACCTTGTACTCATCACTCTTGTGTATGTTGTTCCTGTGCTTCTATGTTGTTCTTGCTGCAGGTTGCCATCTTTTGAGGATGACTCAGGCTCTTTGAATGCCTGAGGAATGAACATATCATGTGCATCATACGCATCATTAGCACCATACTCATATCATTTTGCATAACAGGTGTTCTTGGTCGTGACTTCTCACTCTTGGTTCCTGTTCAGGCAGGATAGCTGATCAACGTCCGCACCGCTACTCAACAAGACTGAATCAACAGAGAGGTATGGATCAAGTTCAAGCTGAGTTGGCTGAGATGAAGGCTAACATGGCCCAGTTTATGAATATGATGCAAGGGGTTGCGCAAGGTCAAGAAGAACTTCGAGCCATGGTTCAGAGACAAGAGGCTGCAATTCCACCGGTCAACCATGCTCCGCCAGAGGGAGGCCCGGTCAATGATAATAATGTTGCTGCTGCTGTACCCATCAACAACTATGCTGTAGGTGATGAGTTGGGGGGTATTCGAATCAACGGTCAACCTATTGCTCCAGATGCCACTAATGCCAGAGCGGTCCGTGTCCCGGCCCGTAATCCTGTTCCGATTGTTGACAGACAAGAGGATATGTTTACTCTGCTCAGTGAAGACGAAGATGTTCTGGGAAGGGTTGATGAGAGGGATCGTAAAGTTGATGCCCTTGCTGAGAAGATCCGGGCTATGGAATGTCAAAATTCTCTCGGTTTTGATGTTACCAATATGGGGTTGGTGGAAGGTTTGAGAATCCCTTACAAGTTCAAAGCACCGTCCTTCGATAAATACAACGGTACTTCTTGCCCTCGCACCCATGTGCAGGCTTATTATCGAAAAATCTCTGCGTATACCGATGATGAAAAGATGTGGATGTATTTTTTCCAAGATAGTCTATCTGGGGCTTCTTTGGACTGGTACATGGAATTAAAGAGAGATTCGATCCGATGCTGGAGGGATCTGGGTGAGGCCTTCTTGAGGCAATATAAACATAACATGGACATGGCGCCTAGCCGGACTCAGCTGCAGAGTCTATGTCAGAAATCCGGAGAGAGCTTCAAGGAGTACGCCCAAAGGTGGCGTGAACTGGCTGCTAGAGTTCAACCCCCTATGCTGGAGAGGGAGTTGACAGATATGTTTATCGGTACTCTTCAGGGTGTGTTTATGGACCGGATGGGGAGCTGCCCATTCGGTAGTTTTTCTGATGTTGTCATTTGTGGAGAGAGGACTGAGAGTTTGATTAAAACTGGGAAGATCCAAGATGTTGGTTCCTCTTCTTCTAAGAAGCCATTTGCTGGGGCACCTCGTCGAAGAGAGGGTGACACTAATGCTGTTCAACACCGCAGAGATCAGAACAGAAGTGAATACCGTCAAGCTGCTGCAGTGACCATTCTGGCACCTCAACCTCGTCAACAACAACAACAAAGAGTTCAACAACCGCAACAACAACAACAGCAACGTCCGTATCAGCCCAGACAAAGGATGCCTGATCGACGTTTTGATTCGCTACCCATGTCGTACGCCGAACTGCTGCCTGAACTACTCAGGTTGGGGATGGTTGAGTTACGTACAATGGCTCCGCCTACAGTATTGCCTCCTGGGTACGACGCCAACGTCCGTTGTGACTTTCACTCTGGGGCACCGGGGCATCATACTGAGAAGTGTCGGGCTCTCCAGCACAAGGTCCAAGATTTGATCGATGCCAAGGCGATCAACTTCGCTCTAGTGCCTAACGTCGTAAACAACCCTATGCCTCAGCATGGTGGGCATAGAGTGAACAATATTGAGGGGAAGGAAGCTGAAGATCTGGTTGTTAGTGTTGATGATGTTCAGACTTCTCTGCTAGTTGTGAAGGGCCGTCTGCTGAATGGGGGTGTCTACTCGGGCTGTGATGAGGATTGTTTGGGCTGTGCAGAATCTGAGAATGGTTGCGACCAGTTAAGGGCCGGTATCCAGGGTATGATGGATGAGGGTTGTTTGCAATTCAGTAGGGCTGTAAAAGATCGTGGAACAGTGTCAACTATCACCATTTACTTTAAACCGTCTGAAGGACGTGGACAAAGGGTCGTTAGTGCACCTGCAACGAATGGTACCCCAGTTACCATTTCCGTGCCTGTAACCATCAGTGCTCCAACTACTATCGCCGCGTCTGGAAGGAGGGCTGTTGAGAATAGTAGAGCCGTGCCGTGGAAGTATGATAATGCTCACCGCAGTTACAAAAGGGCTGAAAGTCAGATGAGACCAGTGAATCAAACTCTAGTGACCATTGGTTTACCGAATAGAGTTCCTGCAACTGTTGGTCCGGCTGTGGATAATGTAGGGGGTCCAGGAGGTTTTACCAGAAGCGGTCGTCTGTTCGCACCGCAGCCTTTGAGGGACAATAATGCTGAGGCTCTCGCCAAAGCAAAGGGTAAGCAAGCTGTGGTTGAGGAAGAACCTGTCCAGAAGGAAGCGCCCGAGGGGTCATTTGAGAAGGACGTAGAGGAGTTTATGAAGATAATCAAGAAGAGTGACTACAAGATTGTAGATCAGTTGAATCAAACTCCGTCCAAGATTTCTATACTTTCACTGTTATTGTGCTCTGAGGCACACCGTAATGCCTTGCTGAAGATGTTAAATCTGGCTTACGTGCCTCAGGAGATTTCTGTCAATCAACTGGAGGGTGTGATGGCCAATGTGAGCACCAGGCATGGTGTGGGATTCACCAACCTGGACTTACCGCCTGAAGGGCGTAACCATAACAAAGCCTTGCACATCACCATGGAGTGCAAGGGGGCAGTGTTGTCTCACGTATTGGTAGACACCGGGTCGTCGCTGAATGTGTTGCCTAAGCAGATTCTGAAGAAGATTGATGTGGAAGGGTTTCTGCTTACTCCCAGTGACCTGATCGTTCGTGCTTTCGACGGATCCAAACGTTCTGTGTGTGGGGAAGTTACCTTGCCTGTGAAGATAGGTCCTGAGGTATTCGATATTATCTTCTATGTTATGGACATCCAGCCCGCCTATAGTTGTTTATTGGGGCGTCCATGGATTCATGCAGCAGGGGCAGTCTCGTCGACTCTCCATCAAAAGCTCAAGTATGTCTGGAACAGTCAGATTGTGACTGTGTGCGGTGAAGAAGAGATTCTGGTGAGTCATCTATCCTCGTTCAAATATGTTGAGGTGGATGGCGAGATCCACGAAACCTTATGCCAGGCGTTTGAGACTGTGGCTCTTGAGAAAGTGGCGTACGCTGAGCAGAGGAAGCCAGGTGCTTCAATTACTTCTTACAAGCAGGCTAAGAAGGTTGTTGATTCTGGCAAAACTGAAGGCTGGGGCAAGATGGTGTACTTGCCTGTCAAAGAAGACAAATTTGGCGTTGGTTACGAGCCTCTCCAAGCAGAGCAGAATGGTCAAGCGGGTCCGAGTACCTTTACCAGCGCTGGGCTGATGAATCATGGCGACGTCTCTGCAACCGGTAGTGAAGACTGTGACAGGGATTGTGATTTGGACAACTGGGTTCGCTCGTGTGCACCAGGGGAGTCTATCAACAACTGGACGGCTGAAGAAGTGGTTCAAGTTACTCTTCTGACAGAGTAATTTTCTGTTGTTTTGTCATTTTGCATGAAAATCCTACGATCTGCCCAAGGCGTAGTGATTCATTGTAGGGCCTCATCATGTTTTAATGATTATCATTAATGAAGGACATTTTTTGAAATCAAACTTTGTGATCCCTGTCTTTCTATTTTTTGTTTTCATCCTTTTTCAAAAACAATAAAAATGGCAATGTTTTTATTTTTTGTGACTTTATTGAACTCTTTTTCTAAAACAAAGCATTAAACATGCAGAAGCGATCTTATGGCATTCACTATGAACAGTTCTGTTATGGCTCAGTATGATTTCGACAATCCCATCTACCAGGCTGAAGAGGAGAGTGAGGAAGACTGTGAACTCCCTGCAAAATTGGTCAGATTGCTGAAGCAGGAGGAAAGGGTCATCCAACCTCATCAGGAGGAGTTGGAGGTTGTTAATTTGGGTACTGAGGACGCCAAAAGAGAAATCAAGATTGGGGCTGCTTTAGAGGACTCTGTCAAGAGGAGGCTGATTGAGATGCTGAGAGAATATGTGGAGATATTCGCCTGGTCATATCAAGATATGCCTGGGTTAGATACAGACATTATGGTGCATCGATTACCTCTTAGAGAAGGATGCCCTTCGGTCAAGCAGAAGCTTCGTAGAACGAGTCCTGATATGGCAACTAAGATCAAGGAAGAGGTTCAGAAGCAGTGGGATGCAGGTTTTTTGGCTGTTACAAGTTATCCCCCATGGGTGGCCAACATCGTTCCTGTGCCGAAGAAGGATGGTAAAGTCAGAATGTGTGTCGATTACTGGGATTTGAATAGAGCGAGTCCGAAAGATGATTTCCCATTACCTCACATTGACGTATTGGTTGATAATACAGCTCAATCCTCGGTATTCTCTTTCATGGATGGTTTCTCCGGATATAACCAGATCAAGATGGCGCCAGAGGACATGGAAAAGACGACATTCATTACACCTTGGGGCACGTTCTGCTATAAGGTGATGCCATTTGGGCTAAAGAATGCCGGTGCTACCTATCAGAGGGCAATGACGACTCTTTTTCACGACATGATGCACAAAGAAATTGAAGTGTACGTAGATGATATGATCGCAAAGTCGCAGACAGAAGAGGAGCACCTGGTTAATTTGCAGAAGCTGTTTGATCGGTTGAGAAAGTTCAAGCTGAGGTTGAATCCGAACAAGTGTACGTTTGGGGTGAGATCAGGGAAGCTTTTAGGCTTCATTGTCAGTGAGAAAGGGATTGAGGTTGATCCAGCGAAAGTCAAAGCTATTCAAGAGATGCCTGAATCGAAAACGGAGAAGCAAGTCCGTGGGTTTTTAGGGAGGTTGAACTACATTGCAAGGTTCATATCTCACCTAACTGCCACATGTGAACCAATTTTCAAATTGCTAAGAAAGAATCAAGCAATCAGGTGGAATGATGATTGTCAGAAGGCTTTTGACAAAATTAAAGAGTATTTACAGAAACCTCCAGTCCTTATACCTCCAGTTCCAGGGAGACCTCTGATAATGTACCTGTCAATGACTGAGAACTCGATGGGGTGTGTATTGGGACAGCATGACGAGTCTGGTCGAAAAGAGCATGCCATATACTACCTTAGCAAAAAGTTTACCGACTGTGAAACAAGATATTCACTGCTCGAGAAAACTTGCTGTGCTTTGGCCTGGGCTGCTCGCCGACTGAGGCAGTATATGTTGAACCATACTACCTTATTGATTTCTAAGATGGATCCAGTGAAGTACATCTTTGAGAAACCAGCTCTCACCGGACGCGTTGCTCGTTGGCAGATGATTCTAACAGAATATGATATTCAGTACACGTCACAAAAGGCCATCAAAGGTAGTATTCTGTCAGACTACCTCGCCGAGCAACCGATTGAAGATTATCAGCCTATGATGTTTGAATTCCCTGATGAAGACATCATGTATCTTAAGATGAAAGATTGCGAAGAGCCTCTTGTCGAGGAAGGACCGGATCCGGATGACAAATGGACACTGATGTTTGATGGGGCTGTGAATATGAACGGTAACGGTGTTGGGGCAGTATTGATCAATCCTAAAGGTGCTCATATACCTTTTTCTGCCAGATTGACGTTTGACGTCACCAACAACGAAGCTGAGTATGAGGCTTGTATCATGGGGATAGAAGAAGCCATTGATCTGAGGATCAAGACGCTTGACATTTATGGAGATTCCGCTCTAGTGATCAATCAAGTCAACGGAGATTGGAATACGAATCAGCCGCATTTGATTCCGTATAGAGATTACACCAGAAGAATACTGACGTTCTTCAAGAAGGTGAAGTTGTACCATGTCCCCCGGGATGAGAATCAGATGGCTGATGCTTTGGCTACTTTGTCGTCTATGATCAAAGTTCATTGGTGGAATCATGTGCCACATGTTGCGGTGAATCGACTCGAGAGGCCTGCGTATGTGTTTGCAGCCGAGTCTGTTGTGATTGATGAGAAGCCGTGGTATTATGACATCAAGAACTTCCTCAAGACTCAGGAGTATCCTGAAGGTGCGTCGAAGAATGACAAGAAAACCCTGAGAAGGCTAGCTGGAAGCTTCTATTTGAATCAGGATGATGTGCTGTATAAGAGAAACTTTGACATGGTCTTGCTCAGATGCGTGGACAGACCCGAGGCGGACATGTTAATGCAGGAAGTTCATGAAGGCTCCTTCGGTACTCATGCCGGCGGACATGCAATGGCTAAGAAATTGTTGAGAGCGGGTTACTACTGGATGACTATGGAATCCGATTGTTTCAAGTATGCTCGGAAGTGCCATAAGTGTCAAATTTATGCTGATAAGGTGCATGTACCACCAAGCCCTCTGAATGTCATGAATTCGCCTTGGCCGTTTGCCCTGTGGGGCATTGATATGATTGGGAAGATTGAGCCTACTGCTTCGAATGGACATCGCTTCATCTTGGTTGCGATTGACTATTTCACCAAATGGGTGGAAGCAGCTTCCTATGCTAACGTTACCAAACAAGTGGTTACCCGGTTCATCAAGAAAGAAATCATCTGTCGTTATGGAGTTCCGGAGAGAATCATCACTGACAATGGTTCGAATCTCAATAACAAGATGATAAAAGAGCTTTGTAAAGATTTCAAGATTGAACATCACAATTCTTCTCCTTACAGACCGAAGATGAATGGTGCTGTAGAAGCGGCGAACAAGAATATCAAGAAGATTGTGCAGAAGATGGTCGTTACGTACAAGGATTGGCATGAGATGCTGCCTTTCGCTTTGCATGGGTACCGTACCTCAGTACGTACGTCGACCGGGGCAACCCCTTACTCCCTTGTGTATGGTATGGAAGCTGTCCTACCTGTTGAAGTGGAGATTCCTTCTCTGAGAGTTTTATTGGATGTCAAGCTGGACGAAGCCGAGTGGATTCGAACAAGGTTTAACGAGTTGAGCCTTATCGAAGAGAGACGGCTAGCAGCTGTATGCCATGGACAGTTGTATCAGCGAAGGATGAAGCGAGCCTTTGATCAGAAAGTGCGTCCTCGAAGCTATCAGATCGGTGATCTAGTTTTGAAGAGGATCCTCCCTCCCGGTGCAGATAACAGGGGCAAGTGGACTCCTAATTATGAAGGTCCATATGTTGTGAAAAAGGTCTTCTCCGGTGGAGCCTTGATGCTTACAACTATGGATGGTGAAGACTTTCCGTCTCCTGTTAACTCAGATGTAGTCAAAAAATACTTCGCATAAATTGACCCGCTGGACAAAAAGAATAAAAGAGTCCAGGCAAAAAAAGGGCATCCTGGCGAACCAAAAAAACAGAAAGGAAAGGTTCGGGCAAAAATTAGGGATAAAATAAAAAGAATTTGTACACCCGGTAAGTCGAAAACCCGTAAGGGCGGCTTAGGCAAAAATGGGTATCCCGGTGGATTGAAAACCCGAAAGGGCGATCCAGGCAAAAGAGGGATTAAAGCGAAGACTACAGTCTGAGTTGTCTGTACTTCATCAAGCTTTGTCGTCTGCCATCTCGAAAGATGTGATCCGTCCAGTCATTCTTCTCAGAAAACAAGGAGTTGGGAGGAAAACTGATGATCTGTGAGTTATAACAGAATTGGGAAATAGTGGATGCCGCGTTCACGTTGCCATTAGGATAGATTTTTCCTTTTGTGCGCAATTACCTCTTTCTAGGAATTGCCTCCCAATGTATTTGCCTTTTCAGGCGCATTTTCAATCAATAAAAGTCGTTATTCAGATAAATAGCTCTTTTGTTTTTATTTTTACTGTTTTGTTTGTAAAAATGTCCGAATTTTTGATAAGCATTGCATATAAAAACATGAAGGCTAAACAATAGCTTGCAGGATGATAAAACATTTGAAAATCATTTTGAATGTTGAGGACACTTGAGCGTATCTTGTCCGTGTATCCCCTGGGGGCACTTTGTTGTGCTGTTTTTCAGGATTGGCATCTGTGAGGACGTTTCCTCAGCAGATATTTTCCCCAAGCAAGTTTGGAAGCTATCAGAGCTATGTTCCCCTGCGGAGACGTCTGTGGATAGTGCCTTCTATTCCCCAACAGATCTAAGGATTGCCTATCCCCAGCATGCCTGTATTTGCCGATTTCCTCCCCGAGTGAGGCAGGTTCATTGAAATTTATCTCCAGCATTTATCCTATCTGTGGACTGGAGGATATCCCCAGCGGAGTTTACCTTTCCCCAGCAGCAGTGCTATCCTTCAACATGAGTGAGAAGTCGTTGCTCTCCCTGCAGAGTCTCCCCGCAGAGTTGGAGTACCCGATCAGTTTTGGCTCCCCAGCCGGAGTTTTTTCATCATTTTTGCATTTTTGCATTTTAGTGATCATTGCATCCTCAAACTGCGTAGCATTCCCATTCGATATGGAGCATTACGCCATGGAAAAATTCAAACATATGCATTCATGTGTTAACCCCACCAGACCGTATCCCCGGCAGAGGCGGATCATTTCATTCAACATCAGCACAACAAGTCCGCTACAGTTGCTCTTGACAGCATTTCAGGATTGATATCCCCACAGAGGTTTATTACCTCACCCGTTGGTGACAGAAAGTTTGTTTCTCCCCAGTGAGACCCCCAGCAAGTGGTCAACCTTGCCTTGACATATCTAAAAAGTCGTTCTTGTGATACCGGTAAGTGTCATACCAGCACCCACGTGTGTTTCTTTGTTTGGTGTCGGTAAACACCATTGTTTCGGTGTCTGTAAACATCGGGTTTTCTCCCCAGTCATCAGTAAATGTCTGGTCATCATTTTTTGGTGTCGGTAAACACCATTGTTTCGGTGTCTGTAAACATCAGGTTTTCTCCCCAGTCATCAGTAAATGTCTGGTCATCATTTTTTGGTGTCGGTAAACACCATTGTTTCGGTGTCTGTAAACATCGGGTATTCTCCCCAGTCATCGGTAAATGTCTGGTCATCATTTTTGGTGTCGGTAAGCACCATTGTTTCGGTGTCTGTAAACATCGGGTTTTCTCCCTAGTCATCGGTAAATGTCTGGTCATTTTTCGATGTCGGTAAACATCATCTTTCGATGTCAGTAAACATCGAGTCTTTTCTGCAGTCATCGGTAAATGTCTGATAATCCCCAGCTAGAAATCCCCAGTAGAGTCATCGGTAAATGTCCTATCTGGTTTCCAGTTGCAAATAATTGTTTTTTCCTTTAGTGAAGTGTTCCCCGGTCATCGGTAAATATTTGTTTTTTCCTTTAGTGAAGCACCTCAAATTTGCACCTATCATTGTACATACATTCTCATATTAGGTCATAGCATAACATGGTCCACTGCATAGCATTGCATTGTCCCATTTGCCTCAAGTGCAAGCCAATCAAGAAATTAGGTCAAACTGATCAGGTGATCAGTCAACCAAGCAAGCAAATGTGTTTCTCATTGAGCCAAGGCCCTAGGGTTGGTCCAACATGTTCACATGACTTGGGGATCCATTTGAAGTGTTTAGGTCAAGGATTGGATGTTCAGAAGTCATCAGTCAATGCACAGTCAGTCAGAAACCCTAAAAAGTCAAACTTGGTCAACTGTGTCTGATTTTATGGTTTTGATGGTTGGATTTGGTTTGAGAGGTCTCATTCATGTCCATATAGTCCTCATATATCATGTCAAACACCATCATGGAAGAATTTGAAGCCAGATCAGAAATTTCCAAAAATGGAAACTGGACCTGTAATTGAAACCTGCCCAAAATGGAAAGTCTTGATCCTCAAACTTACATCATGATACAAGCTTCAAATGAATTTTTTCCCAACATGAAAGTTGAAGATCTTGTTCTCCCATTTCCAAAAAGTCCAAGAACACTCAATTCCCATGTATGGTTGGCAAGTTATGATCAAATCATTTTCACAAAATCTTGAACTTCAAAAGGCCATATCTCTCAAACCATTTGGCCAATTTGGGTGGGGTTTTTTCCCACAAGTCACATTTGATCCCCTCTTTCCAAAAATGTAACTTTCATGTACCAAAACTTCACCAATCAAAATGGCATTTTTGGACTTGCATGAATTGTTTTCAAGTGTGGTACAAAAGTGAATTTGTGAGATAATCATTTTTAACCAATTCTACCAATCAAACATGTTCTGAAAATGCATTTGTGACATGAACCAAGTCATTTTTGTGCAGTACATATAGCCATTCCTAACTTGCTTGAAAATTGGAAAAAAAGTACACTTCTCACCAATTCTACTCCACATTTTCATGAACCATTTAGCATTCCACAAGCAACATCAAACATCATATATATTCATCATTTTCTGTCACTAAAAAACCCTAGCAGCAGCTAAAGGATTAAAAATAGAAAATCCATTTCTCTTTTTTTTTTTCTCATGTTCTTCATTTTGAGATTTTATTGGAAAAGATTGCAAAGACCTCGAGCCAGCTTCGTTTGCTTCATGATATGCCACCATTTTTGAACCCTTTGAAGGCTTAATACCACAACTGTAAAGCAAATTTTACCAACTGTTATGCTTAGCTTTTTCCATGGCAGATCGTGGTTGGAGGAAAATGGAGCGCAACTGAGCTGAAATTGTTCAACCATCCATCAACTTGAACCTTGTAAAACTTCTGTTTCTACCGTTTGAAGCTCAAAACTCATTATTCCAAGTCTGCCATCATTGGAAGGTTAAAATTCGTTCCTCACCATTTTTGAAATTATGTTGTGCTTAGGATAGATCTTTGATTAAGGAGTGTGTTGCACTTGGTGGTTTTCAATTTCATTAAGATTTGAAGGAGTTATCATGATTTTAAGTTTGGTGTTCAAACCTTCTTGTGCTTGATTCGTGTTTAGTAGTGAGAGTTAGGCCAAACCATTGTTGTCTTGATGATGTATATGTTTAGATGAACATTTTGGTATATTTGTTTTTGATTTTGGTTGCAAAATTTTTTCTGCGGGAATTACAGTGATGAACGCATGAATACTGGGCATTTTTCTGCAACATGATACTGGGAATTTTGTTTTGCCAAGCCGTTAGATCCTTAGGGTTTTCTTTTCACGCGGTGCATGTGTTTTGAGGAAAAAGCATTCCAATTGGTCCAGCGAGGTACTATGCTTGCGCGCTATTGGTCCAGGAGGCATTGACCGGGCCCTTTGACTGGGTCACTTAACAAAACGCAAAGTTTTGTTTTCCAGCGAAGCAAGGCCATGCCTGGGGTACACGGTCCAATCCCGTGGTGTGCACTTGGCATTTTGTTTTTTATTTTCTCATATTTAATTTCCATCAATTGCTTTATTTAAATTTTTATTCCAATTTCTTTACAACTTTCAAAAATTCATAAATAATTAAAGGATGATCCGATTGAGATGGGACTTTTTGCATTGATCTCTATTCTTCATCTAGTTTTTTATGAGCATTTTTATTCAAATAGTGCACATGTGAATTTTAAAAGGTGCTAGGGTTTGTGACATGTGCTCATATTTTGTACCCTTTGCCAAAACATTTGTGAAATGATGATACTTTACCCAATGGTTCCCAATTTGTTTTGTGCTTAAACTAGACATATTCATGGTGATTTTGGTGTAGAGTTTGTGAATTTATCATTGCTGGTTTGTGAGTTATGATTTTTTGAATTAGGGTGTGACAATTTGTGTCACACCATTGATGTCCAACTTCATGATTTTCATTACCATGCTTCCTGACCTCCAATTGATGTGAAATTTTGCATGGACCTTCTCTTATATGTCTAGTTTATGTGTGAATTTTCTTGGATTTAATTATGCCATTCCCTATTTGTTTGAGATTTTTCTTCCCCGCCTAGTCAAATGTTGACTTTGTGTGATACATCTTGCCATTCCATTTGGGAAATTCTCATACTTTATTGGATGATCATGAAATTTTACATGTGCATACTAGACATCTTAAGCTTTGCATTGGTGTTAATCCCATTCATTTCTCATCTGTTTTCATTTAGTTATGATTTTTTGAAGTTGATACATGTTTGTTTGACTTCTTTGTGCTTGTTTGAATTGGTTTTGACTTTATGATTTTCATTGACTGCCTTCCACTTGTCCAAATAAGATGAAATTTGACATGCTTACCATGCTAGGTGTTAGGACTGATCATGATTTATTTGGGGATTTTTGGAAATGTTTGAGTTGACTTTTGATGCAAGTCATTCTGTTGACTTCCATGAGCACCAATTTGCCATGCTTTGCCTTCTTTTGTTTGTGAAATGATGATGATGCATGATATAAACTTGAGACCAATTGAGCTTGCTTCTTAAATGTTTGAACATGATTTGGGTTGCTTGCCCTTTGCTGTTTTGCCTTGTTCATTCTCTTTTGACCCTAGGCTTGCCCTAGTGGTCCAGTTACTCACTTTTGAGCTTGTGTTTTCAGGTTGAACACCCAGTGACCATTGAGATTAATTTCTTTTGTTTGAGCTTGCTTGAATGTCATTGAGCTAACCTTTGTTTTGTAGGTGGCTTGGCTCATGTGTTTGAGTCTTGTGCCCTGCACATCTGATTACCTGATTTGTCTGTGGATTCCATTCCCTTTGATTTGACTGTTGAACTGTATACTGATTGGTTTGACTATTTCAGGTACCCTTAGTTGCTTAAGTTCTTTGAACTTGCTTTGCTTTGCTATTTAGCAACTTGCTTGAGGTATAATTCCTTTTTCTTCATGTAGTCTGGAAGACCTGGCCTGTTACTTGGCCAGGCAACTGTCTGAAGTCCTCCTTAAGAGGCGATGTTTGTGTATGTTTAATTTGTCCTTGCATAGAGTCAAAGACCTCCTAAGTGAAGAGGAAATTGGCAGAACCCAAGGGATATGCAATCTATCCCCTGCTATTCTGTGTGTCATCTGCTTTGCTCACACCACTGTGTTGATGCATTGCAGATACAAACCCAAGATCTTGTACAATTGTACAGTTGAGTCAGTTTTAAATGTGTAGAAGGGTTCCCACTTTCTGAACCCACACATTCTTGTCTTAAGCTCTCCCAGGCCAGGGATAAGAGCTGTGAAGTCTCATCTTCACTCACCCTTCATCTGCTTCACCTTAGCCCCTCAATGGCAAGGTTAAGAGCACATTCACCCAGTTCTAGAGGTTTGTTTGTTGAGGTTGATATGACCCCTCGACTAAAACCTAACCCTTGTGTGAGCCCCTTGTGTGTATATAGTGTGTGCTATCTGTGCTTGTATGTTTGTTTGACTTGCTTCCTGTGCAAGTTAGGTTTAGTTTAGACTAATCCTTGTTTGCTTTCGCCCTCGTTGCGATCCTTTCTCTCGCCCTCGTTGCGATCGAGCCTTTTCCTTTCTTTCGCCCTCGTTGCGATCCTTTCTCTCGCCCTCGTTGCGATCGAGCCTTTTCCTTTCTCTCGCCCTCGTTGCGATCGAGCCTTTTCCTTTCTCTCGCCCTCGTTGCGATCGAGCCTTTTCCTTTCTCTCGCCCTCGTTGCGATCGAGCCTTTTCCTTTCTCTCGCCCTCGTTGCGATCGAGCCTTTTCCTTTCTCTCGCCCTCGTTGCGATCGAGACTTTCCCTTTCTCTTGCCCTAGTTGCAATCGAGACCTTTGTCCCTCCGTAGCCGAACTACGGCAACTCTGATTCTCATATTCAGATGAGATGCGTAGGCACGAGATGCGATGTCTTGTCGAGTTTGACTAACAACTAACACTAATTCTCTTCTCTCGCCCTCGTTGCGATTGAGACTTTCTCTTCTATCGCCCTCGTTGCGATTGAGACCTTTTTTTCTCTCGCCCTCGTTGCGATTGAGACCTCCCCTTTCTCTTGCCCTAGTTGCAATCGAGACCCTTGCTTCCTGTGCAAGTTTGGTGTGTGTGTGGCTTGCTTCCTGTGCAAGTCATGACTAGGATAGGTTGGCCCTTGTGCCAGTTAGCTAGAAACCTTAACTTAGGGTCGACTTTGCATGACAACATCTAGGCTCGAGTCGTAGTCTCCCTAGTGTTGTGTCTCCCTCTGTTATCTGGTTAGGCTAGTCCTTCTTTTTTCCCTGCGTAGGGGAACTACATCGCCCTGATCTTCATACCAGATGAAGTATGTAGGCAGGAGATTGAGCTGATCTCTCTGGGCGCCTTTTTTTTCTTTTAGTGTGTTGTTTGACAGTTGCTAGGCTCGAGTGCCTGACTCCTTAGCAATTTGTTGTCTGTTTGTTTGAGTGTGTGCTTGATAGTTATAGGCTCGAGTCCTCGACTCCCTATTAACTTGTTGTGTTGTTGTGTGCTTGGAAGCTGATGTAAGACCATCGAGTGGCATTCGGGTTCCAGTGTGTGTGTGTTTTGGTTCGGATGCTGATGTAAGTCCAGTGATTGGCATTCAGGCTCCACGTTTGCCTTTGCCTGTGTTTTGTTTGTGTGTGTGTCAACCGAGCTACGAACGCTCTGATTCTCCTTCGTCAAAGGAGATACGTATGCATAGGATGCGACATCCTAGCGAGCATGTGTCGTTTCCCCATTCCGAACTACTTCGACTCTGATGTCTATGTCTGATAGACTAAGTAGGCCCAGGATACGATGTCCTGCCGAGTCAGTTTCAGTCTGTTTTCTTGTGTCTCCTTCAGCCAGTGTGTGTGTGTGTGAGCAGTGTTTTTAGCAACCATTTTCCCTTCCTTTTGTGCGTGGATCCCGTAGAGTACTACGGATGCGTAGGGGTGCTAATACCTTCCCTTCGCATAACCGACTCCCGAACCCATTCTCTTTGGTCGCGAGACCATGTTCTTTCCCAGGTTTACTTCGAGCGTTTCCTTTCCCTCTTTTGGGATAAATAACGCACGGTGGCGGCTCTGTTGTTCTTGTTTTCCCGCCGGTTTTTCGCGTGATGCGACAAGAACTACGAGAGGTGGATTGCGCAAATGAAGGTCATCTTCAGATTTCAAGATGTGGTTGAAGTCGTCAACGATGTAATACTTGTATTGGAAGCGAATGCAAACGATGTTCAGAAGGTTGCGCATAAGGAACAAAGGAAGAAAGATGGAAAAGCTATATTTTTTATTCATCAGTGTGTGGATTGTAACGCGTTTGAGAAGTTTATTGTAAAAGAAACTTCCAAAGTAGCCTGGAAAAAGTTAACGAACTTGTATGATGGAGATAAAAAAAATGAAGAGGGTGAAGTTGGAGATGTTGAGACAGCAGTTTGAGATAACACAAATGAAAGAAGATGAGTCAATTGTTGATTTCTTCTCAAGATTAATGTTACGCACGAACTAGATTAAGGCGTGCAGTGAGTCGATCAATGCTTTTCAGAAGATTGAGAAAGTTTGAGGTCTTTGATTGCAAATTTTAATTACATTATAATGTCTATTGAAGAGTCCAAGAATCTAACTGAGATAAAGTTAGAAGAAATTCAAGCTTCATTAGAGGCTCATGAGATGAGGCCTAAACATATGAACTCATAAAGGGAAAAGTTGGATGAATAGGCATTGCAAGTAAGATTCATCAAGAAGTCTGGAAAAGAAAAGGCGAAACAGAAAAAGAATCTTGCAAATGATGAGAAGTCAAACAACAATTTAAAGAATCGCCCAGATTCAACTAAGAAAGTCTGGGGCAACAAATATTCGGAGAATAAAGTTTACATGAATGAGGTGTGGTGTTACACCTGTCAAGGATTTGGTCATTATGCTTGAGATTTTCGAAGAAAGAAGGAATCAAGAGCAAAAGATAATACCGAAATGCAATATGCACATGTTGTAGAAAGTGACTATGATGATATGCTACTCATGGAAAATACTCAGTCGAACGATGAACAAACCAATATGTGTTACCCGGATTCAGGATGCAGTAACCACGTGATTGGCAATAAAAACTAGTTCACAAAGTTAGACGAATCAGTCAAGAAAGTGGCCAGGTTTGCAAATGGCATGTATGTCACATCAAGTGCAAAAGGAAACATAGTTATGGTGAGAAAAGATGGTAAGAGGGTCATCATTACTGACGTATTATATGTACCTTCAATGACAAGTAATTTGATATGCATATGTCAATTACTTGCAAAAGGGTACAACATGAAATTGGAAGAAATCTGATGAAGGTGTATAATGGTGAATGAAGGATGATCTTGAAGGCACCATTGGCAGCTAAAAAAACATTCAAAGTAGAGATTAACATGGTTGATCATCAATGTCTTTCTTCGACTATTGTTGAAGACAAAAATTGGTTATGGCATCATAGGTATGGACACCTAAACTTCAGATGTCTATGTATGCTCAACCAGAAAAATATGGTGTATGGCTTACCTCAAATGAAGGAACCAAGTCAGGTGTATGAGGACTTCTATAAGGCAAAGAAAACAAGAAAAACATTCAAACATGATTTCTCCATGAAGTAGAGAGAAAAGCTGGAGCTTTTTCACTCTGACGTGTGTATACCTTTTGAAGTAAGGTCAAATAGAGGTAATTATTATTTTCTAATCTTCATAGATGAATTCACCAGATAAATATGGACTTACCTTATTTAAAGGAAGAATGAGGTATTCACACAATTCAAGAAGTTTAAGTTGCATGTCGAGAAACAAAGTGAATGCAAGTTAAAGAAACTGGAAACTGATAGTGGAGGTGAATACACCTCTAGATAATTTGCAAGATTTTGCAATGAGGAAGGTATATATAATGAGGTCAGAACACCCTATAAACCTCAACACACTGGTATAACCGTGAGTAAAAATATAATTATAATGAACATGACCATGAGTATGTTGAAAGCCAAAGAAATGCCAAAGAGATTTTGGGGGTGAAACAACTTCTACAACAATATACATTCTAAATTGATGTTCAACTAATAAGATAGTCGAAAAGATACCTTATGAGGCTGAACAAGACTTAAGTCAAATGTTAGTCTTATTATGGTATTTGGATCAATGTATTTTCAAGAATGTACCTAAACAATTGAGGAAGAAGCTAGATGATTGAAATCAGACCATGGTGTTCATAGGTTATCATTCGAATGGTGCATAAAAGTTGTATTTTTCAGATGATGATAAGCTAGTGATCATTAGGGGTGTTCTAGTGGACAAAAGAGAAGAGTGGAGTTTGACTCATGGGTTAGTTTGACATGAGCAATATACAATCGAAATTATGCTTGAATAAGAACAATGAGTTGAATACACAACCAATCGAAATGAAGAACCACTTTAGTATAATGTTTGAAGATCTACCAGAATGAGAATTGGGTCGACATGGATATGATAGATTTCCATATTAATCCATCAATGTAGATGGTGGGTTCATAGAATAAGTGATTATGATGACTGAATAAGAACCAATTGATTTGGTTCAAGACATGAATGATTCAAATTGGTCAGAAAGCATGCAATAAGAACCAGGGCAAATGAGAAGAATAGACCTGGTAGCTTGTAGAAAATTCAACCAAGAAGTCAATTGATGTGGAATGGGTCTACAAGTTGAAGCTAAGGCTAAATGGTGAAATTTCCAAGGATAAGACAAGACTGGTGGCAAGAGGTTTATTGCAAAAACCTGGCATCGATTTCGACGAAGTCTTTGCACTTATTGCAAGGAGGGAACCATCAAAAATGTTGTGTCGACTGTAACATATAAAGGATTAAAGATACGTCAATTAGATGTTAAGTCAAAATTTCTGAATGGACCATTGGAAGATGAGGTCTATGTCAATCAACCATCAGGATTCAAAATCAAAGGGCACAAGCAGAAGGTGTGTATATTGAGGAAGGATTATCTATGGTTTGAAGCAAGCCCCAAGGGATATGAATAAGAGAACATATAACTTCATTATCGAGACATGTTTCATAAAATTCATATTAGCGCATTGGGTTTATGTCAACAATGCAAGCAGGATCAGTAAAGTCATTATATGCTTGTATGTAGATGACTTGCTGGCTATAGGTGTTGATGAAGCAGAAATAGAAAGGTTCGAGTCAAAAATAATGCAGGAATTTGAAATGTCCAACCTAGGGAACGTGTCTTATTTCTTAGGTATGGAGCTTAAAGACACAAGTGAAGTAGTGTTTCTGCACCAGAAGAAGTCTGCACAAGATATCTTGAAAATGTTCAAGATAAATAATTTTAATGTAGTTGTCACACCATTGGAGACTGGAGCAAAATTGAGAAAGGATACAAATGATGAGTTTGTAAGTGCAACACTGTACAAGTAAATCGTTGGATCCTTAAGACATCTATGCAACATCAGGCCAAAGACTTGTCAAAGTGTTGGTTTACTAAGCAGATTCATGGAGAAGCCACACGAATGTCATCTCACTACAACCAAGAGAGTGTTGAGATATATAAAAGGTACAATTGATCATGGTGTGTTGATGCTAAGGAGAAAGAATACAAGCACAAATGCATAAGTACGTGGTTACACCAAATCAGATTTTAGTGGAGATCAAGATGAGAAGAAGAGTATTGCAGGCTACATATTCATGATTGGAGGTGGTCTAATCTCTTGGAGCTCAAGAAAATAAAGCATTGTGGCTTTGTCATATTGTGAAGTTGAGTACGTGGCTACATCGTATGCAACATGTCAAACAACATGGATATATAAATGTTACACGAAGAGCTCAAGATCATGGAACCTAAGAAAATGAAGTTGTTTGTCAGTAACAAGTCAGTTATCGACATGGAAAACTATCCTGTGTGACATGATCGAAGTAAGAACATAGAGATAAGGCATCATTTTATTAGGGATCAAGTAAACAAAGGAAAACTTGAACTTAAGCATTATGAGTTAGAATGACAACTAGTTGATATACTCATCAAGCCCTTGAGGGAAGTTAGGTTTGATGAGTTGAAGAGAGACATTGATGAGAAGTCTCCAAAATATGAATTAGGTGGTGTATTAGAATATGTAATTCATTGTTCGACCTAGTTGAAATAGTAAGTCTAATAGAAGTTAGTTGTATTCAACAGAGTCTTATACATCACGTAGTTGCCATATTGTGTAAGCGTGCATTCAACTGAGTCAAATCTCTCTCTCTCTCTCTCTCTCTCTCTCTCTCTCTCTCTCTCTTCTTTTTCATTATTCTTGAAACCTTAATTGTTCAAACAACTAGAAGCAAACAAGGCAAATAATTATGTTCTTTTGGTCTTACGTTCGATTATAAAGATAAGGAGTTGTTACATGAGAGAGAGAGAGAGAGAGAAAACAAAAAAAAAATCAACATTTAAGAAAATCAGTTATAAAGCCTAACTAACAATATGAGCGAAAAGTAATTAGTTATCTTATTCGAGATTCCAAAGTGAAATGACTCTAACAAGAAGACTGATTTATTATTGACTAAAAATTAAAGATAAACATACATATAATCAAGATAGTAATGTCATGTTTGGACTACACATTGTCCTAAATGTACGAAAATAAGCCATAAGGGATAAAGAAAGCTCCCATTTTACTATTAGAAAGAGGAAACCGACTAGACAAAATACTGGCATGCCATGTTATGTGATGGGTTTTTAACTTTTTTTTACCTTCTTCCTTTCTTGGTTTGAGATCATTGTTGGAATATTTTTAAATATTATTTTAATATTTTAATATATATATATATATATATATATATATATATATATATATATATATATATATATATATATATATATATATATATATATTGATTATATTGATAGTTTTATTTAAATAAAATTAAAAAGCTAATTAAATTTTATTTAAAATTAATTAAATAATTAATTGGATATGAACTTAAATACGACGGAATGTCCCGATAATCCATTTTGAAATAATGAAAATTCTAATTGATCATTACTATATAAATAGGTTATGGTTCACAATACACCACATGCAAATAATTTATCTATTCTCTCCATCTTAAGAGTATTCAAGATATTGGAAGTACCGATTGAGGAAGAACTACACAAGTTATCGGTGTTCGTTATTCAAGAATTTTCCCAATGAATTCAAGTATTCATAAAATCAACTTGTAGGTCATTTAATTTTATACATGTTTGCATGACTATCTAGTTTTCTCACTAAAATTATATATTATATTTTGTTGAGCGTATATTTTATTGATCGTTATTGATTTAATTCTAACAAATGATATCAAAGTCGAACGGTATCAGTCGGTAAATTACCGTAATAAAATTGATATTTCAATTGAAATATATATATATATATATATATATATATATATATATATATATATATATATATATATATATATATATATATATATATATATATATATATATATGTATATATATATATATATCAAATGACACAAATGTGTCAAACTTAATAACATGACATCTCCGATAACTCTTCATCTTATGTCCGTATAACAAAATCCATTGCTAGATTGAAAGTTATTATCATATAGATCATGTTTATAAAATTTCACATCAATCAAAAATCATTTGATATATTAAAGAGAATGATAAAATTAAAGGTTTTCATGAAACTTTGTAAGACATTCGTTTTTATGTATTTCGTTGACATTTTATATAATTTTCGATTGATATTAAATTTTATAAACATGATCTATATGACAATAGTTTTCAATCCAATATAAAATTTTGTTATACGAATATGTGATAAAGAATTTTTAATATAATTTTATTGACATATTTGTGTCAATTGTAAACTTTTAGTGAATTTTTTTATACGCAGCAATAGTGCGTAACATTACAGGAAAAAATATGATACGTTAAATTTTATGATTGCAAATTTTAATTTCTTTTATTTAAGTAGCACTACGACTACAATCCATAACAAAAGAATAAGGTTTTTTTTTCATATATTAATAATAATAACATTATTAACTGAAATATAAAAATTAAATGTTTGAATTGATTTTTTTTTAATTCTGTCAAAATCTATTTTAATTGTGCATAATTAAATGTATTTATTTTATTTATTAAGTAGTTCTTTTTAATGTATTTTTTTAGAACAAGTGTCTTATTTTACTAGTCTATACGAAACACTAATCTATATTTTTAATTTTCAGATTAAATCATGTAAATATTTTATTGCACAACTATGATAGTTTAATAATCATTTGATTATTAAACAATTAGATAAATATACAATTTTAGCATTACATTTACATGTAATGTTTTTGTAAATTTTAAGACATTTTTATTTAATTTATTAAATCAAAAATATTTTTTAATTTTTGTTCAGTTGGTTGAAAAAAAAAGTTGTAAAAGTAACATTTGTTGCGTTAATTTTGATTAAATCAGAATCACAAAAAATGTAGTTTGTAATTGTTCATGAGAATTGTTATAGTCGGCTAAAAGTAAAATATTGTTTAACTGAATAATTACATAGTTGTGATGGCAAATATGTAGTAATGATTAAATTTATTCATATGACTAATGATTAACGTTAAAAGCATTCATTATCTCACAGGATTTATTACTGATATTTTATCATTACGTGAGAGTACCGCTTACAGTTAGTTTTTTACAATCAAAGATTGAGAGTTGATTGTGTTTTTGGTATCTTGTCTAGGTCTTATTTAATTTGCATATAAATAATATTGTGCATGTCCATATGGTTATTTGGCATGTCTATTAATGTTGCTGTACATTTGTCGTTCTTTTCAATTGATCCAGTTGTCGCTGCTACTGCTTCAAATTTTGATGCTCAAATTAACTCTATTTTTATGCTGAGTGGGGTAAACTTTAAGTCTTGGAAAGAATATGCGGAGATCGTTCTTGGATGCATCCCTGGGGAAGAACATCTCATTACTACTGTTGGGAACTCAAATGCAACTAAAATAGAAAAATAGGACCGATCTAACCGGATGTGCTCCTTGACGATCAAAATATTCATACCTGAAATGATTAGGAGTTTGATTGATGAGAGCAAAAGTTCCAAGAGATTCCTCGAAACTGTGGATAAATTATTGCTAAAACGATAAGGTTGAGACAAGTAGTACCTTGTCCACACTAGTTTTAATGGGTTATAAAGGTAAATGGAATATAAGGGATGATATCATGGAGATGTATAATCTCACATCAAAACTCAAAACACTAAAGTTAAAACTTTATGAGGATTTGATTGTGCACTTGGTTTTGATCTCTCTCCCGATACATTTTGGTCAATACAAAGTGAGTTACAATACTCAGAAGGACAAACAGTCTCTTAATGAGCTCATATCTCATTGTGTATGAGGAAGAAAGACTAAGGGGAAAGAAGGCTGAAAGTGTTCACTTGGCTACTATCTCTCAAAATAAAAGAAAGAAGGTTGTATGGTTTTTTTTCAAAATAAGAAGACAAAGGAACAACCTAAGGAGTCCAGTTGCTTCTTTTGTAAGAAGGTTAGATACATGATGAAGTAATGTTTGAAATACACCACATGGTGTGAAAAGAATGGTAATTTCTCAGTTTTGTTTATTCTGAAATCAAATTAGTTTTTGTACCTAAGGATACTTGGTGGATAGATTCTTGTGCTACTATTCATGTTAGTATGTCAATGTAGAGATGTCTAAGGAGCCATCTGGCAAGTGATGCTGAAAGATTCATTTATGTGGGAGATGGAAATAAAGTTGCAGTATAAGCTATTGAGACTTTTATATTATTATTAAAGATTGGTTTTCATTTGGATTTGGTTGAGAATTTTGTTGCTTCATCAATTAGACGAAATTTAATTTCAATTTCTATTTTGGACAAATCAGGTTATACTTGTTTGCTTAGAAATAATAAATTTAGCCTCTCATATGATTCAAATATTGTTGATTCCAGTTCTTTAAATGATAATATTTATATGCTTGATATTGAATGCTCTTAAAACAAAATAATGCAAATAGAGTCACATGGTACAAAATAAAAGTTAAATTAGAATTTTGCCACTTTATGGCATAAGCGATTAGGACATATCTCTCAACAAATAATTCGGAGACTTATGTCAGAAGGTATTCTTTGATCCCTTGATTTATCGGACTTTCAAGTCTGCATTCAATGTATTAAGAGTAAGCAGACAAACAAGAGAAATTTCTATGCTAAAAGAGATAAGAATGTGTTTGGATGAAGCATTTTAATGAGGAAAAATAATTTTTTGAAAGAATTTGAAATGACGGACCAAAATCCATTATTTGGATAAAAAAATGGAGAATTGTTAAAATGATGTAAATTTATGGAGTATTTTATTCGTGTTAAATTTAAAGAATTTAAAATAACATCCAACAGTAAAGAAATTCAAATTGTTTCCTCACTCTATATAATGCAAATGTTAAATTATTTATTATTAATTTTTCAAAATTTGTAAGATGATCCTCATGTTTTATAAAAATTTCAAATTCAACATCCAGGGCCATTCACGCTTGTCCTCAATGAATGTGAAATTGTTCTGAAATACACTATGTCAGAAAAACCCATCATGAATAGAGTTACAGAACAACAAAACTAGATTCTTAAGGATATAATGAGGAGTATAATTAGTCATTCTTCTCTCCTAAAGTCATTTTATGGAGAGGCATTAAATATCGCAATTCATATCCCTAAAAAGAGTACCTAGTAAAATAGTAGCTAATACCTTTTATGATTTATGAAATGGGAAAAATCCCAACATTAAGCACTTGCACATTTTGGGATGTCCAGTTGAAGCAAGGCCTTATAAGCCCATGAAGGTAAGTTGGACGCAAAGACAATTAGCTATTATTTTATTGGATATGTTGAACATGCTTACACGTACAAGTTTTATAATCTCATTATTAGAACAATTTTTGAAAAGGTAAATGCAATATTCCTTGAGGATGTAGAGTTTGGAGGGGAATGAAGCATAAGAAGTGTTGTCTTTGATGAAGAAACTTTTTATCACAATGATCAAGTCCTTGTACCTATCTTTGTTCCAGAAATAAATCTTGAAATGAATAATGATGTTATTCCTAACATCCCTCAAGAATAATACAATACAAAGTTTCTTCCTCAATCACCACCTATAGTCAAACTTAACAACCTCAAGCACTGTTATTAAGAAGATCCAATAGAGAGAGGAAAAGTGCAATTTTAGATGATTATGTTGTATTTTTTCATGAACATGATGATGGAATTGGTTTGACTAAGGAAGATGTTATCAACTTTATTCAAGTTATACGAAGTCCAAACACTCTTAAGTGGGTTGCTGCCATAAAGGATGAGATAAAGTCGACGACTGACAATGATGTTTGGGATCTCGTTAAATTACCTGAAGGAAAGAAACCAATTGGTTAAAAATGGATATTTAAAACCAAAAAGGAATCAAAGGGTAACATTGAGAGATATAAAGTTTGCCTTGTCTCCAAAGGATTTACTTAAAAGGAAGGTGTTGATTATAAAGATACTTTCTCCCCAGTTTCTTGGAAAGACACTCTTAGGATCACGATGGCATTAATAACTCATTTTGATTTAGAGTTGCATTAGATGTATGTAAAGACTATGTTTCTAAATGGAAACATTGAAGAGATAATATATATATGGTGCGACCAGAAAACTTTGTGTCAGGAGACCAATAGTAAATCCATCTATGGTCTGAAACAAATTTCTCGTCAATGGTATTACAAATTTCATCAATTTATATCCTTATTTAGTTTTTAGTCTAATTCAGTTGATAATTGTTGTTACCAAAAGTTTAGTGGGAGTAAATTCATTTTCTTGGTAATATATGTAAATGACATCCTTTTAGAAAGCAACAATATATGCTTATTGCACGAAACTAAGAGATTTCTCACAAATAACTTTGAGATGAAAGATATTGGGGATGCCTCATTCGTTTTAGGAATTCAATTACTCAGAGACCACTCTCGAGGTATTTTAGGATTTTTGTAGAGGATCTATAATCGTACAGTTCTAGATATATTCTCAATGAAAGACAACAAACTAAGAGACAGGCTCATTGCTAGAGACAACAAGTTTATCTCAAACAATACCCCACTACAGATCTTGAAAAGGAAAAAATGCATAAGATTCCATATACTTCAGGTGTGGGGAGTCTTATGTATGCTCATGTTTGCACCCATTCCGACTTAGCATTCATTATAGAAGTTTTTGATAGATATCTAAGCAACCCTGGTGTGCATCATTGTATAGTAATAAAGTGTGTAATGCGCTACCTGAAGAAAACAATAAACTTCATGCTCGCTTATCAGAATTCAAATAACTTGGAGATTGTTGGGTATTCTGACTTTGATTTTGTAGGATGCCCGAATATATTTGCTTATATATTTATCTTGGATGGAGGATGCGTCTCTTGGAAGTCTTCAAAACATACTTTAGTGGCTCCCTTCACCATGGTGACAGAGTTTGTGGTTTGCTTTGAGGCATCGAATCATGAAATTTGACTACGAAACTTTGTCATATGTCTACACATCATTCGCAACATCAAAATGCCATTGAAGGTTTATTGTGACAATAGTGCATTCGTGCTCTACTCTAACAATAATATGAGTTATACCATGTTAGAATTAATTGATATCGAGTATCTTGTTGTGAAAGAAATAGTACATGATAAACAAATTTTGATATAACATATAGGGATAGACTTATTCTAGTTGATCCGCTAACCCAAGATCTAACAACTAAGGATTTTAACGGGCATGTTGCTCACACGGGTCTTGGTTTTGAGATTGACTTAGATTAGTGGGATTTTTGTCCTTATTTTTTTTTATGTTTTATGCTTTGGTTTTATTTTGGTACAAGCTTTATATTATGTTTTATTTTCTGCATAAATAAAAACTTATGAGGTATTATCGTTATAACAATATCAAGTTTTTTTGTTATGTGCAAATATTTTAATTTTGAGTTGCACCTAAGAAACTTTTGTTTGATCTCACTAAAGACTTTAGTAGGATCAGTTGGAAATATGCATGATTTAGATATCACATTGCATGAAATTTACATGTCGCTCACCCATATTGATATATGTCATCAAATACATTAATGTGGTGGTCGTCGGTGTTCTATCACGTTATACATCAATGATGACAACCTCGGTGGTCCCATTATTGATGTATGAGGTGGAAGAAATTGTAAAGTTAAAATCTAACAATAAATAGGATTCAGATGCACCCTTAAAGAAGTATGATATAGTTATTATGATATATTGCCCAAGCAGGAGACTATGGAATATTTTTAAATATTATTTTAATATTTTAATAATTATTATATGAACATATATATTTTAATTATATTAGCTATTTTACAAAATTAAATTCCTTAAGAAATTAAGTGATCAAAAAGGTTAAAAGGCTAATGAGATTTCACTTAGAAATTAATTAATTAATTGGGTATGGGCTCAAACATGAGTGATGTCTGAATGGTCCATTTTGGAATAACGGGAACCATAATTGACCATCACTCTATATATAGGTTATGGTACTAAATATATCGTACACAAGCAGATTATTTCTTATTTCCATCTGAAAAGTATTCAAGACATTTAGAGTACCGGTTGAGGAAGAACCACACAAGCCATCGGGTATTCGTTGTTCAGATTTTTTTTAATGAGTCTAGGTATTCCTAAAATCACCTTGTAGGTCCTTTAATTTTATACATGCTTATATGAATATTCGGTTTCTGCACTAAATTAGAAGTTATACTTTGTTGAACATGTATATTTGATTGGCCATTATTATTTTAATTCTAACAAGATGTTGTTCACATAGAAGTAATATAAAAAATACATATTATAAATTTCAAATGGTATTTTCACAAAGAAGTGTAAAAAAACAAAATAGAAGTGGATATTTTAAAATATCTACATTTGCATACAAACCAATATAATTTAGTTCAAAGATGTCACAATTAACAAGCACGGTGAGATAATATTTTTTGCGTCACTTGTCCCTTCATTTGTTTTCCAAAGATTAATGAAAAATAGTACTTCAATTTTTCCTTATTGCTCTGCCTCCATTACCACTTCATCAACTTTTTTTATCCATCTTTTGTTCATGTACGACTTGTTTACAAATTTTCATAACTTGGATATGACAATTTTTCATCACCAGTGAAATATTGTAATAACTAGTTGTTATTTTTGACTCATTCCTGAATAGATCTTGTGCAAATAGCTCAAAAACTATTGTCAAAGATTCTAACTCAAACACTGGTATGCAAGGTGGTAAATTTTTTATTAAAGTGACTCACATTCCTCTTCGGCAATTGTAATAAAGTGTGTCTCATATGGTTGGGGAGGAACATAAGGTTCTTATTTTTCCTCCCCAACTTTATTTTCCTCTCTTGTTTCCTTTTACTTCTTAAAGTTAAGTCAAACTAATTAAATAGAATAAGGATAATGATAACTTGTGTCCTTGGGGCACATGCTAAGAAATCCACTAATAAAAAATTTATATTGAAAAAATCAATAGAATTATTAATTATAAATTTTTAATAAATTCAATACATAATTTTTAAGAATTTGTTTTCTATATTTATCTCTTAATTTGTGCTCTTGGAGCATAAGTTAGCATTATCCATAAAATAAATCATAATAACAATTTTCATTTAAAATATTTTCTCATATTTGTCAGTTAAAATGAGACAAAATTTATTTAAAACTTTTAAAATATGTAGGTCATTTTGATTTGTTGTATTAGACAAAATAACATATGTACAAGATGTATTTTTGGCAACATGTGGAACAAGATGTTCCAACATCTGAATATGTTGATAGCAAGAGTTGTTTAGCTAAAGTGTTTGACAGAACCAGTTAATCAAGAGTTATTTAGTTAAAGTACTTAAAGAACTAGTTAAACGATAAGCATTATGTTTGAGTTTTGAATATCTTCAGATATCCTTAAGAGTTGTGGTGTTGACTTCTTCAAGATATAGAGGTATGCTTTTTGGAAGAAGATTGTGTTGTTATCCATACTCAAGTTGAAAAGATTTGAATATGGTTCATTCAAAGAAGATTTGATTGGATGTAATTTCAAGGAAGATTTGGTCCAAAATTTACTCTACAAAGAAGACTTATATAAAGAGATTTATTTTGGATGCTCAGGTGTAACATGTGGAAATCGATGTTCCAATATGTGTGCTACAACATTTGGTATATGTCAATAGACATATGTTATTGTGTGTTGCAACATCTGATCTCTATCAATAGACAAATATTACTGCAATTATGGTGAAGAAGGGTGTACTGCAATATCTGGTATTTTTCAACAGACAAATCTTATTGCAGTTGGAGTGAAGAAGGGACATCTGTGGAACATGATGTTCCAACAATATGCAATATTTGGTCCCGGTGCAGTAGGTCAATGTTGTTTTGTTTTTGGAGCAAAAATATGGTTAAAATTCAATCATATATGTTGTTATATTTTTGTAATGCATTTGTGAGATTTGTTTGACGGATGTTGAAGATAAAATCAATTTAAATGAAATTTTAAATTTGAATTAATAAAAAATCATATCTTTTGTTGGAGATCTTTATAGAGCAAATCAAATCCAATAAATCTGTTATTATTCTAGACAAAATTAAATCAGAAATCCAATGGAGAAAGTCCCAGAATTGCATTACTATTTAAGAATAATCAAACCTCAATTTTGAGGTGTGCATGTTTTGAAGATACCTAGTGTTAAGGTTTATCTTTTGAGTCTTTGTTTGTGCATCACTCTAGCGCCTCCTTTTATATCTCAAGGCATAGAATTTGGTTTGCTAGTTGAGTTTAAAACTTTATTCCAAGACACCAAGTCCATGAGCTTGAGAATAAAGTGTTTCTTGTATTCCATGTTAATTCATAATAAGGATTAGTGTAGAATCTTTATTGTACACCACTATATGATTCAGTAACTTGACATAGTTGTTGATTTGTCTTAGTTGAGTTGTAAATTCAACAATCATTGTGTAAATGATTAAGTTGATCACTAGGGGTTAGTGATTGAAAAAAGTGAGTGGGTTCTCATATGTATGAGATACCTAAATAGAAAGTCACTAGGCTTAAGGAGATGCATAAAACTTCATAGGGTTTGAAGGTTCTTATAAGACTAATTATTCTTATTTTGAAGTAGTGGATTTCCTTTATTATAGTGCCCCTAGACGTAGGTGTGGTTTCACCAAACTAGGTTACCAATTTTCTTGTATTCTCTTTATTCCTTTTCTGCTTCATCATCTTGTATAAGTTAAGATATTATACACTATTGACATACTAATATATCATGTTGGACGAGTTGTTTCAACAGTGTGTCTGACGTTTGTCCTCTGAGAAACATAATTTTAAAATATTATTAAAATTTACAACAATTATAACTTATTTCTTTTTATTTGATTTATTTAGTTACAAGAGGAGACATGGCATTATTACATTGGATTTTAAGCAATTACAAAAGACACTTCATATTAAATTAAAATTTTAAGATATTAGGTAAATGAATCATTCCACTTATATAATGTTCAACATCTATTTTTATTTAATATGAGAATCTTATTCACACTTGATATTCATACAAGTATATCCTTAAATGTGAGTTCATATATTATTTGGGACCTCAGATATTGATCTCGCGAAGATAAAAAATTCTCACGTGAGTGAAAGGTGAGTAACATCTAAAGATAAATTATGGTAATTTGTTGGCGTCCTCCAATTTTGGTCTGACATTGGTGGTGGTGGTATCTATAAACACTTAGACACTCAAGTTAGTGATCTTCCATGGTGAGAGGTATTTTTAGGGGTAAGAGCGTGTGCACCTTCAATTAATGTCTTCTCTCTTTATAGTAAGGTTCTAGAAATTCAAGAACATATAGCTTATATGCATAACTGTTGTTAGAGTTGGAACATTTGTATAAATATTATTAGTTATATGATATGAAAGTCCACATCCAATCATTTGTCTTGAACAATTGATCTTACAAGACATTTTCATGCTTGTTATTGAGGTCCTAGATGTTTCCATAGGAACATAGCTAGAAAGATGACACACTTGGTTTAACGTCAATGATCTGACGCCACATCAATTAATATTAGAATTCCATTTACTCTTAATTGAACAATGCATTGTCTTCCCAAAATTGGTATCCTTTAGAGGATGTTATATTTGGACTGAACCATGTTTGTGAAGGAGAATGGCGATCCAAAATGCAGCGGAATTTAAAATTTCTCCTTTAATGATCCTTACGAATGGGCATGATCAGTGATAGAATCATTACCTCTTGTGGCGATCACGAATGTTGAACAATGACAATGCCTCTACTCAGTCCACACGAACGTATTCCTTCAATCTCAATGCTAGCTGCTAGGAATGAAGACTTTGAGTGAGTGAGTGTGTGTGTGTGTGTGTGTGTGAGAGAGAGAGAGAGAGAGAGAGAGAGAGAGAGAAACGAAATTGCAAGTGTGACAATGCTTCCACACAAGGGTTCTATTTATAGAACCACTTGTGTGGGCTGTAAGCTAAAAAGCCCACTCAAGTGTATATGGCCCATATCTTATAATATGCCAAAATCACTTAAGCGCGTGGTACCTTACCATATTTCGTATTCTACTTAAGTACACCGTACCTTACGATGTTCTATAATTCACTTAAGGGCACCGTACATTACAATATTCCTTAATTACTTTATCTCTCATCAATCCGTCCTTTGTGTGTGACCCTATAGGTTTTCGCGACATTGACAATTATATTAAATCACGTATTTAACATAATAAACAGTGAGCGGTATCACACATCACTGCTACCCAAGACACAAAAATGTCATGTGATCTGACAAATCCTTCTGTGATAATAATTATGTGTATAATTACCCTTTTGCCCTTATGTCTATATTGAACACAAGGCATAGACCGTGTCATCCTTGTCTAGTTCAATATTGGGCCCATGGACATTTATCATGTTACGCAGGATGGGCAAATTCCATCTAGGTCACTCATGTCCCTTAGCATGCTTCGTGGAGTACCCATCAACTGTCTTTATGGTCATCCAATTACGGATAACGTTTGATCAGCAATAAGACACTCAACTCTACATCTAGGATCCATAGTGGTTTCAGGTCGAAGGGTGGTATACACCATTATCACCATGAGAATAACTTATGACACTTTGCATAACATTCTATATAGTATTCTCATAGCGGGTCAATCCAATATAAATATTACTCTTAATATTCATACCTATGTTTAAGACTTGATAACTCTTTATCCATGATCCATGAGATGTGACCATCAGTCTATAAACATAATAGTCTTCATGCTTTAATGTTATCCCACTTCACAATAAAGCTTGACTACGGATACTTTAAGAATATTGTCCTTATGTCTAATGTGATCTCATGATTAAGTCATACTTGATACATTAAACGGACTAGCTATTCTAGGGACTTTATTAAACAAACATAATAAAGAAAAAGCCTTTTATTATTAATAAATAATTCGATACAAGTACCAAAAGTATTGGCCTCTAGGGCTTACACCAACAGTTTGTTTCTAGGCTAGAACATACGTAAAGATTTTCATTTAAACACACTTACACAGTTGCACCATCGTTGACACTTAGTATTAATGGGACACATTGTTTGGTTACCATTGTTGAGAAGACTAATGAAACAAAGTATCCAATTAAACATCAACTTTATTTTTGTAAGGCTCGACGAATCATCACATTATACTTTTTTTGCGCCAAAAGAACTTTAGACTTTGAACAACCACAAATGTAAAGTTTCATACCACATCTTAACCCAAAATTTTAAGGTATTAAATATATACGTATTTTTATATATAATACTCAATATTCAATTTTATATGGAATAAATCATCATTTTAAGTATTGAAATTGTAAGTGTCGGGAAATTTGATACTTTAAATTTACAAAATGTTATCTTGTTTTCTAAGTTTTATAAGATAAGTCAAAATACTTAATCTAAAAATAAGTATTGTTAGATTTGTTTATGAGTCACATTAAATGACTAAGTTTCAAACTAGTTAAAAATTAAAATTTTAATGCATATTAGAGTCCTCTCATCGAAATTGTTTTGGTTCGAACGAAGGCCTAATAAGAGAAAACCCTATATATGATCCAGAGCTTGGAGACTTCAACAACTCTCTTATACAAAGTATTCCATGTGAATAAAAATGTATGATTCAAATTCACTATCACTCGCACATTGATCCTTATTCTCTCACTAACTTGGGTGTTAGAGTGATCCATCGCACCTGAAGTACAAGTCCATGCAATAACACATTACCTATTTATTTCACTGATAATTTATAGTTTTAAAGTGAGCATTGGTGCCGTCTGTAGGAATCAACCCATGATTCCTGCAAATTTACATGATCAGATTCATCTTATTCAAGTCATAATTGTTGTAATAGTCACACTAAGATGGAGAAATTAAGTATTGATCTTGCTTCCCAAACCACCTTAGATCATTCCAACTTCAAATCATTTCCAGTCTTCATCCTCGATCAGATTGCCCAGGGGTAGCCTAGTGAGAAAGAGCTTCCTCCACATAGCAGTATGCATATTGAAAAGTGATAGAAGGATATATCAGTGTTAGGGTTTCAAGACCACTAGAAGGTGGTCATAACTTCTAAAGCAACATTTCTTATGGTCATAATTGCCATCATAACCAATCATTTGGTGTCAAGAATCCTCATTGATGATGGAAGTTAGTGCAACCTAATGTAGCTCAAAATCTTTAAGAAGTTACAATTACATATGCAAGATCAGAAGTTATGTAACAGAAAGAGCCTTTTAGCATTTCACAACTCTTCAACTCGACCATGGGGAACAATAGACTTATTGGTTTTCTTTGGAAAATGAAAGAACACGACAATTATAAATGTGCTTTTCTTTGTGGTTACTTGTGAAAACATATATAACGGAATTCTTGGGAGATCATTCTTGGCAACACTAAATGCCGCAACCTCTAAAGTCCATTTGAAGATGAAGTGCCATAATTATTCATATCATATAGTACTTGTTATAGCTAATATGTTTGGAGGTTATCTTGTACACGAGGCAACACTAAATAACTCCTTGGCATTCTTTATTATCCATGGGGAAAGGGGATAAAAGGTCAATGATATAACCAACGTAGTCGATATCGACGTATTAGAGAATAAAGCCTTGTAATACGAAGACCATGAGGCTGATTCCGGACATTGACTTTGAATTCATTGAGCTTAAAGATAACCCAATGCAATAAATTTGAGTAGGTGTTGATTTATCGGCCAGAGTAAAGAAAGGAGTCATTATATGACTAAAGGCCAATGTCGACCTCTTCACAATTTCTCCCTGTGAGATATCGAGCATAGACCCAAATGTAGTATTCCATCTGTTAAACATTGATCATTATGCCAAATATGTGTTACAACGAAAGAGGTGGTGGTCCCTTGAAAAGGCCTAAGCAATGAAGACGGTATGGGAACTTACTCAATGCTAACTTTATCTCTAAAGTTAGATATAATGAATGGTTCTCTAATATTGTGTTTGTCAAAAAGGCTTATGGGAAATGGAAGATGTGCATTGATTACACAAATCTCGACTAAGCGCTCCCTAAAGACTCATATCCATTTACAAATACAAATAAGTTGATGGATAATTCAGTTGGATACAAGCTTTTTCCATTCATGGATACATATTTTGTTACAACTAGATACCCATGTATGAGCCGAATAGGGATAAAATAACTTTCATGACCGAGCAATCCAACTACAAATACAACGCGATACCTTTTGGCCTGAAAAATGCAGAAGCGACATACCAGAGAATGATGAACAATGTCTTTAAGGGAGAAATAAGCAAAGTTAAGATCCTTGAAATTTTTATAATTTCAAGTTAAACGACAAACACTTTAACTAGGTGACAAAGTGATAGCAGCCCATGTCCCTAGTTCGTGTTAGCAAAGGTCAGCGTCATGGTAAAGATGTTAGAAAATAGATCTAGGGAATGTTATTTTTCCCAGTACTCGCACCAATACTGGAATATCTTAACAAAGGCCCAAGCTACCAAGTGCAATTGAGACAAAGTGATTTGAATATGCTTTAACACCCCCTCCTTAAAGTCATTAAAAGGCATCTTGCACTTCAGTTTGGAGAACAAGCATTCATATAATGGAATCGAACATCCGTAAAATGAAATTCAAATTATCATGGAGCTATCAACATGGGAGACCAAACATGAAGCATTATCAGGAAACACCATACTATAGTGCTCCTTTAGGACCATATATTCTTAGATGTTATGAGAAAGATAATGTTGGTCATGAGTTCGAGAATGGTTTTGAAAGTTAACGAGATCTCTAACCTCCCTGTCACTAGGATCCCAACCATTCACCATCCTAAAAGTTTTGATATAACAACAAGTCATTTGTTCATTCCGGCGGCCTCAGCATGTTCCAAATATACACGAGACCGTATAGGAGGAAGGGGATTGACATCCATACCCATAACAACGAGACTATCATAGTTCATCCTTTCATCTCCTTTATAGGAATATTTTTTATCTTTGCTAGAATGGGAGCTATAGGGCTCACTACCATCTTCAACGAAACTCCATTAGACTTAGAGCTATCGTTAAGTACGATAAAGTTTGCAATAAGTTGGTTAACCTCTAAAGGGTTAATGTTTGGCATTCGTGGGTTCACTATCCTAGTAGCGGAAGAAGAATCATCACTACTGTGTATATTTATTATATTTGCAGGTACATCTCATATGTTGGTCATTACTAGAATAATGAAAGAAAAACTATGAAATGTAAACAAGAAAGAGAAATATTGTACTTGAAAGATCCGAAAATAGACGTAATGGTTAAATAATGTGACTCAAATAGTGTGTTGGACCAGGAAATATATGATCCAAACAAGGAATAAGATTGCTGAATTGGGTGTTGTTGAAGCTCAGAGAAGAAAATTATAATTTCTGGAAGAAAAGAAACTGGTAGTTTGCGTAAAAGGGCGAAAATAGTTTTTGAAACATTGAGTGGTCCTAATATAGAGAATTAAAATAGGCAAATCAATGGCCCGAAAAAAATGGAGAGACAAAAAATAACAGTTAGATTTCGTCTCGAAAATACAACGGAATTTGAGTGCATTGAGCATCATATGAAGAGGAGACACGTTCTAGTCTAGAAACCTAGGGCCACATGTCAAAGAAATCATGTGAAATATCTCAATGACAAGACTAACATTTAATGCACTTATTCCTTAGGTTATTCATGACAGTTGTCAAACCTCTATACTTTCTTCAAGAAACGACCTTGATATGTGGAACCCTACCTAATTCACTGAAAGATTTACCGCTGTTACACTATGAGAAACCTTGAGGGTAACTATTTTGTACCGACCTAAGACCCAATAAGAGAAAACCTCACATATGATTCATAGTTTGGACACTTTAACGAACTCTCATATGTAAGGTATCATCCATGAAAAAAAATGAATTATTCAAATTCACTCTCACTCACACATTACTCTTTATTTTCTCATTGATTTAGGTGTTAGAGTGTTAATCTTAAATTCCATCTCCATTGCACTGAAACACAAATTCACCGCAACAATGCATTACGTCATCATTTCACCGGTTATTTCTAGTTGTGAACTAAAGATTAAAGCAATTAGCATAGATGAAGAATCCAATACACATAAATATATTTGTATGACCATCATTAACATGAACAAGTCATGCCGTCAATTAATCTGACACGTCAACATGTTTATTAAAATCATTTGATAAAAAATGTATTTTTATTTTAAAAAGCAATTTAATACTTTATAAATTTGGAATTCGAAATTAACAAATATTCACAATTTTCAAATGGTAGTTTACTCATTTTCTAATCAATATTGAATTTTTACTCACTTTTGTGATTGTGATTTGTGATATAATCTTAGAATAGTCAAGCACGGGCATTCCGCATTCGTGTTTCTAACCCCTCGACTCGGAAAAGAGGCACAAAATCCACAGCACGTGCAAACCAACACAAACCAAATCATCCAATAATGATATAGTCTACTTTTTTTCCACTCTTTTCATACTATTTTGCAAAATATTAATATATCTATATGATATTAAAACTTTCTTAGTAAAAATATAGATATTTTCTGTCTCGATTCCTTATGTTCTCAAGGAACCTTTAAAAAGAATTTAAAAGTAGTACAAAACTTATTAAAAAAACTTACTGTTACATAAATTATTTCCTTTTTTATCTTTAACATCATGCTTTAATAAAACCATAAAAAAATAAAGTATGGTCAGAGAGTTAACTTTTCTATTAAATGATAACCTAACCAACTAATGATTCGTCTAACGGTTTATCACATGATTACCAGCTCATCTGGTCACATGGCCAGATCTTTAAGAAAATTATTAAAATGAATTAAGCAAGTTGGTGGTAATGTAAATATTCTTTAGAGGTGGTTGCACACATGCACGTGTGGAGAATCACACAATCCAAGTATGCATTGTCTGGTTAAGAAAGTGTGAGGAAGGTGAAGAATGTTAAAAGGAAATTAAGAATAGATTAGGAATAAGAGAAAAGGAAATGATGATTAAGTGAGGTTTGACCATTGACTAGATCAAGCCCAAAACACAATGAAACTTTGCACGTGGGATGGACATTCTACACGTGTGCTTCGCTGTCTTTCTGAACCACTTGAAATGGAAAATGATACGCCAAGTAGGATCCATGTGAGAAAGAAAAAGAAAACTTCTGCAACCATGCATGCAAACAATCAACTTTGCTTCCATTTTTATTATAACTATTATACTCCCCATGTTTCATAAATCTTAATAGATGATTCATATAAACTAAAATTAAGTTATAAACGAAATTAAGATGATATTATCTTCTATAAATCCTAGTTTAAATGACAGAAGTTGATATTCACTGTGATAGATTTAGACGAAATTTTTTTAATGGCCATCATATTAAATTATAATTTATAGATCAAATATTCTATCATAAAACATATATAAAATATCTAAATTATAACCAACATAGAGTTAAAGATAGAGTTGAACATAAAATGATTAAAGAGTATTATTTAAAAATATTTTTAAATAATTATTACGATAATAATATTTTTTATAACGAAACTTTCACTTTGAATAGGCTAAAGAAACAAACGTATAGGTCCTGAGAGCGATATATTTGATTTTTTTTGAAATAATCTTTTCCCTCGTTTTTTTTAAAACAACAATTTTCCTCGATTTTATAAAAATCAAAGTAATATATTTATAAGTGAGTGCCATATTTTCTCCATAAAATAAATAAATCTATTATCTCGGTGTTTTTGAAAACCGAGGGAATATAGCTATAAGGGAACACACTTTGAATCCATGTAACTGCATTTAAGGTTTTTTTCAATAATTTCTCACTTGGCGTCTTCCAATCTTCCCTTTTTTTCTTAGTTAATTTTTTTCATTTTTTTTTCTTTTTAATCAGTAATTCTCAATTCTTTTGTTATCAATAAAAACGAATATGAAAAATAATATGAAAGGAAATATTTCATTAATTAAAAACAGGACAACAAATAACTATTCCATATATTCAAAATTTTGACTTCACTCTACTTCAATAATATCACTATTAACCATCTCTAACGGAGAGAAAAATTCAGAAAGAACTCTTCCATATGGTATGCGGAAAATCATTTCCTCCCTAAAGATGATTATCATTTTCTTTAAGAAGTTAAAAATGGTAAGAGAAAGATTAACTTTGATGTTCTTGGTAAGGAATAACAAGAGATGCTTGTCATCCCAAGTAAGCTTTTCAAGTTGTTTCTCTCTTGGACAGAGATTTGACACTAGAAGTTGATACAAAACTGAAATTCTGGTATCAGATATGAGATGTCGAAGGTAATATCACGACACTAATATCTGAGTAATACAAACAGAATAAAGATAGAGAATAGTAATGCAAGAGACACAAGCAATTGTTTACTCAGTTCGGTCCAACTCACCTACATATGGGGGCTACCAAGCCAGGAAGGAAATTCACTAAAATAGAATCAGTTCAAAGACTCTCCGTACACTTCAACAAGTTACAGTCTTTCTCACCTAATCTCTACCCGTGCAATCTCTACCTAAGCACTCTTAGATATGAGAACCCACTCACTTCCCTACAATCACATATGTGATTTTAAACAACAATCCCTTGAGAAAAGAAAACACTTTTCAATAACGCACTCTTGATTTTACTTCACAGTTTCAATCAAGAAGACACACTCTTGATCTTGCTTAACAACTTTGATCAAGAAGACACACACTTGATCTTGCTTAACAACTTTGATCAAATAGACACACACTCTTGCTTAATAGCTTTAGAGTGACAAATTACAACCACAAATCAGACCAATTCAATCATCAATGGATGACTTGAATGGCTTACAAGTCTTACGACTAAACAAGACATAAACCCTAGCTCTCTCTCTCTCTCTCTCTCTCTCTCTCTCTCTCTCTCTCTCTCTCTCTCTCTCTCTCTCTCTCTCTGTGTGTGTGTGTGTATTTCGATCAGTATTGATTGTATGTTAAAACAGGTTTTCCAAGTCCCTTTTTATAGAAGCTCTCAGCTGGGCTTGGACCTCTTGAAAAGCCTAAATCTATTTTCCAATCAAATCTTCTCATGACAGCTGGTTAGATCTCCTTGGGAAATAAGTAAATCAGGTTGTAATCCATGATTGAATGCGCCTGCAAATCAGATCTTCAATCATACATAGATTGCCATTAGTTGTGCAATCACAAAACACCAGACATTCATACTGAATGTTCTGTGTACAGGATATCATGACATCGGGTCTGACATCCTGGAACAATCCTGCATAATTCCCTAATTCCATTTATAATTTCCAGCAGGTACAAACGTATCAGATGCCATGACATTGTATATGACATCCTGAAACAATCCTGCATAATTATGTTTCTTAAACTCCAGCAGGTACACATCATCAGATGCCATGTCATTATGTCATTCTGAAACAATCCTGCATGATCATGTTCTTGAACTCCAACAGGTACATAGGATATCTCATGTTAAGACATCATACATAACATCTTGTGAACACTCTTTGTTTTACCAAAATTGTTGCCAACACTTAGAACCAACAAACTCCCCCTTTGGCAAATTTTGGCTAAAACATATATCTGTCCTTTTTTTTTGTTCACAAGATAAACTATCAGCAGTTAAACAACATAACAGTAGTTTAATCAGCAGCAGAAGCAAATACAATTACTAGTTATAGCTACTAGTAATACACACATGCACAAGGGTACTTCTCCTCCCCCTAAATCTGTGCAACACAAACAAAATTACTAGTTATGGATGCAACTAGTAAGACACACAAATGTACAAGGGTACTACTTCTCCCCCTAAATCTGTGCATTCATCTCCTTTGATAATAACAACACCTGTAACCACAGCACCTGCAACAATCAGAATGTCATTCTGACATCTGCTTTAACATCGCCACCTGTGCACCACCACATCAGACATCCCCTTTGACATCTGTAAAAAAACAACATTTTGTTTAACAATAGTTGTCCATCTGTCCAGCCACATACATCTCCTCACAGCTCCAGCTCCATATAAACACTTCTCCCCCTTTTTAGTCAAAATTGACCAAAGATGACTAATTAGACAAAATAAATGTCAACTAACCTAGCAGAGAATGTCAAATCAGATGTTACAAAAAAAATATTAAACCATAATTGTGCAGGAGATACAAACCATCATCATACACAGCTGTGATAATTGAGATAATGAACAAATCCAAGGAACTCATTAAGAGCCCAAAATATTACAAACAGACATCAATGAGAACTGCCACAAATTACACATATTAAATTTCAGCATCCATACAGCAAGGGGGGAACAACTATCATAACAGCTACAACTTCATCAGAGCACACCTTGCAAAACCCAGAAATATCCTCTGGGATATTAACCACACACTCCTTTGCTTGCTATATGTTCTCATGAATACAGATCCCCAACCTCCCTCTTAACCATTCAAATTGATTGGCATCCAAAGTTTTAGTGAAAATGTCAGCTAATTGCTTTTCAGTAGTAACATGCTCTAGTGCTATGATCTTTTCTTCCACAAGTTCTCTAATGAAGTGATGCCGAATATCAATGTGATTTGTCCTACTATGCTGAATAGGATTTTTGGAGATATTTATAGCACTTAGGTTATCACAGTATAATGTCATGACTTCTTGTGTGACATTGTATTAAGACAATATTTGTTTCATCCAGACCAGTTGAGAACAGCTACTTCCAGCTGCTATGTATTCAGCTTCAGCAGTGGATAGAGATACACAATTTTGTTTCTTGCTAAACCATGATATCAGATTGTTACCTAAGAAGAAACATCCTCCTGATGTGCTTTTCCTATCATCAGCACTCCCAGCCCAGTCAGCATCGCAGTACCCAGTCAGCATAGAACCAGATCCATGAGTATATAACATCCCATAGTCACTGGTGCCATTAACATATTTCAGTATTCTCTTCACTTGGTTTATGTGACTGACTTTTGGTTCGGCTTGATATCTAGCACAAACACCAACAGCAAATGCAATGTCAGGTCTGCTTGCTGTGAGATATAGCAGACTGCCTATCATGCTTCTGTATAGACTCTGATCTACACTTACACCATTTTCATCTTTGGAGATTTTCACATGTGTAGGAGCAGGTGTCCTTTTATGCTTGCATTTTCCATGCCAAACTTCTTCACAATGTTCTTGGCATACTTGCTTTGAGATAGGAAAATAGAGTCTTCCATCTGTTTGACTTGTAGCCCAAGAAAGTAGGTCAGTTCTCCAACAAGGCTCATCTCAAACTCGGATTGCATTTGTCTAACAAAGTGTTCAACCATCTGTTCTGACATCCCACCAAATACAATGTCATCTACATATATTTATGCCACCATGAGCTTCCCTCCTTCATTCTTCACAAACAGAGTTTTGTCAATACCTCATTTCCTGTATCCATTGTCAGTGAGGAACACTGTGAGTCTCTCATACCAAGCCCTGGGAGCTTGCTTCAACCCATAGAGGGCTTTCTTCAATCTGTACACATGTTATGGAAGATTTGGATATGTGAATCCTTTAGGCTGTTCAACATACACTTCTTCATTTAGGTAACCATTCAAGAAGGAACTTTTTACATCCATTTGGAATAGTTTGAATTTCAGAATACACGCTACTCCAAGCAATAATCTAATGGACTCAAGGCGAGCTACAGGAGCAAAAGTTTCATCAAAGTCTACCCCTTAAACTTGAGTATATCTTTGAGCTACTAATCTTGGTTTGTTCTTAGTAACAATCCCTTGTTCATCAGATTTATTTTTATATACCCACTTTGTACCTATGACATTTACTCCTTCAGGCCTAGGAACCAGTTCCCATACTTCATTCCTCTTGAATTGACCTAATTCATCCTGCATGGCATTGATCCAGAACTCATCAGTCAAGGCTTTCTTGACATTCCTAGGTTCAATCATTGACACAAAGCAGCCATGTGAGATCACTTCCCTTGATCTAGTAGTGACTCTTTTAGTTGGATCTCCTATGATAAGATCTTTGGGATGATCCTTCTGAATTCTGATAGAGGGTCCCTTGTTGAGTTTGTCATCTTCAGGTTCAGTTTGAGGAGGCTCACTTTCCTTATTTTTGTCTGAGAAGTCAGCTGGGGAATCATTCAGAGATGTCTCAACATCGTCTGTGACATCAGTCTGTTGGTCATCCACCACAACATTAATGGATTCCATCAATACATTAGTTATGGAATTAAAGACCCCGTAAGCTCTGTTGTTTGTAGAGTAGCCCAGAAATATTCCCTATCACTTTTGGGATCCATCTTCCTTCTCTGCTCACGATCAGCCAAGATATAGCATTTACTACCAAATACATGGAAGTATTTGACTGTAGGTTTTCTTCCTTTCCAGACTTCATATAGGGTTGTGGGAGTCCCTTTCTTTAATTTCACTCTGTTGTGAACATGGCAGGCTGTGTTCATGGCTTCAACCCAAAAATGGTAGGGCAACTTCTTAGCATGTATCATAACTCTAGCTGATTCTTAAAGAGTTCTATTTTTTCTTTCCACCACACCATTTTGCTGAGGAGTAATGGGAGATGAGAACTCATGGTGAATTCCTTCTGAAGAACAGAATTCAGCAAATTTGTTGTTCTCAAATTCCTTCCCATGATCACTTCTAATTTTGATGACAGGGCTTTCCTTTTCTCTTTGTAGTTTTAGACAAAGCTCTTTGAAGACTTCAAACACATCAGATTTTTCTCTTATGAAATTGATCCAGGTGTATCTGGAGAAATCATCCACTACCACATACACATACTTCTTCCCACCAAGACTTTCTACTTGCATGGGTCCCATCAAATCCATATGGAGGAGTTCCAAAACTTTGGTAGTGGTGTCATGTCTGAGCTTCTAGTGTGACATCCTTGTCTGTTTACCCATCTGACATTCTCCACAGGTTTTTCCCTCATCAATCTTTAAGTTGGGAATTCCTCTAACAGCTTCAACAGATATGATCCTTTTCATACCTTTAAGATGCAGGTGGCCCAATCTTTGATGCCAAATCTTCACTTCTTCCTCTTTGGCTAAGGTACACACTGAAGAGTAACTAGTTTCTTGAGAGCTCCACATGTAGAAGTTGTCTTTGGACCTAACTCCTTTCATGATTACTTCATTTTCCTTGTTAGTAATCAGACATTCAGTTCTAGTGAAGTTTACATTTAGACCTTGATCACACAGTTGACTGATGCTTATTAGATTAGCATTTAATCCCTTAACAAGTAGGACGTTGTCAAGGTCAGGAACTCCAGGGCAATCCAGCTTACCCATTCCCTTGATTTCACCCTTTGCTCCATCACCAAAGGTAACATAACTCATGGCATGAGGGTGAAGGCCAGTTAGCAGATTTTTGTTTCCAGTCATATGTCTGGAGCAACCACTGTCAAAATACCAATCTTCTTTGGCTGACACTCTAAAGGAAGTGTGAGCTATTAGACTTGTAACCTTTGTCCTAGGAACCCATTTCTTTTTGTTGACAGGCCTGTGAGGTTTGAATCTTGATTGATATTGAGTCTGCTCAGGGGTAGGATAACCATATAGCTTATAGCAGAAGGGCTTTAGGTGGCCAAATTTTCCACAGTAATGACATCTCCATTTTTGATGCTTCCCTTTCTGCTGTTTTCCCTTCTGATGTTGAGACATATGATATGACATCTCAGGTTTGTTTTTAGCATGGCTGTACTTAGGTTTAGATTTTGGTTTACAACCAGTGTAACTGCACTCAGCCTTAGATTCATTGAATCCAATGCCAGATTTGTCCCCTGTTATTTGACCAGTCTGGAGAATCTTGTCTAAGATGTCAGATCCATTGTTAAGCATTCTTAAATACTTGGTCATCTCATCTAGTTTGGAATTTAAGAGTACTGCTTCAGTTTTTAACTTGGAGATGGTTTCAACATATTCTTCCTTTTCATTTTCCAGCTGAGCAATCACTTTCCTCTGAGTTTCAACTTGTCTGCACACTCCTGCACTTTTGTGGCATAACTCTTTGTAGGTAGTGGCCAGCTCTTCAAAGGTTACTTCATCATCTCCTGACTCTTCATCAGAACCCCATCTTCCTGTCAATGCAGTCACATGATTTGCAGTTTCTTCTATTTCACTTCCATCAGACCAAGAAGCAGCAAGACTCCTCTTTTGTTTCTTGAGGTAGGTCCCACATTCAGTTTATATGACCATACCCATTACACTCATAGCACTGAACTTCTTTGGGCTTTTCTTCAGACCTTGTTCTTCTGTCAGAACTATTGGATTTACTGACGTCAGATGCGATGTTCTTGACATTAGATCTCACATCAATCTTTTTCATCAGTCTATTGAACTGTCTTCCCAGCATTGCTACCTCTTTTGCTAGATCTTCATCAGTATCTTGACCACCTTCCTCATCTTCCTCTTCAGTGTTTGACATAAAGGTTATGCTCTTGGCTTTCTTTTCAGATCCATCACATATTCCCATCTCAAATGTTTGGAGGGATCCAATTAGCTCATCAACTCTCATATTTGAAATGTCTTGAGATTCTTCTATGGCTGTTACTTTCATAGCAAATCTCTTAGGGAGTGATCTGAGTATTTTCCTTACTAACTTTTCATCTGACATCTTCTCTCCCAAAGCTCCAGAGGCATTGGCAATTTCAAGGATACTCATGTGAAATTCATGAATATTTTCATCTTCTTTCATCCTTAAGTTTTCAAACTTGGTGGTGAGCAGCTGTAGTCTAGACATTTTCACTCTAGAGGTGCCTTCATGAGTGGTTTTAAGAATGTCCCAAGCATCTTTAGCCACTTCACAGTTGTTTACTAATTTGAAGATGTTCTTGTCTACCCCATTGAACATGGCATTCAATGCTTTAGAATTTCCAAGGGCTAGATCATCCTCCTTCTTGGACCATTGTTCTTCAGGCTTCTTATCAGCAGTGACTTCTCCTTCCTTAATAATTACTAGATGATCCCAGCCTGTTAACGCAGTCTTCCAAGCCTTATTATCAAGAGTTTTTAGGAAGGCTACCATTCTAGGTTTCCAGTAGTCATAGTTAGATCCATCCAAAATTGTTGGCCTGTGAATAGATCCTCTATCTCTCTCCATTGTACCAGAAAGTGTTGTCTCTAAATCTCACCCAGAACCAGAGCAGGATGCCTGCTCTGATACCAATTGAAATTTTGGTATTAGATATGAGATGTCAAAGGTAATGTCACGACACTAATATCCGAGTAATACAAACAGAATAAAGATAGAGAATAGTAATGCAAGAGACACAAGCAATTGTTAACCCAGTTCGGTCCAACTCACCTACATCTGGGGGCTACCAAGCCAGGAAGGAAATTCACTAAAATAGAATCAGTTCAAAGACTCTTCGTACACTTCAACAAGTTACAGTCTTTCTCACCTAATCTTTACCCGTGCAATTTCTACCTAAGCACTCTTAGATATGAGAACCCACTCACTTTCCTACAATCACACCTGTGATTTTAAACAACAATCCCTTGAGAAAATAAAACACTTTTCAATAACACACTTTTGATTTTACGTCACAGTTTCAATCAAGAAGACACACTCTTGATCTTGCTTAACAACTTTGATCAAGAAGACACACACTTGATCTTGCTTAACAACTTTGATCAAGTAGACACACACTCTTGCTTAACAGCTTTAGAGTGACAAATTACAACCATAAATCAGACCAATTCAATCATCAATGGATGACTTGAATGGCTTACAAGTCTTACGACTAAACAAGACACAAACCCTAGCTCTCTCTCTATATTTCGCTCAGTATTGGTTGTGTGTTAAAACAGGTTTTCCAAGTCCCTTTTTATAGAAGCTCTCAGCTGGGCTTGGACCTCTTGAAAACCCTAAATCTATTTTCCAATCAAATATTCTCATGACAGCTGGTTAGGTCTCCTTGGAAAATAAGTAAATCAGGTTGTAATCCATGATTGAATGCGCCTGCAAATCAGATCTTCAATCATACATAGATTGCCATTAATTGTGCAATCACAAAACACCAGACATTCATACTGAATGTTCTGTGTACAGGATGTCATGACATCGGGTCTGACATCCTGGAACAATCCTGCATAATTCCATAATTCCATTTATAATTTCCAGCAGGTACAAACATATCAGATGCCATGACATTGTGTATGACATCCTGAAACAATCCTGCATAATTATGTTTCTTAAACTCCAGCAGGTACACATCATCAGATGCCATGTCATTATGTCATTATGAAACAATCATGCATGATCATGTTCTTGAACTCCAGCAGGTACATAGGATATCTCATGTTAAGACATCACACATAACATCTTGTGAACACTCTTTGTTTTACCAAAATTGCTGCCAACACTTAGAACCAATAAAAACTTTTCCAATTGGTAGTAGAGTAGCAGGACTACTAAGATTATCGTAGTTGGCATAAATTAGGTGAATGTGATATGAGTAGACTTTGTTGAATCTATAATGTTCAACACAACAACCTTCCTTTTCACATTTTATTGTCTTAGCAATAAGTGATTGAGTAATTGTGATAGAAGAGTCATTGAGATATGACTGGATTGACTCATCATCATGACCATATGGCCTAACATAGACATTTAACCAGAACTCTTTAACGAGATTAATGTAGATGGGTCCATGAAGAATGTTAAAGTAACCATTCAACTTTTGTTTGCGAATAGTTTTTCTTAAATCAAAACTCTTGTCTTTCAAATCATCGGAATCAACAAATTTGTCGTTGATAACGAACAAAAGATTTTCATCTAAGGTTGTTGAAGACATTTTTGAAAAAAATAAAAGATTTTGAAACTAGGTTTGAAGACACAAAGAGTTGAAAATGAGATGTTGAAATTGTTGAGAGTGTATCAAGTATGAGTATTATGGACAATAGTCTCATATTGGTTGGAAATACAGAGACTTGAGCATTTATAAGTGAGAGAACTCACCCACCTATCACCTTAAGGTTTTAGGTGAATATGTGGTGTGTCTCTCACAAAAAGTGTTGCTCTATAAAAGAAGTCACATAATGTTCAATGCTCCCTAGTGAAAAATTCATCCTCCAACAAATGGTATCAGAGTCTGGTTCGAGAAAGAGACCGACTTACTTGTATCGAAAGTCAACAACGCCAGTAAGGTGAATAAGAAACGTTCCATTGAAAAGTGTTAACATCGCCAATACGGTGAATAAGAAACGTTCTGTGTGGTACAAGTGTTTGTGGAAGTAAGAAGAGCTTTCACTTGAGGGGGAGCATTATGGACTCACACTTGAGAGGGAGTATTGAGAATGTATCAAGTGTGAGTAGTATGGACAATAGTCCCACATTAGTTGGAAATATGAAGACTTGAGCATTTATAAGTGAAAGAACCCACTCACCTATCACCTTAAGGTTTTAGGTGAATATGTGGTGTGTCTCTCATAAAAAGTGTTGCTATATAAAAGAAGTCCCATAATGTTCAATGCTCCCTAGTGAAAAATTTATCCCCCAACAGAAACTAGGAATAATGTTTAAATAAAGTGGAGAATAGGAAGTGAAACAATCAGAGAAGTTCAAACGCCTCCTTGAAAAATCTAAAAGATACGTTATGTTTTTGAATATGGATGATCATTGTTATTCTAGTGATATGATTCCAATGCGCGCCATAATTTTTTTTTTATAGAATTAAAACCATATATTACCCCGATTTTTAACAAAACCGAGGGGACAATCAACTTATTATCTCAGTTATTCAAATAATCTGAGGGTAAAAACAATTAAGAACCCTTTTTTTTATTATTATAATTTTTTTTAAAACTAAATGATATATCCTATCGGTTTCTTTAATAACCGAGGGATAAAATAATCAGATTTTACTATAAAAAAATCGTTAAACAGATTTTACCATAATCATAACTTATATGTAGCCTCTCCAAACTCGAACGCAATATTATTTTGGGATTCATCTCACAAAATGGTGTTGACTTCATTGTTGTTGTTGTTGTTGTATTTAGAAGCTTGAAAAAGTTCTCTATGATGGATTGCAAGTGCAAAAAAATATTTTTTCAATGTTGAAACAAATAATTCCTTTAAAAGTTGGATGCATTCAATGGTTGGATCAGATAACTCCTAGAAATTGGATTAACAATATTTGGAACAAATAACTCCTTGTTTTTCAATATTTTGTGTAAACAATGTAATTTTAAAAAAATCATGTAACTTAGCTTGATAATTTTAGATATTGATCATCGTCCTTAAACAAATCTTTGTCGTCCATTTCATGATTATCAATGATTAAGACACCGCCATTAGTGATCCATGTGAAACATAATCTTTTTTTTCATTATAAAGGCCTTATGATATCTATAATTGATAAAGAAACCTCATGAAGCGTTTGAAACTATCTACATCCTCCACTTTAACTTTTGTCATTAAGAGTTCTCTATGATGGATTGCAAGTGCAGAAAATTATCTGGGTTCAAGGTTTGTGTTTTTAAATATTCATTTGAGCATAAAATTATTTATTTTTTTAACTTTTTTTTATATCAGAAACAAATAACTGCAAGATGAAACATTTGATCTTGCCTAAATAACAAGGAGTCGAAGATCCAACATATGAACTTCAGGGATAAATTAATTTTTATTTTAATATATTGTGTAAACAATGTAATATTCTGGGTAAACATTGTAGTTTCTAAAAAAATATTTATATTTATTTTTTGTCTAAACAACGTAAAGAATTTCAATTAAAAACAAAAATATATCTTACCCCTCGATTTTATTGTAAATTGAGATGTATGAGACGCTAGTTTTGTAAATAATAAAAATATAGATGTTGGGATTCTAATTCATGTGCAAATTAATTTACCCACCGGTGTTTAAAAACCCATGGTGATAAGTCGTTACTTTTCATGACGCCCTTCGTTACTTAGGTACTACAGTCGAGGTAAAATGCATTTTATGTCCTACGTTAAAAACACTTTTTGTAGTAGTGAATGTTCTACTGTTTTTGAATAGCTTGAAATCATCAATAATAGTCTCAGGATTAATACTTGCAACAAATTCTTTTTCAATGTTAACCGTCACACTATCTCCTAGAAAATTAGCTTCATTTTTTCTTCTCAATCTTGTTTTGATAATTTTTATTATAGAAAAGATCTTTGAGTAGTAGCTATAGATATAGGGACAATCATGATAAGACGGAGCAATCTACCAATCAAATAGTAAATTTTCTTCTTTTCAGTTGCAATCAAAGATGAACATAATTCTTGAATAGTTGATAATAAAATGTTGAAGTTTAAATTACAAATTAATCCTCTCTTACTCATTGAAGTTCATAGAATAATGTTTTTCAACTAGAGTAAAAATAGTTATTTGTCAATGGTAGTGAAAAATATTTCAACTCTAAAATAATGCTCAAGAGTTACTTAGTTATTTTCAAGACGAGAACATCCAAATCTTGTTGTTGAATAAACGTTATTAAGATCAGGAATCTCAACATCATATTTTTCACAAAGGGGTTGTATAGAAGTAAACAATTTATCCCAACCATTTTCTCTCAATTCTTGAATAAGAGCTTTTGTTGTACAAATCAAATTCATAGCATTAGCTACATCCTCAGATTGTCGTTGTAAGGCTTGAAAAATTATATTTGTGATCCCCATAATTTCTTTCATTAGATACAATATCAATATGAAATCAAATACCTTCAAATAATTGTAAGCATTATGAGCATCTCCGCGTGAAACATAACTTAATCTTTCCTTTGCAAATTTCCTTGATACAATAAAAATTGTTTCATATATATTTTTCAAGCTACAAATAGAAGATAAGTGTGATCCCCAACGAGTATCCTAGCTCGCTTCAAAGTACAATTTTGATTTTCACCTTTACTAGTTACAATTTCACCAATCTCTAACAATTATTCAATTTCACTAATTGGGAAGTTTATAACTCATCACAACACTTTGTAGAAGAACAAAACAATATTGACAATTAAAGTCAGCTTCTAAAAGAATTTATGAATTTACTTAACTTCTTTTGATGCAGTAACTAATGCAAGTTACAATTGATGAGCAAAACAATGAACATGACATGCATATGGACAATCCTTCAAAAATAGTGCTTGTAAATCATTCCATTCTCCTTTCATATTGCTAGCATTATCATACTCTTGACCACGGATGTTAGAGACATCAAGGTTATGTAAAGAAAGTATATCACAAACCTTTTGCTTAAGAGTTAAAGATGTCGTATCATTAACACATGCAAAGACAAAATTCTCTCTTGTATAAAATCATCTTTATCAATAAATATCAAAATAATAGACATTTGCTCTTTTTTTGGATTCATCATGAGCTTCATCTACAATTATATAAAATTTAGAATCACCAATTTCTTCATGGATATGCGTTATCACCCTACTTGAGAGAATGTGCAAGGTCTCTTTTTGAATTTGATGTCAAGTAAACTTGCCATTAGATTGAGCATTTTCTAAAACAACTTTTTCGTCACTGTAACAAGATAATATTTTTATCAATTGAAGAAAATTGTCTTGGTTTAATTATTTTTTTCTTTCACCATGACCTTGAAAAGTTAACCAACGAACAATGTCAATTGAAATCTTGAGACATAGTCGATTATTCATAATTTTAAGTGAACTTTGATATTGAATAATATTCCCAATGTTCCCATCTTGATTCAACAAGTCTTGACAAGCTTTTATAGCATTTTTGTGTGGTGAACAAGGAACTTCCCCTGTGAGTTTAAGAAATGAATCTTTTTTACAACCTCTAAACCTTGTAGAAATGAACACATTTGAACTAGGATGTTCACTTGGTCTTTTTCTAAAAAGATAACATGGTAAGTAATAAGTGTTGAGAAACAAGTGTGATTTGTTAGATCCACATATCTTGAAAAAATGGAGGTTGAACAATTTATAAGTGAGAGGACCTATACATCTATCACCTTAAGGTTTTGGGTGAATATGTGGTATCTCTTTCACTTATGTATTATTTTGGATCCAATGTGGATGCTCCTCATGATGACACAATAGTAGTAACAAAGTCGATGGTTCAATTAAGGAACCAACTCCTCGTTTTGAAAGTCTTCCTAATAAGGTGGTGGTCAAGCAACATGTCTCATTGAAGTGACATAACAATGGTATACATGTATGTGGATGAAAGAGCTTCCGCTTGAGGGGAGAATAGTGGATGAACTCACACTTGAGGGGGAGATTATTGAGAAAAAAAGTGTGAGTTGTTAGTCACACATTGCTTGGAAAAGTGGAGGTTGAGCATTTTATAAGCGAGATGACCCATTGTAAGTCAATAAATTCCAGTGTGAGAATTCGACAAGGGATTTAGCTGGAATTTCTGAACAAACATAAGGCAAGTTTACATGCCTTTCGACCAGAGATTTTGGAGGAAAACATCAGCATTCGATGCATGAAGGATTTGGCCTGGTACTTAGGAAAATTTCTAAGAGTTTGGTTATTCACCAATCCGACAGTTCAAACGAGGTTCGACTAAGGCAGGATTCAAATTCAAACTAGATAACTGACTTTTGGTCTTATTCAAAACACCAAAGACATGGGGAGACAAATCAAAGGCAAGCCAAGCATGCAGAGATGACATGTCTGATGGAAGATGATTGAACATTGCAGACAGTTAGTTCCGTAGTACTATAAATAGGGATTCTATTGTTAGGATTTGGGGAAGGGGTTGACAAAATCATTATAAACTTTAATACAAACTCAAAGTACCCATACATTAGCGAGAAACGTGTATCTGAATAAAATATACTTGCCCACCAATTTCTTACTTTTGCAAATAAATTTCTTTTTCATTTAATCTATGTTTACTTATTTTCACTTTCTATTCAAGATATTAATTTCGACTTAGTCAAAATCTTAGATACATTTACTTTCAAACTCAATCGTTTTTCTAAAGTAGTCAGCATTTAACGCAAACATTCCGACAACATTAATGCACACTTCCTTTTCCCAAAAATTTAGCACAAACTTGCCCCATTATTTACTAGTTTGATCCTTCAAGCAATAAATTTAAAACTAAGTGATTGTTTAGCAAAAACACCAATGAACAAACTGACATGCGCAATAGAACCTGTTTGTGCAAATTTTTGAGTTATTTCCTTTAAAAAGTATTATATTTTATTTCTTTATTGTGAATTCATCTTGCATTGAATAATGTTTTATGCATCTGGACTTTTATGTGCTTGAGGAGTGGTAGGATTTTAGTCGAAATGGTTCGCCCTAAGAACACGTCACTTCCCCAAAATAATGCTTTATATACTTAACAACCTGTTGCATCGACTGTTGGAACAACATAGAACACAAATCCCATAGGGACCAATGAACCTATTCTCACCCTAGTGACAAATGAAACGTCAATGCCAGGGGTATTGGTTTCATTTCATATGGAAACAAGCATTCCGACGATTCTCAGGCCCACACACATTGTTATAGGAGGTCCTATGGCTTCTTATATGCCAGGTTTTATGATGCCACTAGTTCAAGGGATTTCCGTTATGGTATGCCAAATGCGATGATAGCAGGATTACAAAGTAACGCATCAACGTATGCAGATAGCAATGCAATGACAACGTCTCCATTAAATCCATATGTGGTGTCAGAGTCTGCCATTAGCAACCATAGTCAAGTGACATAACATGGAGGGATTGGGTTTTCCCTCCCAAATAAGTTTTCCTTAACCACGAATTTCATGTTGTCCATAAGACAACAAATGAATGAAAGTAACAATAAGATGGTTAACATGCTAGCTAAGAAAATTAGTACAGTGTTCAATCCCCTAATTCAGAACACTAGTCAAAGTTGCCAATTACTAGCCAATCAAATGGGTCAAATAACCAATTTTTCGGCGCCCCTCAGGCCCAAGCACAACCAATTCCTCAAATTGTTCCATCCAGGACATTTGGGATACTAGACAATGGGGTTGCTTCTATTAATCAAGGGCAACAACAACAAGCGGGACTTCGACCTGTCGAACCCCCTGTACTTGAAGGATTAGAAATCATATAGGTCAAGTTAACCCATGGATAATTATGATGGGTAGGAACCAAAATGTTGAAGAGGTAGTCAGGAATGTTCGACAAGATAACCTAAGAGGGCAAAATAATCTAGCCCACATAGTCAAAAACGTTCTTGCCCAAAATGGCCATAATATAAGACTACATAGGCCAAATTCCGTGTCTCCTTTGTCTAAATATGTGTTACAAGCATAACTCTCTAGGGGATGCAAAGTCCCTAAATTCACCAAGTTCACAAGAGACACAAGTGAGTCGACTGTCGAACATATTGCTTGATACCAAACCGAAGCAAATGATATAGCGAATAATGAGAATTTAAAAATGATATTTTCCCCAAATTCTCTTACAAAACATGCCTTTACATGTTCATCATATTCCCCCCTCATTCCATACACAATTGGAACCAATTGGAGAGAGTGTTCCATAAATAATTTTATATGGAGCAGTTGACGATTAGTCTCAAAGAATTGGCTAGTGTAAGGAACAAAGCACCTGAGTCATTTGATGATTACCTAAATAGGTTTAGGCTGTTAAAGGCAGGGTGTTTTACCCAAGTGCCTGAACATGAATTGGTCGAAATGGCCGCTGGGGGGTTTAAACTTTTCTATTAGAAATAAACTAGATACCCAATATCTGTGAGATATGGCTCAGTTGGCTGATAGGGTTCGGTAGGTTGAGCGCCTAAAGGTCGAGAAGGCCATAACAAGAAAAATCCACAAAAAGGATAAGGTTACCTATATAGAGGCAAACAAAAGAGACTATGAATATGATGTAGGATATGAAGAGGTCGAAGATAACGATGTGAACATGGCGGAACTTAAGCCAGGACCTCCCTACGTGTGTAAACTATTAAAATCGTCTGAAGGAAAGAATTTGGTCGAGCAAAAAATGATAAATTTGTCGCCAAAACGTACACCTTTGACGTAACTAAATGCGACGATATTTTTGACCTCTTAGTTGTTGATGGCCAAATCATAGTCCCTAAGAGACTAAAAACACCACCTTTGGAGAAACGAAAGAAAAGAGGATTTTGTAAACTTCACAATTTTCTGGGTCATAAGACTTCTCATTGTGTCCTTTTCAAGGATTTGATGCAAGGAGCGATAAACAAGGGAAGGCTAAAGTTGCTAATAAGGCAAAAGCCCCGATACAGGTGGATTCTTACCCTCTGCAAATAAAAGACGCAAAATATGTTGAACCACTTGAATGTTTAATGGTCGAGTCTACTGAGATCCCCGACGTGGCAATGGAAGTTTCTGAGTCGGAGTATGTTGAGCAAGTCAAGAAGGTTTACCCTACTACTGAAGAGGAACTTGTGGACTTTCCCAATAGATGCAAATTGAAAGGCTTATAAGTGATGTTGTGCCCCAGGTGCAACACTATTTTTGATAGAAAGTCTACTGAAGGCATTGATGAAACTAAGCCAAACCATCTAGGGGGATGGCCCCAATCGAGGCCAAATTATGCTTTCAACAAAATAGGTGTCCCTATAGGACACAAAATGTGACCACATGCTATAAAGAAGGTAGACACAAGACCTATGCGCCTCGGTCTAAGGCGCTAGTGGGGAAGTGGGTACACCCCTACAACATAACGAACACCAACTAAAAGAATGGAAAGGTGTTGGCTCTAAACACAACTTGGAAATACCTGAACGACCCTCAGGCCACCAAGAACCATGCGAAGCAAAAGGGGATGGGAATACAATTCAAAATATGATAATGATGTGAAGTGCAACAAGGATAGATATCACACAAGTGTTCTCAACATCATAAAACTCAATCACACAACAATCAATCACACAATACAGTTTATGTATGCAATTCAGTACTCAACTATACACCAATGCACAAAGGTATCACCACCACCCCCAACTTCACAACTCGTAACTAGTCACAACAGTAAACCAATTACTCAAAATTGGTTACAATATTAAACCAATAACATCAACATCAATTGGGTTTCAACATTAAACCAATAACATCGCTTAAATTGGTTACAACACTAAACCAATAACATCAACATCATTATTGCCAATATAAGGTCGCCATAAGTTATAGGTTCGCTCTTTGAACAAACACCATCAATTAAACAATAACATAATAATTCCAATCATAAAGCTACATCAGTTACAATTTCAAATCGAATACGCCAACATATCAATCATTAGAACACAAACATAATAATTGATCTTTTTCTAAATCATAATAAATCATAGACACTAAATTAAACTCTTAGGGCATCACCAAAGGATAGCAATATGCATTAGCTTTCCAACATTTCAAACCACACCTCAAACGGAGTCACAAAACTCAAGTTATGACAAAAATAATAGAGGAACCAATATATTGATGTTGGTGGACCAATTGATTAGTCTAAGCTTGCTGTCAAATATTTTTTGCTCTGTTTGGTGAACCAATAGATTGTTCCAGAGGAACTAATCGTTTGTTGTCTGGAATTTTTCTAGAATTCCCATTGTTAATTCGTCTTATTCATCCTCTATCCACTCCAAACCCTACCCAATCATGTTCTAACATGGATAGACAATTTACACGATTAATTTATCATAAAAATAGAATTGTATGACAAAATTTACACATCATCATTTTTCTCATTAAACTCGTAGGACTCCTCATTATCTCACAAATTTTTCTACAATTGTTCATCACCAAACTCACCATTAACATAACACACTAACCATTAACATCAAGATCATAATCAATCAAACAAAACTCATCAATTAAACAAAATACATGCAGTAATAATAACACATAGTCAAATAACAACAATCACATCATAGGTTAGAGAGGTTTGCTCAACCATATATAACCTCAAGCTCAATCAATGGAGAAAGGAAAAGGGAAGAATAAGACAAGGGACATTTTCTATACTCTACACAAATTGACACCGATATGTGAATTAATCCCCCTTACCTCAAAATTTTCAGCAACAAATCCTAGTTTTGGCTATGGCTTCTCTCCTTCTCCAACCCTTGACTTTGTCTTTGCCTCACAAAAGCTCTTTCTCCTAATTTCTAATTGTACGTACTGATAAAAATAGCTCCATTCTCCCTTTATTAATATTAACCTAATATTAATCTTTTAATTATTTCACCTTGGCCCGAACTTATTCTGAATTTGACCTCATTCCCTTATTTTCTCATTATTCTTATTTTCCACCAAAATCTCATAAACTCACTTTTTTCTATTATTTTTAATTAATTAAATTAACCAAAGTTTTAATTATTTTTTACACACCTCATTTATACCCACAACATTACCCAAACCCAAATAATTGAATAAAATCAATTTCAATTTAATGAAAAATAAAAATATGAGAAATATGGCGTTACAGGGTGCAATACCCATGCGCTTAGCGTACAAACCCTTTCTTCACATCGAATTCATTTGACCATTAAGTGTCATCTGGCGTCCTGAGCTCGCTAGGCATGCCTATGACCATGGTCTAGTGAGCTTTGCTTTGCAGAGACTTGCTTTGGCTTAGTCTTGTGAGCTGAATTGTTATTTTCTAATTTTTTTTACCTATTTTTAGTTAATACATGTTAGGAAAGTCTAAACACGTGCTGTGTAAATTTTTATATACAAATTATAGGGTTTTATATTTATTGCTTGTAAAATAAATTAATAAGTGCTTACATATTTTACATTAATTTGACACTTATCAACTCTCTCTAACGTACCTTTTGTTTATCCTTAAACAAAATTATTTCAAATGGTTCAGAAATCTGTGAATGTAAGTCTTACTGAAAGGTTGACTGACTTTGGTCAACAATTTTGAAATTATTTTTATGGCATGGCATTCTTTCAAATTCAAATTCATCATCAATGTCATGACTATCCATAAACCAAATCATAAAGATAGATAATTTATTTGACCAAAGTATGATTTTAAAGCATGTCTAAATGAATAATTGATCATTCATCAGAGTCATGGTCTCACTGAGCATCTCATAATGTTTAGTGTTTCCCTCAAAACCAGACAATGCATGAACTATATAAATATTTTGCATTTCATTTAACTAGTGTCAAAAGATATATCATTAGTCATGGATCACTGAGGTCTTTATTTTGGTTGTAATATGGCTGAACTTATAAAAAATATTGGTTTTCTTTGGATTCAAAAAGCCTAGAGATAAGAGAGCATAACTTATTTCTTTCCAAAACTCTCTTTCTTTTCGTTCACTTTCTTACAATCATTTCCTTTTGGTGCTTTTTATTTTATATGCTTGACTTTTGATTTTTGAATTGTTTATGTCAAAGCATTTTCTTTTTCTTTCATTTCACCATTACTACTTGAATTTTCTTTTTCAAAACATGTCCTTTTTATTTTTCTCCCCAAATTTTATTTTTGAAATACTCTTGATTTTATGTGCTCTCCTACCCTTAAGATAAGACAGTGAATATTTTTTCTTTTAAATCAGCTAATAATTGTAACCTTTGAAAAGAACAAAAAATTTCATTTTAAGGTTCAAAGGGGTTTCTCAAAGGATTCACACCCTTATAATGTATGCTTTTTAGGTCAAGTATTTTTTTTCAACCAATAACAATCAGTGACTTGATCATATCCATGACTTTCAAGCATATCACATAATAGCAAGACTGGTGCAAAGTGTACATAGTTAGCATGCATGTATACTATCATTATTATGTAAAACATGAGTTTGCATACATCTTACTTGGGTAGGCTTATGATTCTTGACTTATATCAACATGTTTTCGCTAGACAATAGAAAAATCAAACTTTGAATAAAACAAGTAATTCATAATCATGTTATATTCCACAAATAGTCAAAACATTAATCATGAATGAATAATTTAATGAGAATAAAACCTTTATCATGCAATTTGTTCTTTTACATTTTGTTATCAACCCATTTTTGTGATTCCATGCATTTTGACAGTTCAAATCATCATCTGAACTATTTGTACATAAACCTTTTTGAAAAGCAACTTAACAAAAAATTTAATTTTTTTGAACAAATTATAGTTCATCAGAATTTCATAAGTATATGTTTTAAAATATCCCTTGTTTTTATCCCCTACAAAAAATATTTGACTATCCTCGGGAAATAGACAATGAGTGGTCTTGTAGAGATTTTTCGCTTATTGTAAAATCCTCAGGGATTTCTCGCTTAGCCTCATTTTGCACCAGAGTGCGCTAGACGCACTGTGTGACTCGTCTAGCAAGCTCTTTGCTATTACATTTGTACCTATTTTTTCTTGTTCAATTTTATTATCACGTGAGCATCAAATTTCAAGGGAAATAATTAATTATCATCAAAATATTCATAATAGGTTGGAAACTTGGGTGTGTTCATGTACTTAGTACAAAATGAATAACACATCCAAGTCCATTGTACACATACATTGTTAGTAATCTCACTATATAAACAAACAACACGACTAAATAGAAATATTTCATAAAGTAATGAAATTAAAATGATAAAATGGTAAAAACATCACAATAATGTCGCAAATGGAACACTGGTTTAGTCATCACTCTCACTAGTTATTTCTTCATCATCTTATTCTTTTTCATTATCTTCAACTTGTGTCTGATCACCTTCTGCTCCACTCCTACCTTTATGGTATGCCTCAGTAACATCCCTACCATATTAAAGACATGCACTCATATTAGGATCCTTGCTATCAAAGTTTGTTGCTCCATATTAATGCTCAATATGTGCAATATAAGGTTCTAGTGGTGGTTGATGCCCCCTGTCTCTCTATGACATGTACAATTTCGTGCAATAAAGGTAATATCATGTTTTGAAAATTTTCAAACATGATGGTTATCAGGGATGTCTATGCCAAAGTATTTTCACAATCCCATTATTTATTTGAGGAAGCCAAAGGCATGTCTTTTAGTTGAATCTGCAATCTCCTAAATTTTGTTGGAGATTACCTCTGATATATCCACTTGCTTTCCTTTCACAATATACCACATTAGCTATGCAGTTTTCATGGTTGCATATGAGGTGCGGCTAATAGGAGTAGCTTTATGAAGAAGGTAGGTCATCCAGATTTCTTCTTGGTTGGTCAAGCTAGGTCTCTTGAAACATATAAGAAGTCCATCTTGTACCAATTGATAGTTTTTTCTTGCTTCACAAATGTCAGCAACTATCTCATTATAATCCCAGTTTCCTTTTGCTAATTATACTACAAATGGATCCAACCTTCTAGAGTGTGCCACCTAATTGTCTTCTATATAAGCTTGTATGACATCTATGTCAAATGGTACTCACCGACCTTGTACCCAAGAAACCTTCGCCAATGGGTTTGGCATTCACATAGAATTCCCTCACTGTGTCGAGTTTGAGAATTCCATTAGGTGTTGCCATAACACCCCAACCATGTGCTTTCATTTCTTGCACCACATAAGAATATTCTCCCGGATCCTCCAACTCAATTGGTTTTTTTCTTGAATCAAATTTTGGCTTTCCAACTTGGTATATAATTTTTCAAGGATAAAGCTTCTGAACTCGTGCTCATCATACGATATGGTGGATAAACCGATGCCTGAGCTTTGTCGTTTTCTTTGGATTGTCGATATTTCTGAATCCATCTGAAATATTCATCAAATAACATACGTGGAATGCACTATGTTAGATAATATGACATAATTCATACATTTGCAAATTCCACGTATACGTTGTAACAGTGAGACTTAGGAACATCTAGGTCCACTGATTTCTTGACTAAGTTGCATGCATATGTAATGGATATTTCTTCATAATCACAATCATATTCAGTACCTAAAGGTTTCTTACATACACACATACCTTGATTGTTATCCTAGAGTATCTAATTGAAGTGTTCATGCAAATAATCTCACTCTATCTTATGTCAACATCAAAAATCAATAAAATGTCCCTAATCTATTCCTAAATCATAGAATCTACATTATTTTTGCAGGAATGTTCATAATGTAGAATAATTAAAGTATATTATAGTAAAATGAGATACCTGAGCAATCTATGAACTCATTAAAATGCAAAAAAGTGATGTTTTCCCCTTGGATGGTTTTATCTAATGTGTGCTAAAATAATTGGGTTGGTTGATATTAAGTCTAATTGCAGTTCCAAAATTGCTATAGTTGGTCTCTTGTTAGGTGAGTTAGTTTGCTCTAGTCGAGAGCTCATGTTTTGTCTTTTGGGCTTTTCTTAGGACGTGCTAGGCGAGAAGTGACATGTCCATTTTGCGCTTAGTGGGTTCACCTTTTGTTTTCATTAGCATTTTGTTTTCATCATTGTGTTTTTAAATGAAATAACTAAACTAAAGACCATTTAAACAAAAATTTCAAAATATGGTTGGGTTGCCTACCAACAAGTGCTTGTTTAACTTCAGTAGATGGATAATTATTAGTGTTACGTAATACTGATTACCATATAACATACCTCATAATCTTTGATTTCGACCTTTACTTCACCTTTATCAACGTCCATGAGCATCCTAGCAGTTTTCTTGAAAGGTCTTCCTAAGATGAGAGGTATTTTTTGGAGTGCTTTGATGTCCAATATCACGAAGTCCACAAAAAATGAGAACTTATCAATTTCTATTAATACATCGTTGACAATTCCCATTAGTGTTCTATGTGTTTGGGCTTCCATTTGCAATGTTGATGCAAATGGATCTATTTGTACATACCCACTCCTTTCTACCACTGATAATGGTATAATATTCACATACGCACCTAAATCATTAAGTGTATTTTCGAAATTCATATTACCTATGGAAACAGGTAATACAACTAGACAACAATCAACTTATTTCTTGGGTAGATCTTCTTGATTATCTTTGTGGACTTCATCCTGTAACTCTCTTTCTTCTGGTCATTATGCTTCTTCTTCTTTGGCCTTTGAAAAAAAATATTTTACCTATGTTTTAAGTTTTTTTAAGGAGGCTTAGGTTTTTTTGTAACTAGCCACAGACGTCTGCATAAATTGATTTAGTGTATCCTCTAACTTTGTTGTTTTGTCTTGTTGTGGAGGTGCTTATGAGTAATGTTGAAAAGGTTGTCTGTTGAATGGACCAACCTCGAAACTGCATCTTTGATTAAAATTGTTGCTTTATAGGAAACTGTTGTTCTGAAATTTCCCAAGTCGTTGGTTGTCTACATAGTTTACTTCTTCATCAATAGGAGGCGAAATCTGGTTGGATAGTCTCCACTACAGAGTTCACAAAATGAAATCTTCCTTTATTGAGGTACTTCAATCATCTCTTTCAATTGTTGTGGCAGCTTTGACAATTGTTTGGTTAGTTCATTCACCGTCTAGGATAACAACTTGTTTTGAGCAAGAATAACATCATCAGTATTCAGCTCCATGATACCATTCTTCCTTTTGGAAGGGTTTTTGTTGTGTTTTCCTTGATGATCACTTAGTGTCATTCACTCAATTATTATTTTCACATCTTCCACACTTTTGGACATGAGGAAACCCTCAACAATATCATATAGCAATAACTTTCTTTGTTATTGGAGTCTATTTTTGAATATGTATATCAACATGAGTTCGTCAAAACCTTGGTTTGGACATTATGGAATTGTATCTTTCCTACGCTTCACAGAGAGTTTTTATTGTGCCTTGGAAAATTACTATGATGGTTGTCTTAGCTTCCATGAATTCATTGTGAGGAAAGAATCCGTTTAAGAACTTTTCCTATAACAAGTTACAAGTTGCCATCTTCGATATGGGTTGATCTAAATACCACTATTTTTCTATGACAATTAAAGAGTGTGGATACAATCTTAGGAATATCGCTTCTTCCTTATTCTCTAAACCTACAAAAGGGTTAGCATACAAAATTTGTAATAAACACATTTTCACTCCACTTTGTCGAACATTCCTTTGCGTTATACCTAGGTGAACTAGACTCTTGAGACTATTATGACATGGTGTGCCATAATTGTTGTTATCGACTTCAACCATGGTTATCTGTTTTGAGATATATGACTTTTCTAGATTTAGGCTCTTGACTTTTTGTTTCTTTTTCTCGTTCTTATTGATGTTTATGCGTGCGTTCTTTCAATTTCTAAATTAAATAGCAATTATTTTGCAAGAACCTTACCTTGCATAAACAAGTAACAAAATAACTAACTCTAGATGTTAATAGGTTAGTGACATTAAACAAATTATATAACTATGAACAAATATGAACATATATAAACAATACTTAAAATAATAAAAACTATGCGATGTCTTCAAAAACTAGAACCATTCTCCGACAACAATGACATTTTGTTGTGAGCATAAAAGTAAGTTTTATAATTATTGTGTCCGCAGAGACTGGTGGTTTCAAAGACTGTTCAACATTTTTTAAGATTATAAGTAGAGAAGGATTTTATAGTTTTTTTAATGCGTGAAAGTAAATGAAAGAAAATAAATGAGAGAAAGTAAAAAGGAGATTTCAGTGCTAACAATAAGAAAACTTGTTATGGGTAAATTTTGTCATCATGTATTTATCATGCATAATCATAGGTCATTAATATGCTCCTGTACTTAGCTATTAATATTACCATGTTTTGCTCTCATTTGTACCTCATGCGAGTCTTAACACCGTGAGATCAGTTCATTACCTAATAGTCGATATCTCAACCTATTAACCAACACAAAGCATTAAGTTTCAACAGTTATAAAGCAACAAAACTCCACACCAATCCTACTATAGTACATGCAGATATTAAATCTAAACTTATGTCTAGGCATTGATATCCAATAGATGATAATCTTGGATCTAGTACTGACAATCACCTTTCGAATATGAAAGCAAGATTTAGGTAACAAATTTAAGCACACATTAAGATTAAAGACTAATCAATATTAAACCTTAAGCAGACTTACATAAAACTCCATGACTTATTTAATATATTAATATAATGACTATATTTAACCACTAAAAAAGAGATATTTAGCTACACTTACTCATTGTAGTTGTACTAGTAATCCTGCGGAAATGAACTTGGAAGTTTATTTGTTGTGTCACTTGAGTAGCGCTTTCGCCTTCAATCTCCCTCTCTTATTACCCTATTGTAGACTAAGATGAACCTACTATGAATCTCCACTACCTCACTCCACATAAAGTTCCTTTGAAATGAACTGGATACCCCTATTTATAGGTGAGGATTCATGGCCCCCGATAGGTGCACCATCCATTCGGCTAGCAAGCCTATTGTCTTCTAGGTTAAGTAATGCTAGGTGGCCCTAGCTATGATGCTTCGTTGGGTGCACTGCCCATCTACACCTAGAGAGCTTGCTTTTTTTTGGGATTAAGCAATGTTAATTATCTAGTAGATGGCCTTAGTTGCCCTTATGCTTAGTGTATAACCCGTTTCTTCACCATGAAGTACTTTAGTCTTGAAGTGTCGTCTGGCCTCCTGAGCTCGTTAGGTGCGCCTATGATTATATCCTAGCATACCTTGCTTTACAAGGATTTGCTCTAGCTTTGTCTTTGTGTGATGAATTGTGGTTTTCCAGTCATTTTTCCATGTTTTTAGTTATTACATGCTAGGAAAGTCTAAACATGTGTTCTATCACTTTTTATATACAAATTAGGGGATTTTATATTGATTATTTGTAAAATAATTTAATAAGTGCTTACATATTTTACATAAATTTGGCACTTGTCACTTTTCTTATAGCCTTAACACATTATTGCATTGTGAATCTTCCAAACCATACTCGAGGGAACTTCTTTACTCAATATACGCCTTGCTTCAACCAACATATTTTACTGGCTCCACTAATTAGGTGAAACAAGATGTGATATCCATATACACCTCTTTCTCTAAGTCTTCTTACAATAACGTGTTTTAACATCAAATTGTTGTAATTTTCATCCAAAGTAAACAACAAGAGATAGTAAGATTTGAACAATATTTATCTTTGCTATTGACACAATTGTCTCCTCGTAACCAATGTCATATGTATGAGTGCAGCCTTTTCCCAATAGTTGTGTGTAGTAACAATCAAAGTATCATCTAATTTATACTTTATAGTATCGATTCGTTTGCATCTAATTGTCTTATTTCCTCGTTACCTCAAAATAATATCTTGAGTACCATTTTTCTTAAGTGCTTTCATTTTCTCATCCATAGCTTCAACCCAACTTTTATTTCTTGACGCTTCTTCAACATATGATGACATTCTCACATAATCAATAACTAAAATAAAACTCTGGCACTAGATGAAAAGACGTTTAAAGAAGACATATTAAAAAAACGATATCTATACATGGAGTAACATGAACTTTTATCTTTTCTCAAGCGATGGATAAAACATTCGAATCACTATCACAAGTATAAAACGGTCAAGAATTAGAAAGATACTGCAACGACAACATGGTTTATGCGAAAACAAGACCCTAAAATCTAGAGTGCATAAAATTGTAAAATAATTTTGTGAATATTATTTTTAATGTAATTTGAGTACACTACTAAAGTACTTGAATAAATTATGGTGTATCTAATAATTAATTGAATAAAATTTATATAAATAGTTATACAATCTAAAAATATTAATAAAAGTAGAAAGAGTTGAGGATTTTATAAAGGGAAATTTTTGAAGAATTTATTTTTCTTTTCAAAAAATTCCAATTCAATTTACGCATATAAAACTATTTCTTTTCCTGTACGAGGAAAGCGATTCATTATAAGTTTATTTTCTTTTCCTAAACGAGAATCCTACAAGTGAATGGTTTTAGATTAATTGATTTATAAGTAAAAATCTTCTAAATTTTTTTGACCTTAAATATAAGCAAATATCAACAAATTTATGTTCATTTAATGCCTTTATTCTAAAACTATAAGTGCATTAATTATTTAAATGAGAATTTAGTTAAGGTTATATTAGTAATTGGGTTATCTTTTTTACATGAAATCAAAAAAATTAAATATACTTAATTATTATTCTTAATAAACGTGAAAGTTGTCTTTTTTTTTTATAAATCAGACCGAAGTACTATAATTTAAGAAAGAGGGAGTAGATTATTATTAATGATTCAACAAGTTTTTTTATAGTTAGAAGCAACTTATTACTCCCTACCCATTTTCTGACTGGCCATCCCATATTTATGCTTACATTTTTAGGGGAACAAAGAGATCTTTTTGGACAAGACGGGGGCAGAGAGATGAGAGTATAGTAGTGGTTAGTGTAATAATCCATTCAATATTGAAGCAACTTTGTGAAACCCTTAATTGGTGAAAGATGGAGTAAAACCCAAGAATTATTGGCCCTTTAAGATAAAAATTGATGACATTGATGTATGTTGACACTCCCTAGTTATCGTGTTTTGGTTGGCCTTATGTCAACATTTATTAATATTTCATTTTGTCTCTCCTATCCTTCTCTATGATAGATAGCACTAATATTTATAAGAGTTAGAAAAAAAGACATGAATGAGTAAGAGAGGTGTGAAGTCTAATCATGAAAAAGAGGATGCGTGCATGCGCGTGGGTAAGTGTGCTATATGGTCCTACACGTGAGAGAAATAAACAACTTAAATGGTACCACAACCAATCATTGATCCTATGCAAGGGCAATTTCGTCATATAAATGGATGAAAATAAACATCATGGTCCAGAGTTCACGTGTGACTCACATGATGTACGGACCCAGAGGATGAAATATTATTTGAGTTGTCGTTTAATTATCTTCTCATTATTGCCTGCATCATCACACCACCTCACACCAAACTTGTTTTTTTATTACTCTACATTAATAATAATGTAAATATATCAATGGATATAAATTATTGTTATTCATTTATCATATATATATAGTTAGTAAAATTAAAAACATTTCTCTAAATTAACGTGACAAAAGTATAGAATAGAAATACAAACGCAGGTGGTTTATTCCTCATAGACAAAAAGGTCTTTTAGTTCTGATGGAGTTTGTTTTTATAAAGTCCTTTTATTTTAGCAAAAGTAAAAGTATTTCTTTTCCTTTACGAGGAAAGCGATTCATTATAATCTATAATTTTGCACCCACAGACTCGGAACTTTTTATCACAATAACCATGTCTTTTTATTCTTTATTATTCAAACCAACCATCATTTCCTCGTAAATATTAATATATCCAACTTTTAAATAAAATAAAAAATTACACCTAGGATGAGGCACTAATAGAAATAAAGTTCCTCTTAAATTTGTAAAGGACATCAATAGAAATAAAACTCTTTTTAGAATTTATAAATGGGTGCTGATTGAATTAAAATCTCCTCTTAAATTTGTTCGAGAACATCAATAAAAATAAGGGTTAAATACACTTTACCCCCTGTAATGTTAGCGAGTTTAGGGTTACCCCCCTGGTAAAGTTATTTTTTCAATACCCCCCTTATGTTATGTAGATTCCTTCATAGAACCCCCTAATATCCAGGTGGCATGGAATCTTGGTTTTTTATTTCAGACGTGGCTTTTTAATTTTTTTATTTTCACATGTGAATCTTCATTAGATCTCCAGCATGGCATAAACTAGAAATTAGGGTTCCAAATCCATCCCTCTCTCTCTTCGTGAAATCCATCCCTATCCCAAATCCATCCCTCTCTCTCTTCGTGAAATCCATCCCTACCCCAAATCCATCCCTCTCTTCATCTTCGTCCGTGTCCCCTTCATCTGGGTTATGGGTGGCAGCAAGGCATCTTCCACGAGTGAAGTTGGAAACGGCTTACCAAGATGTGGATGCAATGAAACCATGAAGTTGTTGGTCTCCAAGTCAATTGAAAACCCCGGTCGCAAATTTTGGAAATGCAGGAATTATATGGTGAGCAATTTTGAAGCATTTTATTATTTTGAGTTTGATTTCTAAATTAATTGTTGGTGGTGTTTGTCTCAAATTGCAGAATGGGTGCGGTTTATTTTTGTGGGATGATTTGGTCAGTGAGTTTGCAGTGAAAGAAACCAATCCGTCCGGATGCCGCCAATGTGAAGTCAACAAGGCTTATTTGATTGAATTTGCTAAAGAGATTGTTGAGGAGATAGATTGCAGAGTCGGAAAGCTTAACAAGTTAGAAAAACTGAAGAAAAAGATTGCAATGGAAAAGAGGAAAAATTTATGGTTAATGTTTGTAATTGGTCTGTCATGGATGTTGATAGCAGCTATGGTTAAGTTAGTCTAATGAGTCTGTCATGTAATTGTTATGTCATTAGTGTTTTTCAGCAATGTAATGTTGAACTTGTAATGTGTTCATCAATGAAATGTAATCTGTTCATCAATCTTAAACTGTCAGTGCAGCATCATTATTTGATTAAACTTTCAGCATTCAATCTACCAATAATGACAGAAAAAAGTTATATCATAATGAAAGAGCAAAATTGCAAAATCATCAGAAAACTACAGAACAATTTTATAGTCAGTAATTCTAAAGAAAATATGACATAGTAAACATATAAATAAATTGAAATATATTAATGTAGTCTATCTCTTAAACTTTTTCAGTGCAGAATTCAAGGTGAATGTAATTAAATACTTTGGCTTTTTCTTTAGGTCCTGCAGAATTCATGGTTTTGTTGTAAGATTAGTGCACAGACTAGCCATGGCTCTCTGCAGAATTCATGGTTTATGAAAAACAAGAAAAAAATGTGACAGACTAGCCATTGTGTTTTATAGACAATACACACCAATAATGTTAAACTGATACATTAGAATTGATCATCACAGTAAGTGCATATGTTTGTTACAAAAGGATTACAAAATACATGTCTTCAAAGATCAGTTGGCATTACAAAAGAGTTTTCCAAAAGGATTACAAAATACATAGCAGAAACATAATAATCAGTCCCTCATTTTGAAGTGGGTATGTCTTCATTTTCTGGTAGGGTAATTGGTTTGTCACTAGATATTCCTTCACCTGTTATGGGTCTTTTAAACCAACTCAACTTGATCCTCTCACTTTGCCTTCTTTTGATGATAGGTTTTTTTTCAACCCTTTTTCTGGATTGTTTTGTGATTGAGGCAGCCACACTAGATCCTGTTTGACTCATAATAGTTGGAACAGGCATATCAGTTGGAGGCTGTGGATCAGTTGGAACAGGCACATTTGTTGGAACAGTCATATCAGTTGCAGTTGGGGCAGGCATATCAGATGCAGTTGGCATATCATTTGCAGTTGGCATATCAGTTGCAGTTGGCACATGTCCTTTTTTAGGTTTTCTCTACAATGTAAGACACAATGTATGGTTGTCATCACAATGCATATCACAATGAAGAATGTAAGACAGAATGTAGAATGTAAGACAAAATGTATATCACAATGAATTACCTTTCTTTTAAGTGCATTGGGATCCTGAGCTGGATCGCTTCTTCGTATTCGCTGAGGTTGTCTTCATCTTCGTCTTCACTGCGGTCGTCTTTCTCGTTTGCTTCGTTCCCTGCATTCTTCTTCTTCGTCTTCGTCTTCCCCTGGAAATTTCGTCTTCGTCTTCCCTGCTATGTTCAGAACCCTAATTTTCTAAGGGGGTATTTGAAATTAAAAAGTGTAAAATGACACATAATCACTTTAACAAAATTAAAAATATGCCAGGTGTAGGACCTCTTATTAGATTCCATGCCACCTGGATATTAGGGAGTTCTATGAAGGAATCTACATAACATAAGGGGGGGTTTACAAAAAATATTTTTACAGGGGGGTAATCCTAAACTCGCTAACATTACAGGGGGGAAAAGTGTATTTAACCCTAAAAATAAAGTCTCATCTAAAATTTAAAAGGGAGATGTCAATAGGATCAAAACTCCCTTTTGTTGATTTTAGAGGTGATTTTATTTCTATTGGCGCCAGAGTCGGCTCAATCATCTCGGAGACCCTGTTCTAATTTTAAAAATGAGCTCAATTTTAAAAAAAATATAATTATAATAATTAAAAATATATATATCAAAAATATAATTATGTATTAATCAAAAATAAATTTAATTATAATTATTTTGAATTTTGATCAATCTTGATTTTTTTAGAAGTGAACCTCTTGAAATTCCATTGGTGGTAACATATACTAATATGCCCGCTACATCAATCTCAGACATTGAAATTGATAAGTCAATTTCAAAATGGTGGAGTAATTATAAGTAAATATGTAAGTAAACTTAATTAAAAAAGTAAGGGTATAATTAACAAATTACAATCTTATACTCTTAAAGTGACAATTAAATAAGAACAAATATTTGTTGCAAAAGTGACACATATAAAGGAACGGAGGTAATATTTATTTTAATTATTAACTTTTTTTATAATTTTTATTTATTTATTAATATTATTAAAAAATATTTAAAATTTCAAAATTTGAAACCTTCTAAAATGTGGGACCTTGTGCTGTAGCACATGCTGCACTTGAATATGATCGATCCTGATTGGCGTCCATATAAATTTAAGAGAAGACTTTAATCCAATTGATGTCCCCTTACCAATTTTAAAGAGGACTTATTCTTATTGGGGCCCTCTCTTAGATTTAAGATCTTTTCTATGTCATTTTTTTTTTAAATTAGTTTATCTATTGTAACAAAAAAATTACAAAACTTGTGTAAAAAAAAATATAAATATAAAATTTATTATGAATAAATTTAATTTCTAGTTGTTAGCAGGGTAGTTTGATATGATAATACTTTTATATAAAATTTTAAGTTTGAATCTGAATAAATTTTTTCTCTCTCTTTTATGTAAAGGTTAATTTACATAGTTATAAATTATTTGGTCAATAATAAAATAAAATAAAAATAAAAATTATTATAAAAAAATAATATATTAAATATTTATGATTATTTCAACTAATGTGCATTTTAATTATTTTTTTCATACTAATTCAATTACAACACCACATTCATATTTGGACGCACATATATTAATGTGAAAAATAGAAGGAATATTTTAAAAAAATTGATGCGTGCGATAAAAAACGATGACAACCGAAATAAATAATTGAAAACAACACAATAATATGTCAAAAGTGAAAAGTTAGAAAAAGATAAAAGACAAGAAACACGATAACTTGATTACATTGTTCAATTAAACTATATATATTTTTTGATAAACAATAGACAAGTTGACATTAAAAAGAAGCACCAAGGGTACTCACCCTTACACAACCAAGAAACCAAGAACAAACTCAAACAACAACCAACCACAAAAGTAGAACTACCCCTAACAAGCTCCTGAATTATTACATCAATCAACCCAAGTAATGTTCCTCCCTTTCCTATGGAAAGCATTTAACCAATCACAGGCTAAAGCCTTAATAAACCTCAACAAATCCAAACTTATAAGAGTACAACCCTTAAAAAGAATGAAATTTTTACAAGACCAAATAGACCAATAAAAGGCGCAAGACCAAAAAAACAAAAAGAGATGGGAAATTTTTAATTTTGAAGCTTCACCAACAAAAAAACTGCAATTGACATAACATCAACACCAATCCACAAGCAAAACTTTTTCCATAAGAGATTAGAGAAAGAACAAGAATCAAACAAGTGTTCCATGTCCTTCTCTTTCAAAAAACATAAGGACAAACCACATTATTGACAACTAGTCTCCAACCAAAAATAAAGAATTTTCTATGAACTTTAGATTTCCAAACACAAGCTAACACTTTACCTTTTAGAGGATCCCAAATAGGCACCGAAACACAAGCTTTATAAATCCTCTTATAACAATGAAACCCCATTTGTATGCCTCCACCACACGAAATAGTCGTTATCAAGAGGCTTAGGCTCGACCACATTCAAAAGCAAAAGAAGCTCCTATAACATCAAAGTATCAAATCCACTCAAGGTCACTCTATTGAATCCAATTCCCACACCCAAGAGTTATTTGACCAAGCCCCCGCCTTTCCCACTTTAAGCCGAGACAAAACACAATACAAAAATAAAGTGGGAAATAAGACTTTTTAATAAAGGAGGAAACTAACCAATGATTACTCAAAAAATCTAAAAACCTACTATTTCCAAGATTACAAGAGATGGAATAAGAAAACTAATTAATAGGAGATAAGTTATCCACATGTTCCCCAATAAAGCACAAGTCCTTCCACTACAAAGACGACTTCCTACTCAAACACTCTCCACCTAAAACCTCCCACTTCACGTTACCATACCTACAAGAGAAAAGATCGGACCATAAAGAAGATTCCTCATTTAGAATCCCCCATTTTCACTTACTTAACAAAGAAAGATTAAACAAACCGCAATGTTTAACCCCCCAAACCTCCTTCCTCCTTAGTAAACAAATAGAGTCCCAACTCACTCAACTAATCTTCTTAACATCATCACACTCTCCCCATAAAAACTCTATTTGGATATTAATGATCTCATTAATGATCACCTTATGAGCCTTGTAGAAAGAGAAGAAAAAGATGGGAATGTTGGGTAAAATGGAATTTAAAAGAATCACCTATCTCCAGTAGACAATAATCTATTGTGCCAGACCACCAACCTTCTTTTAAACTTGGAAATAATCGGAGCCAAATAATCTTTTCTTCTATGATTAATGCCAATATGAATTCTAAGAAGCACAAAGGGAATCAAACCAAACCCACAAGACAAAAAAGTTGTGGTTGCCTGCAAAAAGTCAGTGTCAAGGTTAATACCAAACAATTTTCTTTTGGACAAATTCACCTGAAGACCCGAAGCTAACTCAGATCGTCTTAGCAAGACTTTAATGGTCCAAAGATTCTTCCAAGATCCCTCTCCAATCAAATCAGTATCGTTCGCAAATTGTAACAAATGAAAATCCTTGCCACCCTACGAGAGTTAGATTCTTGACAATTCATAACTATTAAGGATTTCCAGATGCTTTCAGGTTGTTATGAGATTCGGAGCTAGCTCATGTGGGGTGAGAAACTCTATATGAGTGTATTTCTGCCTTGAATTTGGTTTTTCCCCTATCACAATATTGAGGTATTTATAGCCGAATATGACCTAGATCCAAGACTTCATTGAAAATAACAACTACTGAGCAAGTTGATAGTTTATCTCATGATATTCAAAGAAGCATGACCCAATTTCCTCATGACTTCTTCCATGTTGTTACGGGACGAGGACACCTCACTCCCCAATTTCGTATTGGGAAACTTATCCTTGAGGAAGACGAGATATCCAATAGAAGGACGACATATCTAATAAATAGGAAATTGATTTGATAAAAGGGCGATTAAGAATTCCCATGTCGTCTCCTATGACCTTCACTAAAATATACTAATATACAATCCCTGAAGCACGCGGGCTTGAGAAATGGCAAAGTGATTTAGTTTAGTCTTCCTATCTGGAAAATCTAGGAGAATCGTAAGCGACATAATCTTAAGTTGAACTCTTTATATGAAGTTCTAGTGGAACCCTTCGGGAGATACACTAGTTGAGTCTCTCAAGCGAGACATTAGTTGAGTCCATTAGGCGAAATGCTAGCTTAGTCCCTTAGGAGAGAGACAAGCCTCCCACACATTTACATATGTCTAGACTGTAAGTCATACGTCGACTGTAAGTCATACGTCGACTGTAAGTCATACGTCAATTGGAAATCTCAAAATGTTTGTTGAAGGGAGAAGCATACGAGACATTTAATCCCATAAATGATGACTTAACCTTGGGATGCCCCATTGACCTTATTTTTATAGCACGTGTCGAAACATGTTGAATCTTTCACATATGATTGAAAACCTATATGACCTTTAATTATTTTCTCTCTAATTTAAGGGGATGAACCACAACTCTTCCACCTTTCCATACATTTTCTTGCTAAAATTTTCAAAACATTTCTTCTAATTTGAACAATTGTCGCATCTCTACGAGCTCAAGTTCATACCATACACATGTATATGTTTGATAATCCCTTTTCCCTTTTTCTTTAGGGCAATTATTAGGTATTTAGATGAGGATGGAAATATGGTTGAATCCTTAACTCGTGATGAGCGTATAGCCTTGTGAAACTATTGTTATATGAATGTTAGGCGTCTTGACAGAACTGTTGATTGTAGATTAATGGAACTAGGCATGTTTGAAAGTTATAAGCGTTCTCTTAATTCCGATAGTGATATTAATGATGGTAGTGATAAAGACTACTCATTTTCTTTTGTTTTCCCAGAAAGCAAGAAGATTATGGCCACCTGCAACATTGAGCCCAATGATGTAAGGGAAGTTGGATTCATCTACACTAGAGATGACCAAATAACATTCCTTCAACATCAACTTACTTTCTATTCCTTCGATGATGAATAAGAAGTTATTATGAAGGCGTGCTCTCTTAAGGATAGGGCCAACATGGTCATTTTTGACGCCTCTTCCACTTCTTCCTTTTACTCCTACTTACTCATTACTCACGAGGTTGAGATTCATCTCCCATTCTCCTCTTTCGTGATGAAGGTTCTTATGGTGCTTAATGTGGGCCCCTTCCAAATTACACCCAAAGATAGGAGCCTGATTAAGGAATTTGAGATTATATGCCATCGGCTAGGGGCTTACCCAACCGTCGAGATTATTTTCTCTTTTTATGGCACCAAAATGTATGTTCGTTTGGGTTAGGTAACATTGTCCGGTTTTCTTGGGAGAGCCTTATTCAATCCTTATTCCAAACCACTTTAAAGATTGGAAGGACAAACTTGTGAAGATGAGGAAACAAAACAATTCCTCTTCAGTTATTGTTGGGGCGGATGGTGCCCCTAAATTTCCCCTCATATGGAAGATTAGTCATGTGGCGATCATTGGGAACAACTATAATTTTCTTACTACGACGAGGCTGAGATGGTCTGAACTCTGGACGAATTTAAATTCATGGAGTCACACATCATGATTATTTTAGACCAAAGGGATGATGGATCCATGGACAAATATATAAGTAAGTTTCAATGGCGTTATCCTTTTTTATTGCTTACATAACTTATGTTGATTATTTCTTCTTGCCTTTATTGCATAGAAGATGTCAAAGATTTCCCTTGACAAGATGAGGGAGCGTCTGCCAAGAATAAAACTTAGCACTCAAGCTCGGATAACCCTCAAAGCCGCTCTAAAAGTCTGCTAACTAGGGGGTAAAAGACTACCTGAGGGCGAGGCGCTTAATGAGTCTCGGGCCCTGAAGATCTAGAGGTGGGAGCCTAACTCCTTCCCTGAGGATAAGGTGGTGACATGCGGTAAATGTGTCATGTTTTTTTGCTTGTTTTCCATTTTAATTTATGTTTGTTTTCATCTTTCTAATTTTTTAAATTCTTTTTTGTCTCATATGTTTGTTTTTTAGTGAATAAGAAGTCAATGGAGCGAAAAAAGGCCCAAGAATGCATGAAACGGAGCCTTCAAATGCAAATGTTTCGGGGACAACACATCATGGTCGTGTCCCATGACATGGGACGTGTTACCCCCATGAAGCCCCCTTCATATGTCAAACCCGAGGATGACACGACCAACATGTGTTTCCTGGCATAACTCGTGTCAGCACCTCAAGCAGTTACAGATTGTTGACTTCTTGGCTAAGTTTATGACTTTTTTGCATCTATAACCTCTATTTCTTTTATGATTAGTGTTAAGTGATAATTATACTCGAAATAACTATAAATTATTGGTTACTTGTGGCCTAGTTTATTATAAATAGAGGCCTGAAGCTTGAGAGAAAAAGGGGGGAGACACCTAAAGGTGACACTTAAGGAGGATCCATGACTTTTCACTAGAAATTCTTGCAAAACTTGTTATTCTCTTAAGTCTGATAGCTTTAAGTTTGGTTACATTGTAACTTTGAGAATTTTGTTATTAGATTCTTGCTTTCATCTTATTCATATTTTGTAATTTGCTTTATTTATCTTTAATCCTTTACTTTTCATGCAATGTTTCTATTCTCTATTATTGTTGTTGCTCATCTTACCACGAGTGAGTATATTCTTAGAGATATGGGGTCATGTGAGTCTATCTTATGACAAATCTCTACTAAATCTATGTCTTTGAAATTATGAGAAGTTTAGGCTTTATTTATTTTAGAACTCGAGTATTATTTTTACATCTATGACGGTTGCAAAAGCAAAGCAATAAATATGTCATTCATGTATTGAAAGATAATGAATCGACATCCAGAAGTGAGTTGCTAAACAACCTAGTCCAAGGCGCCACTGACAAGGAGACTTGATCTCAGTTTAGAAACAATCAAGATCTGCCGTCACGTGACAAGACATAACGCTCTTGATTGATTTAATTGCCTGTGCTTAAAACACGTTCAGATGCGCACACCACTAAAGTGGGTGACACACATATTTATCTTACTTTCTATAGAAATTGCTTAGAACTTCTCGTAATTCAAAACATACACAAATCATAGAGGTGAGTCTAGATGGACGAATCACAATTTCTAGTATTATTTTATGTTAGCTGTTAAAACTTTATTTTTTAATCTGCATCAAACAAACCACTTGCGATTACCTTAGATAAGCACAATTGAGATATAATTTGGTAATAACACATCTCCCCGTGGGATCAAACTTTTGTATTACTTAACGCAACTGTGCACTTGCGGTTCACACACCATCTGGTGGCCCAAGTGATTGCCGCAAAGGGAGGTTGGCTCATATGTTTCTATAAATATCCCAAACCTTCAAGGTTAGAGATAAACAAATTCTGAAAGAAAAAAGTATAGATCCCTCATAACAACCACTTGAGCAAATTCTCGTTCTTTGACTATTATACTTTTAACTGTTGGGTCATCAATTAGGGGGTCAATATGAGAGAGCATTTTTATATTGGAGTCTTAATTTATTAGTAACATAATTTGTGAGAGACGCACCACATATTCATCCAAAACCTTAAGATTCAGATATATATTTTGGTTTTAAATTGGTGTTTGGGTTCAAATTGCGGTTGTGGGTCTTGTGATTGCGGTCATTATGGTTGTTGCGATGCATATCGCGGTGTAAATTGTGATTGAGTGGTGCTTGAAATACAATGTTGAAAAACATGTAATGTTTAATATTTTTCAATATATCAAAGTAAATTAAGTTTTAGAGTTTGAAAATTTGAGATTTGATAATAAAAAAATACTTGAAAAAATATAACTGGAATTGTCTGATATGATTTCTAATTTAGTAGGACGTATGATCTTAAATCACACCGTAATTGTGGTCCTATGTGGTTGCAGAGGTTATCACATTGTATTATTGCGCCTACAATTGTGATTGCGATATATATATATATATATATATATATATATATATATATATATATATATATATATATATATATAAAGAAGAAAAAAATAAATTTGGTGTGGCTTTAGTCACGGTCTGTCTTAATTTGCATTCGTCCTTACTCCTACTCACCACCATGTGGGAATAATTTTTGATACAAATGAGTCGGTCTTTCATTTGAATTTGAATTATGATATCACTGTTAGAATCATTAATTTGAGATGGTCAACATGAAAGAGCATTTTTTATGACATTTCTTTGTGAGCAAGACAATTTATGAGAAACACATCACATCACATATTCACCAAAATCTTAAAATAATAGGTGTGTGAGTTCTATCACTTATAAACTGCTCAATTTTCACTTGTTAAATCAACATAAGACTTTTTCATATATGTTTTTTAACACTTTCAACTCACGCTTGTTTTTCTCAATATTAACAAGTAAACAAAATAATTATTATTTAAATTTTAAATAATTAACATTTTAATTGTTTTCATATTACACATGATAATGTCTAGACTTGTAATATCAAGTTATGTTTTAAGAAAAATACAATTTAAACTATCTTTTCTCAATTTTTTTACTAGTGGAATCAAACCAATTTCCTTCATAATTAAATTTAATATGAGTGCAAGTCATTGCTTTTGTAACATGGTTGATTTAAATTTTCTCAAAAATAGTAAAGGAAAATTTGAAGTGAAAACATAAAGCACAAAATGTTCTTGATCTTTATAAATCTGATATGGAGCACTTTCCCCCACTCTCTTTGCCCATGATTGTCTCTAAAAAATCACTCACTCTCCTCTAGACGTGTCAATGCATGAAATGCTTGTTTATATTGTCCCCGGCTATGGCTTAACAATGGATTCGCACCAAACTTTAACCACATTAGCTAGCAACCATTAGAAAATTAATACCCATCAAATCAGTACATCACACACTGTCACTAGTAAAATCATAATTCACGAATCGTGGAGCGTGAATGGTACGCGCTAGAAGAAAGAGGTGAAGGAACAGTAAAGAATGAATAATGAGGAGGAGCGAGTTCAAATGATTGTGATGAGGAAGATGTCGGTGCGTGAAGGGACAGGATGACACACACGAAATTGTCCCGGAATGGTGGTCCCACGTGTGGGGTTGAGTTGTCTGTTACAGCACGTGTCTTGCAGAAAAGCAGGCATGTTGGTCCACGTGAGTTGTGGTTCAATTTATGCTTCACGCTATCTTCATTTCTCTACCTCTCCATCCCACGTGAAATCCACGCATACTTGTCTCCTCTCTCTCTCTCCTCTCTCTCTTTCTCTCTCCAATCTTCCATGAATCAATTTGTTTTGGCTTTTCGTACGCTATAACCATTAACGACTTGTAGAAAGGAAAATTCAAAGAGATATTTTCTACGGTCATGATTGAATTCGATGCATCGTCGTTGCAATGATGGATGAGACCTATTCTTTTGAATGTGAGTGTTCATTACGTAATTTTCAACAACCAGTGTTGACCAATTATTTGTAGGTGCGGTAAATCACGGACTTTATGATAAGTGAATGAAAATTAGGAATAATTGGAACCAAATAAGGGACAAGAAAAATAACGAGGAGATACTAGTGTTGATGTTTGGTTACAATCATGAAAATTCGCAATGTTGATGAATTTGTAAGAAAAATAATGTTGTGATGATGGTGTCTCCATCATTCATATTTGACCTTAGCCGTTGATGTAGGAGGTGCTTCTCAATTAGGGGAAGTTTTCAGATGCACACTGGCCCGCTGAATTAAATGCTCAATATTTTTTGTGATTTGTAATTTGACATCACGAAATGGACCAAACACGAGAGTTTAATTCAGGTTGTTGGATGGATGGATGGATTGACTCGTCAAATTTTTAGGGCTACTTCTTTTACTTCTATTTTCATTGTCAATCAAGTTCAAATCAAAATGAAGAGAATCCGTGTTAGTATTTGTGATATGTGGGAACACCATCATCTAGAATGAATGAGCTTAAGTCCAATCCGATATTAGATTGAATTAATATGAAGATGCATGCATATGGTTCTCTAATAAATATTACTATGTGATCTAAGCAGTAAAACGGTGCAGAGACGGAGTTAGAAGATTTAAGATGTGGGGGTAATATATATTATATATTATTGAAAAAATTCAAGTCCCACATATGTTAATCATAGATTAAAGATATAATCCATAAAATTTTTATATAGAGTGACACTCTTCATCCTTAAAACTAATTTTATAGGGATAAATTAAATTAAACTTTAATTCTATTATATATTTTTTCATAACGTAAAAATTAGTAGTACATATATTAAATTATTTTTTATTATTATGACACTTTCTTATATTACTTATAAAATATTTGGTCAAATATTTAGCTCTGTGAGATAATTAAACATAAGTGTAATCTTTTTATTAAAAACAATATGCATACTAATTAAATTATATTTAAATAATAATAATATATTAATTTTGTATGTAAAGTATATTTAACTTTAAAAAATAAATATTATTTCTTTAAACCAAATGATAACAATTACTAAAGTTATATAATTATGAGATTTCATATTCAAATTCAAATCAAAGTTATAATATTTATCATTTATTAATATAAAATTTTAGAGACAATATTAAATCTTGTTTATTGATAAATAAATATTACAATTTATAATATAAAAATTATGAATAAAAAATATAATATATTAAATTATTGATATAATATAGTAATTTCAATTTTAATTTATAATTATCAATTGTCTTATCTTAAAAATATAATTAATTATATGCAATAGATATTAAAAACATACTAGCTATTTTATATTAATAGGTATTACATATAAAATACATTTAACTATGTGATTGAATTTGAGTTTTTGAAATTTTTTCATATAAAACATAATATTATTTGTATGTATTATTATTATATATTAGTACATGGGTAGAATATTAATTAAATATTAACGGGGGCATATGCCCCCTTACTTCTGTACATAACTCCGTCTCTGAAAGGGTGGAAGAATGCCTTAAAACGAAGAGAGAGAAAAATATATTTTGAGATGGTTAGAAATTAAGATACTAAAAAATGGATAGAAAGTAAACAATGTTGAAGCCACGAAGTGGCGGTCTGGTGTAGCGATTGACGATGACTGATGTCTAACATGCGATCAAAGTTAATGATGGCGAAAGGAAGAGTCGGCGGCGGCTGATTCTAGTTATCTACGGTGGCAGTTGGAGGCGGTCTGGTGGTCTTTTGCCATATGTAATGGTGGTCCAACGAGGTCCAATTGTGTCGCTGGTTGCATTGTAGTTTGGTCAGTGGTGGTGGCGGTAACGAAACCCTGATATTCTGCGATGGCCAAGTACGATAGTCGATGGTCCTTAGATAACAAGTAGAGTCGTCTCAAACTTTTGAAAGACCCTGTGTAAGAAGTTGGAGTAAGCTTGTTAAACTTTTTTAATAAGTCATCTTAATCGTAAATTAACCGTGAAATATATGTATCGAGGTCCTTTTTGCCATAGCATAATCTTGAAAAATAATGAGTCCATGTGCCGTAGGTCACCTTGCACACTCTCAAAGACGGTCGTGGTAACAAGTTCGGTTTAGGCGTTTGGTGTGTATCTGACCTGGTGGTTTCGGTTCACTGATCTGTTTATAAATGAGTCATGTTTTAACCTCGTTATGAATTTGTTTTATTTCAGTTGTTATACTATGTATCTCTATTATTATTCTTATTCTTGTCAAAACAACATTCAGAATGCAATAAGAAAGATAAAGGAAGTATATGACAATCCTAGTTTGGAAACATAGAGGGGAAAATCTAGAACTTCCTTGAAGTTCTTAGAATTCAACAAACACTTCTATTTTTTTTTTAATTTGTGTGATCATATATAGAGAGTTTGAGAGATTACGAAACTTTTAAAATATAAAGTAAGGTTCGTTGTTGAGAACTTGAGTAGTTATTATCGTGTAACTCATTTGTAATCTCTCATAACAATTGTTGAAAATAGAGGTGTGCATTGTTGGTTATTTTTAAAACCAAAATATAACCATTTTAAAATCATTTAAATAGGATGGGTTCATCATCATAACCACATTTCAAGCGAAATCGATTATAAACTTGGTTATGGTTATATAATCACTTTTCTTATATATAAATCCGGTTTAAAATATTTTTATTTATTTATAAAAACACGTTTTAAAACTATTTATTTATAAATTTAAATATAAAACAATTTTTTTATTTATTTAAAATCTTGTAATATCTTAAAATTGGTTATTAATTGATTCAAAAATTTGTATAATGTGAATATGTTTTTGATTTGATTTGGAATTGAGCAAGATGCTTTATTTATACAAGAATAGTTGAACATTCAAGTTCTAAATTAAGGATGATCTTTCTTAAAATAATATTTTTACTTAGGCCTTATAGTGGGCGTCAAATGTTCTTGCTAAAAACACTAAAAAATTGACTTCTCCGATGCTAGTCAGGGAGAGCCTCAATTGGTTAAGTGTCTGTGAATGTTTTTCCAAGTAGTTCCTAATTCTCCTTTCTTCATTTCTTAATGTCTTTTATATAGACCCATTCCTCACCCCTAACACTTATGAAAAAGCCCTTTCATCTTCCTTCCTACCTTCAAAGCTTAAAAAACTATCGTCGCTTATCATTTATTCACTTATTCATGGTTTGTAATGTCTGTATCATCATGCTACCGTTATGACATTTCATTTCCCGGGACTGTTTTCAAATGACGGCCTTTCTTGACTATTATCTCGACCTATTCGGGTTCCATATCCGACGACACAGAGATCTCCACCTCGGCCCATCATGACCCCTGAACCGGCCAGACGATGATTTCGTTAAGCCGTATTATACCTCGGATATCCTTTAAGCAAGTCTGTAATCTAACTCTAATCACTACCCGACTTTCATCCAAATCATAGACTTCTTCTGCTTTCTCACGCTGGCTGGTGTATATATATAAACAAAATGTAGTATTCAACTTTTTCATCGATACTTTTCTAATAATTAAAAAAAAATCTCATTTTATTTATCTCTTCAAATATTAATATTTTTAATATTTTTTTTTTAAATAAAAAGAAGCTAACTCTAAAATGTGTCACATTGTGATGAGGATGAGTAATATAGTCAAATATAACAACTTATTATCTTTATTTAAAAATTATAAAATTATTATATTTTAAAACAAAAATGAAGCGCAACAACTAAAATTAAAACAAAGTAAAAATTAATTTGAATTTGTATATTTTTGAACAAAAAATTTAAATATTTGAAACTTAAGAATGAAGATAAGCGATTAATACATTTTTTTTTCCAAATAAAAAATAAAAATGACATAAGAAAAATGGTCAAAAAGCATAGAGTATCATTATTTGGGGTAGGGAGGCAAGACCCATGATTCAGATAATTCATAATTGGACTTGATGACCTGACATAAAGTCATGGTTGAACTCACCACTCCCCACTACCCCCCATTTCCTCTCCTTTCTATATATTCCCCACAACCTTCCCTCTCCACTTTGTATTCATCTCTCCCATTTCTCTCTCTCTTTTCAAAAAGCTTCTTCTCTTTCACTCTTCTCTTCCCCAATTTCTCTCCCAAGTAACTCAAAAAAACTCAGTTTCTTAGTTCCCAAAAACAAAACACTTTAGTTTTCTTTCTTGTCTTACAAGGTTACAAAACATGACAGTTGAAAAGGAAGATTTGGGTTTGAGCCTAAGCTTAAACTTCCCTCAAAATCCACCCAAACCTCAATACCTTAATCTCATGTCTTCTTCAACTCATTCCTCTTCTCCTTCCACCTACAATCCTCACAACAAACCTTCTTGGATCAATGCTTTCACATCTTCAGGTATATCTATCATTCCATCCTGCAGATCTAGTCCACTTCATCGAAATATTTCCACCCTTTAACGATCTTACTTTTACATGCAGATCGGGATTCAGAACCATGCAGAGGCGGCGAAGAACGACCGTTACTCCTCCGAGGAATCGACGTGAACCGGTTACCTTCCGACGCTAACTGCGAAGAAGAAGCAGGCGTCTCATCTCCCAACAGCACGGTTTCAAGTGTGAGCGGTAAACGAAGCGAAAGAGAAATCACCGGCGAAGATCTTGACATGGAGAGAGATTGTTCAAGAGGAATCAGCGATGAAGAAGACGCTGAAACTTCCAGAAAAAAACTCAGACTCACCAAAGACCAATCTATTATCCTTGAAGAAAGTTTCAAAGAACACAACACTCTTAACCCCGTAAGTACTAATTAATCACCATTAATTAACTCTCTTAATCCTAATTAGTTCATTTTTAGCTAATTTTTTATTTTATTTGCAGAAACAAAAATTGGCACTTGCAAAACAATTAGGCCTTCGTGCAAGACAAGTTGAAGTGTGGTTTCAAAATCGTAGAGCAAGGTTTGTTTTATTTATTTAATTAATAATCTATTTAATTTTTATCAATGATTAGTTTAATAATTTATTAATTATTTATTTATTTATTTACGGTTTTTGAATTTATTTATTTCAGGACTAAGCTGAAACAAACGGAGGTAGATTGTGAGTTTTTGAAGAGATGTTGTGAGAATCTAACGGATGAAAATCGGCGGTTGCAAAAAGAAGTTCAAGAGCTTAGAGCACTGAAACTTTCCCCACAATTCTACATGCAAATGACACCGCCTACAACGCTTACCATGTGCCCTTCTTGTGAGCGTGTCGCTGTTCCAACATCTGCCGTCGATGCTGCCACGCGTCGTCATCCTATGGTTCAAAATCATAGTCGTACATTTCCCGTGTATCCAACGGTTCAGCATAGGCCATTTGATACGCTTCGTCCTAATAGATCTTAACGTGTACGGTTATGCAATAATAAAAAAACAGTTGTAACATGTACTAAGTTTTAGTTGAAACAGCGTTCTGTGATGTCTGTGTTCATAGTACTGTTTAAGATATGGTGGTTAGAAGAAATGATTTTGTGGGTCTATGATGTTTTTTATTTGACCCATTTGTCTTTTTTTGGGTTTGGGGGCATGGCCTATTTTAGGTCTAGTGTTAGCTAGGAGTTTTTTTTTGTTTTTTTAAATACTTTCTATGTTCCTATTTCTCATGATTAATTAGAGATTTTATGTAAAGTTAAGTGATTATCTAATTAATTCAAGTATAGTAGTAGATATTTTTGATGGACATAAAAGTCAAATTTAAAATTTGGAAATTTATGAAATGTTGAAAAGATCCTTGATGGGTTGGGTGAGAATTTTTATGGGAATAATATGGAAAGTAGAACAATTATAAAGGAGATTGTCCCAAATGGCCAAACATTAGTTCAAGAATTTAGGGGTATTATGGGTCCCCATTGATGTCTCCTTCTAATTGAAGAAGGGGAGAGAATCTTATTTTCATCAATTGTCATCATTGACTGACTTGTAAAATTTATACATTTGGTTTTTATTCGTCTCTAAAAAAAAAATGGCCCCCATTCTCCTTCAAATTATGGTAAGTTACTATTAGTACTTTGTCAAAAGGAGTTGCATTAAATTATACTTAACTTACTTTAATTGTTATGTATGTGTCTTCTAAAACTTTTTCATCATCAATACAGTACATCTTAATATTCAAATATATCATTTAAAAAAAAATTGAAAAAAAGATCAAATATCTTAAATACAATTAATTGATAATATAAAATATTTTTATATTGTCAGTATATATTAATTAAATTTAAATAATATTTTTTTTTCTATTCTATTATTTATTATTATTCTTATTATTATAATTTTTTTAAAATTATTTATGTCACTAATAAAGAACAATTTAATAAAGTTATTTTTGATTTTTTTTAATAAAATTAGCTATAGTCTACTTTGTTACGTTCTTTCTCACTTATTATTAGGGGCTAGTAAAACCTCGTCAAACCAATTTGTTTAACTTGTTAAAGAAATTGGGTGAGTGGAGCATGTTGATACACACGTTAAATAAAATATCACATATTTTTGAATAAGTATTACTAAATAATAACTCAACTAACCAAATAATAGTGACTCATTAGTAAATCACTAACAAAAAATAAATGTTAAAGGTAATTTTGAAAGTTTCCTTCTTTTTTTTTCCAAATGAACACGATTCAAACTATGTTATGGTCGCTCATTTCATTCTTTCAACTTTCAACCATCTTCTTTCTCTCTTTTCTCTCCCTATTTCTCTCTTATTCTCACTCTCTTTTTAAAGCAAAAATAATGTTATAATAGAGAGGGAGGTGAGGGAAAAAAAAAAGAAAGGAATGATCCAAGCCCCATTTTCTTTATATATTAGTTTATTATACTCTTCAATTATTTTCAATCAGTTGTCAAAATGGATTATCCGACTTTAAATAGATTGATTTTGGTGGACCTAAAATGGACTATTCGATCATAAATAAATGAATTTGGTGGGCCTTTTAAGGCCGAGATAAAAAAGTCCTAAAAAATATGAACTTTAATTTTAAGATCCAATCCTATAATTTTTCGGGTCTAATAGACCGGCCCATATGAACTAATCCATTTGACTTGTCCTCCAAATATAAGAGAAATATATTTAAAATATAACAATGAAAAATTTCATTAATTAACTTTGTCAAAATAAATTCAAAGTTTGTTAAAGTACTAAATATTTATATATGATTTCTAATATTGAAAAATATTTAAAAAATTATTATTTTTACAAATCATTCCACAAAAAAGTTAGGTCGGATTAGACTTAGCCACTTAAGTTGACTTAAATGAAACCATCTAAAGAGATTAAATTTGTCTGTTGTTTTGTCCATGCTTATCATAAACCCTAAATATAATTATTTATATATTATTGATAAAAAAATTTAATGACTAAATTCATAAAATTAACGCGAATAATGTGGGAGTCTAACTTAAAAGCTTTAGAAGCTCATCTCTTCTTCCTCCTTGTTTTTATATAAGCTTTTTATTTTTTTTCGTGACACATTTCTTTCCATTCTCCTTGGCTTAGACTTCACATTCATAAAAACTTAATATAACGAGATCAAATTCGTAAAATCCACACGAATAACGTGGCGGTCTAACTTAAATATTTAAGGCTCTTCACCCTTTTCTCCTCATTTTTTGTATGTATGTTTTTTTTTAATGAAATATTCCTTCCTCGCGATTGAAAAAGAAAGAAATTTTTTCATTGATAATCAATTACAGATTATAAAAAAACAGGACAACAAATAACTATTATATATATTCAAACTTTTGACTCTACTCAACTTTAATAGTTAATTCTGCTCTTTTTATCCTTTTAACTATCCCTAACTGAGAGAAAAATTCAGAAAGAATTTTTCCATATGGTATGAGGGAAATCAATTCCTCGCGAGAGGTCACAACCATTTCCAATTGATCTCACCTGATCAGGAGGGCCTTCCACGGTCTTGATTAATGGGCCGGAGAATGAAATGAGAGGGGGGTGTACCTGCAAGGTGCTCCAATGCTTAAGTCAGAAAAGGTACAGAAATGAGGTTATCAGAGTGTGAGTTAGAATACCTGCCCCTTTGCCATGAAAGGGGTATTTATAGTGAGCCCCCAGCGCTGGGCCAAGGCTCCTAATGGGCTGGATTAGCTAGGCCCAAGGAGGAGCTGCCAGGGGACGCGTAAGAAGCGTTAAGACCTAGACCAAAGTCTGCCCCCTGGTCCAACTGCCCCTATCCCTAAGGCGACAATATAGGGGAGTTGGGTGACGTGGTGAGTGGGATGCCGTTAAGGCCCTGCCCGACACAACTGAGGTGCCCGCGACGTGGGTTGACGGTGAGTGGATGGAGATCGTACGAGGAGGACCCGCTCACTGTCCGACACGTGTTTAAGGGGCCGGGGAGACGTTCGTCGGGCGGACTGTCGTCCACCTGACGCGTCCTCGTGGTCGTGTGGACATGGCCGTTTGGACGTGGGCTTGGCGAGTATTGGGCCGTGCCGTGCCTAGGGTCATGGCCCAGTCCGGAACAGGAGCCCCCCAAGTCGAGTCTCTGAGCCAGAGGGATGACTTATGTTTCGACTAAGGGTTCCCCGCGACGATGGGGAAGCTTGACCGTTAGACAGGCGAGGTCGTGCCAGACCTATTCATGACCGACCCTTTCTTCGGGAATGTCGGGGATGGAGGTGGTCGGTTGATCTGCGCCTTCCTTGTAGTAAACGTGGGTATGACGCGGGGAGGTGGCGTCTTGGTGAGTCGAGGAGATGGATAGGTGCTCGGGTCGTTTCAGCTTCTCATCTTTGACAGACGTGTCTCAGAATTAGTGGGGTCGCTTCGTTTCGCGCGCAAAGACGGCGTAGGCAGGCTAGGTAATGATGACCTAGCGTGTTGGTCTACGTGCCAAGCCCTATAAAAAGGGGTTGAGTAACTTCATTTCCACTTTTTCTTTTTGCTCACGCGTTCACCGGAGTTCTCCACATTCTCTCTCGTTTGCTCTCTCAACCGTCTGGACCGCCGTCTCCGCCCGTCCTCCTATCTGAACCACCGTTTTCTGCTCGGACACCACCGTACCTTTTCAACTTAACTATGTCAGGTATGGTTTTCCACTGTGACCCATTCTTTTTCCTTGTTGTTTTCTGTCAAACGCATGCTATTTTCGTAGAAATGTGGTTAGGTTTAACTTAGGGACAGTGTAGTGGACTGTAGGTGTATATTAGATGGTAGAAAATAGGGTTGGGATCCTACTGTACCGGGCATAAACTTCATATGCCGGGCAACACTTGCATAGGTTGTATGAAGTTTATGCCCGGTCTCCATAGAATGCGCGGGCCACCGAGTTGAGCACGGTTAGTGTCCGTCGCCGTTACGCCCTTTCACTTGACCTGCGGTGGAAGGGTGGATTTGATACGACGTCGAATTCACTCTTTCTGTCTGCGTTTCAGGTGTTACCGGGCGCTTACGACCGAGGAAGGAAGATTCTGGGTCCTCCACCGACGACGCGACAATCGCTCGTCTCCCTGTCGGGGATGGGAGTGTCCGAGATGGTACCGAACACGCCTCCTCTTCCGGGCAGGTCGACTTCTCCTGGGTTGCGGACGAGCCCTTGGAGGAGGAATCAGACTTCTGTGACGAAGCCATCACTGCTCACGCTATGGTCGAGGCCATAAACCGGGAGGATCCACCGAACTGGTATTGCTGCGCCCCCAAGGAAGAAGACCGCATTTGTCATCATTTCCCGGGGAAGCAGTTCACCATGTATGAATTTGCTTTTCGTGAGGCGGGGATGAGACTGCCCTTCAGCTCCTTCCAGATGTCGGTCTTCAAGTGGCTCCGGCTGGCGCCGTCCCAACTACATCCTAATGCCCTCGCATTTATGCGGGCATTCGAGTTAGTTTGCCAGTTCCTCGGCATTGGTTGCACCCGGGCTCTCTTCTTCCACGTGTTCCATCTCCAGAGGTCCGGTTCCCGTGGCCGCCACAGTTGGGTTTCTTTCAAGCAGCCCGTGCGTCTGTTCAAGACGTACGAGGATTCTGTTCGCCATTTCAAAAGCCGGTGGTACGTGGTGATGCCGATTACCCGGGCTGCCCTTCACTCTCTCTACTACTATCAACGGGAACCCAACGGGGAGGAGACGCTGATGTCGAAGATACCGCTGAGGTGGCAGCGTGATCATTTCGATCTCTCCACAGCGCATTACCGGGTCAAGTACGCGATGCTCGGCGAGGAGGATAGGCTCGCGTACAAGAAGCTGGTCGATTACGTGCAGAGCTTCAGCTTGGCGTTCTGGGCGAATCGACAGGGCGTGCCCTACCTGGATGAGGCCGGGGAGCTAATCACCGAGACGCGTTATATCAATACGAAGGCTCTGCTCGAGTGTGATACCGAGGAGGAAGCTCTGGCGTTATTGAGTAGGCAGACTTTGTTTAGCTTTTTATTTCTGTTTATGACTTCGGTCGCTAACGTTTGTGTGTAATTTATTTGCAGGTGCCATGCCCAATGCTCGTGATCGGGTGCTGAAGCTGGCGAATCAGGTCGGCGCTCCTGACCGGGTGCCCAAGAAGAAGAAGAAAACTGCGGCCCGTGTCTCGGAGATTGCTGGCGATGCCGGGGTCGGTCCCTCGCAGGCGGCGAGCGTGATTCCTTCCTCTCCTCCTCGGCTTAACCCGATCACCATTCCTGATAGCAGTCCGTCGCCAGCGGCTTCTCCCCTCCATAAACGGAAGCGTCCGGCTGGGGCCCTTACCAGGTCGTCTCCAGGAGGTTCGCATGGACCGGGCAGCTATCTTCTGCCTCCCTGCTATGTGGAACGGTCGTTCTTCAAGGCCGAGGAGTCGATTGCTGTGCCTGCGCCTGAGGCCAAGGCTATTCTGGACCAGGATGTTGCTGCCCGGAGGAAAGATCTGGCCAGGGATATTGCTGCCGTCATCCGGGTGATGGAGACGGCCATGGTTCTGACCGACACTTCGGTCTCCACCGCCTCGCTGGAGGAAGCCCTTTTGCAGGTTCGGACAGAGAAGGAAAGACTATCTCAAGATCTGTCGGACTACAAAGAAGAGCATCAGCTGCAGGAAGGGCTGCGCCAGAAGCTGGAGGAGGTGGAAAGGGAGAGGGACCAGTTGAAGGCTGCTAAGGCGAGCCTGGAAGAGCAGGTGGTCGACCATCAGAAGCTGACCGAGGACAACGCCTACCTACGGGCTCAGGTTGAGTCTCTCGAGGGAAAGGTCCGTCCTCTGGCAGACGAGACCGAGGAGGAACGCGCCTTTGGCTCGCGCGGTGAGCTGCTAGGGCATATTCGGACTCTCAACCAAGATCTTGTGGCCTGCTTCAAAGAGGGTTTCGACAATGCTGTCGAGCAGCTCGGGCTTCTGAACCCTGAGTTGGTGACGGAAGGGTCGGCCTATAACTGCTGCGTCCGGGATGGAGAGATCATCTGCCCGTTTGAAGTGGAGGAGGAGCTGGGGGGAGAAGAAGAAGAAGAGGATGAAGAGGAGCTCCGAGCGGAGTCTTAGTTTATATGTTTTTCTTATCATGGCCTGCGTGCCTTATGTATTTTGGCCTTCGGGCGTTGTAATATGGCCTTCGGGCGTACTTGGCTTCGGCCACTCTTATCGTTTTTAATGCATGAATATTTTCGTTATCATTCATTGTGCTCGTTTGTGTCTGATACTTGTTTGTATGAATTCGTACTCTGCTCGACTTTGTTAATCTCCTCGGTTTAGGGAACCGACGAAGTGTCGGGCTTTGTGCCCGTGGGTATCGAAGCCCGGGTCCGTTGTTCGAACCCTGGTCCCGAGGCTTGGGTCCTCCCATCGCGAGCTGGGTGCCCTGCCAGTCTTGGTACTTCGACGTTGAGCCTTGGTCAAGATCCCAACCGCCGGGGAGGGTTGTGTTTGTTACGTGACCCCGGATCGTTCCCGGGTCTCGTGGTTCCTCCCTGGGGTTTTGGGGACGAAGAGCGTGGTCGTACCTGCCACGTCTCCCCGTGGCGTATTTAGCTGTAATATTGTCTAAGTTTTTCTGCGTTCCATGGTCGAGCGAGTTGTTCTCCTTGTAGGTTTTCTAGGTAATAGGCCCCGTTGCTCGTTTTGTCGCGGACGCGGTAAGGGCCTTCCCAGTTGGCCGCCAGTTTGCCCTCTCTCGGGTTTTTCTGGTTTCTTCTGAGGACCAGGGTGCCGACCTGGAACTCTCTTTTTATGACTTTCGCGTCATGGCGTAGTGCTATCTTTTGTTTGAGGGTTGTTTCCCGGAGAGCTGCTTCGGAACGTATCTCCTCGACTAGGTCGAGCTCGGCTCTAAGGGTTTCATCGTTCATTTCCTCGTCTAGGGGCTCCTCTGTCCTCCTCGTTGGCGTCCGTATCTCCACCGGGATGACTGCCTCGGTGCCGTAAGTTAGTCGGAACGGGGTTTCCCCGGTGGTAGAATGTGGTGTCGTGCGGTAGGCCCATAGGACGCTATGTAGCTCCTCGACCCATGCCCTCTTTGCCTCGCCGAGTCTGCGTTTGAGGCCACGTAAGATTACCCTGTTGGCCGCCTCTGCCTGCCCGTTCGTCTGCGGATGCTCGACAGACGTGAAATGCTGTGTGGTGCCCAGGCTGGCGATGAAGTCCTGGAATCCTCCGTCCGTGAACTGTGTCCCGTTGTCTGTGACAAGTGCCTGGGGTATACCGAACCGAGCGAGGATGTTGCGTTTGAAGAACCGGAGAATGTTCTGCGCGGTTATTTTAGCCAGTGCCTCCGCCTCGATCCATTTGGTGAAGTAATCCACCCCGACGATGAGGTATTTATTCTGATATGATCCGGTGACGAAGGGTCCGAGGATGTCCATGCCCCACCACGCGAAGGGCCATGGGGAAGACAGTGATTTGAGGTCGTTCGGGGGTGCGAGGTGCATGTCGGCATGTCGTTGGCATTTGTCACATCTTTTGACGTGCTCTTTCGAATCGTTTTGCATGGTCGGCCAGTAGTAGCCTGCTCGAAGGGCTTTTCGTGCGAGCGATCGTCCGCCGAGGTGTTGAGCGTTAATTCCCCGGTGTATCTCTCCAAGTATGTCGGGGACTTTCTCTTCCTCGACGCATTTGAGTAGTGGGATGGAGAATCCTCTCCGGTAGAGTTTGCCTTCGAGGAGTACGTACGAGCATGCGCGTCGTTTGACAGTGGTCGCCTCTTTCGGGTCAGCCGGGAGTTCGTCTCGTGTGAGGTAATTGTAGATGGGTGTCATCCAACAGTGGGCATCTCCAATAGCGTTGACCTCGAGCGGAGGCGGTAGTTTGTCGATGCTGGGCCGCGGGAGAATTTCTTGGATTACTGATTTATTCCCACCCTTTTTCCTCGTGCTGGCTAGTTTCGAGAGAACGTCTGCTCGTGTGTTGTGCTCGCGGGGTATGTGTTGAACTTCCCATTTTTCAAATCTATCAAGTTTTTCTTTGACGAGGGACAAGTACCCGAGGAGGTTGTCGTTCTTGGTTTGGTATTCTCCTCGCACTTGTGAGGCCACGAGCTGGGAGTCGGTGGATATTTTTACCTCTTTTGCTCCCAGGTCCTCGGCTAACCTCAGGCCTGCGAGGAAGGCTTCGTATTCGGCTTGGTTGTTTGATGTTGGGAACGCTAGCGCTAACGATACCTCTATCAGGATCCCTTCTTCATTTTCGAGGATGATCCCGGCCCCGCTGCCTGATGTGCTAGAGGCGCCATCGACGAAGATCGTCCATTTGTGGGCGCTTTCTGCTGGAGTCGGGCAGTGGGTCATCTCCGCGACGAAGTCGGCCAGCGCCTGAGCTTTCAAGGCTTTCCTATTTTCGTATTGTATGTCGAATTCGGAGAGTTCTAGTGACCACTTGAGCATCCTCCCGGCCATATCCGGGCGCCCGAGCAGCTGTTTGATTGGCTGATCGGTCCTCACCTTTATCGTGTGTGCGAGGAAATAATATCGTAGTCTCCTCGCTGCGTTGATGAGGGCCAGGGCGACCTTTTCGATTTGCTGATATCGGAGCTCGGGACCTTGGAGTGCTTTACTCGTAAAATAGATGGGCTTTTGTCCTTCGTCGGTTTCTCTTATTAGAACGGCGCTGGCGGCCTCGGTCGCCACGGATAGGTATAAGTATAGGGTTTCCTTTTCTGACGGCCGTGATAAGACCGGGGGTTGGGACAGAACCTTCTTTAGATGGAGTAGCGCTTGCTCGCATTCATCGGTCCAGTCGAAGGTAGCCTCTTTGCGAAGGAGTCTGAAGAATGGCAATGCGTGCTGGGCGGACTTGGCGATGAAACGGGAGAGTGAGGCGAGCACTCCATTGAGCGACTGGATCGATTTTTTGGTTTTCGGGGTCGGAAACTCCGAGAATGCCCGGCATTTGTCGGGGTTGGCCTCGATCCCTCTTTCGGTGAGATAGAAACCGAGGAACTTGCCTGCCCGGACACCGAACGTGCATTTCTCGGGGTTGAACCTCATTTTACACTGTCTCGCCTGCTCGAATACCTTCGTAAGGTGTCGAGCATGGGTTATCTCCTCGTGTGATTTGACGATCATGTCGTCCATGTATACTTCGAGCATGTCCCCTATTTCGTCCTTGAAGACTTTGTTCATCATGCGTTGGTATGTAGCGCCAGCGTTCTTGAGCCCGAACGGCATCACGTTGTAATAGTAATTGCCCGTTGGGGTCATGAACGCTGTGTGTTTCTTGTCTGCGGGCGACATAGGGATCTGGTTGTATCCACTATATGCGTCCATGAAGGACAAGAGTTTAAAACCTGCAGAGTTGTCAACGAGCGAGTCTATATTAGGGAGGGGGAAAGCATCTTTCGGGCAAGCCCTATTAAGATCAGTATAATCAACACACATACGCCATTTTCCATTATTTTTCTTAACGAGGACTACATTAGAGAGCCAGGTTGTGTACTGGGCTTCAGAAATAAAATTTGCCTCTAAGAGGTCTTTTACAGCTCGCTCGGCAGCCTCTGCCTTTTCGGGCGATTGCTTGCGTCTACGCTGTGCTATGGGCTTGGCTGCCCGGTCTACAGCTAGCTTATGACACGCGATCTCGGGGTCCAGCCCGGGCATTTCTGCGGCATTCCACGCGAAGAGGTCGGAGTTCTCTTTGAGGCATGCTACTAGCTCTTCTCTTGTTTCCTCGGGTAGTCCCTTGCCTATCTTCACCGTCCTTTCCGGATCGTCCCCAAGAGGAATGAGTTCGAACTCCCCGTCGGGAATTGGTCGGACCGGGTGTTCGAGAGAGCGTTCGTTGGGGAACCTCCCCTCTTCGGTCTCGTCCAGCCCGATGCGACAGTCGAGGTCGATGGCGTTGACTCCTCGGGCGGGATCCTCGGTCTTGAGTTTTTTGTTGTTGCAGTTGCTCTTCGTGCTGACTACGGCCTGTCCTTTTACTGCGGCGTCGTAGCATCGTCGGGCTGCTTCGATGTCACCATGGATGGTGACCACACGTCCCAATTTGGTGTAGTATTTCATCTTCAGGTGGACGGTGGAAGGGACCGCAGTGAGTTCGGCCAGTGTCGGGCGTCCAAAGATGCAATTGTAGAGAGACGGACAGTCTACGACCAGGAATTGGATTTTGACTTCCCTGGCCGTTTCTTGTTCGCCGAAGGTGACGAGGAGCTCAACATATCCCCACGGTCTGGTTGTTGCTCCGTTGAATCCTTGGAGATCCGATCCGACGTAGGGGGCTAAGTTGGTCTTGTCTAGCTTCAGAGTCTTGAAGAGGTGGACGTACATGATATCCACTGAGCTGCCTTCGTCGACCAGGATGCGTCGTACGTCGAATCGGGCCATCTTTGCTCTTATCAATAGTGGGATGGCCGAGTTCGGGGATCCGCCCGGGAGTTCCTCCAGGAAGAAGGATATTGGGTTGGATTTCCCCCGGTATTTTGTCAATGTCGCTTTCTGCTCGGGGGCAGTCAGTAGGAGTTCGTCGAACTTACGTTTGACGGAGAGGGCCGCGGATTCCCCGTTAGTTCCTCCTCCTGATATCACCAGTGTGGTAGGGAAGTCTTCCCAGGGGCTGAGTGCAGTGATCTTGCCCTCGGGCAGTGGTTCGGGGAGGCAGAAATCTTCCGGTCGTGACACGCAGAGGGCCACTTGATAGGGAGAGTTGTCGGGGGGTGTGTTTTCCCGGGGTCTCTTCTTCTCTGGCTCGTCGTGTCTGGGAGCTTCGTTCTTCCTCGTGTACTGCTTCAGGTGCCCCTCTTGGATTAAAATTTCAATCGCATCTTTCAGGTGGACGCAGTCTTCGGTCACGTGCCCGTGACTTCTGTGGAACCGGCAGTACTTTGATTTGTCGGTGTGGGGCTTTGGTGCAGACGGTTTTGGGAACCTGACCCTGCCCTGCTTGAATTCAGAGTTGATACATTCTGCGAGGATACGCTCTCGAGGAGCTGTCAGTAAGGTGTACTCGCTATATCTGCCCGCGGGGCCTCTTCCTTCCCGGAGCTCGCGAGGTCTTTCTTCTCTTCGTCTGTCTCCGTTGCGACGGGAAATGCTCGTGTCCTCGCGTTTTGAGTGCTCGGTCTCCCCAGCGTTACGTCCGCTGCGGGCATTGTGTGCCACCTGCTTTTCCTCGTATCTGATGTAGGCCTGGGCTTTATGCAGGAGCTCGTTTAAGGTGCGGGGAGGCTCGATCCCTACGGCTCTGCTAAGTTCACTGCCGGGTAAGAGACCTCTCTCGAGGAGATACTTCTTCATGTGCTCGGTGGTATCTACCTCGACAGCTTCCTGGTTGAATCGCTCGATGTATGAGCGCAGTGTTTCATTCTTCTTCTGCACTATGGCTTCAAGGGTCGCCTCAGTCTTGGGGTGACGACGGGAGGCTGTAAAGTGCCGGGTGAACATGGACCTCATGACTCTCCATGACGTAATGGACTCAGGGGCCAAGCTTTTGTACCAGGCCATGGCCCCTTTCCTGAGGGTCGTTGAGAACAGTCGGCATTTGAGGTGCCCGGTTATATCATTGCGGTAGTCGAGCATCGCGTTGACGTTGTCGACGTGATCGTCGGGATCTGTAGTCCCGTCGTACACAGCTAGGTTTGGCGGTTTCTCCATGCCTTTGGGGAGCGGGGCTTCCATTATTGCCCGAGATAGGGGGCAATGCAAATCTTCCTCGTCGCTCCTTAAGGGAGACAGTTCGTTGTTGTCGGGGCTGTGCCCGCGCCTTGGTGATGTTCTCGCTCGACCACCGTCACGATGGGCGCGTGCCCTGCTGGCGTGGGGTTCGGGAGAGCGACGTCCTCGCTTCTTCGTTGGCTCCGGACGTTGTTGTATCCTACTCACCGGCTGGGGCCGGGCCTCTTGTCGTTCGGCTTCGAGGGCCATGATTCGTTCGTGCTGCTGGTGGAGCATAGAACCGGCCTGATTGAGGGCATTCACCATGGCAATCATTACGGCGTCTCCTTCAACGGGAACGGGAATGGGACGAAATGTCTCTGCCCCTAAATTGTGGGCGTGAGAGACATCTCCGTTGTTTTGGGGCTCTGGAGACGGGGTGGATGGATGACCGTCCCGAACGTCCGCTTCATGGGATGGCGGGCCGTCGTCCATGTTGTAGTTGACGAGGGGACGGCTGTGATCGCTATGTTGTTCTCCGGCCATGTTGGAAGGACAGAAACAAATGAGCTTTTGATCCTCGTTTGATGAAGATGGGGATAGCTAGTTCCCACAGACGGCGCCACTGATCTCACCTGATCAGGAGGGCCTTCCACGGTCTTGATTAATGGGCCGGAGAATGAAATGAGAGGGGGGTGTACCTGCAAGGTGCTCCAATGCTTAAGTCAGAAAAGGTACAGAAATGAGGTTATCAGAGTGTGAGTTAGAATACCTGCCCCTTTGCCATGAAAGGGGTATTTATAGTGAGCCCCCAGCGCTGGGCCAAGGCTCCTAATGGGCTGGATTAGCTAGGCCCAAGGAGGAGCTGCCAGGGGACGCGTAAGAAGCGTTAAGACCTAGACCAAAGTCTGCCCCCTGGTCCAACTGCCCCTATCCCTAAGGCGACAATATAGGGGAGTTGGGTGACGTGGTGAGTGGGATGCCGTTAAGGCCCTGCCCGACACAACTGAGGTGCCCGCGACGTGGGTTGACGGTGAGTGGATGGAGATCGTACGAGGAGGACCCGCTCACTGTCCGACACGTGTTTAAGGGGCCGGGGAGACGTTCGTCGGGCGGACTGTCGTCCACCTGACGCGTCCTCGTGGTCGTGTGGACATGGCCGTTTGGACGTGGGCTTGGCGAGTATTGGGCCGTGCCGTGCCTAGGGTCATGGCCCAGTCCGGAACACCAATAATAAGTTAAAAATAGTAAGAAGAAGATTAATTTTGACGTTGTAGACAAAGAAATACAAAAGATGCTTGTCATATGAAGTGTTTCTAGTTGTTTCTCTCTTGAAAGGAGACTTGACACTAGAAGTTGATGCAAACCTTTTGCAATTGGGATGAGAGTAGCATGACTGATGAGCTTATTGTAGTTTACATAAATTAGGTGAATGTGGGTTGAGAAGACATTGTTGAATCTATAATGTTCAACACATATACCTTTCTCTTCACACTTTATTGTCTGGGCAATAAGTGATTGAGTAATGGTGATTGAAAATCCATATACATTGGACTGTATTTCTCTGACCAAATTGTTTAACGGAGGCATTTAACCAGAATTCTGTTACGAGATTAGTGCAGATGGATCCATGAAGCATGTCAAAATAACCTTTAAAGTTTTGTTTGAGAATAGTTTTCATTAGATCAAAATATTTGTCTTTCAACTCACCGAAATCAACAAATTTTTCATTGATAACGAATAAAAGATTTTCATCTTCATTGACTGTTTTTGTAGACATTTTTTGAATAAAAGAAAAGACTTTTAAACTAGATTTAAAGACACATAGAGATGAAAATGAAATGAGACCTGAATAGTGTATAATTAAATTGGAAAAGAGGAAGTGAATCCATCAGAGAATATAAATAATCAATACTATAAAATATACGTTGTGTTTTGAATATAAATCATCATCACTATTCTAGTGATATGATCTCAAGGCGCAATATTTTATTTTTAAAAAATATAAAAATCACATATTACCTTGGTTTCTTTATATAACCGAGGGGAAAAACACATATTTCCAACCATCCAAGAACTTTTTTTTTTTAATTTTTAAATTAATAATCAATTCTTTTAGTTATATTTAATAACAGAGGGATTAGATTATCAAGATAATGAAATCTCTTTGTGATGGATTGCAAGAAATTTGAAAAAGATAGATTGTTCTCCAATAATCATTGTTAAACTCTTGATTTGTTTAAACAATTTATTTCAATATTTTGTGTATTAAAAAAGCTTTTTCCCCTCGATTTTTAACAAAAAAAATATATTTTTATTTTTTTTATTTAAAAAGAAAATACATTTTACCTCGGTTTTGAGTAATAACCGAGGTAAAATATAAACGTGTTTATTCAATTTTTTAAACAAATATTCACCGTCCATTTAATGAGTTTCAATGCTCAAGACAGTGTCATTAGTGATCCTCGTGAAATTTAAAACCTTCATTATAATATCATTATGAATATTAGAATTTGAAAGTAGTGAATTCACAAGAAACTCATTCGTTGTTGTGAAACCCTCTATGTTTAATCACAGCTTCATGAGATTTTACAAAGTAAAAGTATCAATGTGATAAATTGCAAGAGTAGAAAAAATTTAGGTTTATTTAATATGTAAATTGTGAGAATGTATTTATTTTGCCAAAGATTTATGTGATAGATTGCAACTGCAGAAAAAAAATTGGATCAAAGATTTGTGTTCTAACATAATCTCTTAACTGAATATTTATTTTATTTATGTAAATTTTTTGTTTATTTTATATCTTACATTTGATCTTCCTCAAGATCAATGAAACGAGAATCCTCAATATTTACTCTTGTATAAGTTATCCAGCATTTGTTCTTCACTGACAACGATGACTATGAAGAACAACATTGTTGAGAAATACTAAAAGAATTATTAGAAGAATATATATATATATATATATATATATATATATATATATATATATATATATATATATATATATATATATATATATATATATATATATATATATATATAAAGGTTGGGCTTAGATTGTCCTCGTAAAGAAAACATAGATAATTTATCCATTTGACATATATTCAATCAAATTAAATCAAATCATGATACATATATTTCAATAATAAGATACATTAAATGTTCTAACCACACTATTGAATACTATGTTTTATTAATTTAAGAGTAAAATTTTATTTTCTCATTTACACATGTCTATTTATAAGTGGCTCTATGTCATAATGGGTAATTTACTCACATTTTTGTCAAGGCAACTTAGAAAAAAACATATTTAAATGATCAACTCATTAAATAATACAACCAAGATCTCTCACTTTGACTAACGAAATACATATTAGGAGATTAATTTGTATATTTTTACTGATTCAAAAACTACATTTATAAGGAGTTACTCATAAACCAACAATGTACATTAATAGGATTAAGGTTCATATAGAAAATGAAGTGAGGGGATTACTTCTCTTAGACAACAAAAGTCACTACAAAAGTAACTCTTTTTATCATACTTTTTTTAAAAATACTCTAGGATTATAACTTTTTTCTCTCCTCAATTTGTAATAAGCTGATGCATGTACTAATATCAAGATGCATCACAATCTCATATGTATCAAGTAATTTATGTAAATACTCTCGCTAGTTGCTATTCTTAATAAAGATTTTCTTTTCATATTCATTAAATAATCGATATATTAAATCTATATAGATATTATATATATCAGTTATTCAATAAATTTGAAGGAAAAAAAGTTAATAATCTCAATTTGCGTGGTATACACTACCTAAATGACAATAATCAATCCATAGTAGTAATGTTGTGGCTGGAGCTTGATGATTCTTCTTCCACTGTATGATATTACACCATCCTGTTAAATTGAATAAATCTTCGGTTAACTTCACGCATCCTTCGAAAGCCAGCCTCAGTAGCTCTATCTTCTCTTGATGTTTCGTTCAAATATGGCACTACATGTTTCTTCATATCTGCATCTGATATTCCCAGATGTTTTCCCTGAACACTAATGAAATGGACGCGGCCAGCATTGTCTAAAGTTCTCAATCCAATCCAATCTTCAGTGTAGAGTTTTGTCTGCAAAACCGATCAAAGGATACAAAAGCTTGATTATGGCACCATATATCATAGAAAATATCGAGACAAGTCGAAAAAAAACAATACCTTTTGCGGTGGTAATGTTGGCTTGAAGGAGCCATCTGGATAATAACCAAACCAGGATGTTTCTCGAGGTATTAAAACTGTATCTTGCTCAAACTGTTGCAGTATAACACAAGAAAACAAATAAACAAGTTTTTTTCTCTCATGAAATCAGCTTGAAATATTCTTAACATATCAATTATCAAAGAAAGAAACCTATAGAGGACTTACCATGATAAGTACCAAATTCTTTAAGCTACTAAATCTTTCCTTGTAAGTGGAATTCCTCTGACCAGGTTTTTCATTATTAAGCTTAGGGAGGTACCTACAGTTCTCCAAGTATTTGGGTAAAGCCTGAAATCAAAACTGATTTTAATACGATGGTTTGAGAAAATTTTAAGGAAAGAAACAGATAGGCTAAATGGTTGCAAATATTGATACTCACATTTGGTAATTTAAGATATCCACTAGGAGCCAAGTGTTCCTGCAATTTTTTGAATTGGGGCATGTTAGAGATTGTGAAGTGGGAGCAAAAAAATAATGAGTGACAAAGTAATGATATAACAAATTCTGGGCAAAGCAAATAGAAGATAGAGATGAATACTTGAATATAGCTACTATAAACCTCTCCCTTGATGAGATTGTCTGCAATGACACAAAAGACACCTGTCTGTAGAAACAAAAAATCATTCAACAATTGCATTATACTCATCCTTATATGCACTCAACAATTGACAAATATTGAATTTGGTATTTCCAAAATCAATACGATAACACAGAAAGAATAAAGGCATTGTGCTGGAAAGTAAGATGATACTCACACCACACAGGGGAACTGAAGCAGTACCAGCATGAGGGCCTGCTAAAGAGATAAAGTTCTTAACCTGTTCCAACAATAACAAGGAAGAATATCTCATGAATACGTTGACCAGGGTAAGTAAGGATCTAGGTGGTTAAAAACCAAAATCTAAATACTATTTTACACCCTGTTATTTTAAAGCAAAATACTCAAAGGAGAAACAAAAATAACAATTTAGAACTTGGTTCCTTCGAAGTGAGTTCATTTTAGAAGGAAAAGTGTGGAATATAAACAATTGATGACAAAGTAAATGATTGATTTATGGAAAATATGTGCACATGAATATGTTACTATGGATTTATTAGAATCCACTCCCTGAATTCTCAACAATGGACAAGATTTCTCGTTGATATTTCATGGAAAACATCATTTTGCAGCATAGACTGTTGTGTAATGGATATATGCAGAAACATAGACAGCACAATACGTTTAACTATTATAAAAAACAATTCACTTGTAAAGCTGTAGATTCTTACGGGAGGTCCTCCTTCACAAAACTCGACCACACCTCGACCGATCAAATTTCCCTGTAGGACAAGGGAAATTCAACAATGAGGCATAAAAAACAACAAAATTCCAAAAATAAGCATCTTTAAGATGAATTATGTAATAAGGTAGTTTAACATTCTTTGCAATGAAGGAAAAAGGAAAGGAGAAGAAGGAGGGATGCACTGCCATGAACCCCTTCAAAATCCTTTAACAGTCATCATTTTAACCACAAATGGACATAGTTATACTTTACGAACTTTGTTGTTGCCATCTAAGAGGAACGGTTTAAAACCTTTGTAAAGGTCAAGTTCTTTCACAAAGAGCAATGATTAGCATCCATTGACACTCAACGGAATAACAATAAGGACAATTTACATCAACAGAAAAATAAATAAAATCCCAATTCTCATGTTTTACCTGGGAGAGTCCCACAATGTTGTATCCTCCTTTCAATTCTTTCATTTCCTTCACCTGTATATGACATTTAAAATAGTAAAAAGACTAAATTCAAAAGCACAATAAGAAAAGAAATGTTACCGCAATATTGCTTGAGTCTCTTCATCACCTTCTGGCAAACAATATCTGTCTGCAGACATATGAAACAAAAAACAAATTACAAATAGTCGGTATCAGCATTAGACAATACCATGAACACATCAAATCCTTCCACCCTATTACCTGCTCTTGCAAAGGTATAAACCATGAATCCCATGATCCATTGCCTACTTCCCTGAAAATATAGGGAGATTTCATTAGTCACAAAAACTAAAGGTATGTTTGGATAGAGAAGGTCCATAGATTCCGTGCTTATGAGACTAAATCAGATAAAGAGAATTCAAACAACTATCTGATCTAGAAAGACTATTAGAGAAGTTATTTAAAAAATCTCGAAATTAACTATCTGGAAAGATGATCCATGTAGCCGACTCGGGATAAGGCTCACTTGTGGTGTTATTGTATGTTTGGATAAGAGTGATTATTTTTCTTTTCTAAATTAAGAAAGCTATAAAATATTTCTAAAAAATAATTAAGTGTGATTGAAATGCTATATAATCACTTACTCTTATCAATTATCATGTTATTCATTCATTCTCTTAAAAAAAACTCAAATATAGAATTAGCCTTGAGAATCCTCCATCCAAACATACCCTAAATTAGAGTAGCCACAATACAAGTAAAAATTACTAACTAAAACCATAAAAAAACATCACAAATCAGAGTCCAGTATTAAAGAAAACACAACAAAATTAGTTGAAAAATTGTAAAGAAATGAAAGTTATATAAAAAGCATACACGCAAAATCCCTGAACACCAGAGTAACTGATCAATTTCTCCGTGAATGATTTGACTCCATGACTAGAGCACTCATCAGAAATTCCTGCAACTCATGAAGAATCCTTCTCATACATGCATAATTATGGTTACTAAAACAGTGAAAAATGAAAAGAAAGTTACCGTGAAGAACAATGAATGGTATTGAGTGTGAAATGGGGAAAACGAAGAAGAAGATCAAGAGAGAAGCGAGAGGAGGAAGACGCAGAAGCTTCATAATCCAAACCACAAACTGCTACTTGTTTGTTGCTGGCACGGAAGACAAACAAGGAAAAAGAGCTTGATTGGAGCTTTATAATATAGTACCAGAATGACTTTTAAAAAAAAGTTATTTCAAAATCAATTACAATTTTTAAGTTTAGTTTGTGCAATTTTTTAATCAGTTTCTTATATGCTACTCTAACTAGTTTCCCAATTAGTAGAAACAGTTCCCGTTTTGATGGATTCATTAAAATGGGTAATTTTTAATTTTCAATGTATTATTTTTAATTAATTTCTTTAAATTTCTGAGATTAATATAATAATTATTTTATTCTATATTATGATAATGAAAATAATAGAACCATTATGATAGAATTAAATTTATTTAGAAAAAAATGAGTTGATATAATTGATGGTTGATAAATGAAGAAGAAATGAGATCTGGACTTTTGGGAGACTGGTAGATATGATTCATAAATGATGGCATTATGTTCGACACTTTTAAAGTTTCAATAGAAAGATATAACTTTAATGAGATATTGATGAGTTGAATTTTCCAACTACTTGATGTGGGATCACTCAGTTTTTTTATAGCACAAAACTTTTAGGATAAATAATTGTGATTAAAAAAAATAGTATTGTTATTCCTAATTCATTTTCTATACCAAATATTTATACCATATATATTGTTTATCATATTTATTCGATAAACAATGTATTTTCAAAATAAAATAATATATCTATAAACAGTATATAAATAGTATATGTGAACAGTGTCTATGAACAATGTATGTGAACAGTGAATTAAAGTAGTGAAAAAAATTGTTTAATTAAATGTAAAAAGGTTGGTTAATGAAGTGAAGAAGTTAGTTAATAAACGTCCAGATATTAAAAATAATTTTTAGTGATAAATCAAAGTTGTATATGAAAAGTAAAAAGTTGGTTAATGAAACTATAAAATTGATTAATAAACGTTCAAATATTAAAAATAATTTTGAATAGCCATCAAAATTGTGTAATACAAATTATAAAGTTGGTTAAAAAATATGAAATTGATTAATAAACATTTTGATAATAAATAAAAATTTTAAAAATAATAATTTTTAAATTTACAAAAAAAATAAAATTATTATAATATTTTACTGTTCACCGTATTAATGAACCGTAAAATACGGTGTAGATGTAGAGTCTAATGTAAGAACAACATTCTCAAGGAAGATGATTTAGAGGTTTAGTAAGGCAATTTGTCATGTGCAAATGAAATAATTTTTGCTACAATTTTTCTTGTCCAACTTTGTATTCAATAATTTGATGTGTTTTATGTCTACTAGCGTTCAGACGGGCACTCCTTTGTCCGTTTTTTTATTAATGTGTGTATATTTTTTATGATATTTTTCACATATGTCATGTTAAAAAGAATATTACTTTGACACATTTCATAAGATAATGTATATTCACTTTCAACATGTTTTAGTAAATTATGACTTAAATTTGAAAAATCAACATTAAAAAATGCGGAATACCTCTCTCTCTCTCTCTCTCTCTCTCTCTCTCTCTCTCTCTCTCTCTCTCTCTCTCTCTCTCTCTCTCTCTCTCTCTCTCTCTCTCTCTCTCTCTCTCTCTCTCTCTCTCTCTCTCTCTCTCTCTCTCTCTCTCTCTCTCTCTCTCTCTCTTTTTCTCTCTCTTATAAAGAAATAAATAAATATTCCTATCTTCATCAAAAATGTGGACTTGCACGCTCGCGGTGGAGACTTAAGCTCTAGAATTTTGTTTGTGTTAACTATGCCGAATCCTCTGCAGAAATGATTGATTGAAAACCGATATATCATCAGAAGATGATTTGACATAAATTTTGTTCTTCAATCACTGCCAACTGGAAACTGTACCGAATCCCGTGTATAAATAATTGATCAAAAGTCAATATATCATTAGAAGATGATTTGCCATAATGCACGTTATAAGTTATCAAAATATAAAAGTTTATGAATATGTAATAATGAGTAGAAAAAATAGTTTCATTTTGTGTGCATTATTGCTATCAATGTGACACTATTTCAATCCTCAAATTGTTGAATCCTCTACAAAAATAATCGATCGAAAACTGATATATCATCAGAAAATGATTTGACATAAATTTTGTTCTTCAATCACTGCCAACTAGAAACTGGACCGAATCCTCTGTATAAACAATTGATCAAAAACCAATATATCATTAGAAGATGATTTGCCATAAAATTTTCTTCTTCGAACACTACATATCATAGACTAAATAGAATTAATTATGCACGTTATAAGCTATCAAAATATAAAAGTCTATGAATATGTAATAATGAGTAGAAAAAACAGTTTTATTTTGTGTGCATTATTGCTATCAATGTGACATTATTTCAATCCCCAAATTGCCGAATCCTCTGAAGAAATGATTGATCGAAAATCGATATATCATCAAAAGATGATTTGACATAAATTTTGTTCTTTAATCACTACCAACTGAAAACTGTACTGAATTCTGTGTATAAACAATTGATAAAAAACCGATATATCATCAGAAGATGATTTGCCATAAAATTTTCTTCTTCGAGCACTACATATCATATACTAAATAGAATTAATTATGCACGTTATAAGTTATCAAAATATAAAAGTCTACGAATATGTAATAATGAGTAGAAAAAACTGTTTCATTTTGTGTGCATTATTGCTATCAATGTGACACTATTTCAATCCTCAAATTGTCGAATCCTCTGCAGAAATAATTGATTGAAAACCGATATATCATCCGAAAATGATTTGACATAAATTTTGTTCTTCGGTGACTGTCAACTGGAAACTGTACCTAATCCTCGGTATAAACAATTGATCAAAAACCGATATATCATCAGAAAATGATTTGCCATAAAATTTTCTTCTTCGAGCACTATATATCATAGACTAAATAGAATTAATTATGCCCGTTATAAGCTATCAAAATATAAAATTCTATGAATATGTAATAATGAGTAGAAAAAACAATTTCATTTTGTGTGCATTATTGCTATCAATGTGACACTATTTCAATCCCCAAATTGTCGAATCCTCTGCAGAAATAATTGATCGAAAACCGATATATCATCAGAAGATGATTTGACATAAATTTTGTTCTTCAATCACTGCCAACTGGAAACTGTACCGAATCCTGTGTATAAACAATTGATCAAAAACCGATGTATCATCAGGAGATGATTTGCCATAAAATTTTCTTCTTCAAGCACTACATATCATAGATTAAATAGAATTACTTATGCACGTTATAAGTTATCAAAATATAAAAGTCTATGAATATGTAATAATGAGTAGAAAAAACAGTTTCATTTTATGTGCATTATTGCTATCAATGTGATACTATTTCAATTCCCAAATTGCAAGTGTGTCACCGAAAACCAACCACTAATTAAAGAGTGTTCAATGAAGAAAACAGTTGAGTTGATAAAATTATTACGTTTACCACTTATAAAAGACAAATTTAAAACTGTTTTTCCAAACACAATATTTAAAAGACACAAAATAGCCGAAACACCTAAATAAAGTGAATGAAAATCCAATATTAGAGACATTGAACAAATAATGTAATAGCATGTGTGGCTTGAAAGACATTCCCACGAAGAAAGATGGACAAAAATTCACATTTATAGAAAATATTGCACAATAGCAAAACCTTTTATGCAATTCATTTTAATTTTTTAGATACTAACATTCAACAATTTTTTTAATTTATGTCAACAAAGGAATGACATTTCAACATAGAGATAATGAATTAAATTTATAGTACATAAAATAGATACATGATAAGGTAATAAAATAACTTTGTATTTAAGGATTTTGTAGTGAGTGAGAAAACATGTATGTTTATCAAATTGGGAGAGAAAGAATTATTTTGTAGGTAGATTGACAAAGTGAGAAAGTCAATTTGTAAGATGTTCGAAAAAGTAGATAAACAGTTTGCAAATGAGTGAGACAATTAATATGAAAGTGAAAAATGTGTGTGAGAAGGTATGTTATAGTTATCACTTAAATGGATGTAACTTGCAAGGATAAATATGGAATGAAAATAAACTAGTCCAAAATTTTGTATTCCCTTTATCTATAACTAGCGTTCAAACGGGCACTCCCGTGCCCGTCTGCCCGCTTTTTTTAATGCGCACAGCAGAGAAAAATAAATATTTGTTTTTCTTTTTATGAGGTTTCTACTATAGGTCGCATTAAAGCACAATATTATTATATTTTGAAAATGGTAAATAAAGATATTCAAAATTATATCGAAGCATGCAAAGTAATATTGATACTGTGCAATCAATGACGTTCTTTAAGAGGAATGCCGAACATGAAATCTCTATTCGAAGTATTTTCTTTTTCTCTGCAATTATTTTCCGTAGTAAAGAAAAAATGTAAGACTCTTAAATTAGAATTTTTTTAGAGAAAAAGTTATGTAATATAGCTTTTGCTTACCTTATAAAGATTCGAAACAATTCTTCGTACATCCCTTTATCAATGCGCTCTTGAGATTTAAAAAACTACAAATACATGACGAAATGTCATATTATAAAAGAAATACATTCAGAACATATGACTCGTTTGAATATAATATGATTTATTGCGACACAAATAATACCTGGAGAATGGAGATACTTTGTTTTAGTCTAGATTTGGTAGAACAACAGTTATGACTTGTTTCTGAATTACCTGGATTTATGGTAAATAAGGAAAACAATGGACTTAGTAAATATATATGGTTTTATTTACATAAACCACAAATAGCAGTTAAATTCATGCATTCAAAAATAAAAAACCTCTCCATCCTTTGAGATATTATTTCTCTTTTCACCATTTTCCAAAGTTGTGTTTTATCTGTTATCACTGTGAAGCTCCAACCGATGGAGTAAATTTTCAAACGTTTGACCTGTTTCAATGAGGATGATAAAAATGTTACTGAAAGAGTGATGAAAGTGCAAGAATTTTTTTTATACGTATTACGGAAAAGATAAATACACCTTATTATCGAGTTTGTCGATGGATGAAATACTTTGTTCATCCTTCCATGTGTTCCATTTATCTTCAAAGTCTGTTATCTAAAATTTATTGCATAAGAATAGTGAGAATAACTATCACCCCATTTATATCTAACATAAAAGCATAAAATAAATGATTAAGTATAACTTACTTTCATGTTGAAGCAAGTTTCAACATTCTTTCGTCTCAACTCCTTACATAATTGAAAGATTTCATCGTGTTCTAGTTTGGCTGTATATTAAAGCAAAAGAAAATTATATTTAGTTATTATATATCTATGATATAAATAATACAATATAAGCCTGGTATGTCGTGTAACCAAAATGGGAATCAACGTGTGAGCAATTTTTTCAATGTACTTAATAAATACCTGCGGGTGCGATAAAAGAATTTGTTTGTAGACTACATTTTTTGTGTAGTCACCATCTTCTCCTTTCAATTTTCCTTCCCTGGTTAAAACTCTTATTGTAGTCTATGAAACACCCCTGGATAAAGCCACATATAACTGTCGATGACTAAAAAGATGTCGTGGAAGATATATTCCAACATTTGGAATATATCTTCTCCTTTCAATTTTCCTTCCCTGGTTAAAACTCTTGTTGTAGTCTGTGAAACACCCCTGGATAAAGCCACATATAACTGTCGATGACTAAAAAGATGTCGTGGAAGATATATTCCAACATTTGGAATGGTTTGTCCTTGTGATTTATTTATTGTAATTGCAAAACTTAGCCGCACAGGAAACTGCTTTCTACTAAGGACAAAAGGCAGACCATCACTTGCAGATGTTTTTATTTTAATTCTAGGCAAAAAAGCACGTTTTCCTGCGTTGCTTCCTGTTAGGATTTCCACATCCAACATATTCATAAATAAACCACGACATAATAACCGGGTCCCATTACACAATCCATATCTAGGATCTAGATTTCGTAATAACATCAATGGTGCACCCTTTTTTATCTTTAGAGTATGTGGTGGCAAACTACCTTGTGCAATTGAGTTTAAGAATTCTTGCTGGTATAAATTATGATTATCTCCTTCAACCTCGTCAAACGATAAAAAATTATGTTCTTCTCCTGGAAACTGATCGATAATCATATCATTCAATTTCTGGACATCATCATTTGTTGGTGTCAAAATAGCTCTTTGTACCATATATGGGGCATCCCAACCATGCAATTCTAAATTAGGAAAAATATGTTGGATAAGTACCTGTATGAAATATTCACCTTCCCATGGGATTGCAATATGTAAAGGTAACCTCACCATGTCATCTGGTTTGGTAGGTTCAACACCATCACCAATGCGAATAAGAAATTCTGCAAACTCTTGATCATGCAATGATCGCATATTTTGACGCAAACGCAAAATCTTGGTATGATTCCATAAATGAGATTGAACAATACACGCTGAAATCATTTGTGCCTTAGTACCTTTTCTTACAACAGGAAGAACTTGACGAAAATCCCCCCCCCTTATCAGAACTTTTCCATCAAATGGAGCATTGTTGCTACAAATGTCTTGTAATGATCGATCCAAGGCTTCTAAACAATTTTTATTTGTCATTGGTGCTTCATCCCAAATGATTGTGGCAGCAACTCTAATGAGATTTGCAAGATCCTTTTGCTTTTCAATACCACAAATGGAACTCGGTTGAATATCAATAGGGATCTTAAATCGAGAGTGTGCAGTCCTACCACCGGGTAACAATGTTGCAGCTATATCAGATGATGCAGTTGCTAAGACAATTTCTCCTCTACATCTTAAACTTGCCATTAATGTTCTATATAGGAATGTTTTACCTGTTCCTCCTGGACCATCAACAAAAAATACCCCACCGTGTTTTTGAACAATTACATTCATAATGGTGTTGAATGCAATCATTTGATCATTATTTAACTTAGCAATAGATTCAATATCTTCATTGGGGATATCGATCGCTAACTCCTCTTGTATGATACTTGGAACTGCACCTCTGTCTATTGTATTAGGGGGTAAAGATGGGAGGTCATAATCATCAATCTTTTTACCGTGAAGGTTTAAGAGTTCATTCAAGTCCTTCAACAACATATTAGTTAAGTCTGATTCCACAACATTGTTAGCTGTTTGATAATCCTCTACCATATGTGTAAAAAACTCATTCCAAAGGCCTCTAACATCAGTAGGTTCACAAAATATTAAAATCGTCACGAATAACCTTCGTAAAGCATATGGCATTCGGAGACTCGTAGCCTCAACCAAACAATCACGAATACTATGATCAGTCTCTAGAAATCCCCTATCCTCGACTGATTTTTTGAATGTACTGAAAGTCATGCCGTTATTTGTAAGAAGATATTCCCAACTGGTTGGACCTGTGACATGCGATAACAATAGTTGCAAGTAAAACTTATCTCCCTCCGAAGGTGATACCGTATAGATTCTCCCGAAGGTTATATTTTAATATTGCATGATTTTAAATTTTATGTCACATGAGCAAATGCTACATTTATTTGAAGCAAAACTTTTACGAACATACCTTGAGGACGACGTGATAATGCACCATTTTCTCTGGCGTCCATGCTAACATATGATATTACTGCATCCTCCAAAGCTTCATCAACATCCATATCATCTGATACAAAAATAATAATTAATATATATACATTTGTAAAAATTAATACTCGCATACTTAGAACTATATCATTTATACCTGTATCAGATTGACTCGTGTTGTTTCGTTGATTAGGTGATGTGGAATTACGATCTGCAGGTTTAAATACATAAAATAAGATATGACAAAAGTGAACAAAATTAAGAAATGTAATATATATAATATATATATATATATATATATATATATATATATATATATATATATATATATATATATATATATATATATATATATATATATATATATATATATATATATATATATATTATATATATATATATATATATATATATATATATAATATATATATATATATATATATATATATATTGATAATCACCAACTAAGTGCAACATCATTAACATGTGTATATTCTACTTGGGCCGGCTTCACTGTCATGAGTTCCTTGAAAGTGTGATCTTGGAAAAGTCATATTTGTAAAATTTTGAAATGAACCTCTCGACTGACTGTTTATAGGGGCGAGATGTTTGAGCTTGTTTCTCTTGCTCTTTTCGCCGCCTATAATTTTCACGTCGTCTCGACAAATTGTTTTCTCTCTGCTCGTTGCTTATATTTTGTCTCCTCTTCCTCTCATTTTCGGACTTTCTTGACCTCTGTTGTTGACTTGATATTTGACGGGTATTATTTTCCATTTTATTAATGTAATTGTCAACTGGAAACTATACCGAATCCTCTACAAAAACATAAAATTAAAATAAAAAAAATTATGAAAATTAAAAAAATAAGCATGAATAACATATAATCATTATATTATTCTATATACTATTTTATTAAGTTATATCATTATATTATGCTTATAAAAAATTACATAAGCATATAATCAAATTATTAATAAACATAAACATAACTTGATATGGTATTCTATATACTATTTTCATAACTGGATATGGTATTCTATATACTATTAGCGCAGTAAAAAATAGTATATAGAATAATATATGCTTATATGAAAATAACTTGATATAATCATTATATTATGCTTATAAAAAATGCTTATATGCTTAATAAAAATTATGAAAATTAAAAAAATAAGCATAAATAACGTGATATATTATTCACTTGAAATATTTTCATACTATATACTAATTTAACTTGATATATTTTCATTCTATATACTAATTTAACTTGATAAATAATTTATCTTAAAATTAAAATTAAAAAAAAATGGTATTCTATAAGAGAGAACAAAGTCAAAATGCAATACAAAGAAAACGGGAGTGATACTTTTCTTCTCTCTAACACTTTCTATTCCCTTATATTTTTAAATTTCTTTTTATCTCTTTTGGTTACTTTTCTAGAAACTTTAAATTATTTCAGTAACTTCAATTAAGTCATGCATCTTTTTCATGTTTCTGCATTAAACTTTGAGGGTTTTTATAAGAACACCACACAATTTCAAGTATACTATAAATTTAAATATGTTGTTGATTTCCGCAAATAACCTACATAAATGTTGCATGACGTACATAAATGTTGATAAATTTTTTTAGTGAGATTTCATTTCCATTTTTTTTCATATAATATTGAATTTGCGCATTCAAAATAATTTTAATAATTGAATTATTTCTACTTAATCTAACCTAGTTAAAATACATTAAATATATCACTTACGTAATAATTATGTAATATATTATTGTATTACACTTTATCTAAAATACGTTAAAATAAGTGTTGCAGTGAATAAGATGATTTTATTATTCAAATTATGAAAATATATTAAAATAAGCATTACACTTTGTATGTTACCCAAAATACGTTAATATTGTTTTATATTAACCAATAAATATCATGTTACCCAAAATACGTTAATATTGTTTTCTTTTAAGTAATAAAATATTATGTTACCCAAAATTTCCACCAATTTATTAGTTAATATTTCGTTCAACTAATTATTTTAATAATTAATTAATAATTAAATTATTATAGTATGTCAGTCCATTAAATCAATTTAAGTTGTGAACATCACACCCCCGCTAAATGAGTTGTGGATTCTGTCCGTTGCATTTTGTTTAGGCCGTTACCTTAATATATAGGTGGTCTTTTGTCCGAAGGTACTCATATAAAATTTTGTCTCTCTTAATTATTAATTTATTATTAAAATAACTTCTATAATGTTTGTCCCGTCCAAATAATTATGTGAAAGGTATTTTAAATAATTTGTCCGAAGGTACAAATTAGTAAAACGTGGTTATTAAAAATAACCGGTATATGAGTACCTAAATATATGAACATACAAAGTGGTACTAATTTCTTAATGCTTTTTAATTAATATAATATAGAGTTTATAAATTAGGAACTATTAAAAACATCATAATTATAAAATCTTGAATGTTCGTAGGATCGTTGGTGGTGGTGGTTCACCTTCTTTCTTTTTGTTAATGCACTTTTCTTTTCCACTTTCACAATTGCATAATGGAGGACTATAAATAAGTGAAAAAAGTTGATTATACAAATATGAACAAATCCTAACAAAAATTCCAGTGTTGCTTTCGAGCAAAGAAGTCATAGATAGAAGTTAGAATTTCACGTACCTTCAAGAAGTTTCTGACAAGGCAGTTCAATCGCGAAGGTTGACTGTTGGATGTATCAACGGTGATGTCGGAAGTTCAGCGGTGCTTTTGGTTGTTGCTGTAACCGGAGGAAATGAAAAAAATGAAAATCGTGAATGTTCGTAGGATCGTTGTTGGTGGTGGTTCACGTGAGAGATGAAGGTTTATGTTATGGTGAAAGATAAATATGGTTGGTAATTGTTTTTGTAGCAGCCAATAGTAAGAACATTGATATTGAGAAGTTAAGGAAATATTTTGGTATGTCAGTTTAAAACTTTATCATCTAATTTATTAGACTTTATATTAGATGGCCTAGGTTAGATTAAGTAGAAATAATTTTAATAATTGAATTAATGCGCATTCAAAATAATTTTAATAATTTAATAATTTAATAATTTTAATAATTGAATTATTTCTACTTAATCGGGAGAAAAATAGGCCACTCCAAATAGGTGTATTCCCTTTATATATAGGTAAGACAGTTTGTTTTTATATAACACTACGTGCCCGTTTGTCCATTTTTTTAGTGTGCACACGCGTCAAAATATAAATGAGTATTTTTTATTTTAATTTACTTCATAAAATATTTTAATAAGTGTTTCATCAAAGTCTTTGTCTCATTTTCATGTTATTGTTATTGATCTTAGATGTGCTCATGATCTAATTACGTATGCATTTTTTTAATGGACCTCGGAAAAGTGGAGTGTAATATTTCATTGATTATATGATCTAATATTTTATTTTAATACATGTTATAATATCTAGAAACATATCATCATGTAAACGTCAATTTAAATCAAAGATAAATATTTAAGAAAACAACAACAACAAATATAATAAATGATAAAACATTTAACACAAACTAAAACTAAATATAAGCACCATTTAAATATATACACCATTTAGATATAAACAATAATTGTCATGGTGATTTTAAATATAAGAACAAAATTAATTGTCACCATTTTTGTTCATTAAAATATAAATTATCACCATCATTTCCATACAAATTTAGAAACTATCCTAAAATAGACATAAAAATATATAAATCATCATAGAATACACGTTCAAAAAATATATAAACCATCATAAAATATAAATAAACCCGCATGATCGAAAATCACCACATGATCAAAAATCATCATCATTATCCGATCAATAATTATTAAGTATTTTTCTACAATTCATGCACACAAAAAATGTTTATACTATAATGGTTGTAATTACGTAAAACAAATTTAATTTAATTTAATGATTGTAATTAAATTACATAAAATGATTTATATAATGATTTTTTAACATGTTGATAAATCAAACTCTAATGGTTGTAAATAAATAAAATATATGAAATTAATAAAATAAAATAAAAACTCAAACCACTTTTCATTGCCTTGTTGTTCCTTCTTCATCCGGCCACATGATTGCCACCATTGATTGCATTCTTAACCGCTACCAGGCCGATTAATTGGCGCCGTCACTATTCGTCGTACCATTGTTAGGTCGTTATGCTATCTTGTTAACAATTGTGTTGTAGTGTTGTCTACGCATATCGTCGTCTTGTCGGATTACCATTCTCAATCACAAATCAATACATTGAAAAAGAAGAGATTGGAATTGTGGATTTGTGAGAAAAATTATATGGTATTAATTAGAAATTTGATTGTGTGATATATAGCAATTATACGACATGGAGTATAAATTCAGTAGTTATAAGCAATGCCAATTACTGTAAAAATTTGCCCATAATGGTAGTACACAAAAGATGCAAATTGCTATTGCAATAGAGAAAGAAATTAGAAATTGCTATGTAATTATACTATAATGGTTGTAATTACATAAAACAAATTTAATTTAATTTAATAATTGTAATTAAATTACATAAAATGATTTATATAATGATTTTTTAACATGTTGATAAATCAAACTCTAATGGTTGCAATTAAATAAAATATATGAAATTAATAACATAAAATAAAAACTCAAACCACTTTTCATTGCCTTGTTGTTCCTTCTTCTTCCGGCCACATGATTGCCACCATTGATTGCATTCTTAACCGCTACCAGGCCGATTAATTAGCGCCGTCACTACTCGTCGTACCATTGTTAGGTCGTTATGCTATTTTGTTTACAATTGTGTTGTAGTGTTGTCTACGCATATCGTCGTCTTGTCGGATTATCATTCTCAATCACAAATCAATACATTGAAAAAGAAGAGATTGGAATTATGGATTTGTGAGAAAAATTATATGGTATTAATTAGAAATTTGATTTTGTGATATATGCAGAAAGCAATTATACGACATGATACTAATTGCTATTGGAGTATAAAATTCAGTAGTTATAAGCAATGCCAATTACGGTAGAAATTTGCCCATAATGATAGTACACCAAAGATGCAAATTGCTATTGCAATAGAGAAAGAAATTAGAAATTGCTATGTAATTATACGAATTCATGACAATTTTTTTGCTATAAATAAGATGAAAAAAAAACCACCCATAACTTGTAGCAGTTTTTTTTTTGTGAAAAACTAAATTCCATTATTTAAAGTATAAGAAAATTGTTACTAAATTCCATTATTGCTGTAACCGTTTCTTCTCATCCTAATTCTAGAGTGTGGGTAGTTATTGTTGTTGTGGTTTTTTAGTAAATATAAATTATATAAAGGGCAAACTTGGAAGAAAAATAAGCCACACCAAAATCCCATATCCCCTTTATAGATAGTAATAGATTATAGATCTATATAGTGAGAAATCAAACACACACATTTTTATTCTTTAAATATTAGAACTTGAATTTTGCAAAAAATACTTCAATATAAATGTCATAAGACATATCACTCTATGATATACCAAAAACAACTATTGTCTCAATTGACTCCATTGATCACATGTTGTCCTTACTTTTCTTCCACCTCAATAATCCTCTTCTCCTCCCTCCTTGTTCCTCTCTATTTTTTCTCCTTCCTTTCTTCTTTATTTGGGTTAACTCTTAATTGCAAGTTAGTTTTTTTGGTGTGTAACTTTTAATAACGGAGATAACAAAAAATGTACAATAGATGAGTAATATGTGTTGATTTTGTGTAATTTTCCTTTTGGTTTGTGTGATTGTAAGTATAAACACCATTTACATTGACATTGAAAAAAAATTTAACTTGTAAAACTAATAAAAATTCAATCAAAATAGAAAAAAAAATCAATCTGAATAATTAACATGTGAAACATTGACACCCTTATCCCATCTTTCCGTCTCTTCTCTACTATATTATAATGACAAATCAAAAGTAGATAAACATTAAAATTTAAAAATGAAAAAAAATTTAAACTCCTCTTACCAATGGCCGCATTTCATGCCTCTCACAATGCTTTAGAGAATAAAATTCCTCCATCTTTCTCTCATATTATCTTCTTTTATAAAAATTTCAATAATTATCTCTTTTTATTCTTCGAATCACCTTTAATCTTTATCAATTGACTCTTTATTCCAACCATTGTTTGCCTTTTTTTTTTCTTGTAAAAAATACTTATTGATTAAGAATGAGAATTTTGTTGATGCGGCGGTTTTAATAGATGTGCAGCAGTTGTAGGAGTGAGAGAATGAAACTCCCACGAGTAATGTATTAAATGAAATGTGAGTTAAAAAAACCTTTTGTTTTAGAATAAAAACGGTTGGTGTTTAGATATAGCCGTTAGTATTTTGAAATTGACATGGTGTTTGAAAAACGTTGGATAATTGAAAAAAAAGTAGGCCAACCCACAAAGAGAAAACCTACATCCCTCTTTTATATATTGTTAGAGATGAAGATATGAAAGAGAAGATAGCGTACTTTTGAATATCTTCTCTCAATGATATCAATAAAAGAAGTAATGCAAGTATATAATGTATTATATGAATGTGTGCGTAACACATGTGAAGTTCATTTCAACAATAAACGTGAACATTGAGTGACAATTTTAATACTAATATATGAACGAATACATATATCAGTCGCATGCAGCGGTTTTTTGCAATTCTTTGGGGAGTTACATATGGGTAACTTTGGAATAAAATGAATTTCATAAGGGTGTGTTTGGAAAAGAAATAGGTCAGCCCAAAAACACTTATCCTCTTTATCTATAGGTATAAATATAAAATGAGAAATTTGCCGTTATGTGACGAGTTGATTGGTTGTCATCATAAAATAGGTAAATATTATTTAAATAAATATGTCATATTAGAACATTCATTGCATATTTTCTTTGACAAATATAAATACTGAAATAAGATCTTAAAATCTTCTATCCGAGAAAATTCTTCAAACAATTTTGATGTTTGATTTTAATTATATTATGAAAAAATCTTTTGATGTCAATAATCTCCTTAATATCATTGTCGGCTAGAATAAAATCATCTACATGATACATTAATTTTAATTAAAAAAAAGGATTAAGAATAGATTGTTTGAGTGTGTTTGTTCATGGAGATTATTTATTCCCAAGAGTTTATTTTATACATATTTTTTTATAATTATTCTCAGGTTAAAGGATGGGAATCCATAATTTTATGAGAATAAAGTCCAACTAACTCTAACTTTCCACTAATATTCACATTTATTTTTATTTTTATTTTGTATAATATTTTAATTAAATTAAATTCGCAGGCATTTTTTAAAAATCTAATATTTGGCCAAACACATGCATAAAAATATTATTCCTGAAAATAATAATCTCGAAAATATGATTTCAACAGATGCTATTTTATAACTCAAAACAAACACACCCTTTGTATTCTCTTAGATGAAAACATTTCATAATTTAGAAAACCATTATTTATTGAATTGATTCAATTCTTAAATTGATTTGACTAATTTCCAAATTAGCAAGTAACACTACTTAAAAAATATTTATTCCCCCTTGAATTGTCTTTTCACGTGAATAATCTAAGTTTGAACCTATAATAAATCTTTTTAAATTATGGCTTTTACAAAACATGACTACTCAACAAATTGATCTGTAAATCACCCATTATGTCTCTTTTGCGGTCTCCCATTGCATTTGGAAGAATATCATCGCATTTGGCGAAGATTTTATGGTGCACAAATAATTAGAATATTTTACGAAACACAGTTACACAACGAAATGGTCATTAAGGAACCTATTTCGTCTACTGCAACCTACCTCCTAATTCATGTGGGAGTATATCATCAGAACCTATGAAGGTTTTATATTACATACAAATTATACTAATAATCAAGGTCAGGGGTGGGCATATGCCCCCATTATATTTATAATAAGTTTAACTTTCAGTATCATAAATAATTTATTTATATATTAAATGTATTGTAAATTAAAAGAAGGGTATACAATAGTCTATACTTAATAAATACATATTAAAAAATCATCACTCTATTATATTAAAATTTTAACTAATTGTTACTTTTACTTATCCTTATATATTTTTAAAAATACTTATTTCTATGAATAAATAAAATAAAAACATTTAATAAAATTGGAAATAATTCATTTTTTTTCCTTTTTTTATTTATATTTATTCATTTGACTTTTCCTAAGCACAAACAAATCACATACATATTTTTGCTCCTTACACCTTAAAGTGTCTTTCTATTTTCAGTCTTTTTATTATTGTTAATTTTTTAGTATCTCTCTATTTCTAGTCTCTTATTTATTGTTGATTTTTAAAAGATAAATATTTATATTTTACTCTTATAAATTTTTATTATTGTTATAAGAGTAAAAATATATTATTAATTTATTGAGTTTGAGATTGTGTTAATGATAGAAAATATATTCTTACAATTTTGTTGTGTTTGTTTGAAATTGTTATATATTTTTAATTAATTTTATAATATTAGATGAACCGTCTCTAATAATTTTACATGTGTTGTTTTTTTATTTTGTTTTTAATAATAAGAAACATAAAATATTTATAAAAAATATGAATTTTTTTATATTGACCCCACTTCTCAAAATTTCTGATCTCATCCCTTTTCGTAGATTAAAGAGACTTTGAGAAAGAAGGGTAAAACATAAAGTGTACATTAAACTCTCAAGTATTTCTTATGTTAACTTAAATCAAGTTAGGGTGAAATTGGATTTAAGGAATTAATTACGTCACTAAGTATTTAATGAAGATCTAATAAGGCCAAGTAGAGATAATTTATAAAGTAGTGCAATATGGTCATTTCACACTTGTTAAGTGAGGGGCATAAAAATCTTTATGCTTCCAAATAAATACACATGTCTTGTAGAAGAAACCGAAATATTTTTTCATTTCTTTCTTCTCTTCTACAATCATCTTCTTCCACACTTGGATGAAGAGGAAACTTGAAAGGTAAGCTTGTGTGCGAGCTCCCATTGCTTGCATGTAATGCACATCTCTACAATCTTGGTCATTCTTAGAGAAGGCGTTGCAATTCATAAGAAAGCATTGTATGGGAAATAAAAAAAGTGAAGAACCAAGGTGAAGGTTGAGGAGCCACACGAATTTGGAAGGAGGACACAAGAAGTTCACCACTCATTGCATCATCCTTGACTCCATCAAAGGTTGAAAATCATATGAAGCTTTAAATTTTACTCGTGCGTACTTAATAAAGGGATATAACTCATCGTCTTCGTTATCGTCGTCATCATCACCATCATCTATTTCTTCTAAGGTGAGTTTCCTCTCCCTTAGGATTTGATCTTGAATTTAGAATAGAAAAGTAATCTTGCATGTGGCATTCATTACAAGAAAAATGGGTTTTGGCTTCAATATTTTAGCGTCACCCACGACTTCGACGCTAATAGCGTCGGTTTAATATCACTACAAGAAAAATGGGTTTTGGCTTCAATCAAATATATATGAAGTCAGACGCCTCCCTCTCTCTTAGTTTCCGATCTCAAGTGTGACATCAAGAAGGAAGTTCTCGTATCTACTCACAATATCAAAATTCAGGTACTTTCATTTCTCAATTTTTGCTTCATTTGTGATTATCTTGTGGCATTATCGTCGTATTTGCATCTCTCTCACCGACACAATCTAGTACTGGTTGTTACAATTGATTCCCAATGTATCGTATGATTTGTCATGGTTATTATCACTAGCGTTCAAACGGGCACGGGAGTGCCCGTTTGTCAGCTTTTTTTAATATTTATTAATTTTATTTTTGATGAGTGCGTTGTGTATGGTACTCATGATAATACTATTTGTTTTAATTAAATTAAATTAAATGAGGAAGTTGAATATTTTAATTGGTAACAGGAATCCATAAGTAATGGGTTGGTTGGAATAAAGGTATAATTGGAACGAAAATAGATCACTTCAAAATAGCATATCCCTATATCCCTATTATAGACCGTTATAAATACACTAATTAGAATTTAAAATAAAATGTCATAGGTTGTTTGAAATACTTCATTGTAATCAGATTCTCTTTATTTTTTTTATTAAATTAAGGTGTGTATGTCTTGTACGAAGTTTTTTACATATATCCTCTAAAAAGAATATTGTTTGGACAATATTATTAGAAATAGAAGTTAGATGATAAAATTTTAAGTTAAATTTCAAATAAATAATATTGTTCTAGGAACCAATTTAATAATGCAAAGGGCATATTATAATAATTAAAAATCATATTGTACTTCTAAATCGTTAAATTCTAAATTGTTTTAAATTATTTCCTATTCTTTTTCTTAGTATCATATCTCTCATATTATTTATCTTAATTTATAATTAATCTCTCTCTCCTCCTTTTTAATATGCACACATGTAAAAATATAAATTATATCAACATAAATTAATATTTTATATTAAAAAATTTACAATTGTTTAAAATTTTATGTCCATAAATCTATTTCGATTTTTAACTAAATAGAAAAAAGAGACGAAAAATTGTATGAATGAGAGTCAAATCAAGTTAAATGTCAGACAAATAATAATCATTAATCATCTATTATCAATAAATATAATACTATATGTTTTAAAAATCAGAAATAATATAATAAAGTAAAATAAATTGAAATAACAAACTTAATGAAATAATAGACGATATATTTTAACAAATTTGGTAATTATAGGCATGTTATATTTGTTCTTTAAAAAAATTATTGGTAGAAATTAAAGAAGAAAATTTGAACATAGATTAAAAATATCATATAATACAAATAAATAAATCATCAATGAGAATATGCAATAGTTGATCATTATACTGAATCTCAAATAAAAACAAAAAAGAAAACATCAGCATATGTGTCGGTATCTATAACTATAGATAAAGAGATACAATATTTTGAAGTGACTTTTATTATTTCCAAAATTACTCTTATTTAATTTTTTAATTTTTTTAATAAATAATAAAACAAAATTGTGTGATAATAACTTCAACAATAAAATTACCTAATAAAATTTTGTAAGCAAAGTAGAGTTAAAAATTGAAAGAGAAACAAACATGAGTGAAAACTGACTAGACAACTGACATACATGGTGGTAATCATTTATTTGCAAAATTTGTTCAATTTTTTTTTATTGTATTCAGATTTTAACTATTCTTTAAAATCTAAAATGTTTGTCTATATCCCAATTCATTCTCCTTGTGATTTTTATCCCCCTCTGAATTCTTACACCATAGTACTTGCTTTAAAGTTGATTTTAAAGAGGAAAATTGAGAAATTTGGGAAATGATTTATCTATAATTAAAAAGTGATTTAGCACTGAATTTTTATTTTCACCATTTAAGTTTTTTTTCTTCCTGTCTTTCTAATTATTCTATCTTCTTTTATTTGACTGTAATTGTTATTAAAATATATAGAATTATTAGTTAATTTTTATGTTTTATATTAAAGTTGTGTTGCATATGAGAAACTGATTTTTTCCTTTATGTGCTGTTTTATTGCACATGAAAATATAAATAATTTTTTGGGATAAAGAGAAAAGAAGATGGAAAAAAGAGAAAGAAAAGAGGGAAGATTTTTGGATTTTCAATGACATCAACATGGAAGCCACTATCAAAAAAAATGGAGAATATGGTTGTCAACCCCAACACATAGATATTAACCGGAGAGATCTTCAATGATCGTACTACACTTTATTTTATATATATTTTTCTCAATTTCTCACAATGTTACCACAAAGATGTCAATGTTTTCACATTGATCAAATTTAACATTAGTATGATGATCAAGAAGAAACAGACTCACATTAAGTCAAAATATTGTATCCCCTTTATCTATAGTTATAGATGTTAGTGAGTGCATGTTATTGACTTAGGTCAATAATGGATGTGAGTTTTGGACTTTTGTTATCATGGTAATTCACAAAGTAGCTTGAGGTTAGTCTGAGAAGGAATCTTAGTCGGAAGGAATCTCATTGTTTATCTAATATGTCGTTCATATATTTTGCAGAGCTTTCATGAATGAAGGTTTTCTTATGGACGTGGAATGTGATTACTTGATTTCTTTAGTGAGTATTGAATTTCTAGGAAAAATCCATAATTTTGTTGCTCTTAATTATCTAATAAATTACGATTATTTGTTTATTTAGGCGGAAAAACAAAGTTATGTTATGTCACTAATGTGACTAAAGGAGGTGGAGATGCGTTCCTGGTTGTAGAGGATGGTACAGTGAACTAGAAATTGACGCGTGTTTATCGTGATAATTGAATTTGATAGTTTCAAAGAAGAGATTATTTGGACTTTTATTACTAATAACTTGTTTTAATATCTTATGAAGTTGTAGGGGTTTTGAAAAAAATTAAGTCGGGTTGGTTTAATATGTTTTGATTCCAACCTACATAAGTTATGGGAGAATAATTTACAAGTATGGTGTATATGTTGTGCCATATTTCCGTAAATAGATTGTCACCTAAACTTTTTATTATTTGTATTATGTTGAGTTTACCAATTGTTTTAGTGATATTTAACAGAAGGGTTTTCCCCTTAATTGACCCCTCCAGAGATAACATAATATAACTTAATGAATTTAAATTTTATATATATATATATATATATATATATATATATATATATATATATATATATATATATATATATATATATATATATATATATATATATATATATATATATATATATATATATATATATATATATATATATATATATATATATTTCAATTTCATGTAAGCGTGTGTTCCAAGAGTAGCATTAGTAGCACCAAAAATGATATCATCAACAACATATACTTGAATAATTAAGATGTCATTTTTTCAGTATCTTCCTTAACAATGTAGTGTCAACTTGTACTTTTTGAAAATTATTTTTTAATAGGAAATTACTTAGTCTCTCATACCAAGCTCTGGGAGCTTGTTTGAGGTCATAGAGTGATTTCTTAAATTCAAAGATAGGTGGTTGTTTGACATACATTTATTCAAAAATAACATCATTTAAAAATGTGCACTTACCATCCATTTGATATAAAGTGATATTATGATTAATAACATACGAAAAAGTAATTTGATTGTCTATAACCTTGCAATAGGTGCAAAGGTTTCAGAGAAACTAATGCCTTATTGTTGATTGTAGCCTTAAGGTGAAAATCTATCTTTATTTCTTACCACTTCTCCATGCTCATTTAGCTTATTTCTGAATACCTATCTTATTCCAATAATATTCTTCTGACGGGGTTTGGGTACTAGATCCCAAACATTATTCCTTCAAAATTGATTCAGCTCTTCTTGCATTGTCATAATCCAGCCATTATCTGATAGTGTTTCATCAATATAAGTAGGTTCGATCATAGAGATTAGTCCTAACATTGAGTGTTCATCTCTGAATGAAAATCTTGTTCTTAGAAGACTATCTCTATTTCCATGTATTTGCTCTTTTGGATGTGAAGACTTGTACTTGAAGGTCTTCTTGGATTGTGTTTCCTCTTGTGAGTCATCATGGGCTTCATCAGAAGCTTCTTCCTCTGGATGAGCTTCAGAAGTTGGATCATCTTCTGAACCATCATTTTCTAGACATTCATCTTCTGAAGTTTTGGTAGTGTCTGAACCACCAACTTCTAAAGTGTCTTCATATACGTGAAATTCTAAAAAACTTTTAACTAGCTCTGACATTTTATTGTCAGGCTTTTTGTCATCAAATTTGATGTGTATTAACTCTTCAAATAATTTGGTTTCCGAATTATATACTTTGTATGCCTTTGAGCGTTCAGAGTATCCTAAGAAGATACCCTTTTGAGCTTTGGCATCAAATTTCTTTAGATGGATTTTGTTGTTTAGGATGTAACATATACATCCAAACTGGTGAAAATAAGAAGTACTTGGCTTTCTTCCTTTAAAAAGCTCATATGAAGTTTTGTTCAGAATAGGTCTAATAGAAATTCTGTTCTGAACATAACATGTTGTGTTTAAAACTTCTTCCAACAAGTACCTAGGTAAATTATTTTCATGAATCATGGTTTTAGCCATTTTGTTGTAAAGATTTGTTCATTATTTCTTCAACTTCATTTTATTCTGGAGTTCTAGAAAAAGAGAACTCATGAAGAATTCCATGTTTTCCACAAAAGATTTAAAATGGATCATTTTCAAATCCTCCTCCATGATCACTTCTGACTTTTTAAAATCTTTGATTCTTTTCATTTTGTACTTGTATGCAGAAGATGCTAAACACATCATATGATTCATCTTTAGTTCTAAGGAATTTGACCCAAGTACATCTGCTATAGTCATCAATTATAACTAATATGTATTTCTTCTTATTTATTTATGCAATACCAATTGGACCAAATAAATCAATGTGAATTAGTTCTGAGGGTCTAGAGGTAGACATAATGTTCTTTGATTTAAAAGAATTTTTATTAACTGTTCCTACTTGGCATGCTCCACAAAGAGCATCTGAGTGATAATTGAGTTCTGGAAAACCTTTGACAAGTTTTAACATGCTAAGCTTAGATATTAATCTTCGGTTAACATTACCTAACCGCAAATTGATGAGGGTCATTTGTTTTGAGTAAAATAGTGGGAGCATATTTAATTAAAGGCCTAATTAAATATGTTATTTTAGTGATACTTATATTTTTATTATTTTTCATGTAGATTACCATGACAACAAACACCTCTAACAACATTTTGCGATCCATCCTTGATAAGGAAAAATTGTCTGGGACAATTTTTTTGGATTGACACCGAAATCTGAGGATTGTCCTCAAACATGATATAAAGTTGTACGTCTTGGAGAAACCTGTTCCTGAAGAGAAACCTCCTAGTTCTTCACCTAAGGCAGAAAGAGATGCTTATAAGAAGCATGTCGATGATGCCAATGAAATTGCTTGCCTCATGCTAGCTACCATGAACTCAGAGTTGCAAAAGCAACATGAGAACATGGCAGTGTTCGATATGATCGAACACCTGAAGATGCTCTATCAAGAGCAGGTAAGGCATGAAAGGTTTGCAGTTTCAAAATCCCTTTTTCAAGGCAAGTTAGCTGAGGGAGCCCCTGTAGGTCCCCATGTCCTCAAGATGATTGGGTATGTGGAGAACCTTGAGAGGTTGGGTTTTCCCCTCGAAAAGGAACTTGCGACTTATTTGATCTTGCAATCGTTTCCAAATAGCTCCAGTCAATTTTTCCTTAATTTCAATATGAATGATATGAACAAGTCTCTTCCTGAACTGCTAGCCATGTTAAGAACTGCTGAGAAGAATCTGAAGTCAAAAGGGAAGTCCATTCTGATGATCGAAAATGGAAAGAGATAGAACAAAAGACCCACCAAGCAGGGAGGTAAAGGGAAAGGAAAGGAAGTTACCAAACTCAAACCCATAGCTCTTGCTTTGAATCCTAGTGGAGGAATAACAAAGGAAGGCACCTGCTTCCCTTGTGGTAAGACCGGACATTGGAAGAGAAACTGCCCAAAGTACCTGGAAGATAAGAAGAATGGAGTAGAGATTTCAACTTCAAGTGTTTTTGTTATTGAAATTAATTTATCTACTTCTGCATCATGGGTATTAGATATTGGATATGGTTCTCACATTTGTACCAATGTGCATGGGCTAAAAAGGAGTAGAGGTTTGGCAAAAGGTGAAGTTGACCTACGAGTTGGCAATGGAGCAAAGGTTGTTGCTTTAGCTGTAGGAACTTATGTATTGACTTTAGCTGGTGGTTTAATAATTCAGTTAGAGAACTGTTATTATGAACCTGCAATTAGCAGGAATATTATTTCCGTTTCTTGTTTAGACAAGTTTGGTTTTTCATTTATAATAAAGAATAGTTGTTGCTCCATTTATTTGAATGATATATTCTATGCTACTGCACAAATGAATAATGAACTATATGTCCTTGATCTTGAAATGCCTATTTATAACATTAATACTAAAAGGATGAAATCTAACGAGTTAAATCTAACTTACCTTTGACATTGTCGATTACGCCACATAAATGAGAAACACATTTCCAAACTCCATAAAAATGGACGCTTACACTCTTTTGATTATGAATCATATGAGACATGTAGATCTTGTTTAATTGGAAAGATGACAAAGTCTCATTTCACAGGAAAAGGTGAAAGAGCTAATGATCTTTTAGCCCTCATACATCTGATGTATGTGGATCATTGAACATACCAGTCAGAGGAGGCTTTCAGTACTTCATCACATTTATTGATGATTTCAGTAGATATGGTTATGTGTATTTAATGAAACACAAATCAGAGTCCTTTGAAAAGTTCAAGGAATTCAAGAATGAAGTACAAAACCAAATATGTAAGAATATTAAAAATCTTCTATCAGATCGAGGTGGTGAATATTTAAGCCTAGAGTTTGATGACCATCTGAAAGAGTGTGGAATTCTATCCCAACTTACTCCTCCTGGAACACCCCAATGGAATGGTGTATCTAAGAGAAGAAATTGAACCTTGTTAGACATGGTTTGATCCATGATGAGTCACACCGATCTTCCAAACTCCTTTTGAGGACATGCACTATTGACAGCAGCTTACACACTTAACCGTGTTCCATCCAAAAAGGTTGAGAAGACACCATATGAGATATGGAGTGGTAAGAAACCACATATGTCTTACATGAAGATTTGGGGTTGCAAGTTTATGTGAAACGACAAATTTTAACTAAGCTTGAGCCCAAATCTGACAAATGCTTATTTGTGGGGTATCCTAAAGAAACAAGAGGGTATTACTTCTACAATCCTTCTGAGGGCAAAGTGTTTGTCGCTCGAACTGGAGTTTTCCTAGAAAAGGATTTTATTTCCAAAGGAATTAGTGGGAGGAAAGTAGAGCTTGAAGAAATTCGAGAATCACAAAGCATTGATACACCTATGAAGGAATTAGAGAAAGAAACACAAGTAGTTGTGGAAGAGCAACCTGCTCAAGTAGAACAAGGCCAACGTAGGTCAAGCAGGATACGTCACCTACCTGAGAGATATGGATATCTCATAACTGATCAAGGTAATGTATTACTCATGGATAAAGATGAGCCTGTGACCTACCAAGAGGCCATAATTGGTCCCGAGTCTGAGAAGTGGCTAGAAGCCATGAAATATGAAATGGATTCCATGTATATAAACCAGGTTTGGACCTTGGTAGAGCCTCCTGTAGGAGTTAACCATATAGGATGCAAGTGGGTCTTCAAAAAGAAGACTGGCATTGATGGTAAGTTGAACACCTATAAGGCAAAATTGGTTGCAAAAGGATATAAACAAATTCATGGGATTGACTATGATGAAACCTTTTCACCAGTTGCAATGCTTAAATCTGTTCAGATTTTACTTGCTATTGATGTATATCATGATTATGAAATAGGGCATATGGATGTCAAAACTGTTTTCCTTAATAGGAATCTTCTTAAGGATGTGTACATGACGCATCCTGAAGGATTTGACATACCAAAAGAAGCCCAAAAGATATGTAAGTTACAAAGATCAATCTATGGATTGAAGCAAGCTTCCAGAAGGTGGAATCTTCGTTTTGATGAAACAGTAAAACAATATGGATTCATCAAGAATGAAGATGAGCCTTGTGTCTACAAGAAGGTTAGTGGGGTCATGATCGTCTTCCTGGTATTATATGTAGATGACATATTACTCATTGGAAACGATGTCCCTACCGTGCAACAAGTAAAGTCTTGGTTGGGGAAATGCTTTTCTATGAAGGGCCTAGGTGAAGAAACCTATATATTAGGAATCATGATCTATAGAGATAGATCACAAAAACTATTTGGCCTAAGTTAGAGTACATACATAGACAAAGTACTGAGACGCTTTAATATGCATGTTTCCAAAAAAGGATTCATACATATGCAACATGGCCTGTGTCTATCAAAAACGCAATCCCCTTCAACTAAGGAAGAAAGGGATTACATGAATAAGATTCCATATGCATCTGCAATAGGATCTATCATGTATGCCATGTTATATACTCGACCAGATGTCTCGTATGCTTTAAGTGCAACGAGTATGTACCAATCTGATCCCGATGATGCTCATTGGGTAGCTGTCAAGAATATCCTTAAGTATTTGAGAAAGACTAAGGACTCATTCTTGATATACGGAGGTCAGGAAGAGCTTGATGTAATTAGATACACCGATGCTAGCTTCCAGGCAGATAAGGATGACTTTAGATCGCAATCTGGTTATGTGTTTTGCTTAAACGGTGGCGCTATGAGCTGGAAAAGTTCAAAGCAAGATACAATTGCTGATTCTACAACCGAGGTCGAGTATATTGCTGCCTCAAGTGCAACAAAGGAAGATGTTTGGATCAAAAAGTTCATTAGTGAACTTGGTGTAGTTCTTAGCATTGTGGATCCCATTAGTCTTTATTGTGATAACAATGGTGTTATTGCACAAGCTAAGGAGCCTAGATCTCACCAACGATCCAAACACATACTCAGGCGTTATCACCTCATTCGAGCGATAATAAATAGAGGAGATGTGAAAATATGCAAAGTACCTACACTTGATAATATTGTTGACCCACTGACAAAGCCTCTTGCGCAGCAGAAGCATGATGGGCATACTAGATCTATGGGCGTTAGGGTTATGCCTGATTGGCTCTAGTGCTAGTGGGAGATTGTTGGTGTAAGCCCTAGAGGTCAATACTTTTGGTACTTGTATCGAATTATTTATTAATAATAAAAGGATTTTTCTTTATTATATTTGTTTAATAAAGTCTCTAGAATAGCTAGTCCGTTTAATGTATCAAGTGTGACTTAATCATGAGATCCCATTAAACATAAGGACATTATTCTTAAAGTATCTGTAATTGAGCTTTGTTATGAAGTGGGATAACATTAAAGCATTAAGACTATTATGTATATAGACTGGCGATCACACCTCATGGATCATGGATAAGGAGTTATCAAGTCTTCAACATAGGTATGAATATTAAGAGTAATATTTATACTGGATTGACCCGCCATAAGAATACTATATAGAATGTTATGCAAAGTGTCATAAGTTATTCTCATGGTGATAATGGTGTATACCATCCTTCGACCTGAAACCACTATAGACCCTAGATGTAGAGTCGAGTGCCTTATTGTTGATCAAACATTGTCCGTAACTGGATGACCATAATGACAATTGATGGGCACTCCACGAAGCATGTTAAGGGACATGAGTGATCTAGATGGAATTTGCCCATCCTGCGTAACAGGATAAATGTCTACGGGCCCAATATTGAACTGGACAAGGATGACACATCTATGCCTTGTGTTCAATATAGACATAAGGGCAAAAGGTTAATTGTACACACAAGTATTATCATAAAAAGATTTATCAGATCACATGACATTTTCGTGTCTTGGGTAACAGTGATGTGTTTCTAGATACCGCTCACTGTTTATTATGTTAAATACGTGATTTAATATAATTTCCAATACCGCGAAAACCTACAGGGTCACACACAAAAGGAAGAATTGATGAGAGATAAAGCAAATAAGGAACACCGTAAGGTACTGTGCACTTAAGTTAATTGTAGAACATCGTAAGGTACGGTGCACTTAAGTAGAATATGAAATATGGTAAGGTACCACGCGCTTAAGTGATTTTGGTATATTATAAGATATGGGCCACATACACTTAAATGGGCTTTTTAGCTTACAACCCACACAAGTGGTTCTATAACTAGAACCATTATGCAGAAGCATTTGTTCATATGAAATTTCATTTCTCTCTTTCTCACTTAAATCCTTCATTCATAACAGCTAGCACTGAGACTGAAGGAATTCGTTCGTATGGACTGAGTAGAGGCGTTGTCACCATTCAAAGTTTGTGATCACTCCTTAGATTTGTATCAAAGATTTCAATCGCAACAAGAGGTAACGATTCTATCACTGATCATGCCCATTCATAAGGATCACTAAAGGAGAAAAAATTTAAATTGCGCTGCATTTTGGATCGCTATTCTCCTTCATAATGATGTTTGAATCAAAGAGTAAAGGTGGCATGAACCAATATATGGCATGGCTAAAAAGAAGGGGTTTTTTTTCCTAACATTAGGACTTTCAAGGAAACAAAAGGGATGTTTGTCTAAACAACTATGATTAACAATACAAACAAGAGCTCTTGATTCAAAAGTGGGTATTGGTTATTGACCCAAAGGGTACATATGGAATCCAAAGGAAGATGGTATTCAGTCCTAATAAAATAGTATATCGCTGCTGAGGAATGTGAATGAAGTTGCACAAGACTTGATAGTCATTTGACTTGAACAACACTAAATTTTACGAGTAAAAATTAATACTTTGAGCAACTGGGTTATTCGTACTATATCCAAATATATTTAGAATAAGGATAGGAATGCTCCCTCTCATCCCTTCTTTATTACTTAAGGCTCATCGCATGTGATACTCATCATAACTGGCAAGTGGTTTAAGAAGACTTTCCTTGTTGCTCCTTATGATGAAGTGTTGTTTGTGGAGAATGAGAATTGACAATCATTTTATTTAAATTGTACTAAAGTCTATGAATATAGGTGAATACTCTGAGCAACTGGGTCATTCGTCCCGTACCCAAAGATATTCAGAATAAGGATATGGATGCTCCCTCTCACCCCTTCTCTATTGCATAAGGCTCATGGCACACAACTTGAATCATGATTGATAAATGTTGATACACCTTTGTTATGATTGAATAGTAGTCTATTATGTCTGCAATGTGAATGACTTGTACTGACTTGAAGTCTTGAAATTGAACTTGAGTCTTGAACTTATGAGATCCAATACAACTTCAACACAAGGTACTTGCCTTATTAAGTGTTCAATGGTCTTTTTATCACTTGTATAAGCTTGGGGATTGAGCACATATCAAAGAATTTGGTTGATCAAAGTGAACTTTGATAAACTCAATCAATGGGAATGAAAATCAATTGGATTATGTACAAAATATTAATGATCTAACAATCTAATAAATTAATCAAACTATACTAATCTTGATTCTAAATAAACCCTAAAACTAAGGGAACATGTGAATTGCATAGGGTTTCTACAACCTAAGGGTTTCTACAACCTAAGCGCAACAATGCCAATATATAATGGATCAATCAAATGGATTAATTTCTAAATCCTAAGTTGCAAATTAATCAAAAATATAATTAATATATAATTAAATCCTAATTATTTTCTATTTACATGATTAAAAAATTACAATAAAACTAATTAAATCAAGTATTAATTCTAAAAATTAAATTTCATGTAAAAAAATGTATAACTGAATTTAAATAATATTAAAACAATTAATATCAATTAAAAATGAAAATAAATGGAAAATAATATGAGAATAGTAGGAACAACGGTGTATTATTGGACTTAGGGTGTAAGAAGTAGAAATTGGGCCCAAGGGAGTGCAGGCCCAATCCATAATTGGCAGGGAAAGGAAGAAGGGAAAGGAAAAAGGGGCTTCAGACTAAAAACTAAATGTGCCACACATGATTCACGTTTTACACGTGCTCTCCAAGTTCAAATGACTTCTTCTCCCTCCTTTCTCCCTCCACCGCTCGGAGCTCACCATCGACAGTGGAGGAGAAACCATTCACAAAATCACAAAAGCCAAAATGCTCCAATTCTCACGCTCTAACCAAATCCACAATCAAATTCTCTTGAAACCTTCTATAATATCCAGATCGAAGGAAAATGTCCAAGAACCCCAACCTATTGCAACAAAAATTAAATGATGGATACTTAGAATCAAAGCCCTAGAGGTTAGGGCTTTGACTCCCCTCAACATCCTCTACATCATGGTAACAAACATGAAGTGAATCTATGAAGGAAAGAAATGCACTCACCGGAGAAGACGCCGAGCCGGAGCTCACCACCGACGGTGGTGGAGAAACCACTCACAAAATCACAAAAGCCAAAATGCTCTAATTCTCATGCTCTAACCAAACCCACAACCAAATTCTCCTGAAACCTTCTATAATATCCAGATCGAAGGAAATTTCATGTACACTTCTCTGAACCCTTCGAAACTATTTCTTCTTGAATCTTCTCTTCCTTAATATTCTTCTTACCGCTTCTTCTTCTGAATCTTAATCTGAATCTGAGAAAACATATGGATGAAATGTGAGTTCTAGAGAGGAAGAGAGCTCTGAGTTCTGAGAGAATGAGAGGTTGTGACGACTAGGGGATAGTGAAATGAATGAATTAGGATCCTCGTGAATGAGCAAGGTGAATTGGTTTTTTAGGAGAAAGTTAACTGAGAAATCCAACTTCTGTTAGTTCAATGAATCAAAAATTGGTCAGGAGTGATCACGGTGTTAGTTTCAGTTAGTTAGGTTAATTATGCTTGTGAAATTATGTTAGAGAAAAGTGAAAGTTCAGTTAACTGAGTTTGATTGTTAAAAGTTAACTGACTCGATTGAAATGTTAGTTCAAAACCAAAGTTTCAGTTAGTTAAATGTTAGCTTTTGACTGGTTGTTGTAGGTTATCCTAAAGGAATGGTCATGGATGTGGCATGATGATTACCTGCTACATAAGTTTTGGTTTAATTACAAGTCAAGTTTTGGAATTTACAGGTTGTAGGATTTTGTAGGCAGGTTGTTTGAACACCGTTGGCCAAGCTTAGTAGGTTGCATGTCATGTTCAATGTGTATTTCTGCAGGATATGCCATGGTCATAAATGTCTGATGTAGGTGTGGATAGATGATGATGATGAACCAAGGCTACAAGTTCTTTTAGATGGTGTAAATGGACCTGTGGCAGGGCAAGATAAGTTTCAAGGCCAAAGTTTATGTGTCATGAGCTAGTGATGATCTGATGCAATGCTTGCCTATGTGTACTACTGCAGGATGTACTCATGTGGTTGGTTTTCTCATGCCATGGTAAGTTTTTACATGATATAAGTGGTGTTAATGTATGATTGAGCTGATTCTGAATGTTGCTTCTTCGTCTGCTGCCACTACATTTCCTTGCTACTGGTGATTTCTTGCAGGATATGTCCTAGTTGCTACATTTGACATGTTTTGACATTGTACATGGTTGGCTTGGTGAATGCTTGTAGGTGTAATCTAGGTCATGAGATGTTGCAGCTATTAGTTGATTCAACATGAGCTACTATGGCTTTTGGTTTGTGGCATGATGGCAAGGCGAGGCAAATTCAAGGCATGGCAAAGTGAGACCAACCAAGGCATGACCAAATGGATGCAAAATGGGATTTCTTGCTCTTGAAGCAACATGATGGCGGAAACTCAAGAAATGATGCAAGAAGGAGGACGTAATTAGTATTAGGGTTTTAGGGATGGGAAAATGTGATAGTTGACTTTGATCAACTAGTGGATCAAAAAATCAATAGTTGACCAAAAGTCAAATTTTGTAAAAAAATGTATTTTTTTTATATTTTCTTTTGTAAGGGACATTGTACATGCTATTTTAATGAATGAATGGACATTTATTTGATGAATGATCTTTATGACTGAAAACATGTTTGAATTTCACAATGCATTTTGCATTGAAAACCAAGTTTAATCCATAGTTAGAAGTAAATGAATCAACACCTTTAAAAACTTGAATAATTAGGATTATGAATGTATGACAATACATGAATTAAATGGACTAAAACAAGTGGATTGAGGGCATATGATGAATCAAGAATTAATGGACATACTATGCACCATGAATCATAATGCGATAATGAAAATAATGGACCAAAAGATCATGAACCAATGCAATTATGAATCATGAACCAATGACCATGGACTTATGCACTTGAATCATGAACCAATGCACTTGAATGGCCAAATATAATGCACATGTATGGATGGTTAAACAAGGCCTTGGATCAAATGAGTCCTCAAGCATGTAGACATGTAGGTCAAATGGCAAACATGCTGAATGATTTCCATGATCAAATAGCACATTTGATGATTGATGATGCATGACATAGTGGTAAAGAACCACATTCTAATGAATTAGGGTTTAAGTCAATCCCAAGACCAAAATTAAAACCAACATGGGACATAAGTACCAAGGCTCTCTGGTTAGGGTTTCAAGATGTCAACCATCAAATCAAGGGCTTCAAACAAATCATAAAGCTCCATAATCGCATCTCTAATAAATGGCCCAAAAATTAGGGTTTCAAGATCAAACACAAGCTCATAAGGTCAAACAACATGATCCAATAGTAGCAAAGTCAAGAATTAGGGTTTGGATGCACAGATGAAAACCATGATTGCACAAGAAATCAGGGTTTCACCCTTTCTTGGTTCCAAATGAAGAGCAATACCATAATCCTAGGGCTTGATCCACAAGTAAACCCTAGCTTCCATAACCACCAACTTTGAATCTATGATGATTATTAGAAAGTGCTAATCATGAATGAATGATGCACATGTACGAGGCATGAATGAGTACAGATGAATCTCAAGCCAAATGTTAGATGAAAAGTAAAAAGAGGAGGATAAATTTTAGGGTATGGAAATGAGCAACCATTATGCAGGTACCAATATTGTTGCTTTGCTTCTCCCTTAAAGCATATCTGATGCAAAAATAATTTCAGATTTAGGTACCCATAATCTTATGGGTCTTTTTGGGTTAGTTCTGAAAGGATTTTTATTATTGTTTTACTTATCCTTCATGTAGTAGGGCTTGGGATCATTAAAGACTCTTGGTTTTAAAGTTTTATGTCTTGAATCATACTTAGCCTTTGGTTGTGAACCCTTTAGAACCTTAGGCTCTGATGTCTTAAGTTTTGGTCTGTTAAGAACTTTTGACTTTATAGTCTTTGGTTTTGGCTTCTTCAGAACCTTTGACTTTGAAGTCTCTGGTTCTGTTTTCTTCAGAAATTTTGAATTTGAAGTCTCTGATTCTTGTTTCTTTAGAACCTTTAACTCTACAGTTTTTGGTTATAACTGGTTTAGAACCTTTACTTTGTCGACAACTGGTACAAAATATGAATATAGCCATTTTTTAGCAGAGCTAGAACAAGAATATTTTATTGGTTTAACCATTGTTCCAAATCTTGGATTGAATGGTTTTTGTGAATAACCAATACCATCTCCTTTGCTCCTACTTACAACATAAATCATAGATGCAAGTTTTGTCCTGTTAAAGCCATTTATGACAAAATCCTGAAGAGCAACTTCATGCTCATCTAGAAATTTTTCAGACATAATTTTTACTTGAGCAATGTGATATTTTTCTAAAATTTCATTTCTACTTTGAGAAGATTTTAATTCAATTGACACTTGCTCCTATTTCTTTTTCAAAATTTCAAAATGCGTGGCTTTATATTTACATCGACCCATAAAGTCTTAAATAAGAATAATTAAATCAGAACGAGATAATTTTGAAAATACCTTCTCTTCTTCTTTAGACTCTGAACCAGAATCTGAGTCGGATTTTATATCTAAAGATGTAAGAGCCACCATAGCTAGATTGGTTTGTTCCTCATTTTTATAGAAATCTTCTTCTTTATCAAGTTCATCATACGTATCTATGAGACTCTTCTTGGCTTTGTTTCTGAAGTTGTCCTTCTGACAGCTTCATTTCTTTGACTTGTCCTTCTGCAACTCTGGACAGTTAGCAATAAAGTGACCAAACTTCTTACAGTTGAAACATCTCTTCTGGTCACATTTCCTGTCTCTAGAACTAGATCCTCTGAAGCCACTACTTCTGTCTGAGAATATTTTGTTCTTATTGGATGAATACTTAAATCTTTTAATTATAAAAGCCATTTATTCATCATCTGAATCTTCTTTAAAAACTCTTGCATGAGCATCTTCTTTAGATTCCTAGACTTAAGGAGACTTAGTAGATTGACCAACAGATTTCAAAGCAAGAAACTTTCATTTCTTTACAGGTTCATCTCCGTTGAGATTCATATCATGAATCTGAAGATTGCTTATCAGACTTTCTAGACTTATTGTATTCAAGTCCTTGGCTTCTTGCATGGTTGTCACCTTTGGTGTGCATTTGACAGGATGACTCCTAATAATCTTCTTGACATGATCAGAAGTTGTATAGCTCTTGTTCAAAACTTAAATTCCATATACCAGAAAATGAAACCTTGAGAACATAGTTTCAATATCTCCATCTTCCTTCATTCTGAATAATTCATATTGTTGGACCAAAAGGTTAGTCGTTGCCTCTTTTACCCATTGATTGCCTTCATATGTAGCAACCAAGGATTCAAAGATGGTTTTTATAGTAGACTTGATTATTATCTTGAGATACTCAGAATGAGGTAGATCATCTACTAGAATGTCACACACTCTATGATGTTTTCTATAGCTATTCTTTTGAGCAGGAGTGAGACTCTTAATATCACAAACCATTCCTACTCCACCAACAGGAATATCAATACCATCTTCAAGAATATCCTACAACTCATCATCAATGTCTATTATGTGAGTGTATATCTTACTTTTCCACCATTCAAAGTTCGTGCAATCTCCATTGAAGGTTGGGGGTTTAGACATATAGTTGTTTCTTCTAGAATACTATAATCATAGTTTACATCATTATTTCTAGAACCACCAGAGGTTTCAAACACACCAGTCATGTTTTTCTCTCAGGATCTTTTGTGAACCATTGTTAAGTGTTAGAGCATATACCTTGTTTGATTCCAACTGAAGGTGAGAAAAACATGAGAAGGGGATGAATTGTGTTAGTTTTTTCTTTCTTTCTAAGGATCTCTTATTAGAATTTGAACACAAGGCCTAGAATTTGATATAGATTTAATAGTTTGAAGGGGATAAAGACAAGACCAAAGTTAGAGAGTGAAATAAAGAGATACACATATTATTTATTCTAGTTCCTCCAATAAAATGAGAGTAGTCCAGTCCCCTTGTACTTCCAAGGGATTTCACCATAATCACTACTGATTACACTTGCTCAAGCACACAAGCAAGAGACTTCCAATGTTAAAAAACACAAGTAAGAGACTTCAAATGCTCAAGCACACAAGAATGAGACTTTAGTTTCTCAAGCATACAAGCAAGAGACTTCTAACAATCTAACTTTCAAAGAAAATATTGTTTTTTTCTTACACTTGATATACAATCATATGTGTAAACAAAATACAACTCAATAAGACTCTTAAGACTTAATAATTTATAAGATATACAAGTGTCAAGAAATTCTAAGTTAAACTTGTTCTTTTACAGAATAACAACTCTTTTATTGTCAAGGGTCAGTTCTTATTTCTTCAAGTCTTCAGCTCCATATATAGAGAGACAAAAAAGAGTCGTTCAAGAGAATAGCTAGCACAAGTGAGTCTTGGGGAAACTTGATCATAGACCTTGTAATGTTACTTGATATGGTTAATCTCTTTGAAAAGATATTTGAAATCCCTTTGCTTCAAAAGGAATTATCCGTTACATCCCATCTGTCTATGAAATTTTTTGCTTAAATCTTCATGTGATTAGAAGAAGAAAAATTGCTCTCTAAGTCTGAAAGTGACATATCAGAGTCTTCTTTATCCTTGCGTTGACTGACCTCATAGTCTTCTTGATCCTTGTGTTGACCGACCTCAGAGTCTGATAGCTTCAGAGTCTAGTCTTCAGAAGTTGACCTTCTCCAGAGTCTAAGTCTTCAGAGTGTAGATCTCAGGTTCTGATACTTCAGAGTCCGAGTTTCTAAAGGTTGAATTTCTTCGGAGTTTGAGTATTTAGAGTCTAGTTATCATAGCTTCTCTTTAGATGTTCATCTTCAGAACTAGTATTAAGTTTACTCCAGAAATTGTAGTCTATGGTCCTGTGCATTTGAAAATAACTTAGTATACCCAATTGTTCTTTAAATACTTTGTTATCATCAAAACTTTAGAGGTATGGTACAAAACGATTTTATTCTAACACTTATATGATCGAGGTATCCAACAAACAATATTGAAGCCTCAGATAAATTGTGAAAGTTCGCAAGGTTGTGTCTGTCTATCTGAGTGACCCGAGTTTTGTAAAAGTAAAGAAGTAACTTTTAAGTACACACACACACACACACACACACTCATACACAGACACATAACACACACACACACACACACACACACACACACAACACACACACACACATACACACGCGCACACGCGCGTTCATGCGTACACACACATACACATACACATACACACATACACCACACACGCGCGCGCACACACACACACACACACAACACTTTAAAATATCTTTTTAAACGTTTTTATGTTGAAAATTATTCCAACACTTATATGATCGAGGTATCCAACAAACAATATTGAAGCCTCAGATAAAGTGTGAAAGCTCGCAAGGTTGTGTCTGTCTATCTGAGTGACCCGAGTTTTGTAAAAGTAAGGAAGTAACTTTTAAGTACACACACACATGCATGCACACACTCACACATACATACACACACACACACACACACACACACACACGCAGGCAGCACACACACACACACACATGCACTCACACACACGCGCACGCGCACGCCCACATGCACACACACACACACAAACACACACACACACACATACACACACACATACACACACACATACACACACATATTAAAATATTTTTCAAAGGTTTTTATGTTGAAAGTTATTTTCCAAGCCAAGTGATTAAGAAGTTGTCCAAACGATTGGAAAAGGGCTAAATGGTTAACCAAACGATTAAAATAGCACTTAAATGACTTGCAACAGATCTATATCTAATATTTCCTTTTTAGGCATGGTAATCGATTAAAAATGGCTTGGCATACTGATTGAAGCATTATGCCAATCGACTGGCTCATCATTTCTGCCCATGGATTATTTCCTTTTCTAATTTTTCCAACTCCTATATTAAGGAGGCTCCCATCCTCTTCATTTCACGCCACTTTCCAATTATTTACATTTTTTTTGGAATTTCTCTCTTTACGTCTCTCTATAAAATGTTTCTCACACTTAAAATTTCCTTAGCGCTTGTGAATGTGATTCTCTTGAGAAGATTGAGTTTGATTCTTGAGATAAACTAGTCATAAAATCTCTGTTTTTGTTTATTGAGCTTTTTCAGGAAAAAGTTATGCTTTTGGTTATTGAGATCAACATGAAATCTCTAAGAAGGTTCGCTAACTTAGTTTGTGGTAAAAGCTATCTTTGGTAGGGAATAAGCCTGTAAAAATTTCAAGATTATCTTGTATAAAGGTTCGTAGGCCTAACCTTTAAAAGCTCTAAGTTTATAGTCAAACTCTCAAGAAGACCTCTTAGGAAAAAGACTAAGCCAATGTTCAGTTAAACTTGTATAAATTTCTGGTGCAATCTCATTGGCCATATCCTTTTAATTCCTGCTATTTACTTTTACTATTTATTTTTGTTGCAATTTACTCATACGAAATTTTAAATACCACAATTCACCTCCCTTGTGCTTAAAGTTGCTTGTCTAACACATCTTCCACCCACTTCGTCCCCAATAGCACAAACTGTAGTATGAGCTTCTGGATCGATGGAGTGACAAGGCAAAACTTATTAACAAAAGGCAGTAAATCAGGAATAGGCCAAAAGCCGCACACTGCTAGCTCAAATGAAATTAAACGTTGTCCCCTCGTCTAGGCCACAAGACCACAATGACATTTAAAGAGATGAAAGAAAATGTTCACATAAGACTTTCCTTTCAGGTACTTGTGCAAATATTGGTAGAACTTCACACACGTCCAACTTGCGGAATCAACTTGTGAAGGAGCCATTGCCAGAGGCTTCATGACCTCTATCTTAAAGGTTGTAAAAGGTAGGAAAAATCTAGAATTGAAAAGGTACACTCATAAAAGGGAATTGTGCAATCTCCATATTTGTTGTATATCATATCATCTTCAACAGGTCTCAGAATACCCCAATCTGATGATGGACCAACTTCAAGAAAGGATCCATCGAGTCTACCGTTCTTGGAAAAAATAAACAGTGGAAGAGAAAACATAATACACCCAAGAAAATGGAGCATTCTTTTGGGATTTGTGAGCATTCTTCTTGGATTGTTTACTCATTATGCACTAACTTTTCAAATACAAGAAGGCAAAGTGTTAAAGGAAAAAAATAACCGCTACCCTGAGGAAATGACTATAGGAAAAAGAAATAATGACTACTCTTCAAAAAACTTCATCCTAGCGTGCCAGGGGACTAATCTCTACCAAACGTGTCAAATATCTCACACGTGACACTCAAGTGTTTAAGTTCCCAAGAATCACAATGATGACACTTCTAAAGATACATTTAGAGCATGGCGCATTTAATGCACGGATATCTAGGAAACTAAAACGATCGTTGTTGCAGGATTAAAATAGATAAAGAATATGATCGATATCTGAGGCTAGAAGTGTCGCCCTCACCTTGTTACGTATCGACAAGGGATTAGGGGGCAACTGTTATGAGCCGATCACAACAACCTTGGTCGACCACCCCGCACACATTGTGTTCCTTCCATAATCTTCTCAGCACTTGAGGACTTTAATCCTAATAATCATAAAGATTTCAACTTCAAGTACATCCAATGATCATCCACAATTCACTCTAACTAATAGAAAGTTAGTTATTCTTCATCTACCTTATATAGAAAATACGTCAAGTTAATGTAACAAGTTTCAAACACAATTTGAATTCACTTTTCTTCCTCACATACTGACTTGAGCGTGGAGTGAAAACCTTGCAGATCCCCCTCTCCACCGTGTCAGAAGCTCAAAACCACAACCATTTCCGATCATTTCATTTATGATTCCATAACAGAATAATTTCTATCTTTTAATCAAGTATTAAATGCAAAAGAAAAATCACTATTTATTATATTAATGTGTTCTTCAATTTTATTAGTTTTTGTATCACATTTTAAATTCAAGTTTTAAATTCCATTAAAAAATAATAAATTTTAAATTTATACAAATTTATGAAATAAAAATATAATATATTATTAATTAATTAGTTAATTATATAATAAATTTAATATAAACATAAACAAAAACTAATTATCTTATTTAAAGTGGAGAAGATGATTATTTCGAAGGAATACCACAAAAGTAAAACAAAACAAAAACTAACTTATATAAAACTGACACATATTTCTCTCTCTTTTTTAAATATCATTTTTGATGAGATATTAGATATAATCCAAGTTGAGTTATATGGTCCAAGCCCAAAGCTAATTAGGATTTATGGTGTGTTACTTAGTTTGTTATTTTACTTAGTATTCAGGCCGCTTAGGTGTATATAAATAGACACTTTGTAATTCGGTGTTATAATTCAATTCAATAATATAATATTATTTCCTTATTCTCTCTTTCTCTCATAATTAAAAGTGTCTCAAACACTAGCAAATTGGTATCTAGAGCTCCGGTTAGATTCTTGATCGTGTTTTCAAGAATCACACGTTAGAGATCATGTTTTCGGGATCGTGGGTTATTGTTGATCAATCCCTACATAGATGAATAGTAATGGAAATTTACCAAACTCCCTTCCAACTCTTTACGACAAGAATTACTTCGATGGAGAAAACATATGCAATCTCTATTTGGCTTTCATGAAACCCTAGAAGTGTTATTAATGGTGTTCATGTGGTAGGTGTAGATGCAAATGACGCATAGAGAACCGCTCACAAGGATGCCAAGAATCCAACAATCTTGAAGCCCTAAAATTGGAAGATTTAGTTGGTTCGTTGGAGGTGCATGAGATTAGTATTGTCGAAAGGAAAATATTTCAAGACTCGATACAAGCATTACAAACTCAGTCATAGAAGAAGAATGATGGTTGCAACAACTTCAAAGGCAAAACCAACAATACTCAGGGCAAGAACTCTCGGTCGAATCCTTACAAGAATTAGGTCGATGATAGAGATTCTGAATCCTCAAAAAGAGGAGAAGAAAATTTCTATCAGAAAGACAAAGAAAAGAAAAAAGGTGTGTAGTTCTATAACTGTAAAAAATGGGGTCACTTGGCCAAGCATTATTGGTGCAGGAAAGACAAAGGATCTACAAAAGGCAAGGACGAAGGAGCGAACCTTGCACGTCAAGATTCAGACAATTTTGATGATATGGTGGTTATGGCTGCAGTTGCAGATAACCATGTCGAATCAAAGATATGGTTCCTCAACTTAGGCTGCTTAAATCACATGACTGGTCGAAAAGTATGGTTAGTAGATTTCAATGAGTCTAAGAAGAGCAAGGTCAAACTTGATAAAAATAGCTCGTTGAAATTTGAAGGTATTGGCAACATAGTTATTCAAAGGAGTAATGGAGCGGAAGCCTTGATCAAAGATGTACTTTATGTCCCTAGAATGAAGTGCAATCTGCTAAGTGTTGGACAAATGGTCAAAAAGGGGTTCTCATTGGTTATGAAAGATGGAGCCTTAGAACTTTTTGACATCCAGGTTAACTTGGTATTGAAATCTCCTCTATCGAAGAATATAAAATTTAAGACCATGATCAGTTCGACTGAGGTACAATGTCTGAAAATAGTTGTCAACCATAAAAATAGTTGGTTGTGGCATATGAGGTTTGACCATCTGAATTTTAGGCCGCTCAATCAACTGATCACTCAAGATATGGTAATTGGTATACCAAGTCTTGAGATGCCCGACAAACTTTGTGAAGGTTGTCTAGTCGAAAATAAGTCCATGAAGTCTTTCGTTTCAACTATGCCAATGAGATCATCCTACATACTGAAAGTTATACATTCAGACATATGTGGTCCTTTTGACGAGCATACCATTGGTGGAAACATGCATTTTATTTCGTTTACTGATGAGTTTAGTTGAAAGATGTGGATCTATGTGATCAAGAAAAAGTATGGAGGATTTGAAATCTTTAAGAGATTTAAGATGCTTGTCGAAAACCAAAGTGAAAAGAAGATCAAGGTGTTGCGAACAGATGAAGGTGGTGAATACACATCCAAGATATTTGAAGTATTCTGTGCATAACATGATGCTGATCGTGAGGTAATTATTCCTTATACTCCTCAACATAATTGAATAGAAGAAAGAAGAAACATATACTTAATAGGTTCCATACTAAGAAGCTGAAGAACAAGGTTCCTGAAGAAGTTTAGAGTGGAAAACAACCATCAGTGAGTCATCTGAAGGTGTTTGGCTCTATGTGTTACAAGCATGTTACTGATGCAAGAAGAAGGAAGCTTGATGACAAGAGTGAACCTATGATTCTAGAAGAATATCATAAGACGGGAGCATACAGGTTGTTCAATCCAATTAATCAGAAGATTATGATTAGTCGAGATATTACGATTGATGAAAATTGCGTATGGGATTGGAATTCTAGTAATGCAATTGATGAGCTATGATTTCGACGAAGCAAGTAATGATGTCAAAGTAGAATATATTATCAATATTCCAAATGAATTTGAAGTTGATGCTGACATACCTATCATATTCGAAGTCAGAGAGGTTATGGCTAGCACAAGTCAGAGACCTCAAAGAACTAAAGCTCGTTCAGTTAGACTTCAAGACCATGAAGTGGTTTGTGATGATGAAGTCACAACAAATGGAGAACTAATTCATTTTACTTTACTTGAAGGTGTTGAATCAATCAACTATGGAGAGGCTTTAAATAATATGAAGTGGAAGTCTGTTATGGTCGAAGGGTTACAAGCAACCGGAAAAAAAACACATGGGAGTTGGTCGAATTTACAGCCCATACAAAAGCTATCAAAGTGAAGTGAGTGTTCAAGTTGAAACACAATGTTGATGGGTCGATAGCAAGACATAAGACGAGATTGGTAGCTTGAGGATTTCTTCGGTGAGCAAGACTCGACTACTCTGAAGTCTTTGAACCTGTCGTAAGATTAGAAACTGTTAGACTAGTGGTAGCCTTAGCATGTAAGTAAGGTTGGTCGATATTTCAGTTAGATGTGAAATCGACATCTTTGAATGAACCTTTATATGAAGAGGTGTATGTCACACAACCTCCTGGGTTTGTGATTTGGGAGGAAGCAATGAAAGTATACAAGTTGCACAAAGCACTCTATGATCTCAAGCAGACACTTAAGGCATGGAACAAGAAAACCGACTCATGCTTGGTCGAATTGGGATTCGTTAAATGCAAATCTTAGTATGGTGTCTATGTTTAGGTTGTGGCACAAGATATAATAATCATCTTCTTATATGTCGATGGCTTGCTAGTAATTGAAAATAGCTTGAAGAACTTGTCAAAGTTCAAAGAGCCGATGAAGAAGGAATTTGAAATTTCAGATCTGGGAAAGTTGTCTTACTTATTAGGCATGGAATTTTAAATATCGAAGCAAGGTATGGTGCTACATCAAAGAAAGTATTTCAAGGAGATACTCAAGAGATTCATGATGGATTATTTGAATCCTGATCTTCGCCTTTCATACAAAATTTGAAGTTGGAGAAGCATGGAAAAGAAGACAAAGTCGATGCAACTTTGTTTAAACAAATTTTCAGATCTCGGAGATATATGTGCAATAGTCAACCTGATATATGTTTCTCAGTCGGATTAGTGATAAGATATATGAGTGAACCAAGGGTGTCACACATGAAGGCTGCATGAAAAATCCTGAGATACTTAAAAGTATCGACAAACTATGGAATTTTATTTCGACGAGACTCTGAAAGTAAATAAGCTATGGTTACTTGTTATTCATATGGTAATTGGTATGGAGATAAGGAAGATCGAAGAAGCATTACTAGATATTTCTTTCAAGTATTTGGTGCCCCAATCTCATGGTGCTTGAGAAAGCAACCTATGGTGTTATTATCATCGTGTGATGCTGAATATATAGAAGGATCATATGTTGTGTATCAAGCAACTTGGATAAGATTTGTGCTGAAAGAGATCGAGGTCGAAGTGAAGAAACCTTTGGTATTGCAGATCGATAACAAGTCAACCATAAATCTTGCAAATAATCCAATTTTGCATGAAAGAAGTAAGCACATAGAAGCTAGATTTCACTTCTTAAGGGAGAAGGTAAATCGAGGTGAACTTAAAGTAAGACATTGCTCAAGTGAAGTACAATTCACTGACATTTTCACCAAAGGATTGAAGATCGACGGTGTCCTAACGTTGAGAAAGAAATTAGGAATATTTTAGATCGATAATGATTAGTGTGTTTCGACAACTTGGATTATAGGGGGTATGTTGAGATATTAGATATAATCCAAGTTGAGTTGTGTGGCCCAAGCCTAAAGCTAATTAAGGTTTAGGATTTGTTACTTAATTTGTTATTTTATTTAGTATTCAAGCCACCTAGGTGTATATAAATAGACATTTTGTAATTCAGTATTATAATTCAATTCAATAGTACAAATTCTTATTTCCTTATTCTCTCTTTCTCTCCTCACTAAAAGTGACTTAAGCACTAACAATTTTCTATTTTTTATTTCTTAACCATTGCATTAATTCAATAATTCAGAATCACACACGAGAGAGAGAGCCTGAGAGAAAAAGTTGGAGAGGATCCACCCTTTGAACTCAAGGAAATTTTACCATTGTTATTTCTTATGGTAAAATTTACTTTTTTCATAGTTTTAAGATTCATATTTTTCAATTATAATATTCTTAGTACATTTAATTTTCATGAAGTTTTCAACCTACATTGTGTTAAATGTAAAATTAGGAGATTACATTTCTTCTACAAAGTCACCTCATGCAATTGATCTTTCTTTCTTAGGTACGAATCGAAATAAACACATGGAATCATTTCCTTGTGTTAAGAGACATGTTAATGCGAAGATATACAAGTTTGTTGTGACTATGTGAATAATAAATGTGAACTATCAAAAGTAAGAGGTTGTTAGAGTAGCAAAGAAGAGGGGAAAAAAGTACATTCAACTCCTCTTTGCAATCTTTGATTCTCTAACACTGCTAGAAGCGATTGCATAAGTCAGTCACATGCTTGTGCGTTTGTCCTGCTCAAAGGGAATCAGTTGACTGAGCCCTTCAGAGTGTTTCTTGACCGTATTATAGTAGATGATATACACTTCAGGCCATACGAGGATCATCAGCAGACGTATCCCTTGGATGACATAGTATTCTACTATGGATGGTTAGCTTGTGAGACACGTCTGATGTATACACATCTGTCTGAGCAAGTTATGCACTAGTTCGAATTTATGCAAGTTATTCCAAGATAACCTTTCATGTATGTTCCCCCCACTATACCCCACGGAGATGTAGATGTGATGTATGATGATTTCTATAATCATCTAGTACTAGATGAAGCACAGAGTGTGCTAACTCCTCGCGAATGAAGTAATGTATTTGCCTACATCCAATGGTATTTTAGAGTGTCACATCCTTATATGACATCATATGCTCAAAAAGATCCACCTAGGGAAACTCATTAGGAGATATTAGATGAGGAGCATACTTGGGCAAATCATGTCGTTAATGTGTTACTTATATGTCGTCGTATAGAGGTCATTGCGGGAATAGTTATAGAGAGAAGAGACTTTCCGAAAGGCACTTCTGGAAGAGCCACCATAGATGTCATTCTATTTGAGGCACGAACGACATTACAATACATAAGGCAACAAAGGAACATGAGGTCGATATAAATAGTAGTATTTGGTAGTATTTGTATTATGGATTATGGATAGTATTATGATTTTGTAATTTGTCATTTTGATAGTATTATGGATTCTTGATTAATTTTAATATATGATATTTTAATCTTATTACATCAATGGATGGTTTAATTAATAATAATTTTTTATGATAGTATATTTATTATATATGGCCTATTACACAAGTGTATTTCTTTAAAAAATGTCAAACTTTAGTGTTTAAAGATGATTACGGAAGTAGACATCTGAAAATTTTATGAGATTCATCTTCAAACTCATTTTTAGCAAAATAATAGTATGACTCACTTAAGTATGAAATGATGTATTTGGGTGTCTTCAAAAATATACTTTCGAATTAATAAAAAACAAATTTAAATTTACATAGGGCCATTAAGAGTGGAAAAATAATCCTTAAAATAAATTGCAACCCACATATCCATCATTAATTAATTATGCGAAGCTTTTGAAGCTCCAAGCACACTAAATTCTACCCTAAAAAACCTAACATTTGTCACTTTTTTTCTCACAAGAAAATTCATCACAAAATCCACCAATCTCTTTTAACATTTTATTATAATAACCTCTTTAGAGTCAAGAACTATCTTTGTAACCTCAGTTTTACCATTGTTATTTCTTAATGTAAGATTCACTTTTTTCATAATTTTATGTTTCATCTTTTTCAATAATAAATATTCCTAACATTATTTATTTTTCTTGAAGATTCCAACCTATGTTGTGTCAAATATGAAATTAGGACATTCAATTTTTTCTACAAAGTCACCTCATGTAATTGACCTTTCTTTCTTAGGTAAGAATTGAAATACAACATGTGTTAAGAGACATGTTAATGCGAAGATATGCAAGTTTGTTGTGACTATGTGAATAATAACTGTGAGCTATTAAAAGTAAGAGGTTGTTATGGTAGACAAGAAGAGAGAAAAAAGTACATTCAGCTCCTCTTTGCATTCTTTGATTCTTTAACACCGCTCAAAGCGGTTGCATAGGGTTGCTACACATCATATCCTACAACATATTGTACAAAAATTGAAAAACACTAAATTTGATAATGGTGAAACTTGCATCTGAAAAGTAGTTCTAGAAATCTGGCAACAACTGTTCTTCTTTTTTATGTAAACTCCTCATGGACAGATGAACCTTGATGATGCCTACAACTGTTGCCATCACAACAAAACAGATGCTAAGGCCAAAAACTGCACACATGTAGAAATATTGTTAACAACAACACTAGTTCTTACAATTTTCTTAAAGGTAGTAATTAAAGAAAGAAAGAAAGTAAGTTAAATTTACCAGTATTGCGTGCTGTGTAAGAATCTCTAGTCTTGTTTCCTTGTTTGATTTCTTCAGATTCACGCAACTTCCATGTTAATCTAAGACCAAGACTGTTATCTGAAATATAAGGACTATATTTGAAAGGAATAGCAACAGTTTTGACTCTTTTACATGAACTAGGAATAGAGACTTTAGGGTCAACTGTGTAAACATGAGAGTTTGAATCGCTTAAACATGGAACCTCAATGAAATTTGTTGTGTGTAGAAGTGTGGTGGAGCAATTGAGATATGTATAGTTTTGAAGAACGTAGTAGTATTGAAACGGAGTGAGGGTGAGGTTGAGGTTGAGAAAGACTCTGGGGACACAGTTTTTTGGATCAAGAAGATCAATCCTTCTGCTGTCATAGGAGATGGACTTGACTGTTAGATCGCCGTAGGATGGAAAATGGATGGTGGTGATGTTGTCTTTGCGAAAAAGGTCGAAACCAGAAAGGGTGGTGAATGGATAGTGAATGTTAGCACCAGCAATATCATTGCAGGTAACAGAGGTTTGAAAGATGAAAACCAAGAAGATGGTGAGAAAGAAGAGTGAATTCATCATGATGTTATACAAAGAATGAATAACAAGTGAAAGAAATTTCAGATATAAGTACTTAGCATAAAGAAAGACTTTTCAGTTTCTTGCAGTGTTCACTACGGTTATAGGGTCAAGAAGACTTTGGGTGGTTTGGTGGCAAGATAACCAATTCTTTAAAGGAACAGCAAAAAATAAAAACTTGTTACTTAATTACAAGTTATGCCAAGTGTCTAAACTTCAAAGTTGGTGACTTAAATTTTGAGGTAGGGAACTTGCTACCATGTTTTCTTCCTTTCACTGTTCTAATTAATATTTCTGGCTTATATAATATGCTTGACTTTATCTAGTCCTCCTTGGCAACTTCTTCACATTTTCAGAGTTGATATTTGAACAACAAATATTTGTCATATTGTAGACTTAGTATTTTTCGTCGAAATTTGGCTACTGTAGATCCTAATAATAATAGTAAGAAACTAAAAAATATATAAAACTTAAAGAAATGAGAATGAAAGGAAAATTATGGACAAGGATCTTCCATAACTTCTATCAAGAGTTTATCTTTACAAAAGTTGCCAGTACAAAAGCAAACTAGAGCATCAACCTTTGCGTGAGACTTCAACTTGATGCTAAAGACCAATGAGCAAATGGAAGATTTACATGAATTTGTCACTTTATGTGACTTCAACATCGATGGCACTTGGTAGCAATAGTTAATAGATTGATAATTTTGTTTGTGCTTTTACACTTGGAGGAGGGCATGTACATATACATATTATACAACAGATTGTCCTCTTTGTTCTATGAGCTACACAGAGCATGCATTTTGAGGCTTACATAAATAATCTAGTTGTGAAACTTGTTACACCCAAATTTAAGAGCATAGGTGATCACTCAAATAACCTAGTTGTGAAACTTGGTAGAAGCAAAGAGAACAACGAAAGAACAGGAAACAGAAGATAAGCCAGTTAAACTCATAGGTGATCTCGCGCCAGCCTAACTGGTTTTTCCTTTAAAAATGCAACATCGCCATTCGATGTACTTAGCAGGCGGTGATTTGGCTCCTCCTCCTCTTCACTCTCGATGGACAGAGAAAGGTCGTCAGAATCTGATCTATCATCATCTGCAAAGATATAAACTTAGATCCTTCCTCTCATTGTTTTATTGATATCTAAATTGATAGAAATAGAGGCATGTTTTTAACTATTCTACGATCCAACAAAATACTACATCAACCCAATTTACATTTTACAGAACACTTTCAAAAATTATGCAGGAGATCTTTGACACATTGCAACAATTCAAAACAGATAGTTCAACAATTAACCAAGGATCTTTGAAATTGATATGTGCCCACCAGAAAGAAAGTGATTTCGAAGTGCATTTTTCGTCCGTATGCATGGTATTTTTGTTTATAAAAAACATAACAGGTTTATCATATTATATGAGGCCATTCATATTAGATATTGTTTTTCTTGGATAGCCAATGAAAATAATCGAAAATAAAACATGCAATATTGTGAACAAATTGGCAGATATTTTTAGTGTCTGTATCTTACCAGGAAATGAAAGACGTTCGGGGACATGTCCAACTGCAGAAACCTGGATGTTTTCTGGTAGTAGACAATTGCAAAAGGAACCTAGAAAGTCACCACACATGATCAGAAGATAACAAAATTTAGTATGTGCAATCACCGGATTCACAGAATGAAGCTCAACTGTAAGCATGTTTGCATTACTGGTCACATCAAACTCATGTATAATCTATTTCAATAGTAACCAGAAAATATATTTGATGCAAGTAGGACATCTTATGAAACCAAAAACTAGAGAAGAGACATACTAAATGACACACAATCATTAAAAATATCAAATTATGACTTATGCAACAAGAATTAGTGAGCAGAGTGATTCTCACCTACACGAGCAAGTCGATTAACCCATCCAGGAATAGGATTTCCAGTTAGTTGTTGGCAAACTTCATCCGTAAAATGGTTGCAATTTTTGGCAATCAGATGGTAAGTGTCTCCATGATATTTTGCAGAGAGACGCTCCATAAAAGAACGGAATTCTGCAAGAGACATATCAGTGCTTCCCAACAATAGCGATCGTCTGAAGATGAAGCCAGGGCAATTTTTAGGTTCCACCTGAAACACACCACTTGAAGGGTATTCGTGTGCTCCAAAGCCGTATTCCATACCATGCACTGTCGATTAAAAAGTAATAATTAAGCAAAAAGTTACTGCAAGATGTTATTAGTAAAACAGCATAAAAGTACATGCCAGCTCCTTGCCAAGAACTTGTTCAAAGGAAATAGTTATGTCTGTGTATTCATTATATTCAAAATAAAACTTGTAACAAGTAGGGTGTCCAAAAGATTGGTTTTCCTTAATTGACTCAGAACTGAGTTGTACCATTTTTAAAAGCCCGGGCCATATATGAAAAAAACAACTAAATTGGATCCAATTAAGCCCAAAAGCAATAAACCGGGTACCAATTTTGTGAACTGGTTTACAAACCGGTTTCTATCTCCTCCATTGAACCAACAACACAAGTGTTTCCTTTATCATTATTTTGGTGAATGGGCTTAGAAATCAGTTTCTCTCTGATACAGTCATCAAGCCTTTCTCAATCGTTTTGTAATGATTGCAACAATTATCTTCAAATCTCTGTAATTGATTTTTGTGCTTTTCAATTGTTTTTTGTGAATCAATTTCAATAAGTGTTTCTCAATCATTTTTGTGAATCTGTTGCACGAAACGTTGTTTCGGTGCCTCTGTAACTACTCTACTTAAAGAGATCCGAGTGGTTTAGCGTCACAAAACCAGCGAAAATCAATGACGGCACTCAAAGAAAATGTCGTTTAGCAGTGGTGTTCTCAGAACCGACAATATTGAATAGGGCAATGCATGGTAACCGGTCCATAAAAACCAAACCATATTTTTGGTTAAGGTTTAGAAACCAAACCAGTGTTTTAAAAAACCAATTCATATTTGTGAAATGGATTCAAACCAGTTTGGATCCGGTTCAAAACTGTTTTTGTCTTAAACCCAAATTTCAATCAGACTTGAATACCTCAAACAGGTTCTGCGAACACTGAGCCGCCACCGTAGTTTCTGTGAGCATCGTCGATTTCCATCGATTCCGAGAACAACAACACTGAACAACATAGTTCCTTCAATCACTATACTATAACAGCTACACATTTAAGAAACCAGCAACAGCTATATATACACATATGTAAAGCCTGTAGCAGGCAAACATGACGGAAGATGGAACATACATCCATACTCATTAAAATGCATATATTTCATTGTCCGAATATCTATTACTCTATTAGTAACCCTGTGAATCATGAATTTGGCACTGAAGGACATTATGAACATTAATAATCCCATAAATAGACAAAAGACATGACACATTTACTAAACTAACTTTGTTAACTATTGAGGTGTTTTCCACAATCATAAATCGATTTATGTTTAGATACTCTTAGAATTGTGGGTTGACCTAACTCAACCTTACAAAATCGGTTTGTATGTTGAGGATTGCCCCACTTACAAACATATTTTCAAGCCATATATATCGTCAGATGCGGGACTCTTAACAGATAGTTTACCAACAAAAAAAAAACATTGTCATGAGAACCAAACACACACATTTAACCTTCAACCTAGTTAATGTTCTCAATATCATATCAATTCATAACAAGTCCTTCAATAACCAGAGACAAGAAAACACAAAGAATCAAGTTCAAAATAAAATTGAAGCAAAGGAAGTATATAAAAGAAAAAGACAAACCTTCAATACCGGAGTGAAATATTCCAAGGCCAAATAGGTAAAGATAATTATTGATAGGAGTAAGATCATATACATTGAGATACACCATAGCACGAGATTTATTCCCACTGTTCCGGTCCCTTTCCGAGCTACTACTCAGTTGAAACCACCGCATTATGGTGGAAAGTTTCTGTCCAATTATGAATCACAGCCTCATCAACTTCACTCCCAATGCAGAAATCTGCAAATTTTTCAACATGAATAAGGAATTGGGAATCGAAAAGTGAGGTGGATCTGAGAAAGAAGACCTAGAAAAGGAAGATGAACTTACGAGAGAGAGAGAGAGAGAGAGAATTCAACGAGAATTAAATTAGAATTGAAATTACAGTGAGTTTGGATTTGGATTGGGATTTGAGTTGTGTTCTTTCGCCGTCATCAAGATTTACCAGCAAAGGCATATGTAACACTTTTTGTTTGATTCTAAAATGTGACTAAGATTTTATTACAATTACAACGTTCTCTTTGGTTAAGGTTTAAGATAATAAGACGATCGACTTCTCTATTGTTTTTTTACACTATTAGTGTGCCACAATTAAATTCTATTAAGTTTTCCCCAAATTCTAACTCAACCAAAAACCAATATTGATGATAGATTGAATTTTATAGTTGTCAATGTGAATTTCCAGAGATTATGACATTTCATTTTCATCTATAAAAAAACATTAATTTCAAATGAGGGAATGCATTTACATAAACACTTTGACGTTAAAGTCATTTAGAATTTGAGTAGATAGTGAATGAGTAAGTTGGAGATCAAATCTTCGTCATACTTGTGTGGTGAATCGATTAATTATAAATATTTGATGATCGCTTTTATTTGTTCGTGTTAATTGAGTAGCACGGCACCTAAGAGAGAGAGAGGGGGTTGAATTAGGATCTTTGATCTTTTCTTCCAATGAAAATAATTCACAACACACAAAGATATTAGATTGCTCAAGTATTTTCTGTTTTTAATGATATGAAAATATGCAGAAAATATCTTGAATGAAGGTTTAAAACAATAAGTGTGAATTCTGAAAATTCTAAGAGATTGATTGGAAGAGGTGAAGTTTGAATTTGAAAGATCATGAATTTATATGCACATAACACCTTAAATGAAACATGGTAATGTTCTGCAAGAATCATGAACAATTGTCAAAGATGAATTGAAAAGATTCCATGAAATGGTGCATGAGGAGGTGTTTGAAAAGCCACTGATTTTTCAGAAACGCACAGTGGTAAATCAATTTACATAATGGGTAAATTGATTTCCCTGTTGCAACGTTTAAAATTTTTTTAAAACTTTCAGTGGTAAATCGATTTCCCTAAGAGGTAATAAATCGATTTACCTAGTTAAAAAACTTAAAATTTTGCTTCTGGAAAAGTAATGCTTCAGCGGTAAATCGATTTCCCTAAGTGGTAAATCGATTTACCTAAGTGAAAAAATTATTCTTTGCATTTAAAAAGTATGAAAGCTTCAGTGGTAAATCGATTTCCCTTATAGGTAAATCGATTTACCCAGTTTGAAAATGAGAAATATGATTCTAAGACATTTTCCATGCACTATGAAAAGTTATGCAATAACCAGATGAATACTTGAGCATCTAAGACTTTAGTGAAGGTAAGTATTCTCATTATACCTTCTTGAAATGAAAATCTTAACTTCTTGAATCAAGATGCTTTATCATTGAGTAAAATATTTTCCTTCTTGTTGCTTGGAGTTTTGTCTTCATCAAAATGCATTCATCATAGAGAAGTTTGACTTCACATTCTCCCCATTTTTGATGATGACAAATAATTCTCTTTGATGCGCTGCAATTTCCGGAAAAGAAAATTTCTCCCCTTAAGATGTATAACTCCCCCTAAATTTAAGAAGCATATGATCATGTTGACTTGATCATCTTGAAAGAGATTTGTATCATTTGTACCTTAGGTAATTCACAAGCATACAAGCATAATTGATAACACTTTTCTCCCCCTTTGACATTATCAAAAAGAAGGGAAAGATGGGTGAAAGGTAATAACATGACCAATATAAAATAGAATATACAGCATAACTTGTAAAAATAGCCTCAAATGTATTCCAAAATTGAAATCATAAATAATGCAAACAAACAAAGTTGTGGTACCAAGTACCTTACACCAAAATAGGTTAAATATTAGGTATAATTAAAACATAATGAAACCAAATGTACTATTAGAAACCTATAACAAGAATAATACACACAAACAGAAAAAACACTAAGGTCGGTTCATGTCATTGTTGGTGTTGTTGTAGTTGTTGCCTTGGTATGGAAATTGTTGTTGAATGGGCGTAAAAATAGAAGCGGGGGCAGCCGGGTTATTTGGATCATATGGAGGGATATTGAGATGTGAGTAGAGATGTTTGGTTTTCTTCCTTTGAAGAGTTCATAAGGGGTCTTTTTCAAGATAGGTCTAATAATAATTCTATTACTTACATAGCATGTCGTGCTTACCGCATCCGCCCAAAAATACTTTGGATTTGAGTCGTTACGCATTATTCTTGCAAGTTCCACAAGTGACCCATTATTTCTCTCCACCACTCCATTTTGTTGAGGATTCCTTGGTGCCGAGAAATTATGAAATATTCCATGTTCTTCGCAAAACTCTTTGAAGGAGGCATTTTGAAATTCTCCACCATGGTCGCTTCTTATGGAGGCAATAGATAGAGATTTCTCGTTTTGAATTTGCTTTGTATATCTCTTGAACGCCTTGAATGCATCACTTTTCTTCATTAAGAAGAAAGTCCAAGTGTATCTAGAGAAATCATTAACAATAACTAAAGCATATACATTACCTTCGAAGCTTCTTGTTCTTGATGGACCAAATAAGTCCATATGTAACAATTGTAGTGGCCTTGTAGTGAACACCACATTCTTTGACGTGAAAGTTGATTTAGTTTGTTTTCGTTTTTGACATGCATCATAAAGCCTATCTTTGACGAATTTTATCTTGGGAAAACCAATAACAAGATCATGCTTTATAAGCTTATTCAAGTATTCCATATGAATATGTGTGAATCTTTTATGCCACAGCCATGACTCATTATTGCTCACCATAAGACATTTTACCTTCAAAGAAACATCATCAAGGGAAATCATAAATATGTTATTAATTCTTGTACCTTTGAATTTTACCTCATGAGAGACTTCATCTTCAATCAAGCATTCATCCTTGGTGAACTTGATTTTGAAGCCCTTGCCGCAAAGTTGGCTAATACTTAGAAGATTGTGCTTTAGTCCTTCGACATAAAGGACATCTTCAATGGATGTGAAAGGTGGTGCTCTAACTTTGCCCATGCCAAGAATTCTTCCTTTGTTGTTATCACCATATGTGACATAACCCTTGGCCTTCAATGCTAGATTTGAAAATTTGTTAATGTCTTCCGTCATATGCTTGGAACACCCACTATCAAGATACCAAAGATTTGATGTGGTTTTCAAGCATACCTACAAAACAAAATTACGTTTTATTAGGTACCCAAATTGCTTTGGGTCCTTCATAATTAGTGTCTTTCTTTACCCATATGTAATGCCCACTTGCTACGCTATAATTTCTAACATAGCATGCATTAGATGTATGGCCAATTATTCCGTAATAAAAACAAGTAGGTTCAAAATTGCTTTTATATCTAGGAACATAAGATTTTTTTTTAGAAAATCTTTTTCTTTTAGGATAGTGATGAACATTTTTTACCTTGTTCACTTTCTCTTTAGTTGGTTGGTCATTAGCTTTAACTAAGACAGTTTTGCTTGAACTTGGCTTGGAAAACTTTGAATAACCAAGTCCACTTTTGTCATTGGAATATCTTTGTTGGCTAAGGACACCTTCCAACCCAATTTGTCCTTTTTCATACCTTTCAAGAACTCTTTTTAATTGGACAATTTGGAAAGAAAGTGATTCACAATTTTTACATACAAAATTCTGTTTTTCACTAATCATCTTTTGTTTTTCATCGTTGACATCTTTTTCAATTGTCACGATTTTTTCTTCTAAAGATAACATTGTTTTCTTTTGAGATGATATAGTTTTATATAGAATTTTGCATTCTTCAAGAAGTCCATTTATAGCACCTTGTGCATCACTATCGAAAAGAGAAAAATCATTACTAACCTCATATTCTTCATCGTCGGAATGGTGTGAGGCCATTAATGCTAGATTTGCACATTCGTCGCTTTCTGATTCGGATGAAGAACTTATCTCATTATCTTCCCATGCAACATATTCCTTTTTATTCTTGAAATCCTTCTTGCCTTTAAAGCCAACTTTCTTTGAGAGTTTCGGACAATCCGGCTTTATATGACCTTGCTTTTCACATTCATAACATGTGACTTCTTGCGTAGATGTGGAAGCCTTCCTTTTCCTGAAATGTTTATTTCTTTTTGCATTAAAGGGTTTTTCATTTTTACTAAAAAACTTACCAAGCCTTTTAACAAGGAGCATGAAATTTTCATCTTCCTCCGATACGCCATCATTTCTATCTTCCTTTGAATCTACTTTTAAAGCAATTCCTTTGGATTTCTTCTCTTGACTTTCATGCTTTTCGAGTCTTCCAAGTTCAAGTTCATGTTGTTGGAGTTTTTCGAATAATGATGCGGACGTCATAGTGGAAAGACTTTTCTTCTCCGATATGGCCGTTACTTTTGGTTGTCATTCTCTAGTCAAGGATCTTAGCACTTTAAGATTGAGATCATCATTTGTAAATGTTTTTCCGAGAGCAATTAAATGGTTCGTAAAGTGAACAAATCTTTTATGTAATGCAACAATGGATTCTCTGAGCTGCATTCTGAAAATTTCATATTCTTGACTCAATGTGTTTAATCTGGATCTTTTAACTTCAGCGATTCCTTCGTGAGTCTCCACCAAAGTATCCCAAATTTCTTTTGCCAATTTACATTGAGATATGCGGAAGAACTCCTCCATACTTAATTCACTTTGAAGAATATTTATCACTTTCTTTTCATTAAGTATTCTTTTCTTATCGTCTTCATCATATAAACTTTTAACCTTCGGAGTACCAACACCATTGACCACACTCATAGGATTATGCAGACCATTTTCAACGGTTTCCCATATACCATCTCCTTGTGCTTCTAAGTGTGCTTTCATGCGGATTTTCCAAAAGTCAAAATATTCTCCAGAAAATAGAGGTGGTTTGTTGCTACTACCTCCATCTTTAAAAACCGGGTTTACGCTTGCGGAAGCCATCGTCTGGATCTGTGGAGCAAGTTACCAAAACCTGCTCTGATTCCAATTGTTAATTGAGTTGCGCCTAAGAGGGGGGGGGGGGTGAATTAGGATCTTTGAAAACTTTTTCCGGATTATGAAAAACTTTGTTCTTTTTTTTCTGGTTATGTTAAGCGATGAACGGTAAAGTGCGGAAAGGTAAAGAACACGAAGAGATATCCTAGTTCCCCTTACAGATCGAGAGTACTCCAGTCCCCTTTCAACATGAAAGAGATTTCACTATCTGTTATGACTTATACATAAGTTTTCCCATAAGTAGAAATAGGAATTAATACTTGTGATTGAAATTTTTTCCTCTGTTCTTCAGTAAAAGGTTCTGGAACATATTGTTGGTTACCCACGGTGTTCGGGCCCAAAATCCTGTCAGCAAGAGGAAGACCCTGAGATTTTTTAGAATCCTTTGTGTTTTTGGTGGATTCCTTGGTAGCTTTCGTAGATGACGCCATTGTTGCAGGAAGATGAAAGGAAGAAGTGAAATGGGTTTTTTTGGGTTTGAGAAAGATGAAGAGTAAAAGAAATAGTTGTTTGAGGAAGCTCAGAATATGAAAAGTTAGAAAAAGTGTTAAGTATGTCTATTTATAAGTTGCGGAAGTGGAAGCGGTTTTTGTTGAGCATTAATGGGAAAAAAGAAATTGGGACACGTGTCAGTTAAAATGACCATGATAAGCGGTAGCAGATAAAGGCTAAACACGATTTTCTAGGGGTTAGGAAACATGATGATCACCTAAAGATCCTCACGTGGGTTTTGAGGAGGCATTTTGCTAAAGTTGTCATCATGACTGTGATGTCATAGCAGATGAATAGTTTTGTGATGTTGAATTAAATTGTCAAAACAAAAAAAATACCATTTTCCTTTGGTATGTCGAGAAAGGCATTTTTTTGGGGGGCAATTTATTATGTGGGAATTTCGACATCAGACTAAAGTTGATAAACTAAGAAGAGAGAATGCTTTTGAAGATATTTATGATTTCGACACAAAGAAAACATGGTGTGAGGGAGTGTCGAAGTTTGCCTTCTGTAAGAGAGGACTAATGTGAGACTTAAAAATACTCCCAAGTTCAAAATGTTATTTCGACAAAAGAGTTCGTTCGACATCTATTTGAATTTAATGAAAGAGGGATAACCGTATTTCATTCTTATCCAATTTTGAATAAAAGACGTGTGAAGTGTTGTCCTGAATCGAAGACATATTGAGTGCAATGTGTCAGTGCTTAGGAGAGAAACCGTTGGTAACAGTTATTTCGATTTAGTATATATAGGTGTCTTAGTGTTAGGATTAGGGTTTTCAAATTGTTGTACAATCAACCAGATTTACTCAAAGTATCCAGCGTGTTGAGAAACGAGTACAATTGAGAATGTATGTTTGATAACACCACTATCTTTATATCAGTCAGAGTTTATTTATACTTTTTTGTCCAGAGATTATCTTTTAGTACAAGTCATTTATCAAGCATTGTTTTACACTTTCCTTACATTTCTGCAATTTATCCTTTTGAAAATGTTTTAAGCAAACATTCCTTATTCAAGAATACTGTCGAAGTGTTCATCCTTTTTTTTCAATATATAATTTTAAAACAATAGCACATGTCCTAGGATTAATCTGGTCGATCATGTGAGTAACCAAAGTATCCTTAATTTGGAAGACCAACGGTTGTTTACCAATTTTCACGATAAACACAAGGTCACAGATGATGGGACAACAACAAGGGGTCAATGGCCTCTTCCCAATGTATTAGGGTTTCATATGCATAGATGAAAGCTCACGAGGTTAAAGGGTAGTAAAGTCAGGAATTAGGGTTTGAATGCATAAGTCAGTGTCATGATGTGAACTCCATGAATTAAGATCCAAGAGAACATGAAGTTAGGGTTTGCATTCCATGTGATGAGCAATCATCCAATCCTTAGACAAAACCCTAGTTTAATCAACCACCAACTTTGAATCTATGACGCTTGTATTAATATGAATGCATGATGCATATGAACAAAGCACGAATGGGTACAAATGAATAAGTCCAAGGTTGGATGAAAGATGAAAAGTATTAACTAAAATATTAACTAAAATAGTACAAAATAAAAATAAAATGTATAAAATGAGAAATTGAGGATACCGTCCAATATACATTAACGCTAAAGTATCCTAGTTTTAACATCATGCAAAACACATCTAATGGAAAGTTACACTCACATAATTTCCTTTTGAACTGAGTGATAAGTATACTTTGAATTATATGGAGCATTCTCTAGTACAACTTTTGCAAGTTCGTCCTTGTATGATGCTAAGAGTTTTACCATTTCAAAAAAAGTTACCTCTATTTTTCGAACGAAGTGATTCATCATGGCCTCTAAAGGAACAAACTAGAAATACAAGCCAACAAATGGAATCAATAGAGCTCTTGAGACGAAGTCTTTTTTGGATGACTTGATCGACACATGCACATTAAGAAAATTTATGATGTGAGTTGATTGATTGAACAAGTCTTTTGAGAATATTTCAAAGCAATATTGTGAGGTGAACAAGAACTCCCTCCAATATTATTAAGAAAAACACATTTCTTTCTGACATTGACCTCTCTCCATACTTTAAATCCTTTTCAAATAAAGACGTCAGCTTCGGGATGTCCACTTGTTTTTTTATTAAACAAGTAACAAAGTAAACAATAAGCAACATCATTAGTTGGAGAATACTCTAGTCGTGAAAGGAAGATTTTAAACCAATATGCTTGAAAACGTCTTGAATATTTATCTCCATTAAGGGAAAAGTTTTCAACTTAGCATTGATAGGGACCCCAATTAAGATAAGCTCTTCGAACTTCATCTCTTTGATTTACTGGATATTCCCAAATTTGAAGACGTTTACCGGGATCACGTTCTAAACAATTGATATCAAATGCTTCCATTGTGACTTTTTGAATCTTGCGAAGTTGCTCATCTGATTGAACTTGAATGGTTTGATCACCGGAAACTTGCTCCTTAAGTATCGATGATGAAACTATACAATTTCATCTTTATTAAAAACTTTCCTTTTGAAAAATAAATCGATCTTCTTAAGTTTAACCATTATATAGCTCCTAAAAAATACGCAATAAATTATTATTAGAAAAAAATACACAAAATCAATTTACAAGGAAACAACTCTTCATACATATAACTTACAAGTAAACAACTTTGTATACAAATTCAACAGAACTTACTGATATAAAAAATTCAACTTTGTTTAATTTCGTAATTATCTTCTCTAAACTTGACTGATACATTACTGATATGAAAAATTAAACCTTGTGTCTTTGTTTACTTGTAAGTTGTCTTATCTAAACTTTGTTTACTTGTAAGTTGTCTTTGCATTGCATACAAATTCAACTTTGTTTACTTTTGTAATTATGTTCTCTAAACTTGACTGATACTATGTAAACTTACTGATATAAAAAATTAAAAAAAAGAAATAAATGTGTGTTTTCCTAATTCAACAGAAAATTACCAACCTAAAAGATTTCAAAGAACATAGATAATCACTTACACACCATTTTTTATTTATGCTTATGTAACCGTGGGAGAAGGAAACAACACTGTATTCGCCATCAAAACCGTGAACAAAGTTGTCGATGTCGTCGAACCCGTTGTTAAAGTTGTTGTCAAAGACGACGCGTCGTCGAAGCCGTGAACAAGAACAATGTCTTCACCGGCACGGCGTCGCCCCTGTTGATGCAGTGCCTTTGATTTTGATGTTGTGACAACTGACAAAAGAAGAAAAAAGAAGCTTTGATTTGTGTTGTGTAACTTGTGTTAGTGAGAGAAGAAGAAGAATAGGTAAGTTTTAATTAATATTTTATTTTTTTATTTATTTATGCGAAAGTGGTGTCGTTTTGATTATGAAAAAAAAATTAAAATGAGGGGCGCAGCTGCTCTGCCCGCCCCTCACAACATCCGCCACCGACTATAATGGAGTGGACGTGTAGGAAAGCTACCTGCTGAGTAACAAAATATGATTTCATGATTAACAAACAAAATTCACTTGTATTTTTCCATAAACACTAAACACCATGTATCCATGTGTCTTGAATAGGCGTGACAAATAGACATTTCCGCTCAGTAAAAGTTTACAAGAATAAGAGCAAACATAGTTAAGATTGTGTGTCTAAAATCTTATCACACACTACAAAAATATAAGGGTAGGATGGACTCGCAAACACTATACTTTTTTAACTTAAAAATACATAAATTTATTCTAATATTTATTGAAAATCCACCACAATCTATAAAGAATTTCAATCAATCTTGATGAATAAGATTGTTATCATCCACACAATGACAATAAAAGAAAAGAACAATAGAGAAAGAGAAAAAGTAAAGAACGATGAAGGAGAAGAAAAATTAAAATTCTGCAGAGTTTCTCTCTGCCCACAAACTGTGGAAAACTTCTTATTCACTTTGCAATTGCAAAATAATGTGAATACAATGTTATGAATGTTTTATTCACTTCATTACAAAAATAATGGTTACTCTCTCTATTTATAGATTTAGGTTAACTTGGACCTCAAGGCAAAACCCAAAACTATAAAAGCTCAAAATACCTAACACTACTAAAATAGGCATAAGTTGAAATCATGTGTGAAGCAACATGTTTCGACACTTCGACACACTAACATAACTCAACATACCAGATGGTTCGACACTTCCTTATTTTGTCCAGCAACTTGCTTCGACACAAGGAATTACAATTCAACGCACCACCTAATTCATTGTGTCTAAGCTATCTACATTCATCATAGCTATTAGTCTTCTGAACATTTCAACCAGCACTCCCTTCATCATGATGTCTACAATCTGATTCTCAGCTCTGCAGTGTTCCATATTTATCTTCCCATCTGCCACCTGCTCTCGAAGATAATGGAACCTCATCTCGATGTGCTTTCTTCGACCATGTGCTATCGGATTCTTCACCAGATTGACAGCTGACATATTGTCGATCTTCATGGTAATTGCTCCGCGACTCTTTACTGTTATTTCTTCGACCAGATTCACCATCCATGTTGCTTGACATGCACAAAAAGAAGCAGTTACATCGAGTCGATGTGGATTTTCGATCCTTGACATCACTACACCAACTTGAGTCGGTGTATCCTACTAATTTGCATTCTTTTCCTTCATCGACTGCAGGAAACATAATGCCATAGTCGATAGTTCCTTTCAAATACCTTAATATTCTCTTCGCCGCTGCTAGATGTGATACCTTTGGCTTCTGCGTGAATCTACTCACCATACCTACATTGTATGCTAAGTCAGGACTTGTGTGACAAAGGTATCGAAGTGACCCAATATGTTTTCTATATTGGGTTGGATCGACGTCATCTGAATCTGAATCTTTCGACAGTTGTAATCTGGGCTCAGCTGGAGTCGAAGTTGGGTTGCAATCTTGCATCTCAAATCTCTTGAGAATTTCACATGCATACCTTCTTTGATGCATCATCAAACCTTTACCACTATTGTAGAATTCGATGCCAAGGAAATATGAAATGTCACCCAGATCTGACATTTCGAATTTCTTGTTGAGATCACCTTTGAAGTCTTTGATCTCCTTTTTGAAGCTACCTGTTATCAACAAGTCATCGACATAGAGACATAGTATAAGCAATCCACTCTTGCTTCTTCTTACATATATTCCATGTTCAGGTTTGCACCTCACAAATTCTTTCTCCCTTAGAAAGCCATATATCCTCTTGTTCCAAGCTCTTGGAGCTTGTTTAAGTCCGTACAAGGATTTATGCAACCTGTACACCTTTCTTTCTTTGCCTTGTTTCACAAACCCAGTTGGTTGTGCAACATAAGGAATGCACATTTCACATCCATATGACACATCTGCTAGTTGTTCATGTTTGCTAGACCAACAACCAACCTGGTTGTTTCGATCCTAGCAACACGTGCAAAAATTCATCGAAGTCGATTCCTTCTTTCTGAAGAAACCCTTTCGCCACAAGTCTCACCTTATGTCGAGTCACTTCTCCTCTGGGATTCAACTTCACCTTGTATATCCATTTCACATCAATTGCCTTCTTATCTTGGGGAAATTCGACAAGTGACCAAGTGTTGTTTGTAACACCCGAGGTCGGAGAGACCGAAGAGTGGTTACATGTAACATCTAAGGGCGATGGGAGTGGTTGTCGAGGCATGAGGCATGACAATGAGACACTCCTAGCAACTTCTAGGGGGAAAACCGAATTCACATCGAAATGAGAGGGATCCTGAGGCTATGCAGGTATGGGATTGCATGGTTGAATGAAGGCTTTCAGGAACGGGTGTTGGTAGAGCTTTGAAGTCGCGTAAGTTGACGTCGCGTTTCATTGGTCCTTATCAGATTTCCGAGAGGGTAGGTGAAGTGGCATATCGGACTGCATTACCATCGTCACTTTCTAATCTTCATGATGTGTTCCATGTGTCTCAATTGAGGAAGTATATTGCGGATCCATCGCATGCTGTTCCAGTAGATGATGTTCAAGTGAGGGATAATTTGACGGTTGATACATCACCTATGCGAATTGAAGATCGAGAAGTGAAAAAGCTTCGTGGTAAGGAAATTGCTTTGGTGAAAGTGATATGGGGCGGAGCCGCCAATGGCAATATTACTTGGGAACTCGAGGATAAAATGAAGGAATCGTATCCGGAGTTGTTCGTTTGAGGTAAATTTTCGAGGCCGAAAATCTTTTAAGTGGGGGAGAGTTGTAACAACCCAATTTTAGTATTTGTTTCTTATATTATTATTATTTTATTTTATTTTATTTATTTGGAGTGTTAATTAACTAATTGGTTGTTAGGTAGTATAATAATTGATTATATTAATTAACTTGGTGTGTATACTGTGTTGGTTTAATTTATTTGAATTAAATAGAGATATTATAATACTATGTCTTATTGGGACTATTAATTAAATTAGAGGTATCATTCTTTAAGCCCAAACATAATACTAGAATAGTAAGAGGTAGGAGAGTGAGAAGTAGGATTTTTTTGATCATTTGACGGCAACAGAGAAAGAAAAGAGGAAAAGTAAGGAGAAGAGGGGAAGAACAAGAGAGAAGCTAAGGTTTCCAGAAAATTGAAGAGGTAAGGGGGAGAATCCTTATTATTATGGGTTAGTATGATTGGGTCAATGGGTAGAAATATGTTTACATTGAAATCCCTAAATTTCATGGTTTTGGAATTGTTAGGTTTTGATGAGTATTCTTGATTTGTGGTGATTAATTGTGTTTGGAATGGATATATGGATGAAAGTGAGTGATAGATTGAGAAAACCACTTATTTTATTAAACTCCATTAAAGTACAGGTAACGTTAAGAAAAATTCCAGTTTCGAATGCGTTAACCGGTTAACCAAAAGCGTTAACCGGTTACTTGTTAAAAATCTGCTCAGAAATTGCGTTCTGTTTTGTGTTAACCGGTTACCCAAAAGCGTTAACCGGTTACTTACTTAAGAATATGCCAAGAATTGCATTCTGTTTCGTGTTAACCAGTTACCTAAAAGCGTTAACCGGTTAACACTGTTGAAAAATGAAAAATGGAGACTTTAAAAGTTGTATTCATTTTGAAATGAAATTTAAGTGTGCGTATTTGATAATTAGCCTATATTTGTGAATGATATATTGTTATGAATGTGTATATGTACCATTGGTGGATAATTCATAGAGTTGAATTATGGTGATATGTGGAATGTTAAGATGGTAGAGATGATCTTAATTGCATATGTGTTGGTATTTGTACATTCATTCATGGCATGGTCGGCTTCATGGTGGAAGCGGTGAAACTGTGGGTTCACATGGTAATAGACGTTGATCCTTGAACGGAAATAGGCGTAGCAGACGTTGATCCTTAATTGGAAATAGACGTAGTGGCTTTGATCTTGTCTGGATCGGAAGCGTGGCTTGGATTCTAGATATTGAATCGAAAAGCGGTAAAACATTGGGTTCACATTGCGGTACCACATGCATAGAGTCACATGTCTTGCATTGAGTCACATTAGAGTTATGTGATAGTTGAATGTATGCATTGATGTGATTGTGAGGTGTGTATGAGATATGGTAATTGAATTTGGTGATGTTTGGATAAATAACTTGGCAAAATATGTGATTATGTGATAATTGTAGTTATGTGTATATTTGGGAATATGGTATTGGATTTTAATATTGTACTCCTTGAGTTTTGATGGATGTTTGAAACCTATGAAATAAATGTTGGTTAATATTATTGACATGGTTATACAAGGTGTGATGAATTCCGCTAATTATTGATTTAATCATTGTGTTTTATTATACTTCTTCATAATGATTTGAATTCTCACCCTTCTGGTTGAATGTTGCCTTTACATGGGCATCGTGCAGATACTCCAGAGTAGTATTGCTGAAGTAAGTGGACGGTAGCTCACTCGAGATTAGCTGGAGAGTTTCGGTGCTTTGTTTTAGAGACTAGATAGTGAGTCAATGCTCTGGTCATGTAACACGGGGTAGATTAGTAGTATTGAACTCATATCTGATTTGGATACGTATTATGTTATTACTTGTGAACATGTTTATTTGAGATTTGTTGTTTAAGAGGCCATAGTGCCAAATAGTCTGGATATGGTTTTATTTTATCTTGAGGAGATTATTGAGAGATGGTCATGGTATGGGACATGAATCATTTTATGAAATGCATGAATATTCATTATTTTCCGTTGCGAACGCATATACTTGTATATTCATGATATTTGAAATGTGTTATTTTAAATGACCAGGTGTATTGTATATTGATGATGAATGATGTTTGGTTTTTGAAAGTTGTTGGTTTTTGAAAACGTCGATGTAATGCCCTTTTGTTTATATGCGTGCTTATTCACTCTGATTAAATGTTAAGTATTTTGGGGTAGAAAAAGGGGTGTTACATTGTTGACATTGATTGACTTCAGCTCTTCGTCCATTGCTTTCATCCACTTCGAATATTTTAATGCCTCAGCTGCATTGACTGGCTTGACATCTACGTAGAAAGCATAATGTACCAACTCACCTTCTTCATTGACCACATCATCTGGTGTAATCACACATTCTTGCAACCTTGTAGGCATGTGTCTTGTTCATTGAGATCTGCTTGTGCTTGCTTCACCTCTGACTTCTTCCTGTCGAACTTCTCTTTCGACTTCACTAGCTGGTTCATCACAAAAGATTTTCACCGAATCTTTCTTAACATTCTCAGTCCAATCCCACTCTCTAAGCTCATCTATGATCATGTCCCTGCTGATCACCGTTTGCTTATTCACTGGGTCGAACAACTTGTATCCTCCAGTCAAATGACATCCTATCAGGATCATCTTATTCGACTTGTCTGCAAGTTTTCTCCTCAATTGATTTGGCACATGTCTATGTGCTATAGATCCAAACACCTTTAGATGACTCAAGCTAGGCTTGACACCAGACCAACACTCTTCTGGCGTGATTCCTTATAGCTTCTTCGTTGGACATCTGTTCAGGATATATGTCGCAGTCGACACAACTTCTCCCCATAATTCTTTGGATAGATGCTTTCCTTTCAACATACTTATAACCATACTCATGATGGTTCTATTATTCCTTTATGCGACTCCATTATGTTGTGGAGTGTAAGGTGGCACCACCTCATGCACAATCCCTTCTTTCATACATAATGCATCGAAGTCTTTCGACACATATTCTCCACCACCATCAGTCCTTAAAATCTTGATCTTTCGATCGATCTGTCTTTCGACCATAGATTTAAACTTGGCAAATACCTCGACCACTTCACCTTTCTTCTTGATCAGGTAAGACCATAATTTTCGAATGAAATCATCTATGAATGTAACAAAGTATTTGTTACCTCCAATCGAATCCACCTGGAGAGGACCACATACATCAAAGTATATGACTTCAAGAATTGCCTTCGACCTGCTTCCTGCATCCTTACTGAAGTTGTTCTTATGCTGCTTCGCCTGCACACATTCTTCACACACTTCATTTGGAATGTCAATTTTTGGTAATCCTGAAACCATATTTCTTCTCTTCAGATCTCTGATGTCTTTGAAATTGAGATGGCTAAGTCTATAATTACATATTCATTCATCTCTGGTGGCTGCTGTTACAAGGCACTTATGCTCCATCACATTTAGTTCAATCTTGAAGGTTCTATTCTGAGACATTGGAGCCTTCAAGATCAACCTTCCATTTGAGTCGAGAACTCTCATCATCTTGTCTTTGATCGACACTCTGTAGTTCTTTTCAACTAACTACCTTATGCTGAGCAAATTACTTTTCTTGCTTGATATATATAACACATTTGAAATTACTAACCTCTTGTCATCTTTCCTCATAATCAAAATATCATTAACACCTTCAACTGCTAGAGTGTTATCATTTGCAAATTTCACCATGTTCTTCATTAAGGGTTTTATGTTGACAAACCAATCTTTCCTTCCAGACATGTGTGATGAGCATCCTGAGTCCAAGTACCACTAATCCTTGAATCTCTATTCATCTCTTGTTGTAACCATCAACAACGTCTCTTCTTCTTCATGCTTCTCCAGCTTTGCATAAGTTTTTTGATTCTTCTGCTTTTCTGGACAATCACTAGAATAATGACCATACTTCTGACAATTGTAACACTGAATGTGACTCTTGTCTGGCTTTTGACCATCACCTCTTCCTCTACCTGTAACACCATCTCTTTGGTTGCCTTAGTTCGAGGGTTTTCTATGATTCGACCAGTCTCCTTCCTACTAATTTCGATCAGTTGAATTATTGTAGCCTCATATGCCTTTGTTGCCATTCCGACTTCCTTTGTATTTTCTTTCTTTTGCAAATTGAGCCTGCAAAGCCATGTCACTCTTCGACTTTCCTGCAGTTCTTTCAGTCATTCTTTGTTCATGAGATTCAAGCGTCCCTTGAAGCTCTTCCTTTGTCAGTTTTGACAAATCTTTCGACTCTTCTACGGCTACTACCACGGGGTCGAACTTTGGAGTCAACGACCTCAAGATCTTTCGAACAACAGATCTTGATGTCAACACTTCTCCACATACCTTCATTTGATTCACCGGTTCGTAACCTTGGTGAAGAAATCAGTTATGCTTTCACTATCTTCCATCTCAAGCAATTCATACGTTCTTTTGTGAGTTTGTAACCTCACCTTTTTCACCTTCTCCGCGCCTCCAAACAATTTCTCCAGAATTTCCCATACTTCTTTCGTTTATAATCTTTCTTCTTCAATTCTTTATGTGCAGCCTTTTCTTGATCTGTCGCGTCACCTGCAAGCGTTGCTACTCTTTCCTTCACAAAATCCCAAAGATCTTGATAACAGAACACAACATTTATCTGCTTATACCAATTTTCATAATTGTCGTTCTTTAGAATCGGAAGATTTGCTAGAAAATGTCTGTTTGGATGATTCGTTGCCATGGTGATTTTCTTCCCACGAATCGTTTAAACCGGAGCTCTTGATACCAGATGTTGAAAATCCACCACAACCTATGGAGAATTTCAATCAATCTTGATGAATAAGATTGTTATCACTCACACAATGACAATAAAAGAAAAGAACAATGAAGAAAGAAATAAAGTAAAGAACGATGAAGGAGAAGAAGAATTAAAATTATGTAGAGTTTCTCTTAGTCCACAAACTGTGGAAAAATTTCTTATTCACTTTGCAATTGCAAAATACTGTGAATCAATGTTATGAATGCTCTATTCACTTCATTACAAAAATAAGGGTTACTCTCTCTATTTATAGATTTAGGTTAACTTGGACCTCAAAACAAAACCCAAAACTATAAAAGCCAAAAATAGCTAACACTACTAAAATAGACATAAGTCGAAATCCTGTGTGAAGCAACATGCTTCGACACTTCGACACACTAACACAACTCAACATAATAGATGGTTCGACACTTCCTTATTTTATCAAGCAACATGCTTCGACACAAGGAATTACAATTCAACAAGATTCGCGATGCTAAAAATCTAAAAAAACAGAACAAAACGGAACAAACAAATTAAGTATGCCGGATCCAAAATTCTAATCCGTCCTAAAAAAAAGAGAAAAACATATATGCTCGACGGATTGGGTTTGTATTGTCATCCATAATCTTAATCCTAGTATTCCATTGATAATGTATAAATGTACCTTACAAAATATCTAACAATAACAATTAGTTTCGGCCTTAATCTTTGTTTTGGATCCACCACTTTAATGGGCGAACATCAAATTTTAATAAACCAAAATCAAAATTTAGTGGTAGCATGAAAAACTCCTTAGCGAAGGAGGAAGGAACTTTCTTGGCTATTATTAACACTATGACTCTTCTATGAAGCAAAAGTAAAGCAAGACAAGACAAGCAGACGTGCACCATGCGCACGCCCTTATTCTCGTCATACAAATTACATCACAAAAATTAAATATCTTATTAGAATAAATAAACACGTGAATAAATCTAACCATTTAAGTGATTAACCAATTAGCCTCTTGCAATTTGCCCATGAGAACCTTCCAAGAAGCTAAGCACAAGACCAATACCATACAAAGTTAATTAAATTTTCATTAAACTTAATTCCAAAACCGTTTTTTTCGTTAATGGGAATAATTTTCGAAGTCTTGGTGACAATTCTAATTCCTAAATTCATGAATCTGCACCCTATAAATACGTTTTTCATTTCAAATTTGAATATTCAAATCACTACCATTTTCTCTCTCAACACCCAAAAAAGAACACGAAATGTACGGAGAGAATGTTTACGAAACCAATTCGTCCCTCTTAGATTCTATTAGGCTTCACTTGCTCGGAGATTCCGATGTTTTTACATTCGGAGCTTCGTCTGATGTTCCAGTTTTTTGTCGGAACTTCAGTTTCAACAAATTGTACCCATGTATGAGTGAGAATTGGGGGGAACTTCCCCTCAAAGAAGACGATTCAGAGGATATGCTACTTTACGGTGTACTTCGGGACGCTGTTAATGTTGGGTGGGTTCCGTCTCTCGACGGAGCTTCACCGGAGAGTTTTTCCTCGTGTGTTGTGTCGCCGGCGATAGTGAAGTCAGAGCCGGATGTTTTTCCGGTGGTGAAGAGTGTGTCTGAGAATGTTGTTCCTGCTCCAGTGAAGAGTAAGCATTACCGGGGAGTGAGGCGACGGCCGTGGGGGAAGTTTGCGGCGGAGATTCGTGACCCGGCTAAAAATGGGGCGCGGGTTTGGCTTGGAACATTTGAAACGGCTGAGGATGCGGCTTTGGCTTATGATCGGGCTGCGTATAGGATGCGTGGCTCGCGGGCTATGTTGAATTTTCCGCTTCGGGTTAATTCGGATGAGCCCGAGCCGGTTAGAGTGGCTTCGAAACGGTTTTCAGCGTCGGAGTTGTCCTCTTCGTCGTCGGTGAAACGGAGGAAGAAGGTGGTGGAGCCAATGGTGACAGGTCAAGCTGGATTGAAAATGGCGCAAGAGGGAAGCCAAGTGGCACATTGCACGTGGAGATAAAGTATTGGCCAGTTGAGGTGTAATGCTGACGTGGAATGCATTTTGTTACGTTTCTTTTAAAATTAAAAAATCTGCATCTAATGTAAATTATGTGATTCTAATATGCGTATATTGAAGTGGCTGAAGGGCAACAAATTTTGGAAGTGTTACAAAAGTAAAGAGGGTTCAAGTGGGGTGGGACTATAAAAAGCGAAAGAAGATAAAAAGACAAAAAGCGTAATGGACAAAAACTTAAGAGAAATTGAAGTGGTGGTGGTGGGTTTGATTGGTTTTGAATATGATTGGTTCTAAATGCTCCAAAAGTTAATTGCAAAAATATGGTTATTTAATAGCAGTGAAAAATATATATCATCAAAATCACTTGTATTTCATAACAATGTCTCAATAAAATTTCAAATACCCATTTTCTTTTAGCAGTGGATAAAATGTGTCCATTCAAAAGTTAGATGTCTATGTTTCAAGCACATACTCACACAACATACAACTACCAACACAAGGGACTCCATGGGTGATGAGGTTCCAACAAATAGGAATATTCTTTAGAAGAATTCTTCAACACTTTTTTCTTAACTTTAGGAGGTATTTGTATAAAGTAATTGAATGAATGTCACGACAGGTGTATATATAGTGTGATTAGTTACAAACAAATGTTGCAAGTAATACTACAATTAAGGCTAGTAATTTGGACTCCTATACTGTTAAAAATGAATGAAAGGATCCTATGAATGAGGAATAATTGTTGCAGTCCCTATATGTTAGTAACAGATGAATTAAAGTTCCTATATGCGAGTAACAACTAGTATAGATGTGTTGCAGTCCCTCACAAGACTACACGATTTGAATGTTATTAAAATTTGCTTTTTAGTGTATTTTCTCATTTATTTTTCTTATATATAAAACATGTTTCTTTAACTATTTTTTATTGAATATTTTGATCTTTCAATTTAAAGCTCATTTTCTCTCTTCGTCTCTTTAAAAACTCTTAGATAATTGTTGAGGCATATTTTGAAGGATATTTAGATAGAAAATTTTGTATAAGTGATATAATGTTTTTAAGGTGTCAATTGATTAATGTTGTAAAGATATTGATTTTAGTCAAAGTTCTGACAAAAAGTCAAAGAAAATAGTTGGTGGCAAAAAGATTCTCACAAATGTTTCTATTGATCCCTTAGTCACTTTGTCTTTTCATTATGAAAAAAGTGTGTTAAAGTGGAAGTATTTGTATCACAAAAGGATAGCCCTTGAAAGGAAATTGTCAAAAGAAACTTTTGAAGAGGTTGTTCAGCTGTTGGAGGATGTCATTGTGAAAGACACTGAGAATCTTATGATAATTCACATCTATGTTAATGACATGTCAGATAAGATGGTGGAGCATTTTGTTTAACAAATGCAATCTAAAGTTTGAGTTGAGTATGGTAGGAGATGTTACCTACTTTCCTTATTTTCAAGTGAAGCAAATGAATGACTACACCTTTGATTTTCAAAGTATATATGTTGGAACTAGTTGGACTCAATTGTTGTTGAGTAATCTAATGCTCAAAGATGGTAATGAAGATGTCAACCAGGATATGCCAGACAATATGTATCACATGTTGGTGACTAAGTTTTCAACTCAGATGAATGATGAGCAAGTTACCCTTGTTAATTCTAAATTAAATAGAAAGCTTGTTCAAACAAGTGAATCTGAGACAGATGTTAGAGAAGATGTCCAGGACATGGTGTCCATCATAAGGAGAAAGGTTGGTGGAAAGAGGACTTGTGTGAATGTTGTTGTTGCTCTCCTGGATAATGTGATATTCTATTCTAAAATAAGTGTTCAGAAGTGGAAATATGTTTTTCTAAGAAGGGTTTCTTGTGAAAAAAAGATAGGTACAAATGCTTTTGATTATAAAGAGATTATAGATCCCATAAAAGTTGTTGGGCTAATTAAGAATGTTTTTGATATTAGTCCTTGCTATAAAAATTTGGTCAAGGAGTTTATTGTGAACATTATTGTTGAGTGTAATGTTGAAAGCGGTAATAAGTATAAAATGGTGTATAATAGAGGAAAGTGTGTGAAACTTTCACCTTCAATTATTAATTAATTAGACTGGAGTAAGGTTCCCTCTATTGACATGAAGGAAGAGGAAACTACAAGTGAGGATGAAGAAGAATATTATGTTGAAGCACTGAAGTATAATGAAATTATGAAACTTCTTAGTGATGCTCAGTTGTTGAAGATACTGTTGAATGTTGGTGCTTGTTATCTTAAGTTGATGAAGGAATTTATGGTTAAGAATGATGGTATTCCTCATGGATTGGTAAGGTTCATTTATAAGATGTTTGTTGGGAAAGGTGTCTCAGACATTGTGTCCAATATTTGTGCACTTGTTGATGAAACTGATCTGGAGTTTGATGAAGAAATGTTGAAGCTTTTTCACCTCAACATGTTGTTGTTGCTACTGCTATTTTGGTGTTACTTTGTTGAATATGGTTTTGTGTCCTTTATTGAAGATTGTTCCTTTTTTTAGATCTTTTGGTTGAAGATGTGTGTTGGTCTGGTTGGATGTTGTTCCTATCAAGCTTGTATTCAGGATCATAAAGCTTGTTGTTTTGGTTGTGGTTATTTCCATACCTTTGTCAAAATATGGTAAAAATGGGGAGTAATGGTCATGTGGAACAAGATGTTCCAGCATGATGTTCTGTGTATGTGTTGATCTGATATCTTGATGTATAGAAACCACATTACTTATGTATTACTTTTATTGCCATTGTTTGCTCAGTTTGCTATGATGTGTGATATAGTGTGCTAATTGTGCTACTTCTTGAAGACCGCCTCTTGTAGCCTACTTTAGACAAAATTTACCAAAGAGGAAGATTGTTGCTCCTTTTGATTGGTTGCATTAGGTAAAACAACATATGTACAAGATGTATTTTGTCCAGAGATCATATGTGGAACAAAATGTTCCAGCAGCTAGCCTCAGTTTGTAGACCAACACTTGTGTGTGAATCTGTGCGCGTTGATGTTTGATTTCTGGAAGATCTGTTGCTGTAACTTTTAACAAATATTACTCGGTAAGATTTACTAAAAAAATTATTAATCCATAAGTTTGAAGAAGATATAATTAGATATGGATTAATTAAAAATATTTGGAGTTAGAAGATTTGATTGGATTTGCATTGAATAAAAGATTTAATTGGATATGCTTTGAAGATATATTTGGTTCATTTTTATCCAAGATTGTGTTAAAGATTTAATTAAATAAAAATTCCATGAAGAGACTTAATGAGATTTATTTTAATTACAATATATGTATTTGCACTTAATGATAAGATCTTTAATCCAAGATTTGGAAGTGTGGTTCTGTTTTAGCGAGATTTATTCTTAATCATTTACTTGAGAAGTTGGAATTGTGAGTTATATCAAGTAAATATTTTACTTAACTTTTTCAAGATTTAGAATTGTGTCACGAGGACATATGTCGAACCGAATGTTACAGCTTGTGTGCAACATTTGGCTCTTATCAGCAGGCAAATATTGTTGTTGATCTGAGCGCAGATTCTGGATATTTTGAAACGTGATTGGTTGTTATCTTTTAGCAATGAGTTATTTGATTTGTTTGTTAAATATTGGATTAAATAAATTCAAATTTAATTGGAGATTTAAATTTGAATTTGAGTCAAATCAAATCATATTTTTTGGAGATTTTTGTGGAAAAACAAATTAAAACCAAACCCTTTATATTTATGGACAAGATCAAAGATGCTTATGCCCATTGAAAAAATCCTAGAAGAATCATTGTGATTTAAGGAGACTAAAACCTCTCTTAAGAGGGTGTACATGTATTGAAGATTCATGTCTTAGGGTTTATACTTTGAGTCTTTTATTTTGTTATTGTTTGTGCACCACTCTAGCGCTTTCATTCATATCTTAAAGCATAAAGCTTAGTTTGTTTAGTTGAGTTGTAAATTAAATATCAATATTTTGTTTATTGAGTTTATCACTTGGGATTAGTGATTGAGAGAAAAAATTTAGTGAGTTTGTCACTTGGGAGTAGTGATTAAAAGAAAGTGAGAGGGGTTCTCACATTTAGGGGGGGGGGGGGGGGGGGGTCCTAAATAGAAAGTCACTAGGATTGAGAATAGACATTTAACAACATGGAGTTATTGTTCCTATAAGACTAATTATACTAATTCAAGATAGTGAATTTACTTTCTTGGGTAGAGTGCCCTCTAGACGTAGGTGTGGTTTCACCGAATTGGGATACCAATTCTCTTGTGTTATTGATTGATTCAATTGTTATTTGTTATCTATATTGCAAACTGATTTTTCTAGTATACAATGTTCTAGAAATCGTGTCTGACATCTATCCCTAGAATTTGTCATTTGTCATTTGTCATAAACCAGTTATTTAGGGGTGGGGCATATAGTAGGAACCCTCTTTTATGATGTGTTCCCCCAAGATTTGAACTCCATTTATTTAGCATATCTTATTGGGATTTGCTATAATAGGACTCTTCCAGTGTAGTTTTCTCTTTTTGTTTTGGACATAGGGTCTCTTGTATAAAAAAAAGTGTAAAATTCTCATTTACATTAGTGACTAATTATGCTTTTTTTAATTGCAAAAAGTGAAGTATTGAAAAAGGTTTTTGATTCAATTTCCAAAAAAAAAATAGGTGATTAGTGAGCATTTTTTTTTACTAGATCACACCATTGGCAGTGGAAGCGATAATGATCAATGTGTGAAAGCAAGCTTCTCAAGTGATTGTTTTCATGAAGACAAACCACAAGAATATGCTTATGTAAAAATAATGGATCAATATCTAGTGCATTAAACTCAAGTTTTCAAGTGTTAAAGATCAAGCCTTGGATGATATTTTGAATTGATCATGACATTACAAGGTACAAGTTTATATTCTCTCTATGTTGAATATAAGTGCTCAAAAAATTCATACTCAATCATGGCATATTACATTACTAATTTTTATTGCATCGAAATTGGCTAAAATATTTTTTCAAGAATTTTTTCACTGCCAATAGCAGTGGTAATCAGTTACCACTTTTCCTGTAACCAGGTACCACACTGAAGCGCTACCTCATGTGGCCATTTTAAAAGGGTGTAATTGGTTACCCAAAAACCTGTAACCGGTTACATGTGCGCTACATTCAAATTTTTTAAGGCACCAGTTAAGGTGTAACCGGTTACACCAAATATGGTAATCAGTTACCACTGAACCAGTGGCAATGTTTCACTTATTTTATGCTCTAAATGAATTTTTAAAGGAACATATGAACTATAGCAACTATCCATGCATATGTACTTTTTCAGAGAGGTATTAAGGCACTATATAAACCAAACTTTTCAGATTTTGAAAACCACTTCTTTCATCTACAATTCAAATATTATTTTTCTCTCATTTTCAAAAACCAAGTGTTCTTAACAGAATTTTTGCTGAAACTTCTGCATTAAACTTTCATTGCAATTTCACATAGTTTCAACCACATACATCATTAAGCACTTGTGTTACTTATTGAGAATTGTTTTATTGAAGGAGAAGATCAATCCAAGTGATTGATACATTGTGTACAACTTCAAAAACTCTTGTGAAATTCAGAATAGTGTTGAAATCCATGTTGTCCACAATTGTTTGAAGCAATAGAGTGATTAAGGGAGGATTGTTCTCTTAAGTCACTTTGTGTATATCATAAGGGGATTGTCCTTATTGATGTGTTTAGGATATTGTGTATAGAGGCTAGGATTACTTGTACAAAGTCCAAAGAAGATAGTAAAATCTCTTACTGCATAAGGGGACTGAAGTACCCTCGGATTGTGAGGGGAAGCAGGATACATCGTTGTGTTCTTTATTTTTCTTCCTTTACCATATTCATCTCTTAGCATTCAACCGGAAAAATAATCACATCCAAGTCTAAAAGCGGAATAATTTTAAAGTATCTAATTCACCCTCTCCCCCCCCCCCCTAGGTGCATTCCATACTTACACAATAAAGTATAATCTATAAGTTAAAGGTTGTTGAAATAGTTAAAGCTTTTGCTTGGTTGGTTAATTATAATGGCATCAAGAGTAACCATATCAAGCTTTGAGACCATTACTGTTCTAGCTGTTTTGGAATTGTGGGGTCGAGCATCCAAGCTCTGTGAGATTGCATAACTGCTAGACAAATATGGATTTCTTTTTTAAAGGAAGCTCATTGGGATAAATTTTTCAATTTGAATATGCAAGATTGGATTGAGTTGAATATGCGATGTAACTTAAGTAAAGGAGAGAATGGTGATTGGTAATCCATATGGACAACCTCTTGTCACACATTTTAGTATTGGAGGAATTAGACAGAGCATGTGGATGACTAAGTTATGCCGTACAGTTTATCAACTAATATTATTTTGAAAGTTGAGAACTACAGTATGAGTTTAATTTTGGAGAATAAAGTTACCAATAAACAAAGGGATATTCCTCAAATCAAATGTACACCACAAAAGAATGAATAGATTAAACTCAATGCAGACGAAACTGTGTAAATCGAAGATCAAGTAGGGTATGACAGAGTAATTAGAGACAAGTATGAAGTTTGGTTATGAGGAGTTTCAAAGTCCATAAGCAAGTGTTTTATTGTAGTAGCGGAGCTTTTAGGAGTTCATGAAAGCCTGAATCATGTTTTTGATAAATGATATAGGAAATTTGAATTACATATAGATAGCAAATAGGTTATGTAACACTCGACTAAGAATTACATGATGGGAGTGGGTTTGGAGTTGATTTGAAGAATAAAGAATTTGATTAATCAAGATTGATAGATTCGTTGGTCTCATATTTATAGAGAAGCAACTAATTGTACAAATGCGTTGGCGAGTTAGGAGTGAGGCATGGAGTAGGAACCATCTTTTATGTTGTGTGCCCCCTAGATCTAAACTCCATTTATTTAGCAGATCTTATTGGGATTTTCTATAGTAGGATTGTTACAGTGTAGTTTTCTCTTTTTGTTTTGGAATTAGAGCCTCTTGTATAAAAAAAGTGAAAAAATTTCATTTACATTAGTGGCTAACTATACTATTATTAAAATTGTTGTTTGTAAAAAGAGAATTATTGGAAAAAAAATATTTTGATTCAATTGCCAAAAAATTTAAGTGATTAGTGAGCAGGATTTTTTTTACTAGATCACACCATTGGCGTGGAAGTGAAATGATAAGTGGCATTGGCAATGAAGTAAAATTTGGAAGTTAATGGTTGATGAAAGAGTTAGAGCTTTTGCTTTGTTGGTTCATCATTGTTGTAATTGTATCTCTGTGCATCTAATATGATCACACATGTTGTATATTTATATGAAAAAAAGGTTTACACAATAGGTAATAATATAATTTACACTAGTGACTAACTGAATATCAATCAATACTAATTGATTGATAACGGATTCTTAATATTCCCCCTCAAGTGATCGTATATATTGTATGATCTGAGCTTGTTACAAATATAATTCACAATATCCAGAAGTGGACCTCCTATCTGACGGTGATCCTGCCCAGTCTGCATCCGAATAACACGCGATTTTAGCATCACCCTTATCTTCATATAATAGGCCTCTTCCTGGTGCGCTCTTTATATAACTGAGAATCTGAATAACTGCATTACAATGATTATCACAAGGAGCGTTCAAGAACTGACCCACAATGCTCACTATAAAAATAATATTTGGTTTGGTGACGGTAAGATAATTGAGTCTACCCACTAAACATCGATATCTTCCCGGGTCTTTCAACAGCTCCCCCTGACCCGGAAGAAGCTTGACGTTGGGATCCATATGAGTATCAATCGGACAACAGTCAAGCATACTAGTTTCAGTTAGGATGTCTAATACATACTTACGTTGGTTAATTGTAATGCCTGATGAGGACTGAGCAACTTCAATACCTAAGAAGTATCTGAGTGGACCCAAATCTTTTATCTAAAAGTTTTTTAAAATATGAATTTTGAGTCGTTGGATACCCTTTGTATCATCTTCAGTGATAACAATGTCATCAACATAGACCACAAGAAAGATGCGTTGACCGGTGGAGGAATGAAGGAAGAATACAGAGTGATTTGTTTCACATCTACTCATACCAAATTGTATCAAGGAAGAGTTGAATCGACCAAACCAAACACGTGGAGATTGTTTCAGCCCACGAAGAGAATGATGAAGCCGACAAACAAGTTTTGAATTGCCAAGAACCGTAAAACCTGGAGGTTGATCCATATACACTTATTTTTCCTATTCTCCGTGTAAAAAAGGAATTTTTAATGTCCAACTAATAAAGCGACCAATGATTAATAGCAATAATTGCAAGGAAGAGACAGACTGAACTAATCTTGGCCACTGGAGAAAAAATGTCACCATAATCAAGGCCAAATATATGTGTATATCTCTTGGCTACCAAACGAGCTTTGAGACTATCAATTTGACCATATGGTCCAACTTTCATTGTATAAACCCATCGACATCCAACTGTAGTTTTGTCGGAATGTAAAGTAACAATGTCCCAAGTGTTATTTGAATGCAATGCAGCCATTTCTTCCACCGTCACCTGACGCCAATTGTGATCAGTCATAGTTTCACCTGTAGACTTAGGAATAGACATAAAATTCAAAGAAGACACAAAAGAAACTGGTCCAAAAGAATGAGGGGTAGCCAAGCACAACAGTTGTTCACTAACTGCTTCATAGTTAGGAACATTGGATCTTGATAAAATTTGGTTCCGAACGGAATCAAGTTCTGATGGTAGTCTGGAAAGTGTCACGTTCATGAAATACTTACTTTGTTGTTTAGCATAAGTTGTTGCATCTTTTGTAAAAGACATTAGGGTTGCAAAACTTTCCTTTAACGCTTCAAGCTTACTCAGATAGGCTTCCATATCCATATTCTTCAATTTTAAAGAGTTGAGTTTGGTGGTGACACTGTAAAGATTATGGATATCATTAGAGAAGACTTTTTTAGCCTTTTCCCAAACCTCATACCAAGTGGTAAAGTGAAATTCTAGTTAACAGACTTTCGATGTCACACGGGATGTTATGACATCCAATTCTGCGCAAACAAGAATTATGCAGAACTTAAAATGTAAGTGCAGTAAATAACACAAGGAATTATTTACCCAGTTCGGTGTCACACGCACCTACGTCTGGGGGCTACCAAGCCAGGGAGGAAATCCACTATTAGTAGTATTAATTCAGACCTTAAACCAACTGTTTAACTTTATCACTTAATACCTACCCAATGCAATTTCAATCTTACTCTACGATCAGAGTTCCTACTCACTCCCCCTCAATCACCTCAGTGATTACAACCTTTAATTAAGATTAAAGATAATTGTGAAGTCACACTTCAAACAACCCTTGATTATGCTTAACAGCTTTAATCAAGATACACAGCACTCACGCTTAAAAGCTTCAAGTGACACAACACTTACAACTCAATGAACACCCTATACCAATGCAATCATCTAAGTGATAATGGCTTGGCTCACAAGATACACCTAATACAAGACACACACAAAAATACAGCAGTGAAGTATGATGGACAAATAAAATCTTCACGCCTAAAATCCCCGAGTTCTGAATGAAGGATAGCCATCCTTTTATATTGCAGCACTTGGGCCTTGTACTTGTATTTCCTGAAATTAAGGTCAAGCAAGTTAACCTAATTTCCACATATTAGGGTACTAACAAATAGGCTATTTGTTAGGTTCATTAATTGTAGCTTAGTTGTTAGTTTCCTGGATTTTAGCTCCGCTGTTGACTTCCTGAAGAATAGCCTGAGAAAACTGCTGAAACAGAAAAACTAACCAACCTATAATTTAGCATATGCTGTCAGGAATGAATGTCACAACATTCAGTTTGACGTCCACATCATAGACCATATGCTAAGTCTGTTTTTCCTAAAAACAGACAGTACAAAGTGTTGTACTGTACAGGACCACTCAGTCCATACTTCAGTATCAGCTTACATTAATAAATGTCACAATATCCAATTTGACATTTACACAAAGAGCCTTATGCCATGGTCTGTTGTTCTCCTGAAGAACAGACTGAGATACATACTGAAATGTAGCAGAAAACCAATCTGCCTATTGTTCAGTATATGCTGTCAATGATGAATGTCATAACATCCAGTTTGACATTCAGACAGTAGGCCTTATGCCAGGTCTGTTATTTCCTTGATAAACAGACTGAAAATAAATACCGAGTTATAACAGAACACCAATTGTTCTATTCCTCAGTATCTGCTGTCAGGGATGAATGTCATAACATCTAGTTTGACATTCAGTAAGTCCTGTATTAGCTAAACCTGCAGCATACTACTCAAGTATGTCATGACATCAGTCAAGACATCAGAGTACAGCTAGATATTCTAACACACAATGCAGTCAAACAAACATCTCCACAGCATGTCATGACATCAGTCAAGACATTAGAATCCAGCTAGTGTGTTACCATAAAATGCAGCCAATCAAACATCTACAAACTCCCCCTTTGGCAAATTTTTGGCTAAAACAACTTGGCATCACAACAGAGTACACAGCAGCGGAAAACACACATCTAGCAGGAAAAAAACTAGCTAATACACTCAGAGCAGCAGCACACTCACACACATAGAAGTTAAATAAAAACTTCACATATCAGCACACATACAGAAGTTAAATAAAAACTTCTACCAGCATCACACACATAGAAGTTAAATAAAAACTTCTAATAGCAACACACATAAACACACTCACACTCATAGAAGTGGAACATCAGCTGCAGCACAACCTCTGGATTAGAGGATCTTGACTATCTGTTTAGCAAAAGAATCTGTTGTCCTGGGGCACCACAGGTGTTACTCCCCATTTTTGTCAAAAATGTTGCCAAAGCAACACTTTAAATTACAGACCAACATAAACAGAATTACACAAATGACAGAAATACAATAAATGAGTTATTCATCTGACTTAGAGTCAGCCTCATCATCAGTGCCATCATCCGAACTAGCCTCCTCTTCACCCTCTGCACTTTGCCTTGCAGCTCCTTCTGTAGCCTCAGTAGCTTCACCAAGCACACCATCATCAGACATCTCCAATTGGATAATCAACTTTTCCGAAGTGAGCTTCCTTGCCTCTAGCTCTTTGCAGGTCTCTCTGAGTATGGCAATGACAGCAGCTTTATCTGGTTGGTTGCCAACACTTGATGTTTCTCCAATTGTCATGGCAATGTCAGGGACATGCTTACCCAGGAATAGTTTGTAATTGAAGGCCAATGGACTCTCTCTTCTTTTCACAAAGTCATTTTCTGTCAAGATGTTTGGAAATTGATTCAGCACAATGCCACATATGAGGGAAGGAAAGGCTATAGGCCCCTTCACACTGAAGCTCCCAGCATGTTTCATGGTCTGATCAAAAATGTATGTTCCATAGTCAAACTTTGCTTTGGTTCCAACAGCATAGATGAACTTTCCAAGCATCACAGACACAGTGGACTTGTGATTTGTGGGCACCCAGTTGGCAGCTCCAACTTTGTGTAGCATAGCATACTTCACACTGAGTTTGCTGGCCACCAACTTACCTTTAAGAGGCCACTTCCTGACTTGATTTGCAGTGATGACTTGACAGATTCTGTTGTCAGTCACTTCAAGCTCTGGTTGAACTACATCAGGTCTTCCCAAATACAGGTTGATAACTGAGGGAGAGAAGTTCACACACTTGCCTCGCACATATACCTTTTTGAATTCACTTGACTTTCCATCTGCACATTCCTTAGACACATTGACAATAAACTCCTTTACTAAAGTCTCATAGCACTTTGGGAGTTGAGTCACAGTTTTCAGTAAGCCTGCTTCTTGAATCAGGTCTACAATCTCCTTACACTCCAGGGAATTCTGAGCCAGATCCCTCTCCAAGGCCAGCCTCTTGTGATAGACGTACTTCCACCTGTTTACACTAGAGGCAAAATGGAATGACACGTTGTCAATGGGTACCTCAGGGACACTAGCAGCCAGCTTGCTAGTGATTGGCTTCTTCTTCGACAGAGATGTTGTGACATCACAAGGGACATCAGAATCAGACTCCAAAACAACAGTCTTGGTCTTCATTTTCTTGGGCACCTCTTTGCTCCAAGATTTTGCAGGCCCATGCCCTTTCCTTTTGAGGGAACTCTCTGTCACCTTTGGAGTGGGAGAAGTTGCCACATCAACCTTCCTTGTTGGGGACCTCTGCACCACAGTCTTATTTCCTCTCCTAGTCCTAACCCTTTTGGCTATGCTAGGGACAACTGAGGTCAACAGTTCATTATCAGAGAATTCTTCCAGATTAACTGTGTCAGCTTTAGGTTTGTCACTGACATCATGAGTGACACGGACCTCCTCACCTCTCACATTATCTAAGGGTTTGTCAATTTTTGACCCCTCATGAGCATCAGGTTGCTCAGCATCGTCAGCGACATTCTTTCTTACGACGACTGCGTTTTCTTGACATGCAACATTATCAGGTATGATAGTGTTCAAGGGAACGGAGACCCCAGGAACATTCTGATTACCAGATAGTATCTTATTTACAATAGTTGCAATGGCATTATGCACATGCCTCGAGCCTTCCCTGGGTTGTTCATCAAGTGCGATTGCTGAGGAGAACCCGGAGACCGTTTCTTTAGGTCTTCTTGCATGAGACGAAGTTGCAGCGTCAGCCACAGGATCTTCCCGGTTAGGGTTGCAAGACTCAGAGCTGGAGGAATCAGTCATGGTCGTGTAGGAGGTTGAGTCGGATTGGTGCGACATGATGAATATCTCGAAGGAGAGTTTAACAGTTTCTTTGGGAGAAAGTTTGCAAGACTGAGAGTTGAAGCGATGGAATAGGAAACACTTGTTGCACGAGCAATGTCTATTATTTGTTGACCAATAAGAGTGTACTATTAATTGTTTAATAAGTTGACTTACTAAACAGTAAATAACTAACATCATTAGTTGCTATAATTTCTCAAAAGCGCACATTCCCTCTTTGCCCCTAACTTTGTCAAACTGAGTAGCATCCAATGTCATGACATTCTGAGTGACATTGTACTCAGTCTGCACCTGGTTCATCCATACCAGTGGTGAACACCTGCTACCAGAAGCTAGGTACTTAGCTTCTGTAGTGGACAATGATACACACTTCTGTTTCTTCCTTGCTACTACCCCATTTGTATGAGGTCCAATAGGTGAGGATGACTTATGGCTTTCAATCTGACATTTTCCACAGTCTTTTCTTTCATCCATAAGCAGATTTGGGATTCCCCTAATTGCTTCCTTGGATATGATCTTCTTCATTCCTTTTAAATGAAGTTGTCCAAGTCTTCCATGCCACAGCTTCACTTCCTGCTCTTCCTTGGCTAAGGGGCAATTTGAGGAGTAGTGTGAGACTTTAGATTCCCATAGATAATAGTTATCTTTGGATCTGTCTCCTCTCATAACTTCCTGATTGCATCCATTCATCACCACACATCCTTCCTTAGTGAATTGTACATTGAAGCCTTGATCACATAGCTGGCTTATGCTGATGAGATTAGCAATTAGTCCTTTTACTAACAGCACATTACTCAGTTTTGGAACTCCAGGACAATCCAGCTGACCAACACCCTTGATTTCTCCTTTAGCTCCATCACCAAATGCAACATACCTGGTGGCATGGGGTTGTAGATCCACCAATAAGTTTCTCATCCCAGTCATATGTCTTGAGCAGCCACTATCAAAATACCAGTCTTGTCTGGTAGATGCCCTTGGAGATGTGTGAGCTAGTTTAGCAACCCATTGTTGTTTCTTAATGGGGGCATTATACGTAGATGCCTTCAGCTTAGGTCTGACTTGAGCAGTCTGGTTAGGATAACCATGCAGCCTGTAGCAGAAAAGTTTTATGTGACCAAATCTACCACAATAGTGACATCTCCATCTTTGAAATTTCTTCTTCTGATGGTTACTCATCCTGGTTCCCTGATGTTGAGACATCAGTTGTGACTTCTGCTTGAGTTTATGAACTTCAGCCTTTGATCTTTTGAGTTCAGTTGAGGATTTCTTAGCATAGCCTAAACCAGACATGGTTCCTGACTTCTGCCCCACCTTTAGAATCTCTTCCAAGGTGTCAGTTCCTTTATTCAGCATTCTGATGGATTTAGTCATTTGTTCTAGCTTAGATGTCAGCACAGATATCTCACCATTCAGACCATCTATGACTGTCAGCTGCTTCTGTTTCTCAGCTTCCAGCTCTTTGATGAGTTTCTTTTGCTTTTCTCCTTGGATGCAAACTTCTGCACTTTTAATACATAGTTCTTTATATGAAGCAGCAAGTTCATCAAGGGTAAGTTCATCTCCACTTGAGTCATCATCAGAGGCACATACACTGGTCAGAGCAGTGACATGTTTAGCAGATTCACTCTCAGAATCTCCTTCGGGCCAGGTGACAGATAGCCCTTTCTTTTGCATCTTGAGAAAGGTAGGACATTCAGCTTTAATATGACCATAGCCTTCACATCCATGGCACTGGGTTCCCTTGCCTTGAGTGCCATTTTCTTCATATTTTGACCTTCTACTGATGTCATATGAAGAGTTCCTGACATTAGGTCTGCCCTGTTGCTCAACCTTCTTTATGAACTTGTTGAACTGTCTTCCAAGCATGGCTATGGCTTCTGAAATGCTTTCATTTCCTCCAATGTTTCCTTCTTCTGAATTCTCTTCAGTATTTGATACGAAAGCTATGCTTTTGTTCTTCTTTTCAGCATCCTCACACAAGCCCATTTCAAAGGTTTGGAGAGAACTAATAAGCTCATCCACCTTCATATTGCAGATCTCCTGAGCCTCTTCTATAGTAGTGACCTTCATAGCAAATCTCTTAGGTAATGACCTAAGAATCTTTCTTACGAGTTTCTCTTCAGCCATTTTCTCACCTAAGCCACCAGAGGTGTTGGCAATTTCAAGAATATCCATGTGAAAGTCATGAATAGTCTCATCCTCTTTCATCCTCAGATTTTCAAACTTGGTGGTCAGCATCTGAAGTTTAGACATCCTCACCTTGGAGGTACCTTCATGAGTTATCTTGAGGGTATCCCAAACTTCCTTAGCCAGCTCACAGTGGTGCACCAGTCTGAAGATGTTCTTACTTATTCCATTGAACAATGCATTCAAGGCCTTAGAATTTCCAAGGGCTAATGCCTCTTGCTCCTTGTCCCACTCTTCTTCGGGAATTTGCACATTGACTCCATCTTTACCTATCTTCGTTGGATGTTCCCATCCTTTGTTGACAGCTCTCCAGACTTTGCTATCTAAAGACCTTAAGAAGGCTATCATACGAGGCTTCCAGTCATCCTAGTTAGAACCATCCAACATGGGTGGTCTATTTGAGTATCCTACATCCTTGTCCATGGTACTAGAAAGTAACTTCCCTAGATCTCACCCAGAAATTAACAGGCAGGGTGCCTGCTCTGATGCCAATTGAAATTCTAGTTAACAAACTTTCGATGTCACACGGGATGTTATGACATCCAATTCTGCGCAGACAAGAATTATGCAGAACTTAAAATGTAAGTGCAGTAAATAACACAAGGAATTGTTTACCCAGTTCGGCGTCACACACACCTACGTCTGGGGGCTACCAAGCCGGGGAGGAAATCCACTATTAGTAGTATTAATTCAGACCTTAAACCAATTGTTTAACTCTATCACTTAATACCTATCCAATGCAATTTCAATCTTACTCTAAGATCAGAGTTCCTACTCACTCCCCCTCAATCACCTCAGTGATTACAACCTTTAATTAAGATTAAAGATAATTATGAAGTCACACTTCAAACAACTCTTGATTGTGCTTAACAGCTTTAATCAAGATACACAACACTCACGCTTAAAAGCTTCGAGTGACACAACACTTACAACTCAATAAACACCCTATACCAATGCAATCATCTAAGTGATAATGGCTTGGCTCACAAGATACACCTAATACAAGACACACACAAAAATACAGCAGTGAAGTATGATGGACAAATAAAATCTTCACGCCTAAAATCCCCGAGTTCTGAATGAAGGATAGCAATCCTTTTATATTGCAGCACTTGGGCCTTGTACTTGTATTTCCTGAAATTAAGGTCAAGCAAGTTAACCTAATTTCCACATATTAGGGTACTAACAAATAGGCTATTTGTTAGGTTCATTAATTGTAGCTTAGTTGTTAGTTTCCTGGATTTTAGCTCAGCTGTTGACTTCCTGAAGAATAGCCTGAGAAAACTGCTGAAACAGAAAAACTAACCAACCTACAATTTAGCATATGCTGTCAGGAATGAATGTCACAACATTCAGTTTGACGTCCACATCATAGACCATATGCTAAGTCTGTTTTTCCTGAAAACTGACTGTACAAAGTGTTGTACTGTACAGGACCACTCAGTCCATACTTCAGTATCAGCTTACATTAATAAATGTCACAATATCCAATTTGACATTTACACAAAGAGCCTTATGCCATGGTCTGTTGTTCTCCTGAAGAACAGACTGAGATACATACTGAAATGTAGCAGAAAACCAATCTGCCTATTATTCAGTATATGCTGTCAATGATGAATGTCATAACATCCAGTTTGACATTCAGACAGTAGGCATTATGCCAGGTCTGTTATTTCCTTGATAAACAGACTGAAAATAAATACTGAGTTATAATAGAACACCAACTGTTATATTCCTCAGTATCTGTTGTCAGGGATGAATGTCATAACATCTAGTTTGACATTCAGTAAGTTATGTATTAGCTAAACCTGCAGCATACTACTCAAGTATGTCATGACATCAGTCAAGACATCAGAGTACAGCTAGATATTCTAACACACACTGCAGTCAAACAAACATCTCCACAGCATGTCATGACATCAGTCAAGACATTAGAATCCAGCTAGTGTTTTACCATAAAATGCAGCCAATCAAACATCTACATAAAGGCTTTGTATTGTGCTTGGAGATTCGTTGTTATGGAAAACCATAACATAGTGCATAAAGAAGCGTCAGTTTGTTTCCACTTATCGCGTTTGGCGGCGGAAAAAATATCAAATTCTGTAGTTAAGTGATCCTCATCTCCTTGACCGTGAAACCACATTTTGACAGCACCATCTCATATGTTGTAGTTGGTTGTTCCAGTTAGTTTCTCCCACGGGATAAGTGGAACCTTAGTGAACGTGACAGAATCAATATCTCCCATGATATTTGATGGCTTGGAACAAAATACCAAGAGCAGATATGGAGAGAGTGTGGGAAGGAGGTGTTGGTGACTGTGGAAGCGGCAAGACATGCGGCCACGTGTAGTTGGCAGGGAGGCCTGTGGGATTCACGCGCGGGTTGTGAGAGGGCACTTTATAAGGTGTCGTGGATCGCTAAAAATTTGTGGAAAATGGAAGAAGAAAATTTGTGGAAGACAGTAGGTCAACCAACTCTAGATACCTTGTTGTAATTGTATCTCTGTGTGTCTAATATGATTACACATGTTGTATATTTATATGCAAAAGAGATATACACGATAGATAATAATATAATTTACACTTATAACTAATTTAATATCAACCAATACTAATTGATTGATAACGGATTCTCAGCAATCATAATGGCATCAAGACTAACCAGTTGCTTACCGATATCAAGCTTGGTGACCCTTACTACTCTAACTGTATTTGAATTGTAGGGTCTATCATCCATGCTTTGAGAGACTTCATAATTTCTAAATAGATATGGATGGCTTTATTAAAGGAAGTTGGTTGGGATACCTCATTCAGTTTGAATGTCCAGGATTGGATTGATCTGAATATGCGAAGGAACTTAAGTAATGGAGAGAATGGTGATTAACAAGCTATATGGGAAACTTCTTGTCACACAGTCTGGTATTAGAGGAATTCAAGGGGCATGTGGATGACTATGTTATGCTACACAGTCAACTAATACTCTTTTAAAGTTAAGAACTACATTATGAGGTTAAGTTTGCATGATAAAGTTACCAATAAGCAAATGGCTATTAAACAAATCAAATGGACGTCACCAAATGATGAATGGATTAAACTCAATACAGACAAAGCAGTGCAACTAGAAGATCAAGCGAGGTAGGGCGAAGTAATTAGAGACAAGTATGAAGTTTGGTTAGGAGAATTTTCAAAGTTCCTAAGAAAGTGTTCTATTGTATTAGCATGGCTTTGGGGAGTTTATGAATGGTTGAATCATGTTTTTGATAAAGGATATATGAAAGTGGACTGACAAAGAGGTGTATGTAGCGTTCAACTGAGAATTACAAAATGGGAGTTGGTTTGGGGCTGATTCGAAGAATAAAATATTTGATTAATCAAGATTGAGAAGTTCATTTATTTCATATTTATTGAAAAGTTAATAAGTGTACGGATGTGCTGACGAGTTTAGGAGTGGGGCATGGAGTAGGAACCCTCCTCTATGATGTGTGTCTCAAGATCTGAACTTCATTTATTTAGCAGATTTTTTTGGAATTTTCTATAGTAGAATTGTTATCATATAATTTTATTTTTTTGTTTTGGACTTAGAGGACCCTTTAGTATTAAAAAAAATGTGCAAGATTTTCATTTACATCAGTGACTATCTTTGTTGCTAATATTAATATTGTTTGTAAAAAATGAGTTATTGAAAAAACTTTTTGATTCAATTGCCAAAATTTCTAAGTGATAGTGAGCATAATTTTTTTTACTAGATCACACCGTTTAAATTTGTAAATGAATTGAGTTTGTCAAAAAAATATAGTGAGTTTTAAATGTTTAAATAAATTAAATTTGCAAAGGTACAAGTGAACTGAGTTTAGGTTGACCTTTAGGCTAAAAATTCAAACAATCACAATTAAAAAAAAAAAATCTTAAAGAATTGAGTTTAGGTTGACGATTTTTTTATAAAAATAACCCAATTTTTAAAGGAAATTTCCAAAATACCCCTGCTTTAAAAAAATCCCAAATTATCCCACTTTTAGGAGGAGATGCCAATTGAATTGGCGACTCCTCTTAAAGATTGAATGGAGGCGTCAATTGGATTGGCTAGGGAACATGCCCTAGCCAATCCAATTGGCACCCATGTGTATTTTTACAAAGGAGGCGCCAATTGGATTGACACCTTAGTGTAAAATGCAATTTTTTTGTTATAAATAGATGTGTTGTGTGAGTCATTATTCCATATTTCATTTAATCATTTGGCAATCATGTTTGGTGTTTGTCGCCGATACGGAAAGGTGATTTATGCGAGAGACAAACCTCAGATGCTGATGCTCTTCTGGAACATCACTACGTTCGAGCAACTGAAGAGGGAGTTGGTTCGTTGGTTAGATGGGAAAATACCAGAAGGGGAAAAATTAGAAGTATTGAGAGACTCGACTGTATCTTTGGTTGGGTACAAATGAATACTGATAAGGATGCTAGGGAAATGATGTTCGGTCGAGATAACATTAATTTGATTGTTGTAATCAGTTAGAAATATTTATGTTATTAGTTAGCTTATTTTGTACTGGTGTTTGTTGTGAACCTCGTTCTAACAAAAAATTTATGATATATAATGATTGAAGGTTACATAAATACAATGTTACGAAAATCTTATGACCTAGATGATGCTTCTCGATTGGGACAGTTGTTCTTGTTGTGTCTTGGTTGACGACAGATACTACATAATCTTATCATTTTATTTGTCGAATCCATTTCTGTCCTGATACGTGTGTTGTTTGGCCTTCCTTTTTTCTTTCTACGCATCTCGTCATTGTGCCAAACTATATCACCTTCATATGGAGGCCAGTATTCCTCCATTGGTAGTACCGAGAAGCTTTTATTATATACATTCATGACGCTTACGGCCTTATACACATCAGATAAATGATTGTAAGCGTCTTGACGAGTATATGCACATGCTACAATGACATGGGAGCAAGGAATGCGGAAGGCCTGGAATTTTCCACAGTTGCACCAACTTCTATTTAGTCTAACAGCATAGGCTAAATTTGGTCTCCCCTCATTGTGGTCCATTGTTTCCTGGATGCTGAAATTTTGCCTATGACGGTCAAAGACTGTTACAGCGTGTGTGCTAGCTTTGATGCTCTCCTCTTTCATGACTTTCATGCAACACTCACTGAATACTTGCCCAGACATTAACACCACACTCCATCTTTCACCTCTGGTTGCGAACGTAGAAGCCAACCTATAATAGGTCGATCTTACCAAGGCGGTTATTGGCAGATTTCTAATTCCTTTAAATACCCCGTTTATGCATTCCACAAGGTTTGTTGTCATGTTGCCCCATCGACAACCACTGTCAAATGCCCTTGTCCACTGCTCTACTGGTATGTTATTTAGACATCTCCCTGCGTCTTCATTAGACAGTCTAATTTCATCACGATAATATTGAAATGACGGTTGAGTTAGAGCATACCCAGCATTCACTACCTTCTTGCGAAGATTCTTATCTTTTATTGCACGCATGAAGTTTTGTGCAATATGTCTAATGTAATAGACATTGGTAGAAGGAGGATCATGTCATACGCTGTCATGGTTGTTATAGGCACTCTCAATGGCAGCATGTCTATCAGAAATCAAACAGAAATTGGCTTGTGGAGCCACATGCATTCTGAGATGTCGAAGAAAGAAACCTCATCCATCACCCGTTTCACCTTCAACCAGAGCAAAGGCAATGGGAAAGACATTGTTGTTGTCGTCCTGTGTAATCGCCATAAGCAAAGTACCCTTGTATTTGTCATATAACCAAGTGCAATCAATTTGAATAATAGGTTTGCAGAATGAGAAACCTTTGATGCATGGGTCAAATGCTCAAAAGAGACAGTGAAAGATTCTATTACCTGTAACACAGGTTCCGTTTGGCATCATTGCTGGCAATGTCTCTATAATTGCCACAGTTCCGGGGAAATATGTTTTTAGTGCCCATAAAAACCGTGGCAATTCTTTGTATGAATCCTCTCAGTTTCTGAATACCTGTTTAACAACCTCTGTCCTTGCAATCCAGGCTTTCTTGTAAGATGGAGAATAATTATATGTTATTCTGATATGGGATATAATTATACTCACCTTCACTGATGGGTCTTTATTAACCAACGGCAGGATGTCTTGACATATCAATGCAGCGCTTAGTTTACGGTGATCTTGTTCAACGTTAGTTGTAATGCAACTGTGAGGTGGGTCTATTGAAGCGATCTCCCAAGAGTCATTTTTATTTTTGTAAGACGCATCCAACCGAAACTTATAAAGGATGTTATAACATTCGATGACATACCTTCTCGAATCAGTGTGTTTCACTGTAAAATCAACAGAGTTGTTCATGTGGAAATTTTTGATAGCTCGCACACATTCTTCTTTGGTACGAAACATGTCTCCCACCTTTAATTCGCCTTCTGATCGTGGATACGGGTTATAGAAAACACTGTTGGATGTTTCATCGTCATGCAAATCCATCTTTGTCATATGTTGAGGCGGATTGTAGACATTACTAGGAGGTATTACCGGTGGTTGATCATCATCTTCAATGTCGTTGTTCAGCATGTGGTCAACCTGTATCTCGGTCTCCTCTTCTTCTTCATCAACGACATTCACTTTTGCTTCTGCTTTTGGGTTGACGTCATCTGACCATTGTGGATTAAATTCACCAGATTCATCTTGACTGGTTATTTGAGACTGCTGAGATGGTATACATGGTTGAAGAGTAATATACAACTCAATACAGTTGCAGCCTGAATGTTCATGACTAACAAACATGTATTCAACATCTTCATCGTCCCGTACCTTAAGCAGGAAAAACTTGCATTGACTCTTCTAAAAAAATATTGGATTTTGATACGTGATCTTTGACACAATACCCGATCATATACAGGATTGTATTCTTTTTTTCAAATGCAAGAAGGTTGCATTTCTCTTGATCGTAAGTCTAATGGTATCGGTGTTTCGAAAACAAAAACCGTATAACTCAGACTCGTATGTTTCACCGTTGCAGTGAACGTTGACACTATATTTTGGTGAAGATGACATTGTGCAGATGAAAACTATTTTCTTGTTGCAGATGAATGTGGGTTGAGTCTTGGATGTTGATAGTAAGACACTTAAATAGGTGAGTGATGTGTCTCACATGCAAGCTAGTTCGAAGTGATGTGTAGCACATGCAAGCTAGTCCGAAATGATGTGTCAACCATGCAAGCTACTCAGAAGTGACATGTTCAGCATGCAAGAGAGAGGACAGTCACGTGTCAGACATGCAGGCACACACTCCAATTGAATTGGCGCCCCCATTCATTCCTTACACATGGGCGCCAATCCATTTGGCGACACCTTGTCTTGCATGCATGCGGGCCTCGAAACCAACAATCAGACCTAGGTGTGTCATGCATGTCCCTATGGAGGCACCAATTTGAATGGTGACACCATGTACAAAATGCACAAGGGCGCCAATTCAATTAGAGACCACATGCAAACACAACTTTTCATGCTCCAAGCCATTTTCCTATAAATACATCCACACCATCAACACTTCTTCCACACTATCACTCACTACTTCTTCTACAATTTCATCTGCAACAACTTCTTGTAGTTTCATATGCACCAACCGCTTTCTTCCCCGACAAAATGTCTATCCTCACAATGGGCGAAACGCATAGAGGAACGGTTGCAAACATAGCAACTTATGTAAGCGTTTTCTTCTTTTGTTATTTCTTTTAATAGAGTCCCTTTCAAGGTTCCGGACTCGGGTCCACGAATATGTCCATATGGACCCGATGATTCAACCTTATGTTGAACTCGCTGGTTTTGGTCATATAAGCAAGATTTTGTCTTGGTCGGTAGATAACAAATTCATTCTTGCTTTATATGAAAGATGGCGTCCAAAGACACACACATTTTGGTTCCCAACCGGTGAGTGTATCGTGATGTTAGAAGATGCCTACATGCTTTTGGGACTGCCCTTTGAAGGTAAGGTTGTTAATGATAAAACCAACTATGCAAATTCAATTTGCATGGACCTCTTGGAGACTGATTTGTTAGATGATAACTCAAGAGGTCAAGGTATACTCCTTTCACGCCTTAAGTCATACTATAACAATTTATACTTAGATGAGCATTTCTACCGAAGATGCTCGAATAATAAAAACTAGGTGTTACATTATGCTTTTAATTGGTTCTTTTTTATTTCCCGGAGGTAGTGGTTCTAGCATGCATATTATATATTTACCTTTACTTAGACATGTAGATGGAATAGGAAGTTACAGTTGGGGATCTGCTTGTCTAGCCTATCTCTATAGCTCCTTGTGTAAAAACTCACACAAAGACACATCTACATTTCCTGGATGTGTTTTTTTTCTCCAAGCATGAGGTTGGTCAAGACTACTGTCCCTAGCACCCGTCAACAACAATCATTTCACATTCCCGTATGCACAAAAGTAAGTTGTTTAAATTGCTATATATTTACTTACTTCTTTAAAGATTATCATCTCTAACTAATACTTTTACCTTTTTGGTGTAGATGGTCTGTACGTGGTATGAGTTTTAACAGATGTCTTAGACATTGTATTACTTAGTATCGCAATCTGTTGGATCACCTTCGACCGACAGACGTAAGGATAATAACCTCATTATTTCGTTATAATTTGTTAACTTCTTCTACCTAGATTATAATCCTACTTTCTTTCACATTTCAGTTCATTTGGCGTCCATACCTTAATTTGGATCATGACCATGAGGTCAACGCTGAAGACGCGGTCGTATGGGCTGCATGCACACCGATAATACGATTCACAACTGTGGAGATGCACAACAGTGACCGTGTGAAGTTGCAGTTCGGTATGCCCCAAAACATCCCAGATCCCCCAGCAAGCCTAGGAGAATGGCATATGCGTAAAGTTAACGACCAATGGAACTTCAATCCATGGCAAAGCTTCTCAAGATCGGAGTGTCGCAAATGGAAGCACCGCCATGACCATATCTTAGATGACGCAGTCATGCCAAATGAAGAAAAACCAAGTCGTACTTATATGGCTTGGTACAAATCGGTTGGTTTTCAGTTCATCGCCGAGGATATGTACCTGTACGACCCACGCCAACAAACTTACACACCTGATACCTCAACATCAAACCCCCAACAACATTGTCAGACCGGATACACGCAACCCCTTGTCCGTCAAACGTTCCATTCAACCAACACACAAACATACAACCAAAACATGCCATACACTCAACCCCAATACCAAGAGCATACCCCATACCACCACCAACAAATTGACCATCAACCTGAGACCCAACATCGCTTCACACCCACCACATCACCCTACCAAAGTCGCCTTAGCCAGAACACCCAAAGATCATTCAACACCAACCGCCCCTCTTCCTACCATAGCCAAGAAGCCCAAACCTCGCAAAACCAAAACCTCCAACAACCCTATATATATCAAACACCCCAACAACCTTTCCAACCTTTCTTCGATGCATCATTCACACTCATGTCTCCCTTCAACCGTCCTGGTCGTCCACCAATGCCTCAAACACAACCCAACTACTCTGGCATGGGTCATGAACTCAACTACGGCGGTACACCCTCAATGCATACTGAAGACTATGCCGACTTGTCTGACTACCTCAACAGGCCATCTCCTGTAGTTGGTAGTGACGCTCCTGGCCCCTCAGATGCTCAAACACCAGTAGTGAATCATCAACGTGGGTTAGGGCCACGGGTTAGGGTAGCTAGGGGATGTGGGACCGGAGGTCGGTTAGGTGATCCCAGTCATCACCATTAGGTTTTTTTATGTAAACGGAAAATTTTATTAATATCAATTGGTCTTTGTCATACGGTGAACTGGACTTTTTGTGTTTTTTATCGCAATGTCGCGGTTAGCAAGAGTCGCCACCGACTTTTCTTTTATCCAATAAGGAAAGGTGGAAAAGAACAGGAAAGACCTTAATTTAGATTTTGGGTTCGGGAGGTACATTATACAAAGGGAAGGTGTTAGCACCCTTTGTATCCATGGTTATCCATGGGCTCTTAATTGCTCGATCACTTATATTATTTTTGTCTGAAAAAAAGTGTTTGTGAATTGTTTGGAAAATTGTTTTTGGAAAGAGAATTTAACTTTGTAATGATTCTTGTATGAATATATACAAAGTAGTTATCTCGTTTAGTTTTGGAAATTGTTTAGAAAAATATAACTCGGTAATGATTCTAGTATGAATATATACCAAGTGGTGATTTTCTAAGGATATTTTGAAAGGTGTGAGGTGTGAAAATTGTTTTTAGATTGTGAGCCAACAATTAAGAGTTATACCGACCCAAGGTCTTTATGAGCATTTCCTATCCTTATGAGGGTAAAACTGTCCTTATTATTGAGAAATAAGTAGTTTTATCCCTTGGATGTTTAAGGGTCATCGTAGGGTCATCGATAGGTCATTGAAGGCAACAGTTACGAGGATATCTTAGCATTCGAAGGGACTATCATCTTTTAACCGTAGGCAACATCGGAGGGTCATCGAGGGACAAAGTTGTATATTCGAAGGCAACATCCGAGGGACTATAATTTATTTTATGATGATTTAACCGAAGGGTCTTTGCTAAGGGTATCCCCACGTTCGCGGGACATGACCGTAATATCGTAATCGTAAGGCAACAAAGAGAGGTCCAAGATCACTTATTCAAAGGCAAAGTTTTACAATTAATTATATAATTAGGATGAAACTCCACATTAAAATTATTAAAAATAATATATTAAAAAATTAATACATTAGAAATTAATACATTAAAAATTAATTTAGGGTGAAACTCCACAAGGGTATCCCACAAATAAAGTGGAATACCTAGCCAATAACCTTTTCCTGGGATATGTGAACCTTTACAAAACTCAAAAAAAGAAACATGTCAGAACACCAAATCAGGGTGCAATCGAAGATTACACCGGAGAAATATCACAACAATAAATAGGATAGGATGAATAATGCATGGCTATGATAAAACGTAAAAAAAAACAGAATAGAAAAGTCAGCTACTGTCTCGTTCGCCTCTGCCTCGCCTAGCGAAGGCCAGGCGAATACTCGCCCCAGGCTCGCCTAGCGAGGTGCTAGCGAGCGGCCACGGATTTTGAATTTGAAAACAGCCCCACGTTAGGAACTTTGAATTTTATGGCATTTTATCACAGGAATAACATGATCAAACATTCAGGGTATTCAGGCATATTTAAATTCCCATACGAAAGCAAATTATATATCAACATTTAATCATGATGCATTATATATGTAGATATGGCCAATTGAAAGTATAAACAATAGAGATACGCAAACCTGTTTGCCAATTCAAGGTTGAAGGGATTGACCACTTGTAGTATCGGAATAAGTTAGGCAGCGGGAATTGGACGGCGATGGCTTCGGTGCAGATGGGCTGCCTTCAGGGTTTCTTTACTCTGAATTCTCCGGGTAGGCAGGGTTCCTATGCCAAAGTTTCTATCCGTCCTTCTCTGTTCTCTCTCTTTCTTTTTCCTCAAGGTTTTGTTCCAAGGAAACCTCAGAGTGTTTTGCTTCTCTTCCTTCTTTCTCCAGTGAATCTCCCAGTGTAAACTCCAAGTCTAACTCCAAGTATAACTCCCCCTACTGAAACTTCAGTATTTATAGACTAATTTCGTGGGTAATGGGCTTGGACTGAGGGAGACCCAAGTCCAAAATAATTTGTTATATTTTATTTATTTATTTATTTTAATTATTTAATTAATTAATTAATTAATTAATTAATTAAAAAAAAATTCTCTTTTTTTTTTTTTTTTTCGTTTTTTTTTTCGTTTTTTTTTTTTTTTTTTTTTTTTTTTTTTTTTTTTTAGGAAAAATGATGGGTAATTTTTGGGGTATGACAGCTGCCCCTGTTCAATATTCTTGAACCGAGAGAGTTAGGATGGCGTGTATGCCATTCGTGGTCTGGAGGTGGAAGATTATTGAACACTAGAATGCCCCAAAAATTTGCACTTGAGAATCGACAGTTGGTCTTGATGGAGATGGGCTTAAAGATGCCATCCGGGAGGTTTGATGACGAAAGCTTCAGATCGCGCCGTATATTAGGCCAATTTGAAGACATGGGTGCCACACTGGGTCGTACGTTAGACCGTATAATGAGTCATCCATTAGGCTGCCGACTTCGCTGGGGAGTCGGAGTGTGTCATATGCTGTTGGGAATAAAGGATCAGAATGGACCATACGCTAGATCGTATCTGAGTTGCAGAATGAGCCGTACGTTAGGCTGAATCTGATGACGAAAGGGGTAGTCGTACATTAGACTACACTTCAGAAATGTACCGTATGTTAGGTAGGATCTGATGATGAAAGGGGTAGTCGTACGTTAGACTACACTTCAGAAATGTACCGTATGTTAGGTAGCATCTGAGGGGATGGACATCCGAACGGGTCGTACGTTAGACCGTCGCAGAATGAGTCGTCTGTTAGGCCGCATCTGATGATGAAAGCGGTAGTCGTACGCCAGACTACACTTCGGAAATGTACCGTACGTTAGGTAGCATCTGAGGGTTGTAAGATCCAAACGGGTCGTACGTTAGACCGCGTTGGGGTTGTTGAAGTTCAGAATGGATCGTACGTTAGATCGTATCCGAGTTGTAGAATGAGTCGTCCGTTAGGCTGCATCTGAAAAAGAAAGTAGTCGTACGCTAGACTACACCCCTGAATGTACCGTACGCTAGGCAGCATCTGAGGATTTGAAGGTCCAAATGGGTCGTACGTTAGACCGCATTGGAGTTGCTGAAGAAGTCATATGTTGGGCTGAATCAGAATGAACCGTACGTTAGGCTGTATCTGATAACCTGTATATGTTGTACTTGCAATAAATGTCTGGGATGGGCTTAGAGATGCCATCGTTAGGAGGATATCGAAGTGTTGTCAGAATGAATGTTCCCATGAACTGTATTTGAAATATGTATCTGAATCTTGAATGTGATTGATAAAGGTGTCTGTCTGAATGAACCTTCTACTTTGACTATATCAGGAGGATAATTAACCTGCAAAGAAAAGTTAGCTTCATGCTATGTCATGATGTATGAGATGTTTCGTGTTATGCTAAAATAAATGTGAATGTTGTATGCATGCGTATGCTGTGAAAGGATGTAATGAATGAGTTATGCGTATGAGAAGTTCTGCTTGGGGACTCTACTGGGGAAAATAAATCCCCATCTACTGATTTGAGACATTTGTGTCGATGACCCTTTCTCGGCTGGGGATGCTTGATTTCTGTCTGATGGTGGAAATATTCAACAGAGCCTGGCTGGGGATGGATGAGATGATCAATCTGTCTGGTGACGTCGACCTCTGTTGGGGAGTAACTGGCTGTGCCTGGGGATACTGCCATTTTCTGAGGAGAAAAAAAAAGGCTTGCTGGGGAAGAGAATTGGTAGCGGATTCATTGGAAGCATGGTTAGACCTTCTCCTCGATCCTGAAGTCGGGTAGTAATTGCTATTGCTATTCTACGCATATATTTTGGTAAACATTTATCATATTCAAATGCACATATTAATTCAAATTAAATCAATGGACATTTACGCAACCAAAACAGAAAAGTAAAAACAAAAGCATCTTTTTTTTGAAAGAGGGTTGTATTGATTTTGAAAGGAGGCCTATAAACAGGCAATTTGTGTACAAGGAGACAGAAATCCTAGTAAGAGGAAATTGTCGAAAACAAAGAGAAAGCTATGTGGAAGAAGTCCTATTGATTTTAAGCCTACTACTGTCATTATGTCTTCGAGCATCTCATCCCTTGCTGTCGGATAGAAGTGATTGGCTTGGTCAGTCCCTCGAACTTGGATGAAAGTTGACTGAGAACGGGACATAGTCATACGCTTTAATCCCTAATTTTTGCCTGGACCGCCTTTTCAGGTTTTCAGTCCACAAGGATACCCTTTTTTGCCCAAGCCGCCTTTTCAGGTTTTCGACTTGCCGGGTGTACATTTTTTTTTATATATCCCTAATTTTTGCCCGAACCCTTTTGGTTCGTCGGGATGCCCTTACTTTTGCCTAGATACGTCGATCTAGCGGGTCTCTTTTATGCGTAGTATTTTTTAACTATGTCCGCGTTCACGGGATGTGGGAAGTCTTCACCATCCATAGTAGCGAGTATCATGGCTTCACCAGAGAATACCTTCTTAACCACAAATGGCCCTTCGTATGTGGGAGTCCATTTGCCTCTGGGATCACCTTGTGGTAGAATGATACGCTTGATCACCAAGTCGCCAAGTTGGTACACCTGTCTCTTAACTCTTTTGTTAAATGCCTGGGTCATGCATTTCTGATATATCTGCCCATGACAAACAGCCGCAAGTCTCTTCTCATCAATCAGATTTATCTGATCGAGTCGAGTCTGAATCCATTCATCTTCATCTAAGCCCGCCTCTTTCATGATTCTTAGAGAGGGAATCTGAACTTCCACTAGTAAGATGGCTTCCATTCCATAGACTAAAGAGAACGGAGTTGCCCCTGTCGTAGTGCGCACTGAAGTGCGATAACCGTAAAGAGTAAAGGGTAACATCTCATGCCAGTCTTTGTATGTTACTGTCATTTCTTGCATGACCTTCTTGATATTGTTAGCAGTCCCCACGGCGCCGTTCATCTTTGGCCGGTACGGAGAAGAGTTATGGTGTTTTATTTTGAACTGCGTGCAGAGTTCAGTAATCATCTTGTTGTTCAAATTAGTACCATTGTCAATGATAACTCTTTCAGGAGACAGCAGGTTTCTCAAATAGGTATTTGATAGAATCCATCTTAGAAGTCAATAAGGTGGTATGATTCAACATATACTGTCTTAGTCGGCGAGCAGCCCAGGCCAAAGCACAGCAAGCTTTCTCGGGCTGTGAGTATCTTGTTTCACAGTCGGTACCTTTTGCTAAGGCAGTATATGGCATGCTCTTTTCGACCAGACTCGTCATGTTGCCCCAACACACCTCATTGAATTTTCTAACACGGTCAAATACGTAATTAAAGGTCTTCCTTCAACTGGTGGCATCGGAACTGGAGGTTCTTGGCGATATTTCCTGATTTTGTCATAAGCTTCTTGGCATTCATCATTCCATACCATCTCTTGATTTTGTCTCAGTAATTTGAAGATGGGTTTGCAGGTAGCAGTCAAGTGTGGAATGAATCGGGCAATGTAATTCGAGTGCCCCAAGAAACCTCTGACTTCTTTCTTGTTTATTTTAGTACCCAGATTTACAATTTCAATTGATTCCTCATGCGGCTGTATAGTCTTTTCTTCTCGCAGTAGTCGGGCAAGTTCTCCAGGGACTTCACAATCTTCCTCGCTTCCATCCTCGGCTTGGTAGATCGGATTTTCAAAGTCATAATGAACAGTAGCAGAGTCATTACCAACAGGATCCAGAGTGGATATGGATCGGCAAATTGTTACGTGAGTGTGTGCAAGAAACATAGCTTGTTTGAAAAATGACAGGAAAGATAAAGAGCGCAATATTTGAATGCAAAAAGTCCATTGATCTATTGAATATGAATATGCTTATGAAAATGACAAACCCCTAACAAATTAGCCATTGTGCCTCGGGCATAGACACAATGCTTTAAGAAGTTTGATTGTAAAAGAAAATTAAAATTTGCAATTCTAGAATAAACCATAACAATTACTCCTGACTAAAGGAAATCGGGATAATGTCTTCAGTCTTCCAATTGTTGAGTCCGTCACCAATTGTTGGGAAAATCCAGCTATCTAAGTCGCAATCACTATCAACATCTTCCATAGCATTAATCTGATTTTTGACTATCTTTCCAGAGTTAAACCCCAGGCCAGCTTTATCAGACTTGTACGGTACATTGATCAGTTGACCCCAACCAGCACGATCACCATTTTCAATCGCGGCTTGAGCATCTTTCAGAGAGATCATGACAGGGGGAGCACGAACAACCTTGGGCACAAGGGGAGTTGGCTTAAGGACAGGACTGGGTGGAGGAACCACTTCAAATGACTGAGAAGGAGTCTCAAAGAATTCACCATCCATCTCGACGTATTTGAAGGCTTGCACACTACTGACAATATACTCTTCTTCTCCACATACAGTGACAACCATGCCTGCTATTGGATACTTCAGCTTTTGATGAAGCGACGAAGCTACCGCACCTGCCCCATGGATCCAAGGGCGCCCCAACAAGCAGGAGTAGGCGGGACGAATGTCCATCACGTGAAAGGTAGTGTTGAAGACTTGAGGTCCTATCTTGATAGGGAGAACCACTTCACCATAGACAACACTCTTCGCACCATCGTAAGCACGCACCACAACATCACTAGGTTTCAGTTCAATGCCTTTGTAGTCAAATTTATCGAGTACAGCTTTCGGGAGCACATTCAAGGAAGAGCCGTTGTCGATCAACACGTGAGCCAGGGTGATCCCCTCACACTCGATGGAGATATGCAGAGCTTTATTGTGATTCTTTCCTGCTGGCGTCAGGTCAGCATCGGAAAAGCCTAGGCCATTGTCAACAGTCAAATTAGCAACATAATGTTCGAATTGATCGACGGATGTTTCTTGAGGCACATGAGCGGTCTTCAAGAATTTCATCAATGCATTGGCATGGGATTCAGAGGATAATAACAAGGACAACATTGAGATTTTAGACGGAGTATGCCCCAATTGTTCCACTACATCAAAATCGCTCTTTACGGATGATTTTCAGCATCTCTTCCATTTCCTGTTTGGCAACATCTTCAGAAGTAACTTCGACCGATGTCTCTGACTGAGGAGGATTGACTGGTCTTTTTCCTCGAATTTCGGGAGCGGGAGGTGAGATTTCTGGGGAGTAGATCCTTCCACTTCGAGTAACTTTACTAGTCCCCACAATATCATTAGGATTAGCAGAACTACCAACTTGCTTTATGCCATGGATGTAAACGTCGCCTCCATAGTTCCACGGAATAGCTTTGCTGGAGGAATATGGCACGGGGCCAGGTGCGGTAATAATCAGGGGAGCCACTTTGGGCTCAGCGGTAATCTTCACAGGCACTCTAGTAGCGGTAATCTTCACTGGAGCTTTGGACCTAGCAATCACAGATACCTCTTCAATAGAGTTGTCCACCTTAGGAACCCTTTCAAATAGAATTGTACGATCATCCATCAGCCGTTGAATGCCGTTCTTCAACTTCAAACAATCATTGGGTCGGAGTACACAGAGATCGCAATCTTCAGCACAACCTGGAAATAAACCAGCTTGCAATAAATTCTTCTTAACGATCAGGAGAGGAGATGCTAAATCAGCAACGTCAGTAACGTGAGAATTGTCGTCCACAACATTAACATTCTGGTCATGATTAGGCATAGGTGCTGTGATGACATTGGGGGTCGCCGGAGGATCAAATTCAATTTCTCCAGCGTCGATCATATCCTGAATCTTGTTCTTCAACAACCAGCAATCATTCGTATCATGCCCGGGGCTATCGGAGTGATAGGCACACCTGGCGTTGGGATTATAACGAGGAGAAGTAGTGTTGGGATTTGCAGGAGGGCCTCTGAGGGTAATCAAATTGGCCTTTAACATACTCTGCAGTGCTTGGGTTAAAGTCATATTGATCTTGGTAAACTGTCTTCTCGACCTGTCTTGTCTGTGTTGGAAGTTCTGAGATGGCGGTGCGGCAATTGTAACTGCCCCAACAGTATGGTCACGATTCTTCTTGTTATGCTTCCTCTCACTGTACACAGCATTTGATTCACTCTTTCCCTGATAGGACTTTTTGGTGCTTGCAGAAGTAGCTGCCTGTATCTTTCCACTTCGAATGCCGCTTTCAACCCGTTCACCTGTCAAGATAAGTTCAGTGAAACCTGACGAGGAACTTCCCAGTAGATGGCTGTAGAATGGGCCAGTCAGTGTACCCATGAACATGTCCACTAACTCTCGATCAGTCATAGGGGGTTTGACTCTGCCAGCCAAATCTCTCCACTTTTGAGCATATTCTTTGAAACTTTCTTTAGAGCCCATAGTCATATTTTGTAGCTGTAGCCGAGTAGGCGCTAACTCAGAATTATACTGGTAGTGCTTGTAGAAAGCTGTTGCTAAATCAGTCCATGTGCGGATGTTAGAGCTCTCAAGCTGATAATACCACTCTAACTGTGTGCCAGACAGACTCTCTTGGAAGAAATGGATCCACAGTTTCTTATCAGTAGTGTGCGGCTGAATCTTTCTCACATAAGCCCTTAGATGCATCTGAGGACAAGAGGCACCATCATACTTAGTGAAAATGGGAACCTTGAATTTGCGGGGAATGACCACATCAGAGACCAGACCCAAGTTTTCGAAATCCAGACCGGGCACTTTCTGCCCCTCCATAGCTAGCATACGTTCTTCCAGCAACTTGTACTTATCATCCTTCGGAGAGTACTGTTCATGTTCATAATCTTCATCGTCGTCCTCAGAATTGACGAGATTAGGATTCTCATCTTCCGAATCATTCTCGGTCTCTTCTTCTGAATCCTTCGGAATTCTAATCTTGACTCCTGTAACCTGTCCCTTAAGCCTTCTCCCCGGGTTGATGTAACCCACAGGTTTCTGGTCCTTCTTCTTCTCCATCAAAAGAGCTTTCAGTTCTTCCTGCCCCTTAGATAAGCTCAGCATCATTTCCTGGAATTGAGCATTATGGGCCTGGAGATCTTTGACAGTTTGTTCGAGAGCCATTGTTCAATCTGTTTGAATCTGCTGGAATCTGTTTGATAGGAAAATCGTGAGAACACTGATCCTTTAGAATACCTGTTATGCGATGCAATGCAATGTATGAAATGTTTTCAAGGACTTTCGGGATTTAACTTTGCATAAACTAACAAAAAGAGCTTTTTTTTTCTTTTCTCTTTTGTTTTTGCTTTTTTTTTTTTTTTTTTAGCAGAGTTAAATCCCTAAATCCTTGAAATGGTTAGTACAATGCCATGATGTTATGATGTTATGATGTTATGTTGTTAGATAAATAACAAGCACAAGCAAGTCACACAACAATCATTCCTAGGTTTTAAGGCTTGCGTGAGTTCCATAGGTAAATACCCTCCCCACTGAAGTTTGGTTGGTTCAACCTGTCTTAGAATAGTAACCGGGTTCTAGAAGGATCTCAAATCATTGACCTTTCCTTAAGTCCACTTCAGTGCAACACCAAGTGGTTGACCGAAGCTTCCCTAAAGTCCAATCTCAAAGAGTGTAGTATCGAGTCTCAACCAACTCCAGTCGGAACCGAAGCCAGTTATCTCACTACTTTCTAATGGCCAGGATGAGTCAATTAGGGTTCTAAAGGTCTGGTTAATGCTTTTATGACACCACGCGAATGCCAAATATTTCCTCAACTAACATGAGGAACATCAGGACATCCAAAGTGCCACATTAACCGTAGCCATCATTTTGACCATTCCAGTATACGCCGGACAGTCGCGATGATCTCTTGCTACTTACCTAAGGTACACTAGATCCGGGTGTAGGATCTTTCACTCAAGCATAACATACCCAAGCAATCCCTTAAAAATAAATCAGACAAATTGAATAAGTGATCTTGTTTTTAAGGTAACCTCTCTTTTTAAATATTTAGGCTCCCCAGCAGAGTCGCCAGTTCTGTCATACGGTGAACTGGACTTTTTGTGTTTTTTATCGCAATGTCGCGGTTAGCAAGAGTCGCCACCGACTTTTCTTTTATCCAATAAGGAAAGGTGGAAAAGAACAGGAAAGACCTTAATTTAGATTTTGGGTTCGGGAGGTACATTATACAAAGGGAAGGTGTTAGCACCCTTTGTATCCATGGTTATCCATGGGCTCTTAATTGCTCGATCACTTATATTATTTTTGTCTGAAAAAAAGTGTTTGTGAATTGTTTGGAAAATTGTTTTTGGAAAGAGAATTTAACTTTGTAATGATTCTTGTATGAATATATACAAAGTAGTTATCTCGTTTAGTTTTGGAAATTGTTTAGAAAAATATAACTCGGTAATGATTCTAGTATGAATATATACCAAGTGGTGATTTTCTAAGGATATTTTGAAAGGTGTGAGGTGTGAAAATTGTTTTTAGATTGTGAGCCAACAATTAAGAGTTATACCGACCCAAGGTCTTTATGAGCATTTCCTATCCTTATGAGGGTAAAACTGTCCTTATTATTGAGAAATAAGTAGTTTTATCCTTTGGATGTTTAAGGGTCATCGTAGGGTCATCGATAGGTCATTGAAGGCAACAGTTACGAGGATATCTTAGCATTCGAAGGGACTATCATCTTTTAACCGTAGGCAACATCGGAGGGTCATCGAGGGACAAAGTTGTATATTCGAAGGCAACATCCGAGGGACTATAATTTATTTTATGATGATTTAACCGAAGGGTCTTTGCTAAGGGTATCCCCACGTTCGCGGGACATGACCGTAATATCGTAATCGTAAGGCAACAAAGAGAGGTCCAAGATCACTTATTCAAAGGCAAAGTTTTACAATTAATTATATAATTAGGATGAAACTCCACATTAAAATTATTAAAAATAATATATTAAAAAATTAATACATTAGAAATTAATACATTAAAAATTAATTTAGGGTGAAACTCCACAAGGGTATCCCACAAATAAAGTGGAATACCTAGCCAATAACCTTTTCCTGGGATATGTGAACCTTTACAAAACTCAAAAAAAGAAACATGTCAGAACACCAAATCAGGGTGCAATCGAAGATTACACCGGAGAAATATCACAACAATAAATAGGATAGGATGAATAATGCATGGCTATGATAAAACGTAAAAAAAAACAGAATAGAAAAGTCAGCTACTGTCTCGTTCGCCTCTGCCTCGCCTAGCGAAGGCCAGGCGAATACTCGCCCCAGGCTCGCCTAGCGAGGTGCTAGCGAGCGGCCACGGATTTTGAATTTGAAAACAGCCCCACGTTAGGAACTTTGAATTTTATGGCATTTTATCACAGGAATAACATGATCAAACATTCAGGGTATTCAGGCATATTTAAATTCCCATACGAAAGCAAATTATATATCAACATTTAATCATGATGCATTATATATGTAGATATGGCCAATTGAAAGTATAAACAATAGAGATACGCAAACCTGTTTGCCAATTCAAGGTTGAAGGGATTGACCACTTGTAGTATCGGAATAAGTTAGGCAGCGGGAATTGGACGGCGATGGCTTCGGTGCAGATGGGCTGCCTTCAGGGTTTCTTTACTCTGAATTCTCCGGGTAGGCAGGGTTCCTATGCCAAAGTTTCTATCCGTCCTTCTCTGTTCTCTCTCTTTCTTTTTCCTCAAGGTTTTGTTCCAAGGAAACCTCAGAGTGTTTTGCTTCTCTTCCTTCTTTCTCCAGTGAATCTCCCAGTGTAAACTCCAAGTCTAACTCCAAGTCTAACTCCCCCTACTGAAACTTCAGTATTTATAGACTAATTTCGTGGGTAATGGGCTTGGACTGAGGGAGACCCAAGTCCAAAATAATTTGTTATATTTTATTTATTTATTTATTTTAATTATTTAATTAATTAATTAATTAATTAAAAAAAAAATTCTCTTTTTTTTTTTTTTTTTTTCGTTTTTTTTTTTTTTTTTTTTTTTTTTTTTTAGGAAAAATGATGGGTAATTTTTGGGTATGACAGTCTTATTTCAAAATTATGTATCACGTAGACCATTTAGCCAAAAAAATTGCATTTTACACTGAGGTGTCAATCCAATTGGCGCCTCCTTTGTAAAAATACACATGGGCGCCAATTGGATTGGCTAGGGTATATGCCCTAGACAATCCAATTGGCACCTCCATTCAATTTTTAAGATGAGTCACCAATTGAATTGGCGTCTTCTCCTAAAAGTGGGGTAGTTTGAGATTTTTTCTGATATCAGGGATATTTTAGAAATTTCCTTTAAAAAATGGATTATTTTTGTAAAAAATTCTTAGGTTGACCTTTAGGCTAAAAATTCAAACAACCAAAATTTCGAATTGACAATCCTTAAAGAATTGAGTTTAGGTTCATCTTTGGGATAAAAATTCAAACGACCAAAATTTTAAAAATGAACAATTCTTAATAATTGTTCTAACTCAACCTTGAAAAGGGATTGTAATGTACGTATTATATATATATATATATATATATATATATATATATATATATATATAATATATATATATATATATATATATATATATATATAATATATATATATATATATATATAATTAAAAAATATAAAACTTAAAAGTTCACATTGATTCAACTTCCTGTTATTTTTGCAAAAATATAAGTGAATTGATGTAAGATTCTTAACAATAATATATACACATTGTTAATATCAAAGCAACAGAGGACAAATTGTTAACGTGATAACTTTGCAAATAAACAGTCTAAGCAGTAAGTCAACAATATATACAGAGAAAAGAGATTACTTTTTTGACGGTAAAAAAGGAGTTGTGACTATGTGAATTATTGAATGATTCTCAAGCTGAATTTTCATCAACATTTTAGTTCTAATACATGCATGTAAAGTGAAACACGTCAATTGCAAACATTTCACAGTGAATTTTCTTTTTTGATGTATGTCTTTGATCAATTTGGAAGTTACACTGAAATTAACAAATAGGAACAAGACAACAGATATATAATATTCAATTACTTGCACCATTAATATACATATTTCACAAATTTCTAGCACCACAAATGGCTTCCTCTACCCTTTACATGATTTTCATTCTCTTTCTTCAACTTATGTTACTCCATGGAGACATTGCTCCAATCTCAACACTCACCGCCACCATCACCAACAATAATAATTCATGGCTATCACCTTCTGGTGAATTCGCCTTCGGATTTCGCCAACTTAACACCTCAACAAACCCTTTCATGCTTGCAATATGGTACAACAAAATACCTGATGAAACCATTGTTTGGACTGCAAGAGACACAAACAACAACAACAATCTCTTACAAGCACCAACTGGATCAAAGATTCAGTTAACATCAGGAGGACTTACTTTGACAACTCCACAAGATGCAATCATTTGGACAGCACGGCCAAACGCTGTTGTTTCCTATGGAAACATGCTTGACACTGGAAACTTTGTTCTTGTAAACAACAATTCAACTGTTTGGGAAAGTTTCGAGTTTCCTACGGATACCCTTTTGCCTAATCAATCTCTTGGGTTAAGTAACACTTTAACTTCCAGATTCTCAGAGAACAACTTTACAAGTGGGAGGTTCCAGCTTTATTTTAATGATGCTGATAAAAATCTCATGTTAAGTCCACTTGCATGGCCTACTCAATTACGTTACGAATCTTATTATACAATCGATGTTCCTAACTCGGCTTCTTCGAGTTTGGTTTTTAATGAATCAGGAGATGTTTATGTGGAAACAAATAATGGGACTAGAATGAAACCACAGAGTGCACAGTGGGGAAATTTGGATTCTGATCCTAAGTTGTATTATTATAGAGCAACACTTGATTATTATGGAGTTTTCACTCAATATTCTCATCCAAGAAACACAAAGGCAAAGCAAGGATGGACTATTGTGAGGTATGTTCCGGAGAACATTTGCAATGGTGTGACCAATGAAATGGGTGGTGGTTCTTGTGGCTATAATAGCTATTGCTCCATGGACAATCAGAGACCTACTTGTAAATGTCCTTATGGTTACTCACTGATAGATCCGAGTAATCGATTTGGCGGGTGTCAACTGAACTTCACACTTGGTTGTGGAGCTGATAATGGTGAAGGATTGAATGTGAAGCAGGAAGATTTATATGAGTTTACTGAACTTAGAGGTGTAAATTGGCCTTTATCAGATTATGAAAAGCTGCAACCATATTCTCAACAGGAGTGTCAACAATCTTGTTTGCATGATTGTATGTGTGATGTTGCTGTTTTCAATGACCAAACTTGTTGGAAGAAAAAATCGCCTCTTGTCAATGGAAGGGAAGAAAATGGTGGCCATATAGTACTTATCAAAACAAGAGTTTCTCCTCTTGGTAAAATAGGTACTTCTCCTTCCACTGACTCGAAAAAAGACGATGTTAAGCCGATGCTTCGAGGACTACTTATTGGTTCGGCTGTCTTCAATAGCATACTCTTGGCTGTGATTGTCTTTGTGATTTTGTTGAAGCCGAAAAGGGTTGTTGTCCAAGGTGCAACTCTCTTGGAAACAAACTTATGTTCCGTTAGTTATGAAGTGTTAAAGGAAGCTACACAGGGTTTTAGTGAAGAACTAGGTAGAGGTTCCTTTGGAATTGTTTACAAAGGTGAGTTAAAAGAAGCAGCATCTTGTAATGTTGTTGCTGTTAAGAGATTGGATCGGTTAGCGCAAGACCGCGATAAGGAATTCAAGACCGAGTTGAGTGCCATTGGTAAAACCTGCCACAAAAACTTGGTAAGGTTGATTGGATTTTGTGATGAGGGAATCCATAGAATGTTGGTGTATGAGTACATGAGCAATGGCAGTCTTGCAGATATCTTGTTTGGACAAACCAAACCCATGTGGAATCAAAGGCTTGAATTTGCTTTGGGGATTGCTAGAGGGATGGTGTATTTACATGAAGAGTGTGACACTCCCATCATTCACTGTGACATAAAGCCTCAAAATATACTCATCGATGAGTACTTTACAGCTAAGATATCTGATTTTGGACTAGCCAAGTTGTTGTTGGCTGATCAGAGTAGAACGAGTACGATGATCCGGGGAACGCGAGGATATGTGGCTCCTGAATGGTTCAAGAATGTTCCTGTGACAGCTAAAGTGGATGTTTACAGCTTTGGCGCCATGTTGTTGGAAATTATTTGCTGCAGAAAAGGTGTGGTGCTGATGGAGTCAGGGGAGGAAGAGAAGACAATTTTGGCAGATTGGGCTTGTAATTGCTATATGGAAGGGAGAATAGATGCTCTTGTGGAGAATGATCATGAGGCCATGAATGACATTGGAAGGTTAGAAAAGTGGATAAAGATAGCAATTTGGTGCATTCTTGAGCATCCTGAAACAAGGCCAACGATGAGGATGGTCGTGCAAATGCTAGAAGGTGTTGTTCAAGTCCCTAACCCACCATCGCCTTTCTCCTTCAGTTCAATTCCTTGACTCCAATTCCTTCAAGCCTGAAAATAGCAATCGATGGAGAAGGAGGACCTCACATAAACCAATACCAATTCTTTATAGCATGTTAATGATTATCTTCTGTTATTTGTATAGTTCCTGCATAATGAATACCATCCTAACCCAATATTGTTGTCATTATTTTGAATCTTTGATGTTATTCAAGGTGTTGTCTTATTTCAAATCAATTTTAATAGTTCATGACCATAACCAAAAAGTTGTAGATCAAAACTAACAAAAATTATTCAACGAACCACATAACACAACCCGCTCAACCAAATTGCAAGAGTAATACAAGATAGTATATGTAATACACCCCTAATGTTTCAGCAATTTTGCTTTCCATTGCAACATAGAACTTGCTACTTTCATAGACAACCAATATACTACAGCATTTGGGAAATGACCCAACTTTGTCATTGAGGGGAGACCTTTTCAACCTTGTGAACCCATCGCTCGAGCCTAAGTTGCTTCAAAGCAGGTCCTTTATCCGGTTTACGTTTCTGTGGGCATTGCCATTTCCCTGTAATCTCAATAGCATTGGATTGTTGAAGATTTGTTGCTTCTGTCAATGCCTTTCTCTTTGCAACATTGCGCTTTTCACATGCCTGTGGAACTGTTCCTGTACTTGTTGAACACTGCAATAATGTCTTTTCTGGTTTCTTCCAAGAATTTTCACCATTTGCTCTGGTGCTACTTTTCTTCCTTGTTGTAACAAAACCATCATTTTCTTTATTTCCAGTACATGCTGACCTGCCTGCCAAGAAGCTTTTAGATAAACCTGTGTTAATGTCAAGTTTCTCAGCTTGGATTTCAACTTTTGATTTCGCTTCTTCTGTACCATTTTTTTGTACCAGATTTGGAGGTCTCATTGCACTTGTATGAGTGTTCAATGACATAAAATGTGCTTCTCCATTACAACCAGGACTTCCACGATTCCGGTTCACCATCTCATTATGCTTGGTTGAACCAAGACTGTGTTGCAGTTCCTTAACTTGCATGCATGGCTGCAAAATCTTTTCCAAATGGGAAGTATTGGCAGTATTTATATTTTTCTTCATTCCATAACTAACATCAAAAGAGCTATTGTGTTCAACACAAACTTCCGGCTGCACAATCTCGGTCTTGGCTTCATCTTTATTTATGACTTTAAAATCAAACCTCTCCTCCACACACCTATTCCCGTCAGAAACCTCTTCGTCGTTTAAAAGACTACATGTATCAAACGCTGAAGACTCGTAATTGTAGCTTGAGAACCAGTTTCTGATATTTGGAGGCTCTGGATTTAAGGGGACAAAAATACACACATGCAATCAGTCTTAGCTAGTTGAAATAAATAAAGAATTGCAGAGAAATGTTTATAACAGCCAAATTATAGATCCTTTGAACAAAAAAGTAATTCTAAAAGAAGCATCAAAAGTACAAACCAGAGAAGAGTGAGCATGAACTGCAAGAATCCATATTCTGTAAAGAAAATTTCAAGCACAAAAAATAATCAGGAAAATAATGTGAATCGCTATTTATAAGCTTTTTTGTTTTTTCAATAGCAAATTAGGAACCATATATAAATAAATAAATAAAGATAAGTCAACAGAGAATACAAACCAAAACAAAGGACGCCATCAGTGCGCTAAAACAAAAAAGGCCGGAGAAAACTAGGAACAACCTAGCGCCAGAAAGCAGCCGAAAGAGTACAACCAAACCACCACGAAAACGAAAGAAGGAGATAGAAACAGAAGCAAGAAAAGAACCGCCAGACCGAGGTGAGAAAAAAGACAGCCAACTCCAATCCAATCACTTCACCAACCACAAGGTCAGCATACCTTTGGAGAGAGTAAGCTGAAGGGAAGAAGACACGAACACATGCCAAACAAAAGGAGGGCAGCTGACCACCCAAGACGCCCCTAAATACTCAACCACTTGAGTGGATTCTACTCCTAGTCCAACAATAAAACCTGGAGCATAGGACCAAACTGATAATCGAAGATAATCGAAGACAAGCATTTCTGTCTAAATAATTTTATTCGACAAGTTCCAGATCAAGACGAGATCTAAAGCCGCTTACTTCCCCTCACATAAACCCAAAAACAACTGAAACACCCCTAAAACCAACCTCGGAGAACCACCCCACCTACCTTATTAGCTTAAATTCTGAGAGCCTAACTTTTATAACATCCTATTAACACCATAGCATGTTTTCCATAGTTCTTTTAGCCAAAACTCTCAGTATTTTCATTAGCATTAGTGTTTCAGATTAATAAAAGAAAAGCGGAGTAAGATATTCACCTTGGTCAAACACCGATCTTCATTACATTGTACTAGCTTCTCTCTAACAGCCTCTTCATCTTGAGCCCCTTCTTGTTCTTCATCTATATGCAGGGATTTGCGTTTTCCAAAAGAGGATTCTTCGAGAGTGAAATTGGAATCCAGATTGGGAGACTCATATTCATAGCTTGAGAACCAATTTCCAACATCAGGAGGCTCTGAAACACAAATCAAAATGATCAAAATTATTCATTCTTAATCGCAATTCAGGCAATTGATTCTAGTACGATATGGATACAAACCAGAAGGACACGAAAGCGACGACATCGACCAAGTTGGAAGCTGAAAGAAATGGAAATGATTGATTTAGTTTTAGAACCACTTTTCCTTTGGAGGTTTTCATCAATTTGTTCACAATTTTGAAATTTTCGCGCTGCAAAAATGGCGCTAGTTTTTCTTTTTGGCTGAAATTGCCTTTCATTTTTTATGTCAAATAGTTTCAACCTCGTCGTCACCCCTAGATCAGTGTGAAAATTTTATTTTTAAGTAAATTTTAGAAAAATGTTTGCCAACAAAAAAATATTAATGGTCTATTATTAATATAAAAATAAATGATTTTTTTATTAAACAATTTAGAGATTTTTAAAAATAAATAAAGTAAAGTTATTATAAAAAATAATTGGTATTTTTAAACTGATTTTTTTCTTCTTGTAAATGATTTTTTTTTTAAATTATAAAAAATTAATGGTCCATTTTACCACTCTTATATCTAGGGTCGGCATTGGGTGCGGACAAGAAGGCCCACAGCCCAGGGCCTCCAAAAAATAGGGACCTCAAAAAAAATTATTTAGGTAGTTATATAACCGGCTCGGTCAATAATAGATCACTAAAGAAAAATATCTTAACCAAATTCTAAAATAATAGGCTCAATAATAGTGCAGCAAAACAAAATCAATAATTATTATTAAAAAATAGAAATTATCTCAATATTAATTAGTCTTTAGGTTTTCCAATAGCCAACAATATGGTTTAGTCAATATCTCAATAATTTATCTTTTTATTCACACCTCAGACATCACATTCTCTTATTTGAAATTTTCTCACTTTTTCGTCAAATACTTCGTAAATTTTGTAATTTTTTTCTTAATATCTATTATTATGCATACATAATTTAATTTGTGAAGTTAAATTAACTTCCAACTTAATCGAAATTGTCACTCTATGCTTGTCTTATGTCAATTAAGAAAACAATATCAAAAATTTGCCATCATAAACTAATTTACTTTAACCTACCTTTTTGCACTTTTATAATTTTTGTAATCATTACTCATATTATAAAATAAGAACGCTACCATCTCTTTATTATCTATGTGGTATTTTATTTTCATTGGGTGGTGTTAGATTTAAAATAATCGATTCGGATTAAGAAATAACTTATTCTAAAAATGTTCATTTGATCTTTCTAAACTTAATTAATTAGATATTACATATATGTGTAATTTGTGTGATTTTATTTATTAATTATTTCTTAATTTTTTTAATTTATCGATTCAATTTCAATGATGCGGAATTTATCAGTTCAACTTCAACGTTGCGTGATTGATCAATTTCATTTCAGGTTCTAAAATTATTTTTTATTATTTCCCTATGCCTCCTAAATTGCCTCATAAGATTAGAAAGTTTTATTATGGATGTGAGAAGCGTAAGAAAAATAAAAGACTTGATGATCTAACTCAATCTCAATCAGGAGCTCTTGATAAATTTATTATAAAAGAACCACAAATTTCTGTTGAAAATCAGAATGTTGATGTTGGAATTATTGAAAATATGAAGGAAAATATTAATGTTAATGCTACCGGAAATGATAGTTTAGATGCTGAAAATATAGAGGAAAATGCTAACGTTAATGATATTGAAAATGATAATTTAGATGATACAAATGTTGATAATGCTAATGAAAATGGTGAATATATATATATATATATATATATATATATATATATATATATATATATATATATATATATATATATATATATATATATATATATATTTGATCTAGCAATATGATATTCTCTTGAGTCTAAAATGATTGATTTATTAGCAACAAAAGATCCTAAAAGAGTTGTGTCTATTGTGAAGGATCCTAAAGATAAATCATCTAGATGTTTTACGGCTAATTTGTATACTAGAATTTTACCAAATTGAGAGAAATGTGGTAGAGATTGGTTTGTTTATTCAAAAAAGCTTGATAGAGTATTTTGTTTTTGTTGTAAAAAATTTAAAAGAGGGATTGGTATAAGTCAATTACCAAATGAGGATTTTTGTACTTGAAAACATGTTGGTGAAAGACTTAGAAAGCATGAGGCGAGCATGGAACATGTTCACAATATGACTACTTGGTATGAGTTGCATAAAAGAATGCAAAATTTTCAAACTATTGATAAATCAACTCAAATGTTGATTGAGAAAGAAAATGAGCACTGGAAAATGTTTTAAAAAGAATTATTTCAATAGTGAAATTTCATGCTAAACATAATTTGGCCTTTGTGGTTCGAATGAGAAATTGTACCAAAATATCAATGAGAATTTTTTAGGCTTAATTGAAATGTTAGCTGAGTTTGACCCAATTGTCCAAGAACAAGTTAAACGTATTATAGATGATAATGTTCATGTTCACTTTCTTGGGCAAAAAGTTCAAAACGGGTTAATACTTTTGCTTGCTTCTGCAATTAAAAATGAAATTATTAGAAAAATCAAACAAGCAAAGCATTTCTCAGTGATACTTGATCTCCTGAAGTTAGTCACCAAGAGCAAATATTTTTTATAGTACGATATGTGGATGTTTCTTCAAATTTTGTTAGTGTTGAAGACTCTTTTTTAGGATTTTTTAATGTGAATGAAACAACTGGTCAAGGATTTTTTGATGTTTTACAAGATGAATTGAAAATTCCGGATCTTTACATATTTGATGTGCGAGGACAAGGTTATGATAATGGGTCAAATATAAAAGGAAAATATCAAGGTGTACAAAAGAAATTTTTAGACATAAATCCAATAGCCATTTATACTCATTGTGCTTGTCATTGTCTTAATTTGACGTTGTGTGATATGACTAACTCTTATCCTAAAGCTAAAGATTTTTTTTGGAGTTGTTCAACGTATTTATATTATTTTTTATAATTCTACTAAGAGATAGCAAATTTTGAAAGATAATGTAAAATGGTTGACTCCAAAATTATTGTCATTCACTCGTTGGGAGAGTCATGTAGATAGTGTCAAAGCTATTAAAACTCAAATGTCATATTTTAGATAAGCTTTACTTGAAGTGTCAAAAAATAATCTTGATTCTAAAATTCAAAGTCAAGTTAAATCCTTAGCAACAAATGAATTTGGTGATTTTAAGTTTTTAATGTCAATAATTATTTGGTTTGAAATATTATTCGCAATTAATATGGTTAGCAAGCTCTTACTATCAAGGGGTATGGTTATTGATGTTGCTATGAAAAAAATAAAGGGGTTGATTTCATTTTTTAAGGAATATAGAGAAACCAGTTTTAAAAATGTCTTGAATTATGCTACAAAAATTGCCCTTGAATTGAATATTGATCCAGTATTTCCTCAAAGGCGTATAATTCGAAGAAAAAGACAGTTTGATGAGAATTTAAATACCCCACCAATCGAGCTATCTGAAAATGAATTTTTTAGACTTAATTATTTTCTTTATCTTGTTGATCAAGCTATTGTATCTCTTAATAAGAGAGTTACGCAGTACCAATAATACGAAAGTGTTATTGGTTTCTTATTTACTTCTCAAAATTTACAATTATTGGACAATGCAACTTTAGAGTCTTGTTGTAGTCATTTTGAAGAGACATTGAAACATAATGAGCAATGTGATATTGATGGGAAAGAATTATGTATGGAGTTAAGGTTATTAAGATATATATTTCCTGTAGGAAATATTGGACATATTGATATATTGAGATTTTTGAAAGGCATGGATTTTTTTTCCTAATACACTAATTGCATATAGAATTTTATTGACTATTCCTGTGGCAATTGACTCGGCAGAAAGAAGTTTTCAAAATTGAAGTTGTTGAAGTCTTCCTTGTGGTCTACCATGTTACAAGAAAGGCTTAATGGATTAGCATTGATAGCAATTGAGAATCATTTGTTTGATAATATAGAGTATGAAGACTTGATTGAAGAAATTGCTTCAAAAAATGCTAGAAGAGAGACTTTTTTTAAGTAGCTAGATGGTATTTTTGATAATATTGAATAGAATATGTCTTTTTTAATGTTAGTTACATGGATAAAAGACTACTTTTGATGTTGTTGATGTTATTTACAATTTAAATAGATGATTTTTTTTATTTCTTGTTTGTTAGGGGTCCATTTTTTTATTTGTCTCATGCCTCTAAAAAGTCAAGACTGACTCTGCCTATATCTAACATCAACTTAAATTGAAATTGTAAGATGCTCTCTGAGTTTTTAAGAATACCGAAGTCATTTGATTTTGTTCTTCTTAAATAGTTATGAAGTGCAAAACAAACCTATATGATAGTCATTTGAGTTTAAAGCTTGAAATTAAGAATTTCTTGTAATACTTTCTACGTGGTTTTGATCACATCAAAAATTCTTTTAATCACACTTCTCAAACTAAAATGATAATAATTAAAGATTTAATTTATTGATCTGGATCCTGGGATTGATTATATGCACGTGAGGCTTAATTTATATAATCAATGTGCGCGAGGCTTAATCTATTAATCAATCCTAGAGGCTTAAAGGTTTAATATGCAAGATGATACATTGCATTCTTGTATGGTCCTAAGAAACCTTTAAGTGTCAAATATCCTAAATCTAAAAGATATTATTTATCAATGTATAATGCATAATTTCAAGAAAAACTTATTATTTTAAGGTCTTAAAGAGTGTCCCTAGGACACTAGTTAACATTTCCCTAAAACAAGAATATAAAAATGATTATTATACAAATAAAAATATTTAAAGGTATTTAAAACTGACCTTTTGGAGGTGTTCCATTCTGGAACCAGAATTGTGCATGATTGATAACGATGAACTCCAAATATGGTGTTGCGGATCTCCGATCTGGTGACACGGGGTAGACCTGCAAGACTAGCACTCTAACGTCTAAGTCAGTTATAAATTCCAAGATGAGTGAAGTAAAATTATGTTATCATAAAATTTCCTTTAAGCCTCGCGTCCATTGATTATATATGTTGGATAATTTTGATTGGGTTTTGTGTGGTTAGGCTGAATGTTTGGATCTTTCCTGTATTGGGTCTTTGGCTGGTCCTGAACAGGAGGATAAGGAAATTGCAAATTGAATTTACGAAGAGTATCTTTAAGAATCTTGGAATCATGAACGCATTCTTTCATCCACTCGATGTAGAAGTAAAACACATATTAAAATTACAAAGTCATCACATTAGTACTTGTATGTCATTCCTATTAAACAAAGGAGTTTGTTTCTCTATTGAGATGTGTATTTTAATATGTGTGTCATTGCCCCTATATATTTTTTAATGTAAGACCAATATCGATTATCATCTCTAATATATTGAGAAGAGGAGTTAATAGGATAAATAGGCTTAATTATTTTTTTTCCCAACTTTCATATGGATCTTAAAACTTTGTTGAAGTTTTTATGAACGGTTTCACCAGAATAATAAAACCGCTCATGAGAATTTCTATGTGAGCAAGATTGTCATATCATATATAAGAATATCCTAACACTTCCCTCTACTCCAATATGTTTAGTAGATGTCAATTCAAAATTATCGGTTAACTCGCATACTAAACCCTAAAACACTTGTTTCCTCATCTGAATTTGCACAAAAAACTTGTTATCATTTTTTATTATCAATTATGTATACCATTTGTGACCGGAGATAATTGAAGTAGTTTTATTTTCTTTGACATTGTATTTAAGACATGGTTTGTAATCATTAACAAACCACAACCATTGCAATATGAAGTTGATTTCTATTATTGTATTGGACTTTAATATCCATTTTAGAAAGTAGTAACACTCTCATTTAAACTATCATTTCAACTCTCATCCAAACTCTCATATAGGTTGTCACTCATCCTTAGACAAAAAATAAAATCATAAATGTTTGGGTAGTTAAGATACACGACACCATAAAGTAATAAATTAATTTAACACAATAATGGTAAGTAAATTAATACAGCGGTAAAAATCTAGAGGAAATAAAAATTGAAAATCAATTATTCTAACAAGTCAATAATGACTTTTTTGTATAGTATCAAAATCATAGACTAATTGTGACAAACATCATATTACACCAATCTAATAAAAACATAACAGTTCCAACTAGTAATGGTTTTTTCAAAAAAGCATATAATCCTATCAACGATCATGCAGAAATCTTTTTTCGGGATAAATGTCTAGCCAATCAAGAGTCATATCAGCATGTTGTTATCCTTTTACTACGGATAAAATTTCATCCAACATTTTTAAACCTTTTGCATAACTAATGTTGTATTCTAGAGTCCTCGTTGGCTATGGCTAAACCCGTCGAGTATATGATTAATGGATCATTGAAGTTTCTCTGTTGCCCCGATTTTCTCTCCTTTCTCTAAACAAACTATTTTTTGGAAGAACTTGGTGTTTTGTTGTTTTGTACTTTATTTTAAACTTCAAAACTATTTGCATTTCCTTCATCATCATTAATTTTGTTATTCTCACAATTGTCTTCAAAAACACATTTTGATCCTTCACAAGGTAATTGATCTTAAAATGGTTTGTAAAGGGCAAACAAATTAGCTATTGCATCCTTGAGATATTTATCTAGCAAGTCAATAAACTTAGGTCCTCTATGTTTCCATTTAAAATTATTTGGATCCTTCTGAAAAATAAATAAACATTCAAAACAATTATCATAGGAAAAATCCATGTAATTAATAAAATACTATTATAGCATACAATGACACAACCATACCTTACTATTTTCTACCCACTAATCATCGTCGGTCAAGATAGTTTTTTTTTCATGATCCCATCACACTTCGGTTTGTTTACCCATTAACCTAACAAATGATGGTAGCTATATTTTCAATGTATCTCATCTATTTTTTAGTTTAGTGCGATCATAAGCATATTCAGTTTTCTTTTGAATTTTTTATTAATATCCAGTTGTCTTGATTATTACTCGCTTCTATTTCTTCAATGATTCCAAGTATTGTTCTTCTCTATTGAAGGAATTGACACTCAACAAGTAAGTTATCATAAGAGATAATCGTTCCTGGTGAATCCATGGCTTTGGAAACCTTGTCTAGAACCTTGAAGTCGATGGTTATGTAGTATGACTCTGGGAGATGTATTTCTCGTGGGGTCGATACGAGAACCTCACCTAGAAGAGATTCCCTTGAAGGAATTGACGCCCGACAAATAAGTTGACGTAAGTGGCAATCATTCTTGGCGAATCCACGAGTATAGGAACTTTTGTAAACTCTAGATCATACATGGTGAGAACCATATATGAACAAAGCAATCAGTTTCATCCATACTCGAAAGCCATGTACCTATAAAAAAAAATACATGGCATCACATGCATTCATTCACATAGTATTGCATCTGCATTCATCAACATGCATACTACTCCACAAGAAAAAAAAACTCATTATGCCTTTGTCTATAACCAGCCATCTAATTTTCCCACACGCATATCGGATTTGAAGCAGCTCTTGAAGGATCATGGATCCGGTGGAGCAAAACCAGGCAGCGTTAAGAGAAGACGCCAACTTGATGAAAAACAAGTTAGACCAACTTGTGGAGGCCTTAATCCTTGTTAAAGAGATAAGACAACATTCAACGGACTGTAGTAACTGAAAATGTCATTCAACCTCAAGTGAATGATTGTGCCCAACCTCAGCTTGTTTGGATCCCGATTGAGACCTTTGATATATAAGAGCATTTCATTATCCGAGATGGACATTCCTCACCTCATTATGCTAATGAGTATCATAATTTTTCATCCTCAACGCCCAATTCCAAAAGGGCAAACACAATGGTGAATGTCAATGACCCACAAGTTGTTAAGGTTGCTGAAAGATATTGCGTGTTGGTTGAAAGACTTAAATCTATATAAGGGCATTATGCTTTCGATATGGATACTTTAGACATGTGCTTAGTGCCGGACGTGATAATACCTCATAAGTTCAAGACACCGGATTTTTAAAAGTACAAAGGGGTTAGTTGTCCAAAGATTCATTTGACAATGTATTGTCGGAAGATGGTCGGGTACTCTCACAATGACAAGTTGCTCATCCATTATTTTCAAGACAGACTCAATAGAGCGTCATTTGAATGGTATATGCAAATAAATCAAAGCCACATCCATACCTGGAAAGACTTGGCTATGGCATTCTTGAAGCATTACCAATACAACACGGGTATGGCTCCGAACTGTACTTAATTGCAAAATCTTACTCAAATGAGTGATAATTCGTTTAAAGAGTGTGCCCAAAGATGGAGAGAGATGGATGCTCGCATTCAACCATCACTATTAGAGAAATAATTGGTTGACATGTTTATGGATACCCTGTAGAGCTCATACTTTGAAATGATGATAGACAATGCATATCGGGCTTCTCGGGCCTGATAAAAATTGGGGAACGCATTGAGAGTGGCCTCACAAGAGAAAAAAATCTAATGCACCTCGAGTAGCCAGACTGTTGAGAATGAATCTTTTAGAAATTCCCAAAAGGAAGAAGAGGATGAAACTAATTCAATCGAGGAAACTCACCAAGCTCCACAAGCTCCGCCTTCGATGCTCTATTATCAGCATCTATATGTAGCGACTATTCAATGCCATCAACCATTACCTCTCAGTCTCAATACCAACAACCATGGGTAGTACAACAGAATCATCCATTTAAGATTCCACGTCAACATCAACATCAGAATCAACGAGCTCGAAATCCAAACAATCAACATCGGCGTCAGTATCAACGCAAACCTCCAAACCAGAAGGAATGAGAGACTCTCGTATTGACCCAATCCCAATGATGTACAGTCAATTATGGTCTCAGTTGGTCCAAAGCTCGTCGATAGCTCCTAGAGAGATTAGACCCATAAAGTTTCCATTTCCTCATTGGTACAACCCATATGTCCAATGTGAGTTCGATGATGAAGTAGTGGGGCACTCAATTGACGAGTGTAAGGTCTTCAAATAAGAGGTGCAAGAGATGATCTACAAAAGGTGATTGACTTTTGGAGAGGGTCATAATATGGTGAATGACACCTTACCTTGATGAACACGAAGACTTCGGGAAGCACCCCTAAAAGCCAGTGGATTAGACAAGGAAGCCCATCATCAACGTTAGGAATCATTTGACTATTTCAGCATTTCGTTTGTATTTTATTTGCATGTTGTACACTTATTTTATTTTAAGCATTGTTGTTTTCTTTTAATGGTAATATTAATGAAGTGATCATGCATTTTATGAATCAGTCATTTCGCATTCACTCGTTTCCATTTATATAAAAAAAACAAAAAATTCTCTCATTCACATTCTTTATCAAACTGTTGTTTAGCAAAGATTGGAGGGAGGATGATGAAAACGAAATACCTAAAATTGTTGTGGTATACTACCAAATAAAACTTTGTTGATGATATGAGACGTTGTTTCAAATCCCCAAACACCGAAGAGATAAGGAGTTAATCCCTAGTCAACCCCTATGAGCCTAGAAGTTAGGGTTTCTTTTGGAATTAAAAACCCTTACGCTTAAGCAGAGGAAAGTTAGTTTTGTGTATATATTTTGACTATGCATTCCACCTTCAAGAGAATCAGTCTCTATATACACTCTCCAATAAGAGATTCAACCACATGCTCTTCTTCGCACACGTCTGTCGCAACCTGCGAAAAAAACAACCGGCGAAAAAGGAAAATGACAGAAGAGTCGCCATCGTGCGTTATTTATCCCAAAGGAGGGAAAGGAAACACTCGAAGTAAACCTGAAGAAAAAGGAAAGGAAAAGACAAGGTCTCGCAACCAAATCTTGGGTTCGGGAGTCGATTATGTGAAGGGAAGGTATTAGCACCCCTACGCATCCGTAGTACTCTACGGGATCCACTCTTGTTGTTCTTGTCTAAAGGGTGTGTGTTTATCTAATGTACTATTTACTAAAAGAGAGGGTCAAAAGAAAATGACTCACACGGATGCCGCATCCACTGCATACGTATCTCATCTGAACATGAGAATCAGAGTCTTCGTAGCTCGACTACCTATGGGCTAAAGAGGAGTGTGCTCGCTAAGACATCGCGTCTTATGCCTACGTATCTCATTTGGAATGAGAATCAGAGCAAAACATAGTTCAGCTAACTACGGGAACAAAAGTCTCGATTGCAACTAGGGCAAGAGAAAGGGAAGGTCTCGATCGCAACGAGGGCGAGAGAAAAGAATTGCAACGAGGGCGAAAGCAAACAAGGATTAGTTGTTAGTCGTCAGTCAAAAAAGGAAAGAAAGAACTCGGCAAGACATCGCATCTCGTGCCTACATATCTCATCTGGAATGAGAATCAGAGTCGTCGTAGTTCGACTAACTAGGGGTTTCCATATGAACATGGACTTACAAAGGAGGACACCAGTTGTGTCAAAGGAGAGTGGGCAATGTGTTCACGTCCTAGCAGCAGGTGTCGCAGCTCGCTGAATCGAGTCTTAGGCAGTTACCTCTTTGCAATAGAACGGACTGACATGCCACAGGATCAGAGACGCACGGAAGGTCTAAAAAAAAGGGGAAGCTCTGCCCTAGAGTTGTCATGCAATGTGGACCTATGTGTTAGGATTTACAAATGGGAACATCTACCTAATGTTAGCGTGCAAAGAATGAGGGAATTCTACCTATGTTATCATACAAAAGAATAAGGGAATTCTACCTATGTTATCATGCAAAATAATAAGGGAATTCTACCTATGTTATCATACAAAGGGTTCTACCTAAGGGGTGCTACCTAAACGGAATAAGAATCGACGGATGGAGCAAGGAAAGGAACCAGGGATAAAGGTAGATGGCGATGCATGAAGCAATCGACTTACAGGTGGTAGATGGCGATGCCAAAAGCAATCGACTTACAAGAGATATGGCGATGCATGAGGCAATCGACTTACAAAAGGATGGATGAATACGTGCTGGTTCTGTTAAGTTTTGAAAATGATTACTCGACGTTGGATCGAGGTTTTGATCTTGTTTTGAAATGGTTATCGGATGTTCGTTTTAATTATTGTATTAACAGATGAATAAAGAATGAAAGAATAAATATTATACACTTCATGGGAGAGGGGTACATTTATTATGAATGGGGATTGTCATGGCAATCAGACAATAGAAATATATGCCTCATACACCATACAAGTAGGCCACAGTTATTAATCAGATATATAAACAAGTATATGATCAAATCAAATAATCAAATAATGAAATGATGAATCATTAGACAATACATGAGAAGTATAAACATGTTAAGCAATCAAACAATAGAGGCATGAATGAAAGAAACAAGTATAAAAAATATCAGATGAATCAGACAGGTGAAACTATGCACACAAAGGATCACTGAATAATTTAATCCGGAAATGATGCAAGGATCAAATAAAATCAAGATGAAAATCCTCTAATACATGGCATATGAGATGAACAAGGGAGGATCAAAAGATCTCTTCAATTGCTCTAAGCAATCCCTTAAGTCAAACATAAATCATAGAAAAGTCAATTGTAAAGTCAAGTCAACTTAAAAAATATCAAATAAATAGTAAATTCATCACAAAAATTATGAAAAATTAAACTAAGTAAGGTAGGGTCAGGACATCATCATCCCCCAAAAAGATTTCAAAAATAATGAAAATTAGTGTATAAATTAATTGAAATAAAACAGAAGTCAAATGAAAAGTCAACCAAGCAAACTAGGTCAAAAATAAATCCAAAATAAATTGAAAATGGGAAATAAAATTCCAATAAAAGGTCAGGTTGACCATGAGACATTGGTCAACCCTCATCCCAAAAATCAAAACCTAAAAATAATTCTAAGTCATGAAAATAAAATTAATGAAAAAAAGTGTGTTAAAATGGCCTATTTGAAACAAATAATCGAAATAAAATATTAGCATTAAATAAAAACGAAAATTAAAATTAAAATAAATTAAATAAAACATTAAAGAATGTAAAAAATATTTTTTGATATTTTTATGACTAAATAAAATATTTTTATTATTTAAAATGAAAACAGAAAAAATAAAATGAATTTTAAAAAAGGATTGGAAATAAAATGAAAATGAAATGATGATGGGCCAGGCGAATGGAGGTGTTGATAGCATGTGGAGCGCAGGCCTGGTCCAGCAGGATTAAATTAAGTGTGACATACAAAAAATAATGTACATTTAAATAAGTTATGTGAACGTTGCCTCAATTGGTCCACTCCAACTTAAATCACAAAATGACAAAAAAAGACATGGACGGTTGCGATTAAAGCCAGGCGCGGATGATCCAGCGGTGTACATGAAGCCGCGTGTCATCTCTTCATGGAATGAAGAAAAAACAGCCATGCATGCAAAAAAACAAACGAAAAAACGCAGCACATTTCTTCCATTTTCAAACCAACATAACTCAAGCTACAGGGCTCCAAATGAGATGATGTAAAAATCAAAGTTCAAGTATGGAACATGTAAAACACAATGGTGCTTTGTTTCATGAAAAATAATGACTTAAACATGTAAAAAAGCGAACAACAAGGGGGCTTCATGCACCCGGATTCAACAAAAAATAATGTTACAAAATTAAAGTTAAAAGCAATGTCTCATGTTGAAGGGTTCATAAGCATGCATAGCATAGTATTAACAACAAAAATTAGCACGAAACAAGCATGACATAGTGAAAATAGCATGAAGTAAGCATGGAATAAATGAAAAAAAATAACATGAAGTATGGATAACATGATGAGCAACATGGATATATGGTCATGAAAATGGAGAAGTAAAGGTACCTAGTGGATGCAGGGTCCACTGCCCCTTGAAGATGGAAGGATGGAAGGAAAAAGAGGTGCTTTGCAAACTTGTGAAATGGAAATGGAATGAGATGGATTTCTTGCTCCTTGCCTTGCTTGCTCTGAACTTTTGCAGCCACTATTTTTCAGATTAGGGTTTAGAATTTTTAAGTATGTAGGGTTTTGAGTGTTAATGGGCTTGAAGTATTTGTTTTGGTTCATGACAAAATGATGTAAAAAAGTGGGGGTGGTATGAGCAAGTTCTAAATGTAGCAAAGCTTAAGTGAGTGAACATAAAGCAAATGGCCAAATGAGATAAAGGCAAGGGCTGGTCAATTTTGTGGTCTGACTGGTTTTCTTGTGCAGCATAAAAACAAACCAAGTAGGTGACTTTGAGGCTTTATATCTTGATGGATACATGTCCACATTGCAAGGCAATGCAAACAGTAGAAAGAGGGCATGGAGCTTGACATCTTTCATTTTGAACACAAATTGAAATGATGAGTGGAAAGAGGTGAAAAATGGCCATAAAGTTCAGGTTCCATAGCTGCAAAATGGTTGGGCCAGTTTGGCCTAAATGCTGTCAAAAAATTCAGTCTATGATACCAACTTTAGATGAGTGTATCTTTCAAACCAATGATCCAAATGGGATGATTCCAAAAGGATGTGAAATAGGACATAGCAAGGTACAACTGTCATGAAGAAAGTATTTTCAAAAGATGCCTTGAAGTGCAAGAAAACTGGCCATAAAGTCTTGACAAATTTTGGACTTAGAAAATTTTCCAAGTGTTCTAAAATGATGTCCCGTTTTGACCAAGCATAACTTTCTCAATTTTAATCCAAATGAAACAAACTTTATATCTCTAGAAAGATTGGAACAAGAGGAACAACTTTTATGTTGGAGAAAGTTTCAAATGGAGATTTAATATTGATGGAATATAGGCTTAAAGTGGGTGCAAAAACCATAAAAACTTGCCTTAAATGGAAAGTCAACTATTTCCAAATTTAGTAACTTTTCCAACTCCTGATTAAATGATGAATCCATGATCCAACCTTGATCAAATTTCACATGTAGGCTCCCTTAGGCATGAATTTTGAGATTCCACCTTCAAAATGTCAGGAGTTGACTTTTCTGCCCCCACAGTTGACTTTTCTCAAACTGTCTGATTTCTGATTCCATTGATCAATTGAAGCACCTCTGGCTCAAATAAAAAGCTGATTTTTTGTATGTAGACCCTTGTGGACATATATAAGGCCATGGAAAAGAGTTTCACCCAAGGAATCAGAAATAAACCGATTTTATACCAAACCCTAGTTTTAGGGCAAAACTGATCAGGGACTGATTGCACTGATTGCCAATGGATCTTTCTGAGATGATTGTGGATCTTTCTTGGCCAAGATGCCTCTCTAATCATGACATGAATGATCCCCCCTTTCTTCCAACCAAACCTTGCCTGTTGCAGATAGCCATGAAACCCTGATTTCTGATTAAATCTAGATGCACACTCTGAGAGCTTTGAATCTTCCACTGATGAACTGGGGACCATAATAAGACATATGGAACCCCTTGAGACTTGTATATTTGGAGAATGAAGTCCAATTCTCAGTCTTGCTTTGTGTGGGCTCCTTCTGGTAAGGAGTGATCAATTAAACCCTGATTTCCCAAGTCACTGATGCAGTATGCAATGAGTATGACCCAGTATGATGCTAATGCAATGTGAAACCCAATCCCATGCTTCCAAGAAAAATGAAGGGTAAATTTTGGGGTATTACAACGTCATGAAATGTCAAAGAAATCATGAAAAATATAAGGTTACGTCGGTTTTTCCTCAATAATCAATAACATGGAAGTCGCAAGCCTTTTCAAAACAAAAGGAACAAGTTCCATGAAAGTTGTTCCCCAAAAAAAATTCGCTAAATCGAACACACAAAAGAAACGACTTAGACAAAAATCAGGGCATCCCGGTGGACCAAAAGCTTCAAAGAAGCGGTTCAGGAAAGAATCAGGGATAAAAGTCAAAAAGAGTCACTAAAATCCTTAATAAAAAAAACAAGATTAGGTGGCTACCATATCAAGAATCAAAGGGTCTCCGAAATTTTTGACAAAAATCGAATTTTGCGACTACCAAATAAAAGAAGGTGACTTCCACCTCAAGAAAAAAACTTATTAGTTCTCAAACCTTCATATCTTAACCTCCAAAACCCTTTTGGGAATTGAATGTGTGTGTCAAATTAAATGAATGTAGAACTGGATATTATCAAGGAGAATAGGTGGGTTAAAATTAAATTTCGAGCCTTATATACTTTTATTTCAAAAAAAACGTGAACTATGCCACATTACAACCCTTAAAAGACCTAATTGAAGTAAAGTTTATTTTGAAAGTAGACTATAACAAGGTTGCATTAAACTTACTCCAAAGATGTTTTGTCTAATCATTTGTTTTGATATCATGTTCTCGCATTTCTATTTTCACACTTTTAATGTCTAGATCAACCTTGTATTCTGATCATTGACTTATTCACTACATTTCACCAAAATGATCTCAATAATGATTTTGATTTCAAAACCTGAGTGAGCGTTACATTAGAATTACCATCTTAAAGGAACAATTTTATCTGCAACTCAGTAATTAGTATTGAGGAAGTTCCAGTAATATGTAGTCAGTTGAGGAACTTGATCATGTGAAGGTAGTTTCGTCAGGGGGAAATCACTTTAAGAATTGATCACATCAGAAGAAGATCGCCTCAAGACCTTGTTGAGAAGGGGAAATTTTCCTAATGATCGGTCAACTTCGAGGAAAACCACTCCAAGACTCGGTTATCCAAGGAAAAATATTTTCAAAGGCTCATACTAAGGCAAGCCACCTCTAGAGCACAATGAAGTCGTCTCTAAAGGTTGTTCAATCAGAAGTAAATTGTTCCCATAATTGGTTAATCAATGGCAAACCGCTTTAAGGTCCAAAATACTAGGGTAAGCCATATTAGGTCATATTATGGCGTAGCTGTTTCCAAACTCATATTGAGGCAAATACCTTCAAAGACCCAACAGACTGAGGTAGGATAGACTGTATAAGAGAAAGTCTTCTCCATATGTTCAAACTGGTCAAGAAAAAGTCTTATAATGCATCAACAACTGTTGAGTTTGAAATAGTGTTGGGAAATCATGCTAGCACAACATCCCATAACCTTTTGACAAGAGACATTTCTACAAAAGAATCCTTCCATCCATCCTTGTCATAGGGACACTTTTGATAACCCTAAAGTCATTACATAAATCATTGTAATGCATTGATCATGTCGCTTCACTCTAGCATCATGTCATGCATAACATCGTATTCATTTAGAATATTCCCATAGCATGAAGCCTTGAAAAATGAACATGAACAATCAAAGTTCAATTGTTATTGGCACGTCTCAAAAGTCAAATTGTTATTGGCACCACCAAAAAGTCCAATTACTATTGGCATTTCTCAAAAGTCAAACCTTGATTGGCATCTTTCAAAGTCCAACCTCGTTTGGCATATCTTAAAAGTCCAATGCCAATTGACACACATACATGCATTAATCAATCGTTACATTTCATGCATCATTGCATGTGTAGTATACCCATAAGTGTGGAACACTACACCGGGTAACCATAACATTTCATGCATCAATCAAAATGCACATCACAAAACATATTCAATCATAAATATGTCATAAACCATGTTTCATGTGCATCTGAAGACAATCATCATTGCCATCAGTGATCTACCATATGCTCTTCCACTGAATCTCGACAATAGATTCCCTGGTTAATCTCGGTAGAAGATTTCCCATCCAAACCTCGGCAGAAGGTGTCTCCTAAGTGAATCTCGGAAGTAGATTCCCTGGTTAATCTTGACATAATATTTATCAGTTAAACCTCGACATAAGGTATATTCATCATTAAATATCGGTAGAATATTTCTTAGTAAACCTCAGAAGAAGGTGTTTTTCAGCATTTGAATATCGGCATTAGATTCCCTGGTTAATCGCAGCAGTTGATTTCCAAGTTAAACCTCAACATAAGGTATATTTCCCCAACAAAATATCGACAATAGATTCTCTGGTTAATCTCGGCAGAAGATTTCCCAATAGACATCGGCAATAGGTATTTTCTCAACAAAACCTCAGCAATAGGTATCTCCCAACGAGTCTCGGCAATAGACTCCCTAGTGAGTTTCTTTTGAATCTTCCACATGGAACTTCGACATTAGTATTCCCCATCCTAACTTCTTTGGAAGATTACTATCGAAAAACATACATCACTTATCACCTAGCCTACCAGTGCAAGCGGTTGGAGTAATTGATCACCTCTCTCTTAGTGAATCCACCTTGCATTTCCATTCACCAATAAAGGTATCTCTCCAAGCCACATTTCATCTCATATCACATCATATCTCCAACAAAATAAGAAAAAAAATATCCCATAAACTTATAACAGAGCATTTCATAACATCTCAAATCATTTTATTTCATTTCATCAAGGGACAAAATTTGGGTCTTTAGTATTTAGTAATCTCCCACCACGATCATATGAAGAGTTACATTCTTCATATTCTCAAGTGCAAATCAAAAGCTTGACCCAACATCAAACTTTTTTCTCAAATAAAATCAAAATGACTAACTTAAGCAACTTTGACCATTTTCAAATAAAGAAAGAAAAATACTATTTGGGTGTAAGGTCCAGTCATAGTCTTGAGTGTTAGACCCAAGTTGTAAGAGCTCGCAAGTCCTAAAAACTTGTCTTCCAACCCAAAAATTCAAATATGCACTCCTTTCACAATAAATTGGATGAAAAAGACTACCTAAGTGTAAGGTCCAATCATAGTCCCAAATACTAGGTCCAACTTGTAAGAGCTTGCAATCCAAAGTGTTTGTCTTCCATTCAAAACACTTGTAAATATTCCAAACCTTTTTCATAATAAAATTGGAAGAAAAGGACTACCTGGTGTAAGGTCCATCCATAGTCCCGAGTATTAGACCCAAATTGTAAGAGCTTGCAAGTCTTAAATACTCGTTTTCCAACTCAAAAACAATCCAACACATACAAACCATTTTGCCTCTTGGTATAACTTCAAACTCTTTTTTTAAAAACGAAAGATGTTTTGTCCCGAGATGATGCAAAATAACGCTTAGTCCACATATGTGTGAGTGAACTACGTGAAGTTTTTCCCGCGAATGTTGATATTAGATATCCATTTTATTGTGATTCAAGTGTCCCCTCCTTCAACTGTTTTGGGTAACCAATGTTTTTCCATCGACCTACAAACAAACATTTTCTACCAAGAACTACGTAACTTTGAGTTCTCAATCACACTCGAAGGTACGTAGGAGTAAGACCCGCAATCTTGTCATGCACATTAATAAAATAAACTTTTTGCAACCCCTTTTCTTTTTCTTTTCAAACTCTTAATAACTCGAAGTAAGCCAAACATTTTTAAGCTAACACTTATACGCAAAACTAATTAAACGGTTCCCGTTAAGTATAACGGACGTGAGAGGTGCTAATACATTCCCCTCACGTAATCGACTCCCAAACTCGATTTAGTTGTGATGACCATATCATTATCATCTTTTTAAGGTTTTTATCGATATTTTCCCTTTTGCTTTTTAGGAATGAATAAAGCTCACCGACGACTCTATTAGTCATTCATGAGTGTGCGACGCGCTCACAAGTTTCGTATTTTTTTCGAGATGAAAAGAGATGTACCAGTTAGATATGACAATGTCAGTGCCACAAACCTCACCAAAAACCCAATACTTCATTCTCGAGCTAAACACATCGATGTTAAGCACCACTTTATTAGAGATCATATTGAAAAAGAGGAATGTATACTTGAATTTATAGACTTTTACTAAACTGCTTCCAAAAGAAAAGTTATTTTTCATAAGAACTGAAGTAGGAATTTTAAACTAATCATGCATGAACTAATAAATGTGAATCTGTGTGTTTATGTTTGCATCATGTTTGTCTATTGACAAAAGGGGAGAAATATGCTCTCAGAGGAGTATGATATACTCTCTATTTTACTCAGGGGATGTTTAATTACTCCATATTATATATTTAATGCTCCTTTACCACCTCTGTTGAGAGATGTGTTGTCATCATCTAAATGGGGGAGAGTATGGATCTATGTGCTTACAGGTAATAAAAATCACCATCTGTAGATTTGATGATGACAACGCATGATAATATCATTCAACATTGATGATAACCAAAGCATCTTATAAGAGAACTCGAGATCAAGTGCTTATACATTCAAATACTGTATAGAAAAGTCTTGAAACTACTATAGGTGAAAGATGTAAAAATTCGTCACGTCATGTCTGCCAACCTATCTAAGTGAACCGAGTATTGTAAAAGTAAGGTAATAGATTAAGAGTACTAAGGCAACTCACACACATACTTTAAAATATTTTTCTACCTTGAAAATTATTTTCTAAATCAAGACCAATTGATTAAAAAGCTATCCAAATATTTTCTTAATAATCTAATCGATTGGAAAGATGTGTCAATCGATTAGCAAAACTTTTTAATTTGTCCAGTCGATTAGGAAACTTATGCAATCGATTAGAAGAAGAATAATAGATTATATAATCAACAAGTATAGTGTAACACCCCATATAATATATGTTGATTCTAAGTGTTGGCAGCAATTTTGGTAAAACAAAGAGTGTTCACAAGATGTCTTGTGTGATGTCTTAACATAAGATATCCTATGTACCTGCTGGAGTTAAAGAACATATGCAAGCAGGATTGTTTCAGAATGCCACATAAAATGACAAGGCTTCTGATATTGGTTGTACCTGCTGGAGCTTAACTGGAAGACATGTTCATGCAGGATTGTTTCAGATGACATACACAATGTCATGGTATCTGATATGGTTGTACCTGCTTTAAAAGGAAATTGGATTATGTAGGATTTTTCCAGATGTCAGACCCGATGTCATGACATCCTGTACACAGAACATTCAGTATGAATGTCTGGTGTTTTGTGATTGCACAATTAATGGCAATCATTGGATGATTGAAGATATGGCTAGCTGGCGCATTCAATCATGGATTACAACCAGATTTACTTATTTTCCAAGGAGATCTATACAGCTGTTATAAAAAGATTTGATTGGAAAATAGATTTAGGGTTTTCAAGATGTCCAAGCCTAGAAGACTCAATCAGAATATTTGGTGAATATACAGTTTCTAAATATGAAGATATGTTAGGATATTTTAGGAACTAAAAGATTGAAGACCTTGATTGTAGCAGAAGATTTCTGCCAGCTTTGTAACAGCAAAGGAGAAGCTTGCTGCGATTTCTGAAGGCCCAAATCCAGTTGGGTGGCTAGGTTATAAATAGCATATTGTAACCTAGGTGTTGTAAGCCTCAAACAATGTAAAAATTAGAGGTGTGTGTATGAGGTAAACCTCCCAACCTGTGGGAAGGTTACCAAGTGTTTCTCAGTGCTTGAAAGCATGAGATTATTTGTAACTCAAAGCCCGTAGGCAAGAGTGATTATGTTCTTGAACGAAGCTGTGAAGCATGTTCAAGATGTTTAAACATTACATGGTGATTGTAGTGATAGGAATGGAAACTGGAGGTTTCTATCTAGGAGTTCCTAGGTATAGATTGCATTGGGTAGGGATTAAGTGAGGAGTTGTAAACGGGGGAGTTTAACTCTGAATTAATACTGCTAATAGTGGATCTTCTTCCTGGCTTGGTATGCCCCCAGAGTAGGTAAAGTTGTACCGAACTGGGTTAACAATTACTGGTGTTTTTACCTTCTGCACTTTGTAATTTATCTGTTATAATTCAGTCTGTTTCTAGTCTGTTTATGAAGGGAAGAACAGACCTGACACATAGCCTGCAGTCTGAATGCAAAACAGAATGTTATGACATTCATCATTGACTGCTAATACTGATGTATAGACTGGTTGGTCTGTTACAGTTCAACCATCTGTAATGTTGGAACAGGTGATGTTCAAATCAATGTTGAGACATCATACTGATAACTGGGCAGGATCAATAAACATAAGTGCTGTGTTTGATCTCTACTGTGTCTTTGTACTAGACGGGCAAAATTGGATGTTCTTCTGTCCATGGTGGTATAGTAGCAGATGTCGTGACATCTGTGAATGTGTGCATATTAGTACTGGGTGTTAATTTGTATAATTGTCTTGCTGTATTAGTAATAATGTTGGATCAGATGTCATGACTTCGAGTAGAACATCTGAACTCTAACTACACCAGAATTTCAATTGGTATCAGAGCAGGCATCCTGTTCTGTTCCTGGATGAGATCCATGGGTGATACTTTCTGGTATCGTGCAAGGAGTTATGTCTGTACTGTTGTTGGAACCTGTGGAAGGTTATGTGATTCCCATGAATGATCCCTTGAAGTAGGTGGTTGGACTATTCATGACAGGAACTATGTGTACCTGTCTATGGAGGTTGGCAATTGGCCTTTATGTGGAACAGCTGTGCTAGTATTGAAACATATTCTAACTTGGTATGTTTTTGGAGGCTGATCTGGTGAAGTGTGTGGTCATAGGTTGAGTTGTATTATGATTTCCGCTGCATAATACCCGGCAAAACTCAAACTCTGATGTAGTTTCCCCTCATGTGGATGAAAGGCGGTTGTGTTCAAGATTTCATCATAATCTACCGAAGATGTCAAAGATACTTGAGTCTCCTCAAGTCCACTCATGATGACGTTCTCACTTCAGGATGGTAAGAATCACCTGATCACTGCTTCTTTTACTCTCTTGGGTAGTGTATATGAAGACCTTGAAGACTTTCAAGGAGGATTTGTTCCAAGAAGGTGAAACTAATGTTCTAGGCGATGTTAGAACATGTTGTTCAACAAGTATGCAGCTGCTGGTTGAAGAGCAGATGTTTTTGGGTGTCAAACAAAGGGATACTTGTGTTTGGAACCTACTCCTGACCGGGAAGAGGAGACATCTGTGGGAGCTGAGTTGACAAGGGTAGGGTCAACTATGAGTATGCTCAAGAAGGTCACTTTTAGAAGTTTGATATCTAGAAGTGGAGCTGGTTGAAATGTGACATTGTGCAACCTCGTGCTGTCTGTCTTGGATAGTTGCTCTTGGAAGTACTATGTTGTAAGACATGTCCCCTGGATGTTAGAAGTCAATAATGGGGCAACCTGATTGCTATATCATTTAGGAGGATTGGGACCATGAATCTTGTAATTCAAACACCACGCTCAGAAGTGGCAGTTCTTTCAAGGAGTGAGAATATTAAGATTCAGAGATTGGTTGATATAGTATGCTCTGGCAATGCATATCTACTATTGACGAGTATTGTTGTCCTTCACCAGTACTTATGGTCAGCTGGAGTCTGATTGGTGTGATTGGAGTATGTAGAGGTTTAACTCAGAGAGTTAGTTGCCACCAATAAGGGTGATGTATGTCATGTTGAGACAGTTGGGTACAATGCATGGATATTGGTGTGGAGTTTCCATGATTGTTAATTTGAGGGGGAGTTTTGGTTAACCTCCTCACGTATTGGTCAGCCTAGGGTCTGGTTGGCTGTTGACCTGTGTCACAAGGGTTCTGGTGGTTGTGTGACACATTTGCAAGGAAGAATTCATCTCTCTCATTCCTAAGGGTGAATTTAATCTGGGAAGATTGTCAAAATTGTTGAGGTACTTGCAAGCAGAAGATGTTGACACTAGAAGAGTATTTTCAAAGTATTCTTATGGTAGAAGTATCTGAAAGGAATATTGGGAAAGGATTTAAGATCAATGTCTACTTGTGTCAAGTACAAGTATTTAATTGATTATCCTTGGAGCTTAAGATAACTGATGTTTTAAAAGATGTTGGAACATCTCATCTTCAAGATCCTGTGCAGAATCACAGGAAGGATAGTACACTGTTTTATGATCTATCACTTTGGTGGCAGCAAAAGCATATGATCTCTGAAAAGGTTTCCTGGCAAGAAACATGTTCAGCCTTGACGTGTACAAGAAGAAGAAAATATCATAATCCTGATGGTGGTTACTTGGATCAGTTTACTTCTGATCTAGGTATGGAAGTGCATTGGCTTATGCACACTGTGGAGTTAAGAATAAGTGGCAGCATTCTTGACATCATGGAAACAGCTTTACCTTAGGAAGTGGAATCCTTAGTATAGCTGAAGGGACAGTTTCTAACTGGTCCTTCTGAAGACTCATGCATCAGAGTGTCTGAGGTCTTTGGAGAAGAAGCAGGGGTTCATCAAGGTTTGAGCTTGGATGATTTAAATGCAAACATGTAGGATGGAGGTTGTTTACTCAAAATTGGTTCCACAATCAAGTCTATGAGAACATTGAACTCTTGTTCTGTGAAGGGAGGAAGTTCTTTCAAGTGGCAGAAGAAGGAGCTGAATTCAACAGCTAGATGTCAAAACACAAGGTTATGACATTTGGTTCAACATCAAAATCTTAGTTGGTGAAGTGGCACATCAACTTGAGATAGAAGGGTCTACTGGGTTGTAGATTGGACACTTCAAGAAGCTTGAAGGTATAGTCTCACGTGGAGAGGTCAAAGAATGACATTTGACTTTTTCATATGAGGATTCATGAAGGAGGTAATCAACCAGTGGCATTTGGTATATCTCAGAAGTGAGTTCGAAGGTTCAAGACAATCAACTTATGGCAGCTGATTTTTCTTGAGGAAGGTCTGAGACAAATTACTTTGAGCAGAAAGTAGTAAGTTGAAGACATAAGAAGGTGTTTCCTTTTCATCTCCTGGAGCGTGTGGAAGGAGTTTTGAGCTATCTATGGAAGATTATCTCTTGTAATGGGATGAGAATGTATATGTCCCAATTTTTGTCTGGGTTCAAGAAAATGACTCAGTGATTTCTGAAAATTTTCAGATGGTGTTGTTGGGAATTGGGTTTCTGTTCTGGTTAGAAGAAAGATTGACACAGAGTGTGGATGTGTTCAGCCAAGAGGGTTGAACAGAGGGTGTGCTCTTGAAGACATGAAGATGCGTCTTATGTTTTCCATTCATCAAGTGGTCTGAGTTCTCTTGAATCAGAAAGTATGTGAAGGCCCAACTTTGGGGTGTTGGATATGTTCATGTGTGATCTCCAAGTTTCAAGAGGAGAGTTGGTTGTTCGTGACAGGGGGAGTTCTGTCTTTGCACTGCAATTAATCATCAAGCTTGTGGTCTATGTGTTCTCAGATAACAAGGTATGGCACCTTGTTAGTTAGTAGGATGATATGGTGTGTGTCAAGGCTGAGTGAGTAGAAGAATGGCTGACCGGATGTCATGACATGCCTTGGACAATATTGTTATTTCCTTCTGAAACTTACAGTCATAAGGAAATATGGATGTGTTGTGTACTTCCTGAATATTCTGTTTTAACATGCTTAATGTTATAACATCTGTTCTAACTTTCTCTGCTAGGCTAATAGACATTTATTTTGTCTGATTGGTCACCTTTGGTTAATTTTGACTAAAAAGGGGGAGAAGTGCTTGATATGGAAGTTGGTTGTGGCTGAACAAAAATACAGCTATTATTGAAAGAGGTGTACAGGTGTTGATGTTATAGCAGATGTCAGTGTGACATTCTGGCTGGTACAGGTGCTGGAGTTACAGTAGCTGTTTGTTTTTTATGTATGCACAGATTTAAGGGGAGAAGAAGTACCCTTGTGCATTGTGCATTTGTGTGTCTTACTAGTTGCATCCATAACTAGTAATTCTGTTGATTGTTGCACAGATTTAGGGGGAGGGGAAGTACCCTTGTGCATGTGTGGATTACTAGTACCCATAACTAGTAATTGTTTTGCTTCTGCTGCTGATTAAACTACTGTTTAGTGGTTTAACTGCTGATAGTTTGCCTTGTGAACAAAAAGGACAGATATATGTTTTAGCCAAAATTTGCCAAAGGGGGAGTTTGTTGATTCTAAGTGTTGGCAACAATTTTGGTAAAACAAAGAGTGTTCACAAGATGTCTTGTGTGATGTCTTAACATAAGATATCCTATGTACCTGCTGGAGTTAAAGAACATATGCAAGCAGGATTGTTTCAGAATGCCACATAAAATGACAAGGCTTCTGATATTGGTTGTACCTGCTGGAGCTTAACTGGAAGACATGTTCATGCAGGATTGTTTCAGATGACATACACAATGTCATGGTATCTGATATGGCTGTACCTGCTTTAAAAGGAAATTGGATTATGTAGGATTTTTCCAGATGTCAGACCCGATGTCATGACATCCTGTACACAGAACATTCAGTATGAATGTCTGGTGTTTTGTGATTGCACAATTAATGGCAATCATTGGATGATTGAAGATATGGCTAGCTGGCGCATTCAATCATGGATTACAACCAGATTTACTTATTTTCCAAGGAGATCTATACAACTGTTATAAAAAGATTTGATTGGAAAATAGATTTAGGGTTTTCAAGATGTCCAAGCCTAGAAGACTCAATCAGAATATTTGGTGAATATACAGTTTCTAAATATGAAGATATGTTAGGATATTTTAGGAACTAAAAGATTGAAGACCTTGATTGTAGCAGAAGATTTCTGCCAGCTTTGTAACAGCAAAGGAGAAGCTTGCTGCGATTTCTGAAGGCCCAAATCCAGTTGGGTGGCTAGGTTATAAATAGCATATTGTAACCTAGGTGTTGTAAGCCTCAAACAATGTAAAAATTAGAGGTGTGTGTATGAGGTAAACCTCCCAACCTGTGGGAAGGTTACCAAGTGTTTCTCAGTGCTTGAAAGCATGAGATTATTTGTAACTCAAAGCCCATAGGCAAGAGTGATTATGTTCTTGAACGAAGCTGTGAAGCATGTTCAAGATGTTTAAACATTACATGGTGATTGTAGTGATAGGAATGGAAACTGGAGGTTTCTATCTAGGAGTTCCTAGGTATAGATTGCATTGGGTAGGGATTAAGTGAGGAGTTGTAAACGGGGGAGTTTAACTCTGAATTAATACTGCTAATAGTGGATCTTCTTCCTGGCCTGGTATGCCCCCAGAGTAGGTAAAGTTGTACCGAACTGGGTTAACAATTACTGGTGTTTTTACCTTCTGCACTTTGTAATTTATCTGTTATAATTCAGTCTGTTTCTAGTCTGTTTATGAAGGGAAGAACAGACCTGACACATAGCCTGCAGTCTGAATGCAAAACAGAATGTTATGACATTCATCATTGACTGCTAATACTGATGTATAGACTGGTTGGTCTGTTACAGTTCAACCATCTGTAATGTTGGAACAGGTGATGTTCAAATCAATGTTGAGACATCATACTGATAACTGGGCAGGATCAATAAACATAAGTGTTGTGTTTGATCTCTACTGTGTCTTTGTACTAGATGGGCAAAATTGGATGTTCTTCTGTCCATGGTGGTATAGTAGCAGATGTCGTGACATCTGTGAATGTGTGCATATTAGTACTGGGTGTTAATTTGTATAACTGTCTTGCTGTATTAGTAACAATGTTGGATCAGATGTCATGACTTCGAGTAGAACATCTGAACTCTGACTACACCAGAATTTCAATTGGTATCAGAGCAGGCATCCTGTTCTGTTCCTGGATGAGATCCATGGGTGATACTTTCTGGTATCGTGCAAGGAGTTATGTCAGTACTGTTGTTGGAACCTGTGGAAGGTTATGTGATTCCCATGAATGGTCCCTTGAAGTAGGTGGTTGGACTATTCATGACAGGAACTATGTGTACCTGTCTATGGAGGTTGGCAATTGGCCTTTATGTGGAACAGCTGTGCTAGTATTGAAACATATTCTAACTTGGTATGTTTTTGGAGGCTGATCTGGTGAAGTGTGTGGTCATAGGTTGAGTTGTATTATGATTTCCGCTGCATAATACCCGGCAAAACTCAAACTCTGATGTAGTTTCCCCTCATGTGGATGAAAGGCGGTTGTGTTCAAGATTTCATCATAATCTACCGAAGATGTCAAAGATACTTGAGTCTCCTCAAGTCCACTCATGATGACGTTCTCACTTCAGGATGGTAAGAATCACCTGATCACTGCTTCTTTTACTCTCTTGGGTAGTGTATATGAAGACCTTGAAGACTTTCAAGGAGGATTTGTTCCAAGAAGGTGGAACTAATGTTCTAGGCGATGTTAGAACATGTTGTTCAACAAGTATGCAGCTGCTGGTTGAAGAGCAGATGTTTTTGGGTGTCAAACAAAGGGATACTTGTGTTTGGAACCTACTCCTGACCGGGAAGAGGAGACATCTGTGGGAGCTGAGTTGACAAGGGTAGGGTCAACTATGAGTATGCTCAAGAAGGTCACTTTTAGAAGTTTGATATCTAGAAGTGGAGCTGGTTGAAATGTGACATTGTGCAACCTCGTGCTGTCTGTCTTGGATAGTTGCTCGTGGAAGTACTATGTTGTAAGACATGTCCCCTGGATGTTAGAAGTCAATAATGGGGCAACCTGATTGCTATATCATTTAGGAGGATTGGGACCATGAATCTTGTAATTCAAACACCACGCTCAGAAGTGGCAGTTCTTTCAAGGAGTGAGAATATTAAGATTCAGAGATTGGTTGATATAGTATGCTCTGGCAATGCATATCTACTATTGACGAGTATTGTTGTCCTTCACCAGTACTTATGGTCAGCTGGAGTCTGATTGGTGTGATTGGAGTATGTAGAGGTTTAACTCAGAGAGTTAGTTGCCACCAATAAGGGTGATGTATGTCATGTTGAGACAGTTGGGTACAATGCATGGATATTGGTGTGGAGTTTCCATGATTGTTAATTTAAGGGGGAGTTTTGGTTAACCTCCTCACGTATTGGTCAGCCTAGGGTCTGGTTGGCTGTTGACCTGTGTCACAAGGGTTCTGGTGGTTGTGTGACACATTTGCAAGGAAGAATTCATCTCTCTCATTCCTAAGGGTGAATTTAATCTGGGAAGATTGTCAAAATTGTTGAGGTACTTGCAAGCAGAAGATGTTGACACTAGAAGAGTATTTTCAAAGTATTCTTATGGTAGAAGTATCTGAAAGGAATATTGGGAAAGGATTTAAGATCAATGTCTACTTGTGTCAAGTACAAGTATTTAATTGATTATCCTTGGAGCTTAAGATAACTGATGTTTTAAAAGATGTTGGAACATCTCATCTTCAAGATCCTGTGCAGAATCACAGGAAGGATAGTACACTGTTTTATGATCTATCACTTTGGTGGCAGCAAAAGCATATGATCTCTGAAAAGGTTTCCTGGCAAGAAACATGTTCAGCCTTGACGTGTACAAGAAGAAGAAAATATCATAATCCTGATGGTGGTTACTTGGATCAGTTTACTTCTGATCTAGGTATGGAAGTGCATTGGCTTATGCACACTGTGGAGTTAAGAATAAGTGGCAGCATTCTTGACATCATGGAAACAGCTTTGCCTTAGGAAGTGGAATCCTTAGTATAGCTGAAGGGACAGTTTCTAACTGGTCCTTCTGAAGACTCATGCATCAGAGTGTCTGAGGTCTTTGGAGAAGAAGCAGGGGTTCATCAAGGTGTGAGCTTGGATGATTTAAATGCAAACATGCAGGATGGAGGTTGTTTACTCAAAATTGGTTCCACAATCAAGTCTATGAGAACATTGAACTCTTGTTCTGTGAAGGGAGGAAGTTCTTTCAAGTGGCAGAAGAAGGAGCTGAATTCAACAGCTAGATGTCAAAACACAAGGTTATGACATTTGGTTCAACATCAAAATCTTAGTTGGTGAAGTGGCACATCAACTTGAGATAGAAGGGTCTACTGGGTTGTAGATTGGACACTTCAAGAAGCTTGAAGGTATAGTCTCACGTGGAGAGGTCAAAGAATGGCATTTGACTTTTTCATATGAGGATTCATGAAGGAGGTAATCAACCAGTGGCATTTGGTATATCTCAGAAGTGAGTTCGAAGGTTCAAGACAATCAACTTATGGCAGCTGATTTTTCTTGAGGAAGGTCTGAGACAAATTACTTTGAGCAGAAAGTAGTAAGTTGAAGACATAAGAAGGTGTTTCCTTTTCATCTCCTGGAGCGTGTGGAAGGAGTTTTGAGCTATCTATGGAAGATTATCTCTTGTAATGGGATGAGAATGTATATGTCCCAATTTTCGTCTGGGTTCAAGAAAATGACTCAGTGATTTCTGAAAATTTTCAGATGGTGTTGTTGGGAATTGGGTTTCTGTTCTGGTTAGAAGAAAGATTGACACAGAGTGTGGATGTGTTCAGCCAAGAGGGTTGAACAGAGGGTGTGCTCTTGAAGACATGAAGATGCGTCTTATGTTTTCCATTCATCAAGTGGTCTGAGTTCTCTTGAATCAGAAAGTATGTGAAGGCCCAACTTTGGGGTGTTGGATATGTTCATGTGTGATCTCCAAGTTTCAAGAGGAGAGTTGGTTGTTCATGACAGGGGGAGTTCTGTCTTTGCACTGCAAGTAATCATCAAGCTTGTGGTCTATGTGTTCTCAGATAACAAGGTATGGCACCTTGTTAGTTAGTGGGATGATATGGTGTGTGTCAAGGCTGAGTGAGCAGAAGAATGGCTGACCGGATGTCATGACATTGCCTTGGACAATATTGTTATTTCCTTCTGAAACTTACAGTCATAAGGAAATATGGATGTGTTGTGTACTTCCTGAATATTCTGTTTTAACATGCTTAATGTTATAACATCTGTTCTAACTTTTTCTGCTAGGCTAATAGACATTTATTTTGTCTGATTGGTCACCTTTGGTTAATTTTGACTAAAAAGGGGGAGAAGTGCTTGATATGGAAGTTGGTTGTGGCTGAACAAAAATATAGCTATTATTGAAAGAGGTGTACAGGTGTTGATGTTATAGCAGATGTCAGTGTGACATTCTGGCTGGTACAGGTGCTGGAGTTACAGTAGCTGTTTGTTTTTTATGTATGCACAGATTTAGGGGGAGAAGAAGTACCCTTGTGCATTGTGCATTTGTGTGTCTTACTAGTTGCATCCATAACTAGTAATTCTGTTGATTGTTGCACAGATTTAGGGGGAGGGGAAGTACCCTTGTGCATGTGTGGATTACTAGTAGCCATAGCTAGTAATTGTTTTGCTTCTGCTGCTGATTAAACTACTGTTTAGTGGTTTAACTGCTGATAGTTTGCCTTGTGAACAAAAAGGACAGATATATGTTTTAGCCAAAATTTGCCAAAGGGGGAGTTTGTTGATTCTAAGTGTTGGCAGCAGTTTTGGTAAAACAAAGAGTGTTCACAAGATGTCTTGTGTGATGTCTTAACATAAGATATCCTATGTACCTGCTGGAGTTAAAGAACATATGCAAGCAGGATTGTTTCAGAATGCCACATAAAATGACAAGGCTTCTGATATTGGTTGTACCTGCTGGAGCTTAACTGGAAGACATGTTCATGCAGGATTGTTTCAGATGACATACACAATGTCATGGTATCTGATATGGTTGTACCTGCTTTAAAAGGAAATTGGATTATGTAGGATTTTTCCAGATTTCAGACCCGATGTCATGACATCCTGTACACAGAACATTCAGTATGAATGTCTGGTGTTTTGTGATTGCACAATTAATGGCAATCATTGGATGATTGAAGATATGGCTAGCTGGCGCATTCAATCATGGATTACAACCAGATTTACTTATTTTCCAAGGAGATCTATACAGGTGTTATAAAAAGATTTGATTGGAAAATAGATTTAGGGTTTTCAAGATGTCCAAGCCTAGAAGACTCAATCAGAATATTTGGTGAATATACAGTTTCTAAATATGAAGATATGTTAGGATATTTTAGGAACTAAAAGATTGAAGACCTTGATTGTAGCAGAAGATTTCTGCCAGCTTTGTAACAGCAAAGGAGAAGCTTGCTGCGATTTCTGAAGGCCCAAATCCAGTTGGGTGGCTAGGTTATAAATAGCATATTGTAACCTAGGTGTTGTAAGCCTCAAACAATGTAAAAATTAGAGGTGTGTGTATGAGGTAAACCTCCCAACCTGTGGGAAGGTTACCAAGTGTTTCTCAGTGCTTGAAAGCATGAGATTATTTGTAACTCAAAGCCTGTAGGCAAGAGTGATTATGTTCTTGAACGAAGCTGTGAAGCATGTTCAAGATGTTTAAACATTACATGGTGATTGTAGTGATAGGAATGGAAACTGGAGGTTTCTATCTAGGAGTTCCTAGGTATAGATTGCATTGGGTAGGGATTAAGTGAGGAGTTGTAAACGGGGGAGTTTAACTCTGAATTAATACTGCTAATAGTGGATCTTCTTCCTGGCTTGGTATGCCCCCAGAGTAGGTAAAGTTGTACCGAACTGGGTTAACAATTACTGGTGTTTTTACCTTCTGCACTTTGTAATTTATCTGTTATAATTCAGTCTGTTTCTAGTCTGTTTATGAAGGGAAGAACAGACCTGACACATAGCCTGCAGTCTGAATGCAAAACAGAATGTTATGACATTCATCATTGACTGCTAATACTGATGTATAGACTGGTTGGTCTGTTACAGTTCAACCATCTGTAATGTTGGAATAGGTGATGTTCAAATCAATGTTGAGACATCATACTGATAACTGGGCAGGATCAATAAACATAAGTGTTGTGTTTGATCTCTACTGTGTCTTTGTACTAGACGGGCAAAATTGGATGTTCTTCTGTCCATGGTGGTATAGTAGCAGATGTCGTGACATCTGTGAATGTGTGCATATTAGTACTGGGTGTTAATTTGTATAATTGTCTTGCTGTATTAGTAATAATGTTGGATCAGATGTCATGACTTCGAGTAGAACATCTGAACTCTGACTACACCAGAATTTCAATTGGTATCAGAGCAGGCATCCTGTTCTGTTCCTGGATGAGATCCATGGGTGATACTTTCTGGTATCGTGCAAGGAGTTATGTCAGTACTGTTGTTGGAACCTGTGGAAGGTTATGTGATTCCCATGAATGGTCCCTTGAAGTAGGTGGTTGGACTATTCATGACAGGAACTATGTGTACCTGTCTATGGAGGTTGGCAATTGGCCTTTATGTGGAACAGCTGTGCTAGTATTGAAACATATACTAACTTGGTATGTTTTTGGAGGCTGATCTGGTGAAGTGTGTGGTCATAGGTTGAGTTGTATTATGATTTCCGCTGCATAATACCCGGCAAAACTCAAACTCTAATGTAGTTTCCCCTCATGTGGATGAAAGGCGGTTGTGTTCAAGATTTCATCATAATCTACCGAAGATGTCAAAGATACTTGAGTCTCCTCAAGTCCACTCATGATGACGTTCTCACTTCAGGATGGTAAGAATCACCTGATCACTGCTTCTTTTACTCTCTTGGGTAGTGTATATGAAGACCTTGAAGACTTTCAAGGAGGATTTGTTCCAAGAAGGTGAAACTAATGTTCTAGGCGATGTTAGAACATGTTGTTCAACAAGTATGCAGCTGCTGGTTGAAGAGCAAATGTTTTTGGGTGTCAAACAAAGGGATACTTGTGTTTGGAACCTACTCCTGACCGGGAAGAGGAGACATCTGTGGGAGCTGAGTTGACAAGGGTAGGGTCAACTATGAGTATGCTCAAGAAGGTCACTTTTAGAAGTTTGATATCTAGAAGTGGAGCTGGTTGAAATGTGACATTGTGCAACCTCGTGCTGTCTGTCTTGGATAGTTGCTCCTGGAAGTACTATGTTGTAAGACATGTCCCCTGGATGTTAGAAGTCAATAATGGGGCAACCTGATTGCTATATCATTTAGGAGGATTGGGACCATGAATCTTGTAATTCAAACACCACGCTCAGAAGTGGCAGTTCTTTCAAGGAGTGAGAATATTAAGATTCAGAGATTGGTTGATATAGTATGCTCTGGCAATGCATATCTACTATTGACGAGTATTGTTGTCCTTCACCAGTACTTATGGTCAGCTGGAGTCTGATTGGTGTGATTGGAGTATGTAGAGGTTTAACTCAGAGAGTTAGTTGCCACCAATAAGGGTGATGTATGTCATGTTGAGACAGTTGGGTACAATGCATGGATATTGGTGTGGAGTTTCCATGATTGTTAATTTGAGGGGGAGTTTTGGTTAACCTCCTCACGTATTGGTCAGCCTAGGGTCTGGTTGGCTGTTGACCTGTGTCACAAGGGTTCTGGTGGTTGTGTGACACATTTGCAAGGAAGAATTCATCTCTCTCATTCCTAAGGGTGAATTTAATCTGGGAAGATTGTCAAAATTGTTGAGGTACTTGCAAGCAGAAGATGTTGACACTAGAAGAGTATTTTCAAAGTATTCTTATGGTAGAAGTATCTGAAAGGAATATTGGGAAAGGATTTAAGATCAATGTCTACTTGTGTCAAGTACAAGTATTTAATTGATTATCCTTGGAGCTTAAGATAACTGATGTTTTAAAAGATGTTGGAACATCTCATCTTCAAGATCCTGTGCAGAATCACAGGAAGGATAGTACACTATTTTATGATCTATCACTTTGGTGGCAGCAAAAGCATATGATCTCTGAAAAGGTTTCCTGGCAAGAAACATGTTCAGCCTTGACGTGTACAAGAAGAAGAAAATATCATAATCCTGATGGTGGTTACTTGGATCAGTTTACTTCTGATCTAGGTATGGAAGTGCATTGGCTTATGCACACTGTGGAGTTAAGAATAAGTGGCAGCATTCTTGACATCATGGAAACAGCTTTGCCTTAGGAAGTGGAATCCTTAGTATAGCTGAAGGGACAGTTTCTAACTGGTCCTTCTGAAGACTCATGCATCAGAGTGTCTGAGGTCTTTGGAGAAGAAGCAGGGGTTCATCAAGGTTTGAGCTTGGATGACTTAAATGCAAACATGCAGGATGGAGGTTGTTTACTCAAAATTGGTTCCACAATCAAGTCTATGAGAACATTGAACTCTTGTTCTGTGAAGGGAGGAAGTTCTTTCAAGTGGCAGAAGAAGGAGCTGAATTCAACAGCTAGATGTCAAAACACAAGGTTATGACATTTGGTTCAACATCAAAATCTTAGTTGGTGAAGTGGCACATCAACTTGAGATAGAAGGGTCTACTGGGTTGTAGATTGGACACTTCAAGAAGCTTGAAGGTATAGTCTCACGTGGAGAGGTCAAAGAATGGCATTTGACTTTTTCATATGAGGATTCATGAAGGAGGTAATCAACCAGTGGCATTTGGTATATCTCAGAAGTGAGTTCGAAGGTTCAAGACAATCAACTTATGGCAGCTGATTTTTCTTGAGGAAGGTCTGAGACAAATTACTTTGAGCAGAAAGTAGTAAGTTGAAGACATAAGAAGGTGTTTCCTTTTCATCTCCTGGAGCGTGTGGAAGGAGTTTTGAGCTATCTATGGAAGATTATCTCTTGTAATGGGATGAGAATGTATATGTCCCAATTTTTGTCTGGGTTCAAGAAAATGACTCAGTGATTTCTGAAAATTTTCAGATGGTGTTGTTGGGAATTGGGTTTCTGTTCTGGTTAGAAGAAAGATTGACACAGAGTGTGGATGTGTTCAGCCAAGAGGGTTGAATAGAGGGTGTGCTCTTGAAGACATGAAGATGCGTCTTATGTTTTCCATTCATCAAGTGGTCTGAGTTCTCTTGAATCAGAAAGTATGTGAAGGCCCAACTTTGGGGTGTTGGATATGTTCATGTGTGATCTCCAAGTTTCAAGAGGAGAGTTGGTTGTTCATGACAGGGGGAGTTCTGTCTTTGCACTGCAAGTAATCATCAAGCTTGTGGTCTATGTGTTCTCAGATAACAAGGTATGGCACCTTGTTAGTTAGTGGGATGATATGGTGTGTGTCAAGGCTGAGTGAGCAGAAGAATGGCTGACCGGATGTCATGACATTGCCTTGGACAATATTGTTATTTCCTTCTGAAACTTACAGTCATAAGGAAATATGGATGTGTTGTGTACTTCCTGAATATTCTGTTTTAACATGCTTAATGTTATAACATCTGTTCTAACTTTTTCTGCTAGGCTAATAGACATTTATTTTGTCTGATTGGTCACCTTTGGTTAATTTTGACTAAAAAGGGGGAGAAGTGCTTGATATGGAAGTTGGTTGTGGCTGAACAAAAATACAGCTATTATTGAAAGAGGTGTACAGGTGTTGATGTTATAGCAGATGTCAGTGTGACATTCTGGCTGGTACAGGTGCTGGAGTTACAGTAGCTGTTTGTTTTTTATGTATGCACAGATTTAGGGGGAGAAGAAGTACCCTTGTGCATTGTGCATTTGTGTGTCTTACTAGTTGCATCCATAACTAGTAATTCTGTTGATTGTTGCACAGATTTAGGGGGAGGGGAAGTACCCTTGTGCATGTGTGGATTACTAGTAGCCATAGCTAGTAATTGTTTTGCTTCTGCTGCTGATTAAACTACTGTTTAGTGGTTTAACTGCTGATAGTTTGCCTTGTGAACAAAAAGGACAGATATATGTTTTAGCCAAAATTTGCCAAAGGGGGAGTTTGTTGATTCTAAGTGTTGGCAGCAATTTTGGTAAAACAAAGAGTGTTCACAAGATGTCTTGTGTGATGTCTTAACATAAGATATCCTATGTACCTGCTGGAGTTAAAGAACATATGCAAGCAGGATTGTTTCAGAATGCCACATAAAATGACAAGGCTTCTGATATTGGTTGTACCTGCTGGAGCTTAACTGGAAGACATGTTCATGCAGGATTGTTTCAGATGACATACACAATGTCATGGTATCTGATATGGTTGTACCTGCTTTAAAAGGAAATTGGATTATGTAGGATTTTTCCAGATGTCAGACCCGATGTCATGACATCCTGTACACAGAACATTCAGTATGAATGTCTGGTGTTTTGTGATTGCACAATTAATGGCAATCATTGGATGATTGAAGATATGGCTAGCTGGCGCATTCAATCATGGATTACAACCAGATTTACTTATTTTCCAAGGAGATCTATACAGCTGTTATAAAAAGATTTGATTGGAAAATAGATTTAGGGTTTTCAAGATGTCCAAGCCTAGAAGACTCAATCAGAATATTTGGTGAATATACAGTTTCTAAATATGAAGATATGTTAGGATATTTTAGGAACTAAAAGATTGAAGACCTTGATTGTAGCAGAAGATTTCTGCCAGCTTTGTAACAGCAAAGGAGAAGCTTGCTGCGATTTCTGAAGGCCCAAATCCAGTTGGGTGGCTAGGTTATAAATAGCATATTGTAACCTAGGTGTTGTAAGCCTCAAACAATGTAAAAATTAGAGGTGTGTGTATGAGGTAAACCTCCCAACCTGTGGGAAGGTTACCAAGTGTTTCTCAGTGCTTGAAAGCATGAGATTATTTGTAACTCAAAGCCTGTAGGCAAGAGTGATTATGTTCTTGAACGAAGCTGTGAAGCATGTTCAAGATGTTTAAACATTACATGGTGATTGTAGTGATAGGAATGGAAACTGGAGGTTTCTATCTAGGAGTTCCTAGGTATAGATTGCATTGGGTAGGGATTAAGTGAGGAGTTGTAAACGGGGGAGTTTAACTCTGAATTAATACTGCTAATAGTGGATCTTCTTCCTGGCTTGGTATGCCCCCAGAGTAGGTAAAGTTGTACCGAACTGGGTTAACAATTACTGGTGTTTTTACCTTCTGCACTTTGTAATTTATCTGTTATAATTCAGTTTGTTTCTAGTCTGTTTATGAAGGGAAGAACAGACCTGACACATAGCCTGCAGTCTGAATGCAAAACAGAATGTTATGACATTCATCATTGACTGCTAATACTGATGTATAGACTGGTTGGTCTGTTACAGTTCAACCATCTGTAATGTTGGAATAGGTGATGTTCAAATCAATGTTGAGACATCATACTGATAACTGGGCAGGATCAATAAACATAAGTGTTGTGTTTGATCTCTACTGTGTCTTTGTACTAGACGGGCAAAATTGGATGTTCTTCTGTCCATGGTGGTATAGTAGCAGATGTCGTGACATCTGTGAATGTGTGCATATTAGTACTGGGTGTTAATTTGTATAATTGTCTTGCTGTATTAGTAATAATGTTGGATCAGATGTCATGACTTCGAGTAGAACATCTGAACTCTGACTACACCAGAATTTCAATTGGTATCAGAGCAGGCATCCTGTTCTGTTCCTGGATGAGATCCATGGGTGATACTTTCTGGTATCGTGCAAGGAGTTATGTCAGTACTGTTGTTGGAACCTGTGGAAGGTTATGTGATTCCCATGAATGGTCCCTTGAAGTAGGTGGTTGGACTATTCATGACAGGAACTATGTGTACCTGTCTATGGAGGTTGGCAATTGGCCTTTATGTGGAACAGCTGTGCTAGTATTGAAACATATTCTAACTTGGTATGTTTTTGGAGGCTGATCTGGTGAAGTGTGTGGTCATAGGTTGAGTTGTATTATGATTTCCGCTGCATAATACCCGGCAAAACTCAAACTCTAATGTAGTTTCCCCTCATGTGGATGAAAGGCGGTTGTGTTCAAGATTTCATCATAATCTACCGAAGATGTCAAAGATACTTGAGTCTCCTCAAGTCCACTCATGATGACGTTCTCACTTCAGGATGGTAAGAATCACCTGATCACTGCTTCTTTTACTCTCTTGGGTAGTGTATATGAAGACCTTGAAGACTTTCAAGGAGGATTTGTTCCAAGAAGGTGAAACTAATGTTCTAGGCGATGTTAGAACATGTTGTTCAACAAGTATGCAGCTGCTGGTTGAAGAGCAGATGTTTTTGGGTGTCAAACAAAGGGATACTTGTGTTTGGAACCTACTCCTGACCGGGAAGAGGAGACATCTGTGGGAGCTGAGTTGACAAGGGTAGGGTCAACTATGAGTATGCTCAAGAAGGTCACTTTTAGAAGTTTGATATCTAGAAGTGGAGCTGGTTGAAATGTGACATTGTGCAACCTCGTGCTGTCTGTCTTGGATAGTTGCTCCTGGAAGTACTATGTTGTAAGACATGTCCCCTGGATGTTAGAAGTCAATAATGGGGCAACCTGATTGCTATATCATTTAGGAGGATTGGGACCATGAATCTTGTAATTCAAACACCACGCTCAGAAGTGGCAGTTCTTTCAAGGAGTGAGAATATTAAGATTCAGAGATTGGTTGATATAGTATGCTCTGGCAATGCATATCTACTATTGACGAGTATTGTTGTCCTTCACCAGTACTTATGGTCAGCTGGAGTCTGATTGGTGTGATTGGAGTATGTAGAGGTTTAACTCAGAGAGTTAGTTGCCACCAATAAGGGTGATGTATGTCATGTTGAGACAGTTGGGTACAATGCATGGATATTGGTGTGGAGTTTCCATGATTGTTAATTTGAGGGGGAGTTTTGGTTAACCTCCTCACGTATTGGTCAGCCTAGGGTCTGGTTGGCTGTTGACCTGTGTCACAAGGGTTCTGGTGGTTGTGTGACACATTTGCAAGGAAGAATTCATCTCTCTCATTCCTAAGGGTGAATTTAATCTGGGAAGATTGTCAAAATTGTTGAGGTACTTGCAAGCAGAAGATGTTGACACTAGAAGAGTATTTTCAAAGTATTCTTATGGTAGAAGTATCTGAAAGGAATATTGGGAAAGGATTTAAGATCAATGTCTACTTGTGTCAAGTACAAGTATTTAATTGATTATCCTTGGAGCTTAAGATAACTGATGTTTTAAAAGATGTTGGAACATCTCATCTTCAAGATCCTGTGCAGAATCACAGGAAGGATAGTACACTATTTTATGATCTATCACTTTGGTGGCAGCAAAAGCATATGATCTCTGAAAAGGTTTCCTGGCAAGAAACATGTTCAGCCTTGACGTGTACAAGAAGAAGAAAATATCATAATCCTGATGGTGGTTACTTGGATCAGTTTACTTCTGATCTAGGTATGGAAGTGCATTGGCTTATGCACACTGTGGAGTTAAGAATAAGTGGCAGCATTCTTGACATCATGGAAACAGCTTTGCCTTAGGAAGTGGAATCCTTAGTATAGCTGAAGGGACAGTTTCTAACTGGTCCTTCTGAAGACTCATGCATCAGAGTGTCTGAGGTCTTTGGAGAAGAAGCAGGGGTTCATCAAGGTTTGAGCTTGGATGACTTAAATGCAAACATGCAGGATGGAGGTTGTTTACTCAAAATTGGTTCCACAATCAAGTCTATGAGAACATTGAACTCTTGTTCTGTGAAGGGAGGAAGTTCTTTCAAGTGGTAGAAGAAGGAGCTGAATTCAACAGCTAGATGTCAAAACACAAGGTTATGACATTTGGTTCAACATCAAAATCTTAGTTGGTGAAGTGGCACATCAACTTGAGATAGAAGGGTCTACTGGGTTGTAGATTGGACACTTCAAGAAGCTTGAAGGTATAGTCTCACGTGGAGAGGTCAAAGAATGGCATTTGACTTTTTCATATGAGGATTCATGAAGGAGGTAATCAACCAGTGGCATTTGGTATATCTCAGAAGTGAGTTCGAAGGTTCAAGACAATCAACTTATGGCAGCTGATTTTTCTTGAGGAAGGTCTGAGACAAATTACTTTGAGCAGAAAGTAGTAAGTTGAAGACATAAGAAGGTGTTTCCTTTTCATCTCCTGGAGCGTGTGGAAGGAGTTTTGAGCTATCTATGGAAGATTATCTCTTGTAATGGGATGAGAATGTATATGTCCCAATTTTTGTCTGGGTTCAAGAAAATGACTCAGTGATTTCTGAAAATTTTCAGATGGTGTTGTTGGGAATTGGGTTTCTGTTCTGGTTAGAAGAAAGATTGACACAGAGTGTGGATGTGTTCAGCCAAGAGGGTTGAACAGAGGGTGTGCTCTTGAAGACATGAAGATGCGTCTTATGTTTTCCATTCATCAAGTGGTCTGAGTTCTCTTGAATCAGAAAGTATGTGAAGGCCCAACTTTGGGGTGTTGGATATGTTCATGTGTGATCTCCAAGTTTCAAGAGGAGAGTTGGTTGTTCATGACAGGGGGAGTTCTGTCTTTGCACTGCAAGTAATCATCAAGCTTGTGGTCTATGTGTTCTCAGATAACAAGGTATGGCACCTTGTTAGTTAGTGGGATGATATGGTGTGTGTCAAGGCTGAGTGAGCAGAAGAATGGCTGACCGGATGTCATGACATTGCCTTGGACAATATTGTTATTTCCTTCTGAAACTTACAGTCATAAGGAAATATGGATGTGTTGTGTACTTCCTGAATATTCTGTTTTAACATGCTTAATGTTATAACATCTGTTCTAACTTTTTCTGCTAGGCTAATAGACATTTATTTTGTCTGATTGGTCACCTTTGGTTAATTTTGACTAAAAAGGGGGAGAAGTGCTTGATATGGAAGTTGGTTGTGGCTGAACAAAAATACAGCTATTATTGAAAGAGGTGTACAGGTGTTGATGTTATAGCAGATGTCAGTGTGACATTCTGGCTGGTACAGGTGCTGGAGTTACAGTAGCTGTCTGTTTTTTATGTATGCACAGATTTAGGGGGAGAAGAAGTACCCTTGTGCATTGTGCATTTGTGTGTCTTACTAGTTGCATCCATAACTAGTAATTCTGTTGATTGTTGCACAGATTTAGGGGGAGGGGAAGTACCCTTGTGCATGTGTGGATTACTAGTAGCCATAGCTAGTAATTGTTTTGCTTCTGCTGCTGATTAAACTACTGTTTAGTGGTTTAACTGCTGATAGTTTGCCTTGTGAACAAAAAGGACAGATATATGTTTTAGCCAAAATTTGCCAAAGGGGGAGTTTGTTGATTCTAAGTGTTGGCAGCAATTTTGGTAAAACAAAGAGTGTTCACAAGATGTCTTGTGTGATGTCTTAACATAAGATATCCTATGTACCTGCTGGAGTTAAAGAACATATGCAAGCAGGATTGTTTCAGAATGCCACATAAAATGACAAGGCTTCTGATATTGGTTGTACCTGCTGGAGCTTAACTGGAAGACATGTTCATGCAGGATTGTTTCAGATGACATACACAATGTCATGGTATCTGATATGGCTGTACCTGCTTTAAAAGGAAATTGGATTATGTAGGATTTTTCCAGATGTCAGACCCGATGTCATGACATCCTGTACACAGAACATTCAGTATGAATGTCTGGTGTTTTGTGATTGCACAATTAATGGCAATCATTGGATGATTGAAGATATGGCTAGTTGGCGCATTCAATCATGGATTACAACCAGATTTACTTATTTTCCAAGGAGATCTATACAGCTGTTATAAAAAGATTTGATTGGAAAATAGATTTAGGGTTTTCAAGATGTCCAAGCCTAGAAGACTCAATCAGAATATTTGGTGAATATACAGTTTCTAAATATGAAGATATGTTAGGATATTTTAGGAACTAAAAGATTGAAGACCTTGATCGTAGCAGAAGATTTCTGCCAGCTTTGTAACAACAAAGGAGAAGCTTGCTGCGATTTCTGAAGGCCCAAATCCAGTTGGGTGGCTAGGTTATAAATAGCATATTGTAACCTAGGTGTTGTAAGCCTCAAACAATGTAAAAATTAGAGGTGTGTGTATGAGGTAAACCTCCCAACCTGTGGGAAGGTTACCAAGTGTTTCTCAGTGCTTGAAAGCATGAGATTATTTGTAACTCAAAGCCCGTAGGCAAAAGTGATTATGTTCTTGAACAAAGCTGTGAAGCATGTTCAAGATGTTTAAACATTACATGGTGATTGTAGTGATAGGAATGGAAACTGGAGGTTTCTATCTAGGAGTTCCTAGGTATAGATTGCATTGGGTAGGGATTAAGTGAGGAGTTGTAAACGGGGGAGTTTAACTCTGAATTAATACTGCTAATAGTGGATCTTCTTCCTGGCTTGGTATGCCCCCAGAGTAGGTAAAGTTGTACCGAACTGGGTTAATAATTACTGGTGTTTTTACCTTTTATACTCTGTAATTTATCTGTTATAATTCAGTCTGTTTCTAGTCTGTTTATGAAGGGAAGAACATACCTGAAACATAGCCTGCAGTCTGAATGCAAAACAGAATGTTATGACATTCATCATTGACTGCTAATACTGATGTATAGATTGGTTGGTCTGTTACAGTTCAACCATCTGTAATGTTGGAACAGGTGATGTTCAAATCAATGTTCAGACATCATACTTATAATTTGGCAGGATCAATAAACATAAGTGTTGTGTTTGGTCTCTACTGTGTCTTTGTACTAGATGGGTAAAATTGGATGTTCTTCTGTCCATGGTGGTATAGTAGCAGATGTCGTGACATCTGTGAATGTGTGCATATTAGTATTGGGTGTTAATTTGTATAACTATCTTGCTGTATTAGTAACAATGTTGGATCAGATGTCATGACTTCGAGTAGAACATCTGAACTCTGACTACACCAGAATTTCAATTGGTATCAGAGCAGGCATCCTGTTCTGTTCCTGGATGAGATCCATGGGTGATACTTTCTGGTATCGTGCAAGGAGTTATGTCAGTACTGTTGTTGGAACCTGTGGAAGGTTCTGTGATTCCCATGAATGGTCCCTTGAAGTAGGTGGTTGGACTATTCATGACAGGAACTATGTGTACCTGTCTCTGGAGGTTGGCAATTGGCCTTTATGTGGAACAACTGTGCTAGTATTGAAACATATTCTAACTTGGTATGTTCTTGGAGGCTGATCTGGTGAAGTGTGTGGTCATAGGTTGAGTTGTATTATGATTTCCGCTGCATAATACCCGGCAAAACTCAAACTCTGATGTAGTTTCCCCTCATGTGGATGAAAGGCGTTTGTGTTCAAGATTTCATCATAATCTACTGAAGATGTCAAAGATACTTGAGTCTCCTCAAGTCCACTCATGATGACGTTCTCACTTCAGGATGGTAAGAATCACCTGATCACTTATTCTTTTACTCTCTTGGGTAGTGTATATGAAGACCTTGAAGACTTTCAAGGAGGATTTGTTCCAAGAAGGTGGAACTAATGTTCTAGGCGATGCATCACTCAAACAATATAACTCAAACAATATAACTAAGAGTTAAGTATTTAAAGGATATCCACAATATAACTAAGAGTTAAGTATTTAAAGGATATCCACAATGTATGGAAACATGTACACTTGAGCTCGCAAACTCAATTAAGTCGTTAATCGAACATCATACCATGGTATCTTTCCCCGGCCAAACCTACGTTTAGGATTATCAACATGGGTCACGGATCCTTCTATCATGCTTTAAATTTCTGGTGGATTTTGGATTTTCCATTGGACTCTAACCAATTTCGAGAATCGTCACTCCATATGGGGCTCAAATACATTTAGAGACTTTTCCTCGTATAGGACTCTAACACACTTTGAGGTCCACATCATCTAAGGGACTCTAACCTATTTGGTTGATGTGAAGTAATAGTGCATGTATCTCAATTCATACTTTTTATAAGCATCACAATTCGGGATGGGCACGAAAATGAGGTTGTTTCTGAATAAATGACTAGTACATTAATTGCAACATGATTATACTCATTAATCACTAGGTAATCATATTCATCGAGTCTCATAACATTAACTCATATTCCATACAAGCATATTATTTTGTGACTAAGCTACAATCCTAGCAACTACTCGTCCATATTACATATCGAGGTACCTTCGCGTCCAAGCATCGCAACCTAAGTCATTTTCATAACCTAAGTTATCTTCCTAGTTCGTTCACCTAATTATGCTTCTGGGTTTCCTCACTCATCATCATAAAGTCTTAATCATATTATGCATACACACAAGTAGGCAAATCATAGTAAAAAAATATGCACAATCAACAAAAATAACAATTCATAATGTAGCTCATAACATATCTCATAGTATGATTCATAAACACTCCTAACCAATTCATTACCAATATCCAAACAATAATAATGGCCCAATCATGATTTCTTCTCACCAATTGATAAGGTATTGGACTAGATTTCTAATATATATACGACCTCGTATTAATAGGAGCTACTATTCCCATTTTATGGTGGAAAAAGAGAACGAGGTACTAAGCCATCTTCAATATCATCATATCATACATAAAGCACACATGATAATATAACATGGTACAATAACCGTAGGGAAGGCTATCACACAAACAATCAAGTCATAGTATAATTCACAACATAGTCATCATAAGATTATACATGAACATATCTAATGATTCAATCTTAACCTAAACAAGAATCTAGGTTAAAAAATATAATATATCATGAAAT